>NC_054846.1:5027500-6524166 GCF_018345385.1 Vulpes lagopus | reverse complement strand
TATAAACAAAAACAGAGAAATATTAAATATGTACTTATTAAAATGAATTTGACAGGAACCAACAGTAAAAAGAGTATACAAGCTAAATACTTTTCCATCTAAATTTTAGAAAAGTAAACAAAAGTGAGATTTGAATTCTTTTACATTGTATGATAAAACACCATGAATTATATGACACGTTAGATTATAACTTCAATACTAATAACTTCAATGTTAATTCATGTTAAATTCAGTTAAAGGAAGACTGTATGCTTTCTTTCCAGTCCTTATTAATTTGATTTTATAATTTGTTTTATTGCAAAGAGTTGTAATTTAAATACTGTATTAAATATAAGTGTAGAAAAAGAATCATTATCTTGCTCTAGAGTTAAAGTAGTGTAATAGGTCATTACTATGTGTATTACTAACTGAAATTTTATGTAGATGTTCCATAATAACTTGAGGTACTGTATCTACCTTAAATTTTGTAAGGATGTTGATCATGAGAGGGTCTTCAAGATAGTCAAATGTATTTTTCTTCCTTTATTTTAAATATTTTATTTATTTATTCATGAGGGACACAGAGAGAGAGGCAGAGACATAGGAAGAGGGAGAAGCAGGCTCCCTGTGGGGAATAGGATATGTTATGCGATCCCAGGACCCCAGGATCATGCCCTGAGCCAAAGGCAGATGCTCAACCGCTGAACCACCTGGGTGCCTCATTTTTTCTTCATTTATTGAGACTAATAAATGAACAGCCTCCTTTGTTGTATTAATGAAGGTATTAAAATGATTTAGTTAACCAATTTTCCATTTCTGGGATACAATTCAATTTGTCCTTTTTCAGAAATATATTGTAGCAATTATATGTGTTCATATTTTTCTTTTAGGTTTTTTATATATAAGTCCATGAAAGATGTTACTCCTGAATTTCTTTTCCTTACAATTTCTATAAAGCTTTGGTATCAGTTTTGTATTAGACTCATGAAATTATTTGGGAAAGGTCCTTCTGCCCAAATCCCTACTGTACAACATTGAGCACATCCATTCTTTAAATATTTGATAGACTTCACCAGTGAAAACATCTTGGTCTTAAGGCTTTTTTGTAAGGATTTTTTTTTTTACTACAGATTATTTTTTTTTAACTCTATTTGGCTGCTTAGAATTTCTATGTACTTCTGTATCAATTTGGGTAAGTTGTATTTTAAGGAGCAATTTATCTATTTCCTAAGTTGTTGAATTAATTACAATAAAGTTGTTCACAATATTTCCTCATTATCTTTTAACATCTGTAAAATTTATGGTGATTTTTCTTCTTCCTGATATGGTGCTTTTTATTCTCTCTTTTGCTCTTGATTAGTCATACTTGGGGATTATCAAGTTAACTAGTCTTTTAGAAGAACCTATATTTATGGTAGCAATTAGGATTACATCAGTATTTACACTTGTCAACAATCAGGTAATGTACAATTAAGATTTGTGCATTTTACTTAATGTAATTTCTACTTAAAAACCTGTAAACAGATAGTGAATTATATTTTAAAATATCTGTGTTAAATTTAAGAGCTGGACTTATATCAACAGTTTGCTTTGAAAGGTAACACAAACTGTATGTATTGGTAGAAAATTTAGTTAATGAACAGATACATGAGAAAACAAGTACAGAAACATGAAAAGGTAGATTCTAGATGGTAGATATGAGGGTTTTTACTGTAAAGTTTTTTAAACGTTGCTGCACTTCTCCCCCAAAATAAAACATTAGAAAACAAAAAGCAAAAACAAGCAAAGAGGGAATATGACTTACTGAGAATAATTCAAGAAAGTTGAGATTTGAAAGCTTGCCACCAAATAAATAATATTTTTGAGAAAATCTAGTAGTAAAATTGACATTAGTTACAACCAGTTTAGTGGTTAGTGCTTTCTTTCCCCCTCATTGATGTATTTATTTCCTTTCATGAGGGAGACTCATACTGCAACTATATTAGGCAGTTCTTTGACATAAAGTTGTACCTTTGGCAAATAAAAATGTGGATGGCAGAAAGACTAATTTAGTTTTAGTGCCCCCAAATAGGGAATGGTTCATCATAAACACTCTCTCATAGATACCTGGTAACCAAAAAATACACATTGATAATGGGAAGCTACAGGGAGAGATGACAATAAGCCTGGAATAATAAACACATGAGGCAGATAAAGGAGCAACTGATAGAAACACCTCCCCATATCAACCATTTATTTAATTAATTTATTTATTTTAGAGAGGGAGAGGTGGCAGAGAAGGCTGGAGAGGAAGAGAGAGAATCTTAAGCAGACTCCACCACACCCAATGTAGTCTGACAGGGAGCTCAGTCTCACAACCCTGAGATCACGACCTGAGCTGGTATCAAGAGTCAGATGGTTACCCAACTGAGCCACCTGGGTACCACTCACATTTTTATCCACTCATCTATTGACAAAAACTTAGGTTGTTTCCATTTTTTAGCAACCGTAAATAATGCTGCAATAAAATGGGAGTGCAGATACCTTTTCCATATACTATTTTCATTTCCTTTAGATAAATACCCAGAATTGAGATTACTGAATCAAATGATAGCTTTTTTTTTTTTTAATTTTACAGAAAAACTCCATATGTTTCCACAGTGGCTGGACCAATCTACAGTGCCTAAGTTTTCCCTTTTACCACATCCTCATCAACGTTTGTTATTTCCTGTCTTCTTGGTTAAATCCTTATCCAAGATATAGCTTGCAAATACTTTATCTCGTGCTATAGGTTTTTTTTCTTTATTCTGTTCATTGTTTCTTCAGCTGTGCAGAAGCTATTTTGTTTGATATACTCCCATTTGTTAATTTTAGCTTTTGTCATTTGTACTTTTGGTGTCACCTCCAAAAAAAAATAATAATTTTCAAGGCCAATGTGAAAGAGCTCTTTTCTGTTTCTTTTTCCCTAGGAGTTTTTTTTATAATATCAGATATTATGTTTAAGTCTATAATCCATTTCAAGCTAATTTTTGTGAGTGGAATAAGACAAGGGTCGGATATAACTTTCTTCATGTAGTTATCCAGTTTCCCAGCACCATTTACCGAAAAGACTATCATTTCCCCATTGAATGTTATTGACTCCTTTGTCAAATGTTAGTTGACCAAATACATGAAAAGGGAAATTATCATTATTTGCAAATGAGATGATCTTTTATATAGATAATCCTGAAGACTCAACCAAAAAGTTGTTGGAACTGATCGACAACTTTTGATCTTGGATATAAATCAACATACAGAATATAAAATCCAGGATATAAAATCAATATACAAAAATCAGTTGTATTTATATACACTAACAAAAAATCTGAAGAAGAAATAAGTCTATTCCATTCACAGCAGTCTAAAAAAATACTTAGGAATAAACTTAATGAAGGAAGTGAATGGTGTGTACTATGTAAACTACAGGACTTAGATAAAAGAAAATTTAAAAGACAAACAAAGGGAAAGATCATGGATCAGAAGAATTAAAAGTGTTAAGAAGTCCATACCACGCAAAATCATCTATGGATTCAGTGCAATTTCTATAAAAATTCCAATGGCATTTTACACAGAAATAGAAAAAAAAATTCTAAAGTTTATATGGAACCACAAAAGACCCTGAATAGCCAAAACAATCATGACAGAGAAGAATAAAGCTAAAGACATCACATTTTCAGGTTTCAAACTATACTACTATTATAACTAAAGTTATACTAATTAAGAGTGTATGGTATTGGTGTAAAAATAGGCATATAGAACAATGGAACAGAATAGAAAGCCCAGAAATAGCTCATACTACTTGATTTTTAAGACTATGAAATGATAGTAATTAAGGAAATGAGTGATTAGCTTATGACATATCAATCCTGGGATAAAATAAAGAGTTAAGAAATCAACCCATATAACAAGGGTCTGCCAATTTATTTATATCAATGTAATTAACTTCTCCTATACAAAGTTACATCAAATTAAATTACAGATGTAAATGCAAGATATAGCAGTACAAATCTTCTACATGGAAATGTAATAGAAAATGTGACAGGTTTTTTTTGACAGTTTTAGATTAGGCAAATAATTTTTAGATATAACAAAAGCCACAAATCATAAATAAAAATTGATAAATTGGACTGTATCAAATTAAAACAATGGTCTGCTCTTTGCTATTCATCAAGAAATTTAAAAAAAAAAACTGGGATAAAATATGTGCAAAATGGACACCTGATAAAGGACATGGATCCAGAATCTACAAAAAAAAAAAAAATCATTACACAAAAATAAAAAGAGAATTTAATACAAAATTGGCAAAATATTTGAATAGATACTTTGCCAAAAAAGATACATAGATTGCATGTAAAAATGAAGATGTGTTTAGCATCTTCCTTCTTTAAGGAAATGCACATTTAAAGCTCATTGAGATATGACCAGAAACTTAATGGAATGATTTAAAAGACTGATAACCAAGTACAGGTAAGGATACAGAACAACTGGAGTGCTCATGTATTGTTTGTAGGACAGCAAAATGGCACAGACACTTGGTAAGGAAAACAATATGCAGTTTCATGTAAACTTAACCTTCTGCTTAACAATGAAACCCAAGAATCTCATTACTAAGATTTTCCCATAAGGAAGCAAAACAGTTATTCACATAAAGACCTAAATACAAATGTTTATAGCAGCTTTATCTCATAATTACTGCAATCTAAAAACAGTACAAATGTCCATAAAATTTGAAAAGGTTTAAAAATTTGGTATATTCGGGATCCCTGGGTGGCGCAGCGGTTTAGCGCCTGCCTTTGGCCCAGGGCGCGATCCTGGAGACCCGGGATCGAATCCCACGTCGGGCTCCCGGTGCATGGAGCCTGCTTCTCCCTCTGCCTGTGTCTCTGCCTCTCTCTCTCTCTCTCTCTCTCTCTCTGTGTGTGTGTGTGACTATCATAAATAAATAAAATTGGTATATTCATACAATGGAACTATCAATTATTTTAAAAAAAATACTACTTAGATATGAAACAAGATTAATCTCAAATGCTTTAGCAAGGTGAAAGAAACCAGTCACTGAAACTACATACTATATGATTCCATGTATATGGTTTTACAGAATGGCACAACTATGCTATGAGGACAGGAATCAAACAAGTAGTTGCTAAGGGCTGTGGGGACAGGGGTGGTGGTTAAGAGTCGATTTGCTACAAAGGTGCACAAGGAAACTTGTTATTCCTTGTTATTCTTCTGTTATTCCAGATGAAATTATTCTGTCTTCATGGTGGTGGTGATGGTGACATTACTTTTGCAAGACTCATTAACTGTACCCATAAGAGGGTGACTAAAAAGAGCAACAAAAGTAAAGGTCTATTTCTTGCAAATTCAAGAATTTGGTTCATATTCGCTTATGAATAAAAACAAGCATGATATCCTTCAACCCATCATTAAATACTTGATAACTTCAACATCTGATATCAGAAATACAAAAGGGGCAAATTATATCAAAGAAACTTGGTAAATTTTCAAATTAATTTTAAAATACTTAATTAGAAATCAGCATCTTGGGGGGTGCCTGGGTGGTCCAATCAGTTGAGCATCTGGCTCTTTGTTTTGGCTCAGGCCATTATCTCATGGGTCATGAGATGGAGCCCGGTATCATGCTGTCCACCTAATGGGGAGTCTAGTGAAGACTCTCTCCCTCTGCCCCTCCCCACATTGGCACATGCTCTCTCTCTCTCTCTCTCTCTCTCTCTCTCTCACACACACACACACACACACACCATTTGCTCTCTAAAATATAAGTAAAATATAAATAAATAAATAAATAAATAAATAAATAAATAAATAAATCTTTAAAGATCACCATGTTTCTTTTGACTTTATATGATATCATCATACCAACTATAGCTCTTCATTTTCTATCATAAAACAAATGATTTGTATATTAGCATATACAGAGTTAAAGTCAGAGAATAAATAATACAAATTAAGTTTCTTTTTAATCCCCTCTAATACATATCAACAATGTATTTGTACAGATAAATCTTTTAACACTTGTCAGAAGCAATTCTAAGGCATTCCAACTATGTTTCTTTAAAATTCTTATTAGAGCTGAATATGAAGTTATAATTCTGTAACAAGTTATAGAGTACTTATGAGACGATTTGAAGCTGCATTTAAGTTACAAATATATTATTAGCCAATCTATTTTTTCCCAGAAATAAGTACTATTATGAAATTGTTATACTTTAAAATGAGGATGTGATTTCAAAATATATTACTTCAGAAATCATATTACTGCTCTTAATACAACCAAGAATCTAAATATCAATAAAATTTTTAAAAAATATGTTATGTTTTGACATATTCTTAAATACAGATGTAGAGCAGTGGCATCAGTATTTCCAATTTGAAAGTAGATTGTTTCTCTATAGAAAAGTTTTATCTACTTCCCCCAGCCATAGGCTTACATCTGAACATCTTGGGCTATGTAAAATGTTTAGAACCTCCATAATATAGTTATATGATTACTGCTCTGTAAGCAAAGCTCAATTCTGCTGATATAATGGGCAGTGTTCTTTTTAATATTTGATACTGACACTCTTTCATGTAACTTAAGGAAAAATAATTATCAACAAATTTTCCATATCTAACATATATTTAATCTTAGACTCCAAATGTTTGTTTAATGTTTATACTAGAAAATAAGTATTTGTACCAAATTTGTATTTTGTCTGAAATGTGGCAGGTCCTGAGCTAGAATTAAAATGATGTTTATATGTAATTAATGTATTTGTTTCCACCTTTATTCATTGTAAATAGACCCTAAAGTGTCTTACAAAAACACCTAAACAATAAATAAATAAATAAATAAATAAATAAATTCAATTATGCACATACATTGACAAAATATGTAATGTGCATTACCTACAGTATTTAGCGCTACATACACAGATCAAGAGAGGGACTGAGAGTTAGCAGCTATGTTTTTTATCTACATCTCTTTTAAAATCTTGATACCCTTTTTGAGGAGTATTTTAGCACCCCAGAAGCACTCTGCTCATCACAGACTATTTTTAAAACATGTTGTTTTGGGTCACCTGGGTGGCTTAGTTAAGTGTCTAGTTTTGTCTCGGGTCATGATCTCAGAGCCCTGGGATCAAGGCCTGCTATGGGCTTCATGCTCAGCGAGGAGTCTGCTTGTCCTTCTCCCTCTGCCCCTCCCTACACTTGTGCTCTCTCACTCGAAAGAAAGAAAGAAAGAAAGAAAGAAAGAAAGAAAGAAAGAAAGAAAAGAAAGAAAGGAAAGAAAGAAAAGAAAGAAAGAAAGGAAAAAGAAAGAAAGAAAGAGAAAGAAAGAAAGAAAAGAAAATCTTTAAACAAAAAGGAAGACAAAACAAGAAGCAGGTTATATTTTAGGGCACCTAGGTAGCTCATTTGGTTAAGCGTCAATGTTGCATATGAAATCTGAACGTCGTGTGCTGGAGCATTCTCTCTTGCTTGGAGGAGGCCAGCTTTCGGCTCTATTCAGGCCTTCAACTGATTGGACAGGGCCCAAACACATTATGGAGGGCAATATGTTTACTCAAAGTTCACCAATTTAGATGCTAATCTCATTCAAAAACACCGTCCAAGTTGGCACATAGAATTAACCATAACAGGCAGCAATTTCCTTCTATGAAGTAAAGTAGAATTTGCTTTCTGTTCATATTCCATTGGTAAAAACCTAGTCAGATACCCATGCTCCCTGAAAGGTGGTGAGGGGGAATAAAAATAGTCCCCAGGTAGGAATTTATGTGCCCTAGAAAAGGAAATTAGAGATTCGGGGAGATGGCTATATGCAATCTGTTGCATATGCATAAATTCATAGGAGTCATCCTTTCACACCTCAAATACAACTCTCTCCTTTCAGTGGATCCATTAAACTATGTTATGTGGCAAAAGTCTGGGATTCCTCTGTGATGCGTTATTCCCTGTACCAGGTCCAGATTGGACTGCTTATTGTCTTGAGACTACAGACTGAAAGACAAGGTATTTGCTCCTACACCATCAAATATAAAATCATGGAGTCAGAACAGAGTAACAGAAACAAACCAATGAAAATTTGGCAAAAAGAAGAACTGAAATCACATAGAATTTTCTAGTCCACAGCAATGATTAAATCTAGCCGGGAAGGGTTCAAAAACCTTGACCTGACAGCAGAGTGACTCTTAGTGTATTAGGTTCCCATTGCTGTTGTAATAAGTTTCCACAAACATGTTGTCTTAAAACAATACAAGCTTATTAACTTACAGTTTTGGATATTAGAACTTATTTTGGGCTAAAATCAAGGTGTCAACTGGACTGATTTCTTCTGGAGGCTTCAGCAAAGAATTATTTCTTTGCCTTTTCCAATTTTTAGAGGCTTCTGGAGATTTCTAGGCTCTTGGTTCCTGGGGAGCACCAACATAACCCTTTTTCTTTCTGCTCCCATTATCACACACCCTACTGATTCGAGAGAGCTTGGTTCTTGTCTCACGGAATGGAAGAAGGAGTGGAAGAAGGAATCTCGCTGCCAACAGAGAGTGACCAAAGCTGATAGAAGTTTATTAAGCAGAGGCACAGAGAAAGCTCTCAAAGGTGAGAGGGGGTCCCATCAGGATTGCCATCAGGGCTTGTAGGATCTGTCTTTTATAGGAAACTGACCAGGGAGCTTAGTATATTTCTTGTCAATATCAGGGTGGATTAGTAAATATCATGTCTATATTTAGAATAAACATGGTGGACTTATAACTGTCAGGATAACAAACAAGATGTTCTTGTAAATATCATGAGCCCAAGCAAGGTGTTCCCTTCTCTCTGGTTAATCCTCCTCCAGAACATTTCTCTACATCCAGGATTTCTGTGAGCTGAGTCAGGTAGCCTATGGCCTAGAGACTCTTGTTCCATCTTGGCTTGAGCAGGCACTATTGATAACACCTTAATGACAGATTTCTTTGTGGTCTGGGGAGTTTGTGTGATTACTTAGTAAGTAGCCATTCAAGGGGGATACCCCCTAACATTTTGGAGCTAGGGAGCCAGGTCTATTTTTTCTGTTTTACTGTCTTGTCTCAGTTTTCTTGGGATGGGTAGGAGCCTGACTCTGGGGCCTTTCCCATCTCTTTCCCTGCCTCACCCCATCTGCATCACTGCTACTAAGTCTGATCCTTCTTCCTGCCTCTTAGGACATGGAACCCACCCAGATAATCTAGGATGAGCTCCCTCTTCTCAAGATCTATCTGCAAGTCCCTGTTATGATGTAATTAACTGATTCACAGATTCTGGAGCTGGTAGGATGTGAACATCTTTGCCAGTATTCTGTATACTGCTATGCCAACAACCCCCCTCCCCCACCCCATCTCCCCACCAACACACATCTTAGTGTCTGTTCTCTGGGAGGAAACCCCAGAAGACACCATTGTTATCCATGACCTCTTAGAGGATTTCTTTGATATCATTTTCATTGGCTACAGTAGATGCCAGAGAACGCTCCTTTAGGTTGAAGTCTTTATTACCTGTTACTTCTGATGCGTGTGTGAAAGCCTGAATCTTTTTACTCCCATCAAGCTTATGGTCATTAACCACAAAATTTTCTTTTAAAAATTTAATTTTTTTTTAAATTTAAAATTAAATTAAAAAAATCAGTAGGATTCTGGTAGCATGCATTAGTAAACATGCACAATACTCTCTTTTTTTTTTTTTTTGGACAGTTTGTAAGCCTGACTTATTAAGTGCCTTAAACCTATACTTTTTTTTCCCCTTATCTTACTAGTTGTTACAGTAAAACCATCTGAAATAACAGGCTTGAGGTAGGAGGTGATACCTTTAATATGATCTTGGCTGCAGGATTGGGACTTATTGTCAATGAGACCCCGTGGTAGGAGGCCTCTGAGCATGGCATGAGAAACAGTGTTATGCTTGGTTCCTGATATTTTTATTAATCTTTGATAAGTGACTCCAGAACTGGAAAAGAATAAGCGTTATTGTGGCAAGCCACCAAATGCTTGGGAAATTACTATGGCAGAGAGAGTAAATAAATACACCAAGGACTTGCTCCACTGGCTGGTCAAAGAAACTTCCCAATCTGCCAGCTGATTTTAACACCCCTATGAACCAGAGACTACTGTGTGGGTTCAACTATCCCTTTTGCTAATTTTGTTGTTTGTTTTCGTTAACCTGTTCTGTCTCTGCGATTTAATATTTCATGTACTGGGAACAAGTACCTTGTCTCTCAGCCTCAGTCTTCATGTCATTCCCATGTCGTTCCCATCCAAATTTTGGTTGAGATCATTTTCTTTTTCTTAAAATACTTTGCTAAAAACGGCTAGGAATACTTAATACACACTAACACTCTGGCTCATTCCACCTGCTTCCCAGAAAGCCATGGGCCTTGCAGTTAGGCGGATACTGTGACCATGTTGACGAGTGACCATGATGACGACTTACCAAACATTTTGCTGCCACACTAGGAACTTGAGAATTTTTCCTCTTCCTCACCTCTCCTTGTTTAGTCACTAAACCAGTACCACATATTTTAGATTTTTTTTTAAGATTTTATTTATTTATTCATGAGAGACACACAGACACAGAGGCAGAGACACAGGCAGAGGGAGAAGCAGGCTCCATGCAGGGAGCTAATGTGAGACTCAATCCTGGGTCTCCAGGTTCAGGCCCTGGGCTGCAGGCGGCGCTAAACTGCTGAGCCACCGGGTGGCTGCCCTGTTTTAGATTTTTACATCTTAAACTTATACAGTGTTTTGTGTCAATTATATTTTGGTGAAGATTCCATTATTGATGGAATGTTGTCTCGATAGTTGTTATAAAGTTTGATTTTCATTTTCAAGACACTTGAGTCAGAAGTGAATGTGTTCCAAAGCTCATTTGGATTGTCTGGAGTCACCTAGGTTTTAAAACTGGCAAAGTCTAGGAAATCATCCAGGAAAGAAAAACATGTACCTAAAATGTTTTCATTTAGCAGTGCCCATCAGTCATGAGACTCTGAGAACTGCTTCCTGTTCCAAGCTCAGATTGTGACAGGCCCAGGCTCATTCCTATAAAGAACCTGGGAGTAGAGGAGCAGCCAGAAAGGCAGAGTTGACCAGTGTAGGGATTCTTTTTCTTTCTTTCTTTCTTTCTTTCTTTCTTTCTTTCTTTCTTTCTTTCTTTCTTTCTTTCTTTCTTCTTTCTTTCTTTCTTTCTTTCTTTCTTTCTTTTTCTTTTCTTTCTTCTTTCTTTCTTTCTTTCTTTCTTTCTTTTTTCTTTCTTTCTTTCTTTCTTTCTTTCTTTCTTTCTTTCTTTCTTTCTTTTTTTCTTTCTTCTTTCTTTCTTCTTTTTTCTTTCTTTCTCTTTCTTTCTTTCTTTCTTTTTCTTTCTTCTTTCTTTCTCTTTCTTCTTTCTTTCTTTCTTTCTTTCTTTCTTTCTTTCTTTCTTTCTTTCTTTCTTTCTCTTTTTTGTTTTTGATTGTTTTCTAAAAGAGCTAATATCGCATGCAAGCTCTTTAAAGACTGGCCAATAAGACAGCTTTATTTTTACTAATGTAACAGATTATATAGTACAGGGGAAGGGTCTCTGTCCGTTATAGTGCAGCAAATTCACAGCCTGGTTGCCAGCCCAGCAGCACGTAGGTGGCCATTGTCAGATTATCACCAGCGCTGCCCTGACACCAGCCATAGCAGTGGCAGCAGAGCAGCCTCTGCAGGCAGTTCTCACATCTCTGGCCCACTCAAGTATTGGCCGGGGAGTTTGTTGGCCTTTCGAGACCTGGAAAGGTGAATGGTATCAAAGGGAAGCAGAGTCAAAGCAGAGACAAGGTAAAAGGTGATGGCTCTGTGTGAGTTGACAGCTGTGTCGTGATCATAGAGCCACATCCCCTGTGGATCTGAAGGAATAAATAGGACAGAAGCTTTGAAAGCCTCCTCTGGATAGAGACACATAATTTCTCTCAGTCACAGAAATTGTGACACTACGCTTATGTTCAGTTCCTAAAAACCCCAGGGCCCTTATGCAATCTGTTTCAACTATGTCACAGAGTTGTAAACAGATATACAAAGTTATGCACTACATTGATTCCAAACAGAAAATAGTCTCCCAAATTACTTACCCTTCTTTATTTAGATGTCACATGGGAATTACAGAGCACTACCTTGGTTGATTTCCATCACTCCTGAAGCTAGGAAAGAAGATGCATTTCAGGAAAGTGTGTGTTCATTTATGGAACTTATTTTCTTTTATCATAAAGTAGATAGAGCAGAGGAGACATTAGAAAATCCCAGATTTTATGAGTCTCTGAGTTGCAAAAGTGTTTTAAAAAACCAAGCTGTCCTATGTTTGATGTATTTTCCTTTGGGGCTTGAGTAATAAACATAGATATATGGAGGGAAGAATTTTATATCAAGTTTTAATGAAAGGTTAATCACTTCAGCATCAATAAGTCATTTACTGGGAAAGACATTCTAATTCATAACTGTAAGGTTTGATATGTGTTTCCATTTATTAACATGTAAGGAGAGAAAAAATGAAAATAACCAAACTTAAAATATAGCTATTAACTGCTTGGTGCTTCCTGATGCTAATAGATTCCTGTCAAAGTAGAAGCTGACTTAAGATGACCTTGGATGAAGTTGACTAGTACGGAAATTCAATTAACTGCTGCATTAGGGTAGTAATGAACACACTTCTTGTAGGTTAGTAACATCCAGAGGAGACCCAGCCCAAGGGTACAAGTTGTTAAGTATGCCACCGAGATCGCGGAAGAAGAATAAAATTATATGCCAGCAACTGGAAGCTTCATGTAATAAATTATTTTTAATGTTATAATGATACAGACAAAAACCCCTTGAATCTAAAACCTCAGAGCAGCGAGTTGCTAAGGAAGGCTGTTCATAGTTTTGCTATAAATACGTAAGACTGTTTATGATAGATTTTTTAAAAAGTGGCCACAATTAGTCATGCTGCCTTATATCCGTGCTGTTTGCAGAGTAATTTTGCAGGTTTCTTTAAGAGGTAGAGTCTCTTTCCTTACTCTTTGAATTTGAGCTGGTGCAGGGACTTACTTCACAAGAGAGACAGAGTGAGGTTGTATCACTCCTTAGCGTCAGATTCAAGAAGCCTTGAATGTCCCTGCAACTTTCTTGGATTCCTGCAGCCTTCATCCGAATAAAACTAGAGCAGAGTCATCGGCTGACTCATCTCAGGCAAGGCCCAAGACATGTGAAAAAGTCCAAATAAACTCAGTAAAGCCTAACCTCATCGGTCTATCGGTCTTTCCAGCTAAGCCCCTCTCCCCACCTACAGCTGACTGAGCAGGTCACATAACCAAGGCCACCCTAGACCTGTCAGGCCCACGGCGACTCAGGGTCTCATGAGTTGATGAAATGTTTGTTGTTTCAAACTACCAAGTTTCACACTGGTGTGCGACATAGCAACAAACCGCTGGCACACTACTGATGGCGTTGTGTTGGGAAATATAACAAAAAGGCTCATTTGTTAAAACACAACCGTGCTTTGTTTTCTTACTAATACTTTGTAAACATCCTCCACTACTATTGATTGATTGATCTATTGATCTATCTACAAATACAAAGATATAAATACATGCATTATAGCCATTCCTATGTGTATTTTTACTTACATACATTATACCTCTATGAAGAAATATAAGCAGAGTAAGAAGACAGAGCAGTGAGTGGGAAGGGGTTTTATTTTAGATGCAGGGTGATGCCCGGATGCTCTCGGGAGTCAGAAAATGCATAAGTAGATTCCCTTTCACTAGATTATCACCTCAATTCTTGGTAGGGAGTATGATGGACACAAGCGACATTTATAGCTGGTGGTTAGCAAGAGGGAATAGAGTCAGGGAACCGAACCTCCAGATTAAAACTCAGCGTGTGAAAGTTTGGAAAATTAGTCGGGTTGAGATAGTTAATTTATTTCACCTTCCTGTCAGTTGAGATGGAAACAGCATCACCTTTTGCTTCTCGCTTCTCCTTACAATCTAGATTAAAATCCAACTGGAACCTGTAGCTGGTAGCGGCTCCAGAGATTTCAAAACCTGTCTCTTCTATATCCCCTCGGCCAAGGCTTGTCAGAGCCTTATTATCACGAGCATGAAGTATGGCAAAAACATGCCTTAGTGATTTTTCTGAACCAAGCAAACCTCTTTCCTTTTAAGCCAAGTTTCACTCAGGAAGGACTTTCAGCTTGAACCAAATTGAGAAGTTTCATTTTTCATTTATGATCCTTCAAAGGTTGTTTTATAGCATCTTATCAATATTCTTTCATGACCCCAGAGCATCTCAGATTGCTTCCCCCTGTCTGCCACTCCCCATTACTTCCCAGGGAACATACACCATAGATGAAGTATACCATCCAAATATATTTTTCACCTTTTAATTTAAAAAAAGAAACCCAAGGACTGGTAAACTACACAAATGTTTATGCTTTCTCTTTTCCCAGAAGGCTGAAGAATTCAAAGTCAAATATGTATTTAACTTTTAAAATTTCATATCCCACCATTTTTTCTTATTTGTCAAAACAAGATTACTGATACATCGCTGAAAAACTCTCATTAAAATTAATAGGAGCAAGAAAAGTAATCAAATGAATAAACTTTCAAAATAAAAGGCACTGAGCGATTTAAAGAAGATTGTAGTTGGTCAGAAATAGGATGGGTTTTGGTTGAGACAGACAAGCTCGTTTAATGAAAAAGGCACAAGGGACCCAGGTATATCTGTGTGTCTGGAAGAGTATGAAAATATTGAATAGAATATACTGAGTATGGAGAATATTCCAAGCATATGAAAATAATGAGCTTAGGACTGGAGGCTCTAAGAATATAAGGTCTTACAGAAGCAGTTAATGAGTGGTAAAAGGAAAGGATGCCCAGGGCTTGAGCAGTCCACAGTTCTGAGGATAATATCAAAAATTATAGAATCAGACTGCTGCGATTTGAATCCAAGGTCCGACGTTTACAAGATGTGAGTTACAAATGCGCTTCTCTTTTCTTATCTGGGAATAGTAATAGTTGTACTCTTCTTCGGGTTATAAATATTAAATGGGTTAATGTTTGATTTTGAAAATTAAATTGTTGTCTAAAAATTCACCTCTCTGCTTAGGTCTTTTGGATCCTCTGAACTGGAACATTCTTTCAAGAGATCCCCTGGTTTATCCTATCATTTCATCTATGTCTTCAAATGCCAACTCCTGAGAGCATCCGAGCATCACCCTGCAGCTAAAATAGAACCTCTTCTCACTCAGCGCTCTGTCTTCTTATTCTGCTTTTTATTTCTTCATAGAACTTACAGATATTTGAGATCAAGTCTATGTTTAGATGTTTGTTCTCTCTCCTCCTACTAGAATATAATAAGATACATAACCGTAGAGATTTTTGCCTTTTATTGTTGTTTTTCACTGATTTAAATTCCTCTACCTAGAAACTATATGACTTATAGATCTTTCTTACTAGATATGTTTCAGTACATTTGAGTAAGGATTTTTTTTTCTTCAAATATATTAACATACGGTGTTACACTAGTTTCAGGAGTACAATATAGCGATTCAGCAATTCTATACACTACTCATTGCTCATCCACGACAAGTGTATTCTTAATCCCCTTCACCTATTTCACCCATCCTCCCACCAATTTCCCTCTGGCATCCACCAATTTGTTCTCTATGTCTCTATATTCAAGAGCCTTTTTGTGTCTCTATATTCAAGAGCCTTTTTGTGTTCATGTCTTTTTGTTTGTTTGTTTGTCTATATGATGTACATCCCAAATAAATCTTATCACTGGTCTTTTAAAATGTTTACCTTGTGGGAGTGAGTGGCAGAAGTGTCTTTAAGAATATGCTTTGCTCTGAAAAACAGAGACACACACATACACACACTGGTGAGCTGTATCTACAGATACAAGTAGAAAAATGAGCAGAACTTTTTTTTTTTCCTGCCTGAGGAAAATATGTTTTGGGAATTGGAATATCTCATGTATTCAGAGAATAACTTTTTAATGACCCTGATTCTTTTTGATCGGAACAGCTTTGGTTACTTTAGCTTACTGTGTGTATGAAGCATGTGAAAAGTAGTCCCTTGTCCTTTCAAGGAATAAAATTTGAGTGGCTGTAATGAAGAGGAAGCATAAATACACGCAGCGTTTAATGATGGCCTAAAGTATAAGCAGTTCCCATTGGCTGCAGTGTGATTTAAATGAAGGGCATGATTTGGTCAAGTTTATCTCCCTGCCTGGCAAGCCAAAAAACTGACAATCACAGAGTGAACAGTCCCTTCTTCCTTTGTGTACATTTAAAAGATATTTTTTAAATTCATACATGACAGGGTTGCCTGGGTGGTTCAGTGGTTGGGCGTCTGCCTTTGGATTAGGCCCCCACAGGGAGCCTGTTTCTCCCTCACCTGTGTCTCTACCTCTCTCATGAATAAATGAGTAAAATCTTAAAAAAAAAAAAAAAGCTCAGATCCTTAAAAATAAATAAATAAATACATACATACATACATACATACATAAATGACACATTAAATTCATTGAATGTTGATGGATCAATTTTTCATTTTAAATGTTTTCATCTTGCATAATCATAGCTTTTCTGAGGGTCACAATTACCCATTTTATTAAATGCCTTTACAAAAACTGCCCACTTTTACAATTAGGCATAAATTTTGTGGATTTTAAAAAAGGTATTTTTATAAAGAGAGCTGGCTATACTGTAATTTTTATTTGGTACTATACTATGTATTTATACTTAATTATGTAATTATAAATTATGTACACTTAAAATTTTAAAGTTATAATCAACTCTTGAATATGAGATAAAAATCTTCATTAATTTAAGAAAATAAAAGCCTTTTTTCTAGCTATCAATACCAATATTTCAAAACTGAAATTCAAATCTACTGGTTATCCACAAATTTTCTCCATGATTTTAATCTCTTTTTTGGCAAGCCTGATAATGTAACACTTTAAATAACCAAAACCTTAACAGGAATACTTCTCTCTGAAATCCATGGGGCTTTTCTACCAATGGTGAAGCATATACAGTCCAACGCAAGGAAAAACTTTCTTCCTGTCTCATTTTTTCCATCAATAGAAACTGAAATTGTTGGAAATAAAAGATTAAGCTAAAGTTCATTATTTACATTTATTTTAAAAATGATTGCCCATGTCATTTAATAATCTTATTAATAAATTTTGTATTACCCTCAAATTGTCATAGACCGCATACTCCCTACTACATACGTAAGAGTAGAAATTGCAGATTATGTCAGGGAGACAATACAATCCTGCATCCAAACCACAGCACTTCCAGACTGCAAGCCTGTGGGACTAAGAGATGGGGCACCAGAACCACAGAGGTAAGCCAGAATTGTTGGAACCTAGGTCACTCTAGTTACATATTTACTGTTCTAGCTCAGGTGTTTGAGAACTTTACTTTGCCTAACAGAGACTTTGGGTCCCTCACCTAGTAGTAGGGAAGCAGGAATAATGAATATACTTATGGAAACAGTGAGGCAAATGGTAGTGAGTTTTGAGTAAAAGTTATAAAGAACTGACAAAAATAGGAACAAGAGACTCTGAATAAGGCTTTCTTTATAGACTTTACTGCCCTGGCATCTGCGATGAAAAATCTGAGCAAAGGAATGAGGCACTAGCAATTTACCTTACTGTACTGTAGATTTTGAAGATTGATAGCGTTTTGTTCTCCTTGTACAGCACATTGGATACATGGAAAGGGTATATGGCTTGCCTTAGCACACTAAGTTTATATCTGATTTATAAGCTGCATAGGGCTCTCCATCAAAATAACAGAAAAGATTTTAGTGTTTCTTAGAATGGCATTCTGACTTTTGTCTAAGAATGAAATGTGATTTAAAGTGCATCACCTTATTGATGGGGAGATCAAACCCCTCCCACTACCTATTTTACAACTTATTTCAAATAAGGCCCTCAATTTGGTTTGTGGCAAATATGATTTCTTCAACATTGACAGATTTATTTTGATCCTGACAATAGCACCAGCAAATAATAGCTCTGTTCTAAAAAGGAAGCTACTTACTTTTGTCTTTGAAGACTTAACAGCTTATCAAGGGGATAACTTGCAACCACTAAGAAGTTTACTGTTGCACAGAGGAGGTAGCTCAAACCTAGGATTTTAGTTGACACCGAAATAACCTAACAAATAAAAAAATACATAAGAATGGCAGACTGCCTAATATTAGGTTAAAAAAGGGGAAACTGACTTATTTTTAAAAGATTACTCAGTATTTCATGAATTTGACATGAAGTTGCATTCTATTATATTCTATATGTTCTATTTATGTTCTAAATTAGTGCTTCTTGTGACTGACCAGTCTCAAAAATCCTGTCTAAATAATTACATAAATACATTTTGAAAGAGAGAAAGGAGAGGACATTAAGGAAGGGGGAAAGGAAGGGAAGAGGTCAAGAAGAAAGGAAGGCAGGAAGAAACCTTAAAGGAGACTTAAAACTCTTAAAGAAATTTTATATACATTTATTCTCTTAAGTTTTTTAAGAATAGTTTTTGTTGAGGGGTGCCTAGGTGACTGCATCGATTGAGCAACCAACTCCTGATTTCCACGCAGGTCATGATCCTAGGGCTATGAAATGCAGCCCCACACCAGTCTCCATGCTCAGTGTGGAGTCTGCTTGAGATTCTCTCTCTCTATCTCCCTCTGCCCCTCCCCTGCTTACACACACACTCTCTAAAAAAAAATAAATAAATTCTTTCAAAATATATATTTTTTATTGAACTATATTCATGGGAAATTCTAAAATATTTTGAGCTGTCTTTTAGAGATCTAGAAGCTGAAAAGAGATAGAGTGGCTAAAGGATATTAGCTTTGATGGATGGCCACAAAATCCATCAGATTTTATAGCCCAAATAGATAATTTACAGAATATATAATAATTAATGATTTCCTTTAAATAAATATCAAACAGCCTATTTTATCTAATATATAATCCGTTACCTGGTAGGGAAGAGGCTTAACTGAGGGTACAAAGGCATGTGTAGATGAAAGGTGTATGATTTGATGGACATATGCTTGACTATTCCAAATATCTAAACAAATAAATAATTTAAAGCATTAAAAATCATAGTATCAAAAAAACCCATAAAAAAACCTAGGCATACACTTAGTCAAGTGTGCACAATGTCTCTAATCAAAAATAACACGATATTGATAAGATAATTTAAAGACTTACAAGTGGAAAGCTATACCTTGTTTAGTGATTTGGATAACAATATTTTCAAGATGTCAACTTCCCAAATTGGTATATAAATTCAGTGTAATCCCAATAAATGTTTGAGAAGATATTTTTGCAAAAAGTAGTATTTTTTTTCCTAAAATAATACAAAAACACAAAAAACCTGAGATTCCCTGCACAATCTTGAGTCACAACAAAATTGGAGTAATATACAATTATGAAGCTACAATAATCACAACAACATGTTATTGGTGCAAAAATAAACAGGTAGAAATTTTAATAGAATAGAAATAGATTTTAGAAGGGAAAAATAGTTTGTTTAATAATTGCATTGAGTTAGCCTATGGAAAAAAATAAATCTTGTCTTTCACCTCATATTACTAAAAAAATTAATTTGTGACAAATTCTAAAATAAATGTGAAAAATTACATAAAGCTTTATAGGAAAAAAATTAAAAATTCATGACATTGAGGAAGTTATTTTTTGTGAAAGGCACAAAAAGCATCAATCATTCAAGGGAAAAATTAACAAATCACATTTCATTAATATTAAACATATCTTTACTTCAGTTGAGATCATTGAATGAATGGAAAAGAAAGAAAACAGATGGATGGAAGATTTTCCAACATATAACAAAGAAATTAATCATATCCAGATATTTTAAAGAACTGCCACATGTCCCTAAGTAAAAGAAAATTTAACTTAAATATTAGGTAAAGAACTTGCACTTGCAGTTCACAAAGAAAGATAGCCATCCCCATATAGTCAATTAGCATATGAAAAGATGTTCAGGGATCCCTGGGTGGCGCAGCGGTTTGGCGCCTGCCTTTGGCCCAGGGCGCGATCCTGGAGACCCGGGATCAAATCCCACATCGGGCTCCCGGTGCATGGAGCCTGCTTCTCCCTCTGCCTATGTCTCTGCTTCTCTCTCTCTCACTGTGTGCCTATCATAAATAAATAAAATTTAAAAAAAAAATTAAAAAAAAAAAAAGAAAAGAAAAGATGTTCAACATCATTACTTACCCGAGAAATGCAAATGAAAATCATAAGGCAATGCATTACATAATCATCAGACTGGCTACAATTTAAAATTTTGATGACTTACAACAATCACTATTACAAATTGGGATGTAAATTGGTACAACAGCTGTGGAAAACTGTTTGGTGACATCTACTAAATGTAGAAATATATTTAAACTATGACAGAGAGAATTCTACTCCTACATAACAAGTAACAAGAGAAACAAATGTTTATGAGCACCAAAAAGGTACATATGGGAGCACTCATAACTTTGTCCATAATAACAGAGTGTCTGTCAACAGGAAAATTGACTTCCGACTTATGTTCATATAATAGAATATTCCAAAATAACAAAACAGGCACTAATACACACAAAAAGTAGTATTTTAGATATTATATTATTTTGCAATAATGACAGAGGAGTGCATTCCATTAATTTAAACTTTCAGCACAAGAATAGCTAATGGTAGAGAAATCAGATTACTGATTATAATTATAATAGGGTCCTTAGAAAGTAGTACAGAAGAAACTTTGGCACTTTTAAAACACTGTATTAAAAACTTTTTTTAAAAAGATTTATTTATTTATTTTATGATAGACATAGAGAGAGAGAGAGGCAGAGACACAGGCAGAGGGAGAAGGAGGCTCCCCCAGGGGAGCCCAATCTGGGACTCGATCCCAGGACTCCAGGATCACGCCCTGGGCCAAAGGCAGCACTAAAACATTTAACCACTGGGGCTGCCCTAAATATATGTATCTATAGAAAAAGTCATCAGTCTGTATATTAAAGTTACTAAACTTTAAATATTTTATGAATTTTATATTTCAATAGAATTTAACTATAACTGTGAAATACAGATAAAGCAATTATTGAAAGAAAGTTAAGAGTCTTATTTATATATATTAAGAAGGACAAAGGCTAAAAATCATTGACCCGAGTATCATTCCCAGTAAGACTGAAAAATGAACATCAAATAAATGAATAGGGAAAAGAAAAAAGAAAAGAGAAAATAAAATATATTTTAAAAACTGAAGTAATTTATAAAAATACAAATATGTAAAGAAAATCAAAGCTGTTATAAAAAAAGCTCAGCAAAGAATTGGAAAGATCAGTGACGAATTAAAGAGAAGACATTAACCTCCAATATCAGTGATGACAGAAGAGGTATCACGATATATTTTAAAAGCATCAAAGATGAAGATATTATGAAGAACATTCTGTAATATATTAGCAAATATGAATAAAATTCATTATTTTTAGTAAACGCAAGTACAAAAAACAGACATACAAAAATATGAATCGTCCTATAACTTTATATGGAATAAATCTTAATTAAAAACTTTCTCACAGGGATGGAACCTGGGTGGCTTAGCGGTTGAGCACCTGCTTTGGACTCAGGGAGAGATCCCAGGGTCCTGGGATCGAGTCCCACATTGAGCTCCCTGCATGGATCCTGCTTCTCTCTCTGCCTGTGTCTCTGCCTCTCTCTCTCTCTCTCTCTCTCTCTGTCTCTCATGAATAAATAAATAAAGTCTTTAAAAAAAAAAGTTTCTCACAAAGAAGATTCCAAGTTCGTGTTTATTCCCTTCTCAGTTCTATGAAACACTGAAGGAAAGAGTAAAAACAAACTTATGACAACTATTCCTAAGATTAGAAAAAGATTGATTTTTCCCAATGTATTTTATCAGTCCTCATAGTCTTGCTGCCAAATCCTGCAAGGATATTACAGCAAATGCAAATTTGAGGCAAATTCTTCAAGAACAATAGCCCTAAAAAGAGTATGAGGAAAGCAATTCCTTTCAAATAGGAGAAATATATTTATATCATATCAGAAACAAATTGGGTTCATCCATGGACTACTAAGTTCTTATAGTATTTGGAAATGTATTTATATAATTTATCACATTAACAAAACAAATAAAAGCCATAAACTTTTCAAATATATACAGAAAGCCATTTGATAAAAAAAATGGGAACTTCCTTAATATTCTTTAATCTTCATAGAGAGCTTCTATTACACATCATACTTGGTGGTAAATTTTTTAAAGCTTTCTCTCAGAGATCATGAATAAGGCAAAGAGGCTCACTAGTAATTTTGCTATCAAACATTTTGTGTATTAGATACTCTCTTAAAGAAAGAAAGAGAAATAAATTATATAAATGTTAAAAAGGAAGAACCACATTATCAAAAACTATAATGGCGTGAATATAAAATTCAGATTACTTATCAATAAATTAGAATGGTCAGGAATTCAGTTTGTCAGATTTCTGCATCAAATTTTGTATGCAATCACTTTTAAAAGGATATTTTAAAAGATACTTAGAAATCAAACTAACAAAGATGCTTAAGATCTTCCTATATATTGAAATCGATAAGACACTTCAGGGAATTTTTGTATTTCTAAATAAATAGGAAGAAATGCCAGGGTTATACACTGAAAACTCAATATTGTAAAAATATCAATATTTCTATAACTTAGCCACAGATGCAATGCAATCAAAGCCAAGCTTCCCATAGTTTTTATTTATTTATTCTTGATTGTATTTGGCAAGCTGATTTTACAGCATAAATGAAAAGACAGAGAATCCTGTATAGCTAAGACATTTTTTTCAGAGAAAAATAATGTGGGAGGATGTACACTACTGTGTATCAAGACCTGAAAACTAGATCTATAAAGTGTGCTTTCTCATCGTAAGGTTGGACAGAGACTAATAGAACAGCATGCAGAACTTAGAAGCTGTCCTATCCACAAATGGAAAATTGGTTTGTGATAAAGGTAGTATTGGATAGCACCAGGGAAATAGTCTTTTAAAATAAATGTTTTTATGTTAATTGCATATCAATATTTTATTTTTTGAATTTTTTTTCCTTTGAGTGGGGAGAAGCAGAGGGAAAAGAGAGAATCTTAAGCCGGCTCCATACCCAGTGCAACACAGGTTCGATCCCACTATCCTCAGATTATGACCTGAGTCAAAATTGAGACAGATACTTAACTGATTAAGCCACCTCGGCACCCCAATATTTTAAAAATAACACTTGACCCTCTACCTCACATTATGCATATAAGCAAATTCTTGATTAATCTAGATTTAAGTATGGAAGGCAAAGTTATAAGACTTCTAGAAGATAACATAGGAGAATATATTCATGTATGTGAGGTAAGGAATGTTCTACTAGCCAAAACAATAAAAATAATATATATATATATTCATAGAGAAAAGATTGAAAAATTGGACTAAATTGAAATTATACACTTTCATATATTAAGAGAAACAGTTGAGAGAGGGAAAACTGAATTGTAAGCTACGAAATGGAATAGATATTTGCCACTGATGTAATAAAGACAAACAAACTAAACCAGTATCCAAATTATTGATAAAACTCTACAAATCATTAGAAAAAAAGTCATGTCATTAGAAATCGGGTACAGTTTATGAATATGAGCTTTATTAAAGTTGGTATCAAACTTCAATAAAACATATTAAACAATTAATTAAACAATTTTGACTCAGGTAATAATCTGAGGATTGTGGGATCCATTTAATAAGTTGGCATCAAACTTCAGTAAAAATACAAAAAGTCGACCAATTTCATTTGAACCAGGAAATTTCAACTTAAAACTTGTAATGAAATATCACTGCATGCCCATCGGAAGGGTGAGAATTAAACATTCTGAAAATAGTAAGTCATAGAACAGTTATAGCGTAAGTAAACATTTCTACCCTGTTACTGGAAATACAAAATGCTATAATCTCTTTGAAATGCAGGTTGGGAGTTTCTACTAGATTCAAAGCTACATATACCCTTGATTCAGCAATTTCAATTCGAGGATTATACTCAAAATAAATAAAATTCATTCTAAGAATGAACAAGGATGTTCAAAGTATTGTCACTCATAATAAATAAAACTAGAAACAAATCACATTTCTAGCAAAAGAAGAATTGTCAAGCAAGTGCAATATTGTAGCATTGAATATTATATAGCAATGAAAATGAGTGCACTCCAATTACATGCATAAACATGGACAGGTTATAATTACCATTATAATGGCAGAGCAAAGAAGTTAGACCTAAAACATATACTTGTGTATAATATAAATTTATGCAAGATAATATTAATGTATGGTTTGATTTGTATAAGCACAGGAAAAAGAAAAGTCTACTTTGAGAGATAAAAATCGTGGTAATATTTAGCAAGGAATGAGATTATGACAGGGAACGGGCAGGTGAGAGTTTCCTCGGTGGTGGCACAATTTTATTTCTTGATCTGGGTGGTGGTTACCCAGGTATTTCCTTTGTGATAATCCATTGAGCTGCAAATTTATGGGGGGGGAGGGGTTGTACTTACCTGGTTGTGTTTTTTATTTCAAAAAGTATAACAAATTCAGTAGTCCAACAAAAAACCCCAATAAAAGCAATGACAAACTTTAAAAATCAATTACAGTAATTTTAAATATGCATAAGCGTAGTAGAACAGATTTGATGGTTTCAGTGAACAACTCGGATAAGAGTACTGTAACAATTACAGGTTGCAAATAAAATTGTATGACATGGTAACTGGCTTAGCTAACTTTTATTCATGATCACGCTATGTTACTCCATATTTGTTGTTTGTTGGTGTAGTACATCAAATTTTCTTAGGACTTTACTAAAATTAGTATACCTATGGGCGCCTGGGTGGCTCAGTCAGTTAAGCATGGGACTCTTGGTTTGGGCTCAGGTCATGATCTCATGAGTCATGATATCCAGCTCCACATCAGGCTCCCCGCTCATCTGCCTGAGATTCCCTGTCCCTCTTCCTCTGCCCCTCCCACCACTCATATCCATACATGTGCATGAACATTCTCTCTCTCTGAAATAAATAAACTTTTTTTTTAAAGAGTGGGCCATATTTGAAATGTGGTAGGAAATTTCATGAAAATAATGAGAAGAAAATAATACACTGTGATATCATGACTTATAATAAGAAATGTATATTTTGTCTGCCCCCTGTTTCTGGCACAGAGGTCCCCAAACCCTTGGAATTTTTTTAGTGTTGTGAGGGATCATTTTGTTATGTTAATGAAGTGATCATTGAACTCCACCTAAAGAGGAGGGCTGGTTGCCAGGAAAACTAGCCACGTGATTAGAGGACTAGAACTTCAATTCCAACCCCAGAACTCCAGAAGAGACAGAGGGCCTGGAGGTTGAACAATTGCCATGGCCAATCATTTAATCAACCACACCTACACGGTAAAGTCTCCATAAAATCCCAACAGGATGGACTCAGGGAGCTTTTGGATTAGTGACAATACAGAGGTGTTTGCCCAGTAGTGTGCCTGGGGAGGGCATCAAAGCTCTGCACTCGTTGCCCATGCCTGGCTCTAAGCACCTCTTCTGACTGTACCTCACTTATATTTATATCCTTTTACAGTAAATTGGTAATTCAGTAAGTGAATGTTTTTTTCTGAGTTTGGTGACCCACTCTAGCAAATGAACCAAACCCAAGGAAGATAGAGTTTGTGGGAACCTCTGAATTATAGCCAATCAGAGAGAAGTACAGGTAACAACCTGAACTTGTGACTGGCATTGAAAGTCGAAGGAGGTGGTCTTGGGAACTTCCAATCTGCAGTCCATCAGTCAGAGGTGCAGATAACAGCCTGGGCTTCTAACTGACATCTGACGTGGGGGTTGGAGGGAAGCGGGCTGTTTTGTGGGACTGCGCCCTTAACCTGCAGAATCTGATGCCATCTCCAGGTATACAGTGTCAGAATCGAGCTGAATTTTTGGACACCCAGCTAGTGTCAGAGGAATTTCTTATTGGCCTGGGAACACTTCTCACATTGACATTGATACCAGAACCTATTTATATGCTTAGAATATCATTTACAAAATAAACTTTGAAAAATATCGTGAAAGTTATTTTATCATTTAAATAAAAAAGTTGTGAAACATAAATTTAAGTATAGTTTCTTATTTTTAAGAAAAATATTGTGAAAGTTATTTTATCATTTAAATAAAAAAGTCGTGAAACATAAATTTAAGTATAGTTTCTTATTTTTAAGATTTATGTATTTATTTCAGAGAGAGAAAGAGCACAAGTAGGGGGAGAGACAGAGGGTGAGGGAAAAGCAGACCCCCCCCTCTGAGCAGGGAGCCTGAGGTGGGGCTCAGTCCCAGGACTCTGAGACCATGACCTGAGCTGAAGGCACACGCTTAACCCCCTGAGCGACCCAGGCGTCCTATGTATAGTTCTGATTAAATGATAATAACTTCTCATAAATTTCATTAACAATAAAAAAGAAAACCTTAAAAAAATAAAGTAAAAGAAACCGAGCTTATATGATCCATTCTTTCACTGCGCATCATAACGTAGCTTCATTTGGGGAGAACAATGTTTCAATCATTTTCCTACACAAGAGAAAAGCTCGAAAATATAAGGATTCATTTCTTATTTCTGAAATTTATAAGCATCAAATGAAACACAACTCTGCTAGCTATTTTTCAGCATTTATAAGTTTACTTCTTAAACATTTATTGTTTATATTCTGGAAATTAGTGGCATGAAGTCACATAGGTCTTTAGACAATCAGTCATGTTTAAAGATGTCATTTTTTTAATTGTATATTGAGATGATTATACATAATATACGCATTTTTTTCTGTGAATTCTTTGTTAGCATTAAGTATTAATATAAACTGAAGTTTGCATATTTGCCTGTTTAACTTGCCATGTTTAACACAGGAATGAAAGGGTAGTTCTATGAACTTTAATTTTAAACTGGCAAAGCACAGTTGCATCTATAGAAGAATAACATTTGGATAGTTGCCATTGTTGACCTGTCCATTCCAATGGCTGTTTTGCCCTTTTGTTTCCTATTTAACTTGTCATTTATTTGACTCAATCAAACAAATATATTTGTTGTAGTCTTAGCTCAAAAAGGAAACTCCTAGGACTCTTGCTTTGTCTAATAGTTCACATACAGCAGCAATTTAAAAGCATACATTCTACATGGCATGATTAACAATTTGTTTTTCATCTGGAAACAAGAATGCAGCTTAGCTATATAAATCTTTTCAGAAGTCTGTTGTTTGTAGCAAATTCTCAAAGGAGATTCATAGTAAAAAGTTTCTTCACATTTTACAATGTAAAATGCCATGTGTGCTAATGGTTATGATGAAATTAGAAGAATCCTATTTTTTAATAGCCTATTATGGATATATTGAGAAAGCATAAACATCCAGACCACAAATGGTCAGCCCTATTATGTCTTAAAAGCCCATTACCCAAATGTTAATACAGTTGTTATTCATTATGCCAGTTGAACAAGAGAGCCTCACGAACACAATCAAATCTGTTCACTACATCGTCCTGGTTTTAATATCAGTACAGGCATCTGCTCCCAACAGGATGGCTGAGCTGAGACGGTACAGACACATTATGGAGAAAGTAGTTGCCTTGTCACATGAGTTGAAGCATGGCTCTTGGAGTGTTGGCGTGTGCCACCTTCAGTGTCATAGAGAGCATTGCTGTTACTGGTGACCAGTGGTCAAGGTGGTATACAGGGCTAAATGCTGCTGGGAGCCTTGCTTAAGAATATTTTTTAGTAAAAAAAGGAAAAAAAAAAAGGGGGCTGCAAGACATTTGGTGGCACAGCTTCCTGGTAACAGCCAAATGCTCCAGGATTATTCAGATTTGAACTTGAAAGTACCTCTGCTTTTTCATTAGCTGCGTGAACTAAGACAAAGTATCAATCTCTGTCTCATTTTATTTTTCACTAAGAGAAATAGAATCCTTGTGATTGTTTCAAGGATTAGAGAAAAAGGTAAATTAATTGGAATTAGCCTATGAAAGAGTTAACATACTAAGATTTTTCTATTTGTTTGTTCAATGGCTATAAGGTAAACTTAAGGAAGCAAACCATACAGAAGGAAAATTCATTCATTTTATTGAAAGAATTATGGAAATTTTTTTTTGGTTTTTTTTTTTTTTTTTGCTTGATGACAGTGCATAGTGTTTAGTTTACCTTCAGAAAAACTTGATTTTTTAAAAATTTAGTATTGGAGTATAGTTGACATACAGTCTTATATTACTTTCGGGTGTACAACATAAGTGGTTCTACAATTATACACAATACAATGCTCATCGTAAGTGTGGTCACCATCTGTCACCATAAAACATTGCTGCAATATCATTGCCTATATTTCCTACGCCGCACTTTTCATCCCTGTGACTTACCTGTCTCACAAATGGAAGTTTGTACCGTTTAGTTCCTTTCACCTATTTATTTTGTTTTAATGAGAGCTGACGATGATGGTTTTCCACGTACACTGTTTATCCTTCCATCCTTCCTCTCCCCGACCCCAGACCTGTCTTCACGTTGAGCTTCACCTAAATCAGTACTGTTACAAATTCTAATCGTCTCTACTAGAAACTCAGAGACACCTTCATGTATTTCAATATCTATATAAAGAATCAGTTTCTACAAACTTCTGAAATTTTCACTCACCATAGTTTTTTTTTTTCAAACAATAAAAATATACTTTGAAAAAACATACTCTACATTTACTGTTCTTGTGAAGGCCGCCACGTATCCTCTGCAATAGCCGCCCAGTTTCTAATGCACCACTTTCCTCTTCTCTGCTAGTTTGAGTCTGTTATGAAAAAAACTGCTCAGACTTCTATAAAAGCCAGTATCTACAGTCACAATTTAGATCCTTTACCTCCTCCCCTCCACAAGGTTCAATTCTACCCGTTTGATGGTTTTTGTCCTGTGGAGTTTTTCCTAATAAATAATTCTGATGAGCTTTATATATATTTGGATTTCTCCATCTTAAATATTCAGATTACTGTCTCTGTCTCTATATACCCATAAGCATATAAATGGATTTACGTCAAACTAAATATGGACGTATCTATGTGAACAATCACATATAGAGATATATTTAAATCTGAATTTGTCATCTTGTTTCTATCCGTCAGCGTAGACTAGGTTATGATTTGGTAAGAAGGAATGCCAAAATTTCAATGATGTCTTGAAACAATGGCCTCTTTTTCTTCACATAATGTACGTCTGCTACAAGTTGAAAGAAGACTATGCTCACTGAGGTTCTTTAAGTTTCTTTAAGTTTCACTGATAAAGCAGACACCACCTTGAACGTTGCTGGCTGCTGTGCCAGTACAGCAGACATCTCTGAAGGATCTCAAACCAGCAATTTAAATGTTCTGGCCCAGAAATAATATTCATTTCTTTACACACATACCATACCTTGAATGCTACCCAAAGTTAAGGTCGCTAAGACGTGCATCTGTCTACTTGGAAAGCAAGGTTGAAAATATACGATGAATGTACTAGTTTTAATAAAAATCTACATTTTATTACTAAAGTTTCCCCGCAGACAAAATGCCCAACACATCCTCAAAGGAAACAAGCTGAAAGCTCAGTCCAATTACAAGATTATTGCATCCAATTTAACACTCAGAAATTCTGTGCAATCATCTTTTCTCCATACCCAGACATTTGTTTTGACCTAGAAACCAATGAAATAAAAGCATGGTAAAAAAAAAAAAAAAAAAAGAGTGGCACCTGGGTTGCTTAATGGTTGAGCTCCTGCCTTTGGCTCAGGTCATGATCCCGGGGTCCTGGGATTGAGTCCTGCAACAGGCTCTGCACAGGGAGCCTGCTTCTCCCTCTGCCTGTGTCTCTGCTTCTCTATCTCTCTGTGTCTCTCATGAGTAAATAAATAAAATCGTTAAAAAAAAAAAGCATTTGTTTGCTTCCTCCTTTGATATTGAATTGACATAGGTGGAACAAGAATAATAAAATTATAGTAAATACCTTCATTCAGATGCATGGGGAAGAGGACCCAAAGCATGTGGCCAGAGCAATTGTGAGATGCCTTCAGGCAGACAGTTGTGTGAGGATGGAGGTCTCCACTCTTGGAGTAGCTGCAGGCTCCCCAGACATCCTGGCTCCATCCTCCTGCAGGTTCTCGTTTTCTCATTATCCTCTCTTGTTCTACCTGAAGGGACTTTGTGAAATACAACTTTGTGGGTTCCGAGCCATTTCTGTCAGTCCACATCAGGAATAAGACATCTGAAGGCACAAGTTTTGCCTTAGGTCCTGGTCATATTTGCTCTCAGATATTTAGAAAATCTAGCCCTCTCAAAAATATAATGAGTTTTTTATCTGTTTAATTCAGGTTGCCTCCAAGTGCTAAAAGCCTAATGAGATGAGTACCTTAATCAGAAGGCAGGAGAGCCAGATCCAGACCTGAACTATGGGACTCAGTGCCTGTGTTACTAGTCACTCTGCAACTACACTGACTCGTTTTTTCCCTTTTAACTTTCCCAACTATAATTGCATGATAGGGCAACTTCATCATACTTGTAACCCTTAAAATATTTAATATGTGCTAAGGGACTATTGTTTTCATATCATAAATACCTGGTTTGTTTTATAAAGTTTATACAACAAGGTTTTGAGCTCAACGAGCACCCAAACTCATTCCATGTTATCAATTTCTCTCTATGACATGGCACCTAACAAACATTAACGTATCTTACAAGTGCTAGGGTCACCTTCAGCAATGCCATCTTCTTTGATAAAGATTCTACACAGTTTTTAGAATAACGTTGTATTTGTTTTTATGTGTTAGCAGCACCTCAAATTGTAGTGTTATTTTAAAATCATCATGTGGTTGGTCAAAGACAAATTCTTTTTTGTCCCACATCCGGTTCTTACTATCATTTTTTTTCTTTCCCATTCTTATATATTTACAAATAAAACTTGTTATTCTCCAGGATATTCATCCTGTTGTTTACACTGGTCTGTGGCAATTAATATTCAAGTTTTTTGCCCCTTTAAAAAATACCTTGCACCTTGGTTGTGTCACTCACCAATTTGCCAGCTATCTCTCAGGGGGTAGGAATCTTCTGCAGATGTGACAAGAATTTGCCACGTTATCACTGAGGTAACTGCTGAAAACATTAAATAGGATGGAATTTTGTAGTACAGGGATGTCAAACTGAAGAATTATCAATTTTCTGGATCTGATTATCTAAGCAGCAGGAGAATTGTCTCAAATAAGCTTTGATCATGTGAATACCCAATGCACAGATTATCTTTAAAGATAATACTCACTCAGAGGTATATTATCTGGAAATATGGTGGAGGAAAAAGGCACAGAGCAAAGATTAAGAGAACCAGTATTCTCCTTTTCATTCTGAGGCTTACAACTACAAAACAGTTGCCTGACTCTACAAGTTTGAATTTTGTGTATTCGCCTTAAAATGACTGTCTTAAATACATGATTAGCATATGGTGAGCATTATTGTGCATTGTCATCTATTGTGTCATCATTGTCAGCAAATATAGCATTTATTGAGTGGTTCTTATATAAAAGCTATTAAAAAAAATCTTTCCACTAAACCTATAGGGTAAGGTACTGTGAATATCCTCCAACTTGTTAAAATGAGGAAACAGAGGCCAAGTGAAATTACACAAATTACTAACATTGACAAAGTTTAGTTTGAAAATGATATCCGGCTGGTAATACTATGTTATTCTGTAAAATAAAAGAGATTTGAAAACCCTTTCTGTAAGGTATAAAATTTGGCAAATATAAATCATTATGTTTCTGAATAGAATGTAATTAAATAAACTACAATAATTTGACACCAATTTTTGTTAGATTACCTTGCTTTTCTGGTAAGAGATTATATTTAATTCTATTAATCAGTGTGAAAATCTTATTTAAATGAAAGCTCACTGAGAAAATTTAAACTACACTAATAAAAGGAAATCTCTGAGAAAACTTATAAAGAAGCAATAGAGCAATTTTCATTGAAGTAATAATAGAGTGGGAAACTGATAAAGATTTAAAGGTGCAGTAAATAGTAATATGACTAGAAATGGCTGATATTTAAAAACGATCAGCTTCATCAATATAATCAAACATTGGAAATTTAATCACATAAACTATAAAGTATGCAAACACTTCCTACAAATGATAGATGGTATTTTCCGGTGTAAATCCAACAGAAATTCACATTAACCTTCAGCTAAAATTGGAATAAGCCCAAGCTTTCTTTATAAAATTATGCGTATTTATTTATTTACATATGTACGTACACATATAAATTTATGATGTTCAAATATTTTAATGTTATTTCCATCTCCAGAAATTTATTTAAATTAAATAATATAAATTATGGTCAAAGATACACACTTACAAATGTTCATTAGATTGTTACACATAATCCCACCAAATTTAAAACAACTACATATTTAAAAGTATGGCAAATAATTTAAGATGATACATCATATTTTCCAAACAGAATATTATGCTTCCATCCAATAATATCTTTCTAAGAATATACAATAACCTTGTAATATGTTTAAATTATTAAGAATTAAACAGAAAGCAAGATATATCATAATATCCATTCTTTTTTTTAATAATCATTCTTATTTTGCAATAGGTTTATATTTATAGAAAAGTTTTGGACTTCTAGGAAAATTTAAGAAGCTAATGCAGAGAGTTCCCATATGCCACATACCAAGTTTTCCCTAAATGAAACTCCCCTAAAACTCCCATTTATGGAACTCCTTCTATGAACTATATATAAACTTAACCTAAAGCACCTATTATTTGTGACACTATCATGGGTAGAAGACAGGTGGAACCACATTTTTAATTGTTGTGGTGGAATTTAAGGAAAGGCAAAATGATTAGGCTTGAATGATCTGTGCGGTAATGGATTAGAGTTGGAGAAATCACTGTGAATTCCATTTTAGCTTAATAAAGATATACACGGTTTTATATAGAGATGTTCACCTTGTGTGTATATACCGACTGGCCTACACACATACCTCTTTACTCAGTCATCTGAGAGGGCCTAGAAGCAACAACACCTAGGTAGCAACTAGCGCATCTAAACTGGATCTCGTTTTCTAATACCATTCTCCAATATCAGGAACCAAGTTTCCTCGGAGAAATGGATAATTACAGGACTGGGCAGTAACTATACAACTTGTAATTCCAGAAAGTGAGGAAGTGCTTTAAAAAAAATTCAAGATAAGAAGAGTAGATCAAAGGGGCACAGGAGGCAACTGAAAGAGCTCCGAATGTCCAGCTATGGAACCATTTGAACAAAATAATAATAAAAATAAATAATAATAATAATCATGCACTGGATTATAGCCAGATATAAAATAAATACACATGCATTCTTACTGATTGGCATGAATAATTGATTAAATTAATAAATGGAGGAGAGGAAACAAATCTCCCTTGTAGCAGAATTTCCAGTGATTTATGTGGATGCTCCAAGGTGAATAACACATAACTCTCCACTTCCCAAAGATGCGTATAGTCACTTCTGTCAAAGGGTACAGTTGAAAAAGGGCAGGTGGGAGGTAACTATGTAATGGAGAAACCTGACAACCTCAGTAGGCGATCAAGGTCAACATCGACAGTGATGTCATGTTGATAGTATGCACCCTTGATATAATGTGATAAAAATGGCCTTTTTAACTATGCAACTTCCTCCTCAAGGCCCATAATCCCAGTGCTATGAGAAAAACATTAAACAAATCCCACTTCAGGAGCTTTCTGCAAAATACCTAACCAGTACTCTCCAAGTTACTAAGGCATCAAAGGAGGGGAAAGTGAGGAACTGTCACATTCAAAAACCTAAGAAGACATGACCACTAAATATAATGCTGAAATCCTGGGTGGGTTCCTGAAAAAGAAAAAGGAAATTAAGTAAACACTGAGAAAATACGAACAACATACAGGTTTCACTTATTAACGATGCACATTACCTGTGCATCAACACTGTTTAATTGTAACAAACGTACCACACCAACCTGAGAAGTTAATATTGGGAGAAACTAGGAGTGGAACTCTCAGTACTGTCTTCACAATTTTTCTACAAGTCCTTAAATGTTCTAAAATTAAAATTTTGTTTTAAAAGATTCTCTGTACTTTACCTATTCAATGATTATTTCTCCTTATTCTTAGCGGCCATGAATCTGTTTATCCACTTCCTTTTTTCCAACAGTCACGTAAATGGAATCATACAGAATGTGGCCTTTGCAGACTGCCTGCTTTCCCTTAACAATATACATTTAAAATGCATCCAAGCCTTGCATGGCTTGATAGAAATCCCTTTTGATAACTGAGTAGCATTTCACTGTACTATTTAATTATCCATCCACTTATTAAGAACATCTTGTTTGCTTCCAGTTTGGGCTGATTATGTGTAGAGCTGCTATGAATATATGTGTGCAGGCTTCATATGGACATAAAATTTCAAAGGAGTTAAGTAAGCACCCACGAGTGTCATTGCTTCATCATAAATTTGTAAGAATCTACCGAACGGTCTTCCAACGTGGTCGTGCCACTTTGAATTCCCACCAGGAATGCCATTTGTGTTGAATTTCGCCGTCTAACAAGTGGTATCACACAATTGTTTTAGTTTGCATTTCCCAAATGACCTACCAAGTGATGCTGAGCATCTTTTTATATGCTTATTAGCCATCTGTATATATTCTTGGGTGAATGTTCAGATCATTTGTCTAATTTGAATTGAGTTCTTTTCTCACTGTTGTGTTTCCAGAATTTTCCGTAGTCTGTTACAAGTCTGCGATCAAATCTAGGTATCACAAATATTTTTTTCCCATAATGTGGATGATTGTCTTTTCATCCTCTTAATCGAATATTTTACAGAGCAGAACATTTTACCTTTAATAAAGCTCAACTTACGAATTACATGTTTCATGAACATAATGTCGCATCTGAAAACTCATCACCAAAATCAAAGTCAAATGGATTTTCTCCTGTTGTAGTCTAGAAATTTTACAGTTTTGCATTTTGCATTTGAGAATGAGGGATTTTTCCTTAATTTGGGGGCAAATTTTAAGTTTTTCTCTATGTTATTGTTGTTATTATTATCATTGTTATTATGTTTTGTGCATAGTACATCCAATTTTCTAATCACCATTTCTTGAAAGAGATTCTTTCTCTATTGAATTGTCATTGCACATTTTTAAAAAATCAAGTAACTATAGTTGTGTGGTCTATTTCTGGGTTTTCTATTCTGTTCCTCTGATCTATGAGTCTTCTTTTTGCTAATGCAATGTTGTCCTGATTATTGTAGCTTTATGTTTAGTCTTGAAATCTGGTAGTGTTAGACTTCCAACTTAATTCTTTCTCAGTATGGTGTTGACAATACTAGATCTTTGCTTTTCCATATGTAATTCCTAATCACTGTTTAATATTTGCAAAATACGTTGATAGGACAGTGGTTGAAATTGTTTTTAATCTATAAATCAAGCTGAGAACTATAAATCTATAAATTTTATTCTATAAATTAATTATTAATATATGCATTTTAATCTATAAATTTTTAATCTATAAATCAAATTGGCATGTTAACAGTATTAGTAAGTATTACAGTTAATAATTGTAAGTATTCCAATTCATGACTAGAATATCTCTTCATTTATTTGATTTTCCCTTGCAGATTTTTATAGCCTAACACGTATCAATCTTACATAGGTTTTGTTAATTTTATACCTACTTGATTTTTTTACACAAATCGTATTTTTATAATTTCAAATTCCACTTCATCAGTGCTACGCAGAATAGCAACCAATTTTTCCATATTGATCTTGTATCTTGCAAACTTGCTTCAGCCGCTTACTGGTTACATGGCTTTTCTTACAGATTCCTTGGGGTTTTTTTCAACATGACAATATGGCACCAGCAAAAAATTATTTCAACTTTTCTTTCTGTAGAAAATGTATACTTTTTATTTGACTTCTTTTGTTTTATTGCATTAGTAGATTTTTAATACTACATTGAATAAGAGTGATAAGAAAGGACATCTTGTCTTCTTCCCAATCTTAGTAAAAATGTGTTCAATCTTTCACCATTACATATGTTGTTAGCTATTAGTTTCATTTAAATATTCTTTGTTAACAAACACCTGGGTGGCTCAGTCGGTTAAGCGACATACTCTTTATTTAGCTCAGGTTATGTTCTCAGCTTCTGGCTCTGCACTGATCATGGAGCCTGATTAAGATTCTCTCTCTCCCTTGCCCTCTGCCCCTCCCTCCTACTTTCTCTTTCTTAAAAAAAGTAAATACATAGATATATTCAAACATACATTTTCTATATTAAGTCAGGAAAATTCTCCATCCTAGTATGCTGAGATTTTTTTTGTGAATTGGTGCTGGATTTTGTCAAATGCTTTTTTGTGTGTCAATTGGTATGATCATATCATTTTTCTTCATTGCACTGTCGAAAAGGTGAATCACATTATTGATTTTTAAATATTGAACTAGCCTTGCATTCCTGGGATGAGTATGATGCTCTTTGTGCATTGTTTGATTCAATTTACTATTACATTATTGAGATTTTTTCATGTATAAGTTTATGAGAGACATTGGTTTGTTTTTGTTTTTGTTTTTTTTTTGCAGCGTCTTTATGTGGCTTCATATCAAATAATGTTGGCTTTATACATGAACTGGGAAGTGTTTCCTCTTCATCTGTTTTCTGGGGTAGATTGTAGGGAAATTGTGTTATTTCTTTCACCAGTGACCTCATCTGGGCCTTTTTTCTGTTTTGAAGGTTATTAATTAGTGATTCTATTCATTTGACAGACACAGAGCTGTCATGATCTCAGCCGAGCTGGAGAGACAGCTGAGCAGCCAGGTGTCAGAGGCATCAGTGAAAGCAGCAACATGCCAAAATGAAAGCAACAGTGAAGCCTTTAATCATTTACTGCCAAAGCGAAAGTGCAAGGCTAACCCCATCCCATGTCCCCTAAAAAGCCTCTTCTTCTGTGTTCCTTTTTCCTGAAGGAGTCATTGCATTCATTCAGGGTCAGATGTATCATCACAGAAGAGGGGGTCAGCTGACAATCAAGGAAGACTAGAACAAAAGATTCTTAGTTTTTACATGCCCTGAGGCTGTTGTGAGGAAGCAGAGGGAAGATTAGGGGTAGAAAGTTACTGAGCACTGAGGAAAGAGGGAGGAAAAGTGTTTTCAAGTCAAACTCCCCCAACAAGGAGGTCTGAGCAGAGGCATCTGATGAAGTCCTCAGCCAAAGGCTTCAGGAAAAGAGGTCCCCAGGTTAAAACACCTGGGCTAAGGACACAACCATATATAAGAACAGGGCTGAGGGACGCCTAGGTGGCTCAGTGGTTGAGTGTCTGCCTTTGGGTCAGGGTGTTATCCCAGAGTCTGAGGATCGAATCCCACTTCGGGCTCCCTGCATAGAACCTGCTTCTCTGTCTGCCTGTGTCTCTGCCTTTCTCTGTGTGTGTCTCTCATGAATAAATACATACAATCTAAAAACAAAAAACAAAACAGAACTGGTGAGTTGCAGTTAACTTCAGAGACTCCAGTTCATTGTCTGGTGTGGAGAGGCCAGCTTTCCCCTGAGGTCTGCCCAGTAAGCCTTTGGGGCTGTCTATGGTTGGGGCTGAAAAAAATGTTTTAAAAAGACACTTTTATTGGTTTTGGCCAGGAGCCAGACTTCTCAGGAGCTATTCAGGTAATCAATTTTACCTTATGTGAGCTTTGATCCATTGTGTCTTTTCAAGAAATAATTGGTCCATTTCATCGAAGTTACCAAATTTGTAGGCATAGGGTTAGTTGTTCACAGTATGCCATTATTACTCTTCTAATGTTCTTGAGATCAGTATGGATGACCCCTGTCTTTCCTGATATTACTGATATGAATCTTCTCTCTCATTTTCATTGTTACTCTGAATAAAGTTGCATTCATTGTATTGATTTTTTTCTGTAAATGTTAATTAGATAATGTTGATTGGTGGTACTGTTCAGATCATATATATATTTAGTGATTTTCTGCCTATTTGATCTAATCACTAATGATAGGGAAATATGCAAGTATCCATCTATGACAATGGATTTGTCTACTTCTTTCAATTTTGTCTCCTATGTTTTTAAGTTATGTTGACAGGTGCATAAATGCTTAGAATCATGTCTTTTTAGAAAGTTGACTTTTTTTTTAGATTTTATTTATTTATTCATGAAAGACACACACACACACACACAGAGGCATACACATAGGGAGAGGGTGAAGCAGGTTCCTCACAAGGAGCTCAATGTAGGAATCGCCCAGGACCCCGGGTTCACACTCTGAGCTGAAGGCAGATGCCCAATCACTGAGCCACCCAGGTGTCCTGGAGAATTGACTTCTTAATCATTATGTAATACTCTTCTGATGTAGGAGTTGTCTTAAATTTATAGATGCCCCAGCTTTATTTTATTTTATTTTACTGTTAGCACAGTACATATTTTTCTATATCAAGTTACTTTTAACCTATTTATTTTAAAAGTGGGTTTCTTGTAAAATACATTCATATGTATACATGAATATATACATATATGTATATATGTGTGTGTGTATATATATATATATAAAACTGCATTTTGTTATTGTTGAATTTAAGTTCCTTTATTTGGTACATTTAGATCACTCATTTTAAAACAATCATTAATATAATTAGACTAATTATGTCATGTTTATGTTTATGTTTTCTAAGAGCTGTCCTCCCTTCTCTCTTCTCTGGTTTGAACTAAACAATTTATATGGTTTTTTTTTAATATATATCCTTTCTTAACATATCAATTGTACTTACTTAAAAAATTTTGGTGTTGTCCTAGAGTTTACAATAAAATTTTTTAACTTATCAAAATCCATCTTCAAATCATACTGTATCACATATAATGCAGGTAGTTTTCATTAGAGTATTTCCAATTTCTATTTCTTGTATCATGTTCTATTACTTTATTGCCATTTGCTTTGCTTATCTGTATGTTATAATTACCCAATACAGTGGCACTATTTTTGCTTTAAATGAAAAGTTATTTTTTTGGATCAAATAAGCATAAGAGAAATAAAATATTTTATCTTGATTTCTTTTTCCGTGTTTTTCTTATTATTTATCCAAGAAACTGACTTGCATGATTTTTCTTCTGCCTAAATAATTTTATTTTTAGAGCAAGAGAGAGACATGTGAGCAGGCAGGGAGGAGCAGAGGGAGAGAAAGAATCTTCAGTAGGCTCCAAGCTCAGGGCTCAGCATGGAGCCCAATGCAAGGCTCTATCTCACAACCCTGAGGTCATGACCTGAGCCAAAATCAAGAGTTGGATGCTTAACCAACTAAGCCACCCAGGTGCCCCTGCCTGAATAATTTCTATTAACATTTCTTTGGGGCAGTTTTGCTGGAGATGAATTCCCTCAGTTTTAGGTGTGCTTTGTTGATGCTGTTGTTTTTGTTGTTGTTGTTGTTGTTGTTGTTTTAGAAATATGTTATTTCTCCTCTCTTTGTAGGATAATTTTGCTGGATAAAAAATTTTAGGTGGGTGGATTTGTTTGTTTTTCAACATGTTGAATGTTTCAGTCTGTTCTCAGTTTCTCATGAGGAGTTTGTTATAATTCTTATTCACATTTCTCTATATTTAGGGTATTTTATTTTTCTGATTTTTTTCAATTATTATATTTACTTTTCGACTGTGTTTCTCCTTTCAGGATTTTGTTTTATTTGTTATTCTTTTTTAAAAAAGATTTTATTTATTTATTTATTTATTTATTTATTTATTTATTTGAGAGAGAGTGCGAGAGCAAGTGCAAGCATGAGCAGGGAGAGGAGCAGAGGGAGAGGAAGAGAATCTCAAGCAGACTCCCACTGAGCAGGGAGCCCAACATGGGGCTTATTCTCAGGACCCTGAGATCTTGACCTGAAGTGAAACCTGCGTCAGACTCTTAACTGATAGAACACTCAGGTGCCTCTGTTTTGTTATTTCTTCTGTTTAAGGTTTTCCATGCTTTCTGAACCTGTGGTTTGCTGTGTGTTCCTTCAAATATTTCTTTTTCTTTCTTCTCCTTCTGATATTCCAATTCCAAATATGTTACACTTTTTGATACTGTCCCACCATTCTAGATGTTCTGTTCTATTTTACTTAACAGTTCATCTTTTATAATTTTAGTTTGGGAAGGAAAATTGACCTATTTTCAAACCCACTGATTTTTGTCTTCAGCATTGTGAAATCTGCTTACCTCATTAAAAGCATTCTTCGTTTAACATTGTTCTTGATTTCTAGCATTTTCTTTTGATTCTTTGTTTAGTTTTGTTTTCCATTAAAGCACATATCAAATAAAACTTATTTTAAATTTCTAGTCTAGTAATTTCAAAATCTCTGCCATATTTGAATCTGGTTCTTATGCTTCTTTTGTCTCTTCAGACCACATATATATTTTTTTGTTTTGTATTTTAACATCTCTTGTAATTTTTTTTTGAGAACCAGGCATAATATATATCTAGTAATAAAGAATATTTTCTTAACCAAACTTTAAACTAGACTTCCCTGAATCCTTTTCCCAACTAGATAGGTCTAGGCTTTTGGACTTCTACTGCCCCATTTTTGCAAGAATCCTGTTGAGTCGGTTTATCCAGAATCCCCAATTTTCAATATATGATCAAATTCCTCATCATCTGCTGCCATACCCGAAGTGATATCTGATTACCATAGTCTGCTGTCAGCATGAATCTAGTTAGGTTCAGGTAGAGACACCCCTAGCTCCTGTACCCCCAATACTTTTAATATTTCCTTTTAGTAATTTTCCATCCACCAGCCAGTTCCTTGGATAAAAATTCCCACTTTTATGTATTGTATTCAAAATGGAGTACAGTTCAATTTTGAGGTCTCCTTCCCTCTATAGCAAGAGTATTGAGTAAAATCTGTTTTTATTACTTTACTGTCCAGCTCTACTTTTCATGCACACTAGTAATAAGAATTGAGTTAAAGAGGCTCTAAGTATGAGGTTGTGTGAAAACCTGTCATGGAGTTGGACTGTGTCAATTTTACTGTATAGTAGGAACCAGAGCCTCCCATTTCCTCCGGTATCTTTCTTTTTGTCATTTATCTTGGCCTTGGTCTTCCACAAGTCTTCTTCCTCAAAGAGAGTCTCTGTTCTAGAGCTTTTTCAGCTCTAATCCGCCATTATTATACTGATACTCTGTAAGTATGGTGAATGGTGTGTGGAAGGAGATCACTCTATAATTTCTAATTAAGTCACAGTGCTTATTTGACCATTTGAATCAAGGCCATGATTTTCATTAGTAGTTCTCCAATGGTATAATTTTGTTTTTTCCCACTGACTTCCTTTCCTGGGCTACAATGTTCCCAAGGCATTTTCTTCAAACCCTGAAGCCTGTGGACTACTTTTTCCCTTTAGATGTAAAAGGAAAGCTAGAAGGGGTTGGAGTGGGAGGAATGCCTTTCCCTCAGCTCTCTTAAAGCTTTGGCAAAATTATTTCACCTGAAATTTAGGTCTTTGTTATGGAGAAAACTTTGGGTAAATTTCACAAGGATTGCCTTTCCCTTCTACCTGTCAGAGCCAAGATGGGATCTTTCTTGATCTTCACCATGGGAACCTGGGGGGACTCCTACAGATAAAATACATGAAAGTGTGAGTCCCTTTCATATCAAAACACTCAGAAATTGCTCAGTCTCATATGTGTCTATTTGCAAACTCTGACAATCACCAAAAGTGCCAGTTTAGCGTTCCTACATGTTTAAGGCTCTAGTTTTATTTACAGATAAGCTGGATGTGCCAATATCTGCATATTTCCAGGTGGCAATTTCTTCTACAAATTCAATTATCTGAGTTCAGTAAAAGTCACTGATTTTTAGTATATCCAGGTTTTCTTCTTGTGAGGATGCATGTGATAGCTACTAAGCTCTTCAAATGAATAGAAGTTCATTCTTCTTACAGATTTCCCCTTGCTGGTTCCATTTTTACTCATCCTCCCTACTTATTAGCTTAATTTTAAATATATCTGTTATTTTTCTGTTATCTGAAGTATTATTTTGATATGACCTAAATACTTAGTATATTCTCTAATTATCTATTGAGTTATATGGTCCAGAATTAATTTGATATTTTTGAAATCATAATATCATACAAGAAAATGCACCATTATAATGCTAACCCTGATTTTTGCATTCCCATTGGAAATCATGTTGCTTATAAGTAAAGTAAATACCTTTCTATATGACATAATTTCATTGACCTCTGGGTAATATTATTAATTCCAAGGTAACTTTCTCTAACCTATATTTGAAATCGCTTTAATAAGAAATCAATCTTTTATACCACAATGAAAAGTAAAACTTCAAATATCTCCTTAGAGAAATAATATGTTGAGTTCAATTCTTCCAGGGGAAAATTAAATAACAAGGACTTTGAAGGCACTAAGAACTTGAAAAGGAAAAGTAAGGGATCAGATAAGCTGGAAAAAAATGAAAATAAATAAATAAATAAATAAATAAATAAATAAATAAATAAATCTGGCATGAAGAAACTCTGAATATGACCCAGCTCTATTTTAAACACCAGATCTATAGGTTTATAAGGAAAACGTCTTAGAGTTGAAGAAGAACAAAAATCCAGGTAGAACTTACCTGGATTGTCAATCACTGTCTACAGGAAAATCACTGACAATACCGAATAAAAATGTCATGACCATTTTGTTCTCATAAGCAGAAACAAATCTACAGAAGATAAGTGAGCTACTCCATATCACAGGCAACAATATGGAATAAAATAAAAATATCCTAACTCCTGTTATTTGCTAACATTCAATTTTGTAATATACAGTAGAAAGTTATACACTTTGCTGATTTTTAAAAATCAAATGACAATAAATCAAAATCACAAAAACAGAATGTTATAAAATATATTTCTCATTTTTATGTCTTGAACTTCAAAATCTTAAAAGGGTACATTTGAATTCTGGCCTTAAATTATTTATCTTGCATTAAGACCTATTATTTCAAAATGATAGGCTGACCATATAACTCAGCTGCCCTTTGCATATTCAAATATATGGTACTGATATGTTGGTATTTTATAAATATCTATAGCTTTTTTGGAAAGCTAGAAATGGAATGTTTACTGTACAAGCAATGTCAACCAATCTCAAATAGGGAAAACAGTTGGCATATTACTGAAGAATAAAATCACAGTAATAAATACTTGAAAGAAAAGTCTGTATGATCAATATAGAGTATCAAGGACCAAATTTATCTTCCCACTTGAAACAACAGCAGCAACAAAACAGACAAAATATATAAAACAAATGTTGAGATAATGGACTTGGATAACAAAGGATAGTATTCACTAATAAAAAAACAAGGAATATAAGTCCTAGAAATGCCTTAGCTTCCTACCAGGAGAAAATTTCAGCACATGAAGGAAGGAGAAATCCAAATAGACTCTTGAAGCCTTTCTAAAATGATAAGATTGGAGCTAAAAGTTCAAACAGGCAACAGGAACTAGAGTGCACAGTGCAGGGGTATGTAGGAGACCTCTTCCCAAATTGAATTATAGACTCAAGCAACCCCAGGAAAATCTTAGCAGATCAATAGGATAGTATAAATAATACAGAAATAATTTCACACAAAGGTGTGAACTGATCTTTGATGTGGAGCAAAGGAATTCAATGGAGAAAGGACAGTCTTATCAATAAATAGTTCAGAGAATTAATTTCCATATACTGAAAAATTGCTTAATCATACTTTAAAACTCAATGAAAACTTAAAATGAATCCTAGACGTAAATATAAGGCCCAAACTATAAAACTTCTTGGGGAAAATATAGGAAGAAATTTTTGTGACTATGATTTATGCAAAGAATGTCTTGATATAGTATCAAATATATGATTAATAAAAGAATGAATGATTTGGAATGTATCTAAATTAAAAACTGCTTTTCAAAAATACATCATTAAAAATAATGAAGACACGTGCCATCTGATGTCTTACACATCTGATAAAGGATTTTTATCCAGAATATATAAAGGACTTTCAATATTTAGGAATAAGAAAGCAAACATCAGATTAAAAAATCCCTGAGTATCTGATTGACTAGAACTCAGCTGAAATCTTCATTTCAGGGTTGTGGGGTCAGGCCCCGTATTGAGTTCCACTGCTTGTGGAGCTTACTTAAAAGATTAAAAAATGGGAACTATTTCAACTGATACTTCAGCAAAAACCTGAAGATAGCAAATAAGAATGCAAAATATATGCTCAATATAGTTATTTATTAGGAAAATACAATTGAAATGTATTTGAAGTATAACTGTATTAAATCCAATCTAAATTAAATTCCAATTAGAACATCTAAAGTTTAAAAGGCTCACTATAGAAAGTATTGGCTAGGATGTGAAATAATTCAACCTCTGATACAATACTTATGAGAATATGACATTATGCAATGCCTTCAGAGAGCATTCATCTAAAATTTTATAGTAAAATATAGAGACATAAAGATCAGTGGTCATCTTGGGATGGGGATCACAAAGAGGTAGGTGGAAATACAAATGTAAACAAACTTTTGGGGGTGTTGAATATGTTCATTATCTCAACTGTAATGATAGTTTAATATGAACTAAATATCGAAGAGCACATTTTAACTATATGTGGTTTAATTTGTGTTAATTAAACCTTAATAAAACTATTTTTAAAATAAAAATGTATAGAACTACAAAATTTGTAATTCAATTTGGTTATGACTCATAGAAAACTTGAACCAATAATGGTTAACACAAATAAGGATGTTTTCATTTTTTTTCCCCAAGATAAGAATTTCAGGGTTCCGTGGTTTCAGTACGGTGGTAGGCTTCTTAAATTTTTGTTGTTGTTGTTCAATTGGTATTCGAGTTGGATTTTTTCCCTTAAGCCTCAGGAATATACCTCTACCTCCAGGAATCAAAAGTATGTCATAAGCATTTGAAAAAGAAAAGCAAATGAAAAAGAAGAGGAGCCTGTACCAGCTGACCTTATTTTAAAAGGCTTTTTCATTTCTGTGTAGCTCTTTGGCCAAAATTTGTCCTATGGCAATCTCTCTCAAAAGAGGGTCTGTGATATATAGTTTTCATTTTCTTTGTTTAGCTTTACACATTGCCTTTCCAAACTAAATTGAAGTTTTTATAGTTTCTATTATTAATGAAGAAGACTAGAATGGATATTGGATTGATATCTAGCAGTGTGTGCCAGAGGCATCAATAGTCCTTTTCATAAGTAGGTGTGGATACAAGAAAGAGAAAAGTTCTCAAGATCAGGAATAGTAAAGCGTATGCAGCATAATTCCTGGAGAATAAAACCCTGCATATTGTATCTCCCTACCTGCCTCGATCCTGATGGCAGCATTATGTGTAGGACCAGACAGAGGAAAAATGACTAAGTTGGGGTTGAAGAAAGAGCAATGTCTCACGTAGCCTGATATATATGGAGGGTAAATGGAGTATCTCCATTCAAGTGAGTAGACAACAAAATCCGCCATATAGTAAATGCAATCTCCAAATCTTTTGTTTTTTTATTTATTAATTTATTTTAGAAAGAGAAAGAAGAGAGGGCAATTGGCAGGCAGGAGCAGGGAGAGAGGAGGAGAAAGAATGTCAAGCAGACTCTCTACTGAGCAAGAGCAAGTTCAATCTCAGGACCTTGAAATCTCAACTGGAGCTGAAGCCAAGAGGCAGATGCCCAACTGACTAAGCCACCCAGACACCCCTCCCAATCTTATTTTCTATTAAAAAAATGCCAAAATATACACCAAACAAGCATACACTACATTTCCATACATTTCCATCCAGTTCTCAAAAAGCCATATCAGAGATCTGAAGTGAAATATTATGTGAGAAGATGAGTAACATGAAAAAAAAATCACCAAATGAATAGATAATATAAGTAGACAAGAAGTCATGCATGCAAACTGAACCAGTATGCATTAGCCCTTTTCTATTTGTTGGTAAAGTGTGATATTTTCTCATTGGGTATTAAACCTTCTCTAAGTCCTAAGAAACATGTTAAAATGCATAAGGTATTCAATGTTAAAAGGTATTTTTTGAAACGCAAAAAAAAAAAAAAAAAGAATTTTCATTATTAAAAAAGAATATAAATAGATAATCAAAGATGAATGGATAAAGAAGATGTGGTTTATGTATACGATGGAATATTCCTCAGCCATTAGAAACGACAAATACCCACCATTTGCTTCAATGTGGATGGAACTGGAGGGTATTATGCTGAGTGAAATAATTCAATCAGAGAAGGACAAACAGTGTATGTTCTCATTCATTTGGGGAATATAAATAATAGTGAAAGGGAATATAAGGGAAGGGAGAAGAAATGAGTGGGAAATATCAGAAAGGGAGAGAGAACATAGAGACTGCTAACTCTGGGAAATGAACTAGGGGTGGTGGAAGGGGAGGAGGGCGGGGGGTGGGGGTGACTGGGTGATGGGCACTGAGGGGGGCACTTGAGGGGATGAGCACTGGGTGTTATTCTGTATGTTGGCAAAGTTAACACCAATAAAAAATAAATTTATTATAAAAAAAGAAAACATTCAAAAAATAGATAATCAATGACACATTTTTTGCCACCCTGAAATTATATAATTTATAACCTATGATTCTATTGAATTTATGCCAATGCATTTATAAAAGAATTACAAACAAAAAATTTTCTAAAGAATCATAAGTTATCCAAAATGGGCCAAGAAGTAGAAAACCTGAGTAACTCAATACTTGTAGAAACAGTTGAAAAGATAATTAAGGATCTTACACTTGAGGTCCAGATTTTGTAGATGAAGTTTGCCAAGTATCATGGATAGTTCACTATTACATAAAATATTCCCCAATATTAAAACAAGATTCTCTGTTCAGTCAGACAAGGTAAATGGTCAATACATTTAAGCACTTTTAAAATATAAATGTGGGGATCCCTGGGTGGCACAGCGGTTTAGCTCCTGCCTTTGGCCCAGGGCGCGATCCTGGAGACCTGGGATCGAATCCCACATCGGGCTCCCGGTGCATGGAGCCTGCTTCTCCCTCTGCCTATGTCTCTGCCTCTCTATCTCTCTCTGTGTGACTATCATAAATAAATAAATTAAAAAACTAAAAAAAAAATATATATATATATATATATATAAATGTGATCAGAATTAATCCTTAATTAATCTCACTTTCAGAAATAGCTGGAAGCAAAGTTAGGCAAAGCTAGAAGTAAAAATGTTCATTTCTACCTAAATGAACATGCATTTGTTGGAGTCTATTTAAGTCTAAAAGTGCAAATGGACCTCGAGACAAGTTTGAACTTAGTTCTGTGGGATAATAAGAGCTTCAAACTTATTTTCTCTTGAGCTGAAAAAATAGGTGTGAAAAGAAAATACACTTGTTTCCAGACTGAATTAGTTATAAAATCAAATGATTTTCTTTTACTTACAGGTAATTAAAGATTGACATTTCTGTACCTGATATCAGTTTGTAGTTGGGACAAATGGTAACTGAAGTTTGCGAGTATTATTTATAACAAGTAGAGTCTAATAAGACAGAGTAAGTCAGTCAAGTGAATCATGTCACATTTGCTATAGCTAATAAAGCTGTTCTATCACAATGTTAAACATTGTGCATAAACCTAGTGGGGAGATTTCAACAGTGAATATTGTCAAATGTCAAAAATTTAAAATACAAAAAATAATTAGCAGATAAAACATTGAATTTTGGAATGGATATCATATCATAAACGTTTGGTGCAGGGCAGCCTGGTTGGCTCAGTGGTTTAGCACCGCCTTCAGCCCAGGACCTGATCCTGGGGACCCGGGATCGAGTCCCACATCGGGCTCCCTGCATGGAGCCTGCTTCTCCCTCTGCCTGGGTCTCGGCCTCTCTGTGTGTCTAAAAAGAAAAAAAAACAAAACAAAACAAAAAAAACTTCTTGTGCAAATGTAAGTTTTCTTTTTCTAGAAGTAGAACCAATGGCTGGTAAAATTGGTTCATTTTTCCAATTTTATAAAGATTTTGAAATCCTTTTCTCAATTGCTTTTACCAGTTAGCACTACAATCAGCAATGCAAAAGAAATGCTACTTTCCCACATTGTGTCCAATGTTGGTATTACTAGACTTTTTGTAGGTGTGTATAATAATTATTATGTGAAAATTAAATCAGAATTGTATCTGCTTTCATGTTTTAGAATACCTAATTACATGAGCAATTTTATGAATATTTAAATATTCATTCATTCATTTGTCAGCAAATATGATTTTTTTTTGGTCAATTTGACTAGTTTTAAATTGGTTAGTAGATATTTTTACCATATGAAAAATATTTTTGCAGGGCACCTGGGTATCTTGTTTAAGTGTCTGCCTTTGGCTTAAGTCATGATCCCAAGGTCCTGGGATTGAGCCCCGCCTCGGGCTCCCTGCTCAGTGGAGAGAGTCTGCTTCTCCCTCTCCCTCTGCCCACTGCCTCTCCTCTTGTGCTCTCTCTACTATGCTCTCTCTCTCTCCCTCTCTCAAATAAATGAATAAAATGTTTAAAAAATATTTTTTTCTATATTCTGAACATTAATCCTTTGTTGAATATTCCTGGTATAAATATATCATCTCATATTGGCCCTTGTGTTTCAATTTAGTTTTCCATACATTTGATCTTACATATGCCTCTTAAAATTGTTTTAAGGAAGGTTAGTTTGTCACTTTTCCTTTTCTTTCTTTCATTTTTTTTTTCTTTTCGATAGATAAGCAAGCACATTTAATATTTAAAAATCTTACAAATAAAAAATAAAAGGGTGAATTCATCAAAGGGATGAATAGGCAAGAACACAAAGAAAATTCACAAACTGCAGAAATGACTGCTTGAGAACTTTGTTTTATTTTTATTGTTTTTTGGTTATAAAAATGTTGAAGATATAAACAAAATTCACTTTTTCATAAATGTAGGTTTTCTTTTTCTAGAAGTAGAACCTGATGGCTGGTAAAATTGGTTCATTTTCCAATTTTATAAAGATTTTGGGGTTTGTTGTTATTCTCTTTTGATTTGAATAATAATCATCCCAAAACGCATGAGGTGATATTTCATTGCGGTTTTGATTTGCATTTCCCTGACGAGTAATGATTTTGAGCATTTTCTTCATATATTTGCTGGGTATTTTGCATGTCTCATCACTCTTTATTTCTGCTTTTCAGTACTTCTAAAAAAAAAAAAATCACCTAAGATGAATTCAGTCCTTCATATGCTTCTTCTAATATTTTTTCAGTTTTCCTCTTCCTAAGTAAGCTTTAAATACATTGAGAATTTGCTTTGCACATAGGGCACAATGGAGTTGTTATGAATGTAAAAAGTAAAGCACTTCATAAACTGTCAATATAGAGAAAACACATTATATGTTAATATTATTTAACATAATATGTTAATAATTATATATAATATAATATATGTTATATATTAATTATATAATGCAGATTTATACTCACAGAAATAAATATAAATAAAGAATTCATAAGATATGAGGACAGATTAAAGAAAAGCTGGCTGTCTACGTTAACTGAAAAAACAGGGAGAAGAGAGATACAAAAGTGAAGACGATTTTTATTGACTCTAGAACTCACATTTGTTTTCACATTTTTAAGAGTTCAGAAGTTAGGATGCCTCGTACGATCCCTGGTAAGTATCCATTTATTTGGCAGTGTTTTCTCTTTCTTAATAGTACACAAAATATGGTATGACTTAAAGTCAACGGCACCTTTAGATTTGATGAAACACTTTAATAAGATTTTCCATGAGCTGGAAAGAACACAGATATTTACATTAATGGGACCCACTGACTGCTGAATAGGTCCAATGATCAAGGATTTCCAGTTACATTATGGCAAAATATCAGAGACCCAAAAATGAAAGGGCAATCTTCTCGGATACCAGGGATCAAATCAAAGAAAGGGTAGAAAATTATGCTAACATAATTTTCATCAATAACCCTGGAAGATAGTAAATTAACATTTTCCAAGTTATAATAAAATCATAATTTTGGACAGAGGGAAGACCATGTGAAGACACAGCACGATGGCTGCCATCCATAAGCCAAGACGAGAAGACTCAAGAAACATCAATCCCGCTGGCACCTTGATCTCAGCCTCCAGCACTGTGAAAAAAACAAAAACAAAAAACTGTTGGCTGTTTAAACCACCCAATCTCTGGTATTTGTGACAGCAATCCAGGCAGACTAAGGCAGGCTTTGATACAGAGAAGTGGGGTTCTGCTGTAACAAACACCTAAAACTATGGAAACGGCTTTGAAACTGGGTGATGGGTAGAGACTGGAGGAATTTTGAGGTGTTTGAGAAAAAGCCTTGATTGCCTGGAAGGGAATGTTGGTAGCAATACAGATGCTAAAGGTGATTCTGTGGAGTATCAGAAAGAAAAGGAGAACTGTGGAGAAACTTCCATCTTGTTGGAGAGTACGTCAGTAGTCCTGAAGAGCATCTTGGCAGAAATATGGATGCTGAAGACCATTCTGATGAGCTTTCAGACAGAAATGAGAACAGGTTATTGAAAACTGGAGAAAAAAAGAAAAGAAAACTGGAGAGGAAGTGATCCTTCACACATGGTGCCTAAGAACTTGGATGAACCATATTCCATGTTTGGGGGAAGGCAGGATTTAGGAGTGATGAAACCTATAGTTAACAGAGATTCCTAAGCAAAGCGTTGGTCTGTGGCCTGGTTTCTCCTCACTGCTTTTAGTAAAATGTGAGAGATGAACTGAAGACAATTATTAAGCAAAAAGAAACCAGAACTGGGGAGATTTAGAGAATGTTCAGCCTAAAAAAAAAGTGAGTGTTCTAAAGTGAACACCCACGGACTCTCGCTGGATACGGAGACTATAGGATTATACAAGTGGAAACACTGCAGCTTTGACCAAAGGGGATAGAGACCAGAGAAGTGGAAGAAGGTGCCCCGACTCCTGGGACTCAGGACTGCACACGGGAGCTATTCAGCTGCAACCTTGTGGTATCCTTCACGAAGAGGGAAGCAAGACCTCAAGGATTCTCACATCTCAGCAAGGTTGTCTCCTCCTCTTCTTGAGAAGGTGGGGCTGCTTCTTGGGGCCAGGCAGTCTCCAGCCAGTGCCCATGGGACAAGGTGGAGACCATGGCAGAGGGGAATGCCCTGCTGCCCCAGTGAGCCCGGAAGGCCATATCTAACCCCAAGGGTTACACCGCTCACACTTGGGGGGGTCACACCAACCACAGCCACACCACACCCACACCAAAGTGTCCAGTTCACTGGCTGAGCTCTTTGGTCTCTCCTCAAGGTCTATATCTACAAGGCGGGGGAGGTGAGCGTGGATAGGGTTGGGGGTGGGGGGTTGTTGCAGCCTATGCACTGCCAGGAAATATTTCGGTTCCCAGGAAAAGTCCCATTTGTTCGAAGGCAGCCCATCTTCTCTTCAGCTTCAGGACATCCCACAGGCTGCACAATGGAGGCACTCAACACCCACAGCCCCAGGCAACCTGGGCCAGCACTCAGCAGCCCTACCAGCCTTGCTTCCCCCAAACCCACCGGGATGCCCTGAGCTCTTCTGGAGGCAGGATTATTCATAAGTTGGGGGGCCCAGCCTGAAGCTGAGGTCCTGGCAAGGAGTCAGGGAAAGATGGGGAAGGGGCATGGCTGCACCTCAGCTCTGGGGTACGCAGTAGAACCTGCATTTTTTGAGCGCTTCCTGGGTGTGTAGGGATATGCCCGCCTGCTCCCCCAGGGCAGCCACTGAGTGCCTGCTGGAGAGGGGGACAAGCCCACACCTGCCCAGGGACATCTGGGCTGCCTGTCACAGAGGCTCTGGAGTGAGGTCTTGGATGATTGGGCCTGCCCAGGTGGCACAGCCAGAGGGACGTCGCTGCACAAGGGAGGACAAGAATATGCTCCCTAGAGCACTGCGCTGTGTGGAAAGCACCCAGGATGACCTTTAGCCTGGTGACCTCACAAATAAGGTCACCTTATTGTGGGGACCTTTCCCACAATAAGGTAAGTGGTACTGCTGGTTATGATTCTGCCGAACGGACATCGTGGCCTGAGCTTGTCCCAGGCAATAAGTGGGGGTCATCCCCTGGCCAGGTGGGCCGCCAACCACCCCAGCCTACCTCTCCTTCTCGCAGGGCAAAACAAAAGATGTTCTGGGAAGGGTTGGGTGACCAAACTCAGGCAGGTGGAGGTGGCTTGACCCCCTTTTCTTGGGGTCAGATGGCGGGGCACCCCGCCGAGACCTTCCACAGCTGACATGATGGCCCAGGAGATGGCCAGCCCCCAGGGATGTGCACACCTTGGCAGGCCTGCTCTCAGCCGGCCCTGAGCTTGACCCCCTTGCACTGTCCCCATTCCACCAGGACCCTTGTTACCATTGCCGGACTATAAACCTCATGTCTTGGGATGTTACAGTGAGTAAGAGGTTAAGGCCTTTCTTTTTCTTGGTAAAAGGAAAGGCGGGTCCTGCACTCAGGCTTCCAGGAGGTGACAGGGAGCCGATGTTTCCAAGCACATTGCATATCAATAGAGCCAAAAGCTCATCTTCTAGAATTCTGAGTTGCCTTTCATGGTTTTATTGAGAGTAGAGGCACAATTCCTTCAGCTTTTAAGAGTATGGATGAGATGTGGACCTGCCGTGGGAACACTGGCGGGTTCAGCCCCGCGGCCGCTCCTGGTCTGCCCCGCTCGCAGCTCTTGCCCCCCCAGGCCCCTCCTGCCCCCATGAGGCCTCCTGCACCTGCTCCCTCAGGCTCTACCCTTCCTTGCTGTTCCTTATCCACTCAGTCCACCCGGCCACACCGAATCCCTGTACTGCACGAAGGGAAAGCACTAAGCGGCAGGTATTTGAGGCATAGATTCGTAGCTATTCTCTTTTGGATTGTTCACAATACTTAAGACAAAATTGCATTATTATAATTGCATGAATGTTGCTGGGATGAGTTTTCAGCATTAAATGGAGGTGAAAGCACAGAAGCCTTAATCAGAAGTATGGAAAGAGTATCAATGTTGTAAAATTTAACAGTGTAATAATCCTAATAAAAGTAATGCAAACTGAGAGTCTATGCAGATGTGGGAGCCAGAGAAGCTTAGTGTACTCTTTGTATTTTTTTAATGGTAAGTTAATCCATTTTGTCTAGATTATTTTGTTTTATTTTATTTTACTTTTTTTCTTAAAGATTTTATTTATTTATTCATGAGAGCAGGGGCGAAGGAGGCAGAGATACAGGCAGAGGGAGAAGCAGGCTTTTCGCAGGAGCCGGATGTGGGACCCGATCCCGGATCCTGGGATCATGACCTGAGCTGAAGGCGGCCGCCCAACCACTGAGCCACCCAGGCAGCCCATGTCTAAATAATTTTAAAATTAAGAAATAGAGGGGAAAAAAAAGAAAAGAAAAAGAAAAAAGAGAAATAGAGGAAAAGATGTACATGATTTAAAGCTATGCAATTAATCCTCAAATAACTAAAACCTGAAAGCTTGAAAGATGGTTAATCCTGAAGAATGGGGCCTGAAGCAGAGGAGGGAGGCTAATAACTCGTTTTTTGCTTTAATATTCTATTTTAAAAATTATTGTCAGTCCTACATAAAGCAGAATTAAAGGAGAATTGTTAATATTGAGAACAAAAGGTTTCTGCTTTTCTTTTGTATCCCTGAATTAGCTAATTTAATTTCAGGTTATTTCTTTTTCATAGTGTTACAATGTTTTTACTTATTTTTTTACTTCACCACCCAAACTTTTCCTTTTTCCTAATCACTGGCAGAGCAGCCAAGGGAGAGGAAGAAGCAGGCTCCCCACTGAGCTAGGAATCCAATGCAGGGTGGGGTTGGGGGGCCTCCACCCTAGAATCCTGGGATCATGACCTGAGCCAGAGACAGATGCTCAACTGACTGAGCCACTCAGGTGCCCCCATAGTCTTAATTATAATTTTATTTCACAAGTAACCCAGATATCTTAATCATACTCTATAACCTAAACAATGAAGTACAGTTCAATTATATGAAAATTATTAAATGAAATTAGGCATGGCATCAAATAAAAATCATCAATTTTTCAAATTCCTGAATGAGCTAAGCACTTTCATGACAACCTTCAATTAATTTCTATCTAAATATGTATTCTGAAACTGCTTTCTCTCTAGAAAGCAATAGTCAAAATAAAATTCAAAATGCAATCAATGAGGAGCACCTGGGTGGCTCAGCGGTTGGGCATCTGCCTTTGGCTCAGGTCATGACCCCGGGGTCCTGGGATCGAGTCCCACATCAGGCTCCCTGCATGGAGCCTGCTTCTCCCTTTGCCTATGTCTCTGCTTCCCTCTCTCTCTGTCTCTCTCTCTGTCTCTGTCTCTCTGTCTCTCATTAATAAATAAATAAAATCTTTAAAAAAATGCAATCAATGAAAACATTTCTGTTGTGTTAAACTAGTATTTTTAGAGATATTTTTCTTTGGGTTCAATGAAGAGATATAGTAGGCAGCTCCCATCAAATGCTATATGGATTTTGTGGGTTAGCTTCTATGTAAACATTAGCTGAAGAAAAAAATCTTTCTGAATATGAATCTGCCAACTTAAAGTGTTTGGATCAAATGCATGTCTGAATCAACGATTTACAGATTTTTCCTTTCCTTCTTCTTTAAACATAGTTTCATTGAACATTGAATCCATGTGATCCTATTAAGTTTTACTTCTAATGACAAAGGGAATTATTACTATAACTATATGAGAAAAGAGAGAATAGTTTCTAAAATGTCTATGTATTGCTATATTATAGATCTTATATCCCAGTGGTTAAAATAAAATGGAAATATACTAGTTAAGGCTCAAACAACTAATTTCTAGAACTCTCAGTAGAAATAATGGTTAAAATAATATAATATGCGGCCTGAGTGGCTCAGTCAGTTAAGCATCGGATTCTTGATTTCGGCTCAGGTCATGATCTCAGGGTTGTGAGATCCAGAGCCTCTTAGGGCTTGGTGTTAAGTGGAGAGTCTGGTTGAGATTCTTTCTCTCTCTTTCCCTCTGCCCCTACCCTCACCCTGGCACTCTCTCTCTCTCTCATCCCATTATAGGGATGCCCAGGTGATGCCAGTTAGGCCTCTGCCTTTAGCTCGGGGTGTGACCCCGGGGTCCTGGGATCGAGTCCCACATCGGGCTCCCTGCATGGAGCCTGCTTCTCCCTCTGCCTGTGTCTCTGCCTCTCTCTGTGTCTCTTATAAATAAATACATAAAATAAGATCTTTAAAAAATAAAATAAAATAAAAAATAAATAAATCTTTAAAAAAACTGTCATATGCATTACCTAAAAAAGCTGAACCAGACTCCAAAGAGACTACGATAATAGACTATTATTCCTGTACTTAGACATAAATATTTTGTATTCTTCCCACACATTATTCTAGACAACCACTGGGGAAAATAGGCAATCGTGCACTAATATAAGTGGCATATCCATGTGTGAGAGGTAATACTGAAATTGATTATATAAATCGCAAATGTATGCAACAGGATCACAACTACTAACAATTATTTAGGTTGAAGGTGAAACAAAAAAAATATATATAGTTTTAGCAATTACAGAAAATCGCAAGGTGTTTTAAAATGTTTGCTATAAGGAAGAAATTTTTGTGCGCTGGACTTTACGTCAGTGAACGATATGTTTACATGGTGAATAAATAGTATTGTTTCCACATTTCATTGTCAGGATGAATTCTTTTCCTTTACTACCAACTGAATCACTCTACTATTTTTGAAAATGATTTTCAGCATTGTCAAGGATTTATTTTTCTGATCTCCGATTTAAAGAAATGATCCTAGTATTTCAGCCTTAAACAATGGTATTTGCTGTGAGATATTGGTAGCTGCTCTCTACTAGATGAGGCACAGACAGAAAAAAGCGTATGAATAGCAGAGGACATTAGGAGGGCTATTTTTTTTTTCAGATATTAGGATAACTAGTTTTTTATCCTCGAATCTTACATTGATTGATGTACGAAATTACATTGATAGGGTTTTCTAATTTACATCTATCTTTAAGGTTTTTTTGTTTGTTTGTTTGTTTTTTGTATCAAGGATCCTAGGTAGGGCGGCCTTTAATCCCCTTTGTTGTTTCTCTTGTCTTTCTTGGCTCATCTGATGAGTTTTTATATATGAATTGATGATTGGCTGGGCTGGTAGTTCCTATGAGGCTGGTTGAGTATTTTTTTTCACTTCATAGACATTGGTTTTTGGCTCCGCAAAGTACTCCAGGTAGTTTCCACTAGAAAAAAAAATTAAATTAATGTTCCTAGCTTGGTTTTGATGGGCTTTACCAAGAAATAATCTCAAACCCCACATCCACATCATTGTAAATACAGGCCTATATTTACAAATTCTTATACTAAAAAATAAAATTAAAAACTCTATCCAGAACCCAAGTAAAGCAGGTATGTTTTTATATGTGTGTGTTTCCCTTTGCTAGAAATGCAGGTTTGTTTTTTTTTTTTTCTCTCGCTGTGTTTTCACTGAGCCTGTGTTTCTTCCTGACCTTACGTGGTGATGGGGGTGAGTTTTCATTCCCTATTCTTCTCTAACTCCCCACCTTACATGAGCCCCAAACCTTGCCTTTTGTTACCCTTGTAATCCCTAAATCCCAAAGCTCCATATTAGGCAAATACATTGAATGTAAATGTGGATTCACTGCTTAATGGCTCATATGTTCCCCCATCATGTATTTCATTTGCACAGTTGGGAATTTCCATTGATAACTTCTGTGGTTCACCTGATACCCATGTTAGCACAGATGCCCTGTTCCCCTTCTTGAAATTCTGGATATCCCCGTTTCTCAAGTGCACAGTTGTCTAAGAAAATTGCCACAGGTTCCTTTATGGCAAGATCAGAGGAATATTTCCTATAAATATTTATACTGGTATTGTAATATATTTCCTTAAGACGACTTTGCCACCTGTTCAATCACTGGGTTCTGGTTTTGAAAACTAGTTGACTTGTATAAACAGGATAATGATTCATTATTTTCCATTGTGGTAGCTGACATATTGACAGTCTCACCGACTTTCAATTTTATTTTGATTATGTTGATTAAGCAGCCTTCTAGTTGGCTGCCTACCTGTTCGTCAAGGAATATTATGAACCTCTAAAGGTCAGACTATTATCCTGAGAGTCCAAACGCAGGTCTAGTCCCACAGCCTTACTGCACATTAGGAATTAAAACCATCTTACAAATTAAGGTAAAACAGTGCTATAATCTGACAATTGCCATTCTGTAGTGTCATCATCCATGTTGAAGTTAGGAAGCTCTGTTCATGGAAATGTCTTCCGTGGTTAACTCTAAGACAGCCAGTACCAAACTTCTCAAAAGACATTGGTATCTTCCTCGCCAGTCCAGTCTTTATTGCTTAATTAAAGGGCGTGACCCCTGGCCCATCCTGAGGAATATAATTAGCAAAAAAATTAATAAGAACGTAATAAGCTGAACTGAGATTCTTACATAGTAAATCCATTCTAATACCCTCTATTCTCTGAGTCTGCAAAAGCCTTCCTTTATGCTACACTAAAGATAAACAATATCTCAATCTCATTTAGTATAGGGCAGCCCTATATTCAGGGTTCAAGATGATATTACAGCAGTATATTTGGCTACTCCTTGCCAGAACACTGACTTTTTACCCAGTATTAAGTCCATTTTTCAATGTTTTCTTCTTTGTCTTATGTTAGTCCTACTCAGGTCTACCTCCCTAAAGACACATTTCCATCCAGGTTACCCAGGTTCCTTCTAGTACATATTTAATAAGCTGTTTCCCCCCATTTATGGTAAGAGAATTGAGATCCTCTTTCTTCTGGAAATATTAGGGAATATGGCTTCTATAATATTCCCTAATTAGAGTGATACTGTGTTCTCTCCACAGACATTAGCCAAAATAATAATAATAATAATAATAATAATAATAATAATAATGTTGAATATCTTGAGAAGAACAAGCTTTATCATGTGAGGTGTCTACTTCAGGTGGAGTCACTATGCAGTCTGCAGAAAAGCAAATCTGCCTCTAATTTTTTTATTTTATTTTATTTTTCTGGAAAAGGAGAAAGGATGCTACTCTTAGCCAGAGAGTATCAAGAGGATTTAAATATTCAAATTTCCCAGATTTCTGTATTCAGAGACTATTATCCTAGGACTAAAAGACCCTTACTCACCCGATGAGGGAACTAACTTAGATATAATGTAAATCTCATAACTTTAGATTACTCTTCATCCCTTGTAATTAGACCCTCAAGCTGGTGTTCAGCAGGGTCTGACTATTATCTATAGAATATAAGAATTTTCACTGAAGCGTCATAAGGATACTCTCACTTTCACAGCATGGTTTAAATTGCTAATTAACACTTCTGGACCTAATGGTTTCTTTTTGCATAGCCCTAAGTGCCATAAAAAAGCAGGTTTTCTACAGAACAATTAGCATTGCCACTCTGCTATTCAGGTACAATAGCCAATCCCCACTCCCCCAAAGTATTAACTTTCACATGAACCTCGTTCCAACGGACCACAGGTAAGTGTTGTGTGATCGCTGCAAACCAAGGTCGACTCCCACCCTAATTACAACCATAAATAAAGATCCCCATTTCTCTTTGAAAAATGGGAAAGCTAGCTCCAAAATAAGAATCTGGCCTGTTGTGGTGTTAAATGTTTTAGCCCCAATTTCCTAGAGAAAAGGGCAAAATAGGCATACTAATGTATTTATTTATTTGGAGCATTTCTCAGATAGGGAAAATAGAAATGAAACTAAAAAGGAGGAGGAGCAAATCAATACAAAATGGCATTTAAACTGAGTTTCACAAGAAAATACAGATGAGATTAATGTATCTAGTAAGTGTACATCAAGAGAAAATAAGACTACTTTATCCAGTTCCTTTATTTCTCCTACTTTTCTATTTCTATTTTGCCTCATGGTGTGTTAACTGTTACTACATGCCCATCGTGGTAAACAGGCCCAAACGACCCTGGTTGTTGCCCTGTGGTGCCTTCCAATGAGAGAGGAAATGAATATTCTGAGTCCAAGATTTTGGAACAGAGACAGGAAGGAAGGGGCTCCATTGTCAGGCACCGCCAAGAAGTGCAGGTCTGGAGTAGGGGTTGGCTCGTGGTTCCAGTACCACAGCATGTAGAGTATGCAGAAACAAGGAAGGAAAAATAACTCAGGAAACCAATCATGAGAGGGGCAGCAGGGAACTGCATTGGTGACTCTGCACAGGTCTCAGAGGGGCATTAATTCAGACCTGCAGGAGGGGAGACCTGACCTCAGCAGGCCTGGCTGTCTATCCCCCCTCATTGCCTTCAGCGTGTACCGATTGCAGTATCCACCCATGGCGGGGTAATTGGCCTTTGCCACACACATAAAGCTGTTGCCATTTATGCATGTTCCTATTCTCTCCCACAGTAGCCAGATTTCATGCTTCATGGTAATGTGACTAATCTGAATGGAGAATTGGTGGGAGGATCCATTTACTCAGTCTAGTCAATGAAAGCAGAAGGGCAAAGCTACTGACATGTCCACTGGCAGCAGCTCTGGTGGAAGCTGTACCAAAACCCAGGCCCCGGTCTTGGGGAGTGAGGGACACTTGGTGAGGTTAGATGATGATGCAAGGTTGGTAGAAGCAAGGCTCACCACTGAGCAAGTGATGGGGTCAGGGAGACAAGTGGGACACCCTCTACTGAAGGAGGAGCAAAAATTAACCTAGTACGGTCCTGCTTTTTTTCTGTATAACCAACTTTAAAAAATGTTTCTGATTCCCACACATATATTTTTCCGACTTTTATTTTCATGTTTTCTGTATACTTTTAAATGTATCTCTTATAAACAACAAATTGGTGATTCACTATTTTTGTGAATTTTAGAATTTCTCTCCTTTAGCTAATGTGTTTGAACCAGTCATACTCAACATAATTACTATTATTCTAGGACTTGTTTCTAAGATGGTATTTCATATTTCCATTTACTGTGCTTTATTTTCTCTATTTTTCTTGCCAGCTTTGAAATCTATGTACTTACATGCATCCGTTGTATGTCACCTTTCCTGCTTTTGAATAAAATGTTATATATTTTGTAATTCTCTAGTTAAGGCTTATATTTAAGCTATTTTTACCCCTATTGATTTATGAAATTTACTAAAATATATAAATTTCTAAATGAAAACAAGAACTTGTATGTGGTCTCAAGTTATTTTTAGTTTCTCTCTTTCTCCAACACCATAGAGATATTTTCTACGATTTTACATGGAGTTTTGTGGATGTATGTTTTTCTTTACATTTGTCTGGTCCTTTGATTATTGATTGATTAATTTATATATTTCCTCCAGCATCATCTATATTATTCTTCCAGTTTCATCCTTCCTTCAGAATTCCTTTCAAGCATGCTTTTTGGTAGAAAAACATAAGAGAACTTACTAATAATATTCTGTTGTATTTTTCATTAAGTGGCCATTTATTTTTTTTTAAGATTTTATGTATTTATTCATGAGAGACACAGAGAGAGAGAGAGGCAGAGACACAGGCAGAGGGAGAAGCAGGCTCCATGCAGGGAGCCTGATGCGGGGCTCGATCCTGGGACTGTGGGATCATGCACTGAGCCAAAGGCAGATGCTCAACTGCTGAGCTACCCAGGCGTCCCTAAGTGACCATTTAAATGGAGACCAAAGGTTTAATAATTTGATAATTTCGTTCTACTTTCACAGCTAGTGTTTTTGCTATGAAGACTTTTTCCCCCTCAATATGATTTTTGGTCCATAGTTATCTCAAATTTTTCAAATTCTAGGTACAGATTTTTCTTTTGTTTGGCACACTGTTTGGCACACTGAATCCTTTCAATGCATATTCTTCTTATTATTCTTTGATTATGTGAAATATGTCATCAATAATATTATCTTTGTTTCATTGTTTTCTCTTTCCTTTTGGGACTCCTATTATTTGGGATGTTGATACTTATAATCATAATGCCTCAGCATAATTTTATTTAAATCATTTATTTCTTAAACTTTCTAATGTATTTTTATGAGTTCATCAATCTAATTCTTCAGCTCACTATATGCCCTGTCATGTATATCTTTTGCTCTCTGGCTTATGATTTGTCTACTTAATTCTCCCATGTAGTGCTTATTTTCACTTGTTTCTATTTTTATGAAAATTCATGCCTATGTCATATCACCAGTATGCTCCCTTACTCCTTTTCAGTTACTTTTTAATTTTTCATAAAGGTAATTTATTTTTTTTAAAGATTTTATTTATTTACTCATGAGAGACACAGAAAGAGAAAAAAAAAATAGAGACACAGGCGAGGGAGAAGCAGGCTCCCTGCAAGAAGCTCGATGTAGGATTTGATTCTGGGACTCCAGGATCTTGCCTTGGGCCGAAGGCAGGGGCTAAACCACTGAGCCATCCAGAGATCTAAAGGTAATTTAAATACAATTTTTCCAATAATTACTTTATTTGGTTATATCTCTTTCAACTCTTTTGTCTGTTTTATGGAAATTCTTGTCAAGAGTGGATTTATCTTCCTCTGGAGCTATAAATCTCCCTCTCTGGTAACTAATGCTTGTGGTGGGATCCAAGCCACATGCTCTAGCTTATGATGCTCTTGTGATTTTAAGAAGAGAGAAAAGAATGTGGCAAGAATGGGAGTTCCAGGGATTATAAAATCACATTGACTACCTATATTGACTGTGTTGGCACTCAATCATGTACTTATTCTAGTCAGTATTATCCCTTCAGTTCAAAAAAAGTAACTGAAAAAGCAGCAAAAACACCATAATAATTAATAGTTGTATAACGTCTGCTGTGTGACAAGCCACCTGTGTGTGTGTATATGTGTGTGGGTGTATTCACTTAAATTCTCAGCAACCATATGGAATACATGGTATCATTAGCCCACTTTACAAAGGAGAAAACTGATATCAACAGAAGTTAAGTAATGATCTCTGAGTCTGGCCAGATTTTTGGCACTTCACAAAATTTTACCCAGTTTTCAAATTGTAACCATAATTTAAATATAAGTGACTGCTAAAGTGATATCATGTAAGTTTTCTTTTCTTTATTTATTCATGAGAGACACAGAGAGGCAGAGACATAGGCAGATGGAGAGTCTGATATGGGACTTGATCCCGGGATCTGGGATCATTACCTGAACCAAAGGCAGACGCTCAACCACTGAGCCACCCAGATGCCCCAGTTTTGTTATTTTCTATAAAAACACCTAGGTCAATATATTAAAACTAATTCAGTTTTATGAATTCAGTTTCTTAAAAAAGTAGATTCCATTCATCTGGAGTTTGATTTGTATCATGTGCTGAAAAGCAATAAGCAGACAAGGTGTTTTCTAAGAAAAGAAGTTTGGAAAAAGTCTTAAACCCATATATTTTATCTTATAAAAATACAAGTCACCAAAAACTTTGCAAGAACAAAGAATGGTAACGTATTAAAAAGCAATTTATTTTCAAAGCGGAAGGAAAAGGGGATGAAGACAAATAGGAAGGAACTGTAGCAGTAAGGATTTTGTTTAAATTAAAGAAAAAATGTACACTTGAAAACAAGATAGAAAATGAGTTTGATTTGAATTAAGATCATTGCATCATACTGGGGAGGAATAAAACAATGCAAATTAGAAATATGTCATTGTGTTTCGAAAGAGCATCTCTTCATAGATGCAGCTGAATGTATCATCTATTTTTACCTTTCCTCTAAATGGCAAGTCAACAGATGAGGAATGGAGAGAAGTAAGTAGAAAATGAATGGGAGTGAAAAAGAGAAAAATTATAATGGGAGATGTATTATCAGGGTTAATTATTATTCAACTCAATTACTTGATTGACTGTAAAAAAAAAAAATAGCCTTCAGAAACTAGTCATTTGATGTGTTCTGTATATTCTCTTTGGAGTTTGAATTGGTCAATATTCCGAGGCAGAGGATGAGTTATACTCTAGATAATTTGAATACAAAGGATTTATTACAGCATACCAGATTGCTCACAAAGCTAGTAAGACGCTGAATAGAAGCCTGCAGGATGAGATTCTAGAATCCCAAAGCTACTTCAGAATCATGCTGCTAAAGGAACTGGTTCTCCTACTTATGATCAGGAAGTTGCTTGTCAAGTCAGGAGGCATCTTTTATTGTTTTATCTGTAAATGATAGGACTGCCTTAGTCCGATATACTAAATTAGCTATACTTGCCAGTCCCAGGACAGCATCACCTGAAGTGCAAAATCAGGAAGCTAACACTCTGGCTTCAGAGTCCCACATCCTGCCACCTCAGAAGGGAGGGGATGGGGAGATGGGTGAGAGAGTGGAGGGCACTGAGGTACAAACTTTCAGTTATAAAATAAGTAAGCTACAGAGATGAAAAGTAGAGCATAGGGAATATAGTCAATAATATTGTAATAACATTGTATGGAGACAGGTGGTGACTACACTTACTGTCATGAGCACTGAAAAGTGTAAAAATTGTTGAATCACCATGTTGTATACCAGAAATCAATGTAACATGTCAACTGTTCATCAGTGATATTTTTTAAATGACCATAAAAAAAATCAGTCAAGGTAACTACATAGATTAAAAAAAAAGTATTTTATTTTTTAAAAAAGCCATTTCTGCTAAATCAGCAATACTGATTTTAGCTCCAGACTTATGCCATGTTTGCTATATTCCACATGGATAAATGGGATATTGGACATGGGTTTTATTTCAGTTCAAATTTTGAGTCTCATGTGATTGTATCTGATGTAGAACCTGAATTATGCTTGGCCACCAACTAAAAATGAATTGAAGAAATTTTTGTTTTAGCTTTCTGCTTTCCACAAGAAATGGTCACAGTAGAAGATTACAATAGATAGATACTGTGAGCCAAACATCCGTAACTGCATTAGACTTAGGTTTTCCTTTGCTTCTCCATGTTCATCTTTGAAAATTTCAAACTTTTTTTTTTGTTCTATATGAAATTATATAATTAGTCTATTTTTCAGCATAGTCCCAAAGTCTAGAACATTCCTACTGTAAACAAGCACTTAATAAACATTCATTCAATAGATTGATGTGAGGTACTTTTTGAGATTTGAAAATACATTTTTATAAGAATACAGTAGGAAAACATTGGATTTTCTGGTTACTTTTGTGTGAAAGGAGCACATCAATTTCTTCTCTATATGCAGCATTACTAGCTGGAGCCTTAACCTGGAATTCTTACACATTTAAGTTTGTTAAAGATTACAGTAGAGGGCCAAGATTTAATATTATTTAAAACTCTGCATAAAAAAATTGGGGAGTACAAGAGTAGGAAATTTTACTAAAGAATGGAATAGTCAAAACAATTAAATTAATCAAGAAATTATCCACAGTTTTCAAAATAGGATAGCAGTTATGAATATAGCCTGGTGACTATAACTCCGATCTTTCTTTATCCAGCCCTCATGGGCACATTATTGGTTCCTAAGAGGAGAGAGGGCTGTAATCAGCAGCTACAACAGCTGTTTCTCTGTAATAAACAAGCACACAAAAAAATCTATAAAATTTTGTAGCCCAAGCAAAAATGATTTGGGTCCAAAGAGCATAATGTTACATAAAATGTAGAGTGATAGTGCTCTCTTCCACATTTTATCTCAGACTTCCGAGAAATGGGGTTCCTTACAAAAGGGAAGTGTCCTATGTGAGGGGGAAAAAAATCTAAATTAAGAGTATCAATCATTGGTTTTTTGTTTTGTTTTGTTTTAAAATTGGTGGCGAACAGCAGGTTGTTTGCCTAGTTTTATTTATTTATGGTTTCATACCGCTGGTGGCTGAAAGTTGGTGTTTTTTGCTGGAAAACGAGGTACTTACCAGAGTCTGTAACCAATTCAGCTTTGGTACGTAGAACATGTTTTTGAAATCATACATAACCAGCAACACTACCACCATATTCAATTCATCGATGAAGTCCTTTGTGGCTAACTGAGATCCATGAGGGTATTGTTGTTTTTATTCTTGTTTTTCCTCCTCAGGTATAAAGGGTGTTGTCCAGACAGGATGTTATTAATGAACCTTATAATGGACAAATAGACTTGCAATCTTTCAGGACAACGCTTTCCTTCCTGCTATAAGTTGACATAGATCTATTCTAGTTATTTCTCCTTTCAGACACAATAGGAAAGGTAATTGAATAGTTGAAGTTCTGCCAATGTGAAGATTCCCTTCTCCATAGTCATTCTGGTTCCCCATTAAACCAGGATCTAATACTATGAAATACTGGGGATTCTTTCCATTAATGTTCACAAAAACCTCCTATGAAGCCTTAGATGTTGGTTGAAGAAGAGACAGCAAAAATGACAGGAAAAAAAGAGATGTGTTGGAAGGTGAGCAAACTATTTTTGAAATTTATTTGGATTTTCAAAATCTGTTTAGGTCTTATCTTATGTATGACCCTTATGCTTGAGAACAGAATGCTAGTGGGCATATTTAGATGGCCAGTCATATAAGATAATGTTAGATTCATTGTAGATAGGTAAAATCTCTTGATTTCCTAAAAACCATGGCCATTTTGTTTTTTGTTTTTTGTTTTTTTCAATTTCAATCAGAGACTAATAGCTAGCAAAGGTTCTTCTTTAAAAGGAGCCTTTTTCAATATTAAAGGTAAATATCTTTGCTTTTAAAACTCTGAGATCTCTACTGTGACTATCCTGTTGTTAACTTGCTATCGTCTACAAAGAATCCTACAGATCTTATAATGCCCACTGGATAATCATACATACTTAGCAATAGAACTCTTCTCTTTGGTCCACCTGGAACACCCTTTCTTTTTTTTTAAATTTTATTTATTTATTAATGAGAGACACACACAAAGAGGCAGAGACACAGGCAGAGGGAGAAGCAAGCTCCCTGCAGGGAGCCCGATGTGGGACCCAATCCCAGGGCCCAGGGTCACACCCTGAGCCAAAGGCAGATGCTCAACAGCTGAGCCACCCAGGTGTCCCATGAAAAACACTTTATTGATCTAAACCTTATGCAAAACTGACAGGTTTAGGAAGATATGGGAAATGAGTGAAAATTGGATAGCCAATTTTTGACTTCATAATTCAAAGACCATATTGCATCTTTTAGTATTAGAGAGTATAAGCTCAGTAATGTGCTCTTTGCTTTAGAGGAATAGTTCGATTAAGCCACAAAGTCCTCAAAACTTTACAATACAGTGGGCTCTTTCTTTTTTTAAGATTTTATTTATTTATTTGAGAGAGAAAGAGAGAGAGAGAGAGAGAGAGAGCATGAACAGAGAGAGAGAATCAGACTCCTGGCTGAACAGGGAGCCTGATGTGGGGCTCTATCCCAGGGCCCTGAGATCATGATCTGAGCTGAAGGCAGATGCTTAACCCACTGAGCCACCTAGGTGCCTCAGGCAGGCTCTTACATTACATGGGATATGTGTCTAGTTATGTGTATTTGTAAGTAACATAAACACACAATGTGCAACACAGGTACCTTACCAAGCCATATAGTATACCTAGTATTTCCAATTTTCCAGGAATGGCATTAATAGGTTAAAAGTCAACGTGTGTTGTACTCTAACACTATGAAGGAGTGTTGATTTATCCATGAGATAAAATATTAAGGTTAAAATATGTCCCTGGATGAATAAAGGAAAACTACTTCAATTATTTTTTCTTTAACAAAATGGAGGGAAAAAAATCAATCATGTACAAGATCAATAACTGCATCAAGGTGCAAGAAGAGGAAAAAGATAAACAAAACAAAATACAAAAATTCATTACCCGAGCTCCTCAATCAAGCCCCCACTCTTACTAGTGAGCCATAATGGTATTCCTGGTATCATGGAATTATTTTGCTCCAAGCCAGTGTCTTTATGTACCCTGAAAAATTTTATTGTTGTATTTTATTTAGTGCACAATGATTCATGCCAATGGTTAAAGGTCATTTAGAGAATATCTGAAAGAAAGGCTCTATACCAACCTGCATTGGAACCATAACGGCCTTTTGTACATCAACAAAGTGATACAGCAGGTAAGAGACATATGTGTGAGCTACAGTAGCATCTGGTTCCTCTGTCCTATATGACTGCTTTACTTCTACATGACAAAGGCTACACAAAATGCCTTTTTTTGTATTCCACTGTTTCCAGACATGGCTAAGGAAGGGTGATCCTGCCTCATAGTGCAACCTAGCCAAGTTAAAATAGTACAAAGCCACCAAAAGCAAGAGTTTTGGAAGGTTATGGGATGGTGCCTTGGGCAGAGCCACATGCATGTTTATAATAAATTTTAGAATGCTGAGAAGAGGGGCACCTGAGCGGCTCAGTCAAAGTGTCTGCTTTCAGCTCAGCACATGATCCCAAGGTCCTGGGTTTGGTCCTGGATCAAGCCCCACATGAGGCTATTTGCTCAGTGGGGAGCCTGCTTCTCCCTCTCCCTCTGCCTACTGCTCTCTCTCTCTCTCCCTCTGTCAAATAAATATATAAAATATTTTTTTAAAAAATAATGCTGAGAAGATAAATATTTCAGGAAAAAAGAACTAATTGGATTTTGGCTATTTGTAAAATCTCTCTTACACCATCAATCTCATTATACACTTGATAAAATACCATTATATGAAACTAATTCCCCATGAATAAGGAGTTTCTATACTGGTCCAGTGTCGATGGTAGGAGGTCACAAAATATAACTGATTTTCAACTGCAAGAGAAATTTTCCAGTTTGATGGCAAGGGAGTAAACTATATTCAAGCAAGAAAGAAACTGTTATCAGGGAAGTTGGAAGAGCTGCTTTATTGGATAAGGGAGGATCATCTGGACCCTCCAGGGATATTCAAGATTAGAGATGCTCTGAGTTCTTCAAACCCTTTCATGTAGCTTCAACCTACTGACAGAGGTCTTCCTCTTCCATCAATGCCCCAAGTTTTACATTAGACAATAGTAGGGATATGAATTGAATTGATAATAAAACTCAACAACCCCAAGCTAATTTATTGGCTACCATAGCCTTGTGAATAAAGACATATAAAGAGATTCTTTCAACATAGGCGTAGAATATCCTTGAGTTTCAGATCCATTCCTTGAAGTGAGAGTTCAGATTGGCATTTATCACTCTTTTTACTCAAGTGTCATAATAAAAAGTCACAACATGCCATTCTTGACTGTTGCATACTGTTAATAATATGATACTCGGTGATTCTCCCAGAACGTGACCTTCCTGGCTCCCAGGAGACCACCAGCAATGACCTTAGTTGTTTTGTCATAGGGTACCACAGTGGCCAGGAGTTTCTTCTGAATTTGAATAAAGCTTCACTGTCCTCACCCCTATTCTTTAAAAATACTTCATATTTTCCTGACTGAAGCCACTGCATATAGGGGCATCTGCTATTGTATTATATATTCTAGCATTTTATATATGTATATATATTAGTTTATATATTATATATGTGTATATGTTAGTTTATTTTCTTATTATTATTTGCTTGTTTGGGGCTGTAAGCAACAGAAATCAGTGTTGTCTAAGAAAAAATGGATTAAGTTCTCACAAACATGATAAACAGTTGGAAAATAGATTTGGAAATCATAAACACCCTGTGTAACTACAGAGGCTGAGAAGTGGGAATGGGAAGGCGACAGTAGTGAGTGTCACAGCAGGAACCATCGTTTCAGAACGCCACCACCAGAACGGGAAAGTGGGCCACACATCTTCAGTTTCTTCGCTGTTCTTTCTGGCTCAAGATTCAAATTAAGAAGGACGCATATGATTTTTCTAACTGCAGTCACATTTTTCCATATGCAGTAGACTGAATTCAGAAGAGAACAAACCATTCCTTTAAGGATGTCTGTGCTCTTTAAAACGAAGTAGAATGGATATGGAGTAGTTAAAAATAAAGCAACGTTCATTGAACCTAATTTGTTTAATATTCATAGAGATGTAACCAAGAATACTTGCATTTTATTTTTTAAAAATATCTAAGTGGTTCTGCTAGAGTTCCCAAGTAAAGCATTTAAATGCTTTTCAATGATTAATGTATGTAAGAAAGAACTGGCATGTTTGCTATAAATGCAAATTTCAGGGTTCCACCCTTAGAGAAGCTGATTCTGTAAGTATGGCTCGAGGCACAAGAATCTACACTTTAACAAATAGTCTAAGTGAAGAACATAACAGGCCTACATACTTAAGGAACTATTGTTCTAGAAAATGCTGAGCAGATTATTGAAAATAAATAATACAGACTTGATCAATTAACTGGTATATTAATTTCACATCACTAAATAATTTAAATTTATGTGTATGCCTTGCCAATTCATTTAATCAGTGATATTAATATTTCTCTCAGATTTCCATTTATTTAAATTTCTTAATAATAGTGCTTGGTGCAGATTTCTAGTTTATATATTTTTTTCTAATCTAAATATATTATATATAATTATATATATTTAAAGTGCTTATAATATGATTATTACCTCCATCTTTTATCTTATATATTATGTCAACCTCAATGCTGTGAAGAATTACTATCTTCATTATTTTTAAGATTTTTTAAAAATTTATTTATTCATGAGAGACACAGAAAGAGAGACAGAGAGACAGGCAGAGAGAGAAGCAGGGTCCCGTGGGGAGCCCAATGAAAGACTCAGTCCTAGGACCCTGGGATCATGACCTGAGCTGAAGGCAGATGCTCAACCGCTGAGCCACCCAGGTGCCCCACCATCTTCATTTTAGAAATAATCAAAGCAAAGCTTTGAGAAGTTAAAGTGATCAAATTCTCATAAATTAATTCAAGATTGATAATGCCAATCTATTTGATTAAGATATATGATCTAAATATGTTTAGCTCTTTTACCATACTACCTGAGAGCATTTGCATTTTCTTTCTCTGTCTGGAAGAGCAGACACTATGATTTATAATTCTACCTTCTCGTTTGGAGATAAGTCTACATAATTCAGGAACTGAAGCAGAGCACATATGCTACATTGGAATCATTTTTACCTGTCTTTCTTATCCCATAGTAGAAAATTCCCATGTGACCTTGCATAGTACATTGTATACTAGATATTTATGTAAGGTATTTATGTGTAATGTTTTGTAATATGAATACAAGCATGATGGATACAATAGGTTAATGCCTCTCCCATGGCCTATGATAACACAATGTCACCTGTATCTCGGACCTCACAGCACTTATATCCATCATGACAGCACACTGGCTTTTCATTTGTATTCCAGATAATGTGTTATATGAGCTACATCTCTTTGTTATTTGTACCTTTTCTGATTCATTTATTTCATTTCTCTCCTACCACCTTATTTCTAATTTCTTAACAGTTATTCAATTATAAAAATAGCTGGATGAGAAACAACCAAGTATTGTGAAACTTAGTTATGTTTTAAGGGATAAATAGATTTTGACTACTGTGTGTTATAAGAGTATATATAATTGGTAATAAACAATAAATGGATTGTACAAATTTAGGTGGTCTGCGCAGAGTGGGATATCCCTCACAATGCAGATAATCTTACGCTGCTTTGATCTTTTTCTTGTTTACTAACCCTCATTAGTTACATACGTGATCCACTCTTCCATAATTACCAGATTCTAACTATGGCATGCTATTTGTTTTTAGGAAAAACACATTTGGATGGTAGTGAGTTTTAAAGGAATCTGTGTTCTCATAAAATAGATAAAATCACTGGTTAAAGAAAGAACCAGAATGATATAAACTAACTATAAATCCTTTCGACAAAGTCAAGAGAATAATTTCTAAAATCCGAAAATACCTTCTTTTAATGTAAATAACATTGGAATGTTTTTCTGTGTGTGTGTGTGTGTGTGTGTGTGTGTGTGTGTGTGTTTACAGGGTCCCTGTGGTGAGCTACAACATCACAACTGCAGCAAACAGCAAGATACTATCACTTCCTACCAGTGGAAATATGTAAGCCCAGGGCTTGCCTTAGGAACAGTGAATTGGAAACATAATACTACACTGTTCCCATCAGACTTCATTACAAATCCTGGATATGTTTAATTCTACTCATAGCCAGTATAAGACTCACAAAGAACTATTAAAATATATCATCTGACTTGTCACTAAAATGTTAATCATCGAATGAAGTCCAAAATAAAAATAACACTGATGGGGCACCTGGGTGGCGCAGTGGTTGAGCATCTGCCTTGAGCTTAGGGCGTGATCCTGGAGCCCCGGGATCGAGTCCCACATCGGGCTCCCTGCATGGAGCCTGCTTCTCCCTCTGCCTGTGTCTCTGCCTCTCTCTCTCTCTCTCTCTCGAATAAATAAAATCTTTAAAAAATAAAATAAAATAAAAACAACACTGAGCCTACTACTACACAAAGTGCTCCTAATTGATATCTGTTAAATGCATAGCTGCTCTTATAATAGAGGTTTTTATTTTCCCCCTTTACTCTCAGCAGGTAGATGTAATTAGAGAAAATAGTTTAGGAAAAAAATCTATTTTTAAGTGAGATGAACCTAGTTGTCAATGAGCTTAATAAATATGTTTCTTTACACTTGACCAAAAACTATTCCTAAATGTCACTGAAGCAATACTAAGTGTACTGCTCTGATGCCATCTGTTTACTGTGTGGGCCTGTTAAGATCAGCAGTTCTTAACCGTTCTACTAGTGACTGAGTTTGAAACTGATCTTGGATTATATAAAAGAGAAAAACGTATACACCTAAAAAGTAGAAAGAAGGAAATGTTATCAAATTATATTAAAAGGTGGAGGGAAAATACTTCAATGCCTAAGGAGCTTTCTAAATGGTATTTGAATTATGGTTAAGATTGCAATGGTCTCTCTGATAGGAATATTTTTGTAAGAAAACATGAGAATGAGGGAAACATACAACTTCGAAAAGTAATTATGCAGATATTGCTCTGGAGAAACTTTTGAAAAATGCAGAAAACAAACAAAACTAAACGATGTTGCATCTGACTTTCCTTGAGTCTCAGATTCTCTATAGTTTCAAAATAAATGCCAACTGATTGCCCTTTTTATCTCTCTGGTTCACTCATCTGCATATATTAGACAATCCCTGCATTTAAAGTTATGTTATATACAAAAGCAGTTCAAAATATTAATTGCAATTCACTTTAAGAAAGCAAAGTTATTAATGGAAAATCTTTATTATAAAAAAGCAAAATACACACCAGTCATAAGTATTGTGATGATTTTAAAAAGCATCACCATTATGGAATTAATTATGGGTTACTTTTGAATAACGATCCAAGTCTTCCAGGAAATGGTGGAAAGATGGAAAGAATAAAAAGCATAAACATAAGCAAAGACACAGAGACAGAAATACGTAAGTGCAAGAAAATTAAATCAGCTTGCCTACAAATGGGGACCATCCATTGCCAACTATGTCGTGTTAATATGGAACCACTTTGATGGATTGATATGTTTTAGTTCTTTTTTATTTTTCATTTAACTTGATGTTAAATGTTCCATATAATACACGCACGTGGTTCAAAACAAAGTTGAATAGGAATTGTATGTTGAGAAATTGAACTTGTACCCCTTTCTGCACCTAACCCTCCTCCCCCACATATCATCATATTTCTAGTTCATGACATATCCTTGTCATATTTCTATTGGATCATTATGCTCTTTTAAAGGGGATCAAAAATCTCTGTAACTCATCTCATTTTACCTGGTTTGTGGTGGTAATTTCTTGCCCCTTTGGTGTTTTATTTCATAATGTGCTACTATTTGTTTCCTATCCGGATTTGCCTTTTCCCACATAAATCATGCCTCCTTTGGCCAGTCCTGTCACACAGCTGCTTTCTTTAATTTTCCTCTTCAGTGTCACAAGTATGACAGACTTGTGGGAGCAGAAGTTTCCTCTGGGAGGCCTAGACCTACACCTTCTTCCTCCAGTTTGAAACAACTGAGAAATAATGGCAGGCGTCATTTCACCAAAATAACAATTTGGTTGCAGATAGAAATGGTCTACACTGTGGCTTTGACCTGCAGTTATATTTGGACAACTTAATATTTCCCCTGACAAAAGAACATACTTAATCAGACATGGAAAAAAGTAAATAAAGAATGTTCTCAACACTCATCCCAAGGGTACTCCCTCAGTAGGCCTAGCTCAATAAAGGCAGTGAAGAGCCCCTAATTTTTTTTAAGATCCCCTAAATTAAAAAAAAAAAAATCAGGACTATGTATTGCCTTAAGAGTCACTCATCTGGACTTCTGACAGATTGATTTTCCTTCCTAACTTCTACTCCCATGAGGTTTTATTCCAGATTGAAGGACTCAGACCTTTGGTGGTGAGTCTATGGTTTTCAAACAAATTACACCTGTGTTAATTTGATGCACTTTAGCAATAGCAAAAGGTGATTGATGGTTCACATGAAGGTGTTTAGAAGAAAAAGTCATGGAGAAAGAGAGACACAAATCTGAAGCAGAGGGAACGAGTTAATGGACTGGGAATGGGAACATCATGAGACTCCTGTGCTGTGTATGGGCCTATGTTGCTGCATTTCCTCATGTTATAATCGCCTTCGTTAAATAAAAGTGGATGTGCACACGCACAGTCCCCGTATATCATACAGCTTGTGATAACTTACTGAACAAGGCAACAATGGTAAAGGATGTTTTTATTTCCTTCTCCATATTTTTTCCATAATTATACCTCTTTAAGAAATCTGCAATTTAGGATAAGACATCCAAAAGTTATGTTACTAAATTAGTTAAGTAAACATAGTAAAACTAGGTACAAAGGAAGAAAAATAAATCTTAGGAAGGTAGAACTTTTGAAAACAAGTTTAGTTTTTTGTTTTATTTGTCTGTTCTCCTTATCCCAGGAAAACGATGAAGAAGCCAAATAAACTACTATTATTCTGAATGTTTTCCTACATTTCACATTAAAATTCAGATGAGATGTTTGGTGTAAATTTTAAATTTAGCTTCTGTTCACTACCGTGGGATTTAAAAAAAAAAAACAAATTGAAGAAATGTAGCCCCTCTCCTTTACAGCTCTGGATGAGAAACAAAACAAAACAAAAAGGTAAAAAGAGTAGAAAGCCTAAAAACTCAATATTGCAAGCAGTTTAGACATGTGACAGGAAGCACGGAACAGAGGCAAAGTGATCCATCAAATCAAGCCATCCAGAGCCTGTGGTTCCATCATATCACTAAAGCCAGTTTGTTTGTTTGTTTGTTTTTTCACAGTTAAGTGGACAAAAATATAGTGCTAAGACTATGTGAGCATTAAAAAAGAAAAAAGATCCAGGCCATCAATCCCCTACTAAAATCAAAAGGCAAAGTAAGAAGAAATGTCCTCAGCTACTCATTTGAGTGGTTTATTTTTTCTTATCTTTTTAAAGATTTAATTTATTTATTGATGAGAGACACAGGGGGAGAGAGAGAGAGAGAGAGAGAGAGAGAGAGGCAGAGACACAGGCAGAGGGAGAAGCTGGCTCCCTGCATGGAGCCTGACATGGGACTGGATCTCAGGTCTCCAGAATCACACCCTGGGCTGCAGGTGGTGCTAAACCGCTGAGCCACTGGGGCTGCCCCATTTGAATGGTTTATATCATTGGCAGAATGGAAAGCAAAGATAATTTGTATGACCTTATATCATGAGCCAAAGAGTGAAAGAAAAAGTTGATGACAACTATTTTCATATTTATTTTATATAATTTTTAAGGTTTTGAACTTGAAGTATTAAGCTTTGTTAATGAAAAAAATTCAAAATTGATCATTGTAATGGTAGTGTGTGTTTTCTGTGTTGATGCTATATTTATAAACATCTCGGATTAGGAATTCCATTGATTAAATATGACAGTTAATGAACTCATAGCTTTCTAATGAGTAGAAAAGGCTACCGGGGTTAAGCTTAATGCTTAGCAAGGACAGTAGGCTGAATAAAATATTACCCAATGGCATCTTCATTTAAGTAGTCTCCTGTGGGAAAAAAGCAATATATAAACATGCTCTTCTTTCTTAAAAAAAATTCTGATGATCTAAAAACTAATTTTATGGTTACAAGTAGGGCAAAGAGAGCCTGCAGCAAAAACTGTTATGTCAGTGGCAATCGTTTATATAATGATTCAGATTGTTTTTATAGCTCAACAGTTTTGTGAGTTTGTACAGAAGTCCAACATTTTGACTTACCAATGGAACATGTCAGTATCTACATATCTCTACTTATTCATTAGCTCGAATTAATTAACAATGATAAGGACTTTGAAATCATAGATTCTAAGTCATGTCACATTAGAAAAATGTTTGGATTAGATGACATTCATATAATTCTAATTTTCTCTACCTTCATTTTTGAGAATTTGAAGCATATCTTTAAAGCTGTTAAAATCAATATGGATAAAAATAATAGTAACATCATACAATTGATGATATATCTACCAAAGCAATACATACCAAATACACTATATTCTATTGGTGAAAGGACATCGAGCTCATACTCCTTCCTCATTTTCTTCTTTCCTTGCGTTCATTCATTCAACACGTTTGAATTGAATGACTAGTACCTCCTAGGCATTGTTCAAGCATCTGCATGTTTAGGGTCCTGTCCTCATGAGCTCACATTGTACAATAAACTTTCGTGATTGGCATCTAGTGGGATTTTATGAAACAAAAATTATAATTTAGGGAGGCACCTTGGTGTCTCAGTCAGTTAAGTGTTCAGCTCTTGTTTTGGGCTCAGGTCATGATTTAAGGGTCATGAGATGAAGCACTGAATATATTTTACAGCTCAAAATGTATCAAAACTCGTACTTCTGTAAAAATATTCACAAATCCTTATTTTTTAAAAAAAATCTTTTTTTGAGAGAGAGAAAGAGAGAGCACTCAGGAGCAGGGAGGAGGAGCAGAGGGAGAAGGAAAGCTGTTGAGTGTAATCAGCCAATAACAACAGAAGAATAAAAACGATCATAAACTCAAGAGGTGGATTTGGCTACTATGTGAATAAATTAGTCATTTATCAGAAATAGATGTTTTGAAATTCTTTATTTGGAAATGTGCATGACATTGGAAAATCGATTGTTTGAACTACTGTTTTTAAATGGCTACTTATATGCATTAATTAGCTAGAAAAGTCATTGTTCAATAAATTAGTACTTTGACTAGCCTTAAAAAAATTCCAAAATACTTTTATTTTATTTTTTAAAGATTTAAAAATTTATTTTAGAAAGTGAGAGAGCGAGCAGAGGGAGAGGTAGAGGGAGAGGGTGACAAGCAGACTCCCCTGCTGATGGCCCTTGAGATCATGACCTGAGCCAAAATCAAGAGTGGACCGTTCAACTGACTGAGCCACTTAGGCATCCCTCCAGTATACTTTTAAATTGAGTGTGTTGTTCTTATAAGAAAACAAGCAGTGTAGATTTCTCCTTTCCTTGCTTGTCCATTTCCTCCCTCCCTCTTCTCCTTCCTCTCTACCTCCTTCTCATGTTCTTGCTCTTTCTTTTGCTGTTTCTACTTCTGAATCATCGGTTTATACACCTCTTTCTCTTTTTTTTGATTTCCCCTTCTCCCCTTTTTCTTTCTTTCTCTTCCTCTTATCTTTTTTCTCTTATTTTCTTTTATTCTCCCTTCCTCACTTCTATTTGAAAAACACTCATATTCAAATTAACACAAAGAAAGTCAATTTCCTTCATTAGGGTGTTTAACTATGATCTTAGGACAAAGATTGAAGACATTTTTTCAGGTCCCCAAAGGGTCTTAATGGATATCATAAGTTCAGATCTTTCATTTTATCAACACTGGCCTAAGGCAGTAATAAATCATGTTTCAAACAGTGCACTGAATAAAAGAACGTACAAATATCCTTGGATCAATAGCCTGGGGTTTTATCACTGTACCATAATTACTAACATAATTTAACTCTAATGCCATCTAAAATTGAGTATAATTACCTAAAGAGAACAAAATGAAAGAATACAGCATATGTGTTAAAAATTATACAAGTTATTTTGGCAAATGCAGTCCTAAATCATAAATGATTTGCTAACTAGGCTAAACAATTAGGTAGCCACTTGAACTGCACATTACAAATTTTAGATCTGAAAGCTTAAAAGGGTAAGCAACAGTTTTGCCAGCTAGCAAATATCACTGGGATGATGTTCTATACAATTAGAAAAAAATATATAGCTCTTTTTATTCTCCTCCATCATCTGGTTTCTGTATCCTGCATATTTTCATTTTTAAAATTCCATATTGACTTTATTTTAATGGCCTACTTACTCTTTGATCTTGTATTAGCAACAATATGTTTTATTATACCACTGAAACTTAACCTTTACCTGATGCATTTGTCATCTGCCTAATGTGAGAATGATTGAGAGTGCTTAGTATAAATGCCTGAAACTTCTGCAAATCAGTTAATAGATTTTATTTGTACATAGGTTTTATTCCTTGATTTCCAAACCTACTTCAAAAATTTTCAGTGAAATGTATTTTAAATTAATGGTATCAATATAATTTCTATAAATAGCTTATATAGTATTGTGCTAGCTTCAACCACTAAGAAGAATATATTTATATATATATAATGTAACAGCATGTATAATATGTAAATGATATGCAATGTGATAGAATAATGTACATATAACAATACATACACCTACCTAGTAAACATGCATGTTTTATGTAATCATTTTACTGTGAAATATTCCTGCAGAAAGGATCATCCCATTTAGGTTTGCACTTTAACAAATAATTACAAATTAACCACTTATAAAACCCCAGTAGAAAAGACAGAGCATTATTATCATTGTGGAGGTCTCCTGTGTATCCCTCCCTCATAATAGCCCATTTGCTCCCCCAAGAGGAAACTACTCTCCTGCACTTTGCCACTTTACAATGAAAAATAGGACTTGTTTACTTCAATTGGAATTTGTAGGCTTTTCTTTAATAGTTATATATTATTCTTTGGAGATCTCTGTGACAGTAATGACAGCTATCACTTATTAAACTCATTATATGTGTCAACCTATTCTAAGTCATTCACAAACATAATTTCATTTCATTTTACCGGAACTTTCTGAATGGATCCTGATGTTACCATTTCACAAATGAGGAAACCAGGGTTTATGTATGTTTAATGATTGCTTAAGCCCCTATTTTTACAGCCAATGTGATACTGAACATGGCATTGATATGGAGAGCGCCTGACTTTTACCAAACAATCATTTTAGTGCCTCGAATCATGGGAGATTTTTAGGTAAAATGCCAAAATGAGATATTGGCACTGAAAGAAAGCAGTGTTTCACCAGTTAAAATTAATAAACTGAATGTGCCCTCCTATAATAAACTTAAACTTGTGTCCACTTAAAATATGTATTGAAAATATGCCATGAATCATTGGAAAAGACTAGTTTTTAAAAACAGAACTCTAGATCACACTTTGCTTTCAAATAACTTTTAAGTAACCAGAGATAGATGTAAATGCCAAGTAGATAAATTTATTTTTGTACATCAGGAAAGCATATCTATGTATGATATGAAATGTCATGAAATAACTAAATGATGAGGCATATAAAATAATGGAACAGAGGAAGAATAAAGCTACAAGCTGGAGTAAAAGGGAAAACATAATATGCCAGGAAAAATTTCTAATTTTAAAACAGATGAATGATGACTGCTTCCCTGCACCAAGAGGTCTCCAGAATTAAGCCACAAACATTTATTGTCCATAATGTGACTACTATAGCCAGGAATCAGTGTATAAAGTTTTAAAATACTGTCATAAACAAACAATATAAAAATAAAGATGAAACACAGAGTAACACTGCATTGGAATGAAGCTGTGTCATAAAGGAAGAGACCTTAACTGGTAGTCAGGAGCTTCAGCAGCAGAAGGTGTCAGCAAGCATGAGGAGAGGGCACAAAGGACTTAGGAAGGCATAAGAAATAACGTTCATGGCCTTAAGTTTTTTACTTGAACACAAGAAAAACCTGATTTATTTAGTTAGTTATTTTAAAGATTGTATTTATTCATTCATGAGAGACACAGAGTGAGAGGCAGAGACACTGGCAGAGGGGAGAAGCAGGCTCCATGCAGGGAGCCCGATGCAGGACTCGATCCTGGGACCCCAGGGTCATGACCTGAGCTGAAGGCAGATGCTCAACCACTGAGCCGCCAGACATCCCTGGAAAAACCATATTTAATAATGAAGGTAGATTCACAAAATTTCATCTTACTTGGTACCTCTGGAATCGAAGAGAAAGGGAGTTTGGAGCAGAGCACAAGATTTTAAATAATAAATCGAATCCTATCCAAAACTCATACCCCCAAATTCTGAATTTAGAAACGGCTGGTAAAGCACTTTCTAGTATGAGTTAAACTTTCACTGATTTCAGGGATGAGACTTAGTGCAAGAAGATTACTATTTATTATTGGTAGGATAATTGTGCCTTTTTTCTTCAGGTTGGATCATTTGAAGAATCTGAATCCTATATGGCTCGAAATGATCTTAGAGGGAATGAAACCATGGAGTCAAAATTATGTTGTTGAAATTGAAAATTTGAGGCTCTGAGTAAATCTACGAACACAAGGTATAGAAATGTAGAGATTAATTGAATGTATTATTAAGCATATAAATGATTAGTGCACAGGGCTAAATACTAAGGAGAAAATGGAAACAAAATGACTGCTTATATTTCTGAAAATATTAATGTGGAAATATTTGACCAGAAAGGAGAACAGTTAAGTAAAATCTATCCAGGAGAAGCAACTGTACTTGGGCTTTAACGGTCTAAATCTTTGTTTTACCTGGGTGACTCAGCTGGTTAAGGTGTCTGACACTTGATTTTGGTTCAGATCATAATCTCCGGGTCCTGAGTTTGAGCCCCAAATGGGGCTCCGCACTGAGCACTGAGCTTGGAGCCTGCATAAGATTCTTTCTCCTCCTCATCCTCTGCGCCTCCCCCCAGCTCATGAGTGCTCCCACGCTCGCTCTCTCTAAAATAAAGGCCTGAATTGTTTTTATTAAATAAATGTATTGTGGTGACTTGGAGGAATTTTAGTAGGACAAATATTTCTAGGAGGAAAGGTTATTTGGGAACTGAAGAGAAACTGTATGAAAAAAAAAAGGACATTGTACAACGTTGTCTAGTCAAGATCAATAGTAAAAGACAAAAAAAAAAAAATAGTAAGAGACTGTTAAGAAAATAAAAAGGCATTTCTGACAAAGGACTCCTGTCCAGACTACATAATGAAAAAAACATATATGCATACTAAAATATGAATTTCTTTTTTAAATTGAAATAAAGTTTACATCTTGTTTTGCTTGATTTAGTAAATACACTTTAGTATCTGAAGTTGCGCTGAATCAAACATGTAGTGACCATACAGTTCGGAAAGGCAGTCTCTTGTGATTGAAACCCTCTTAACTTTTTTGTTGGTTTGTCTCTTACTGAGGTGCAACTGACATATGACATATTAGTTTCAAGTGTGTAACATAAAAATGATTCTATATTGGCATATAATTGTGAAATGATCCCCCATAATTAGCCTAGTTGACATCCATCACCACACAGAGTCACAAAATTTTTATTTTTCTGATGGGGAGAACTTCTAAGATCAACCCTGTTAATAACTTGCAAACACACAACACAATATTAGCTACAGTAATGCTGTAACTTACATCCCCATGACTTACTTATTTCATAACCAGAAGTCTGTACCTCACCCTTTCTCTTTTTTTTTCCCCAAGTTAATACAATATTTATTAGTGATTAGTGCAGAAATTAATTCCCTCTACATACAAAAATACAGATTTGAACCCTATGAAAACAACCACCAATCTGTTTTCTGTATTTCCGAGCTTGGTTCTGTTCGTTTGTTTCTTTTAGATTCCACACGTAAGAGGAATCATACGGTACTTGTCTTTCTCTGATTTGTTTCACTTGGCATAATGACTTCAAGTTGCATCCATATTATTGCAAATGGCAAGATCTCATTCTTTTTTATGGCTGAATAATATATGCATATGCATACACACACATCTTCATTATCCATTCATTCGTGGCTGGACACTTGGATTGTTTCTACATCTTGGCTGTTGCAAATAATACTGAAATGCATATGGAATGCATATATCTTTTTAAATTAGTGTTTTTGTTTTCTCTGGATAAATAATCAGAAATAAAATTGTTCGATCATAATGTAGTTCTATTTTTAAATGTTTGAAGAACTTCCATACTGTTCCTACAGTGGCGGCTCCAATGTATACTTCCATCGACAGTACACAAGTGTTCCCTTTTACCCACATCCTTCCCAGAACTTATTTCTTCCTTTTTTTATAATAGCCATTTTAATAAGTGTGACATGATACTTCATTGTGGTTTGATTTGGATTTCCCTAATGATTAGTGACATTAATCATCCTTTCATGTAGTTGTTGGCCATCTCTATGTTTCCTTTGGAAAAATGTCTATCAGATCTTTTGCCCATTTTTTAATTGGATTTTTTCTTTTTTTTTTTTTTTTGGTTTTTGGTTTTGTTTGGTTTTTGCTTGTTTTGCTATTGAAATGCATGAGTTCTTTATATATTTGAATACTTACTCCTTATCAGGTATACGATTTGCAAATATTTTCTCCCATTCAGTGGGTTGCCTTTTCATTCTATTAGGTGATTTCCTCTGCTGCTTTGAAGGTTTTCAGTTTGCTATAGTCCCACTTGTTTATTTTTGTGTTTTTTGTCCTTACTTTTGGTGTTAGGCCCAAAAACCATCTCCAAAATGTCAAGGAGCTTATCACCTATGTTTCTGTTGTACAGTTTCAGGTCTTTTTCTTTTTTTAAAGATTTTATTTATTTATTCACGAGAGACACAGAGAGAGAGAAAGAGAGAGGCAAAGACACAGGCAGAGGGAAAAACAGGCTCCATGCAGGGAGCCCAACGTGGGCCTCGATCCCAGGTCTCTAAGATCAGGCCCTAGGCTGAAGGTGGTGCTAAACTGCTGAGCCACCCGGGCTGCCTGGTTTCAGGTCTTATATTCAAATTTTTGATCCAATTTGAGTTAATTTTTGTGTCTGATATAAGTGGTGTAAGCAATTTTAAAAAAATGTTTTTAAAAATTATTTTATTGAGATATAATTGACATATAATGTGTAAACTTAAGACTTACAATATATTAATTTCATACATTTATAAATTACTATATGATTACCACCTGATCCTTTTTATTTTTTCATTTTTTCCACCTGATCCTTTTTAAAAAAATTATTTATTTATTCATGAGAGACACAGAGAGAGAGAGAGAAAGAGAGAGAGAGAGAGAGGCAGAGACACAGGCAGAGGGAGAAGCAGACTCCCTGCAGGGACTCGATCCCTGGACCCCAGGATCATGACCTGAGCCAAAGGCAGATGCTCAACAACTGAGCCCCCCAGGTGCTGCTACCACCAGATCTTTAGCTAATGTGCAATATAGTCTTTTAATGCCTACTGGGGTGTCTAAGAATGGGGTTTAGGCCTGAAAATTTCCTTATCCAGAGATAGAATTCTCAGTCTGCTGGGCTTATCACCTTATTTGGGACCATCTTCCTTGTTTTAGACTCAGTATGTATTCTTTTGTTCTGTTTAGCTGCCATATGGCACCTGGCAAACTCGATTGTTATATCTGGCCTCTACAGGGATAGGACGGGATCTTTATTTTGCAGAATAATAGGGGTGTTCCCTATATCAGCTGTCACTGGGAGGGATCTGCAGCCATGGGGACTGGTAGCCACTACTGAAACTATGTCTCTTCTCCCTGAGAGTAAAGCTTGACTGTGTGGTGTTTCGCATGATGACTCTGACAACAAGATGCGGTGGGCACAAGTGTTCAGATTTTGGCTCTTTGGTAGTAGGCAAAAGATGCCATTTGCATGACAGTTATGCTATGGCTAAAACAAAAATACTCACCAAATCACTGTAGAGGAAGAATTATTTTAAAAAGTGTTAAAGATATAAAAAAAATTGAACAGTTTTTGGCCTTGAAGTAGACGATCTCACCAATTTTGTGGTAATGCATGAGAAAAATCTTTAGGTGGAAATATAAGTTTGGGAATAAAAATTGAAGATGTAGATAAGCAGATAAACAGAAAAGAACAAATACATCATCTTTTCTTTACCTAGAATGAACATTTCCAATAGACGTAGGGGAGATGTGTTTTTCTATGTGAATTTTGAAATAATAATCATATTTATCATGAAAGTAACTAATAGTAACAATAAAATAACATAAAAGTCAAACAGTAAAGGAGTAATGGATTTATAGAATTTAATTTTGGGTATAATCATAGACATAATTCATTCTGATATTTTATTTCTCCTGTTTGAACATAAACAAAGTATTTCCAAGTGCCAGTTAATCTTTTCTTTCTAATATCAATCAATCTTATACATAAATGAATCTCAAATATGTCCATATTTTTATTTTATTTAAATAAATCAACATTATTTAGACATAAATTACACACCAAAAAGCTCACTCTATGTGTACTATGTGAGACTTGAACAGAAGTACACTGTCACGTAACCACCATAGGTTATGGAACCCATTCATCACTCCAGAAAATTCCCCTTTGCTCCTTTGATATTATTTATTAATCCAAAGAGAACAAATATTGTTCCACTTTGTCATTATAGATTTATTCTCTATTTCTAGAATTCCATACAAATGGATCAATAGTTTTTACTTGTTTTGTGTTATTAACAGTTTTATCTATTTGATTAATCTTTTCAAAAAATCAACTTTTGATATTACATTTTCCTATTTTCGTTCATTTATTATTCCGTTAATTTCCTTTACATTTTACTATTTTACTTTATGCATTTGTGTAGTTTTCACTTACACTTCATTTTTTTTAGCTGCTTAAACTGTAAATTTAGAGTAGTACCTTGAAATTTTCATTCCTCTCTAATATAAGCATTTACTTTTGATATATTAGTTTTTATTTTACCTTCTTAATTTATATATTCATACAATTTTTATTGAAATTGTGCTGTATGCTGTTTTAATTTCCGATATTTGGGGATTTTCCAAATATCTGTTTTTTTAGTTTTGCAGTCAGAAAAGAAAATATGTGTATGATTTTAATACTCTAAATTAGTTGATGGCTACCATGGCCATCGTGAAGTCTATCTTGGTGAATGTTTTGTGTGCATTAGTTTTCCTTCCTGCTGTGTAAGTTTTGCTTCATGTATTTCGAAGCTCCATTATTAGTTGCATAAGCATTGAAGGTTTGCGTCTTCTCTATAAATTAATACTCTTATAATTATTAAATTAATGCTTCATTCTTCATAATCCTCCTTGTTCTGGAATCTATTTTATCTGAAATTAATATAGTCACTCCATTTTTTTCATGATTAATTTTATATTATCTATTTTATTGTATTGTTAAATTATCTTTGTCCACATCAACACTGTAGTTCTTGTCATCATGTAGTTGGGTCTCACATTTTTATCTATTTGGCAATCTTTACCTTATATTTATAATATATAGATCATTTTTATTTGATATATCCACCAAAATTATTGACTTTAAGCATATTATCTTGTATATCTTTTCTCTCTGTCACATCTTTTTCTTGGATATTTTTTATCTCTACCTTCTTTTGAATTAATTGAATATTTTATTTTCATACATAATCTGCATTATTGGATTGGTATTTATACCTCTGGTTTTATTTTTATTGGTTGTTCTAGGGTTTACAACATAAAATTTAAATGTTTTCTTGCTTTCATTTTGGTAGAAGTTTAATATGATTTGGTGTAATTTTCCTTCTGTTTAAGTTTCTATGATATGTGAGTTTATAATTTTCATAAAATTTCAACCATTATTTCTTCAACTGTTTTATCTGCCCTTTCCTATATTTTTCTCATTCCAATTATGCATATGTCAAACTATAGTACTATCATTGAAACACCAATTTTTAATTTTTTCTATCTTTTTATTCAGTGTGCTTCAGTTTTCATCAATTCTATAACTATGTCATCAGGCCTGGTGATATTTTCTTCATCAGCATCTATTTTCTGGCAAATGCCTTCAATGATTTTTTTTTAATTTTAGATATTGTATTTTATCTCTAGAAATTAATTTTATTTAAAAAAATTGTTTTCTTAGTCTGGTCACATTTTCCTTTGTATTCTTGATCATATTTAAACCGCCCATCTTTAAATCCTTGCTATTACATCAATTATATAATTTATTAATCTATTTGTATTCACTCCCCACCACACATACATTGCCTCGGTTACAAGTCATATTTTACTGCTTTTTTGACGACCTAGTAACCTTTTGTTTGGATTTGGAATTTGTCACCTTGACTTAAAGAATGTCCAAGGGTATTCCTGGATTTAATTTTAAATTAAAAGATAATTAGATACCAAACAAAATGTTGAAGTGTGTTTGACAGTCATTTAAATTATTTACAACTTAGTTTGAATCTATTCAGCTTTATTTTCAATTTTTGTTCAGTTCAGAATTAGAATATCCTTTATTCTCAAGGTAATGTAGTTCTATTACTAAGGTGTTCCCATTTGGTACCTTCACCAAATGTCCTGCTTTAGCAAGGTCTTTTCACTCTGGTAAGAATTTGAATGTCTCCCAACTTTGTACTCTGAGGAATATTTACTATATAACATCCTGATTGTTTTTGTTTCTCTGGTTGGTTGGTCGGTTGGTTGATTTTTCCCAGTCCCTAGAAGTTTTATTTATCAGGGAGGAAGATCTTCCTCTGCCCTTTAGTCCTTCTAGCTGGTCATAGAATCAAATCAACATGACGTAGATAAACAAGAAAAATCAAAGTTAATAGGCATGCGGAGGAATCTACACACAGACATGAAATTACAGAAACAGGCAACATGAAGCTTATATGAGCTAAGGAGAGGGGTAGGGTCTGAGGATACAAGTGGGAGGTTGAGAAGAAAAGTTATGAGTGGGGAGATGAAAGGAGATGTTTTTAAAAACAAAGCGTGCCCTATTAAGCAGGTCAGTGCCCTAGATAAAAGGGAATCTCTATTAATATATCTCTTCCTACTAAAGCAGGCAGTTGAGGGGGAGCTAAAGAGGTTTTTCTGAATCTGCTGGCCATGGATTGCTTTTAGCTCAAAGTAATGTTCATGCCAAAGTGCTCCATCTTGGGGGAGCCTGCCCTTGGCCCCTACATACCCCTCACATTTGCAGGTATGAAGTCAACCCAAGACTCAATGGGATCTCTATACAGCTTTCAGGATCTCTTTTCTGCATAGCTCCTTCCACGTTGGTACCTTAATCTGGCAAGCATCATCTAATTAACTCAGGCATCCTAAATCCTGATCCTCATCTGCTGAACTTGATGGGTTCACCTTAACTAGCTTGAGTTTGCCTTTTTTTCCAAATCAGTTAAATATATCCAAGTAGAAAATCAGACAGATCCTAGAGTTCACTCCATTCGAAATCTATCCCTCTCTCTCAAGGAGAAAATCCTGTTCAGCCTGCTGTCCAATATCTCAAAATAGTTCATGTCATATACTTCTGCCTGCCCCCCCCCACACACACACACAGTTTTCTATTTGATTAGAATGGGAGGAGGTTTATGTAGTGGAATGAATGGCCCAGTCATGGGAAACCAGCACCCAAAAAATGACACATTATGGACATTAAGGAAATGGCAGCAGGTAATACATACATGGTTCTACCAGTAAAGATGTTGAATTCTTACAAGGCTTTCTCTGGTCTGGTGGTTAAATATATATGTAATTCTTTTGGACTGAATAAATCCCATTTAAAAGTTTTAATAGTCCAAGAGTAACAAGAGAAACAAAACTCAAAAAAGATATGTTAATTGTCAGGTTAATTTAATCAAGGAAGGAGCTGAGCCATTAATTTGTAAAAATAAAAAAAAAATAGACTGATTCTATGCATACCTGGAATTATGGCAGTGGATCATAGTGCTATTCATTTTTCTTTGTGTTGTAAGAGGTGTAGAAACACATTTTATACTCAGTCAGAATCTAAATATCATTACATCTATGTGAGCTTTACAAATTTATTGTAAATTTGTTGTTGTTGTCGTTGTTGTTGTTGCTATTGTTTTAACCGCTGGTGATGGCCTTCTTTACTGAGCTTATTGGTTTTATGTACTTCACTACATTTTCCCGCGTATGTCTCCTTCTGTTTTGTGAATTCTTGCTCGTGCCATCCTGCTGTTTCTATTGCTATGAAGTGATCTCCTTTAAACGGACAAGTATCTTTTGCACTCAGACACTACATGCTAACTTAGTTGCCCTTAGTGCTGCTACTATAAATAATTTTCTTAATCTAGGCACACAACTTTCCTACATTTTCACTGTACTACTCCTGGGAGCAACACCAAAAAACTACATCCTGGCTTACTGAATTCTATTCTATTCGATTCTGGCTTCAGAATTTTATTCTTAACAAACATCATTGATAACCTATTTCTGCTGGAGAAGGACCAACGTGATAGAGGGGGGGGGACAGTAACGTATATCTATTTCTGCAATTATTAGATGCCACCTTTTTTCTCTCTGATTACTCAGGGATTAATCCATCGATGATCCCCAGTCATTGTTTTGATTACTATTCAATTTCAGTCAATGTAGTTATTTTATTCGTTTATACTTGCTGTGGCACTGCTAAACATTTATTTGTTCTTATCTGCAAAAGCCGCCTCCTACCCCTCCTTAGCCTCCCCTGCCACCCACCTCCTACATTTTGCTTCTTACTGCACTTCTGACCGATTTATTCTCTATACTACTTCAAAATGATCATTGAAGATTATCTTCCAAAGCTAGGCACTTAGACGCCATTAATAAATCAAGATGCGATGCTTTCCCTGGGGTAGTTTATTCTCTACTTAGGATTCAGAAATAAACTTAAAAGACCAAATATAGTAACTGCAAATGTGACAATTTATCATAGAAAACAACCAAATAAATTGAATAATCAAATGAAAGGGCATAACTTCCGATCTGGTGATTAGAGATCAGATAACATTGAAGCAAAGTCTTCAAAGAATTTTCAGGACTAGGTATTTAAAGAAGAGCCCTAGGGACAAAGACACAGCATTAAAAAAAAATCATGAATGCCTTGTTGAGAGACAGAGAAATCATATGAAGATGCCTTGTTCTGAGATGTAAAAACAAATCCCTTGATAAGCAGAGGCTTTAAAATATCAGTTGTTGAAACCATTTAAAAAGATTAATTAGAGCACTTTTGCACTTTGGGCTTTTGGTCTTTTCTGTGCAATGATTATTTCTTTTAGGAATGAAACTTGCCCTTTGTTTGCCTGAATTTAACTAAGAAAAGCTGAAGCTACGTGGGTTAAATAATTTGTTAAAGTAAGTTAAATGCTGATACAGATAAATCCTGACATCTCAGCTTCTTAAGTGAGTTAGTTCATTAACACTGAGAAGTGTGGCTTAACACTGTCACACATAAAGTTTATTGTAGGGGACTCTCGCTCAGTTGAGTTATTCAGGAACTAAAATGATAGAATTATTCAAGGTGGTGCTACCTTCTCCCACATTTGACTGTGCAGATCACCTTAGGTTAAAAAATAATAATAATAATGAGGGACTTGGCCTGATAGTGGGTTCCATCACATTTTCCACATCCTATTAATTGAAAATTTAGATCCAAGAAAAACATGAAATGTAGTCAACTGTGGTCTCTAAAGGAAATGCTGACTTTGAAGAATAGTTGGCCAATCTCGGACCCTGTCAACAATAATGGTTCTTTTAAATGCAACTGAATTGTTTTCTGGGGCCAATAATCTTTTTTCAGCATTTACTGAATAAAGTTGGTAAATAAGTAAGTAAATAAATAAATACATAAATCAATAAAAATTTGCATGGATTCTTTTAGATTCAAAATGTGCCATTTTAAGTACTATGCAAAAACAATGTAGCACATCATGTTATAAAATATTTATTCTAAATGCTGTCCATCTACACTGTTTTAAAATTTTCAATTATTTGATATACTCTATCTCTCATTAGTAAAAACAAACTGCTAAACTTAGGAATATACGAGGGTCTACTTGTCAAAAGAAGACAGGCTATGCTGTAGTAACAGGCATCCTTGGGTACTGAATTCTCAGCTGCTTAAGGCAACAAAAATTCCTTCTTGATCATGTTATATATTCATTGAGGCTCATTAGGCCTGCTCCACACAGTCACTCAGACACAGAATCAAATAGGCTTCTGTGGTCATTAGGGGAAGAGTAGGTATACAAACGTGGAAAACATATATCATCTCTACTTCGTGTCCATTTTCCAGAGCATGTTATGTGACCCCCTCTAATTTCAAACTGGGCTGGAAATGTGCAGAACTGTCTTCACTTCAAGTAAGCAACATTGGTTCCCAAGATGTGTATTTTCAAAATCTTATTGAGAGAAAATATTAGCCAAACATTGAAAGTCATATCTTTAGAGAAACTTTAAGGAAAATGTTGGAGTTGAATTTGCATCTGTAAGAACAAAACTCAGTCATATCCAGTAGAAATTTTATATAACTTCCTTACACCTATTATTAGTATATCTTTAAAAAAAAAGATTTTGTTTATTTATTCATAAGAGACACAGAGAGAGAGGCCGAGACACAGGCATAGGGAGAAGTAGGCTCCATGCAGGGGGCCTGATGTGGGACTCAATCCTGGGTCTCCAGGATCACACACTGAGTCAAAGGCAGATGCCCAACTGCTGAGCCACCCAGGCGCCCCTATCAGTATATCTTGAAGGGTGTTATGAAAGGTTTTACCTGTGGTACCAGCAATGGTGTGGGAAATGAATGGAGAGTTCTGCGTATATGAGGTATGAAGGAGAGAACCATATCCCCCTCTCTCATTGCTGTCCCCAATATCTATGATAGTCCCAAGATCAATTTTCTGGAATTAGATGATCCAGGAGGCAGAGGAGTTGTTGTTAAGACTTGAAGAAAAGATTGGTAGGAAAAAATAGCTTTTTAGCTCATGAGTAACTGACATAAGAGTGACACTCACAGGGAAGGAAACCTATAGTTGAGAGTTTAATAATCTCAATTTAATTATTGATATAAATACAGCCTATTTTGTAATGGTCAAAAATTTTCAAAACTTGGTGAAAATTATAAAATCGCATATTTAAGAACCTCTATAAACCTCAAACAGTATCAAGAAAAACACATCATGACATATGATAATGAAATTACCACAAACCACTGATACAGAAAATAAACGAGAAAAAAAAGAAAATCCAATACATGTAGAATAAAAAATAACTGCAGATGGTTAATAAGAAAAAAAGAAGGGCACATGTAATGGAATGACATCTCATAATGTTGAAAATCTCTACCCATTGAAAGTAACATTCCAGAGGGAAATGGATTTAAAGACTTTCAGACAAATCTGAATGAAATGATGGCCAAGAAGCCTGTACTAAAACGAATATTAAAATAGAATCTTCAGAGACACCTGGGTGGCTCAGTGGCTGAGCATCTGCCTTTGGCTCTGGTTGTGACCCTGGGCTCTTGGGATGGAGTTCTACATCAGGCTTCCCACAGGGAGCCTGCTTCTCCCTCTGCCTGTGTCTCTGCCTCTTTCTCTGTGTCTCTCATGAGTAAATAATAAAATATTTAAATAAATTAATTAATTAATAATAAAAAATAAAATCTTCAGGTAGAAAGAAAATGATAGCAGATAGACATTCAGATTCATACAAGGAAAAAACTGAAAAAATAGGCCAAATATAAAAGAGTTTTTATTATAAATGGATTACAAAAATAATTTATTTGGGGGTTTAAAACTAACGTCAAAAGAAAATGTATAATTAAAAGGCCACAGGTTTCAAAAAGGACCCCATCTACTCAGTAGGTTTAGAATCTATAGTCTCTTAATCAATTGCCCTCAAATCATAATGATCTCATTAATCAATATTAGCTCTTAAAGATGAAATTATATGAGTATTCAGTCTACATTTTCTGAAATAGATACTTTTGTGCTTAAACTGTGCACATTCAAAACAAAACTATTAAGTTAAAAGGAAAAAATATATTCATTATGTAGTAATATGATCCATAAGGCAAATATAAAGGAGGAAGATCATAGTCTAAGTCTTGATTAAAAATCTTTTTCTCCAAAATTGGCATAAAAGATGGTTGAGAAAAGATCATGGCTAAAAAAAGTTCCAGAGCTGTGGAACCCAGCTCCCTTTTGCAAGAAATAGATGAGAAAAGAGATTACGATGAGTTAGTCATAAAGGCATACCGTGTCATTACCTTGTGTGACAATGAAAATATGAAGCTTATATAACTTTTCTTTACATGTCACTGGATTCGTTTTGTGCACCAGTTGTGAGTATCTATGTGGGTGTGCTCACAACATTGACTCACTCATGTTCCATACGCGAGGAGGGGCATAGCAAAGGGGAGAGGGAGTGAACACTGATCATTCTGGCATATATAATTTTTTCCCCTTTCTTTCTGTGTTTGTTTCACTTGAATAAACCTTCTTGGCTATATTCATTTACAGATGAACACATTTGTATTTGAGAAGAAATTACATTAGGAAATATTTTTATGTGTGGGGGAAGAAATAACTGGTCTTATCCAGGTCATGTCCCTATCAGATACTCAGGTGGGTATTTCATCTCTCTGCACAGTGTCATCAATTGGCTTGACCTGGTCTCCAATAATGTGTGAGACAGTCTTAAGAGTTATATTTAGTTATATATACTTATAGAAACCAAATGTGTAATTAACATGTCCCAAGGAGGTGAAGGAAGTGTCAGTTTGAGCCCATTAAGTGTCAACTAATCAAATTTCATGAATTAATGTTCTCAGTGAGCAGTGTTTCCTGGAGGTATATTGGCTAAGGTAAGAAGTGGAGATGCAGATTAATTGAAAATCAATTTTTGGAACAGATAATGGGCTCTTAAGGCAGCATCCCATTGGCAAGTGAGCCTAAATGCTTTGATAAATAAAAGGAAAGAAATGATAAATACACGCCATTCCTGACCATCATTCATTATGTAAGAGTCCACAATTTCACACTTATTCCTAGGCCTCTAATTATTTGTGTTTATGTTGGCAAACATAGTATTTGGTTTAGAAACCTGCACTACTAATTATTTGGTTTCTGAAGATTTATTTTGTAGCGTCCATCCAGTTGCTACTATTTATCATTTGTAGTTCTGACCCTATAAATTCAGAACTTCTATATGCTCCTGGGAGTATTCTCCTTTTAACGAGACATTTATAGTGAAGGGGTATTAAGATGAAACATTTTATTGAAAAGGTCATTAAACATCCAAATTCATAAGCAAGCCTATTTAATTGATGCTTTAATGGCATGTTCATAAGAAAAATCCTTAAAGATGTATTATTACTGGAAGTAAAATAGCAAATAAATTTAATTTTTTTTCAGGGGATTAGAATGTACGAGCTGCAAGTGAGACTGAAGATCATTTAGTTTTGTAGTTTTCATACCTGATTGCTCTTTAGAATAGTTTGGTTCCTAGAAGTTCTTATTCTGTAAGACTCTTTTCAAGCAAGAATATGCAAAGTGAAATAAGTCAGACAAAGGACGACACATATCATATAATTTCACTAATATGTGGAAGCTAAACAGCAAAACAAACAAACAAAAATCAGAAACAGACTCATAAATTCAGAGAACACACTGTTGACTGCCGGAGGAGAGAGAGATGTGGGGATGGGCGAAATAAGTGAAGGAGGGTGACAGGGACAGGCTTCCAGCTATAGAATGAATAAGTCATGGGAATAAAAGGCACCGCATGGGGAATACAGTCAGGGATACTGCAATAGCTTAAGGATGACAAGTGGAAGCTACATTTGTGAGCATAGCTAGCGTAGAGATTCGCCAAATCACTATGTGGCATACCTGAAACTAACGTGATGTGTCAACTAATCTTCAAAAGGAAAAAAAGAAAAGAAAAAATGATAATTAAACCAGTTCTTCAGATAATTCCGACAGAGCCAGTCTATATTAATGCATTTGAAAAATCATTGTTCAAGAGCAAATCTCGCATTTTATGTATAAGAAAGTAACATCCAAAAAGAATAAGACTCAGGTTAAAGTTTTGTTTTTAATTTTGTCCAATTTCTTAGATTTTTAAGACGAGTACCAGTTACTTCAACACTGATGGCAGTACGCATTCTAATTTTTTTGTAGGGTATTGTATCTTTTCTTAATATATTAAAATATACCTCTTTTAAAAAAAAATATAGTGCTTGTTTTGGAGTTGAAAATATGCACCAAAAAAAGAAAATATGCATCTTTGATTTATGAAAGGGTATTATGAATCCATATTGTATTATTTAAACTTTACACTTCATACTTCTTAACCCTTTATACTGCCCACTTTACACCTCACACTTATCAATTTATAGTTCCAACCTCCCATTTCTGACTTCTACGATGAAATGATGTCCCAGGAGTATGATTCTCTATGTCTACTCTTTCTTCTAGTGGAAGCATAATTCCAAGCGCTCTTGTCATATCTTGTATTTCAATGTGCATTATAAACCACAGTTTGCATTTTACTAATTCTATTTTTGTCAGTTCTCTCTGAGGAATATTATGAAAAGAAAAAATATGCGCTCTTTTATACTTACCCAAGGGTTTACTTTTCTGGCACTCGTTTTACCTTCCAATATATCGATGTTTTTGTTGGTTTTGTTCGGTATTATTTTCCTTCAGATGAGAAATATCCTTTACCATTTCTTGTAGTGCAGGTCTTTGGGCAGCCGAATTTCTGAGTTCTCATTTGTCTGAAATGGCTCTATTTTACCCTTGTCTTCAAGGATATTTTCACTGTATGGAACAGTAGGTAGACAGAATTAGGTTTTGTTTTCCTTTCTTTCAGCCTTTTGAAATACCACTCAATTTTCTTCAGGCTTCCATTATTTTTTAATAAGGAGTAGGGAATTTGTATTATTGTTTTCCTGTGTGTGATCTTTCTTTTTTCTCAAAGTGCTTTCATATTATCTTTGATTATCTACTGAATCTATTTGCATCTGCAAGTTGATTAATTTCTATTACATTTGGGAAATTATCCTACATTATTTCCACAAAAATATTATACCCCGTTCTCAAATGCTTCGCTTCCCGGAATTCTTAGTATGTGTACATTAGGCTGTTTTATTTTGTCTGGCAATTGCTGGCTATTCTGTACTTGTTTCTCTCAATCATATTCCTCTCTGTTACTCAGGTAGAATAATTTTTTTAAGATTTTATTATTTTATTCATGAGAGACAGAGAGAGAGGCAGAGACACAGACAGAGGGAGAAGCAGGCTCCTTGCAGGGAGCCCGATGTGGGACTCGATCCCAGAACTCTGGGATCAGAACCTGAGATGCTCAACCACTGAGCCACCTGGGTACCCCTATTTTTTTTTCCTCAGTGATCAAGTTCACTGACTCTTTTCTCATCCTCAGCCTACTATGAAGCACAGAAAAAAATTTCACCTCAGTTAGTATAATTTTCAGTTTTAGAATTTTCAATTTTTAGGGATCCCTGGGTGGCGCAGCGGTTTGGCGCCTGCCTTTGGCCCAGGGCGTGATCCTGGAGACCCGGGATCGAATCCCACGTCGGGCTTCCAGGGCATGGAGCCTGTTTCTCCCTCTGCCTGTGTCTCTGCCTCTCTCTCTCTCTCTCTGTGACTATCATTAATAAATAAAAATCAAAAAATAAAAAAAAAAATAGAATTTTCAATTTTTAAAATAGATTCCATTTTTTCTGAGCTGCATTCATTATTAGCTTATTTTGTTCACTTTTATTTATTTATTTGAAAATCATTATAATATCTGCTTTATTTCTTTGAACCAAATAATGTTTGTTTTAAACTTGTCTGCTAAATCTAACATCAAGACATAAGTGATTTGATTTCTGTTGACTATTTGTTTTATTTACTGCTAGTCATATAATTTGATTTCTTTGCATATCTGATTTTAAAAGTTATTTTAAATTATTATTTTATACTATTATTATAATTATTTATACTATTTAAATTATTATTTAAATTAATTTAAATTATTGGTTTTTTTTTTTTTTTTTTTTTTTTTTGACCTCTCAACACCTTTATTGAGCGGATTCACAAGCCAGCAGGCACAAGGGTTGGGGACAAAGCACCCACCATAGGAGGACCTGGAGCCATGCACCTGGTGGCACGGAGCAGGGGCCCCCACAAAGCCCACGCCAGGCCCATCACAGAGACATGGGGAAACCCGGGTCCCTGGGGGCCTAAAGCCTTGGTGGCTCCTCAGACCCACTCACCGCAGCCCCGGGGACACCAGGCTGGCCCCCCGAGTGGGAGGGACTCGCCTCCTCCAGCTCAGTGCTGGGCTCGGCCACACATGCGCCCCAAACCCATCTCCGAGGCCCAGGCCCGGGGTTTCAGTGAAGCGAGGGAGGGGGTTCAGGAATGCAGGAAGCAGTCGGGAAGCCCCCTGCGGGGAGCTGGTGGGGTCCTCTCCCTGCCCACGGCAGGTGCAACGCTCACAGGCGGCAGGGGCCACGCTCCCAGGTGGCAGGTGCAGTGCTCATAGGCAGCAGGTGCCGCTCCCAGGTGGCAGGTGCCGCGCTCACAGGTGCCGGCGCGGGTGACCGGGGGTGCGCAGAGCGGCCTGGCCGGTGGCCCCGGGGAAGTGGTCCTCTGTCCGGTAGAGCACAGGCAGCTCGTAGGGCGGGGGCGCCGGCGCCCACAGCTTGTTCCCAAAGGAGGGAAGGCCCGTGGAGCCCAGCCATCTCCGTAGAGCCCGCGAGAAGGCCCCGTGGTCCCGCTCGGCCTGAAGCACTTGGGCCTCTAGGAGGGAGACGTGGTGCCCAACCATCTTGACGAAGGCCTCTAGCTGGTCCACTCTGGCATAGATGCCACGCATCTCCGTCACTTTGGCCTGGAGGAGTGGGATGTTTTCTTCCAAGATCTGTGAAGTGTCGCTTCTGATCATGTCAGTCAGGCTGCAAAACTCTTCCAGCCTGAGGAGCATCCCCTCGATGGTCTCCTCCACCTCCTTCGCCTCGGCCCCGGGCTCCGGGGTCAGGAAGAGCGCGAGCTCGCGCGCCCCGCTGCGCACGGGCTCCGGCCGGTCGGCGTCCACCAGCAGCATCGGGAGCGCGGCGGGGTCCAGCGCGCGGCGGCTGCGGGGGAGCCGGCCTCGGAGCCCCGCCCCCGCCCCGGCCCCGCTGCAGGCCCCGCGGCCCGCCTGGAGGAGGCGGGGCAGGTGCGCGCCCTCGGCGAGCGCCGGGCCGAGCGGGCCAAATTATTGTTTTATACTGGACATTTTTGGTGTTACATTATGGAGACTCTATCAACTTCTTAAATATGTTTCTTTCTTTCTGTAGGGAGTTTATTTACTGGCTGATAACCTTACCCTTATGTAGGCTTTGTTAGCACTTTCCTGGGAAGAATCTGTGAAAAGTCTACAGTGCTTCCCAAGCTCTTCCAACCTGGTAGAATTCAATCTCCAAACTCTGTTTCTCCTGTGGACCTTGCCAGGGCTGGGTTTTAGCTGTGTCGGGAAAAGTATAGTGTAGGCCTTACTTAGATCATCATATTCTCTCATAAGCTATGGTCTTTCTGACATCTCAGATGTAAGATGCGAAGTAGGTGGTAATGAGATTTCTCCACTTTGGCTTGATGGCACCATGAATGTCTCTTATAACTGTGTGACCCCTAATGCCTATTTTACTTTCAACCCCATAGTCAATGCAGTATGGTAATTCATGTCGAATTTCCCATTGTGTGCGCGAGACCAGGTCCTCCACATATGACTAGTTAGGAAACTTCACGCACATTTGTAGGCATTCACTTTGCCTACTCCCTCTTCTTCAGTACTCTTTCTACAGAATTCAGCACCTTGAGTATCCGCCAATTCTGATCTCTCCCTTCTTATTCCAGTTCAACCATTGTCATTCCTCTTGAAGACCAGCTTGCTGAGCCATCGTTAGGAAATTGTCTACTAGTAGAGGAATGATTGTTGAGCTCATTTCATGATTTCCATACTTCTAAAATTTGTGTTTGCATGCTGTCTCCTGCCCAGTTCATAATAAATGTTACCTTTTTGTTTTTGTCTGTCTTTTTTTTTTCGTTTTACAGTAGAAAGTCTAATCCAATATCACTTACTCTGTCATACTTGGAAATGAAATCTCTGAGTTAGTATGTAATATTTGAAGTTAGCAAATGAAGCACTAAGACTTGCAGCTGCAAAAGAAAATAAAATTGTTTTCGTCCTTGTCAAAATAAAAGTAAAGTTTTAGCTTATATAAGTTCATGGCAGAAAGAGCATAGGATCTTACAAGAGTATAGGTACCTTATAAGAAGATGAGTCAATAGATAATCTTAAAAGTTGTTTAAAATTGACATCTTAGGGATCCCTGGGTGGCGCAGCGGTTTGGCGCCTGCCTTTGGCCCAGGGCGCGATCCTGGAGACCCGGGATCGAATCCCACATCAGGCTCCCGGTGCATGGAGCCTGCTTCTCCCTCTGCCTGTGTCTCTGCCTCTCTCTCTCTCTCTGTGACTATCATAAATAAATAAAAATTAAAAAAAAATTGACATCTTAATTAAAAACCAACCAAAGTTTTAAAAATAACATAAGTATTCTCTATTGGATGGAATAAAAACAGAGGTGGACAGAGTGATTTTAATATGATAAATTGCTATCTTTTTTTGAAGTAAGTCAGTAGGTTATCAGTACCTAATATTGATAAATCAAGAGCTATTGAATAATCATAAGAAATAATTAATAGTTAATCACATTAATTGCTAGAATAGAATATCATCGAAGGCTGGGATTCCTAGGTGGCTCAGTGGTTGAGTCTCTGCCTTTGGCTCAGGGTGTGATCCCAGGGTCCTGGGATCAAGTTCTGCATCAGCCTCCCCACAGGAAGCCTGCTTCTCCCTCTGCCTTTGTCTCTGTCTCTCTCTGTGTCTCATAAATAAACAAATACAATAAAAATATATATATATATATATTATTGAAGTAAGATGGAAAAAATAGAGGAAACTCTTCTTCTTTTCTAAAGAATTGAAATTTTATGTGTTAAAAACATAGAAAATACTATATATTAAGTAAGCATATCCATTTTTTAGCATTCATTTATCACATAATAATTGTTTGATTTTGGATTATATGATGAAAAGATCCTATTTTTATTCCCCATCTGATGTTGGAGAGTATCTGCAGGATGTTAGTCTGCCCCGTGTTCCTCAATAACCCAGGGACTCTGGTAAGTCCCTGTATCAAACATACCCAAAGGCATCAGACTAATCCCACCGCCCCTCTTGTTCTCTCTAGGTAATTTATAAAAATTGCTTGCTTTCACCAAGGATCAAAATTCCATTTGCTGCCCTGAAGTGAAAATATCTTCCTCAGAATGTCATCCATCCAGAGTTAGCTCATTTAAGCCCCTAAACCTACTTTATGCTTCTTCCCTTGACTCCGAGGTCATCCTATATGTGAGACCCCTGTGGCTGGCTGCTGCATCTGAGGAATAAGAGATTCGCATGGGTTTGATTTCCATCTTTTTCACTCTCATGAATTGGATTTGACACATAAAGGAAATAAAGTGTGGTAGTTCAGTGTTCTCCTGAGAATACCATAAACCCTAACTACTTTGGGGAGATATTCTGCATCTAAAAAAACGAAAGTGAAAACATTCTCTGAGCTGATACTTTCTAAAACCACCTGGAATATGGCATGCTGAGTCATGCTCCCAAGCATTGTGGATTGGCAATGACTTGACTATACCTTTCTGCTAGAGCATGGTTTCCCTTACATAATCTATTGCTGGCTTCTACTAGAGGTTGTAAACATATCACAAAATAAATGAATATATATACTTAACATTCTGCTCTTTTCTGAATATTGTGTTTTCCATGTATTTTTGAACTTTATTTCTTTGCCAACTTGCTGATATTGCATGTTATTTATAAAGTTGTAGCTCCCAAACTTAAGTGGAAAGGTTCATTTTCATAAGATGCCTATCTTGCTTAGTTTTATTTCATACCACTCCACATTTTATGACACAAAATAAAATATCTTAGAATAGTGCAGTTATGAATCATTTAGTGTCCTAGAATATATGAACATAATTGTTATCTAAGATAATAGAAAATACATAAAAGAATCTCTCAGAACTCAATGGGCATATTTTAAATCTTATAAATATTTCTGTTTTGTGGAATACTATATCACAGAATAATGAGCAAAGGAATATAGATTGCATAATTCAATAATCATCTCCATAAAAAAAAAACTGAACTCAGATTTGTGTGGTTATTTAGTAGAGGAGTAATTCTGGTCATTAATATGGAAAATGTTTAATATCATAAGCAAGTCATCCTGATGTATTCTTCTGTGATAGGATACATTTTACTTTGATATTTTCCTGAGTTCATTTATAAGAGAAAGGTAATTAAAAATGAAGATGCAATGCTCATTCCCACCACAAATCATACTTTATTGTAATGCATACTTTTAGATACACATTTAAAGGGTATCCATCATAAATTTTTATGTTGTACATGAAGAAAAGTGGGTAATATTCCAAATAGGTAATAACTTTACAAATTGTATTGGAAATGAATGGCACAAATGTGCTGGTGCTGCTTTATTTTAGAAATACACAGCAATAAAATTCATCACTTAGGAAGATTTTTATTCAAGTTCTTAGAAGTTCAGAAATCTTCCTCAATCGGAACCTTTTCTTCCTCTTGTTCTCTTGTTGGTTTTGTTATTAATATAGAAAAGAAGTGAATAACCAAACCAGTATTCAAGGGAATTGATATGTCCCACTGTATTTTTTTAAGTCTATGGAAAATTACCTGGAATATCTGGCATATGTTACATACTCCCACCTTTTTGCTTCTCCCTTTTTGTCTTTCAATATCTCTGTGCATGGGTAGCATTACCTGGAGAGGAGAGAACTCATCCAGGGAAACTGAGTTGTGTTGAAATTGTCTGAATCATTGCACATTGTAGTGGGGAGATAAAGATGCTATGGTATGCTCATTTGAATACTTTAAAACTATTATACCTTTCTTCAAGTGAATTTTCACTTGTAAGTTCAAAATGTATACCTGCTGCTTCGGCTAAAACATGGATGAACTTTGCTTTATCATCCTCACTGTGCCTCCTGCACTTCATCAATGTTCTCTGATTATAGGCTGTACCCAGTAGGGCCCTCAAAATGTTTCAAAATCGCTAAAAGGAAAAGCATGGACCCTGACTAGTCAATGCTCAGTTCCACTGCCATCATCTGTAAGAAGGGGATAACAGTGGCTATTTCCCAAGGTTATGGTAAAAATTAAAATAAAACGTGAATTTTAAAATTCTCTACAATCGCTTAAAAATAACAAGCTCTAAATAAGTGTTAATTCTCTTCCTCATATATTTACTAATATAGAAGACTACCCCTAGAATAATCACACAGGTTTCCAAAGTAAAACATCTTAGTTTATTGAAGAACAATGAGATAAACACTAAAAATTAAAGACTTGAAATTTTCACACAGCTTTAACAGTATATTTTGGTCATTCTTAAATCCTACTTCAGTGAGGTAGACACTTAGAAGAGCTAAGAGACACTCGTTCATTCAATTATTTATTTGTTTATTCAATAAGTATTTATAGAGAATCTACTACATGGTAAGCACTGTGTGTAGTTCTGGGGATAAAGCAGTGAGCGAGACAGACATGCTCCCCATTCATAGATAACATAAATAGATTAATCACATGACCTAAAATTTGCACTTTCCAAACAAAATGTTATATTTCATAATCCACAATCTTATTCGGGGTTTTACATCTTAAACATAATTTCCAACTGGTCCGTAGAATTGAAATAACTCAATTTCTGTTTTGTTGTCTTTATAGTTACTGCTTATCTTTGTTTACTTTAAAACCACTATTTAAATGCAGGAAAATGTAGCACCTAGGGGTTGGAGACTAAGGCAAGCCTTAAGTGAGTCAAAACAAATTCAAATCTTGATAAATTTACTCCTTCTTTTTTCAAGATTGCATATATCTATCTGAGAAAGAGCACTAGAGGGAGAGAGCACACGCAGGAGTGGGGGCAGAGAGAGAGAAGGAGAAGACCCCATGCTGAGTGGGGAGGTGGATGCGGGGCTCAGTCCCAGGACTCCAGGATCATGGACCTGAGCCGAAGGTAGTGCTTAACCAGCTGAACCACCCAGTCACTCCTTGATGAATTTACTCTTTAAAAAATGTGTATACTCTTTAAAAAGCAGAATAGGTGTGATTCAAGGGATAACTGTATAACTGGAAGTTTTCCAAATTATTAAGGCATATGTAATAAAATAAATATATTATTTAAAAAACACACACAAGTATATGAACACAAATAAAACCAACTGAGCATTGTTTGGCCTTATATTATCAACATACACTGGCAATTTCAAATAAAGTCAGTGATAAAATAAATGTGTTAGTTTTAAAATAAAGCACATTTATTTTATCACTGACTTTATTTGAAATTGCCAGTGTATGTTGATAATATAAGGCCAAACAATGCTCAGTTGGTTTTATTTGTGTTCATAAATTCTCTATAGAATATGTGATACCTTTGTTGCTTGGACCCAAGAGAGTTATCTCTCACCACTTCAATCTTGCCCTTCCACTGGACCACACTCACTTAAGCAACCCCTCCTTACTCTTGGGAAGGATTTAGAATTGAGAGTAAATATCTCCGTATGCCAGATAGATTCATTGAGCCCAACACAGCATTAAAGTTAAATTCCCTTCTGACTCTAATCCATTCCCATTAAATTGCAGCTCATGGGATAAGCTCATTAAGCTTATCTATCAGAAAACTGTAATTTGATTAGCTCCAGTTGTATATAGGTAAGGGAGAGATAATCAGTCATGTTTTTATCTCCTGTTTATCCTCAATACAAAAGGAGAAAGTTTCAATACTTACAACACAATCATTTCTAGTTTTCAAATAACTGAATATGACACCACAGGGAAAGTATCCTTTCCTACTTCATGAGTGGGATGTGGGCTGAGCAAGAGAGGAGCCAATACAAATATTCAAAGAACCCAGTCTGACAAACTATGGCTTTACTTAGAGGCTGCAGCCATAGTAGATATAAATTATATAGCCCTAAAGCACTGCTGATGGGAATAAAAGTTTCCTTAGATGGAGATTAAGGTTTCATCAGTGGGAAAAAAATAGAACTGAAGAGAGTAATGTTAGTATGCATAGCGTGGGACAGTACCTCACTAGAAGTTTGAAATGTGATTTTTGAAATGTGCAAACACACAGAGGAAGGAAATGAGATGGAATATGTGATTCCTGGCATCCAGAGATAAGGAACAAGTAAGAGCTCAATGTATAAACCCTTCAGAAAATCCACTCACTCACTTTCCTGACTTGAAATGAGGCAATAATCCTAGGAAGAGATCCTCCCCCAACACCACCCCACATGTGGCTGGAAGCTCCCTAGAGAAGCACTCTCTAGCCCTCTCCACTCACTAAGCTGGGAGGGAAGAGTATCCTTACTTTGGATATATTCAAAGCATTTCTCTAGGAAGAGTCTTTTAAAGGCCAGAATTTCCCCCACCTCCTTCCTGGGAACTTAGTCCATTTCCCTTACTTCCTCCCAACTTCAGTGCCCTAACCCATGCCAATATAGGAAATGCAAGTCTCAGTAAGTCTTTAGTCAGGAAGCAAAAAGAGACGCTGTTTCACTCATGATGCAAAGAGTTCAGGTGAAAGACATGTTCAAAAAATAACAAGAGAAATGAAGATTTATCATAAGAAGCACTTATGGATCAGATGGACCTGAAATTCTAATAGCTTTTAAATTTGAAGATATTTTAAGATTTCATAGACCTGAAAACAACCTGAGATATTTCCATTATTCCTACATCTGATCCCCTGTGAGAAAACCAGGACCAGGTAGGTAAGGGAAAGTAGTGGTGGTATAAAATACAGAAGACCTAGGTTTTTATTTTTTTTAAGGATGTGAAAAAAAAGGAAGGTTTCTTGATGCTTAGTTGAGGTAGATATTTTATGGGTTGAGAGCTGACTTAAAGGAATTTTTAAAGAAAAACTTTGCATCTTACTCTGACTCTGTTAGGTATATGTCATCACCTGGTAATAAGATTTCCTTACGGCTATTGAGGGTGACTTTTCTTATTTCTAAACCTCATCATAGGCATTATTTATTCACAAATAAGTGTGTTATCTTTCTAGCACTCAACAGATCGTCACATTTCCAAAGAACAGTTGCAAAGTCAGAAAAAAAAATGGATAAATTCTGTGGATTAGGAAAGGAAAAAGTTCTAGAACATCCAGGGATGTCTACAGTAAAGGTCTTCATTCAACTAATATCAATTTTTAATAGAAATCTCTTGAATATCCCTTAAAAGTTTTGTCATTTTTGAAGAAGGACTAGGTTAAGTATAAGTTTCTTCAAAATAATTTACAAACTTATGTGACTCAGAGTATCTGATGTATTGTGATTCTTATTCACGACGTGAACAATTAACCTTCTGTAATTTCATTAAAAAGATGAAAAATGAGGAGATCAATAAAAAAGATCGGTTTGGGGAGGGTAATTAATGGCAGATGTCTGCATTTGTTTGTTTTGATCTGCAATCTTTCTGGGATTTATTTGAAATTTATCAACTGAGTAAAAGCACACTGTAATTCACTTAACGGTATTGATTATCTCACAAAAGTTAGACTGAAATTTGAAAATAAATCATGAGATTTCTAAGAGGTATTCTAGAATTGGGTTGATTCTCTTTTCTTTATCTTACTCTCTCTCTCTCTCTCTCTCTCTTTTTAATATTTTACTTACCTATTCATGAGAGACAGAGAGAGGCAGAGACACAGGTAGAGGGAGAAGCAGGCTCCATGCAGGGAGCCTGATGTGGGACTCAATCCCAGGAGCCCAAATCACACCCTGAGCCAAAGGCAGACGCTCAATCGCTGAGCCCCCCAGGCATCCCCCTTTTTTTTTGTATGATTCTATTTTCTGCCATCATTATTTTCACAGCTGCCACAATCAAGAACTACATAAAGAGTCAATTAATTTGCAAATATTCTTACATGTAAATATATTAAAAATCTGGGCTAAGGGCAAACCTCACTAAATAAAAACCCATTATTTTCACTAAAATTCCTTTTGAGAGCTATGAAGGATAGGTTGGATTATTTCACTATAAGTTACTTACTATTTATAACTAAATCAAGAAAGAAGTAAATTTTAAAAAGAAAAAATATCATCTTCTATTAATAGATTCAAATTATATTTTTCCAATAGTCAAGTCAATTGAACGGCCACAGGCTATTTGAAAAGTAGGTTTGTGACAAACAATACACAGACAGGACTTTTGTGAGAGTCCTTAAAGTATTCCAAGAATTTATAACTTATATATTTTAATTTTACATATAAAATACTCTTAAAATATGAAAGCACTATCTCTAACCACTTAGAAGTTAGAAGTGAAAGTATAATTAATTTAAATTCAAATTAAATGGCACTATGCAGCACATGATTTCAATAATATTGTGCTACTTACATTGTTAGGTGAAAAAAAAGTCAAGTATGTTAGAGAAACACACTATGTTATACCATTTTGAAGATTTTTGATGAACACAGTATACAGTGTCTCAGAAGCCCTTCCAGTTAAATAAGAAAAAAATAATTTCATGCAATTCAAGGTTTTCCCTTCACTATTTTTATTTTGTTTTGTTTTAGAGAGACAGAGAGAGAGAGAGAGTACAGGCATTTGAGTGGGGTTGAGGAGTGAGGGTGGGGACAGAGAATAGGAGAGGGAAAGAGAATCTTAGGCAGACTCTGTGCCCAGTGGGGAGCCTGACAAGGGGCCGGATCTCACCCCTCTGAGATCATGACCTGAGCCAGAATCATGGGTAGGTCACTTTTAACTGTCTGAGCCACCCAGGCAACCCTTTGATTCATAATCCTTAACTGGTGAAATGCACGTTGGAACGTGTTAGTAGATAATTTAATTCAAAAACTTAACTCTCAAACCGTATAATGTTGGAGAGGAGAACTGAGCAACTGATAAACTGAAAGAATTGGACATCACTTTTGCCACAATATGAATCCTTATAACACAGCTGTGGGGTTGGAGGAGGATTGCATGTCATGACCACCCTCTTCACAACATCTGTATTTGTTATGCTAGTTAAACTTGGCCTCCCTGGGATATAACTTTCCTTTCCTTTCACTAAAATTCTCCACCCCGTAAACAGGGAAATTTATTGTGGAGGTATCCCCCTTATTTTGTTGTTGTTGTTGTTTCAAGTTTTTATTTAAATTTTAGTTTAACATAGAGTGAATTTTGGTTTCAGGAGCAGAATGTAGTGATTCATCACTTATATAGAACATCCAGTGCTCATCACGAGGGCCCTCCTTAATGCACCATCACCCATTTAGCACATCCCTGCCTATTTGCCCTCCAGCAACCTTCTGCTTATTCTCTCTCATTAAGAGTTGCTTATGGTTTGCCTCTATCTCTTTTTTTCTCTCTTCCCCTATGTTTATATTTTGTTTTGTAAATTACATGTATGAGTGAAACCATAAACCATTTGTCTTTCCCTGACTGACTTATTTCATTTAGCAAAATACTCTCTAGTTCCATACATGTTATTGCAAATGGCAAAATTTCATTCTTTTGATGGCTGAGTAGTATTCCACTTTGTTTGGGTGTGTGTGTGTGTACACCACATATTCTTTATCTATCTTCTTTATCCATCTTCATCCATCAGTGGATGGACACTTGGGCTCTTTCCATGAGTCAGCTGTTGTTGATACCCCCTTATTTTTAATCTTATTTGAGCTTTGACTGTTGTAGAAACAATCACAATGCTCGAAATGAAGAAAATACTCAGTGGGCTTATAATAAAGCATTGAAATGCCCCAATGTCACTATTAATCAAAAGAAGATTATGGTCAGGATAACTTCAAACTAAATGTGATTATTGGAAAACCAGGGATATATGTAAGAATAAACCCAAGAGTGCTTTACATTTCATTTAACCAATAGTCAACTAATCTCTAGCTACTTTTCCCTCCCAGTTATCCTGTATAAACATGATTTTTTTGTAATTGCTAATTCTATACTGAGACCCAAACCACTTGATTAACGTTGTTGAAAATCTAGATCACAGAAAACTATGTAGTTTGTTTGTAAATGGGTTTATAATTTGAAGTTTTATTTTGCTTTCCAAAGGTTCATGTGTTGTTTTCTTGCAAAAGAAAAAATTGAGTGTTCTTTATTACTTAGAATATATGTCTATATATGTCAAAAATATCTTCAAAGGGGAAAGATGAGGGAAATATCTGGGATCTCTTTTTAAAAGGCACTAGTCGTGGGGATGCCTGGATGGTGCAGTTGGTTAAGTGTCTGAGTCTTGGTTTTAGTTCAGGTTGTGATCTCAGGATTGTGAGTTGGGATTCCACACTCAGCACAGAATCAGCTTGAGACTCTCTCTCCCTCTCCCATGCCCCTCCCCTCCATGCATACTCTCTTTCTAAAATTAATTTATATAAAAATCTTTAAAAAATTTAAAAACAAAAAGGCACTGATCTGATTCATGAGGGCACCACCTGCAAGACTCAATTATCTATCAAAGGATATACCTCCGAATACCATCACATTGGGGATTAGATTTCAACATATGAATGACAGGGAACACAAACATTCAGTCAACAGCACCAGGCAATCTAACTGTATCATATCTGTATATTCTAAAATTTAAAAAAAAAAGAAATCTCACAAAATATATGGGATCCCTGGGTGGCGCAGCGGTTTGGCTCCTGCCTTTGGCCCAGGGCGCGATCCTGGAGACCCGGGATCGAATCCCACGTCGGGCTCCCGGTGCATGGAGCCTGCTTCTCCCTCTGCCTGTGTCTCTGCCTCTCTCTCTATCTCTCTGTGACTATCATAAATAAATAAAAATTAAAAAAAAAGAAATCTCATATCTGTATATTCTATACACGCAAATATATATTCTATACAGCTATATTCACACACAAAATTAAAAATGGCTACAATTATTGAGTCAACATTGCTATATTTGAAATACTATCATTGTTTAGTGTTTGGCAACAAAAGTTCATTACCACTCCCCTACCATGCAGAGCCTTTTTAGACTTCTTTTTTCCTAATTGTCTAGCTTCCATCATGAAATTTTAATACCATAGAGATACTGTATATCTGTTTATGAACGGTGGTCCTTTGGAAGGCCACAAACCATTGTACTATCTAAGATTATGATGGTTCCAGAGAACTAGTTCTTATTCCCTTATGGGTCATAGAATTCCCTTTAAGAATGCATGGTTTAAATAATTCCTTTGATAAAGTACAAGTCACACTGGGATGCCTGGGTGGCTCAGCTGTTGAGTGTCTGCCTTTGGCCCAGGACGTGATCCCGGGATGCAGGATCAAGTCCCACATCAGGCTCCTTGCAGGGAGCCTGCTTCTCTCTCTGCCTGTGTCTCTGCCTCTCTCTCTCTCTGTCTCTCATGAATAATAAATAAAATCTTTAAAAAAAAGTATAAGTCACACTATATAATATGGCTAATATAAAAATCAAATCTATCTCTGCCAATTAATTGACACATGTATTATATAAACATCATTACTTTCACCAATTTTAAAATGCCATCTTAGTTTACTAGGGTCGGACAGAAGAAAGTGAGAGGATAGTTTGTGAGGGAGGTCACAGAATTTCAGATCACCCTTGGGTGGGACATAATTTTCTATGTTTATACCTAGGAAATATTACCCAATGAATCTATATATAATTGACAATGACCATAACAAAAGTAGTTAAAGGGACTGAAGAAATATTGAGAGGAATAATTAATTCCCCAAAAAGCAGCTTTGTGCATTTGTTATTATCCTCATTCACATCTGTTTCATTATATATGTCTTTTTATACGATGTTGAAGAAAAACAGATAATTTTCTATTCACCCTGGAAAGTCCCACAGCATGTCAATAATTTTCTTCTGAGTTCTTAATGAGAGGCTTTAAATTTCAATAAAAAATGTTCTTCCATTTGGGAACGCATGAAGAGTTTGCAGCAATTCATTCCTAGACAATATTTTATGGCATCATTATACCAAAATTTTCACCAAGTAATTTCACTCAAATAATTCAATACGAAAATACCTCTGTAAACTGTTTTCTTGATTTTTATAGCATCAATTAATTAACAGCAGTCTTTTTAAAAATCTTGCCACAATAATATGTTGTTGAATCCAATTGTTTTCAATAATTTCATTATATCAATGTTTCACGCAGAATGAATTAAACTAATGAGCTTATTAATGTCATTGTAAATTATATTGTGATATACATTCATCTTTTTAACATATAATTTAACTATTTTTTTTTATTTGTAGTGCTTTCCCACAAAATCTGGCCTACATATGCAGTGTGTAATAGAATATTTAGGGACTAATTTTCAACACCTTCATAAAAACAATTCCTGAAAGAGTAAGATAATTTTATTGAAGGCAACTTTTTTTTTTGTTTAAATTTCCTTTTTCTTTTTTTTTAAGATTTTATTTATTTATTCATGAGAGACACACACAGAGAGAGGCAGAGACACAGGCAGAGGGAGAAGCAGGCTCCATGCAGGGAGCCCAACGTGGGACTCGATTCTGGGTCTCCAGGATCACACCCTGGGCTGAAGGCAGTGCTAAACCGCTGAGCCACCCGGGCTGCCCTTGTATAAATTTTAGATGGTTGCTTTGGTTTCATATTCTTTGGTACGTGGAAAATATGCTAAAGTAACATAAGAGGGAAAAAAAAAACATGATTTAATACTATTTAGGTACTTTAAAATATATTCTGTCAATTATACATATTAAATATATGTAAATATAGAATACATATGGCATAATAATTTAAAACTTTGACCTTTGACATGTATTTAGTTATTAAATATAAATACATGGAAACTTAAGTTTCAATATACAACTAAAGACACAGACTCTGAAGTCAAATTGTGACGTTTGAACCTGAGTTCTAACATGTACTGTCTGGATGACCTTTGGCTAATAATAATTAGATACTCATTATTTATTCTTATTTCACTTTTCTTCTTTGTGAAAGAGGGATATTCATAGCATATAGACAGGGGAAAAGAAAAACAACAGACCCGAGAGAGTTTATGTTGTGGCAGGCCAAATGAACCTTTGGAGGGAATCAAAATAGATAAGTTTAATGATAGGGATGGACTGGAAAAAAAACAGTGAGAAGTTTCTGGTGAGGGAATGTTCTATATCATGATATGAGTTGTATGGAAGGATACATTTGTCAGACGTTATCAGAGTTTGTCCCTGATTCTCTTGATTTCATTATATACAAATGGTACCTCAGTGCTGTTTAAGAAATATGATGATGATAAAAATATTCAACATAATTTCCAGCAAGTATAGAACGACTCTATCTTAGTAATCAAATGCAGGGAATCTTGGAAGTCAGGGCTTGGCTGTTGACCTCAGTTTGTGGCACATAGTAGTGAGGCACATAGAGTGGCAAATAGTAGCTTTGAGCTTATCCTTCCTTCACTCCAGATATTTTTGAGTGACTCCATGTGTTGGTACATCCGAATTGAACAGGACATAATCCCTGCCCTTAAAGGGTTGATAGTAGAGCTAATGTTGGCATTTCCTTCCTTTCCTTTCTTTTCTTTTTTTTTTCAAAAGTTGGCATTTTTTAATTCACCTCCTCATCTGTAAAAGGAGAGTGTGAGAGTGCTGGTAAGCGCCCCCTTAACCTTAAACTAAGTAGAATACATTATTCATGAAACAAAAACATAGTGCTGTTCTGACTTTAGGTATACCTGGATCTAGAGACCAAAAATATGGTATTTTTGGCTCTTAATTTCCTCTGTCCATCTCTCGACTCTGCTTTTCTTGGCACGTTCTTTCTTTCTGACTCCTTCATCAGACCAGGGTAATTTGTGGAAATCCACTTACTGACAAAAGTATTCATCTTCAAGAGAGAAAGACCTTTTATTTCCCAAGGTACCTATGTCAAAACATCTGTCAAAAGACTAAACAGATCTTGATGCCCAGCTGGTGTGGATGGTGGGTAGGATTATCTTCACATAAATCATGTGGGATAGATTTTCAACACCAAGGAAATAGATGATGGGAACACTAATTACACCAAAACAACTATCACACACATGATTCCACACCGAGGCAGCGTAATGTGGAAAGTAGAAACTACAAAGCCTGAATGGGTACAAAAGCAAGTTTTGCAATTTATTTACTGTGTGTTTTATAGATTTATTAAAATCTTTCTGCTTCTGTTTCATCATTATAAAAACAGACTATGAGACTATTCACCTTATACTATTGCCTTATAAGGCAATATAAAGGGTACTTACAATGGAATCTGTTACTCTATATCCGTCGAGTAACATAAAATCTAAACTCCACGATATTATGGTTAATTAGAATTGGTTTTATTTTTGTCTTCATCTTCACATCAGTAGCCAGAAACTATAGAAATATTTTGAAATCCACAAATGCCTCAGCAAGCCATGAAATCGAAATCATGTTTCAGAAGAACAATCATTCTAAATGGGCCTTCATTCAGTCTCTGATTTCATTAGAGGTTAGTTTTTTTAATAACATAAAGAATATGATGCAATATCCTCCTAAACATGCCAATTTGGGAAATGTCGTCATGCTAGATACAGACAAAACTGAGGTGTGTTATAACAGCTATGAAACTACAGATGTAAAATATATAATTCCTTGGGTTGTTATAGGAGAAAGTTGATTTCAATTAAAAAAAAAAAACTACAGTGTTCAAATGTAGCATCTCATAAATGTCAAGTTATATTTTAGCTAAAATTTGCTAAATGTGAGTTATTTCCAGAGCTTTAAAATACTGAGATACCAAAGGAGTCTTTTTCATTCCTCTGTGGAGTATGGTTATATTTCTAGAGCAATATGGAGACCTAGAGACCTCAAGAAAGTCCACTCTCTTTAGTCTCTTTATAGAGTTGCATATAAATAGTTGGTAACTGCAATATTTTGTTTTATGTTTTAATAGCAATGGCAAAAGCATACGTATCCCCACTGACTTCTTGGATTACATCTTGATAAAAAGTAAAAGTGCTTTATCACTACACTTCTTGCCACACGTAATTTCCTTTGGATCCTCAGAGAGTCCAGCAATTTTACACTTTTCACTTGAGGGAGCCACTTCTGGTGTTAAAAGAAAACAAAAATAAAATACCAACCAAAAAAGTCAACCCCTCATTTTTCAAAGTTACATCCATCAAAAGACTTGCTCTGGTCAAACTCAGAACAGCTGTAAAATATAAATGAAGGGTTAGAGTCAAATATATCCTAATTGCCTGTTTTTCAATACCGTCTGTTCATTTGCTGTGTTTGGTAAAGTGCCACTAAATATGTTAAAACAAGTTAGTTACACAATATTACTCAAAAAGATGCCATGTGTTAGTAAAGATTATGGAAACTTGTTTATGTTGGCTTCCAGAAATATATTAAAGAAATGAAAACACATTCATCTATAAATGAATTTTAAATGCATCTATTCCTACTCATGTTCTGCTTTATTGTGGTTTGTAAAATGTAAAGTATTAAAAAAAAAATAAATGTAAAGTATTAAAAATAAGGAGGGTTAATCTGAGGTAAAATATATGGCATTATTTATGATAGAAAAATAATCATCGCCACTGCAGTTGAACAAATTAAAGATGGAAAATAAACTTAAACCAAGTATTTGTCTCCATGAAGAAGAAATAGTTGATGTTTGAATTTATTCATTTAATTTATAGATCTTGGTGTATGTATACAAAGCTAGCAGTTAAAAGGTTATTTATCTAGCCACGGAAAAACAGTGTTATGTTCTTTTCTCAACATAATGAGAGATCAATTTTTTTCCCCAACAAACACAGAAGACTCTTCCTTTTTTCTGGACATGAAGTTAATTAGGGAAAAGGGAAAGCTAATAAAAATAATCTGAGTACTTTCCAAATGCCAAGTGCTTATCAGATATCAAGTATAGTGTGCCAAAAATGTTAGTGGAGAGTTTAAATCCACAGGCTTTGGAGTCAGACATAATTCAAATTTGGGCTAAGTTGTACGTTGGCCTTAGGCAGGTTTCTTACTTCTCTTCAAGCACCATTCCCGAAAATGTACAGTTAAAATAATACTATCACCTTCGTAAGTGATATCACTACGACGTGCTCCATAAAGTGTTTGCTCTCATTACTTCATTGTTATTTTGTCCACTCTTCCCAGCACACCTGAGACATATATAGTCATCTTTATTATACTAATTAAAAGAAGTGAAGTCCAGAAAATTAAAATGACTTGGCAAAGTTATGCAGCTAGTTAAAGTCATTTGAACCCAAAACTTTAAGGCCTATTGGTTTTTTATTAGACTACACTTTTGCCCACTTCTAATTTTTTGGTGTCTGTTAGGCAATGAATGTTCTGCCCATGCCCGTGTACAGTCCACTGTGTAGAAAACGGACAGGCTGTTCACATAGAGAATGTTCAGCTTACAATTTTAGTGCATATCACAAGAAAATTATCATTTAAGAGTTACTTCCTCTCTCTTCTGGGCACAGTAAAAAGAATGATCCTATTTAATTTTCAGATCACCCTGAATAGCAGGCACTGCTTTTTATTTTACAATGAGGAAGCTGATCGGAGGGGACAAGTGATTTGTCCATGATGAGTCAACCAACGCGAAAAAGATCCATTGTTGAAACTATGTCTATCCTATCCTAAAGTTTATAATATAATCAAAGAGCAACACTGTCCCCCATATGGATCCAAAAAATAAGGTCAGATTTATATATTCAAGAATTGCTTCCTCCAACATGAATTGCCACATTTGCCTCTACTCTGAGAAGAGTTTTCCTGGGTAATATAACATAGAATTATTAATTCCAGCTTTTATATTTCAAGTAGAAATACTAAATAGGTGGAATGTATAAAAGACAAACTATCTCCTCCTTAATGTCCTTATGAACAGAGTTCTTAAACTGTTGCAGATTTTTGATAGCTTTGAGATAAACTAAGTCCTGAAGATTGAAAGAAGTAGCATGAAATACTAGAACCTGTGCACCTTCAGAGAAATATTATTCATATGAAGCAAAATCTGGGCTTAGACTTTGAGATATGTTTACAAATGAAAAAAGCGAGGATTTTAGTCCACAAACAATCCTGTGAATTCTGGGTTTGCTTAGCCAGAGCTTACAACTACGTATGCCAATCCCTTGCAATAAATCCATATAAAATCACATATCTATGTCATAAATATCCTAAATATTTATCCCATTAGTTCTGCTTCTCTAATTGAATTGATCCAACACCTACATCAACTCTTTTCTTACTCAGTTGAGACTCCCTGGATAGAGTAAGCAAATTATAAAAAACAAAACAAAACAAAAAACAAACAAACAAAAAAAAAACTTTGGTGCCAACAAAGTCTAGATAATTTTTAATTGTGTGAGGAATGGTGGGATTCTCTCCTGACGTTCATAGACAGGAAGAAGATGTTGTCTTCGTTTTCAAATGTGTAGTTTCCACTGGGTTATAAGATATTCTTCTTCAATGGCAAAGACATAAAATTGATTCTTACTTTCTAAATAACCATGAAAATGTCATGTTGAATAATATATTGGCATGTACAATGAGAAAGAACAAAAAGAAGTAAGTGTTCTGCAATTATCAGTGGTGGTGGTATTATTTTTATTTATACCCATTAAAATCAATTTGGCATTGCTTGCAGAAGTAACCCAAAATAAAAGTTAAATCCAAGTTGTAAGGAGTGACTTAACATGATTTAAATATTCTAAAAATATATTGACCAATAATATGAAAATGTAAAAAAAAATTGTAATTTCTATATTTCTCTAATCTTAAAATTAAATTACAAAAGATAAAAAACACACGCACATAGTCATACATAATTGCTAATAAAGCATCCAGCTATCCACATTTTTGTTTTTTGTTTTAAAGCAAGCATAATCCCTTTGATAATTAGAATATGCAGAAAATAAACTGAACTTGTTATTTTCATGAGTGATTCATTACGTGTTCATTAAACAAAAATTGTGAGTCATGACTCTAGTGCAATGCAATTGTTTGACTACCATTTTTTTATAATGTTATTATAGAATGACAGCCAGAAGCTTCTTAGGTCACTTGCATCATATCAAATTTCAAGAATAATCTATGATATAGGATAACCTCTGCTTGAATGCATTCTTGCTTAAAGTTATCGAAAGATCACATTCATGATTTAATTCATGTACAAGAAATCACTTTTAAGACTCAACATAGGTATAGGCTATGCATATTACTGTTTATTTTCCATTGATTACTTTTATTTTAGTGCATGATAAGATATATCGTGCACTATCCTACCTAGATCATACGTTATCCTACAATAATCTGATTTTAAATAAAGGTTTTTACATGCTTAATATTATTATTTTTAAGGAGCTAATGGTTAGCAAAAAATGAAACCTCTAGAACTAACTTCGTCTCTGTGATGTTCACAGTGTTAAATATTTGTTGTTAAATATTTGAATATCATATTAATTTCTCTATCAACACTCTTTTCTATTAGCCAGTCTGCAAACACAGAGATGTTTCATAATTAAATGCATCACCTTAAGACTATTCTATTTACAGTCTAGCTCCTTCACATTTTTTTTCCTACTGGGATTTTGCATGATTTCTCTGGGGCACCTTTAATAACACTACCAGGAAGAATTTGACTGATCCATTAGAATCACTTAGATAGGGATCCCTGGGTGGCGCAGCGGTTTAGCTCCTGCCTTTGGCCCTGGGCGCGATCCTGGAGACCCGGAATCGAATCCCATGTCGGGCTCCCTGCATGGAGCCTGCTTCTCCCTCTGCCTGTGTCTCTGCCCCTCTCTCTCTCTCTCTCTCTGTGTGACTATCATGAATAAATAAATAAAATCTTTAAAAAAAAAAAAAAAAGAATCACTTAGATAAAATTTGGAGACCAGTGAATGGGAATAGACTTGCTGAGGAATGAACAAGAAATATATATATATATATATATATATATATATATATATATATACACACATATATATATACACACACACATATATATAATAAAAAGTATAATAAAAAATAAAAAATAAAGTATTATATATATATATACTCTCTCTCTCTCTCTCTATATATATATATATATATATTATACTTTTCTTCTAGAAGTAGCCAATTCAGCCATAAGGAGGAGGTAGATAGTCCATGGCCTTTAGATAAGTTTCTTTATTTCAACCGAAGTAAGAGCAAAACCATCTCTAGCCTCCAAAGAATTATGATTGCATGATACTGGTATCAAAATAACTCAGTGTTGATGGGACCAATAGCCCAAGCAGTTCCTCGGTGGCATCATATCCTGCTCTTAGAAAATTAACCTCAACTCTTCCCTGGATACAAGGAATCAGGTCAAGAATATGGGAAAAGTTTCCTTCTACTCATGAGCCTTTGCCTTTAGGAATCCAGTGGATGAGATATCAAATTTATGTTAGTTATCCACATCTCGCTAAATACTTTAGGTTTTTGAACACTGAGCTCCACAAAGCTGGGAGTATTGAGCGCTGTATCTGGGCCGTGTGCTTCTGCCTGCCTGCCCTATCCCTCACAGGTATGCCCTCCAGGAGTTTATCAGTAGCTTTCTCTATGGGAGACACACATGGAAGCCAAAGGGCCTGAAAGAACATGTAAAGGAGTTGGAGGGGTTGAGGAAAGTTTCTGGAATGATCTTTAATGGGGTATAGTCCCCTTAGGAGCTTGCCAATAGCTAATTCTCTGGGACAGACATTGCAGAAAAACCAGAGAACTGAGGCTAAAACTGAAAGTAGAGGTAGAAGTTTTATAAGGATGAGCATGTTGTTGGTTACAGTAGCAGAATAGACAGTTTTTAGAAACAACTAGCTAGAAGGTTGGAAAGAGTAGTCACCGGAGAGGACTGCCTCTTAAAGATCAAAATTGTTCATTATCATTCCAAATATCTACCCTCCAAAGTTCCTTGGGGCTATTCTATTGACTCAGCATGAAGGTGCCCACAGCAGTACTTGGAATTGCTTGTTATGATCTTTGTTGATGACTTCAAGAGGGTGATCATTGCAAACAAAAATGCTAGTAGAAAAGTCCACCAAAGAAGGGCCGTCAATATCCAAATCCTCCACCCTGACAAAACTGAAAACCTAGGAGTTTGGAAGGGTGGAGAATCTTGAGGGGTAGTGTCTTTCTGCCTCCCTCTCTGTTGCCATAACCTCTTTGAACAAAGTAGGTAGACAGATGTTTCCCATTGCTTAGAATATTCAAATACTTTCTGTATAAAAACTATATAGAACATATTTTAGGAAAATCTCTTTCCTAGAGCACAATGTTATTTCTAGCAGCCTGGCCCAAACACTCCTCTCCAAAAGATGCCAAGAGAGCAGGGGACCTTTTTTTTTTTTTTTTTTTTCAATTTGCCAGCAACTTTATTCTTATAATTCTAGTTGCTAAATATGATTCCTGATAGTGTTTGTCTGAGCCCTTCCTTCAGCAAGTGATAATAAATTCTTCATATAAATTCTACCAAAATCACAATCACTTTTTTTCAGCTTTTTAACACACTTCTAGACAGTTAGGAGTAGGAATGTGGAAGAGAATTACAACATTTTTTGGCATGCACTTTGACCTAAGCAAAGTGATATATATGTCCTGGACCAGTGGGTAAAATGTGTTATGTATGAAATACACTTTGTGGCCTCAAATTTATAAATATCCACTACTGTGGATCTCATAAATTCTCACATAGCCAGTGAATCTCTATGTTCTAAACCAGGTCATATGTAAACAATTGCAAAACTATTTTCTAAAAAAACAAAACAAAACAAAACAAAACAATAAAAGAAAAAACTATTTTCTAACCATAGTGGTATATGTAATACCAATTCATGCAATTCATGGGACATCATGTAATAAAACTTACCCAAATGTTAGTTTTTATTTTTGTTTTCTAATTAGGCTCCACACCCAACATGGGGCTTGAACTCAGGACCCTGAGCTCAAAGGTTGCATGTTCCACCACCTGAACCAGCCAGGTGTTCCTACCCAAATTTCTAATAACAATTTGCCTATCCTGGCAAATTCATCAGATTTCCATAGCAGCTTCCCTCCTAGAACGTATGGTATTGACTGACAAAGCAAGGCAGGAGACTAAAATTATCTTAAATATTGACCTTATTTCATCATCCAAAAAGAAGTCCAAATTCTTTTTTTTTTAATTTTTTTTTAAATTTTATTTATTTATGATAGTCATACAGAGAGAAAGAGAGAGGCAGAGACACAGGCGGAGGGAGAAGCAGGCTCCATGCGCCGGGAGCCTGATGTGGGATTCGATCCTGGGTCTCCAGGATCGCGCCCTGGGCCAAAGGCAGGCGCCAAACCGCTGCGCCACCCAGGGATCCCAGAAGTCCAAATTCTTAAATGAATTTATATTCTTGAAGTTGTGGGGGAAAATAACCAGTTTGCTATTTTATCAGAGGGATACTTTAGATTTCCGGTCATCGAAAAGCAAAAGTTTAATTATTAGGTGGCTATCACACTTAAGTTCAAAAATCTAAGAGAAAATGCCCAGAAAAATACATAAGAAATTTGAGGGGACAAACTTCTAAATGTCTACTCTGAATTACCTCTAAAGAAATGTACAGAAAATAATTAAAATGGAATTATATTTGCCTGTATCCATGAAAGATTAGTGAAAGGTCTATGTAATTCAAAAATCCATGTCAACATTTTTGAAAATTTGCCTTTTTTTACCGAACTTTCTGACACACAGCTTCAGAAGCATCTCATATATCTTAATCTCAACTCAACAATAGCCATCTCATTTCACAAGAGTGTTTTTCCTCTCTCTGCCTCCTTCTTTCCTTGAACCTTTTGTTAAGTTGGGTAACCTAGCCTCCTTTCCGTTGATTACAAATATTTCTTATTCAGAATACTAAGTAGTGATGAAAAAAAAAATCACTGAAGACTGATAGAAGTGAGTTTAGAGGTCAGAAATAAGAAGTACATCTCCCAATATTAGCATGCAGTTTTTTCAATTCACAAATATATTTGCCACCTGCTAACTGTCTGATACGAATGAGAGAGTTCAGAAAACAAAAGCCTAAGAGGTTAGGGATCATGTGGAAAACCAGCACAGCGATAACCTCTGCATATCAGCTTTTTCCTGTTTCCTGATGTATCACATGAATGTCCACGACTCTTCTGAGAGGAGAGATATTTATTTTCCTTCTATAAAGGAGACTGTGAAAGGACTACGATTTTTGTTATCCACAATGCAATTCCTCATAAAGTGTTACCTTGAAAGCTAATCACCATATTTTCACATGTATTCCATAAAGTGAAACATGCAAGATGCCATAGCTAACAGTTCACATTCTTTAGACAATTTTTTTATTAATTAAAATAAAAAGTGGGTTTAATATGTTTCAAGAGAAAACATTTCCATGCTGATTTGTTGAGATTTGAGGCATAGCTGCCTGGAAGTGTGTCTGTCATCTGCCCTTTTCTTCGGTTTAATGGTATATGTGGAGTCAAGAAAGTTCATGTTCACAAACGTGGTTTCCATTGATATCCATGAATGATGCTGGGATTTAAAATGTGTATTTAGGGGTGCCAGGGTGGCTCAGTAGGTTAAGTGTCTGACTCTTGATTTTACCTCAGGTCATGATCTCAGGGTCATGAGAACGAGCCACACATGGGGCACTGCACTGGGCATGGAGCCTGCTTTAAAACTCTCTCTCTCAAAAAATTTTTTAAAAAGTAAATAAAATACTACTTTATTTAGATTAATGCTAAGTGCATTGGTTGGAACCACTAGAATGCACAGGAAATTTGGGATTCATTCTTAATACAATACTGGGTCTATTTGCATTTACCTTTTGCATGACCTTAAAGTCATCTTTTTTGGAAGTTCCCCAAGAAATTTAGAATTTATGATATTTGTCATCTTTTACTGCACTCCTCAGAAAAAAGACTTGATCACTCACATGTATTTTATGTCTGCTTAAAATGTTAATGTTCTAATGTGTTTATTGATGCAAAAATTTCAGTATTTTATGAAATCTCAAAATATTCTCTTAACTTATCAAACATCAGTTATTATAATTTTCAATTTGTTCCATGCTTACTTATACCATTCATATCATGTATATATTGCCTTTGCCTTACATAAGAAAAACAATTTGTGACAGGTAAAAGTAAAGGTTTTATTATATGTTTTTCTTAACTTTTTCCCTGCGTTAGCCTTGTCAACAGTCACTGAAACCAGTATTGAAAAATGTTTTTCCTCATGGCATGCTGTATTATTCATCCATGACACACTCTTCTGATCCTGTCATATACATAGTTTTACTGTCTAAGCCCTTTGATCATATTATCTAAATGCAGGGTCACCACCAACATTATATCAGTCACCAAAGTTTTTTATGCCTTATGTCCAAAAAGACCAGTAAAGTTTAAACATCTCAAAATTATTTAAACTTTGAACATAAGAGAATCAGGATTATTGGTAAAATATAAAAAATAAATTCTGAGATTATAAATTATAATTATAAAAAGGAAAACTTTCTTGCATTTATATGTAAATCAAAGTCAGGAAAGTTTAACATTGACATTCTACAGAGGCCATGATTTTTGGCAAATGTCAAATTTACCTATGTCCAAAGCTAGTCATTATCTTAAAGAAAAGTATTTTAGCATAGAGGCACCAGGATGGAATTTCTTATATACAATTACAGTTTGTCTTTTGATTATCTCTTTGGGTGCAAATAGGGTATCATGATAGAGAAGAGAAAAGATCTGAATACTACTATTCTTAGAAAACTCATTAATTTAATTTTTTAAGATTTTATTTATTTATTTATGAGAGTCACAGAGAGAGAGGACAGACACAGGCAGAGGGAGAAGCAGGCTCCATGCAGGGAGCCTGACGTGGGACTCGATCCCGGGTCTCCAGAATCATACCCTGGGTTGAAGGCGGCGCTAAACCCCTGAGCCACCCAGGCCGCCCAGAATTCTCATTATTTTAATTCCAGAAACCACGGCACTCTTTCCCAAAGGTTAATATGCTTTAAAATTTTGCAGCTCAATCCTTTAGTATAGATTGCTCCAATTTCCCTGGAATGGAAATGATACTAGTCAAAGAAGGGATGAAGAAAAAAATTTATAGTTACAATTAATTAAATACTAGAGTCTACATATTGGAGCTTATAGAAAAAAATATATAAAATAAAACTTTTAATTATTTAAGCTAGCTTGAATGAAAACCTGATTGAATATATATGCACATTTTCTTAATACTATTTCCTGAAGTCAAATAATTATTCAAACTTATCCTTATTGAAGCTTAGCTAGCCTTTACTTATTTCTAATTGAGTCCATCCTGTCTGACCCACAGATGTTATCTCACAAAGTTTCATTTTATTTGTTTCCAATTTCAGCTCATTCCCACCTGACCCTCCCAACTCAATAATATGTTGTTAATAATATAGATTAAAAATAATAATATAAATTGCTTCATACCTAATAGAAAAAGCTGAGTTTTTCACATATCCTGATCTCATCTTAATATAGTAATAACTATACATGTCACATTTGTAAAATTAACTTAAAATCATAAATGGTCTTAGATTGTCTACCTTGAACATATCTGAGGCTTTAGTTGTATGAAAATGCACTTTGTTTCTAAGATGTTCAAGCTCTTAAAAAAGGCTCCTTTCCCTATATCTTAAAAGTATTCTCAAGCTGCTAATATTTTTTAAAATGATTAATTTAAAATATCCTTTCTAGACTAGTTAATCTCTCTTTCAAATTCCTTGAAATGAGGTGGGGTTGTTTTTAAGATTTTATTTATTTATTCATGAGAGAGAGAGAGAGAAGCAGAGACATAGGCAGAGGGAGAAGCAGAGACATAGGCAGAGAAGAAGTCCCACCCTGAGGTGGGACTCGATCCCAGGACCCCAGGATCATGACCTGAGCCAATAGCAGATGCTCAACCACTAAGTCACCCAAGTGCCTTGAAAAGAAGTTTAATTGGAACCTCCATGTGCTCCTTATCTTAATTCTCTTCTATTTGGTTTCCCCTCTTGTACTACTCTATATAAGGGTGGCTTGAAATTCACAAATAAAAATGTCCCCAATCATTCTCCCTTTTACTTCTCCTGCCTAACTCCTCTGAAGCATTTGGTGCCACTGATTACTCATTACTTATAAATTTCTCTTTTCCTTTCAATAATATTTGCGCTCTTGGTAGTCCTGTTACAGTTACCAACTTCTCTTCTGTATCTTTGCTTCTTGCTTTCTTTTCACTACTCTAGATCTTGGTGTCCTTAAAGCTTGAAACCTTGTGCTAAAAGTAATATTCAAAATTCCAATTAACCCTTTATAACTTTTCTGTATGCAAATTTTGATTAAATTTACTGTTATTACTTAACTGAGAAATGCCCAAGTAATCATATTGAAATGGCTCACTGAGTACTTACAGATAATTCGAAATAATAAAATTAGATAAAAAAGCACACACACACACACACACACACACAAAGAAAAAGAATGTTCAGGAAAATAAACTAGATTGGCAATGGGTTTCTTAACAGTAATATGGATGCTAGAAAGAAAGAGCAGTAGCTCTTTTAACTTTATGGGGAAAATGATTTTCTATCAGAGATATATACTCAACCAAACTGCCATTCATGTGAAAGAAGTTCTAAAATGAATGGCAAATATATGATGATTTAGAAAGTTCATCTTGTAACAGCCTTTGTTGAGAAGATAGTTGAGGGGTGCCTGGGTGGCTCAACTGGTTAAGCCTCCAACTCTTGATTCTGGCTCAGGTCATGACCTCAGGGTCATGAGACTGAGCCTTGCGTTGGGCTCCATGGTCAGCAGGGAGTCTGCTTGAGATTCTCTCTCTCCGACACCCTTTACTCTCCCCCTCCCTAGGCTCTCTTTCTTTCTCAAATAAATAAATCTTAAAAAAAAAAAAAAGGAAGATAGTTGAAAATGTATTTTGGCATACTAAGGCTATAAATCAAGGAAAAAAAAGTCTTAGTTTGAAACCAGGTAACAGTGGCTCTTAAACTATCAGAAATTCTCAGGGTGACACCCCAATCATAGGTTGGGAGAGTGAAGTTTCACCATGAAATGGAGACTGAAACATGAGTCTCTCAAAAGGATGATAAATGAACTCAGTAAATGAGAAAGTTTGGTTAAGAGAGCAGAAAATAAAATGAAGACATGATAAAAGTAAATAAGGCAAAGAAAAGATTATATAATTCCAGCAAAATACAATTACAGCACTATCACCCCATTACTGCTGCTATTATTATTACTACTATCTTCAAAACAATGTCTGAATGGAATATGAGACAATTATGAACACAACAGTGTAATTTTTTCTCTGTTAGTTTTTTTAAAATATAGATCAGATTATGAAGAAAATGCTAGAGGGATACTACAGTGGGGTGTAAAAGTGTAGCTGATTAAAGGCGGGATATGAAAGTGAGAATGTAGAATGTGAGGGTTTATATGTCAATAATAGCCTGTCTTACAAAGTGGAGACAATTGGGATTGCTAAATGTCGTCCTTTCTTCCTCCCTCCCTCCCTTCCTTCCTTCCTTCCTTCCTTCCTTCCTTCCTTCCTTCTTCTTTTCATCCTTTTTCTTTTTTTCCTTCTTTCTTTCCTTCCTTGTACCATGATTCAACACATTTGATAAACCTAAGAGAGTATGCCTACAGGTAAGATCTTCCGAATTAGCACTACACTGTAAAAGGACAAGACATTTGTTATTAAAATGTCCCCTTGTGTTTGTTTATGGGGCATTTTGTTGTGACCTCTGAATCAGGAAATGTAACTTGATCAGTGTCTTCGATCAAACGAACAATATTATAATTATATGTTGGTTCCTGTCTTAGGCCCAAGCTAATTCTGCAATCACTATTTTCGACAGATAATTTGTATCTTTTATGTGCTTTCTTACTCTCTGTTCCACCAGGTCCAATAACAAATTCTGTTCTGCAGATTGTCTAATGTGCTCTGTTGTGTTTTTTTATCTCCCTAATCCAGTTGTATGTGTTCTTCCATTGGCCATTAATAGCACAGCTCTTTATTTATTTCTATCTCTCTTTCTTTTTTCTATCTCTCTTTCTTTTTTCTTTCCTTTCTTTCTTTCTTTCTTTCTTTCTTTCTTTCTTTCTTTCTTTCTTTCTTTCTTTCTTTCTTTCTTTCTTTCTTTTTCTTTTTCTTCTTCTTTTTTTCTTTTCTTTCTTCTTTTTTTTTTTTTTTCTGTAATGTCTGAGTCATCCTGGCCTGAGTATGGTAATCATTTACTTTCATTACCTTAAATCTTAGAAAAAATAGTCACAATGTACACAATATTAAAAATTAAGGTGACATTACCATCATACAAAGTATTACAGTTAATCCACAGATGATGTCAAAGAGGAAATATTAAAGCTCACAAGTACGACGACCTAGAACTCCACATATAGTTGCATAATTTGCAATGAGCAACAACTCTCACAATCCATAAACCACAGATCATGGTTTCTGAGATCAGAAATCGGGATTAAGAAAACAGTAGTGAGACTATAGATGGCAAAGAAACTGCCATATCCATTTAACACTAAAATTGCTGCTTTTAGCCCCTATTTGGGGTGCAGATGTATAGGTCTGTACTTTCTCCCAAACTTCCAAAGTCATCACCAAAAAACAGAACTTTCAAATCCCAAGGAGGGGTTTTTCTAAGAACTCCTATTAGTATGAAAACAAGAGAGACAAGGCTGACATTTTTACCCAAATACAGTAAGAGTCTTTTTTGACTACACAACAGCATAAGGAGCAAAGACCTTAAATGAAAAGTCTAAGTGAGGGGGGCACCGGGTGCTCAATCCCTTATGCAGCAGACTCTCCATTCCCACTCAGGTCCTGATCTCAGGGCCCTGGGATCCAGCCCCACAGGGGGCTCAGCAGGGAGTCTGCTTGTCCCTCTGCTGCTCCCCCAGCCGCTCGCGCTCTCTCTCAAATAAATGAAATCTTAAAAAAAAATGTAAAAAGAAAGAAAAAGAAAGGTAAGTGAGGCACTGAAAAGAAGAAGATGTAGAAGCAGTATAAGCATATTTGTTTGGCAGGGGCCCCAGCATAAGAATATTTTCTGGAACATGAAAAAGCAGTTGGTTAAAATAACAAACAAACCACAGTCAAAAAGATTAGCCCCTGACTACACGAGACAACTTCTGAGGGTCTTTATGAGTAAAGTCAGAGAGAGGATTATAAACTATGCACACATATGTATATACAGTGTGTTTGTACTATACACACACACACACACACACACACACACGATTCACTTAACAATAAAGAAATTTGTTATACATACATATACCTATATATAATTTTCTTACTCCTCCAGTATACCTACTTAAGCTATAGGATATCACATTTGCCAAAATATATATATTACATATTTATTTTTTTTTATTATTTTTTTTTTATATTTCATATTTATAATTTGTGATTCTGGGAAGCAGCAATTTTAAATAAAAACTGGTAAAGGGAAGAGAGAGAAAAGATAAGAGAATAAAAGAAAACTGTTCTGCAAATCAGTTTTAATTATAAGGAAAAAAATGAAATAGAAAACAATGAAGATATAAGGATACTTGAATTGAGCAAGATAAAATAATTGAAAGCCTTAATATCTACTAGGAAATTGGCCAGACTTACTCTGATATATAATGGTTTTTATTACTGTTTTTTGTTAGTTTTAACGTGTCTTGCATTTTACTAAATGTGGCTTTGTTACAGCATTTTTCCTTAGGTGTTCTTAGTAAAGGCTGTTTTGCAAACTTAAAAATATGTATTGTCACATAATTATATTGAGGCTTCATGCACATCTATTATAGTATCAAAACATGTTTCAAATCTTATAAGTATAGTTTTAATCACCTTTTTCTTCACTACTAATATCACTTTTATTTAAAGAAATAAGTGCCAGCATTTTCTATTTAGTATCTCAAAAAATGTTTTTTTCACATTATTTTGTTTTTTTTCCTTATAAAAGCAATGTATTTTACTGGCTATATTCATTCTATAGGAATTGTGAATATCATCAATAGTGATTTTCAAATGACATACTAGTTACCATTTGTGAATTTCCAGTCGATTAATATATACTTTTTGGTTTGAGCTGCACGGAATCTATGTAAGGTGTAACTGCCATGCAAGTATTCACTACAACAGATTAGATATTTTCATTGTTTTTGAAATATTTCTTATCTGTATTTGAGTCAGTAGTTAAAAGTTAAATTATAACTATATATTTTCTGAATGAGTTACTTTAGATTGCAGCCACATTTTAAAGTATGCTAGGTAAAGAAAGAAACCTAGTGGAGGTTTATAAACAAGGGGTGAAATTTATTTTTAATAGTATTTATTTAACATTGTTTAATACATTTTGTGAATATATCATTTTTCTAACATAAATTACATGGCTTTAGGAGAACGATGGATATTGCAACTATGAATAATATAAATAGAACTCAATATTTTGATAGCTTATAAACAAATGTCATTGATTCACTGCTGAAATAGCAAGAGAAACCTCACATGCTCTAAATTAAGAGTAAAGTACTAAATGAAAGTGAAAACCTGTGCTTCACTTGAGATTGATAGGAAGAAAATAGCATGACAGAGGAGGAAATGGGAAGGAAAATGGAATTTGGGGCAATGACTATAGATAGGAAAGAAGTCTAAAGAGATCATGCACTGAATTTTGTATGCTAATCATACTGATCTGAATATTCAATACACATCCAATATAATTTGCTCCAAATTACTGCCCAATTTTCCCTAAAATGGGTCATAATTTTTTTTCTAGTCAGGGTTTAAAATAAAGATCAGATCAACTTATTTATTTCTGTGCACTCTCCTTTCATTTCCTTACTTTTAGAGTCCTAGATATTGTGTACAAGAAAAATATATATAGGCAATGATTGATTCAAAGATGTCATGGTTTTATTTTTATAATTTTATTTTTAATAAATATTATGTATACTTAAGGTGTACAACATGATGTTTTGAGATATAGCCATCATGCTATACATTAGTATAGCTGGTGTAGATATATCGGACAAAGTAGACTTTAAAAGAAAGACTGTAGTAAAAGACAAAGATAAGTAGCACATAATGATAAAGGGGCCAATTAAACAAGAGGCAATCCAACAAAAGAATATATATTTCTAAATATTTATACATCCAACATAGGAGCACTTAAATTTATAAAGCAACTATTAATAGACTTATTGTACAATAATACAATAATAGTAGAGGATTTTATATCCCACTTGCATCAATGGATAGATTAGCCAGACAGAAAATCAATAAGGAAACATCAGCCTTACACAACACATTAGACCAAATGTGTATAAACAGATATTTATAGAACATTCCATCCAAAAGCAACAGAATATATGCTGTTCTCAAGTGCATCTGGAATGTTTTCCAACATACATCATATGTTAAGCTATGAAACAAGTCAAACGATTTAAGAGGCTTGAAATCATATCAAGCATCTTTTCCAACCACAATATTATGGAACTTGAAATTAATTATATGAAGAAAATTGGAATATTCACAAATAATGTGGACATTAAACAACATGCCACTGAAAAACCAGTGGGTCAAAGAAGTTAAAAGAGAAATCAGAATATACACTGAGACAAAGAAAATGAAAATGTAACATGCCATGATTTATGGGACGTGGCAAAAGCAGTTCTTAAGAGGAAAGTTCATAGTGATTAGTACCTACCTCAAGAACCAAGAAGTCACAAATAACCCATCTTTACACCTCAAGAAACAGAAAAGAAGAACAAATGAAACCTAAAGATAGTAGAAGGAAGAAAATAACAAAGAATAGAGAAAAACTAAATGAAATAAAGATGTAGAAGTCAAGAGAGAAGATCAATGAAACTAAGAGCTGATTCTTTAAATAAACAAAATTACAATCCTTTTGCTAGACTCACCGAGAAAAAAAAAAAAAAAGAGAGAGGACTCAATTCAGTGCTAAGATTTATTTGAGAGGACTCAGTTCAAAAAAGATGAGTCTATTCAATGCATGTAACAGTAAAGAAATTGGGATATATAACTGTATATGTACAAGGGAGGGGCACCTGGGTGGGTCAGTGATTGAGCATCTGCCTTCAGCTCAGGTAATGATTTCAGGGTCCTGGGATCAAGTCCCACACATCAGGCTCCCCAGAGAGAGCCTGCTTCTCCCTCTGCCTATGTCTCTGCCTCTCTCTGTGTATGTCTTATGAATAAATAAATAAAATCCATTCAAAAATTTATATATACAGTGGAATATTATTCAGCCACTAAAAGAGAATAAAATTTTGACATTTGTGACAACATGGATTGATCTTGAGGTCATTATGCTAAGTGAAATAAATCAGAGTAAAATAAATAGCATATGATCTCAAAAAAATACCATATTTTTTTGCTTATAGTGGACTCTTAAAAATTTTTTTAAAAGATAAGCTCATAGTTCCAGAGGTTGCCAGAGGAAGAGGATGGCAGGTGGGAGAAATGAGTGAAGAGAATCTGAAGAAAAAAATTGGGTTTAAGCTAATGAAATTGGGCCATATCTATAAAATAGAATACAATGGAGGCTATGTATGAATATGACATTTTTTATATAGACAGATGATCGAGTGAAAATAGCATTATTATAATATGATTCAATTTTTATAATATGTATATATGTGTATGTGCATAGAAAAAGTCTGAAAAGCTATACATCAGAATATTGTACGTTGTTATCTTTGAATGATAGAATTACAAGAGATTTATTTTAAGCAGAAGGAAATAGGATTCTAGGCTTATTGATCCAATGTAACTGCAATTTTGTTTTCATTGATAAACATCTCCCCATTTCTTCTATCTCTTCTCCTCTGATAACTACAATTCTGTTTTCTGTTTCTATGTACTGTTCAGATTCTACACATAAGTGAAATCATACAACTATTTTTTTGGGAGTCTGGCTTATTTCACTCAGCGTAGTGTCCTCCAGTTTTATCCATGTTGTTGCCAAGGGCAGCGTCTCTTGCCTTTTGATACTGAGTAATGTGCATGCATACACCTCAAGTTCAGTTCTTTATCTACTCTGTCAACAGACACATACGTTTCCATATCTTGGCTATTGTGAATAACACTGAAATAAACTTGGGAGTGCAGTTATCTCTTTGAAGTACTCATTTCATTTCCTTTGTATATAACTCCAGAAGAGGGGGAATGTTGGGTCATATGGTAGTTTATTTTTGGTTTTCTGAGGAACTTACATAATGTTTTCCATATTGCTGTATCAACTTATATCCCCATCGACAGTTCAGAGGGTTCCTTTTTCTCTTCATCTTTGTCAACACTTGGTCGTTATTATTTTTTCGATTTCAGCTATCCTGACAGGTGTGAGCTGGTATTTCATTGTGATCTTGATTTGCATTTCCTTGATGATTAGTGATGTTGAACACCTTCCATATATCTGTTGATCATTTGTAATCTTTGGAGAAATATCTATTTGGGTCCTTTGCCTGTTTTTTAATCATTTATTTTGGTTTGGTTTTGTTTATTGCAATTGAATTATGTTATGCGGATTATAATTAAAATCTTAAATATATTCAGATGTACTCTCTAGATAATTATACGTGCATTTTCCTATTTAATCTGACATTTAAATTACAGAGTAAATATTCACATAATTACTAGTTATAGGTAGACCACACAGCAATGACTTTTGTTATATAAGGGATTTATGCAATCACTTCTCTATTGATAAATTGATAGAACTCACAGATCGAATAAAAGGATGTGTTTGATGACCTTTCCTAGGAATCATTATCTAATTTCTCTTATATTTTATTACCAATTCTTATTATTTTTGTTTTATAATGGTCTTATTTCTCTTATAAGATCCCAAACTGAAAAATTAAACTGAAAAAAACAAAAACAAAAAGTTACATTGAAAAATTGGAATAATAAGCTTTAGCTTAATTCCTTCAAGGTCTACATTTGGAAAATGAGATTTCTGATGCCTAGGTAGTGTTGGGGTGTGTTCAGTCACTTGAGGCTTTCTCTTCCTCATCAAGAGACTATGATACCTTTAGAGTCTCAAAATTCAGAATCTAACCCTCTGACTTCATACAATTTTTAAGCCTATAGAGTTAATATGACACATATTTGTCACACCACCAATATTACAGACAGAAAACTTTACATACACTTCCCAAAAGTATTCTCAAGCCCTAAAAGTTTAAATGAGTCCAAGTATGTTCCAAGAATTCATTGCTTAGATCTATCAAAGACCACAACAGAACTGACTGGTAGCTGATGTCAATCATTCTTCTTTAGTTGTTCAGATTATGTGAACTCAATCAATTTGGTAGCAATTAAGAAAAGACAGAGATTATACCATTTGGGGTAGAAAATTTAGTTATCCATCACCTCTTAATTTTTATTTCCTGTCTTAATATGTTTCTTTGTTTAGTTTTATTGTCTCCTTGTTAGGTAATGGAGTTAGGACTAACAAACACATAATAAGGAGTATACATCACTATGACATGAAGTCACTTGACTTATATTAAATATTAGCATCATACATAAGAAGAAGGGATATAATTGATTGGTGATCCCTCTGAAACCCAACACTCAGTTTTTTTCCCAAGAACATTGAGAATTTAAAACCATTGGACAGTATCTTTTACTAGGGCCAGACTATATAGCCACGCATCTTAGACTCTGATGAACAGGACAATGTAATCACGGTGTTTAAAGAAGCTTTGCTAGGTTCCATGATTTCTTTGGGTACTATAGATAACTTTGTGTTGCTGTCATCTGTACAGAGGCCTAGGAAGTCATTAGGGCAAGCTACTTAAGAAAGGCATTCGATCCTTTTGTCATGCTCCAGGTAGAGGTCAGTAGTAGAGATCCTAGTCATGATGCTAAGGAAAGTAAGCCTCTCAGGTATGTCTCAATCTTTGCCGGAGCCTGAGAAAATAAGAATTCATTAGAGAAGCAATACTAGTTATTAGCAAATAGAATCTCCCCACAACGCAATGAAATTGATTGGCAGCTAAAATTTGAATGGAGTCTCTTATCCTGATCAATAGGAGAACGTAAGAGTCGCCCTCCATCATGAAAAGGCAATCACAGCAAGGCTGAGTATAGACCCTTCTGGTAAGGGATTTTGCAATTTTTTTGGTGTGATTTCTTTAACTTGGAGAAATTTAGAAGCAAATCAATAAGAACAATAATGAGTATTTTAGGGAATTTACTGCAGAAGAAACCATAGCTTAAATTCTGAAAGCCAGTGTGACAGATCATATAACTACCCTGTCTCTGAGTTCACTTGCAGCTACAGAAGCCAATTCCCATTAGACTCCTTGACCCTGCACTGTCTCTCCGCAAACTGGGAGCTGACTCTGCAGTGAATAGCCACACTGAAGAATGGAAGGGAATTGGAGGTGAGATTAGACGTCTGAAGATCCTGAGTGCAATGCTCAACACCTAAGGGTCTGAAAGGATAAATGCCTCTGGTGAAACGCTCCTGTTGAGGCAATTTAGCAATAATTCCTCTGTAGTTCCTCCGGAACTCAGGGTGGAATTGAGCCCCAGTTGCCCACAGTTCCCATGGGGCTGACTTTTGTACATTTTTAAAGCTTTTCTCATTTCAATGTCTCACTTTCCTCATTTGGACGCCTTGAGATTAGTTTGTCCTGCTCATTTGGGACCCAAGTCCTCACCTTGAGGTCTACTTTCGGGGACTCCAAATCCTGCACTGGCAGAAAATAAGCGATGCAGCAGGATGACCTCCCAATGAAGGATGGCCAGAGCAAGTCCTCACACAGAGCATAAACAGTACCGGGCAGATGGGCTTACCAAGGAATTTACTTCTCTCTCAGGGTTGGGATTGTCTGCATTTTCTGACTCGCAGGATTTTTAGACTGCTGTGGGCACCTGATTGATGTGTGTATTCCATTCAGGTAGAAAGTCCTGGCTGACTAACAAGATTCATGTTCCCCTTCAGTTTTGGGCGCTAAGTATATGGATGCCCAACTAAAGTATCTGAAATTTCCCAGCTTCTTTTTTCAGTCAGGCCTTCCCCTGTGATTAAGTTTTCTCTGATAAAACATGAGCAGAAGTGAGTAGTGTGATGAGCATAAAAGTAGTGTGATGATGATAAAACATGAGCAGAAGTAAGTCTGGTGCAAGAAAATTTTCACAGGTTACTCCAAGGTCTTTCCACCTTTTGGCTTTCTGACATAGCTAATAACAGGTTGAAGTTGCAGGCCACATATTAAAAATGACATTGCATCTGAGTTTGTGAAAGCATAGATCCTCTGACATACAGCAGATGGAGCATGCTAGTGCTGAAGGCAAAATGTAAACTAGCCCTTGCACATTTGGGGAAATTTTATTACAGCAAATGAACTCCTCATAACTATTGCAGCTTTCTTCCTTTTTCCAAATGAACATTTTAATAGGTGTATTATATTCTTGCTCCATCGTTGCACATTAGTTGTGGTCATACAGGTACGTTTATTTTTTTAAGGTTAGCAGAGAAAGAGTAGCCATAGCATAACCTGATAGAGAGTACTTACTGTACATCACCAAGAGATCCTAAAAAATAAGCTGGATATAGTACAGATTGGGACATGAGGCATTTACCTTCAGAATCCGTGATGAAATAACTCTGCTTATGGGAAAAAATGACATTCAGGAAGACTATAGCGCATTTATTTCTATATCTTAGCATCTGTTCTTATATTCTTTCTTCTATTTTTAAAAAATCCCTGAATTGTAGTTGGTAATGTAGACACTAAAAGGGAAATTACATTTCCTGGCCATTAGATGTGGCATTGTGCTTCGCACGGGACCAACAAAATCGAGGGGGTAGATGTGTACATATCCTGTGCTTCTTCTTTCCTATTTCCACAGCCTGAGACCTAAAGCTTGAAGCCAAACAACATATTTAGGATGTCAGAGCAAATTCACATAATGGGATCTTAGGAGTAAAACTCAACCTAGATATTGTTGTTCACCAACATTTGGAAAAAAAGGTGAAACATAATGTAATTTCTATCATATTTAGTTAAACTGGAAAGTAAACACAAATTTCTATTGAAATTACAATGCTTCAAGTTAATTAATATGGACACATATAACTGAAAAAATACTGAAGAACAGATTGGTGGCTGCCAATGGCAAGAATGGGTAGGTGGGGATGCAGGGTGGGGCTTATGGGTGAAGGTAGTCAAAGGGTACAGACTTCTAGTTATAAGAAGAATGAGTCCTGGGGTATAATCTACATGATGACCATCGTGAACATACCATGTGGTAAGTTTGAAAGTTGTTAAGAGAATAGATTTTAAAAGTACTCATCCCCCAAACACATTAAAATTGTAACTGTGTTAGGCGATGGATGTTAAATTTATTACTGTAATCATTACATGTATACCCTAAACCTACACTACACCATATGTCCATTACAGCTCAATAAAGCTGGAAAAAAAAAAGATTGGGCTATATAGATAATATATTCTGATGCTATTTGCCTATTTTAGAGGTGACCTCCACCTACCATCCACCAACCAGTTACTTTCATATAAAGTGAAAACTAAGTTTCCTCTTTATGGTGTTAACCTATTCCCCTTCTTCCTTCCCAGATTTAATCTACCAAGGTTGTGTTATATTCTGACCATGCATTAAAATTTTAGTCAAGCAAAGCTGATCGAAAGCGGTTCACATAATTTTTATATGTGTTTAAACAGGTTTAGAGTTAGCTTTGAAGTTGGTGCACAGAGACACTTCGCTTGCTATATTCCTTTAAACTATATTTTGCAGCTGCTTCCTTGTGTATGATTAATATTTTATATAAAATTATTTCCTATTTATGCAGTCAGATTATAAAAATACATTTACTGAATCCCATAAAATCTTCTAAAATATCTCATAAATTGATTTATCCAGTTTTTTAATCTGTTGATCAAAACAATGGTGGTGGTATATTTTAAAAATTAATGAAATTAGAGAATATTTATATGAACACATAATCATACTAAATCTTTACTCAAAGAAAAAATGTGCAGAAATGGATATATTTAAGCCACCACACTACCAAATAAATCAGCTAGAGTATGATTTTAGGACATTTCTAAATGGGTGGAGATATAATATTCATATGCCTAAATAAGAAATAAGAATAACATTTTAAAATAGCCTATAAGGTCTCAACCTATATAGTCTCTTAGAAGAACCTACAGAAAGAGAGTTTGTAAGGCCAGATCTTTTTCATTTTTTTTAAAGTTTTCATTTAAATTTCAGTTAGAAAAAAATAAAAAATTTCTTTTTCTGTGTAATATTTGTTTGATGTGTGTACAATATAGTGATTCAACACTCCCGTACCGTACCCTGTGCTCACTGCAAGTGACAGTAGTTCTTTTAATTTTAATTTTTTAAATAAAGTGTAGTTGACACACAATGTTACATTAGTTTCAGGTGTAAAACATAGTGATTCAGCTTCTCTCTACAGTATGCTACGCGTATAGCTACCATCTGTTATCACATAATCCTAACACAATAGCATTGACTATATTCCCTATGCTGCGCTATTTATTCCCATGACTTACTCATTTTATAACTGGGAGACTGTACCTCCCACTTCCCTTCTCCTACTTCGCTTATGCCCCCATGTTCTCCGTGTTTATAAGTCTGATTCAGCTTTTTGTGTGTTTACTCATTTTTTTCTCCCAATGAATGGAATCATGGTATTTGTCTTTCTCAGTCTGACTTATTTCACTTAGCAAAATATCTTCTATGTCCATCCATGTCATCTCATCTGGAAGGCCAGCTTTTTAGTTGACAGAAAAATTAACTGAAACTTCTACATGAGTGCAGATTTTAGTTTACATATTTTAATTGCACAGCTTAATAAATAAAAAGGGAAAATTATTTTATCCCTCAAATATTTGTGCTCATAACTAAAGTAAACGATTAGAATAAAGTAGTTAATAATCATTACTGATTAATAACTACAAAGTGTGAACACTCTAATCATACCATTATAGAAAAATAACTCACATCCCTAATTGTAATAATTCCACGTAAGCAGAAAATACCTGTAATATCAGTGTCAACTACATCATCGTGTGTCAGAGTAAGTATAGAAAGATTACCCACTTCAGGGGTCCCAGGGTGGCTGAAGTCATGATCCCAGCATCCTGGGACTGAGCCCTACATACAGCTCCCTGCTCACTGGGGAGTCTGCTTCTCCCTCTCCCTCTGCCTACCACTCCCCTTGCTTGTGCTCACTCTCTCTCTCAAATAAATACATAAAATCTTTAAAAAAAATTACACATTTTATTTATTTATTTTTTAAGATTTTATTTTTCTATTCATGAGAGACACAGAGAGAGAGAAGCAGAGACACAGGCAGAGGGAGAAGCAGGCTCCATGCAGGGAGCCTGATGCGGGACTTGATCCCGGGTGTCCAGGATCAGGCCTTGAGCTGAAGGCAGACGCTTAACTGCTGAGCCACCCGGGCATCCCCAAAATACAACTTTTAATTGGGCATATTACTTTAACACTTTGTTTCCAACAGTATACCAAGTAAGGATTTTGTGGAATTGTCACAGAGAAAATAAAATTGAAATCAGACTTTTCAATTCATTTGCATTATGACCTTGGCCATATTATTGCTTCTATGAGACTAAATTTTGTTTAATGTAAAATGTAAGGAAAACAATCTGTAACCTACAGCATTTATTTTCAAATTTTTATTATCTGTCAGACACTAAACTAGATGCTAAGGAGATATAATTGAAGAAGACAGATCCTGGCTTAAGGGATATTATATCTCAGAGAGAAAAGGAAACAAACATGTCAATGACTGTGAGATAGTGTGATGTGTGCAGGGTAATAAAAGGTCGCATTGTATGCTCTGTATTCAGGAAGGGAGAAAGAAGGTCTGCCATCAAACTGGGTCAAGGTGAATCACTGTAGAAGGTGCTTTGAAAGATAGATTGGGTGCAGTTGGATGAAGGAAGGAAGAAGTGTGTTCCAGGTAGAGAAAAGAGGATATGTAATGTCAGCGAGGCATAAAATGACATGGGACATTTTTTAAGTGGATACTGAGAAGAAGGACAGATGATAGGAAATGAGTCACTGGAAGACAGCACCAGCCAAATTATAAAAGGCTTTAGGTTTTAAGTCAGGCACTTAAAAATTATGACAATGTACTGCTATTGAAATATTAAAATATGCTTGTATTCGAGAGAAATTATCTTGGTAGCGTATAGGTGGTTGACGTTTGCGAAAATACAAGCAAGAAGTGCAATTGAAAATCAAATCTGTATACTTAGTAACAGGAGAATCACAGAACTTGGGACAATGGAAAAGGAGGGAAGAAGAGGAACGCAAAGTTAAATAAAGAGGAGAATTCACAGATTCTGGTAGACGATCGGACACGTGGCAAATGAAGGAATCAAAGCCTCTGAGTTTCTAACCTGCTGACTGCAGAAACAGGGCAACTCACAAGCATGACGACTATAGGGTGAGTGGACATTTGAGGAGAAAAATCGTCTTCAGATTTAAACATATTTATTTTAGCTTTTAATGTGACATCTCAGTGGAGAGGCCAGATGAGCTCTGGCTCAAAGCACAGAATCAGACATAGATTTGGAGTTATGGGGAATTTTGGTTTATAAGTGCTAATCAAAAACTTGTCCAGGTGAGATTATTCAGATTATATAAAACAGAGCTCTGGGAAGCAATGAAGGATATGACCCATGCAGAAATACTACTCAGGTTTTTGGTGATGAACAATTAACAATAAAACTTGGTTTATATCACGATAAATGCTAAAAAATATCCATAATCAGGTATATGTATATTTTATGTATAATTACATATAATATATATTATTGACAAATTATGTATTAGTTTATAGTATATAAATTATATAATATGAGTACATATACATGTGTGTATGTGTGTACATGATATATATACACACACACACATATATTAAAAAAGTACGTTATATATGTGTGTAATCACTAGATTGCTGCAGGTCCAGAGTATAAGGTAATTCTAAAAGAAAATGTCTTGAATGGTCATTTAATTTTTAAAAAACATAGTAAATTTCTTAAACATTCACTTCATAATGAAAGGTAGGAAATATTCATTTAAAAGCAAGTCTAAAATGTGTTTGGATGAATTATTTTACTTGACATCTCATTTCTATGGTTACCTATAGTTTTGTTGTATCTTTACTACCCAGTTTCCAAGTTTTTCGACACATTCCCCCTTTAAGCGGAATCCTCGCTTTTTCCATTCCATTTCACCTACTTCAGGCATCTTTGAAAAATGTATTGGCATAAAAACCCAATCGATCTGAACAAATATTGTTCAAAAATCTGATCTCATTTCACAGAAGATAAAAATTTGGCATTAATAGAACTTAATATTAAAATCTTAGTTTGTATTTTACTCGTTTTGTTTTTTTTTTTTTAAATCAAAATAATCAAAAGTGTTTCCCAGACTTGGTAACATACGATGATGAATTTTCATTTCATTTGCAGAATGAATAGACTCAGAGAAAATGCTATTATTACGTAAGTACCTTTTCTGAGTGCTAAATGAAGATTTACCGCATGATAAACAGATGATTATTTTGTGTCTGTGTTATGATCAAATAGCGGTAGACATCTGAGCACACAGCTTCAGTAACTGCATGACAAAGGCAGGCTGCCTGAAGTCTTCAATTAAGGAAAAAAACAGATCCTTCAGGTCATTTCTGGGAGAATTGAAAACTGCATTGCAATTAGAGCTTCCAGTGGGAGAAATAGCTCAATCTAATCCCATTTATAAATAACAAAAGGAACAATGATAGCAATTTATCATCAGTCCCTGCCAAGGAAGTACACTGAAGAAAGTGGCCAGGGAGATTAAAGATAACACCGTATGTGTGCTGGATGCCTAAATCAAAACTAAGAATGGCAAACTCTGGGGAGTTTGGTCTGCTATGGTTTAATACCATAGCTATGGTCTGCTTATAATTAGTTTCTTTTTCATTAAAAAAAAAAAAAAGAAAAATGAAAACATTCTGAAGATACTTTTTTTTAAGGATGTAATGTGATCATGATACATTTACCTTAAAAAATATTCCTTAGTTCCTTTGATTTAGCAAAAGTATGAAGGGACATTATAGATACTGTGAGCATCACAATTCATCTCATGTAAGAAAACGGTATATTTTGATTACGTATTTTTATGATCCCATTTCTTGTCCACTAGTGAAGAAGAAATTATTATTTATACAACTTTAAAAATTAAGATACTATCTTAGGATATGTAAAATATACCTTTAATTAATCATGGTTTACTCTAAAATAATATTATGGCTCTTTATACATAGTATAAGAGCCTCCCATCCTTTATGGTATTAGTGATATATTACATTTTTGCATATGCTGTAAATACCGATATATTTCTACTATTTTTGGTCTAGCAGTCAGTTAACTTTTAGAAAGATTAAACTTTAAAAAGATAAAGTTATCCCTACTTTGTTTTTTGCCATTTCCAGCTCTCACCATAGCTTGTGTAGAAGAACTCTCTCTCTATCATATTATTAATTTGTAACAAGTTTACCATATTCCTTCTGCTTAAAGAACTTCTGTTAAATTTTCTTATAGTGTAGGTTTGCTGATAATGAATTCTTAATGTTTTACTTCAACTGTTAAGGCTTGTTTTTCTCCTTCAATTTTGAAAGATAGGAAGAAAATGGAGGATGAAAATTTGAATAAAGAATCTAGCATAGTAGATTTTCTTTTATTTTTTTCAACACCAAATGTTTTAGTTGTCTCTCTTCTCATATACAGTTTTTAACAAGAAGACTGTGTAATTCTTATCTCTGTCCCTCCATATATAACTTTTTTCCCTGGCAATGTTCAGAATATTTTTAATATCTCTCTCTCTTCCTCTCTCTCTCTCTCTTTCTCTAATTGAATATGATGTGTCTTGGAAATTTTAATTTCTCCCTTGCTTTTTAAAAAAATCTTAAGATATTGCTTGATGTTTTCTGAGCTTCTTGAAAATATGGTTAGCTATCTTTCACAATTTTTGTAAGAATTTCTATTATTATTTCTTCAGATAGTCTTCTGTCCATTAATCTTCTATTCCTTCTGAAATTTCAGTTACATGCATGTTAAACCATTTGATATTGAGTAGTAGCGATACATTCTATTATTTTCTTTTCTACCTTTTAAAATATATTCTTCTTTTCCATTTTCTTTTCTATTTTTCTCTGTTTCAATTTGAGTAATGTCGATTAGCATTTCTCCAATGCCACTTATTTTTCAAACCTTATCAAACTTTTTCAAGTTCACTGATTAAGATTATTATATGAGGAATGTTGAAAGACTTTCAGGAAAAGAAATTGGAAAAAAAAAAAAAAGGCTGTGGGCTATTCAGTCTTTGAAGAGGCAATGATTGATTGAAAATGCATAGAAGAGTGGCACCTGGGTGGCCCAGTTGGTTGTTTCTGACTCTTTATTTCAGCTCAATTCATGATCTTAGGACCATGAGATAGAGCCCCATCTGGGGCTCTGCATTGGGTGTAAAGCCTGCTTGGGATTCTCTCTCTCTCTCTGCCCTTCCCCCACAAAAAAAAGAAGAAGAAATAAAGAAAGAAAGAAAAAGAAAGAAAGAAAGAAAGAAAGAAAGAAAGAAAGAAAGAAGAAGAAAAAGAAAGAAAGAAAGAAAGAAAAGAAAGAAGAAAAAGAAAGAAAGAAAGAAAGAAAGAGAAAGAAGAAAGAAAGAAAGAAAGAAAGAAAGAAGAAAGAAAGAAAGAGAGAGAGAAAGAAAGAAAGAAAGAAAGAAAGAAAGAAAGAAAGAAAGAAAATACATAAAAGATATGAACCTAAAGGAAGCAGAATGTATCCCAAACAGGATAAAAACTAAAGTACACCCACATATATTGCAAAAATGTGTAGAATGCCAAAGACTAACAGAACATCTTGAAAACACCAACAGAGAAAAGAGAGATAACATGCTAATAAAAACCAAAAAAAGAGAAATATTATAGATATTATTAACAGCACCACCTCAACAACAACAAGTTATCCTGCCTTTTATCTCCTGTATATAATATAGATTCTAAATCTTGAGAAAGAAAAGTTTTGACTTCAGAGTATTAAAGATGCAGAAATGAGAAAGCTAAATATATATCCAAAGAAACTTGTTTTTTTCTCACAAATCAAATTTGCTCTGGAAATATTGTATGGTATAGTTTTTTTTTTTTAAATGCTATTGGTAAATGGGTCTTAATGTGATATGGCAAGACCAGAGAAATCAGATGTAAATTTATATTTTTGAGTGTGTTTGTTGTTTCACACATTTAGGGGATGCAGCTTCTCATGTAGTTTTTAGTTTTATTATTTAACTTTGGAAAGGATGCCAAATTTTTATAGTTTTTAAGCAATGTGTACACTTCAGTTATGTATATATATAGTGTGTATAACACACACACACACACTGATATATATTTACACATATATATACACCCACACACATTGATGTGTGTATCAATATACACTGATCTATATTATACTTACACATACAAATAAGAAGAGGTGAAAAGCATAGCCTTTGCATTCTCTACAGCTAAGCAGCAAATTCTTCTATGATTCTGCTGTAATGTATACAAATGGAGAAGGGTATTAAACCATATTTAAGAATTTTTATTTTTTTTATTTTCCTAAGAATTTTTAAAAACCCTAGGTTTTTGGCTAGAAAGCATATGTTTGAATAGCTCTGTTGATGGAATGTAAGTTGGTACATCCTGCCAAAACAAGTCCTCTGGGCCTTTATCAAAGAGGCAAGTGGGACGATGGAGAACGTAGGAAAATGTGGGGGAATGAGGTTGAATAGCTATTCCAGGATATACTTCAGAGTCAACATGTCAAAAACAAACCTGTTTCTTTTCCATTCAAACTTTCTTCTCCTTCCTTGTGATGTACTCTACACGTCAGGACAACTATTTATTTCACGAATCAGGCTACGAGTTTATGTCACTCACTATCCCTGACCTCTCTCCTGCTCTTGCTAAATCTGTTATCAGATTGTTGTTGTGTCTTCCTGTGTCATAAATTCTCAAACTTGTTTTGTTTTATTTAGTTTTCTCTCCCCCCTCTCTGTCTCTATTCTCACTTATACTACTTTAGTTAGATGCCCTGTCCTCTTTCAATTACATATAAATATTTCTTCACAACTCTTTTTTCCATACATATTCAATATTTGTTATGCTTTCAGGGTTAGTTTTCTAAATTAAAAATTTGATCATTTAAATGCCAGCATAAAATCTCTTCTGGCTTTCTGCTATCTTTAAGATAAAATGAAAATTTGTGGTTTATTTGGGCATTTCATTTCTGTTTAGGTTGCTTTATTTACTGATAACCAAACGTTTAATTTCTCTCATTTTGGAGTTTGTTGAATGTCCTAGAGCTTTGAATTTTCTCATTGTGATTTTTATTTGAAGGTGCATATTTTGTTGTTGTTGAATTTAAAATGAAGTTACAAATATCACAGATAAAATAGAGTAGAAAAGCACATCGAGTGTTAATGTATGAATGTAGATAAATATTTGATTATTCCAAATCATACAAAAACACACCCAACTCTGTGGAACAGAGCAGGATTCAAATGATAGCTGAAAGAAGTAAAAATATAAATGTAACAAGTTATTTAAAATTTTAAAGCAAGTGTAAATAAATTAAAATAGAGATGAAAATATGGTAGGAAAATGGTTGGGAGGAGGAAAGGTACAAGATGAAACAAATGAGCTGTTTTCATTTATTATAACATAAATTAATAGCTAATGTCTAAAATTGATAAATCAGGGATCCCTGGGTGGTGCAGCAGTTTGGCGCCTGCCTTTGGCCCAGGGCGTGATCCTGGAGACCCGGGATCGAGTCCTACGTCGGACTCCCGGTGCATGGAGCCTGCTTCTCCCTCCGCCTGTGTCTCTCTGCCTCTCTCTCTCTCTCTCTCTCTCTCTGTGGTACTATCATAAATAAACAAAAATTTTAAAAAAAATAAAAATAAAATTGATAAATCAGGCATATTAATTTGATAAATCTAGTGGTAATTAACAGAAGAATAACCTAAAAGAATCAAGGGAAGTTGCACTGATAGGAGTCAGAAGATAACAATAGCAGGAAATTGTTGCATTTTGTTGAAACGATTCCATTTTTGTTTTAAAAATCTTGAATATATTATTTGTCAAATAATAATAAAGTACATGACATACTACAGAACAAAACATTTACCCTACATGACAAAAATTACCATCCAGCAATCAAATAATGATTTTTTTTTTAATTACACTGGGATCAGATTATGATATAAATAAGAGCTTGGAAGGGATAAGATGAGCATCTCCAAATGATGCTAGTGAAAATATAACCCATAGACTTACTTTTACAGAAAATAATCATTAAGTGTCAAATATCAAAGTACGTCTTTTAAAAATCCATTCCAACAAAATATTCAGAAAATTAGATAAGTTTAGACTAAATTAGAGAACAAATATTAACAATTGAATCTTCATTTTCTATAGCACCTGCAATTTTGAAATAGGTGTCTTGATTTCAAAATTAAGAATACATAGATGAATAATGCAGTCAAGGAATTCAGATTACACATTTGGAAATGAAATATAATAATAAATTGGTTTTAAATCAGCAGAACACCAAATTAACAAATACTTTATCAAATATCTGTATTGTTAACTCTTCCTCCTGCATAATATCTGTGACAAAATAAATATAATTGTATGATTCTTAACTACTATTTCTCATTGTAAAGAAAGTCATTTTGGTAGATGATATATTTCCAGGATCCATTCAAGCCATAGGAGATAGTTATTAAGATACTTTTTAAGTGTGTGGCACACATAGGACCACGAGGAAAGAGAATTAGTTATTCTGTTCTCTCTACTGAATTCTCAGTCTTGTAAAGTAGCTTCCTTAGCAGGCATTCATTAGATACTTGTTAAATCAATGGATTAATTAATGAACAACTTAGAACCATTTTTTTCCCTTTTGCATTTGGGAGGAGTGTTTTACCAGTCAGAGCAACAAGAAGACAGTTGTTCAATGTACACTATACCACAGCTGCCAAATCCCAAGTAGGAGGGATATCTACTGCACCTACTGTATTTCCATGAGACTGGCTTTCTTTACTCATGATATATTAGAAACTAAGGCAGCCATGAAAATGTTGACCTCCAAGAATTTACTGAACCCTGATGTAGGTAGGTGACACTTTCACAATCCATGGGCTAGGTGGGAATCTGAGCAAATTACACTTTTATCTATAATTTTCAAATAACCACATGTAGATCTCAAACTGGTTTCAGTTTAAAGGTGACAGAAATTTTCCTAATCTTGGGATGCCTGGGTGGCTCAATGGTTGAGTGTCTGTCTTTGGCTCAAGGCGTGATCCCACATCCGGCTCCCTGCATGGAGCCTGCTTCTCCCTCTGCCTGTGTCTCTGCCTCCCTCTCTGTGTCTCTCATGAATAAATAACTAAAATTTATAAAAAAAAAGGAATTTTCCTAACTTCAAAATTAATGATCTAATAAATTAATACTTCCATTTTATTTTTTACCATTTCAACTGTAATAGACACAGCAAATGTATTTATTGGGTTTTCTGCACCTTCAATTAAGATATTGGCAACATTGTGAAACTGTGTATTGAGATCATAAAATCAGAGAAGTAGACTCAGTGGAAAATGGAACAAGAAAAACACTGAAACTGTTTAACTTAGGTAGGCTTTGATTGTGAATTGATGAAATAGCCAAAATATTTTTATGATAATCAGTTTTATTTATTTGTAGTCATATGTTGCATATTTATAAAAATGTCCATCTAAAATAAGCATAAAATAAATGTAGTTGATGTATTTGGTGTACATAGATTATTGAGTTTCATTAAGGCACATATATTTTTGCAAATTATAATGTCAGAACTTTACATTTATCAGAAGAATCTTTTCACATCCTGTTGACTTTTTATTTCTTTTCTTGTTCCAAGAGAGTTAATAAAAAGCAAGAGAAAATTCAGAGCCAGCTATATCACAGCAGCAGAGTAAAAGCAAACAGCTGGTACATAAACATGATTGGAGATTCATTAGATCATGAATATATATTCACACTTACCTGACATTCCAAGGTGAGAAAGTTTTAGTTATTGTCAGTGCTATAGAGTTGCAATAGCTCATTGGACCCAAAGCTGCTTGAAATATTATAAACAAGACATCTAAGGTATCCTTAAGGAGAAAAAGGAAACAACAGTAGATGAATCCAAAAATATAAAAAAATAAATAAACAAATGAAGCTATCCATATGGCTCTATGAAACTACTGCCAAAAAAAAAAAAAAAAAAAAATCCCAGAAAATGTAATTGTCTTTATTATAGGAATTCATTACTTTTCTAAGCATTCTGAAATAATTCTCCTTTGTGTGAAAATAGTTTAAGAAAATACAGCTCTTTATCTGGCTTACTAGTAAGCCTATACCCAAGGCCTTGTGTGTTATATGCGCTAGCAATGGAAGAGGAACCATAAATATATTTAACTGATGACAAGAATGAATATTTATTTGCTTAAAAGCCTACATTTTTTTTAAAAGTGGAAGAGAAATGATCATTTAACGTATTACCTACATATATTTTTGTATGTGAGAAATGAAATATTCTGTTAAATTAGTAATTAAACCAGAACACATAATATACATAGAAATTAACAGAGGACATTGTTTTGAATGAAAGCATGAATTGGTGGCATTTGCAAATAATAGTTTGAATACCCCCTAAAGAAACTTATGTTATAAAGTAAACTTCTTGGGAGATTATTTTTTTCCTAACTTTCAACTGTTTAGGAATGAACACATCACAAAAATGTATGTAAGGATATTATTTTCATTTCTTTTTCAATACATTAGAGTTTCCATCTTTGTTTCTAAGCATCTGCATAACTAATATATGTAGCAATTTCCCATTTCCTAGAAAATAAATAAAATACCTGTAATATTGTTGGATGAGATGAGGTTCTGCCTCTAAGTTTAACTGATAAAGCTAGTTTAAATTCAACCAAATCTTAAACAATTCTAATTTTTCTTACCTATTTGTTTCAGCACACTTCCAGTTTCATTTCATTCTTTGTAACATGCAAAATAGATAGATTTACTTATCTACTTATCCTTGTACTTACTTACTTCTCTCTATTCTAAAGTTGATCCCTAGAGTTCTTATATATAATTCCTTAATAGAAATGCAATTTTTAAAAGAGAATGTCAACATGTTTAAACTAGATGTTGGAATTCTAGAAACAAAAATTCAAATGAAATCAATAGTACTGAGAAATTCTAAGTGAGTAGGGAAATTATTCCAGTGAGGAAAATCACTTCAGACAATGTAAGTTTTAATGGATTTTTTTTGTTGTTGACCCACAGGCAGCTCGAATCCAAGATGTTTCAAAATCTGCTTTTTTTCATCTTTAGTGGTCATATTGACTCTAATGCTTTTTGCACAAAATGTTTAATTGAAACATGAGAAGTAATGTTTTTCAAAGTAATGTAAACAGTTTGAACACTAGAGGGAAATTTACTTTTTGTAGTTAAATTCCACTAGGTAAATTTAATTGTATTTTTCTGAAAAATATAACTAAATACATTTTTCATAATTTTACTCACAAATTATTTGTGATCACTCAGTTGCATTTTAACTTTCAAATGAATATCCAATAAATTTTGATTCATGCCAATTTGAATGACAATTGGTACCATTGTGAATATTGTTTTTGGCCCATTAGTCCAAAGAAGTTTTTATTTCTGGGTCATATTTAGCAAATAATATATTCCATCAAAGCCTCTCATTCTTCTAAATTTTGAACAAATTCTAATTTTAGAGCATGTACTTTTTTACAGTTTCAGTTTTATTTTCTATTTATTTTTTCTCCAATTGTGCGTTTTATTTTTATCAGTCAATTTTGGTGGCTTGCAGATTTAGGGACAGTGAGATAGCAATCATTTTCTCATTTATAACAATTTTACTGAAAGAAGCTTTAGAAAATGTTCTCTTTTTAAAATTTCTTTCTAGCATTAGTTGTCATTAATTGAAGATAACTGTTATGTAAAATAATCCAAAAAAAGTTATCCAGCACTGCTTTATTTTCTAAACTAATCTGTTAGTGACACATTTCTTAAATACATTCCTGAGCAACTTATGTATTGTGTGGTAAGTATGTATGCTTTAAAAGTGATTAAAAGGCTCATAATAATCTCAGTTATTCTTGTTTCAAAGCAAATATGTTGGGTCACAGATTAGCATTGAAAATACCATGATCAGGGTAGATACCATGATTTGATAGATTCTTTGAATTCCAAGTTACATGCAATTCTGTTCTTAGGCATCTAGAGACAGAATTATTGGCAAAATGGATCATCTTAGAGACATTGTAATGCAAAAAACAATTACCCAATTTTAGGTGAGTTTTATCTTTAAGTACTGTATCCAAAATTTGATGCCGTTTTCTGCTTTTAAAATGAACCAAAACCAACTAATCAAGGAACCAAACAACTCCCCAGTTGCCCATTGATTAGCGCAAGGATTTTCTACAAAATCTGTGCTTCAACTAGCTATTACATACTTCCTTACTTTGTTTTATTCTTGAGTTTAAGTTTTGGCTTTTACTTCTAATATTATATCATTTTCATAATAACATAACTCATTTTTTATACTAACACGTTTTTTGTTATTCATATAAAAATGCTATAGATGACCTTAAAAATGACACCTCGGTAGTAATGAGCACATCCACCAGGTAGATATTAGATTGCAATACCATTCTCCAATAACAGGGATCAGAGCTCATTAGAGATATGATTGAGTGTAGGATTTGGGATGGGAAATATACAAAATGAGCCTAGAGCATCTAATAGTGCCAGAAAATAAGAAATTACTCAAAAAAACCAACCAAACAACAACAAAACACTGAGGAGAGCAAGTCAAAGGGGCACAAGGGACAAGTGAAAGAGCTCTCAATTGGTCAAGCTGTAAAAATTTGATCAAAAAATAAGGAAAGTTGGGTAGCCTTGGTGGCTCAGTCAGGTAAGCATCCAACTCTTGATTTCTGCTCAGGTCATGATCTGAGTTGTGGGAGTAAGCCCTGCACTGGGATCCATACTCAGTGTGGAGTCTGCTAGAGATTCTCTGTCTGCCCCTCTCCCTGTTGTGTTCTCTACAAATACATACATACATACATATGTTTTTTTAAAAAAATAAATAAAGTGGCATTGGATTTTAACCTAAATTATAAAATAAATATCTGGGGCACCCGAGTGGCTCAGTTGATTAAGCGTCTGCCTTCCTCTCAGCTCTTGATCCCAGGGGGCTGGGACTGAGCCCTATATTGGGCTCTCTGCTCAGCAGAGAGTCTACTTCTCCCTTTCTCTCTCTCTCTGCCTCTCGCCCGATCATGCTCTCCCTCTGTCTCTCTCTGTCTCTCTCTCTCCCCCACCCTCAAATAAATAAAATCTTTTTTAAAAAATAAAATATATATCCATGAGTCTATGCTGATATAACTAATTGAAAAAATAAATAAACAAATGAAGAAAGACAAAATCTCTCAGAAGAATTCAAAATAATTCATACGAATACCTCACCCTCAAGGAAGTGAAGCATAACTCTTTATTCCTTAAGTGCAAACTGTACATCATGACTTTCTTCCAAAGAAAATAGTATAGAAAATGTCAGGGGTGGAGGCGAGAGTAATTTTGCAGTTGCAAAACCTAACAAATACTACATCCATTAGGTGATCAAAATCAACAGCAACAATTGTAAATTGTGTTAATAACGTTTCCTCAATGTAATGTGATGAAAATGGCATTTTACCTCAGTGATCGTCCTCACAAAACACCACAACTTCAGTATAGTTAGGAGAAGAAAAACTCCAACAGAAATGACTTCTACATCTGATCAGCACTCAAACTGTCAAGGTCAGAAAATACAAGGCAAATCTGGGCAACAGTTACATAAAAGACGATCCCAAGAAGATGTGACAACTAAATATGATGTGTTTTGGATAAAATCCTGGAAGAGTAAAAGGACAGTAGATAAGAGCCAAGGGTATCTGAGTAAACTACAGACCTTAGTTAATGATAACATATCAATATTGGTTAAAAGATGATAACAAATGGAATATACGAATGTGTGACATTGAAAAACAGAAAACTCTGTACAGGGTATTATGAGAACTCTTATCCTCACTCCTCAGATTTTCTGTGAAATCAAAACTGTGACAAAAACAGTTTTAATGTACTGAAGTATATTAAAAATATGTGTCTTACTACTGTTAAATATGACTTCTATGCTCTCTATTCGGTAATCACAACCTCAGATTCAAGTATTCAAGGCACAACTGGACTCGTGGCCTAATGCTCCATGCATTGAGTGAGATTAGTAGCTGTTTTTAGGTCCTATTATGCAATAGGATTTTTAACAGTGAAACAATCAGGTGCCCCAAATGTCTGTTCTCATTTTGTGAAGTGTACTTGCACAGTGCTTGTGTACAAGCCCTTTAATTTGCAGAGAATAAGTCCAGAAAGTCTTCCATAGGCTTATTTGGAACTTAGTCCAAATAAAATATTGGAACTTAGTCCAATATTCCTTTAGGGATCCCTGGGGCTCAGCGATAGAGCGTCTGCCTTTGGCTCAGAGTGTGATCCTGGAGTCCCGGGATCGAGTCCCACTTCGGGCTCCCTGCAGGAAGCCTGCTTCTCCCTGTGTCTCTGCCTCTCTCTCTCTCTCTGTGTATGTCTCTCATGAATAAATAAGATCTTTAAAAAAATATATTACTTTAAAATTCTCCTTATTTGGGACTTCCACTTATGTGTAAGCTGTGATAGGTACGCATTCCTGATAAATTAAAAAAAAAACTTGATAAATAGCAGAAATCAATTCTTTTTTTTGCATTTACTATGTGTTTTTTTTCTTTTAACTTAATAGATTTTATTTCCTTCAGTAGTTTTAGGTTTATGGAGGAATTGGAAAAAAGAATAGAGTAAGTCCTATATACTCTTCCACCTGTCCACGGTTTCCCCCGTTCTTAACATCTTGAATTGGTGTGGTGCATTTTCTAAAACCAATGAACAATTACTTCTACATCATTATGAATTAAAATCTATAGTTTGTCTTAGGATTCACCTTTGGTTACAGTTTGAATTTTGCCTAATGCATAATGTCATGAATCCACCATTCAAGTACTATTATACAGGATAGTGTCACTGTCCTAAAAATCCCATTTTTCACCTATTCATTCTTTCCCTCTCTTCCACAGCCTCTGGAATCCACTGATCTTTTCACTATTGCTCTAGTTTGCCCATTTCCAGTATATTGTATAGTTATCATACAGGATGGAGCCTTTCAGATTGGCTTCTTTCACTTAACAGTATGATTTTAGGTATTTCTCCTCCATGCTTTCTCATGGCTCAATAGCTCGTTTCTTTTTATTGCTAAATAATGTTTCATTATGTGGACGTACATAGCTTGTTTACCCGTTCAACTATGGAAGGACATGCTGATGGCTTCCACGTTTGGGCAATTATGGATAAAGTTACTATAAACATCATCTGTAGATTCTTGTATGGTCATAAGTTTTCAACTCATATGGGTTCAATACCAAGAAGTGTAATTGCTGGATCATAGGGTGAGAGTATATTTACCTTTATAGGAGATTGCCAATTGCTTTCCAAAGTGGACAGCCAGTTTGCATTCCCCCAGCACAGTGAATAGGAGTTCTTGTTATTCCACATCCTCACTAGTATTTGATGCTATTAGTGCTTCGGATTTTAGCCACTCTAACAGGCATGTAGTGGTATCTCATTATTTAATGTGTAATCCCCTAATATATTATTTTAAGCATAATTTCCTGTGATTATTTGCCATCTGTATATGCTCTTTGTATCTGAGGTATCTGTTCATATCTTACCTGGGACTGCCTTGACAGTTTGGAAATTAGTTAACCCATGATACAAGCCAGCATTACCCCTGCACAATTTATGAGTTTTAGGATGGCGCGTGAGGCTGGATGTCAGGGTCAGAAAGACAAAACGAGATGACCCATGCTTTCACAGATTTCACAATCTTTAAGATAAAAAGTCCTACTGATTCAGGGGGCGGGGGAACTCAGGAAATTCTGGCCACACAAACACAATGAGTCTCTGCCTCAAGACATAGGTGAAGATGTGTAGGATGAGGATAAAGAGTTAAACTCAAGGCCCCTGAGGGATAGAGTGAAATTTTCTATAACCCTTTAGCTCTGAAGAATCAGAAACCTGCTATGTTCTTAATCAAAAGAGTGAGAAGAACCTACACTTAGACTTCGCCATAGAAGCTCCTACAGGAGCAACCTTTAGCAGATAGCTAATAAACTCTGGACTAAACACTAAAGACAGCTATCTGAAGACACTGAGGAGTGAGCAAAGAGAAGGCAAGCTCTGTATGGCACTTGAATGAAGGGTATGTCTCTGGGTAAGTTTCCAATTTTTATGACTTTTAGCCTGAGGCAGGCTGTGGCTACATCTTCAAAAGAAAATGTGAAGTCTTTCTAGCATGAACAAAAATATAGAGTTTGAGACAACGACAGGGCTGAATGGTGAGAGAAATCCCAAGAAGAAGAGAGCCAAAGGAGAGCCCCGAAATCTGTGTATCAGCACAGTCTAAATATCTGGGTCACCCTTGAGCTACGCTTACATGGAGCAGACACAAAGCAGCAAAGGATTAAAAAATTGAACTTAGATTTGAGCTTCTTCACAAGACAGTTTTCTGCTGGAGTCAAATCAACTTAACTGCCTGCTAAAAGATACAAAAATCAATAAATGTTTGATATTTTGATGCTTCTGGCAGCCTTTAACGTTTTTGGCTTCCACTAGGATGATTTCTTTCAGTCAGATTTTAGGTTTTGTAGGCTAAATTATTGTGGAAAATATTTAAAATTATTCTGAAATCAAAGCATGCACAAAAATAGTTCAAAGCACTTTATAATTTGCAACTGTGTATTAAGCTATAAAAAATTCAAAAATGTATATTAAATTCATTTTAATATTGCCTATTTGTTTATATGTGTAGGACTTTTGTCACGATGGTATTTGTTTCTTCAGGGCATTTTGTCACACCAGAGGCAATTTTGCGTGCCATTTCTTTTAGGACTGCCACATTTTGTCAGGAAAACATATGAATCATACTAAATGCAGTCAGTGTATTATATAATTGAAATGCATATGTTACTTCACGTTCATTCATTATTTGAAACACTGAATATTAATTTGTGCCACAAAAAACCATGAATTTTGATGATTTCTATTTCACACATTTCTTGGCCAACTCTCAAATAATCTATCTATCACTTACCTATATACCTATCATCTTTTTTCCTACCTACCTATATCTTATATATTAGTGAAAATGAACTAATTATACATATAAGCACACAGGAGAGACTATCCATTCTAAGGACCAATGAAGTGAGTAATGCAACTTATACAGCTCACGATTACAACAATTTTCTACAAAACTATTTCTGGATCCATACCTTTAATTTTTTTCCCCCTACACCTCTCACGTAATTCCAGAGCCAGTTACCATAGATCACATTTGCGTGGCGAATTTCTTTGGCCCTGTGTCACAATGCTAGTTGAGTTGGCACAGTGAAGGGCAATTGCTACACTTGAGGTGGCCAACCACACGTTGCAAATCCCAGAAATATATCCTACAAAACCAAAAGCGAAAGATTCCCCAACTCAGTGTTCCTTCAGTGATACCCTCAAAAGCACCCATGCTTAGTCCAGTATTAGCCAGTATGAGAGAAAAGATGACAGATGGTAAAATGAACCATTATGAGATAGTTGACTTTAACAATTGCATTTGAAATCTTACCTTGGCAAATTTTACAAAAAAAAAAAAAATATATATATATATATATATATATATATATATATATATATATTTAAAAGATTTTATTTATTTATTCATGAGAGACACAGAGAGAGGTAGAGACACAGGCAGAGGGAGAAGCAGGCTCCATGTGGGGAGCCCAACGTGGGACTCCATTCTTCCACATTCCATCATACCTGGAGCTGAAGGCAGATGCCCAACTGCTGAACCACTAAGGCGCCCCTATATCATATTTTTTGAACAAATATCCAGAGCTCACACTATGCCTTTGGAAGAAGCCCACACAAGTGAAAGGCCCAAAGCTAGAGTTTTATTAGCTTCACTGCAAATTTGCCATCATTTACTCTGTACAACATGGCCAGAATTTTGCTAAATGCTGGTGGAAATCCCTAATGAAGGTACCAACAGAGTGAAAACTTACGAATTTTCATACACACCTCAAGAGGGGGGCAGCAACACAGCAAAAAGGCCAACGCATTTATTTCTCATATTAATCCACGGAAAACCAACCAAATGAGAATTCCTAACATTGCACCTATGTGGAAATTATCATCCTGTGAGTAATAAAACTGCACAGGTCAGGTACTTTCAGGTCTATTTTACTACAAAAAAAAATTTTTAAAAAGAAGCAAATAATTTAGAACCTTAAGACTTGTTCAAAGAAAAATGTATTCATTCCCCTCATCAATTAAAACTATCTTTGTATGTCATAGCATTTTTTAACATCGGCAAAGGAAAGGGATGGAATAACTGCAAGGAATTCAAGAGTTTCTACGAAGCTATTCAAACTTCTATTCAAAGAGTTTCTTTTATATTTTCTACGCTTCAGCTGATGTTATTTACTTTCTGTTTATATGTGCAGCGTGTATTTTCTCATCACCTATGCTCTTTCTTCTATCGGGAGTATTTTCTCCCTTCCTTGTTTTGAATAATTCCTACCCTCAAGAACCAACTCTTTAATAAAGCATTCTCTCCATCCGCAAGATTCATGTAACACAATGTATCCTTTTCTTTTTTTAACGACAAGGAATTTTTTGCCTTTCACAAAAGTTAGCTCATCTCCCCTACTAACTGAAAACTCATAAAGATAAAAGACCAAGTATTTTCTCTTTTATGTCCCCTATTTACCTTGCCAGCATCACACAAAAAAATATCTAGATAATAATTATTTGTTCCACAAACTACCAAAACTACACTGTGTATATTACTAAAAAAAAACATAGTTAAACCTGATTTACACCCACTCTGCGTGTCTCTCTGCAGAGTCCTCTCTGTTCTGCAACCCAGAGAGTCTCCTTCCTCTTCTATTTCTCTGATTTTCTCTCATTATCCCTGGCTTATGTATTTGAAGATTATTTTGCTCCAAGAAAGAGACTATAATCAACAATATTTTCTGCACTGTGCACAGACATTTACTTTTCCTTTATTGTTAGGTTTAGTCTCAAAGTACTGACCTAGTTTTTTGGGACTCAGTATAAAATAACAACCACCACCACCCTGCCCCCCAAAAAACTCTTATTTACAATAGTTACATTGTAGAGTATAAATTGAATGCCCCTTCCTTGTCTCATAAATTGTCAGAAACCACGGAGAATATGAGACAATGATATACAAAATCCATCTTTAATAGAACTAGATGGAGGGGGGTTGCAAGAAGTCTCAAAAGAACTTCTATAGCTTCACATTTCAGAGACAAATGACAGAAAATTACAGAAAGGAGGCAGCACACCTGAGAAGAGAATGTAACCACCCCATTAGAGAGGGAGACAAACCATGAGAGACTCCCAACTCTGGAAAACAAACAAAGGGTTGTAGAAGGGGAGATGGGTGGGGGAATGGGAAAAATGAGTGACGGGCACTAAGGAGGGCACTTGATGGGATGAGCAGCAGTTGTTATACTAGATGTTGGCAAATTAAATTTAAATAAAATATTTTTTTTAAAAAAGTAAGTATCCCTTGTTCAGAGAAATGGGACCACAGTTCAGTGGCTGGTGTGGGCTTGCCTAGATAGGTTTACCAAGAAGGAAGAGCTGGAAAAGTTGAAATGAATGAGAAATCCCTTAGATAGGCCATATGTGTCAGAAGCTCTCTGTTGATGACTATGTCTGATGAAAGAATAAATTACGAGCAGTCCTATATCTGCAGATTCCTGAAGGCAGGGAGTGACCAAGCTAACACAAATTCACAAATACAGCTCGTGTCATAAACGATGTTACTGAGAATGAAAGAAAATTACTCATATTCTTAGAAACTGCACTTAATAAACATTTCTATCAGGAAATTAGTTAATTAAAAAAATAAGTGGCCTATTGTGACGTTCTATACAGGCGGTTTTTATCTTCAGTGCTGTGTGTTTGGTTTTCAACAGTTAGTTGCAAGGCTACTCTTATTTCAGCATACTATTAAGGTATCCTTCTGACCTTTTAACACCACTGGCACACTCTTATAGAGTATTTTGGTGGAAATTAAATGAAAGAACTATCAGAAACACTTAGTACTGTTTCTTTCTAGCTAAATATTTATTATTGCTATTATTATTATTATGCAGTATGTCTTAGGCACTAATAAAGTTTAGTCAATAAATATGATTCCTTATATTAGAAAGTCACATGCACACACATCTGTGTGTGGCAGCGACTAGGAAAAATATGTGTTAAACAATGACTGATTTATGAGAAAACAATCATCAGGTGAATTGAAAAATTGTATGAGTCGCCAATTTTATTCACATGACCAAGATTAAAATGTTTAACTCCTTATGCTTGGTTTTAAATCGTTTTAGATGCTAGATGACTTTTGTTCGCCACTTGTCCCATTTTCAAATAAGATGTAGTAATTTATAGGTTAATTCTTTGAATTTTCATATTCCCACTAATAGAGATAACATAGAGCTGACTAGATTAAGAAATGAAAGCTTCAATGATCAGTTTGCACTGGCTCAATCATTTAATTCTAATCATGTTCAAACACTTTACAGATACATTTTCATTTGAAAAAAATCACTGAATGTTAATGATAGCATCAGATATATGTATTACCTACTATGTCAGTAATGACAGCATTTGTGAGGCGGTTAGTAGCATTTTCAGGACACAAAGCACAAAGCAATACTTCCTTCACATCCCACTGAAAGCAAACTTGATTTTGATCCTTTGTTTGGAATAGTGGAAGTGAAAATATTGTCTTTATAATCACAATAGCCTCTTGTTTGTCAGAGAAATAATACCACGGCAGAGCCAGTAGTAAATGTGAAGTGACGAACATTATGAAGAAAAACAAAATTCAGCTATGCTTGAAATGTTTGAAATGCAATCAGTACAATGAGAACATATATTAGTAGGTATGCAGTTGATGACTGACAGATTAATAGGTTCTTATATATAAAGGAAAAAAAGTACAGGAAAGGAACATTTCTCTAATCAAAACACTGGGATGAAACATCTGCAGACTCCAGGTTTGTGTAGTGTTTGCTTGTGTGTGTATGTGTGTGTTATTGAGGCTTCCTAATGGGAAGCTCTGAAAATTTTAATCAGTATACAGGGGACGACAAAAGGGAACCCATAACTTAAAATCAAGGTTGCTTTATAATAATGTAATTTGGAAAAATTCACAGAGTGAATGAGATCATCCCTCTAATAAAATGACTGAAACTAAATAATCTATAAATTGTTCACTAAAATGGATTTTGAATAGCCTTAGTCTAATCAAGGTATCTGAGGTATAATCTGTTTTACATGATCATTTTAGTAAGTACAGCTTCATCAAATATTTTATTTGTATGGGCTGTGTACCTCTCTGCTTCACCAAACCCACCCTGAACTCCTCTCTCCTATGCCCTGAGCCAAAAGAGACAGATGTTTGTGGAATACGTCAAAGGCACTCCTTGCTCTTGGCATCCAGTTGAATTAACGAGAAGTACTAGGAAGAAATCAGCAGGTGGGAGTAGTTGAGCCACTCTTGGAAGATTTCTCTTGAATCCATCCCTGTAAGATTGCTGCATATGGGTTAAGTTGTTTTAATGAAAGCTACTAATCTGTCCAGGTTCCGATAACTTGGGGTGTGGGGTGGATTTCCTTATTGCAAGCCAAGGCTCCCTTGCTATTTGTTATTGGTTTTTCTTATTCCCACCTGCCCCATTTAAAAGGTTTCTTTATTAAGCTATTCTCAATTGCAAAGTTAGTGTCATTTATTTCCTGATAAATACAAGGGAAAGTTTTGATTCGTAAGAATAAGAAAGTAGTCACAAGGCCCCCAAAATTGAATTTCTATAAAAAACAACCTGTTGATATATGTCTGGTACTCTGTGAGAGATGAAGTGTCGTGGTCAATTGCTCCAGATTATGCAGTCACATTCTCTCGAAGGAATAATCTTCTCAAGCTATCATTGCTGGCACGGGTTAATGTGACTTAATATTTTCCTTGTGTCAATGCTTATCAAGTACACTTCAAGTTAGTATGAATAGTATGAATTCCAATGTATGTTTTTTATCACAGAGCGATAATTCATGAAGCAATAGCTAATGGTTTCTAGGCTCCTTACAATCACATACTATATATTATTCTCTGAGAATTTGCTTACTGTAACTTGATATTCTTGTGTCAGTCTGGTCACTTTTCAGCCCCCAGTCTAGAGAGAATTACTAGACTCATTAATCAATCTTTAAACTACAACTGAGAAAGACCAACTGGACAAAGTTTCTTGGTGCAATCTCTCTTAAACAAACATAATTTTTAAAACATTTCTTATATTCAACTTGTTATCTTTAAATACAGCAGCCTAATTATCAATAGCAAAGGCACCTGCCGGTTTATGCAAGCAAGTCAGCTCCTGTAATTATGCTGATTTAAAATAAAGGAATAATGTATTTCCAATAAGTATAATTTCTGTTCCCTAACAAATATAAATTTCAGTAAATACCAATTTCAATGTGTACATTATAAAGTTAAAGGAATACCAATATGAAGGGAGTTAGGGCTCATTTCATTATCTCTATTATTTTTCCTCAATATCATAAATCAGCATCTAGGAGTAAAATGTGGTTGACCCTGCCTTCAATTATGGGCTTCTCTGGGGACTATATATGGAAGATGCCCTACATAAGTATAGTCATTAGTTTGTTTAACACTTATAAAATACTTTTTTTATGTTCAATGCATATATATTTTTGAATTGTGTAGAAAGAATGCAGACAAATAAGACATTTTTATTCAGAATAAAAAAAGCCTAACCACCAACCAACTTTTATCATATAAAAGAAGTCATGGTCTCAAGGGTATCATTTTCTTCATTTCTAATCATTTTGTTGGTTGTCTTTTGTGATGGGACATTCAAGTGTGATGATATAACCATGTGTCCTTAGTGTGGGATTTCCTGAGAATTATCTATCCATAAGGGAATGTGATTGGCATTCAGAAGAAAGTAGTAGCAAGAGAAGGTCCATAGCATCATGGAACTTACATTTCTGAGGTTGAAACAGACTTACCCAGATAATTGTGCATTTAAATATGTAATCTAACCCTAACAAGTCCTACAAAAAAATAAAGGGTGCTAAAAAGAATATAAATGAGAATTGAGATAGTATAGAAGTAAGAGAAAACAAGTTTGGAAGAGAACATAAAGTTAAGATTGGAAAGATAAAAAAAATAGTAAATATGCAGAGATGGAAATAAAAATGGAAAACATTGCATGCAATAAAGTTAAGATGTTTAACATTAGAAGATACGGAGAGTTAGTTGTCAGGAAGCTTGGAATTCTATTAAGCACTGAAAATAATGACTTCATACAGTGAACTTCTTTTTCTTAAAGGTTTCTAATTTCTTCTTTAATCTTCATTTTTACTAATCTATAGCTTTTATTGAGATATAAGTTTACTTAAAGGTGCTACTTATCTTTAAAGAACTGTAATTTATTAAAGAAATAATACTCAAGAGAGCATAATCGTTTGTTCTCACAACTACTATGGTAATACAAAAAATTCAAATATCAAATATTTTCCTATACTTTAAAAGTTCTCTCTTAGGCACTTGAGCTTATCTGCAAATGAATATTTTATAGTGGCCTCCAAGGACTCTTACTTACTGCAGCATTTTGTCTTTCACAGGTGAGAAATTTCAAGTGCCTACAATAATTTTATTTGAGCCTTTACTATCCTTTCAAAGCAGGTGCAAAAACCTAAAGAGCCATGGTATTCATCACTCAGCAAGATTTTTATGTATGTAACATTGAAAGAAAGCTGCAAATTTGATTTGAGATTACTTTTAGAAATCCTAGGAGAACTGACTTACTACTCAGCAGCTTGCCTAACAGGCTATTTTAATCACAATTACATTGATTATCCCTTGTCTGTCTTCAAGGAATTTCCCTTAAAGTCATACTCACATGCATATTCTCAAAACTTTCCTTACTCCTATTGATAAATAAGAAAAATAATGGCTAATCAAAACAGTATTTTTATATAGGGCAAAATGAATAGTGACTTAAATGTAATACTGGAACTCTTTACTAATGTAGGAGAATTCTATTTGAATAAAAAATATATCGGTTCAATAGCAAATGTACTACAGGAATTTCCACCATGAAAATGACAATGCTCAAGCATGACTACTGTGTTTATGTATTTTTGCCATCATGTTATATTAAGAAGACAAGATACCGGGAACCATTGAAACCAACTCTTCTATGTTTCACCTCCAGTACCTATAAAAGCATTTTCTTTTGCTTTCCAAGATATCTATATTACCAATGTTCTTGTCCTGCCTGAAGATTATATTCTTTAATACGGTAACCCTGTCATTCCACTAATTATAAAGCAGACAATAGACCCATTTCCTAGGGAGACTTTATAAGTATTTTTATAAGTATTATTTTTAAATGAGTAATAAGCTCTTATAGTGATATGTATCACACCTAATTAATAAGATTTCTAACACAGTTTAGTTATACATTTGATATATCTAATTTTGTCCATTTAGGAAAGGGATATATTATTAAATTAAAAAAAATTACATGGCCATCGAAAGTAAAGGAACATATCTACTCCCATTTGGTAGGTTGCCTTTTTGTTTTATTGATGGTTCCATTTGTTGTACAAAGGCTTTTTATTCTGATGTACTCCTGATACTTTATTTTTGCTCTGTTTCTCTGGCCTCAGGAGACATATCTAGAAAAATATGGCTGTGACTGATGTCAAAGAAATCACAGCCTATGTTCTCTTCTAGGATTTTTATGGTTTCAAGTCATCTCAAGTCTAGGTCTTTAATCCATTTTGAGTTTATTTTTGTGTATGGTATAAGAAAGTGTTCCAGTCTTATTCTTGTGCATTTGGCTGTTCAGTTTTCTCAGCACCATTTATGGAAGAGATTGTCTTTTCCTCATTGTATATTCTTGTTTCCTTTGTCAAGAAGGCAATCTACTGAATGGGACAAGATAACTGCAAATGACATATCCAATATTGGATTAATATCTAAAATATATAAGGAACTTACACCACTTAACACCAAAAAAAAAAAACACAAATAATACAATGAATAGAATTTTTTTAAAGCAAACACACATGTGGCCAGCAGACACATGAAAAGATGCTAAACATCACTAATCATCAGGCAAATGCAAATCAAAACCATAATGAAATAACACCTTACATCTGTCAGAATTGCTAAAATCAAAAGGAGAAGAAATAACAAGTGGTGAGAACGTGGAGATAAAAAGAAATCTCCTGCCTGTTGGTGGGAATGTAAAATGGTACAGCCACCGTGTGAGAAACACTCTATAGGTTTCTCAAAAAATTAAAAATTGAAATACCATACGATTCAATAATTCCACCACTGGGTATTAGCAAAGAAAATGAAAACAATAATTCGAAAAGATATCTACATCATTATGTTTATTGTAGCACTATTTACCATAGCCAAGATATGGAAGCAATCTAATGTCCATTGATAGAGGATAAAGAAGATGTGGTATATGTCTGCAATGGAGCATTACTCCACTATAAAAAGATGAATTTTTTGTTTATTTATTGCAATTCACAACAACATGAATGGACTTAGAAGGTATATCCTAAGTGAAATAAGTCCGAGTGTGAAAGGCAAATACCATATGATTTCACTCATGTGGCATCCATAAAACAAATAAACAAACAAACAAACAAACAAAACAAAGTAATGGAACATAGTAAAGAGATTTTGAGAAATATTTAAATATTGTTGCTATTGTTTTGAGCTATTTTGTAAACTCATCATTCTTAACTGAGGTATTAAGTGTTTTTCCTAAAATTTTTTAGCTTATCAATATCAATAATCATTTTAGCAAAATAATTTTAATTCTAAATGTTACTTGGAAAGATGTAAATAAATATTTAATGCCTGTTCATATCACAATAATCCAATAAATTGTGGGTTGCAGATAAAGAAAATATAAATGGGTTTTTCACATTATTATTATAAATTTTACAAGTTTGTTTTTTAGTTCATTTAGTCCTACATTATTAAATCTTGTTTTGTCAATCTTGAATTGTGCAGGCTACTTTATTTTTTTTTTAAGATTTTATTTACTTTTTTTAACAGAGAGAGAAAGAGAGAGAGAGAGAGAGACTCCAAGTGCAGGGGGAAGGGCAAAGAGAAAGGGAGAAGCAGACTCCCCTCTTAGTAGGGAGCCCGATGTGAGGCTCAATACCAGGCATATGGGATCATCATCTAAGTCAAAATCAAGAGTCAAGGGATCCCTGGGTGACTCAGCAGTTGAGCGTCTGCCTTCAGCCCAGGGCGGGATCCTGGAGTCCAGGGATCCAGTCCCACACTGGGCTCCTTGCATGGAGCCTGCTTCCCCCTGTGCCTGTGTCTCTGCCTCTCTCTCTCTCTCTCTTTCTCTCTCTGTGTGTATGTGTGTCTCTCATGAATAAATAAATAAAATCTTTAAAAAAAAAAAAAACATCAAGAATCAGATGCTTAACCGACTGAGCCACCCAGGCACCCCTGTAGTCTACTTTCATGATATCCATGGAGGATTTCTGTCTAAAAAATCTTGGGAACATTATCTCTTTCTACTGTCTGAAAGAATTCAGTTTATGATGTTGATAATGCCAAAGACTGGAAAACCTGTATGAATGTAGAGTGATTAGAGAGGAGAATATAACTCAAGAAATACATTGTAAGATGCCTGAGTGTCTCAGTCAGGTAAGCGTCTGACTCTTGGTTTTGGCTCAGATCATGATTTCAAGGTGGAGATAGAACCCTGCTTTGGCTCCACAGTCAGCACAGAGTCAGCTCAAGAGTCTCTGCCTCTCCCTCTTCCCCTCTGTCCATAAATAAATAAATAAAACCTATCCTTAAAAAAAAAAATAAAGAAACACATTTTGAGGGAATTGTGATAAAATATCATGATATTCCTACTTACTCTCAAGTGATCCAGCAACAACAAAAAATATCTATTGCATTTACAGTGAAATGAAGTCTAATATATCAAACTATGTATTGTAATCAAATATAAGTGAAACTACGTAGATGGGTAGTAGTATTTATTCTACTATTTTTCAACTTCTCTGTATTTATACAAATTTTGGTTGTAAAAAATGAAGCAAATAGTTGGGTATAATACAAACTGTAAGTTGAATATTTTATTTAACTTACCATTGGAAATACTTTATATCACATAAATATTTACTCTTCGGTTTTTAAATGTGACTCTGTACACCATGTGTTATGCACATTGAAGCATAAATTAGATTAAGAGAAGACATGAACACTTGGTGCAAATGTAGACTCCAGGTATTCAAAGTATTCCCTGTTTAAGGAAGTAGCTATCAAAATCCTACTAGGAATAGAGAATTCTAATGTGTTATCTCTTGTTTCCAGGGTTCTACATTTTTCACTTTGATATTAGGAATTTATTCCATCAAAATAAGTTACGAATTTTCTGTGTAGAGTACTGAAAGAAACAACAGGCTCCTTTTCAAGGGTTGTTGTTGTGGAGAAGATTAGGTTTAAAGATCCATTTTAGATAGAAACAAAATACAAGTAACATAACTCTTCTGTGGGCAAATATATATATATAGTTAAAATTTATATTATTATATAAATATTATAAATAATTATGTAAGGATAAAACAGTAATTTTTCAAGACAAAAACATTCAGGAATTAATCTTGCTGAGAAAATAATAACAGTTATTGTTATTCTTACATATGTTGTATTATATTAGGATATCCCATGTTTGCATGAACATTCGAAAACAAAAGGTTGTGGCTTAGGTTTTGAACTCTCTGTGATGAAGAGATCTGGCTGGTAATAGAATGATCTAGTAGTTTATGAAGACAATATGAAATAGAGAGATAAATTCACCTGCTAGCTGTAAAGCAGTTGGCTCTTTCTATCACATAAGACATGAAATGGTTTATTCTTGTATTAGAAGTTGACATTTCTTAATAAATCTATATGCAGAGATGATTTTATCTTGCCTGAAATTAATTAAATGTTTAGATTTCTGAATCAAACACAGTGTTTATATAGTACCAGCCTTGAAATCTAAAATAAATTTCAAGTATTTTAATTTATAGTTTAACTTTGAAAGAAAAGAAAAATGTTGCTTTTCATCATGTATTAGGGTCAGATGTTTGATAGTTTTCCACTTCAGGTCTGCTTAACAAAAAATCTCATTACTACTGTCTACTATCTCACCACTCATTTAAGGACTAATTTTATCAATACGTATTTAGAAAAACTATATCTAATTCCTGTCCTAAACTTTCTAATGCTGTAGAATTAAAATATATACTTTCTCTATACATAGATATTTGTAGTATAAACATTACATGAGTGTACAAAAACAAAAAAAGTAATTTTTCAGCTGTTCTACCCATTTGCATTCTGCAACAGTAAATTAATAAAAATAGCCTATAGTTTAAAGTTTATCTTTCCAGATATTTTCTGTGTGTGCATACTTATTCATATATAATGTACATAATGTTTAATATATCATACTTTAGTACATTATATAAAATTAAAAAGAACTTAATATTACTCAAAATTACATTTGCACTTAGTAATATCTCTTGGGCCTTATTCCATGTCCATGGATGAAAATCTAGCTCATTCCTTTTAAGAAGTATTGTAGTATGACATAGCATGAAGAAGATAACTACTCTCTGAGAATTGCTATAGGTATCTGGATCAACTTGTTATTATAACTGAGCATTGCCACATCATTTTAATGTCTATATTTGGTGTGCTATTAACTACCTTGGAGACAAGTGGTCTACTTTAAATTACAAAGGTGAATGAGAAATGATCAGTAAAATATGATATAAAATTATGTTTTCATGTCAAATGAAGCCTTTATTATTTTATTATGTGTACAAAAAAGTTACTGCAATATTTCAAACTTTATAAAAAGGCATATGGATTGATGTATCACATTTCATTCATAATTCCAGATATGATAAACATGAAAAAAAACCTGTGCTGTAGATATCAATATCACAGTTGAGCTTCTATCATGAATGTGGTTTCAGCACATCACTTGTAACATTAAATTAATGAATTAGTTAAATTTAATTGTTTCTATAGTTATGTTAATATTTAATCTGCAAATGTGTTTTGATTTTATAGCTGCATAGAAACCATAGCATAAGGGTTTATATATAAAGTATTATATTTAATATTTCAATAAAACTATTAGTGAGACTGGATGTTCACAATAATTTGATTATTCTTTAAAATAGGTCATACCTTATTCAACTTTAAGAGACATTTTTATAAGATACAGCCTCAACAAGGATTACAAGTTATTTACTTGCTATTTAGTGAAAATTTCATTTCTGAGAATACAAAATTCTTACATTTTAAATTGCTTTATTATCAAAAGTGAAAATGAAGACATACCTTGACTTTTATATGAAATGAATTACAGGAATTAAACATAGGAAGAAGAAAAAAAATAAAAAAAATAAACATAGGAAGAATTTTCCAACATCATTGATGATCTACTTGACAGTATAGAATATAAAATCCACTGGGGTAAAGACGGCTGGTTTGGTCAATTTCTTGAATATTTTGGTTGCTCAACAAATATTTGCTTAATATAAATATATAATGAATATATACACAGGCATGTAGCAGATTATTTCATATTGCATATAAATGTGTTATTTTGGCTGCATAAAAAGTGCATGTTGATGAAGAGCAATTTGAGTGTGCACCTAGTGAGTTACTCTTAAAATTTAGGCATTAAATGTCTTGGGAAAAAATTCTGTCTTACCAAATGAAGACATAGAAAGAAGATGGCTGTCCATCTATGAACCAGAGCGCAGGCTCTCATCAGGCATCAAATCTGCCAGTACCTTTACCTTGGATTTCCCATTTTCTAGAACTATGAGAAACACATGTTTGTTGTTTGTAAGTTATACAGTATTATGGCAAACTTGGTATAGTAGCTCAAATGGACTAAGACATACATTTACTGAAATTTAAAATAATCACAAGAGTTAAACAGCAGATTTGAGTTGGCTTAAGAAAGAATAAGCATATTGAAAATGGGTTAATAGAAATTATCCAGCTTTAAGAGTAGATAGAAAAAAAGAATGAGGAAAAAAGTGGACAGAGCTTCATACATCTACACAATGTGTACCAATAGGCAAGTAATAAAAGTGACAAAAGGAAAGCCAAGAGAAAAAGGCAGAATGTGTATTTGAAAACAATGGTCAAAAACTTCTTATGTTAAATAAAAAGCATGATTTATACATCCAAGAAATTCATACTTCTAAGACTGTGAATTCAAAGATATTCACGACATGTCACATTATAGTCAAGTTTCAAGAATCAAAAACAAAGAGACCCTCTTTTTTTTAAAGTTTTTATGTAAATTCCAATTAGTTAATATACTAAGATACATGTAATATTAGTTCAGGTGTACAATATAGTGATTGAACATTTCCATATGTCACCTTGTGCTCATCACAAATGCATCCCTTTATCCCCTTCACCTATTTCACCCATCCCCCACCCTCACTCCCCTCTGGTGATCATCAATTTGTTCTCTACAGTTAAGAGTCTGTTTCTTGGTTTGCCTCTCTCTGACAAAGAGAGACTCTTAAAGGAAGCATGAGATAAAAGACTCATCACCTACAAAGGATTCTCAGTAAGAATAACAGCAGATTTCTCATAAGAGCCATGGAAGTCAGAAAGCAATGTGGTGACATATTCAAATTGCTGAGAGAAAAGGACCATCACCAAAGAATTCTATATCCAGCAAGCAATCATTCAAAAATAAAGATGGATTTTTAAAAAACTAAATGAATTTATTGCCAGAAGATGTGCACTATAAGAAACCCTAGGAGTCCTTCAGGCTGGAGTAATACATGAAAATAACATCAACTATCCAAAAAAATATAAAGATCACTGATAGAGATAACTACATAAGTAAATGGGAAAAGATAATATGGGTGTTTTTAGATTTTACATTTTTCTTCAACTATCTTACTAAAAAACAACTGCATAAAGCAAATAATTATAAAAGTGCATTGTGGGTTATAGCATATAATGATGTAATTGTATTGCAGAGATGACACAAAGGAGGGTAGAGAATGGATCTATTTGGAGAAAACATTTTATATATTATTTAAATTAAATTAGTATTAATGTGAATTACATAGGTTTATGTGAAGATGTAATTGTAACTCCCAAGGCAACCACTAAGAAAATGTCTCAAAAGATATAGTAAAATAAATAACAAGGGAGTGAAATGGAGAACTAGAAAATGTCGATTTAACATGAAAGCAGACTGTAACGTATGTTGAAATAGAGGAATATAAAAAAATAAGATATATAAAAAATAGCAAAATATCATATACAGTCTTCCTTTATCAGTAATTTCATTAAACCTAAACTGATTAAACATTCCAATGAACAGATACTGACAAAATGAAAAAAAAATTTATCCAACTATATATTATTACAGAGATGCACCTTAAATTAAAAAAGTATAAATAGATTGAGTTAAAGGGCAGAAAAATATATGCCATACATATAAAAACCAAAAGAGAGCTTGAGTGACTCAAAATCAGACTAAATAGAATTGAAGAAAAAAATTGTTGGAATAAAAGAATGACATTTTAAACAATAAAAGGATAGAAATATCAGGGAGATAAAGCAATTGTAAGCATGTTTACAGCTCATAAGTTTCTAAAATTCATAGAGCAAAAACTGAGAGAATTAAAAGAAAATATGTGGAAAATTTAACAACAGTTGGAGTTTTAAATATTCTACTTTTAACAAAGGGTAGAACAAATAGGTAGAAGAACACAAAGATCATAAAAGATTTCACCAAAAAAAAAAAATAAAAAAATAAAAAAATAAAAATAAAATAAAATAAAAGATTTCACCAAAACAATAAATCAAATATAACCAGGAGACGTCTAGAAAACATTTCACCCAACAACAGCAGAATATGTAATCTTCCCAAATGAATATGGGGCATTCTTTGAGGTATACCATATGTTAAACCACATAATAAATCTCAATAATTCTAAAAGGATTGATATCATCTAAAATATGTGCCTTGGTCATAATAGAATTAAATTACAAATCAATAACAAAAGGAAATTTGAGAAATTCATAAATGTGTGGAATTTTTTTTTAAAAAAATCATAAAACTAGTGGGTCAGTGAGTAAATTCTAGAAAAATTCAGCAGTACTTTTACATGAAAGGAAATTAAATATCAAAATTCAGATATCAAAATTATGGAATGCATCCTAAGTGTTTCTTAATGTGAAAACAGCTATAACCATCAATATTAAGAAGGACTAAAGGTGAGAAAAATCTACCCATTTCACTTGAGCATAATGTAAAACTCAGAGTAAAATAAACTCAAAACAAGCAGAATAAAAAATAAAATTGGTTAGGGCAGAAATAAATGAAATGGAAAATAGAAAAAATAGTGAAAAGCAATAAAATCAATAGAGCTTTGAAATAATTAACAACACTGACAAAATTTTAGCCTGACTGGCCAAGGAAAAAGAAAGATTTAAATTACTCACATCAGGAATAAAAGAGGAAAATCATTACTGATTTGGAAAAAAAAAGATATGGGGAAATAACATGAACAACTATCTGCCAAATTTATACATATATATGTAATATACAGTATACATATTTATAAAACCAAGATAAAATGGAAAAATCACTGGAAAGATACAAACTATCATAACTAAATCAAGATGGAATAGAGCATATGAATAGTTCTACAAAATGTAAAGAAATTGAATTAATGATTTTGAAAATCCCACATTCCTGCAGGCCTAGATGCTTTCGATGGTAAACTCCACCAAACATTCAAAGAATACTTAGTACCACTCCTATACAAACTCTCCCCAAAATATAAGAGCAGTAAACAGTGTCCCATTAATTTCATGGAGCCAGTATTACCTTGATCCCAAAACGAGGCAAAGTTATAAAAAATAAAATAAAATAAAAAGAAGAAGAAGAAGAAGAAGAAATTACAGAGCAACATTCTTTACGAATATAGATAGCATACTAACAAAAACTAGCAGCCAAATCCAGCAACGTATAAGAGGGATTACATTTCTTGACCAAGTGGGATTTACCATAAAAATGCAAGTTTGATCTACCCTAAAATCAATCACTATAATACACCATATTATAGAATAAAGGACAAGATCTTCATAAAAAGCCTTTGACAAAATACAGCACCCTTTTGTGAAGGCCAAGAAAAATCAAGGCCATTCCACCTCAAGTTTAGCATTAGCACAAGTACAGCCATTTTAGGCCCCTGGGAATAAGAGCTGAATTTTACAGGAAAAACTGCAGAATGCCCTCGGCAGGGGATCCCATAGCAGATCTTAAGAAACGCATCCATTCCCCCATATTGGAATGGAAAAATTCTTCCACCTCTTCAGAAAATCCCCTAAACCAGCCCATAAAAAACCCAGCTGTAACCCACTTCGGGGCCCAAGTCCCTGCTCTGCTGTGTCGGGTATACTTGGACCCAAGCTCGAGCTTGTAAATAAACCCTCGTGTGTTTGCATTGGTGTCAGTTCCTTGGTGGTTTCTCGGATTTGCAATCTTGGGAACAAAACTTTACTGATAAACACTTAACATACTAGTAATAGAGACTTCCTTAACCCAATAAAAGCCGTCTACAGATTACCCACAGCTAACAAATAATATTTAAAGACTGAAAGTTTTCCCTAAGTAGAGAGCAAGCCAAAGACTTTCACTCTCACCTCTTCTGTTTAACATTGTACTGGAAATTCTACACAGGGAAGTTAGGCAGGAAAAATATTAAAAGACCTCCAGGTTAGGAAGGAAGAAGTAAAACTGTATTTCTATTCACCTATAATGTGATGCATTAATCTGATGAACAGAAAATCCTAAGAAAACCTCGGAAACAGTAATCAAGTCAGTAGATTTACAGAAAATTAGTTCAATATACAAATATTATTTGTTTTTTTACCCACTGGCAATGAAAAATCCAAATGAAGACCATTCCACGTATAATAATTTCAAAAATACAATAGTAGGAAAAAAGTTTAGCAAATAGTGAAAATTTTGTCCATTGAAAACTACCAAACATTTTTATTGAAATTTTTAAATTTCTAACTTAAAAAAAAAAAGATTTTTAAAATATCAAACTAATGGAGCAGTATCATATATTGATGAATCAGAAGACTATTATTATTGTGGGGGTAAAATTCCCTAAATTGTTCTATGGTTTCAATCTCATCTTTATTAAATAATAATAACAACAACTAATGACAAAAGTTCAAGGTGAAGTCTTCTTCTGGAAGATTTTGGTGCTATTTTTCCCCTGATAGATGAATTTCAGGATCTCCTATCTGTAAATGGCAAAATATTGCTGTGTCTTGACAGATGATATTGTACGAGCCTTTCAATGCTCAAGTTTGGACTCCAGGAGCAAAAGAGGTGACCTTCCTACTTCCTCACTCTGATTTTACTAGTGTAGTCTTGATTCTACAGCAAAAAAGGTAAGATTCAGAATCATCATAAAATCATTCACCTATATAGAGCAAATTTAGTGGCCTCTCTGGTGAAAATGATTTAAAATCATTGCTTGAGATGGTTTTCTTTTCTTTTTTTCTTTTCTTTTCTTTTCTTTTCTTTCTTTTCTTTTCTTTTCTTTTCTTTTCTTTTCTTTTCTTTCTTTTCTTTTCTTTTCTTTTTTTCTTTTCTTTTTTCTTTTCTTTTCTTTTCTGTTCTTTTTTCTTTTCTTTTCTTTTCTGTTCTTTTCTTCTTTTCTTTTCTTCTTTTCTTTTATTTCTTCAAATGTTACTCAAAATGTAATGATCCATGATAAAAAGGCTACAAATTCTTTCAAATCAGTTTGTGCTAAGGACAGATTTCCATAGCTACAGCAAATTCATAAACCATATCCCTCATTTTAAAAATCTTAACAAAAAAGAAATAAAAAATGATAGGCTGTTTGATTCCTCTTCAACAAAGAGGTTCATGTAACCTTCTTCCAACTGGTACAATTTAGTCATGAGTATATCATGTACTGAAATCTAATGATGTTGCTTATGAGACTAATTTTTTTTTTCTCTCTCTTTTCAGTATTAGGAGGAAATATTAGTAGTAAAAACACCTGGAGCTTCTACTGATTCAGAGTTTGAAAGGAAAATTAAATCTGTTTCTTTAATTAGCCCTAATAGCTTCTAATAGAAGTAAGGTGTGTAAACAGAGTTGCTAGGAGGGAAGCCTAGAAGCAATTTACATCAGTGTCAAACACAAATTATGCCTAAAGGTCTTGCATTCAAATAACTCAAGCTAAGTTAGGAAGAGCTAGTATAGTTAAACCTGCATATAAAACCAGATCCAGATTAAAAACAACACTTTTTAACATCAAAGATCACGGAAGTCTCATATCTGAGAATGATTGCTCAAGAAATATGGTTAAGTAAATTTTATTTTAATAACCACAGCATCAACTACTTTATTTTATCAATACACAAAACAGAGTAAGCACATTAAAAATAATAGTATGTATTGAATAATAGTTGCAAGAATACCAATTCAGGCTGGAGACATCGTTTGATGTACAGTGTTTTGTTCTTGACTCTGACTCTCTGAGTTTGACTAGGTCGATTTTTGGAGTCTAATTTTCAAATGCTGTCTTTTAATGGAAATTTACATTCGCTTCTGCTAGAAGCCAAAAGTTACTCTTCACCAGGACTGCAATATCCCCCTTCCAGCTCCCCTGGATTAATCTGAGGGTTTCAGGTTTTGCTCCTTTGCTTTATCCACTGGCTAAATGCTTAGACTTACTGTTGCTTTCAGCATTATTTTCTTCATGATGACTTGTTTTAGTATTTGCTTACTCTTGCCTTTTCAGTTGCTATGACTTCTTTGCAAATTTCATTTTTCACTTCAAGTCAATTTCTCTGTCTCTGTCTCTTTCTCCTTAGACAGTCTCTTAATTTCATGTTAGCTCAGGAATACAATGAAAATTGTGTTTTTAGCAGGATGTATTATTTTGCATTGCAAATGACCATTACCAGCATCTATTTTAAAACATTAGTTTGGCACCCAAAAGCATAAGATACCTAGGAATAAACCTAACCAAAGAGGTAAAGGATCTATACCCTAAAAACTATAGAACACTTCTGAAAGAAATTGAGGAAGACACAAAGAGATGGAAAAATATTCCATGCTCATGGATTGGCAGAATTAATATTGTGAAAATGTCAATGTTACCCAGGGCAATTTACACGTTTAATGCAATCCCTATCAAAATAACATGGACTTTCTTCAGAGAGTTAGAACAAATTATTTTAAGATTTGTGTGGAATCAGAAAAGACCCCGAATAGCCAGGGGAATTTTACAAAAGAAAACCATAGCTGGGGGCCTCACAATGCCAGATTTCAGGTTGTACTACAAAGCTGTGGTCATCAAGACAGTGTGGTACTGGCACAAAAACAGACACATAGATCAATGGAACAGAATAGAGAACCAAGAAGTGGACTCTCAACTTTATGGTCAACTAATATTCGATAAAGGAGGAAAGACTATCCACTGGAAAAAAGACAGTCTCTTCAATAAATGGTGCTGGGAAAATTGGACATCCACATGCAGAAGAATGAAACTGGACCCCTCTCTTTCACCATACACAAAGATAAACTCAAAATGGATGAGAGATCTAAATGTGAGACAAGATTCCATCAAAATCCTAGAGGAGAACACAGGCAACACCCTTTTTGAACTCAGCCCCAGTAACTTCTTGCAAGATACATCCACGAAGGCAAAAGAAACAAAAGCAAAAATGAACTATTGGGACTTCATCAAGATAAGAAGCTTTTGCACAGCAAAGGATACAGTCAACAAAACTCAAAACAACCTACAGAATGGGAGAAGATATTTGCAAATGACCTATAAGATAAAGGGCTAGTTTCCAAGATCTATAAAGAACTTATTAAACTCAACACCAAAGAAACAAACAATCCAATCATGAAATGGGCAAAAGACATGAAGAGAAATCTCACAGAGGAAGACCTAGACATGGCCAACATGCACATGAGAAAATACTCTGCATCACTGGCCATCAGGGAAATACAAATCAAAACCACAATGAGATACCACCTCACACCAGTGAGAATGGGGAAAATTAACAAGGCAGGAAACAACAAATGTTGGAGAGGATGCGGAGAAAAGGGACCCCTCTTACACTGTTGGTGGGAATGTGAACTGGTGCAGCCACTCTGGAAAACTGTGTGGAGGTTCCTCAAAGAGTTAAAAATAGACCTGCCCTACGACCCTGCAATTGCACTGTTGGGGATTTACCCCAAAGATAAAGAAGCAATGAAATGCCGGGACACCTGCACCCCGATGTTTATAGCAGCAATGTCCACAATAGCCAAACTGTGGAAGGAGCCTTGGTGTCCATCGAAAGATGAATGGATAAAGAAGCTGTGGTTTATGTATACAATGGAATATTACTCAGCCATCAGAAATGACAAATACCCACCATTTGCTTCAACATGGATGGAACTGGAGGGTATTATGCTGAGTGAAGTAAGTCAATCGGAGAAGGGCAAACATTGTATGTTCTCATTCATTTGGGGAATATAAATAATAGTGAAAGGGAATATAAGGGAAGGGAGAAGAAATGTGTGGGAAATATCAGAAAGGGAGACAGAACATAAAGACTCCTAACTCTGGGAAACAAACTAGGGGGTGGTAGAAGGGGAGGAGGGTGGGGGGTGGGAGTGAATGGTTGACGGCAGTGGGGGTTATTCTGTATGTTGGTAAATTGAACACCAATAAAAAATAAATTTAAAAAAATAAAACATTAGTTTGTCACTCTTTCTAAGAGTGAGAGTATAATAAACCTCATATGCTGGCTTTACATGTATAGGAGACAGAAAAAAAAAGAGCAAATGGCATGGCACTTTTGTCCATTCACCCAACATACAACTAAAAAGGGATGTTGGATATTCTCAACTGACAGCCATGTCATTATTCCTTCCTTGCTTACTTTTACTCTGTAAAATTAATTGATTCACTTTCTTCCCTAAGTTTTAGTTTCAGAACTCTGAAGTGGGGAAAATAATAACACACAATTACAATTTTCTCATGTATATTCTTAGCTATTTTAAATCTAGTAAATGTTTGATATATGGCAGCTATTACCTATCACTGTTACTGTTACTTACTAGATAATGTAGAAACAAGAAACAGGAGAGGACAAGGAAAATGCAACAATCATAAGAAATGTAGTTAGAGACAAAAATGTAGTTGTCTAGTGAATAAGATACAAAGAGAACAGGAAGTTGTGATAAATATATAAAAAAGAAAGATAAATAGGCATAGACTGGGAGTAAAATAGAGATATGTAGGTATTTAGGTTCAGATAAATTAAAGAAGATTAAAAACAAGGAGAACAGAATTCTGGAGAAACATATTCAGAGGAAAATGAGGAAGCCATGAGAGACTATAGATATCGATTTGAATTGTGTTTATGATTTGCACTTAAGTCATTGAGTTTTAAGAAATCAAATATCACCGATAATGAACTTTCTTTAATGGAGATTATTTCTAAAATATTTTCAATTATTGTGAGTGTTATTGCAGCTTTCCATAATTCCAAAATTCAATCTGAATTCATTCACTTCTAAAATTCACAACTATATAAAACAATATTTGATATATTAAATATCTTTGTTCCAAGGAAATATAAAAATTCATATTTTAAGGTGGTCAAATAGCATTTAATTGCTTAATTTTTAATTAGCTTTATTCATTTCTTTATCCTGCCTACCAATCATCCTAAATCATACAAAAGGCAATGTTTACCATTCTAGTATCAGCAATGGAAAGAAGAGAAAATCCGGAGAGTTCTTATGTCATCTGATTCATTGAAGACTATAAAATGACATAAAGTAAGGTGTGTGAGCAGGAGGGGCAGAAGGAAAGGGAAAGAATCCCAAGCAGACTCCCTGCTGAGTGTGTTGACTAATGCAAGGCTTGAGCTCATAGCTCTGAGGTCATGACCTGAGCTAAAATCAAGAGTCGGTTGCTCAACTGACTGAGCCACCCAGATACTTCCCCTCTCTTCTTTTTGTGGTTGTATTTTAAAAATCTATTGAAATGTTCGGCATATATGAATAAACAAGTATATGAACGAATCACTGAATTGTACGGGAAGTAATGAACAAGGAAGGAAACTGACATTTATGGAAGGTCTAACAGATGTATTAAGCAACTTTGTATGTCATTTAATACTCATGGTATCACATGTGAGAGGAATTACCATGCTCATTTTCAAAGTAAAATCAGGTTCAGAGATTCTTAGTAACTCACTCAAGGTCACATTGATATTCTAGAGTATAACCAGGCTTCCCATTACAGTTTAAACTCATTTCAAACCCATTAACTTTCTACTACATTGTGCAACATCCCCACTATAAAAATAACAATTTTCTGAACCAGATGATTAAACACTTGATTCAGCTTCAGGATATCTGCCCTTATTAATATAACTTTAGCAACTCATTAATATAAAGAATTATTCTCTAGGCTGTCATTTACCTCTTTATATTCTTCTTATTCAAATTAAATTTATATAGTACATAGAGAATTACTCAAGTAGTCCAGAAAACAAGTTTTTTGTCCCATTTATAGCATCAAATAGCAATATAACTTTAGGCAATTTAATAAACTTTATTAAAGTTAACTCTTTTATCAAATAAGATTTGGATTAAATAGATAAAATCTATTTAGATAAATTAAAATCTTCATCAACATTTTCATCTTATATGTCAAATATAAATCATACCATGTTGTAAGTTAAATAACTTTTTCATAACTTTTTCTACATCTGAGTAGCAAATGTCTTCCTTTTTGTTTCAGGTGTATTTAATATGGTGTGCATAATTCCAAATTTTTTTTAAAGATTCATTTATTTATTTGAGAGATAGAGAGCATGTGTCGGGATAGGGACAGAGGGAGAAGGAAAAAAATTTCAATCAGACTCCACTCTATGCATAGGGCCCAAGGCAGGACTTGATTCCAGGGCCCTGAGATCATGACCTGACCGACCCAAAATCAAGAGTTGGTCACTTAACCACCTGAGCCACCCAGGTGCCCCTTATAAAAAGGAAAAATAAAACAATCTTATATCTAGATACAAACTCTATTATTATTTTTGTTTCTTTCTTCCTATGCTTTATTCTATGCATATGTATTTTTAGAGTCATATTTATATCATATAGTTTATCTATCATATTGGATATTTTGACATAATATTTAAAAGTACCTCTGTTCAAAATCATTTAAAATTATTCACTGTATTAATCATGAATGCATGTGATACCGGCCTATGGCTGTACCATAATATACTCAAAACTCCAAAAATGAAGAATATTTAAGTGTTTCCAATTTAAAATATATATCTCAAGGTATTTTAAACACAGAGCACTAGATGAAGTAAGAGCAAAGATATCTGGGGATCCCTTACACACTGCTATTGTCAGAGCTGTTTTATTCTTTCTTTAATTCCAAAGGAGAGAGAATAAACTATTAAATGTGACACTGTGAACGAGGCCTAATCCCTTTATTTCTATAGAAAAGTATGACTTCTTTTCTTTTCTTTTTCGTAACTTATTTTCTAACAATGCAAGAAGGAATCAAAATGCTTTGAAGATTTGGGAAGCTACAAATTCTAGGTCTGGCAGGTTGGTAAGGGATAATTATATTGAGAACGTTAAAATGGCCTAGTGAGAGGCCTAGGCTAGGCCTCTCCCTGTCTGTCTCTTTGGGACTAAGAAGCCAGACTTCCCAAGTGCTCTGGAAGCAAATTCCTTGTTCACCCAAAGATCTCAAATCAAACTCACCCAGTCTTCACCTCCTCCCACTCCCCTCCATTCCTCAGGGCTTTGTTTTACATCTACATGGATTCCAGAGCCACTGCGCTTGTTCTTGCTACTCCTCAAGGGCACCCTGCAGGTACTTGGCCATAGCCTTGAGACGTGGGGAAAAGATCCTTGTATTGGTCTTAGTTCCTGACACCCACCCTCCCCCGGCCCCTTCCAGCCCTAGAGAAAGGTAGTAAGGTAGTGAGCATTCAGCCAACCCAAGATCCTTTGTGACCCAAGATCCCTTTGTCACTGGTGTCACTCTCCTAACTCACTTGCCGCTCCCATCCCTTACGCCCCTCCAAAACCTAAGCAAAACAAAACAGGATCTTATGGAACTAGGTAGGTGAAGGATGATCACATTGGGGTTTGGAATTAAAAACACCAAAAAAAAAAAAAAAAAAAAAAAAAAGTTTATCCACTTTTTCTGAGGGAACTTCTGGAAGCTTTCTATTTTTCTCATTTTCTACTAGGCCATTTAGAAAATGTCCTTGGTCTGAATTAAAGTAGGTATTTTTAAGGCAAAATGTGATATATCAGTATATTTAAAGATTACATTTTCGTTTAAAGTTTATTTCTTTTGCTTAGTTAACTCAAAGATAGTTTGGGATATTTCAATAAATAGCACATTTCTAATTTTACTTTTTAAGTTCCCATGTCTTTGTAATTAAAGAGCAAGTTACTTTGGTCTGTAGTATCTAACTAGAGTAATCATGACCTGCCTCCAAATACTTCTTGTAGCTTGTGAAAAATAGTAGCTTCCCCACATCCATTCATTATCATGCATCTATGATCAATCTATTCTTTACTCGTTACAGAAGGAAAGACATACACTACAGTGACCTCAGAGGCAGATAAGTACCACTGCAGTTCATATACATACTCCTTTTGGTGCCTGCAGATAAATCTCTGCCAAGGTGAAGTAGGAAGGGAATAGGAAAGGAAGAAAAAGCCAGGAGAGACCCATTTTTCTTATCAATTCCATTAACAAAATAAAGATTCAGAATCTGAAGTCGGTAGACAGTAAATCACTTCCTAGCTAACTTCAGACTCACAGAAGCCCTATAAAAGATTAACATACAGGAATTACTTTTACAAAACACACAGACTAGAGATAAGGGCAGGATTTTTGTCTTACCCATCGCTGAAAAAATTAACAAACATTCAGGTAATAAGCCTGTTTTTATTTCCCCAATCCAAATCAGGAAGTTATTTTCTTTCTGGCACAGACCTCCACAAACTCTAATAATTTCCTACATGGTAAGAGCAGTAGGAACATCTTTTATTTATTAAAGTGACTGAGTGGGTTCCTGAATGGCCTCTGGATGGGGGCTGGTCACCAGAAAGACCCAAGCATGATAAGAAAGAAGCCTGCAACTTTCAGCACCTGCCCCTCATCCCCGAGAAGAGAAAGAAATGAGAAGTGGAGTTAGTTGATCATGTATATGTAAGAAAGCCTCTATAAAGTTCCAAAAGCAGGGGATTGGATTCGGAGAGCTTCCAGGTTGATGAAAACATACACACCAGGAAGATCGCATCCCTCAACTCCACGGGAACAGAAGCTTCTATACTCAGGAACGTCCTGGACCTCACCTTATGCATCTCTTCATCTGGCTGTTTATCTATTCTTTATCATATCCTTTACTAAACTAGGGAATATAAGTATGTGGTTCCCCGAGTTCTGTGAGCCACTTTAGCAAATTACTCAAACTTGAGCAGGAGGGTCATTGCAACCTGCAATCTATAGTTGTTTGGTCACTGTGACTGGCATCAGAAATAAGGGAAAAGTTGCAAGAGTCTTGTGGGACCCGTGGGATCTGACGCCATCCTCAGGTACACTGTGTCAGAATTGAGGTGACAACCTACTTGGTGTTGAAGAATTGCTTGTTCTTGTGGAGGAAATCCCCCACTCATTTGTTGGCCAGAAGTGTTTTGTGTAGGTAGTAAAAGAGACACTCATAGGGATAAAGACCCATAGTGGGGAAGAACTGTACTTTTCCCAGTTTAGAGGGAATAAAAAACAACTGAGTTTCATGTTCTTTTCAGTGCAATAAATGTTGTTTTTTTATTCCCATTCTGAGAGAAAAACGACAACAACAACTAAGAATATCTCCTTCATATACTGCTTTGAGAGAACTGCTGAACTAGATTTCTTAGGAAACAGAAAAAAAAAAATAAGGTCAAATGAAATTTAAATAATTTTAAGGAAATTTGAAAAAAAAAACTTAAAATGCTGTTTCCATAGAAAGTTTCCAAAGGAATAGAGAAATCCATTGTCTTGAAATGGTTCATAGATGAAAAAAGTAATACTCATTTCCTAATCTGAAACACTAGTCTGTGTATTTCCTCAGGAACCACTTGATATTGTGGTTTACATTAAACCTGTATTATATTATAATCTTATTTACTTTCTTTAGTATCCATTCCTTATTGTCTAGTTCTTCCTTGCAACATTTGTAACTTTATGTATTTTTTAATTTTTTTGTACCTTAGATATTTTAAATAATGCATTGTTCATGGTAAAAAGAAAAATGTTTCAAATGAAATTATGTTCTCATTTATCTAATTACTTGTAGTCTAAGTCTAGATTCTTTATAAGAGGTATTATTCAGTTGAGTTGATTTTCTCCCTTGCATCAGAGGTAAGCACTCGGTCTCAGATTGGGCCTTTCTATACACTTGGTCACAGTCATTGTTTTTAGGGGTAAGAATGAGAGTGGGTAAAGGAACAAAATAATTCTTCATTCCTTGACTATTTTTAAACAGAGGTCCTCTCTTTATGACCAAAGATATGAACAGAAAGAGAAATACAGTATGAACAGAAAGAGACCTAATGTCAATATTTTGATCAAAATTTAGCTGAACCTGAAGCCAGAAAAATCCAGGATTTCTCATTTTACCTAAGTCAATTATACTCTATTTGTGCAAACAAGATTGATTTGAGGTTCTGTCTGTTATAAATGAAAATTATTATCTAATGCGAGAGGAATAAAGTAGAATTCCAGGAACATCATTTGAGAAGTAAGAAAAGTTAACTTTCTTGATTTGTTTTGATTTTTAAAAAATGACAGCTTCACCTTAAGCTGTCTTTGTTAAGTCATCTCTGTGACAGATAAAGATTTTTAAATGGTGGTAACCTTCTAGAAAATTGGTTACTCCATTATCACCTCTGTTAGGTATCATCTATATTTCTAAACGGAGAACGCCATTGTAACTCATGTATTTTGGTAAGAACATGACTTAGGGAGAAAAGCAAGAAATTTGGCGCCAAGAGATAATCACAGTCCTTGCACATCTTGGCCTGCTTTGTAAATGTACACTTTTGAAAAGTAGCATATAAAAGACGAGTTATATATTTATCTGATTCCTCTGATCAAGAACTTTCCAAAGCATTCTTTTCAGATGGTGATAAGGATAGATAGTAAACACATATCTTCTTTAACCTCCTGTCAGTGGCTTTGCCAAGGCACATGAAATATGGCAGATTTACAGTGTATCAGTAAATGAGTGTAAACGACCATTAGACATTTCATCTTTATGGTGGTTGGAGTAGTTTGTTATAAAAATATAACATAGGCCCTTGATTGAGTACTTAATGGTCACTTAGAACCAGTATGAGCTTAGCTGTATATAATATTACGAAGCTCAGAGATCTCTATGTTACACTTGAGCAGGACATATCCTATTTATATTGCTTCTAATAGCTTAAAAGAAAACCATAGTATCTGAATCAAATGTAGTCTTAAAATATTTGTTATTAATCTCAGCTAGCAAATGCAGTACATAGCACCTTGATACTCTTAGGAAAAAAGTTAAACATATGGGTAATAATCTCTTGCTGTCCCTCCAGATTATTAGGGTGGAAAAACTTTAATCAGCAAAGCAAAAGAGTTAACTGCTTTCATTGACTAGACGTATTTAGAGTGTGGCAATAGCAATGGGGAGTCAAGCTACATATATTTAAAATTTTTTTAAAGATACCATTTTGTGTTCTAGATGCTTTTTGATATATTTTGTTCTCATTCTAGAATTTTTAGAAAAGAGAGTAGATTGAAAAGGGAGGTGAAAAAAAATTACAAAAAAAAAAAAAAAAAACAAAGAAAGAAATCACAGAGTAAGTGATCTGATTTTTCTAGAGTGACCAGTCTTGCTAGAAATTACCTTACCATACTTAATTGTGGCACAGGAGTGAATTGGCTTTCTAAAAATATTGAGAGTAAAGATGAAATAAGTCACTGGGACATAAGCATTTGTGTATACAAGAAAGCTTATATCAATAGAGATGTGCTATCATAAATAAATAGAGATGTGAAGTCATTAGAATGAGTCCTGTGTAGCCAAGAGTCTAAGCTAGTAAAAGTGGCTCATGTATATGGTTTGGAGAGAAAATAAAATATATTAAGACATTAACAGTATGTTCATACAGTCTGGCTTTTCAGTCAGGATTCAGTGAGGCAAGCAGCATCCTTATGGATGTGATGGGGTATGGGATTTGCTATATGTATTTGACCTTCTGTACTTGTGGATGAAGCTTGAACAGTCAAAGCCTGAAAGGGGAAACTAGGAGAAAAAGAAGTCAGTCACTAACCAGTCAGTCTGAAAAGACAAGATTTTCCATCCCCAAATATGGGCTTGGGAAGAACAAACTTATGGTGAGATCTATGGGAAGGTAGTTGCTGGCTCAGAGTAGTTTTAGCTCTGTCCACAGCTAAGCATATGGTGGTGATCTTGGGGCCTCTGCTGGTCAATTAGTTCAATAATCTGAAAGAAGTGCTGAAGAGATCAAAGAGAAGTCGAAACCCCTGGATATGTGATAATCTTCAGTAATGGCTCCCTGCTTCTTTTCTGCTTTCCAAATCTTTCAACCAACTCTAAGGCTAGAACCATACAGAGAAGAGAATTCTGGAAAAAACTGCTCCAGCTCAACCAAATCATGAGAACACAGACCATGACCAATGTTCTGGGGCCTTAGAATACCTAGCTAGCTGTCTACAACCAGGCTTTAGAGGAGGGAGTTTCACAAAGAGAATGTACAAACTTGAGAAATGCGTACAGAATGGCACATACTCAGTAGAGGAAATAGGCAACATTCTAACTTGATTAAATACAACCAATTTTGGCCAAAACCTTGGTGTTTATATAGGAATTGCTTTTGACTGGGACTATAAAAGGATGGCCTATATAAACTGCCTCCAATATAGAACAGTATAACATGACAAAAGCAAATTACAAATAATTAAAGAGTGGTGATCCTAACTAGACGGAGAAAGTGTCTTGCACTTAGCAGTGAAACGTAAAAAATGAATAAGTAAATCTAAGGACACTGAGACAGATGAAAGATGCAACCAGTTGTAATAGCAGCAGGAACTAAAGAAAAGTAACAGCCATTACAGCTTAAAGAAATTAACGTGTAGGGAATCTGAGAGGCCCTGGGACCAATAACCTTTTAAATACCACTGTCTCAGGAGAAAATTACTAGGTTGGGAGGACAATAGAGATTCCAAGGACAGAGCGACAAAACAGAAAACTGGGACAGAATAGGATGTTGCCTTTGGCTACTTTTTTTGCTAAAATACCTGGACAATTCTTGATAAATAGAAGTGAGCCATTAAACAAGAAGAGGACTATAAATAGATTATAAAATACATATACATATTAATCAATATACATATTAACATTTTACTTAATTTTTGATCATTTCCTTGTAGTGGTATCACAGATTATTTTAGAATTGGCATTTAATTCCTAAGCACAATTTAAAGTAATCCATTTGTTGTTAAAATAGAAGCCCTTTCATCCGAGTGAAATTAACTAACCATTTGGAAATAATCTTGACATACTTATTGGTGATGGCTAAACAACTGGCACATTTACTGCTTATTAAACTGCCTTTCAAATGTGGCCTGGCCATAACTCGTGTCTCTCCCAGAAAACAGTCTTATATGGGGTGTTGCATAACCCAATTGGAGTTTATCAGACATTTTCAACTCTCCAGCCCCCACCCTCCTCTTTTATCACAGTGGTTGGGAAGCAGAAGCTGCTTTTGTTATTTTCCCTTGAAGCTAGAGCTCTGTATCTATTTAAATTATAGAAATGCAGAACACTCTCATGGGATTTGAAAGAAATTTTTAACTTACACCATTTTCTTGCACTTTTGATGTCTGAAAAGCAAGATCTAACATGTATGAATATTTGTAGCAGATTCCATACTTTTGTGTTTAGCTATAATTTTCAGATATGAGACAAATATAGTGGATGCGTACCTGAAGATTCCTTACATCCTGTGTTTCTAACCCTTTAATAATATTGTAACCACAAAATTCCTTGTATTAAATTTCTTGCTAGTTGAAATACCTTAAGTGGATTTTTTCACTCTTTCTTACATTACATGCTGACAGATATACAAGTGCCTCTTAGAATCTTTATTTGACCATGCATACACTGGAATCCTAATAAAATACCACAGTAGAAACCGAATTACAACATTGTAATATAACATCCACTTGATTTGGAAAAGAAAACCTGCCCAACTGGATTGTGAGATTGCGACTCTGTAGTTTCAAATATCAAAGTAACCGGAGAACATGGATGGTAGGACTTGACTAACTTCTGTGTGATCTTGTTCCATTGCCCCAAATCATCTGCATTTAGAAATAAGATGAGTCATGTGCGAGCATTGGAATACTCCTAAGCAGCAATTATGAGTTGAACAATTACATTTGAGGCTATTTAAAGGTAATATGCTAGTACTTCCTACCAAAGCAGATATTTTTGACTCTACAGCTTAAAAAAAAGGGGGGGGGGGGACAGATAGGAAAAATATTTAAAATAAATCAGTTATTTTTAAAAAACTGATCTATTATCTGTTTTTTTCCTACCACGATAATGTTTCGTTCATGTTTAATATTAATGACACTCATTCGACTTATTGATTGGCTTATTTAATTCAGAATATGGTATCCAAACTTGCTTTACTCCCTGGTTTTTCACGGTTTAAATCAATAATGTTTATTAACTCAAGGCTCGGGCCACCCATATCCTGAGCAAAGTAGTCAGTACATTGGCAATTTCATTTTCAGCAGCTGATAGGCTCTACACTTAATCTCACTGAAGACCTGGTATTTAGCAGGAAGGCCCTGGTTACACATAAGTCCACTGTCTTTTCTTTCTCTCTTTCAACACTATCCCTCTCACCCTCCCACTGCCATGTTGCTACATCAATATAACTGGACTTGATATCCTCACTCAGTACTGGCATGTTCATATCTGGTACTACACCGATCAAATGCAAGCCCTTTGGAGCCTTGACACACCATCCTCCTTTTGTCTTCCTTTGTCTCCCCCAAATTGGGCTCCTTTGGCTGTGGCACTGTTCTAAGCAAGCTGGTCCACTATCTCCTGTCTGATTCAGAGCATTGCTTATCACCTATATTTTATTTTATTTTATTTTATTTTATTTTATTTTATTTTATTTTATTTTATTTTTATTTATTTTTTATTTTTTTATTTATTTATTTTTTATCACCTATCTTTTCACTGTATCATAACTCAACCTTTTTAATGGGTCTGTCCAGTTTTCCAGGGCTGCCCAAACCAAGCCAGAGTTAAGCACAAGCTCTTGGAAATAGTCCAGCGCTGAAGTGCCATCATGTTCTGCCAAACATGGCCTCCTTATTCCAGTGATCTTCATCTGTCTATTTGCTAGTGGATCCCATCTGCTTCGATGCCCCGTTTTTCCCTTCTGTTAACATTACAGCCTAAAAGCCAACTTTTTCTCTCTGGGGCATGATGAAAGCATTTCAGTTTCCCATTCTGTCATACTCTATAGATCTCACAAATCTTACACCTCTTGAGCGCAAGATAAATGGCTTTCAAGCATATAAAAACTTATTTAGGCATGTTTTGCTGGATGTGTAGCTTTTTATCCTGAACAATTGGAAGTTTACAGGAAGCTAAATAATTATCAACAGATAGTATCAGACTATTTCATATGCTAGGAGTAAAAGAAATATTGATTAAAAGGACTTTCAAGCTGTTCTACAGCACACAAACTCTTTATAGTTTTCGATTTCTCAACAAATCTTCCTGACCTGCTATTTCAATGAAAACAGCTTCCCCAGAAGTTTACATAGATCAGAAACATGGGATAAAAAAAAAAAAGAATGTTAGATGTCTTCTTGTCTAGAATACCTATTTGCTTCACGTATTTTTCTTATGGAAAGAAAATTCCCTTATGATGTATTAACTGCTATCAATTATAAAGAGTGCTATTTGTGTTTAAGATATAGTTTGCATAGTGGGAGTCAATTTTGCTAACACATCAATCAAAAGTAAATAAATTTAGAATAGGAAAACATATTTTGGAAAGCATTTGCAAAATGAATAAAAGCTTAATAGTCATACATGAATGTTCATTACCACAGAAATATTCACACAACTTAAAAACAATCCTGTGTAAATTGTGCTTTCTTGACCTTCCTTTCATATTTTCAATAATTCAATAAATTAAGGAAATAATGTATATGGTTGCATACAAGCCCTGAAATTCTACAGTTCTAGGAATCTCTGAGAAGCCCTGATCTCATACATTTAATTTAGTAAATATGTCTCAAAAGATAATGCCTCATGAAGTGAGAGATTGCTCCTGTCATTTCTTTTATTTATTTTTTTTTATTATTTTTTTTAATTAACTTTTATTGGTGTTTAATTTACCAACATACAGAAAAACACCCAGTGCTCATCCCGTCAAGTGTCCACCTCAGTGCCCGTCACCCATTCCCCTCCAACACCCGCCCTCCTCCCCTTCCACCACCCCTAGTTCGTTTCCCCGAGTTAGGAGTCTTTATGTTCTGTCTCCCTTCCTGATATTTCCCAACATTTCTTTTCCCTTCCTTTATATTCCCTTTCACTATTATTCATATTCCCCAAATGAATGAGAACATACACTGTTTGTCCTTCTCCGATTGACTTATTTCACTCAGCATAATACCCTCCAGTTCCATCCACGTTGAAGCAAATGGTGGGTATTTGTCGTTTCTAATTGCTGAGTAATATTCCATTGTATACATAAACCACATCTTCTTTATCCATTCATCTTTCGATGGACACCGAGGCTCCTTCCACAGTTTGGCTATTGTGGCCATTGCTGATAGAAACATCGGGGTGCAGGTGTCCCGACGTTTCATTGCATCTGAATCTTTGGGGTAAATCCCCAACAGTGCAATTGCTGGGTCGTAGGGCAGGTCTATTTTTAACTCTTTGAGGAACCTCCACACAGTTTTCCAGAGTGGCTGCACCAGTTCACATTCCCACCAACAGTGTAAGAGGGTTCCCTTTTCTCCGCATCCTCTCCAACATTTGTTGTTTCCTGCCTTGTTAATTTTCCCCATTCTCACTGGTGTGAGGTGGTATCTCATTGTGGTTTTGATTTGTATTTCCCTGATGGCAAGTGATGCAGAGCATTTTCTCATGTGCATGTTGGCCATGTCCATGTCTTCCTCTGTGAGATTTCTCTTCATGTCTTTTGCCCATTTCATGATTGGATTGTTTGTTTCTTTGGTGTTGAGTTTAATAAGTTCTTTATAGATTTTGGAAACTAGCCCTTTATCTGATATGTCATTTGCAAATATCTTTTCCCATTCTGTAGGTTGTCTTTTAGTTTTGTTGACTGTATCCTTTGCTGTGCAAAAGCTTCTTATCTTGATGAAGTCCCAATAGTTCATTTTTGCTTTAAAAATATGGAACGCTTCACGAATTTGCGTGTCATCCTTGCGCAGGGGCCATGCTAATCTTCTCTGTATCGTTCCAATTTTAGTATATGTGCTGCCGAAGCGAGCACCTGTCATTTCTTTTAATTGTAAAACTGTGTTATCTTGAAATTGACTTAACATAAAATTAAAATTCATAAAATTCTTTAAAAAAACAAATCATCAAACTATCTTTAAAGAAAATAGAACTATTTGAAAGTATCCTTCCAAAAGTCTGAGCATACTTCTAATATATTTTACATGAAAAATTCCCAAAAATAATTCATCTGTATAGTGATATGTAATAAAAAAAAAAAGATCTTCTGAATTGTGACTCTTTAAAATTTAAATTCCACTTAGTTTAAACTGAAATTAGAATTCAGAGAGCATCTTTATTCTTTGGCCTATTATTTATTTGCATTAAGGCTAGGCAACCCAGATATTTTATCCCTCTTCAATCCATACCTAAATGTTAAATAAAGAAACGCACTGTTAATATAATGTAATTACTTGTAACCTGGATTCTTTGACAATGACAATCTAAAAATAACTTTATGCAACAAAAGCAAAAAGAAAGAAAGAAGAAAGAAAGAAAGAAAGAAAGAAAGAAAGAAGAAAGAAAGAAGAAAGAAGAAAGAAAGAAAAGAAAAAGAAGAAAAAGAAAAAAAGAAAAAGAAAAAATAAGTCGGACTACACAAAACTAAAAACCTGCACAGGGACGCCTGGGTAGTTCAGCGGTTGAGCAGCTGCCTTCAGCCCAGGGCGTGATGATGGAGACCAGGGATCGAGTCCCACGTCAGGCTCCCTGCATGGAGCCAGCTTCTCCCTCTGCCTGTGTCTCTGCCTCTATGTGTGAGTGTCTCTCATGAATAAATAAATAAAACCTTAAAAAAAACTGCATAGCAAAGGAAATCATCAACAAAATAAAAAGTCAATCTCCTGAAAAGGAAAACAATATTTGCAAATTAAATGTCTGGAAGGGGTTAGTATTTAAAAAATAAAAAGAACTCATATCACTTATGACAAAAAAAAAAAAAAAAAAAAAAAAAAAAAAAAAAACCTGACCAGAAAATGGGTGGGGAATATGAATAGACACTTTTCCAAAGAAGACATACAGATGGCTGATAGGTATATGAAAAGATGGTCAACATTGTTAATCATCAGAGAAATAAAGATAAAAGCCAAAATGAGATATCATCCCCTTGTTGTAAGAGTGGCTATTATTTTTTAAAAAAGGACAAGAAATAATAAGTGTTAGCAAGTACGTGGAGAAAGGGAAACCATGTGCACTATTGGTGGAAATGTAAATTGGTGCAGCCACTATGGGGATCAATCAGTACAGAGGCTCCTGAAAAACTTAAGATTAGAATTACAGTATGACCTAGAAATTCCACTTCTGGGTATTCATTGGAAGAAAATGAAAACACTAACTTGAAAACGTATGCACCCCCATGTTCATTGTAGCATTATGTATAATGACCAAGAAATGGAAACAACCTACATGTCCATCGATGGGTGAATGGATGAAGAAACTGTGAAATACCTATACACAATGGAATATTACTCAGCCACAAAAAAGAGTGAAATCTTTCCATTTTCAACTACATGGAGGGAACTCAAGGGCACTATACCAACTGAAGTAAGTGAGACAAAAAAAGATAAATATTATATGATCTCACCTACATGTGGAATCTAAAAAACAAACAAAAACCAAGCTTTTGGATATAGAGAAGAGATTGGTAGTTGCCTGAGGCAAGGGATGGAATTGGGTAAAATGGGTGAAGGGGGTCAAAAGGTAGAAATTTCCAGTTATAAAATGAATAAGTCAAGGAGATATAATGTACAGCCGGGTGACTATAACTAATAATACTTTATTGTATTTTGAAAGTATGTAGTAGAGAGGATCTTAAACATTTTAATCATAAGAAAAGAAGATTCCGTAACTATGTATGGTCACTACTTATTGTAGTGATCATTTTGCAATGTATACACATTTCAAGTCATTACATTGTATATCGAAACTAATATTACATCAACCATACCTCAAAAAAATAAATAGTAAATGCAATATACTATATTGTTCATGCATCCTACAGTAAGAATCTGATACATATCAAATGTAATGTAATAAACAGTTTTAGAAAAAAATGCAGAACATAATATGCTATTTAAAAAATAGGGGGCCAGGTGTGTTTGAGGGGATATGAAAATTGGGATCAGTAGCCAAAAATCCGTTTTTGGTACCATTCCTAATTATCTGAATTACCTTGACTATTCTTTTAAGACATCTTTCATAAAATTGATGAGCTAGATTGAAAAATTCATATGCCCCCCTTCAACTGTAAGATCCTGAATGCCTCTGAGTATTAATTCTATAGATGTATTGGTATTTTGTAAACAAAAAAAATCTGGGTATATAATCTCGTGATGAAATTCTCTAATACCTATTTGTGAGAGGGCAGGTTAGGCAATGCAGTCAAGATGCCAAAATGATGATGTGAAAAAAGTTTTATTACAGTGCCTGGAGCATAACAAGCATAGAGTAAATATTAGCTTCTCTTATTTTTACTCTCTATACACACTATAGCTACAATGATTTTCTAACAGCAAATTTTGATGAGTAGAGGGTATGCCAGAGTGATTCTGGAAGAAAAAAAAAAAAAACATTGTAAGAGGAAAATATACACACTCGTCTCTACATTGCACATGAAGTTTGTCCTCGATCTTTTCAGCTGACATCTGAGTGTCCTGGTCTATTCTGTTTTATATCTCTATTATTTACTTTTTTTTAAATTTACAGATATATTTGCTGTTAAGTACAACCTTGCACTGAGGGCATTGGAGGATTACTTCACGGACAGGCATCCTAAGTAATATTGATTTGATCTGGCTCACAGGAAAGACATCTTTAAAAAACATAAGTCATCTGAGCAAAATATAAACTCATGAAACTTATTGTGTTTAACCCTGAAAAGAGGTTCTCAACAAAATCACTTTCTATCTAGGTGCATATCACAATAACTTGTGGAGGTTTTTCAAATTGCAAATACCTCTCTTAACCTGTCTGGTGAGTACGTATGACATATTGTGAGCCCTTGCCCCTTCTTCCCTCAGATAATTACCGCTGTTGTAGTAGGCCGAGGCATGATGTAACCTTCAAGTGAGGATAAATGATAATACAAATGGTTGAAAATGTAGCATACTGCAACGTTTATTGATTATCCCAGAGGACCTGTTGGTCTTATGTAACTCTTCCCATTTTTAGAGTTTATCACCTTTTCCAACATGCAGCGTTACAGTAGATGCTACGTAGTTTCTTGCTTTGATGCGTTCACTAATGAAATAGCACTGGAAGTTGAATGGAGGGACCATTTTTTAATTCCCACCATTTTCTAACCATGTGAACTTGGGCGTGCAGTAGTCAAGCTGCCTGAGGTAGACGTGTACAGGCATACGTCATTTTATTGCAGATATTGTGTTCTTTACAGTTTGAAGGTTTGTGGCAACCCTGCATCCAGCAAATCTATTGGTGCCATTTTCAACAGCATTTGCTCACTTTATATCTCTGTGTCACATTTTGGTAATTCTTTTTGAGATTCTTTTGAGATCTCAAACATTCTTTTTGAGATATCTCAAACTTTGTCTTTATTATTATTTTTGTTATGGTGATTTGTGATCAGTGATTACAGGTGCTAAAAGCTCAGGTGATAGCATGTTTTAGTAATAAAGTATTTTTAATTAAGTTATTTACACTTCTTTTTTAGACACAATGCTATTGCACACTTAATAGACTATGGCATAGGTTAAACATTTATAAAATTTTACATGCAGTGGGAATCCAAAAAATATATATCATTTGAGTCCCTCTACTACAATATTTGCTTTATTGTGATGTTCTAAAACTAAACCGACAATGTCTCCAAGGTATTCCTAGATCGCAAACAACTGTTATGTATATCTGAAACTTAAGGGCATGTCAGAGATACTGATAGGAGTAAGAAGTTGTTTAAAATTGTCTGTGCTAAGTAAACATAGTTTTTTTTTTTTTTTTAGATTCTTCAGTCAAATTCATTCTAATATTTAAGGAAGCTTGTCAGAGAAAATAAGAGATAAGATACTTTGAAAACATAGATGTGCATTGAAGGGAAGAAGTGAAAGTTAAAGGTTTTTTATAAGAGTTAAGAGTGAGTAGAGAAGGAGATGGTAAGAGTATAAAAGAGAGATGGAACAGGTAATAATCAGAAAGATTTTATTACAGAATTTAAGAGTCACACAACCAAGTCACACAGACAAGTCCCATGTGTTTTCAAAATTAACCAGTGAAATCACTTGCTAAACATCATGAATTTTCACTCAATGAATGTTTATGGGATGGAGATATATATGTAAAGGTTATGATTAATACTTTGGCCTCTAAACCATTTGAATCACAAATATAAGGAAATAAAATGCTCTAAAGGGAAGATACTATGGATGACAAAGTCCTCAAAGTTGTTCAGTGATGGACCAAAACCTCTATGACATAGAAAATATATTTGTCAGGCAGCCTGTGTGGCTCAGCAGTTTAGCACCACCTTCAGCCCAGGGCATGGTCCTGGAGACCCAGGATCGAATCCCACGTCGGGCTCCCTGCATGGAGCCTGCCTCTCCCTCTGCCTGTGTCTCTGCCTCTGTGTGTGTGTGTGTGTGTTTCTCATGAATGAATAAATAAAATCCTTTAAAAAAAGAAAATATATTTGTCATATTCCTGCACTTTATAAGTCACAACTGATTAATACTTTATTGAACGAAAAGAAATTCTTAATTGTGATTCTCCAAGTCCCTGACCTCAAGGGATTTCCCTTCCAAGAAAAGGAACCAAAGCGAGTTCTAAAATAAACAGCATTCTAAGTTCTAGTATGTCTAATACTTGGGCAAAGTTGATTATTGTGCAAGGTATTTTATCATACAGTTATTAAAAGAAATGAGTCTACTCTATGAAATGATAGATTAAAATTCCTGAAGTAAAGTCAAAATTGTGGATGCTTGCATATTTTACAATCCATTATAGTTTTATTGTTTTTGCTTGATTCCGCCCCCCCCCCCCCCCACACACACACACACCTTTGGGAGACTTAGGTAATGAGAGGAAAACTGTTCTGGTTTTTTGTTTGTTTTTTGTTTTTAATTTTCCAAATTCTTTCCTGTTAATCAGTTACCCTCAGTATAGACATTCTCTCATCCTCTGGAATGATCTGAACTGCAAGTCTCTAAAGTTCACAGCCTATGCAGAAGGCCACAGATACTTAGGTTTTCCGCCTTGCTCTGTGCTTCTTTGGGTCAGTAGGCGCCAACAAAAATGTAAGTGAGCCACATGTGTAATTTTCAATTCTACTAGCCACATTACAAAATAAAATAAAAAACAGCATCTATTTTCCCAAATAAATATAGATTTTTAGAACAGATTTAGATTTACAGAAAAACCGATGTGCTAGTGCAGAGATAAAAAAGTCAGCTGAGATTCTCTTAGGGATTGCACTGAATCCATAGATTAACTTGGTAGTATTGTCATTTTAACAATATTAAGTTTACCAATACATGAATATTTCATATTCTTCCATTTATTTTGAATCTCTTTAATTTCTTTCAATACTGTTTTTTTAGCGCAGTGAATAAATTTTGCATTTATTTTTTAAAATTTATTCCTATATAGTTTATTCTTTCAATGCTATTAAAAGGGGAAATGTCTTAATTTTCTATGTGGAAATACAATTGATTTTTGTAATCACCTTTACTGAAAATCCGCTGATTTTATTTATTTTTTTACTTTTTTTAAATTTTTTATTTATTTATGATAATCACAGAGAGAGACACAGAGAGGCAGAGACACAGGCAGAGAGAGAAGCAGGCTCCATGCACCGGGAGCCTGATGTGGGATTCGATCCCGGGTCTCCAGGATCGCGCCCTGGGCCAAAGGCAGGCGCCAAACCATTGCGCCACCCAGGGATCCCTAAATCCGCTGATTTTAAATGTTAACCACATCTACAAAATACCTTCACAGCAAAGCATATATTAATGTGTGATCAAATTACTGGGTGCTATGGCCGAGCCAACTTGGAATATGAAAATAATCATTACCTTCCAATGCTCGTCAACTTAGTATCCATACATATCTCCTTAAACCATAATTAATCCATAAATAACAGCAAAGTCACATTTCCACCTAACATGGTAAAATTATCCTACATATAATGAAATACGTATTAGCTCTTTTCCCAAAAGAGGATGCAGAGTTCTTGGATGGTGTTCAGTCTTCTCATAGATATAAAAATATTGTGATGTTGACCATTATAAATAGAAGAAAACATATATATCTGATGTATATCACAAACACACAAACATATTCACAACAAAATAAGGAAGAAATACTTATAATAATCATAGTCATAGTTTATGCATCTTGTCGTGTAATCATAGCTGGTCTTTATAACTATCTTTTTCTACTACCCATTTGATATTCCATTTTCTTTCATCAACTATTAAGCTAATGTGATTCTTTTCTTGGTGAAGTGACCCCAACTTTCACACTGAATTAGCTGGGCCCTAAGTGGCCCTGCCTGGTTTTGAGTTCTAATTTTCCATTTATTTTAATCACAGACAGTGAGAGTACTAAGAGAGACCCCAAGGAATCTCCTGTATTCCAGACATACTCTTCCCTGAGTAGCAGCAGCCCAGTTTCCCCTTGATCATCAGAATCAGCAGTATAGGAAATCCTTGCTCTCCCTATTGATGCAGAGAAAGGTAGAGTCCAAAGTAGCTGGGTCGCCGTTATAATTTACGATTCAAAGAATCACCGTATTTCCTGAAGTAAGCCCTCTTCCTTTGGAACCAACGTCTCTAAGCCCACAAAGCATAAGGTCATAGAGACAGGAGGTGAAAATTTTGTTACACTCAATTTTTATTAGCAAGTTGTGTCATAATCATTTCTTCCACTTGATTCCTGGACCCAGAGGTCTTGGCTATGAGAGAAACAGCACCATGTATCATACACAATTTCAAAGCATACACAACCTTCTAGAGAAACTTGCTACAGCCTTGCAAGATATTGTCGCCCAGCTGACATAATCCGCATATTCAAAAGACCATTCATTCCACCATTGGATTGACTGGATCATATGGCTCAAATGGAAGAGGAGCTTGTGTAGATATCAAAATATTGTGTTACCATAGCCATCTTTTGTTACAAAGCCATCTTTTGTTCTGTGGCACACTCAGAAGTAGGAGCTTTTTGAGTCACTTGGTAAATGAGCCAGAGTAGCATATCCAGATGAGGAATATGTTGCCCTCAAAATCTAGAGAGGCCCAGTAGGCATTGTGTCTCTTTTTGGGTTACAGGAAATGCCAAATGCAATAATTTATCCTTCCCCTCAGCAGATGTATCTCAAGGGCCGCCTGGGTGACTCAGTGGGTTAAGCATCCAACTCTTGATTTCGGCTCAGGTCATGATCTCAGGGTCATGATATGGACCCTGCGTTAGACGTAGACCCTGCTTAAGATTCTCTCCCTCTCCTTCTGCCCCTCCACCCCCTGCTCACACTCAATCTCTCTCTTAAAAAATGAGAGAGAGAAAGAGAGAGAGAGAGAGAGAGATATCTCAACATGTTCCACACCACTGGCCCCCTAGAAATTTTACTGAGGTATAAGGCACTGAATTTTTGTTAGACACATTTCTCAACTTCTGGCATGTGAATGTCTTTCTGTGAATAAATCTAATGCAGTGGCTACTGCTCAATCACTGGGCTCAAAAAACATAATTTTTTATTATGGGCCAGTGGGATGTCTTGTGGAATGGAAAGGTGATCAAGGGCTCTGTGAACTAAATTATGACAGACAGAGTTGACACACTCAGTAGGTAAGTAGCAGACATTCTTATTTCTGATCTCAGGAGGAAACCGTCTAGTCTTTCACCATTAATTTTTTCTTAGCTATAGGGTTTTTGTAAACACTATTTATAAGGTTAATGAACTTTCCTTCTATTACTAGTTTGTTGATTATTTCCTCATGAAAGGATTTGGATTTTGCCAAATGTTTTTCTATGTCTATTGAGACAATTGTGAGTATCTTGGATTTTTTTCTATTATTATAATGTATTACATTAATTGATTTATTGTAATCAATTAGTATGTGGGTCTATACTAACCTCTGCATATAGATGTATTTCTAAAAATGTCTTTATGTAACCACTCTTTGTGTATTAAGCTAAATATGAATTCATACTATCTTCAATTTTATTCCATTGCCAGATGGATCATTGTAGCCTCAGTGCTTACTTACCCATAATTTCATGCTTCAAAGGTGAGAAATCTGATTTCCATCATCAGCTGTTTATTTACTTATTGTACATTTCTGATATACACATAAAATAGTATAACAGTATGTTATATAATAAAATACTTAACTGTATCCCTGGAGGAACCAACTTTAGCAAAAAAAATACAGTGCTTATATGCAGTTCTTTTGACTTTTAATCTTACAGATGCCACTAAAATCATTTAGGTTGGCACTTCCATCTTCCTTCACTGAGGGTGTTCCCTGTACTTGGTATTCCAAATTTGATATTTCAATTAGATTCTCTTGCCAGATTCTGAATTCCTTTCTATGATTCTCTCAATTCCCTAAATATTTTTTTTTAGATTTTGGATACATAAAGTTCCACTCTTTCTGATGTAAATATCTATGGATTTTAACAAACGCAAAATATCAAGGATCCACCATTACACTGTCAGAATAGCTTCCCCACCCCAAAATCACAAAGTTTTAGCCATTTAAACTTTCCCTACTACCCTTCCAAACTCCTGGAAACCAATATGATCATTTTACTGACTATAATTTTGCCTTTTGAAGACTTTCATTTAATTAGAATTGCATGATATCTAGCCTATATAGACTGGTTTCTCTCACTTAGCAATATGCCTTTAAGGTTTAATCATGTATTTAAATGGATGTACCAAAATTTGTTTATCTACTTACCTGTTGAAGGATATCTTGGTTGCATTCAAGCTTTGGCAGTTATGAATAAAGCTGGTCATAATTATATTTTCAGGGTTTTGTGTAGAAAGTGCTTACAAATTAGCTAAATACCTAGAAGTGCAAATGCTGGATTGCATGGTAATACCATGTTTAGCTTTGAAAAAACTGCCCAACGACTTTAAATAGTGGTATATTAGTTAGCATTCCCATTCACAATGCATGAGAGGTCCTTCTGTTTATATCCTCACCAGCATTTGGTATTGTCAGCTTTTTAGATTATCTATTACTTAATCTGCAGTTCCCTAATGACAAAATATTTTAGTGTCTTTTTATATACTCATCTGTATATTGTCTTGGTGAGGAATCTATTCAGATTTTTGCCCATTTTTATTTGTGTTCATTTTCTTATCATTGAGTATTAAGAATTTTTTGTATATTTTGCATATAAGCCTTTCATCAGAAAGATATTTATTTTAATAATACATTTTTTTTAAAGTATATACTAAAATGTGTATTTTAGGGGCACCTCGATGGCTCAGTCAGTTAAGTGGCTGCCTTTGGCTCAGGCCATGATCTTTGGGTCTTGGGATGGAGCCCTGCTTCAGCCTCCCTGCTAAGCAGAGAGTCTGTTTCTCCTCTGCTCCTCCCTCCCATGCTCTATCTCTTATTTTTTTTTAACTTTTTAAAAATATTTTATTTATTCATGAGAGACAGAGAGAGAGAGAGAGAGGCAGAGACATAGGCAGAGGGAGAAGCAGGCTCCCCACAAGGAGCCCAATGCAGGACTCGATCTCAGACCCCATGTCCAGAGTCAAAGGCAGAGGCTCAAATGCTGAGCCACCCAGGTGTCCCAAATTTTTTTTTTTTGTACTTTTAAAAAAAATGTGTATTTTAAGGAACTGGGTCATGTGATTGTAACAGTCAGTGTCTGAAACCTTTGGGAAAGACTGGCAGGCTGGAAACTCAAACAAGAGTTGATGCTGCAGGCTTGAGGCACAATTTCTTCTTGTTTGGAACACCTAGGTTCTGGCTCTTAAAGCCTTTAAATTTATTGGATAAAGCTCATCCACATTATAGAAAGTAATTTCCCTTACCTAAAAGCAAACAGATTGTAGATATTTACCACATCTACAAAATACTTTCACAGCTATCCCTAGATTATTGTTTGATTAAATAACTTTAAATAATCTTAAATACCTAGAAACATTTTTATAGACTGGGTAATATGGTCTAAACAAGTTGACACATAAAACTTAACCATCACAGAAACCATCAGATTTACAACTGAAGAAATAAACTTAGTACCAGAGTTAGTATATATGTAAAGACCTGAATAGAATATCAGTTTTTAAATTTAAGTTTAGATTAATTAAAATTTACAAAACTTAAAATTCAGTTTTTCAGACCCACTAGCCACATTTCAAGGTCTCAATAACCACGTTTGATTATCTGCTATTGTATTGGACAACACAGCTCTAGACACCTTATTTGTTTCGTTGCCATCTAGCACCAATTTATTTGGTTAAAACTTAAACATATTTTTCCATCTTAACATTTCTCAACTAGACCATATATTTCTACAGAAATTCTATGATACAGCTTCATTTATTCTTAACACTAAATTTATTTGAAAACTGAACCCATACTACTTTTATAATCTTTAGTCTTCATTATTAATTATTAGAACTGCTTTATTTGTCTTCATTCTATAATCATACTGTATTAAGGAGTAGAAAGTCCCTGAATTTAGGAACAAGATCCAGGTGTAAATACTCGTGTTAGCACTTTCTAGCTAAACATTTCATCTCTACAGATAGACCTTAATTTCCTAATCTTTGAAATTGGCCTAATAATACCTTCCAAAATGACTTGTTGTGAAAATTAGATATGATAATAAGGTATGTCATGCTATTAACAAAACAAGCACATAGGGACGCCTGGGTGGCTTAGTGGTTGAGTGTGTGTGCCTTTGGCTCAGGGCATGATCCCGGGGTTCTGGGATTGAGTCCCACATCCGGCTCCTGCAGGATGTCTTCTTCTCCCTCTGCCTATGTCTGCTTCTCTCTGTGTGTCTCTCATGAATAAATAAATAAAATCTAAAAAAAAAAAAAAAAAAAGCCCACACAAGCATATAGTACCTGCTCAATAAATATCATTTACCCTATTTCCTGTTATCTTTTTCTCTGCATTATTACTTTAGTTATTCTCTCATTTATATGCCAAATACATTCTGCCCAGGTCAGTCCCTTACTGTATTTCTAGACTGATTTTACATCTCTAGGCCTGTATAACCATGCCTCTGTCTTTTGATCAGATACATCATCACAAAAATCCAACTCAGTGTACAGGCCTATTCTATTCTTTTAAGTCAATATCTATCCATTCTCAACCAAAACTCTAATACCTGTTGAGTTAAGAATAAAATAGTCATGCATTTCATAATATAGCCTCTTTCCAAACTCTTTGCAGTCTCAACCAATATCCAAATTTAAAAAGAATATATGTATTTCCAGTGAGGTCTTATATTATTAATTATATTAGAGTCTCTTCTTAGATGCTGGTTTTCTTCAACTGACCTGCCCATTCTGTTTCTATCTGACCACTTAATCTCATTTCAGAATAAGGTTTTTTACATTTAGATCTGTACATTATAATTCCTATTCATTATATCATGAATAAAATTACACTCTGGTAAATTCTTTCTATTCAGTTTGGATAAAGTATTCCCGTTAGAATGATAATTTCTCTTGAAGTAAACATGACCATTTTCTTTCTGTCAGTTAAGTTAAATCATCTTTGATTTTTTTCCTTAGAATTTGACCCTTTACAGCTGATTTCTTTACCTTGTTTGACTGTCTGTATTCATTTGAATTGAGATTTCTTGGATCAACTAAATATATGACTGTGTGAACCCCTCACTGATGTGTAAATCATAAATTGTGTATTACAGGACATTGGTGATATTCAAATACCACATTAACACAGAGATAAGGTCAGTGCACATTCACAGAACAAACATTGAGGCTCCGGTTTGAATTGAATTTTGACTGAGTTGAAGGTTACTATAATAGTACATGCATCTTCACTACATTTTGAATGTAAATGAAGCTGAAGGGATGAACAGACAAGGAAATCTGAGGTGCAAATACCATAGTGAGGCTATATATTGCATTTTAGTTTTGTGCATCAACTATGATATTTGTAGTATCACAGTTTCGTAATTTCAAAATCTAAAATATTTATATCCATAACCATACAGAGATTATGAGAAAAAAAATCTCTATTCAAAGAAAACTCAAATGACTACCAAAGCTAGATTCTAATTCTGTAAGGAAGGCATGTGATTCATGTATTTGCAAAAGCTTTTAATTCTAAAGGTTTCAAGCAACACGTCTTTAACTCAAACGTTATTTAAAAAACATCCTTGAACTAGAAACTTAGAGATAATCTCACGTTTATAAGTCATGTTGCCTCTTTTGAAGTTCTATAGAAACCACATACTTTGCATTTCCTTGAGTTAATCTAGATCTTGATTCTGCCGATATATACATATATACTATAACAATACCATGGGTATATACATGCAATAACTTGTATTATACTTATTTTATATTAATTTATTTAAATTATGGTTGAAAAAAACCTCTGGATCCATGAAACTTTCTCAGATCAATGCAGTGTGACTAACATCTCAAGAATCAAGTAGTAAACAAATAAATAAAATGTGTGGGCAGATATTGCCACAATTTTTTTAAATGAGCGTCTTATTTTCTAAAACCCTATGCTAGGAAACAAAGGCTTTTTGATTCCTTCACGGCAAAAATGTACCCCTCATGGACCTCATTGTTTTATTTCACAGTAAATATCTCAAACTGAACACATGTTGTCTCTAAATACTAAACCTTTGTCATGTTTCTGTATCACCTGCTGACCAAGTGCTCACAATGGCCCTAAATTTGTCCACTGAAATTTGGCTTGACCAAACTTTAGTTAGGCCTCTCCTCTCTCCTCAGGCCCCTAAACGTTGGCTGGCTTTCAAGTCTGAGCAAGCGCAAACGCAGTGGGTGCAGAACATCCCTCCTGACCAGCTCATTCTGAGATTCAGTCAACCGCACTGAGAAGCATTTCTTGCTGATGCATACCGATGTACCACCTGCACGTTCACACCACTTGACCTCCTCTCCCACGGAGTCCCTGCTAGCTCTGCTTATGCATTCATAGCAAAGAAAACCATTTTTGTTTGTTTGAGTTTGAGATGCTTACAAATTACCAAGATCAGAGTCTCCCCTGTAACACAATAGTCTTTTAGAAATAAAGTTTCCACCTAAGTCTAGATTTATTTTTATTTCCAATACATTCATCTTTTCTCTCACCAGGGTAGCTAATCACCAGTCAATTATACCTTTTGTGGAAAACTCTATACCCTACCTAACTGTGGTCAGACCTATGATTAGTTTTTTTTTAATTAAAAGCATACAGAATTTTTAGGGCAGTGCAAACACTCTGTATGACACACTAATGGCAGATGTAGGTCATCAGACATTTGTTCAAATAAATAGAATGTACAGCTCCAGGAGCGAAGCATCATGTAAACTGTGGACTCTGAGTAATTTCAATGGTAATATCAGCTCCTCACTGTAACAATGCACCACAGAGTGCAGGATATTAATAATGGGGGATTAGTTTCTATATGTGTGGGGGCAGGTGGTCCTTGGGACATCTCCGTTCCTTCCTCCCAGTGTTGATTTGAACCTAGCACTGCTCTGAAAACATAAAGTCTGTTCTGTTCAAGTTAGGCTCTGGTTAACTAATTTTTCCTGAGGGCAGATTAGTTTATTCTTCAATAGACTCAGACTCCAATAATTTGTCAATTATAATTCAGATTTTCAAATGTTGTCAGATTTTTCTGCTCGTGAATCTTTGCTCTGGTAAACTGTATTCTCCTGTTAGCCTCATCAGTCTTGGAGGCTGGCATTTGCTCTGTTCCCTTATCTCTATTAGAGATTTAAGAAATATTCTTGGTTATTCAGTCTGTTCAGCTATTTACTTGTTATAACAGAAGTTGTATTAGTTACAACAGAAGTTTCTATTAGTTGCTTTTTTATTCTTGATCTTAGACATTAAGGCAATCAAATTTATGTTCCTAAAAATTCATATTTTCAAATTCTTTATTAATGCTATATAACAAATGGTTCACATAGATTTGAAGAATGCTGCTTATAATCTTGCTGTAGATATGTCTGTTAGACCCTACACTACAGTGGGCTCTTCTGCTTTGAACTTTGCTACATTAGTCGTAGGAATATTTTCACCTTAACTATTATTATAACTTTATACTATTTTCAAATAGTTGAGAATTTCTGCCTCCAAATTTTTCAAGGAAAAAAGAAAGATAATAACCACACAGATATTTAAAAATTTCGTCAAGGTCTTACACTGACTTTTTTTTTTTTTTATTGGAGTTCCTTTTGCCAACATAGAGCATAACACCCAGTGCTCATTCCATCAAGTGCCCCCCTCAGTTACACTGACTTTTAAAAGCTATTCAACACTTACGGTATTTATCTTTTAGCTAACTTCCTAGCACACTTTCTTTACCTTCCTTTTTTTCTCTAAATGTTAGCCACAAATCACTTCAGGCAAATATTCTTGGCTCTTATAGTTGAACTTCTGTACTGTTCACACGGTCTATACACCTAGTAAACATATGTTATTTCTTCTTATCATAAGTAGATAATTAATCACTTTATGCTTTCTTGTTTAATTTTCTTTTTTTTTCTTTCTAATTTCACTGCCACTATCTTTTTTTTTGTGAATTTTTAGAACAGCCCTTTGATTTATCTCTATTTTAATTTACTTTTATTCAAGTTTAACCTGCAGAAATTTATTCAATTATCCTTCCTGGACATTTAATTATAAAATGGCCTCTTCAAAACTTTCAAAAAACACCATATGTTACACTGTGAAAAGTTGTAACTCTTCGTTCCATATTAAAGATCTCTACTATATGTTACTGCTTATCTTTCTGGTGCATTTTGAAGTCTCTTAAAATAACAAAGGCTTTTTGATTCCTTCAACTTAACTTAGTCCAAAAAATACACCCATTGTTTCTGAATAGAATTGTTCTTTCTTTTCCCTGCAGACTCCCTTGCAGGGAACCCAAAGAGGAACTCGATCCTGGAGTCCAGGATCACGCCCTGAGCCGAAGGAGGATGCTCAACTACTGAGCCACCCAGGTGTCCCTCTTAGAAATATTCTTGCACAGATGAGCAATAGATTTGCACAAGAATGCACATAGAGTATTATTTCTAAAAACAAAACACTACAAAGAACCAATGTCTATTAGTATTTGAATGGATAAATACAATTTTTATAGATTGATACATGAAAATATTATTCAGCAGTGTAAAATAATTAACTGCTTTCATATTCATCAACATATATAAACCTTAAAAAGATAATTGATGAAAAATATCAAGTCATAGAAGAGTACATATGAATATTACATTGAAATTAGGATCAACTGTGCAAAATAACTTAAAAGAGTAATTAAAAATATATACTTTTGCCATAACACTATGAAACAATATAAAAACAATATAAAAGATTAATAACATTCTGGATGATTTTTTGGGCAGGAAGGAAAAATAGGATTCTTTCACAACAGAACCACTGAGGAATTTTATTCCAATGGTAATATCCTATTTATTAAGTTTAGTCGTTGACTATGGGTATAAGAATTAGGGTTGCAAGAGTATGAAGCATCTTCAAGTATTTACAAATACCTTATTCCAAATGGAAACATAATTTAATAAAGAGATTGAGTGTAAATAGGTTAGGTATATAAATGAAAACTAAATTAAAACACCACACCAAAATTAAATAAGTAAACAAGCGAACAAGGCAACCACTTTGAAATTAAAGAATCGAATAAAAATAAAGCTTTTCATTGATCAGTTCAGTCTGTCACCTGTTTTATTATTTTTTAAAGACACACTTCATGGATTCTAAGTAAAAATCATCTATAGAAAACTTAGGTGTTGAAAGAACAAAAATGATGTAACAAATCAAATTCCTCAGAGTTTCGACAATCAATGTAAGAAATCTTCCACACACAATGACTCTGTGGTTTAGTCAGCTGTTTCAAATGGTCTTCTTCACAAGAATCTGACAGCAGGACCCTCCGTAGGGAGCTACATCAATCGTTGGCAAATTATTCTAGCTCATCCAGCGATAAGAGGTAGTAAAAGGCATCATAGAGTTAAACCGATCTAAATTTGATATAACAAATTTGAGACACTATACTCTTTAAGGTTTACATATCAGTTGCAAGTATCCTGAACTATCTAAAAAATTACTTGAAGTGATTGGATTTCTAATATTCTCTGACTTTTCACAGACATTACTTTTTTATTTTCAAGATTTTATTTAAGTTCCAGTTAGTCAACATACAACGTAATAGTTTCAGGAGTAGAATTTAGTGATTCATCACTTACATACAACACCCAGTGTTCATCACAAGTGCCCCCCCTTAATCTCCATCACCCACTTAGTCCATCCCCCTCTGACCGCCCTTCCAGCAACATTCACTTTGTTCTCTATTAAGAGTCTCTTATGATTTGCCCGTCTCTTCTTTCTCCATTACTTTGAACACACAGCCTTTGCTTATGGGTGACAGTGATGTAGGGTGCTTATCTTTTGATTCATATTATGTTATTTATAAGAACAGTATATGAGTTTCACACTTTCAGTTGGGAGTAGGCATGTCATAGCAAATTCATTTAAGGGTTCCACTGTGATGCTAAATAGCGAATATTAAAACTCATGAAATGTTTCTATAAAAAATCCACTGATTTTTGAGAATTTTAAGAGAAATTTAAAAAGATGAATATAGATGACCTACAAAATATTTTATTTATAATACAAATAAAGCTTGTGAACTTAATAACTAATACTATTAATGAAATCAGAAACAAAACAATATTTGACTAATGCATCAATCTTACTTATAGAGCCTGCCACAAGGGAAATAAATAGAAACGGTTCAACTTCTTTCCCTAACAGAGGTTCTAAAGTGGAGAACAGTTATGAAAATTTACTATGGAAAATTATTGAAATTTTACCACAACTTGGTGTCTTCTGTACTTTAAACATTGAATGGGATATCGATAAAGCATTGGACATAAAAACTATTGGAAATGCTAGTTTGAGGTTCTCTTGTAATCAGAAGCAATATAATATAGCAGATAATACAAAGCACAAACAACTTTAGTTCAAGAGCAGCTGCAATATTGATAAACCTTGACCTTTTGACCAGAAAATCTTATTGAACCTCTCTCTGTGCCTTCATTTTCCCTGGTTAAAAAAAAATAATAAAATAAGAACTTCTAGGCTCTACTACAAGGTGTTACTTATTTAATATTACACAATGCACTTAGAACCAAGACTGATATCACCATAGAATATACATATATGTATATGCATGCATATATGCATATATACATATATCCCTAGATTATTTTGAAATTTTTATCTTATTTAGGAGAATTTTATTCCACTTAGAAAATATAGGGCAGCCCCGGTGGCTCAGCGGTTTAGCGCCGCCTTCAGCTGGGGGTGTGATCCTGGAGACCCTGGATAGAGTCCCACGTTGGGCTCCCTGCATGGAGCCTGATCCTCCCTCTGCCTCTGCTTCTCTCTGTGTCTCTCATGAATAAATAAATAAATATTAAAATAAGAAACAATATAAAAATATCTACATATCATCACTAGGAACACATTTATGAGGTTTTCCAAGATTTTCTCCATTTAAAATATTATTTTCCATTGCTTCTACTATTGTCACTATTACATTCATACCTGTGAGGTGTATAAGCTTTGGCTATAACAAACACTAATGCCATAAAGTAGCAAAAATGAAAATTCAACTAGGAAGTGACTATAGTTAATAATACAGTAGTTATATGTTTGAAAGTTGCTAAGAATATGGAAGTTAAAAGTTCTTATCACAAAGAAGAAAATTGTATTACTATGTGTGGTAACAGATGTCAACTAGACCTATTGTGACCATTTCACAATATACACAAATATCAAATCATTTTGTTGTACACCTGAAACTAATATAATGTTAAACGTCCACTATATCTCAATTTAAAATAATCTATAACTTTTTTCAAACAAGAATTAATAAACTATACCATGAAACAAACAAAAAAATCCAATTATAAGAAAGTAATATGTAAAAAAAAAAAAAAAAAAGCAATTTGACCGTACTCTAGCACTACATGTATTTTGTACTACAGTTCGTAAGTGGTAATGTTTTGTTTCCATAAAACATAAAGGCAGCCAAATGCAAGATTTTTCTAGGGGATTTCATATAAAACAAAAAGTGCTCTGTCTATCATAATTCTACTGTCTAAAAACAGGATTACCAGGATGAACTAAAGTCAAACACCTTGCTCCATTGAGTATTTAAGAATGTCTATCATAACACCAATAAGAGGTAAGTATGAATAGAAAGAGAAAATCTCTCAGGTAGTTTTTAGAATAAACAAGAAGTGGAGCTCTCAAACTGTCATGCTGAGTGTTTTCCTAAGGGGCCTTTATTTTTACTCAGGGCCTAACTGTCTGAAACACTTCTTTTCTGCACATTCAATAAGTCAAATTTAATACCACTCTCTCTTTGAGAAAACCTAGAGAGGGAATTGAATAAACCATAGAAAGCATTTGTGCTTAATTTGCAATATAAGACAAGAAGAACATCCAAATGTTTTCCTGGGTCTTGTAAGTCTGCATGCTTCGCAGGACATCATATATAAATATACATGAATATTTAAATCAAATCATAGACCATGAAATTTTAATTTAGTTGCCATTATATTTGTCTCTGAAAAACACATGAAGTGAGAAGTATTCTCTATAATTCAATACAATTAATTATTATAAAGTTTTCTCATGGGAACATGGTCTTCTAATTATATATTAGTAATCACTTTAAAAAGTATATACTATAAGACATTCCAGATTCACTTGAATTTGTATATCTCATTAAGAGTGACAAACCTTTTTATTTCTGCTTCTTAGTTATCTATAGCTTGAAAGACATTTTCCTACTTCTAGTTTGGGTCATAACTGAGCACTCTATGATACAACAGACATTCAACAGATTTGGAAAACAATTCTTTACTGAGGATTATTACCAGTTTGAGAAAAGAGGGTTAAATCCTATTGAATAAATGCATATTAAATAAGCTCAGGAAATTAAATAGCAAATTCATTAAATATATTTTTATGATATGAGTAAAGCTACCCGCCTAATTGAATTGCACATATTTTAAAGTATTTTATGATAAAATTGTATATGCATATGCTAAAATTAATGTAAATGTTTGGAACTTTAAAATAAAAACAGAAACAAGAAACTTTGTTTAAATTTCTTTAACACACAACTATAAAAACTATCTAAACATTTCCATGTACTTACTTTTATTCTTTTACTTTTCGATGAATAGAGATGGCATACAAGAAGAACAGAAGTTTTAAATGGTCAGACTACAACCAGGTTGTTTGTATTCACTAAAGTTCTCTCCAAAAATAGGTGTGTATTTGTTTTTCAAAATAGCACTTACAATAAGAGTAAATTATTTAAAAGAAGTATAAAATGGTGAACATACGAAAATCTCAGTAAATAAGAAAATTGAATGCAAACAAATTTATTTTACCACCACTCAACTTTCACTCAGAACCAAAGAGAGATATGAACATGGAGGATACTTTCCTTCTATCGCACTGGAACTATAAAATGAAAAGATTAATCACTCCTACCGGATTTCTGTGAGTCTAACTTGCTAAAATACATTTTAAGTCCTTTGAGAGTTGACTGGGGTATTGCTAAAGTATTTAGCTTAAAAACTTTCCTTTATGAGTATAATGAACTATTATAAAGAACACTGAACTATAGAAAAAACAGCAAGGTAAAATCCAGAAGTGGAAATAGAGATTTGATGTAAGAGAGTTTATGTTAGATTTGCTAATTCTTCCCGTGCCTCCACTACCTCTCTGTAATTAATTACACATCCACTCAGTTTGCCATTTGCCTTTGTAGTTGTTACCACTGTACATATTACCACCCCACCGGCTATGTAACTTGCTTGGACAATAAGATGTTAATAGATGTGAAGTAAAAAGATGTTTTAAAATTGGGCTTCATTTGGGTAGTCATTTCGGCTTCTACCACCGCCACAAAAAGAACATAACCTGGGTGACTCTTGGTCCCTAGTTGAAGAAGATAAATGAACCAGCAGCCTACAGCCTCAACTGAGGCCTGTTAAAACCAAATATGTCTAGTTAGTATCAGCCAAACTGTGTCCAACCTAAAGATCCATAAACTAGGAGAATAAATGTTTGTTGCTGCAAGTCATTGAGCTTTGGGGATTATTTGTTATACATTCACCCAGCAATAGCTGAGTAATACAGTGTGTAAGGCTTTGGTGAGTCAGTCAAGCTTGAGCCAGACTGCCTGTGTTTTGATTCTAACCACACTATTTTTTTTTTTTTTAAGTGACCAACATTGGTTAGGTTACTGACACTGGAGTGTAGAGTCCTCTTTTGAGAAAGAGAAGAGTAAATAAACTCGGAGGATTGTTGTGAGAATTACATGAGTTGAGGCATATATGTTTAGAACAGTAGCTGGAATGTAATAAATACTTGTTACGTGTAAATAAGTTACACTTCTTAATAAAGTCTAAAATTTAATCTTTCACCCAGACCGGTGATATTAATGTAAAAAAGAAAATATATATTAAACCTCAGCATCTAAACATAAATAGAAAGACTTACTAAAAGTTTATAGATTATAAACTTGAATGCATCTCTGTGCTTCTGAATCTCAGATGTAACTGCTAAGCAATGATTTACCTGCAATAGTTCAATACTTTAATTTTTTCTGACATGATAATATTGTAGAGAAAATTAAATTGGGTGGCCATAAATTTTTGGATAAGGAAGGATTCTGAAAATTCTTGATAGAAAGCTATCCAAATCTGAATCAGTTTCCAAATGTAATAAACTACCACAAATTTGGTGGCTGAAATAATACAAATTTATTCTCTCATAATCAGGAGATTAGAAACCCCAACTGGGTTTCTAATCAGTCAGGGTATCTTCAGGTTTGGACTGCTTCTTGAAGCACCAGGGCAGAACTCGAACATTTACTCCTTTATCTTTGAGGGGGTGGCCTGTATTTCTTGGCTCATGGCCCATTTTTCCAATCTTAAAATCCAGTACAGTTACCATCTCTCTTGTTTTTTCTTCCAATTCCCTTTCCGCTTTAAGGATCCTTACAATTATGTTGAGCTCATCCATATAATGCAGAAAAGGTCTCTATTATTTTAAGATCAGTTGATTAACAAACTTAATTCCATCTGCACCTTGATTCTTCTCTGCCAATAAAATCTAATATTCACAGGTTCTGGAGACTGGATGTGGATCTCTTTGGAGGAAGGCGCTACTCTACCTAACACGAATACTCAATTTATATAGATAAAATAAGAATATATCCAATTTACCTATTGTAGTGAAAAACAGGAAAATATTGCCCCAATGAAGTGTTCATCTTGTCACATGATAATATTTCTGTGTGTTGTTCTGTATTTAAAACTTCATTGGGTAAATTTGAATATTTTCCTATGTCTTATTTTACATTTGCATGCATGTGCATATTGGTCTGAAAGAGATTGTTTCAGTATGCAAATCTGCCTGTATTATTTACACCAACAAGTCTTTCAGGAAATAGCATTATACATTATACACACACATATATATTTTTTATGTGCTTATATGTATTTTTTCCTCTTCCAAATCTTCCTCTCAAGAGATGTGTTTTTAAATTGACTGGCTTAGGATAAAAAGGACACATCTTTTTTTATCATGGCCATTCTGGTAAACAAGTTTTATTTTCAATCCATTACTTTTTTGCCCTTCTACTTTAATACTAGTCATGCTGCAGTACTATTAGAAAAGATACTTTTTTATGAAACTAAGTAAAATTCCATTGGGTAATTTTTGTCCAATTATGGCATAGAATAACCCACATGAACTTCCACTGAAATATAAAATCTAAAAAGCCTATACTTTTATTCTTTTATTTTCTTAATATTAATAAAGTTTTGTTTCCACCCTTGAATTCGACATAAAAATCATATAGAGCAAAAGGTGAAATACTTTATAATTTCACCTGTTGTTTTTAGGACAAGGTTAAACATGAAAGTACAGTACAATTATTTTTATATAGATGTGATCTGCAGTCCATTAGCATACAATGAATCAAGAAAAAAATACCTAAATTCAGGACATAAATCTTATTTCTTTCAATCCCTTCATCCTCTTTCTGGAAATATATTATGGGGATGAAAAAGTTATTGAAGATTGGAGGGATCTAATACTATTATAATCACTGTTAGACTGTTGAGTTCTGGACATCATTGACAGTCAGATTTTATACTTCAAAATACTCCTCCTCCTCCCTCATTTAGACATTTGGCAGGAAGTCATACAACTATTAGATGTAATAAGGCATCTATATTGTCATTTAATCCTTGAATATTGAGAGCACAGTAGAAAAAAATATTTTTATTGACGTGACCATTCTAAACAATTCCAGGATAAATCCTGGTGACAGAGAGACTTTGCTGAAGAAAATTAACATCAGCCATGTAACCTTCCAATGTGAGAGACAAAGACATATTGCTGTGGACTCTGAAGAATGCCACAAAACGCCAGTTATATTGAGATTCTAAAAGCCTGTAGGCCTGAAAGTAGCAAAACTACATGATTTAAAAAGAAAGCTAAAATCGCTAAGGGGTAGAGTAGAACACTTCTGAGGTCAATAGGGTTTTAGTAACTAGCTGGGCAAAATTGGAATCATTATTGTAGATATCTAACCTTAAGGCCATTCCACTATTATTTTTTTAAACCAAGAATAAATTTTAGGGAAGATGGCTACCAGACAAAATTCAACTCTAAAGTTGTTTGTCTTCAAGTTTCAAAATGCCATACCCATTTAAAAACTATCATAGTTCTTCAGATTGTGCCAAAAAAAAAAAAAATGCTGTAATCCTCTAGGTGACTTTGAACACATTATCTTTATCTTGTTTATGCATTTGTTTTCCTTTGATTTTAAGACCCTCCAAGGGAGAGTTTCCTTCCACTGTTCTCAGCTAGTTCTGATCTATCATGCTATTTTCAAGTGTTCTCAACTCTATAGGGCTTTCATTTATGGCTTTAATTTTCAGTGTCATGTTCTTTCCAAATGCCAATAAAAGCTAAGTCTAAAAACACAAAAGCAGGAAATGGTTGGCTATGTTGCTTTAATTGGCCTATCCGAAGTAGAAATAAGTTACCAACAACTGTTCATTTTTTTTTGACCCCAAATATAAGAAACAGAAACAATTAAAATGGCAAGGTGTTTATCCTACTTCCTAATTAAATCCAAAATATACTTTAATTCCAAATGTATCTAAAGGAAATTTAAACTTTAAAAACAATGACTACACACTAATTGTATTTATTCTAATGAGAAGTGCCTAGATGAAAAAGAGTTTAAAATACGGTGTATATGAAAAAGAATATTCACAACACAAACTAATTTTCTCTTACTCCCTTGGGCAATCTGAAGTTAATTATGGCCCAAATTATTCCCCTTTATACATTATTTTGAGATTCAGAAAGTACAATTGCTTGCCATTGCATTTTTTAATTTAAAAAAGCTTTGTTAGATGATATAATTTGAAAATAGTAATGAGTAATAATAATAGCAAATGAAAGCCTCAGAGCATAAAAATATTTTTGTACATTTTAAATGTGTATAGTCATGACATTCCCCAGATGTACTGCTGGAGGAATGTTATTTTGAAAAAAGATAAATTTAATTAAATGACTTTGCCTTAAAATCTGCTTCAAAATAATACCTCCCATGCCATGTCATCTTGGCATTTTGGGAAAATATATAATGAATAAAAGTTTAAAGTTTTGCATGATTTATGCCACAATATCCACACTCATCACTCATTTATTTTAGTTCAAGTTCAAATGTTCACTCATTCCATCTTTGATTCAACAAAACAAGTACATGCATAATATAGTGGTGAATCTATACAAAATTGAGTTTATTATCTCCAAAAACAGGTGTTTTTTTTCCCCCAGTTAATGCTTTAAATTTTTCTAAAAAAAAAAAAAAAAAGTGTAGACCAATTGATATGTTTTAATATAAAACTGTATCTGGAAGGATTATTCTTCATGCTTTTCCTAAACATTCACTTTCATTTTTCAAAGAACTGTATCTTGATTCTTCTGGCACACTTTCTTGGCTAAGAATGTAATTTATAAATCCATCTCATCACTTCCTTAAATTTCCCTAGTTGCCAGTTTCCTCCTCAGAATACAGCTGTCTGTGATAGCCTAAAAACATCTTTCCTAACTTGCAAGATTTCTTTCTAAATATTATACAAATGGTGTGTTAGAAAAGCAGAAATTCCTCTCTGAAGGAAATTGAAAGCATATTCATTTATTCGATTATATACTGATATGAAAATGGATACAAAACTGTTAATTCTTATTTCTACATAAATAGCTAGATTACTCTGTTGTAAGACATGGTCCTGCAGTGTGATTGAGCAGCAGAATGTCAGACACTACTTCTAGGCTTGACCCATGTAACTTTCTGTACAGCATCCTCCAATTTTTTTTTTTCTTCTTTGCACATGATCCAATGCGCATGAATGCCCAAGAGTTGAAAGACACATAGACTCATGATAAAAGAAATCTTGATTTGTAAATTACTACCGGGGGAAAGACACAGACCAGTTAAGAACACTAGTATTGGAATTTACCCAAATAACGAATAAATCTTGCTCATGTTTGAATCCATAAATTTATTACAGCAGTTAGTATTTCATCAGTTTATACCAAAACTGGTAACTAGAAATGGATTGCTGCCTTTATAGGCACCTAAAATATTTGACATTGCTTTAGTGGTTGGAAGACAAGTGGTATATATATATATATATATATATATATATATACATACATATTGCTAATTGTAAAGTTGTGTTAATTGAAGCTCTGTGTTAGATAATTGAAAAATGTTCAGTAAATTATTCCCTATAAAACAGTTGAAAGTTTTCAAAATAAACTATGTGCCCACTGAGCCTGATTTCAAGGAAATGGAGTTAAAACAAATATACTATATATTAACTATGACTGGCAGCTTTTAGTGAGATATTACAAGATATGAGATCAAACAAGAATTGACTGGTTTCAAATATAGATAAAAATAGAGAAAATATAGAAATACAGTTATGAGGTTGGAAAAGCCACCAAACCCTTCTGGATCCAAGTAAAGAAACATGACATGGAAAAAGCTCAGCAATAAAGATTCAGTAATACTCCCTAATTGAACAAGTGTCCAGTCCAGAGACAAGTATCACTGAAGGTAACACAGATACAACTGAATCTTTTCCTTCAGTTCACTTCAAATTAGCCAAAATTAAGTGGGAAAAGGGGCATAAGATTAACAGACCAAATAAATAAAGCATATCCAAGAATTATGCACCAAAAGGACTTTGTGTGAATTTATTGGCATATTTGAAATACCTGTAAGCAAACAGATCTGAAACCTACTACATTTTGAGGAAATTGTTTTGTCAAAGAAACAACAAATCTGGAATTAGAAAACCCTTTGACTTTTTAAAAGATTTTATTTATTTATTCATGAGAGACACAGAGAGGCAGAGATGTAGGCAGAGGGGGAGGCAGGCTCCCTACAGGGAGCTTGATGTGGGACTTCATCCCAGGACTCTGGGATCATGCCCTGAGCCAAAGGCAGATGCTCAATGACTGAGCCACCCAGGTGCCTCCCACCTTTTCTTTCACTTCAAATCAATTCTTGATGTTCAGAGTTAGAGTTGCACAAGAAGAAATAATATTGTGAAAACTCTGCACAACCAAATAGATAATTTTCTCTAGATTACACCCACATCAGATGCAGCTTGCAGCTTTGGAGAGAAATGAACAAGGAGAAATCTGTCAGAAAGAAGAGGGGTGATTTGTTGGCACATTAGGTTAAGCTTCCTGACTCTTGATTTCAGCTCAGGTCATGATCTCAGGGTCATAAGATTAAGCCCCATGTCAGGCTTCACATTAGGTGTGGAGCCTGGTTAGGATTCTCTCTCTCCCTCTTCTTCTGCCCTTCTTCCCATCTGCAATAAAAAAAGAAGAAGAAGAAGAAAGAAGAAGAGGAAGAAGAAGAAGAAAGAAAGAAAAAGAAATAAAAAAAGAAGAAAGAAGAAAGAAAGAAAAGAAAAGAAGAAAGAAAGAAAGAAAGAAAGAAAGAAAGAAAGAAAGAAAGAAAAAGAAAAAAAATTTTTAAAGCCTACAATTATGAAGAATAATATATAAGAGGAAAATTAGGAAGAATCACCTTAATGATAAGGTGATTTTCCAACAGTCAAAGTCATCTTAACAATACCTGGACTGTCAGATTTTATTTCTCTGGAAAAGTGATTTCAAGGTGCCTTCCATTCCACACTTTTCCAGATGATAATTTTTAATATGGTTATCCAGCCCCTTTTTCTTAGTTACATAAACTAAGATGTCTTTTGGCTTATATGTTATCAGACAATTAAGGACTCACCAAGACCAAATGAATTTTCTCAAGACCTTAAACTTTAAGTTGGGTGCAGTAATTGAATGTCTTTGTTTATTTTCTTTGAAAAGGGATTGATTTTGTCCTATCTATGGGGACATAAGTGAATCTGGTATTTTACAACCAGATGGGTTGACTGTGGCAGAGACAGAATCATGTTCACTAAACTCATTTCCTCTTCTTGGAGACCCAGCTAGAGTATTTGAATTAAAGCCAATATAATAAGCAAAATTTTTGTGAACTACTCCTGTGACTGGCCTCTAAAATCTTCACATGCACATTCTTCATAATTTCTCTTTTCTGTCAGTTGAATTGAGATATGCATAATAACCTTGAAAATCAGCTGGGATTTGTATTAATTATAATTATATAGCTATGTTGTATTATATATTATGTCAATAACAAATTTTTATATGTTATTGCATAGATCATCTCCAATTAATCCACTCAATTAAGCAAATAGTTCTGAGTTGTTTTTATGTGATACTGGGCTAGTACCAGAGATAAGACAGTGCGTAGGACAGAAATCTTGTCTTGAAGAAGCTTAGGACCAAGTGGAATTCATATAAATAAAAAATAATAATAGAATGTGGTAAATGCTACTGTGAAGGGAGTGCAAGTTTGGGAGAAGCACAAGGATAGACATTCAAATAAGTGCTAGATGGTTGAACGACTTCAGAAAGAAATGACCAGAGGAGGGTACTTGATGGGATGAGCACTGGGTGTTATAGTATATGTTGGCAAATCAAAGTTAAATGAAAACAAATTAAAAAAAAAAAAAGAAAGAAATGACCAATATGAGGCATAAAGAAGCAAAAATTATCTAGGCAAGGCTAATGGGGAATAGGAAAGAGGAGACAATGATGTAGAAACCTGTTAACATAAAAAAATGACTTTTTTTCCATATTAAAGAGTTGTGATATATTCTAAAGACAGAAAGGCACTATTTATAGGTGAAAATCAGAAGAGTAACAATAGTGGATTAGTACTTTGGAAAGATCACTTCAATTTTTAATTAAAAGAGGTTAAGCCTATATTCAAGATACAAGAGAATGTTAAAAATTCCACATGGAAGAATGTGCGTCTTAACTAATGTAAGGGCAGTGAGTCAAAAGAGAAGCAGCAATATGCGAGAATTGTAAGGAAGAATTATCAATAAGGCAAAGTTATTAAATGCAGGATTGATGAATAAATATGCTCAGGGTGAAAAGTAGTTAATCATGAACTTCTTAGTCACTGAGTTAGAGAAAATAGGAGGTGGAAGAGGTATTTGTTTGTTTAAAGATTTTATTTATTTATTTGAGATAGAGAGAGAGAGACAGAGATAGCAGCAGAAATAGGGAGGAGAGGGAGAAGCAGGCTCCCCGCTGAACAGGGAGCCTGACGTAGGGCTTCATCCCAGAACCCCTGGATCATGACCTGAGCCGAAGGCAGCCGCTTAACTGACTGAGCCACCCAGGTGCTCTGGAATAGGTTTTGTGGTAAAGAGTGACAAATCAAGTTTTCAATGTACCATGTGGAATTAGGTGTTAGCCCTGGGGAAGTGCTAAATGGAATCATTTTATGGTTTCTTTGAAACTCAGAAATTGATCTTGATTAAAATAACTTTGCACCCGAAATGAACACACCAAAGACACTGAGAAGTTAACACACAAACTTGTACAATGTGTTATCCTGCAATGCAGTGTTTGTGAAATCGTCAAAATCAACATTGTAAATGGGTATAACTAAGATGATTTGCTTTTAAATTTAATACTTTATTCCTTATTCCTCTGACCCTAATTCCATGAAAATGCCAAAGTCCGACAGAAGAATTTTTTAAATGAACAATACAAAGTTATTTTTTTCTTTTTGCCATTGTGTACGACTTGACACATGAAACACTGTCAGCGAGCGCTGTTTACTACTGTCAGGCCTGAAACTTGCTGGTCCTGGAGTTCACACTGTTCTCTCTTATTCTGGCATTTCATGTTCTCCGGCTTTTGAATTCCAGTTCTAGATGATGTACTTAAAATATGATGCCGATTTATCTATTTTGACTTATAATAGCATCTCAGGGCACAACAGTGGAGGTGCAGTTTTTCTATCTCGTGAGAGACTTCACAAAATTAATAAAGACCCTGATTAGGTACGCTTGGTAAATGTAGTAGTGGCATAATGTGTATGTTTACAAAATGCTCATAGGAAACGATGCTAAAGGAAAGGAGAAAATCAAGTTTCCATTGCAGCCAAGGCTAACATGTCTACTTTGATCTGAAATGCAGTAATAAAAAAAAAAAATATGAAGTAATTGTTAAATTACTTAGTTTAGCTGTATATCATGAAAGAAACCTTCCATGCATGCGCGGCACAAGCATCAACTGAAGAAGCAAAATGCGTTAATCAGTTCGGTCATCTGCACAGGCCTATTTAATATCGTTGTGAAACCATTTGATAGTTTAAATAGAACAAGTCCTAGATTATGTATTTGTAGCTGTATTAATGCTCTCAGATAGTTCCAGCAGAACTGTGCTGACTCTCCTATTGTTTGATTACTCTTTCTAAACACAGGGGAAAGGTTTTACTGTCAAGATTTATTTATTTTATGTGGTTTAAAAGTATTTCATCACTTATTTACTGCTTTGGTGTGCACCATTATACATTATTATCATCAAAACATGCTTTGGTAAGTGCTGTATTTTTATGTTTGGGGGGACTCCATATATAACACGTACTTAACTAATGACATTTCTCAGTTCTATCATTTGTAGAAATGTCTATAGCCTATCCCTTATGAATGGCAAGAAATCTCTATATGAAAGGTAGAGGACTGTTTTATTTATACCTCACCAGTACAGTTGCCTATAAGTTGCAATGTTTTGCTGACAAGTCCAATTTTTCAAAATAATAGAATGTACACTCATACTATTTTTGTGCATTTGCTGGATTCTAGAAGATTCCTGAAATAAGCATTATGCTTTTGAAAACCAACAGGAAATATGAAATTTATAAACGTTTAAAGATTTTAAAATTGAGAATAAAAGAGAGCTACTTATCAAACTCTGTACCTAGCTTATATCTGAATTTACTTCGAAACATATTAGTTGAAACTTCTTGCTTTGAAAACTGTATCAATATGGTTGTGGGTTTTTTAAAATTTTTTACTACCAAATCTGTTTCCAGTTCTCTGTCTTTAAATTATACAACCTGAACAATATTATGAACTTCGAAATGAGAACAAGAGTCCATTGATTTTTGTGTTGTAACTATAAATTTTGTACTTTTGAGACGGCATAGTATCCTATAACGAGGCTGAATCCAGAAGTTATAACACTGTCCAAATATTTTTATTATAAATTAATTAGCTACTATTGAATATTCATCTAATAGAATTTCTCTAATGTTGTTAACATGCATTATTCTTTTAAATAGTAATTTATTATTTAAATTATAGAATGAGTGTTCTTATATGTTGTCTTTTCTCATTTGATTCTAATAGAAAGAAAACTCAGTTTGAAATCAAAAGACACAGGTCCAAGTGCTAGCTATTTTGGGTAATTTCGGTGTGAACTTTCGTCTTTGCTGAGTCTCCTTTGTCAAGAAACAGTGAGAGATTCTGAAGCTGAGTGAAAGATAATATCATCACAAAAGCGATTCCTTGCAATTCTAAAGTTTCTTTATTTCAAATGTAACTCTCCAGACATTTGTTTTGTAATCTTCCAACTTATGGATGACACTCACTATTTTCAAAATTATGGTTACTTTTTCTTTTCATACTTAGTTTCATCTTTCATGAGACGCTGTGTATCAATACTACTGTAAATGAGGATTCATATTATTCTGTACTGAATAAGTTATGTAATTGTTTTATTTCCCTATAAGTTTACCTATGTGAGCACTGGGTAAGCTTTACACCTGTACCAGGAGCTTCTATGGTAGCAGAAGACAGATGTGGAAACAACACACTGAATAAAATACATTTACGCTGAGCAAATCGACAGTCTACAGCATCCTCCATAATTTGTACTGATAACACAGAAAAATGAGATCAAATATGATTGAAACCTAAGCATGTTTTGCAGAAGAGATAACATTTGACATGCAACTTGTCAATAAACTTCTGACCCACAGTGATCTTTGGGGAAGCATTTTAATGAAAGAAAATGACTGAGTTCAACCTTTATTTGGTCATCCAGTGCCAAAAATAGAGTGGAAGATCTCAAAAGCAAAGGCTCTAATGGCATTTACATGTTTGTGAGAATCCTCAAACATTAATAAGCTGTGAGAATGTTTATCAAGATCTGACAAGCTATCCCTAAGTGAACAAAGCTGTCAGACAATTTTCAGTAGGCAAACAAAATAAATTTACTGGGGAAAGATAATTTTTTTAAAGACTTTATTTATTCATGAAAGACACACACACAGAGAGAGAGAGATAGAGAGAGAGAGAGAGAGGCAGAGACACAGGCAGGGGGGGAAGCAGGCTCCATGCACGGAGCCCGACGTGGGACTCGATCCCGGGACTCCAGGATCACGCCCTGGGCTGAAGGCAGGCACTGAACCCCTGAGCCACCCAGGGATTCCCAGGGAAAGATAATTCTGAGAATGGAAACATGAAATGTTAGAATCACAAGGAACCAGAGAAATCACCTTGTTTAAAACTCTATTTTTAGAAAAATCTTTTCTACAGTATTTCTTATAAGTCATCCTGATACTCTTTCACTACTTCCATTGACATAATTTTCATTTCCTTTTTTTAAAAAACATATTTATTGGCCTATAGTTTTGTAAGGTTTGGCATAAAAATATGAGTAAGATATTGCTTTTGCCATATGCAAAGTAGGAGATTAGAAACAGGTTACACAATATTGTTCAATAGAGAAAGAACAGTAAAAACTTCTTTTTCTTTCTCCTGTGCCTATCCCATTTTAAGTCTGCACTGAAATTAGCATATGCCATTCTGATTACTATTTCCTTGCTCCTTTAGAACACAATCTTTGTTATTTGTATTTATAACGTCAAGATGTATCATTTACTTATCCCATAGGAGATGACCCATAAATATAAGTTGCATGATCAAATCAACCAGGGATAAAATAAAATTTCACGATAAAGTGATTTAATCTGAATCTTAAACATGAAGAATATAGACCTTGAAAGGTAAGGAGAAAACTATAGGAGAAGGTCATTCAGTGCTGAAGAAAATTGTATATGAAAGAAGAGTGGCCATAAGGAGTAGTAGCAATTTGAAGCTGAGGAGATATGATCTGTCAAAAACCTAATGGTAATCACAGGATGACTAGTATCCTAACGTAATTTGAATAAATTTAACCAAAGAAAGCAGAATCTTTGTCTCTATCCTCAAAGTGTTTAGCATAATTTTCCCTTAAAAATTTTAATGTCCTTTTTTTCAATCTTCAACAACTTTACTGAAATATCTTTGGCACGTAAAAGTGCTTTATATTTAAGGTACACAATTTGATGTTTTGATATATGTATATCTTGTGGAAAGATCACCACAGTCAAGCTAATTAACATATCCATCATCTCTCATAGTTGCCATTTTGCATGTGTGAGAGAGACTGATAGCACCATTTTCTTGAAGTATTATGTAAAATGTCAAATGACTCTTTTGATTTGTTTCCTTCTGTTGTATTAGAATTGTATTCCAATAATATTGTGAGAATTCCTTTCTTAAGGACAGAAAGCTTTTTTATGAGGAGTCAAATTAGAACATCAAACTATTTATTACATAGAAAAATGTTTTTGTTTTTGTTTTTGTTTTTTTCAGAAAACTGCACGGTGACCTCAAACCAGTTACATTTACTGAAGAGAAAAGACAAAAGATCAAGGTGAGATGAGTGAGAACATAAGCCTGAAACGTCAAAGGTTTGGTTGATGTGCTACAGAGAAGTGTGCTATGCCAAGGAGCTGTCCTTCAGCTTGATACCTTAGTATCAAGTAGGAATTGTTCAGGCAAGAAGATTAAAGGCAAGTGGTATTGAGAAGCTACCAGGAAGGGAACTAGAAGTAAGAGAAATCTAGATTTTGTTTCCCAGGAATTACATGGAGTACTGTATAGCCAAAAGGTAAAATCTCCTAAGAAGTTAAGTACAAGATAATATGAAATAGTCTTCCATTAGATCTCCTGGGACTCTAATATAAGTTCAGTTGAAAGAGCACTGCTGTTCATTTTATTCTTAGAATAATAGGTATATTTTGCAGAAAGACAATAGTCTCCAAAATGTAAGCTCAGATATTTTTCTCAATTGCTAACTAGTGCAGATACACTAAAAGCTAAAAACAAACAAACAAACAAACAAACAAACAAAAAACTTGCAGAGCATTTTGTTGCTACTAAGGCTTTCTCTTTGAGTGTAAGCTCATTGAGGGCAAAAACTCAGTCTAGAGCTGTTCCCCTTGCCTGGCATAATATATAGTATATGCTATGTATTAGCATATACTAATATATATGCATATATTAGCATTATATTTTTATAAATAAAAATAAGGTTATTCAATAGTGAATTAAAGAGACTATGACATAGGTCAATAGTGTACAGATTGACGTTACTGCAAAACAGATTTTTTTTTTTGTCATTTATATTCTAAGATCTAGTCACTTGTATTTAACCTTGCCTCTGCACTTCTAATTCCTTAATGGAATTATTGGTTTGTTCATTTCTGTTTTAGACTTGAAGCCACTCAGGGAAGCCGTTAACCATTGTTCACAGTTGTTTTTTCTAATGAATAAACCTGACACTTAGTTTTGAGGTAAATAAATAAATTATAGCAAAGAAATAATAGCTTAAATGATAATTAAGTGATAGAAAAAGGTAGTGAAAACAAAAGCATTTTTAAAGTACTCTTAAGCTAAACAAATTATTTGACTTGGAAAACCATGACTCAATGGGAAAAGCATTTTGAGGGACCCAAGGGACAAGATATTAAATTGTTGAGGCTTAACGTGTGGTGATTGTCTATATTCATATATCCTAGCCAATGAGAATCTGAAAGTATTAGAGGAATTAGAGTTTTTGTTTTGTTTCCCAACACAAAATCCAAACCAAAAATAATAATAATAATAATAATAATAATAATAATAGCAGGAAAGATGTTACAGCAAAACTACATGTCATTAATGCATATAATATGTATAAGCCTACTCCTGTGCATGTCAGAAGGCACTCACACGTGCATACACATTAAAGAAGTTTAATGAATCAAATTTCAACTGACTCAAAGTCAGTTGGTTTTAGAAGAAATATGGTCTTGGAGTCAGATTATAATTCTGGCTATACCATTTTTTCAACTTTATTGAGGTAGACATACAAATGAATGCACATTTTTAATGTATACATCTTGATGATGGCTCTACTGTGGCCTTAGTAAGGTATTTAATTATCTTGAGTCACAATTTTCTGTCTTGTAAAATGGAAATGATAGCATCCCCTGGGTGATTTATGAGGATAAACTAGAGCGATATAAAAAAGTTCTAGCACAGTGACTGAGTTAGAAGAAGGAACTCCTTAAATATTAATTCCAATGTCTATTATCAAATAGATATTTCCTATTAGTTTCTGTAGATTCAATAATTCATTAGGCAGAATGTGAAAGCAACAAAACTGAAAAGTCGGTGACACATACGTGTGGGGAAACCGTATACTGATTGATGGACCTCTTGGAACAGGTAGGGTGTGTAGATAATTGTGCCACAGATAAATGACCACCAAAGTAGACCCGCCGCGTAGGAAAGTCTCAATAATCATAGACGAGATGACTTATCATATAGCTTTGGTGCAGGGATGAGGCTTTCCCTGGGATTAATGACAAACTCTCCCCCTCACTGAGGGTGTTTTGTCTGCCAAAGCTCTTGTTTGAATGCATAACCTTCCAAGAGCAAAGTTTGCAACACTGAGCTCTTAATATGGTGCCAGGGGTTTACCTGGCATCTAGTTCTCTATAGTGAAACCCTCTTATCACCAAGGAGCATCACTGCGCTGTCAGAGAGATAGACAAATATTCCAGATAAGAATACGCCTCTCCACAGAGTGTCCATACTATGATCCCTTAACTCCTTTCTTTCTTTCTTTCTTTCTTTCTTTCTTTCTTTCTTTCTTTCTTTCTTTCTTTCTTTCTTTCTTTCTTTCTTTCTTTCTTTCTTCTTTCTTTCTTTCTCTTTCTTTCTTTCTTTCTTTCTTTCTTTCTTTCTTTCTTTCTTCTTTCTTTCTTTCTTTCTTTCTTTCTTTCTTTCTTTCTTTTTCTTTCTTTCTTCTTTCTTCTTCCTTTCTTTTTTTATTGTCTGACACAGTATTCTTTGGGTTCAGGAAGCATGTTGTGCAGCAAAAGAATATGGCAATTATACTGAAGTCATGAATTTCATTGATTATAATACATGTTGCACCACCCAGAAGCAGCAGCCTTGTTCTTTTCAATCAAGTCTCCAATTGAATGTCATGTTCTCTAATAGGCCTTGATGAATGTATATAATTCATGAATGTAGTGCTTCAAGAGCTTTGTAACTACTAGATATCAAATTATAAGCCCAGGTGAAGGATTTGCTTGTATATCATAGGTCCTACTGTTTCCTAAAACTTCAAGGTGACCTTTACAGTACCTAGCAGACATTCAAATAATTATACCTGAATGTCCTACCAGCCACAGCCTACATTCAGTATTTCCAAATCTGAAAGCCCAAGACATCATAGAGCCATCAGGCCAAAAGAGAATCATCAGCACAACCATGGACTCTCTTCCTCTTCTTATATCTCAATGTTCCAACTACCTCTCCTTTTCCTCCACCTGTTGCCTCAACTGAATAAACCAAAAGAACATGAATTGAATAGACACATGTCAGTCTTGTATTATAGGATGTTTTGATTCAAAGGGTCTCTTCTATCTAAAGATGTTTTCCCATTTCTTGTAGCCAAGTCAGCTGCTATTTGAGGAAATAACACTCCATGAGTATTTCATACGTCCACATGGTCTGGTTCTCTGCGCAAAAGATATTGAATCTTCCCTAGAAGCTAAAGAGAGTGTCTTTCTCTAGGTCAAAGAGCATTTATTTACTGACCAATGTAATAAAGATAGGGAACTTTATTATATACTTTTTTTTTCAGGTATCATTCCAGGAAAGTAAAGTATCCTTTTCCTCCCCAGAGAAGATTTGTTTACCTTCCAGAGTAAAGATAAATCCTCCTCGGGCCCCTCATTTAAGGGGAAAATGGGTAGGTCACCAGCAGGCCTAGGTAAGACCAGCATTTCTTAATTTCTGAGTTCCTCTCCTGTAATGTACTTCACTACATATGCATTCATCATCTCTCCCTCACTGCGTCACCGTATGGGGATCTGAGTTTAGGAAGCTAATACAAGATACCTCTCTGGCTGCTGCTTTTATCATGAGTTATAACTGGTCTTTGTCTCTGACCATAGATTCTCATGTTTTCCGGGCTTGTGTGTATATTACACGCAGGCAGGCTCACTTGTTCACTTGCAAGTAAGGCAAAATCTCAGCCCCTTCATAATTTCCGACTTAATACCTACCTTCAAGAGGCCTTGCAGATCCCTTTAGATGTAACCTTTAAACCCTCCAGGAATTTCTTTTTCTTAAATCCCCTAATCTCTTTTTTTGTTACTATCACTAGTATGGTCATACTGAACTTCTTTCCCAGTAGTTTGCTACTGGAAGGCAGAAAGGTAAGAAATAACTCCTTTCTTTCACCCTGCGCACATTGTCTGGCTTAGGAAACATTCAATAAATACTGAATTGAATTAATATAAACCAAACTAGACTTCAGAAGAGTCTTTAAAAGTCTGAAATTTTCTCCGACTTTGATATTTGCCTTATTTCCACTTTTTTTCTAGTTTTGAGCATTGCAGTGTCATGTTTCTTTATGTGCAGTACTTCCCCCCCATACATTAAAAATCGCAAGAGCAAGGAGTTTTGTATTTAGTAACAGTTGTTCCAATAGCATCATGTCTGCCACAGCTGTTCTTGTTTCAAATCAGACTGAATGGTTTTTCATCCAATATTTCCTAATGTAGCTATAATATGAAGCTATTTTATAATGTTTTGTTTATTATCCAAGCAGGTCATTTTTTTCCCTAATTTTTGGGTCATATGCACTGTCTATTTAGTTTTTAAAAGTATGCTAAGAAAAAGAAATTCTCTTAGAAACACATATTTTTCTGTGAAAGGGATTGAATAAGATGTCTGGAGAGATTAATACAATATTTATTGATTTTGGAGTTTTAACGTTAACATTTGACCAGGACAATTTGCTTTAAATAAAAAAATTATATCATCAAGTACATCACTATGCCCCTGCTCAGATGCACCTTACGCTGAAAAGCCTCTGAAAAAATTAATATGTGTACTTAAAAGTATTATAATTCTCTCTCAAGATGCTTTTTCTTCTGTTTCATTTTTAAAGGCACCATGCTTTGAAAGTTTAACCTCCCGCTGTTTTAAATAGGCTGCTTAATCAAAAATTTAAACCGCTACACACATATTGAAAACAAATCTGTAATAAATCTTTGAACTTGATTCCATCTATGAAACTCCATTCATGCTGTATCTTTTTCATACAAAGAAGAATGTCAACATTCTATAAATAAACAGATTTTCAGTAGTGATCCAATTTTCTGTAAGTAACCTTTCCGTTTTGCTTCTCAGCAAGCACAGAACTAATACGCATGCGTAAACTACAAATGTCTACTATTACCACTACTATTCATTGTGGTAAGACAAGACAATAAAAAGGCACAAGCATTTGTGTTTATCCTTGCATATTTGACCTTAGTCGTGTGTTTGTATGAGTATGTTAGAGTGTAGATGTGGATGTGAGTAAAATGTGTGTGCCTGGGAGAATGTGTTTTATCTCTTTAACTAGCAAGGACTGAGTTTCATCTAGAGTTTGCTGTGATTTGGTTTATATGTGTTAAATACATTTCACTTTTAGAGCAAGTCAGAAAGCTCCCCACATAATTTTAAAAAGTACTTATTTTTGCTGGTTCCAGAAAAACGTTTATTAATGAAATTATAATAATTGGTTGGTTATGCCCCATGCCTTAATAAAAACATCTTTTTTTTTTTTTCTCTCTCTCTCAGATTTTTAGGCTGTTGCTGTGCCAAGTGACGTCTGTTGTCTTCTGGTACAAGCACTGTCTTTACTGGTTAAGTTCACTCAAGCTCAAATGTCTACTACTTCATCCCAGGAAGAGAAATAACTTATTCTTAGAGTTCAAACTACAAGCATATCATTAAGATGTTAGGAATTTTAATTGATGTACAGTAATAATCCGATATGAATTATTAAATTTGGGTAAGAACCTAGTCATACACAATTTAATGTGATTTAAATTACTTAATTACAATAATAATTTACTAAAATGCTTTTGAAATGAAAAGTTATTATGGTATCTATCTGCTATCATTTATACTACTCTGCTTTGCTTTAATTTGAGGATAGCATACAGATTTAAATCTTTTCTAAGTTAATCGTTGCAGTGGGCTGCCATGGCGTTGGACTGTTGTGTTCAGTACCATTAAGGCATCACTCCACCCCAGGAGGCATTCTTTTTTGCTCAGCAGCCATCGTTGCACCTAACAGGCTCCCATACCCTTAACCCAAGCCCATTCTCTCCTTGCGTAACATTCTAGTTTCTTTCAGTGACTATTCTCTTAATAATATTCAAGCATTTTCTAGGTTTGAAACCGTAACCGCATCCTTAGATCCATTTTCCTTACCGAAGCTTGTCTTTTACTAAGGCCAGTCCTTATTCGGCCTTCCTTTTGAGTGGATCTCTTTATTCGGTCACCAGTTAGGAAGAGTGAAGCTTGTAAAGGAAGCTGCTAGCGTTCCATTAGTCTTCTGATCCATGACCAGAGTGTGAGAGAAAACTCTTCTGTTTCTCCTCTACCATCAATACATCTCTTCTGGAACCAGGTATGTGAATTTTCCCGTGCATCAAACAAATTCTCCGACACTGGTGGGGGGCGGGGGGGGGGTGTCCTCTAATTCAACTCCATTCCAACACTATCTACCTGGAGTGATCATCAGATCCTACGGGTTAAGTGTTCAGTTCCCTAACTACTCCCACTTCGGATACTATTTGCAAGTCCAGGCTGTCATCTGTGCTTATGACTGGCCAGCTCTAAATGGGAGTTTCCCATGATTCCCTATTCTGTTCATTAATTTACTATACAAGTTGACAGAACCCAGGAAAGCAGTTTACTTAATATCTTATCAGTTTATTATTATATAAGGATATAATTTGGAAAGAGCGGGATGGAAGAGATACATAGAACAAAGTATGTGGGAGAGGGCATGAAGCCTCCATGCCCTCCCCAGGTGTGCCACCATCCCAGCATCTCCACAGGTTTGTTCACCAATCCGGGCATTCCCTAAACCCATCCTTTTGGGTTTTCGAGTGGCTTCATTATTCAGGCAAGACGGATGAAATTATTGGCCACTGGTTGTTGTACTCAATCTCCAACCCCTCTGCCCACCCCAAGGGTTGGAGGTCAAAGAGTTGGACTGAAGTTTCAGTCCTCTAAACACATTATCGATTCCCCTGGCAGATCACCTGCAGGGCTTTACAAAAGTTACTTTATCAATAGAAACCCAGGTGTTGTTACGGATAACAGAATGCATTGTTAACAAACCTCCCAAGGTTTTAGGAGCTGTGTGCCAGTAACAAGAGCAAAGACCAAATATACACTTCTTATTTTAAATCACATGATCACAAATGGTATATTTCTCAATTGATTAAGGTTTTTTTTCTGTCAGCAATATTGAGTAATTTTCGGTATAGACGGTCCCCAAATTATGATGGATTGACTTAGGATTTTTCAGCTTTGCAATGATACAAAAGTGATACACATTCAGTAGACACCATACCTCCAGGATTTTTATCTTCTCCCAGGCAGGCAATACGCAGTATGAACCTCTCTCCTGATGCTGGGCAGTGGCAGCCCCAGCTCCTAGGCAGCCATGAAATCATGAGAGTAAGCAAGTCAACACTTACCACCATTCTCAACCCACACAATCATTCTGAGGTTTTTTATTTGTTTGTTTGTTTTACTTTCAGTATTCACTCAAGTACATGAGATATCCAACACTTTAATATCAAACAGGCTTTGTGTTAGATGATTTTGCCCAACTATAGGCTAGGGTCAGTGTTCTGAGCACCTTTAAGGCAGACTAGGGTGAGCCATGATGTTTGGTAGGTTGGCTATACTGAGCGCATTTTCAACTTATGACATTTCCAACTTACGATGGTTTTATCGGGACACAACCCCATTGTAAGTCAAGGAAAATCCATACTGATCTTTTCTCCGTACAACAACTTTTCTCAAATTCATTAAGAATTTCATATTTGGGGAAGATATTGTAAATGGTATTAGTTCTTTAGTTTCTGATTATTGTTAATCACAGAAGGAAAATTGACTGTCTTAATGAACCTCGTATCCTGCAATCTTGCTAAATTCACATATCACATTAGCCGGGATTTTGGTGATTCTGTAAATTTTCTGCACAGTTGATCATGTTGGTTACAAATGAAGAAGAATTTACCTTCTCCTTTCCAGTTGGATGACATTACTTTCTTTGCCATTCCTGACTGTTGACAAGAATCTTCAATATGCTGGTAAATAGAAATGGTGAATACAAACACCCTTTCTTTTTCCTGGTCTCAAGACAAAATATTCGTGCCTTTCATTACTTAGTAGCAAAATAGCTGTAGGTTTTTAATGATGCCCTTTATCAGGTGGAAAGTGTTCCCTTATGTTGTAAATTTATTTCTCTTCCGCTTTTGATGTGACCACAGACTTTATCTTTTCAAAGTTTTTTTTTAATGGTGAGTTGCATTGACTGATTTTCAAATGTTAAACCAACTTTGTACTCTCTAGATAAGCTCCGTTTATACACTGATCTGTATTTCTGTTTCTGACATGTGTTTACCTAATTTCAAAATCAGTGCAATAAACTCAAAGAATGAATTTAGAATCATTAATTCCTTTCCAGTTTTCTGCAAGAGTTCATGTAGAATTTCATTTTATTTTTTCTTCCTACGGTTGCTAGAATTTATCGTTGAAGCCATCAGGGTGTGGGGTTTTCTTTGTGGGTAGTTTTGAATTGCGGTTTTACTTTTCTGACAGATGCAAACTACTATTTCTTCTGTGAGCTTTGGTACTTTATGTTTTTCAAAGAATACGTTTCATTACGTTTTTAATATGTTGGCATAAATTTGTTCATGGTAGTTTCATATTGTCCTTTCAATCCCTACATGATTTGGATTGATGTCTCCTTTCTAATTGTAAATCTTAGTTTTTATAACTTGAGGTTAATCAATTTAAATTGTTTCCCCAATGGGCTAGTTGTTTTTTTTTTTTCATTACATTTCTTCAATTATTTTTGTTGTCTAATTATTCCATTTATCTTTTATATTTATTAATTTCTTTTGCTTTATTGCTTGCTCTTTGCTTTCTAGCTGCTTGGTTTGGAATCTGAGACCATTAACATGAGACTATCTTTCTAATGTACTTATTTCTAATGCATTATTCTCATAAATTTACTATATAATCATCCCTCTAGGTCCCACTTTAGCTGAATGTTATACATTTTAATATGCTGTGTTTTTATTTTCATTCAGTTTAAAATACTTTCTAATTCTACCATTGATACTTTTTTTGACCCATGGACTATCTGGAAGCATGACATTTAGTTCCCACCAACTTGAGGATTTTCTAGAGACTTTTCTGTTACAGATCGCTAATTTAAATATATTATAGTCAAGGAGTTCTGCATAACTAACTTTTGTAAATAAATGGAGTTTTTTTATGGCTTATAGTGTAATCTATTTTAAAAAATTTCCCTGTCCAATTGAAAAGAATGTGTATGTTGTTTAGTGGAATATTCTAGAGATGTCAAATAGGTCTTGACTGATAGTATTGTTCACATTTTTTGTGCCTTTATTATATCCCAATCATTACTATCAATTATTGAGAGGACGATGCTGAAATCTCTGACTAAAACTGAAAATTCTACTATTTCTACTTTCAGTTTTATCAATTTTTGCTTAACGTATATTAAAGCTCTCTTACTATGCACATAGACCTTTAGGATTGTTATGTCCTGATGGGGAATTTTCACTTTTATTGTGAAATGAACTTCTTCAAATCTCATAATATTGTTTGCTCTAAACTCTAACTTTTCAGGTACTATTTTAATAGCAACTTTAGCTTTCTTTTGATTAATGTTATCATAATATAACTTCTTCTAGTCTTTTTACATTTAACCTATTTTTCTTTATATTTGTTGACTTCTTGTAGGAAACACATAGTTGTATCTTGCTTTATTATCAGACAATACTCATTTAATTTGCACTCTATTTTTTTTAAAGATTGTATTTATTTATTCATGAGAGAGAGAGAGAGAGTGGTGGGGGGGGGACAGAGGGAGAAGCAGGCTCCATGCAGGGAGCCTGATGCAGGACTCCATCTGGGGACTCCAGGATCAGGCCCTGTGCTGAAGGCAGGCACCAAACCACTGAGCCACCCAGGGATCCCCTAATTTGCATTTTAAAATCACTTACAGTCTTATGATTATTAATATAACTACGTATAAATTTACCATCTTCCTGTTTATTTATTTTTTTTGGTCCCCTTTGTCTTTGTGTTTTTTAAAGATTTTATTTATTTATTCATGAGAGACACAGAGAGAAGGAGGCAGGGACACAGGCAGAGGGAGAAGCAGGGTCCCCGCAGGGACCCCGATTCAGAACTCAATCTCAGAACCCCAGGATCATGCCCTGAGCCAAAGGCAGATGCTCAACCACTGGGCCACCCGGGTGCCTGTCCCCTTTGTTTTTGGTTCATTTTTTTTTCCTTCTTTTTTTTCTGCCTTGCTCTGAATTATTTTTGTTGATCAGTGATTTTATCTCCTTTGTTGCCTTATTAGCTTAACTCGTTGTGTGTACGTCTATTGCTCACATTAGAATTCATGGAATTCATTTTAATTTGCCCCCTGCTACCTTCAAGTTTTGTATGCCACGGTATAAGGATCTCATAACCGCATAGCCCTGTCCTCTTTGTTATGATCATCAATACGTTATCCTCCACATGTTATAATCTCCACAAATATCTTCCTTTTTTTTGCCTTACTAAGTATTCACTTAGTAAGATTTAAGTTTTAACGGAAATATACTTTATATATATATATATATGTATATGCACACATATGTATACCATTTCACTCATTTGTATTTGAAAACAAGTTTCTGTCTGATGTTATTTTTCTTTTGCCTTCAGGTTTCCTTTAACATTTCCTGTAGTTCAGTCTGCTGTTGGTGAATTTCAATTTAGTATGTCTGAAAAATATTATCTATATTCAAAGATATTTTTGTTGGATATAGAAAACAAGATTAGCCAAAAAAAAAAAAAAAAAAGGAGGGGATGCTGCAGATGTTTCTCTGCAACTTAGGTCTTTTTCCTCTTGTGCTGCCTATAAGATTTTCTTTTTATGATTTGTCTTAAGCAATTAATGGGGATGTGCCTTGGTGTAGTTTTGTTCATGTTTCTTGTGTTTGGGATTCTTTGATCTTCTTGGAACTATGGTTTTATTTTATCAAATTTAAAATATTTCTATTATTAATTTAAATGTTTTGTGCCCTACAGATTTTCTGGTTTTCTATTACGGCTGATGAGACTAATATCTCCTTCTAGTCCTGTTTGAGGACAGGGGATACCACCCTCGGATCCATTTGGATAATTCCTTCTCCAGTCTTGAGTTATCAATTTGTACACATGCAGTGATCAGTACTGAGCTGAAGACTTGAGGAAGATCTGCAGAGCCCTGCCCGGATCTCTTTGTTCAGTTCTCCCAAGTCTGATAATCTGTCCTGTGAAAATATCTACTTTTGCTTCTCAGAACTTTCAGCTTCATTTTCTCAATTGAGAGAGATCCTCAGGCTCCCTGTGGGGTCCTGAACCCTGTGATGTAGACTGGAACTCTGCCCATAAACTAAGGCAGTTAAGTTTTCTCTCAATTGTTTATTATCTTTCATGGATTTGGTGCCTGATGTCCATGTCTTGAAAAGTGTTTTATATATTTGATCTGTTTTGAGTTTTTCAGTGGGTGGTAATCTGTTCTCTACTACTAAACAATATTGTCAGTGTTTTTCTCTTTATTTTTTTTTTTCATCTTCATACTTTTAAACTTAACAGAATACTGGAAATAGATTAGGTACAAAATAAACCATTTTTCTCCTTAAAAGTATGTTATAAAAATACATGCTTGTTTGAGAAGGGGGACTTCTTGCCCTAGCTTTATGCTTTCAAGGAGGGAAAGGTTACATCAGAATAACATCTTGTCCATCTCTTGTCCCCGTCTCACTCTGCCTCACATGATAAACAATTAATTATTTGTTTCATAAATTTGGAAGCAAGAACATGTGTGTCTCAGCCATACCCTCCCCCATTTGTTTTAGGAAATAGCTATTTGAAGATGTTTGGAGGAAACTCATACTCTACTCTGAATAACCATGTCTTAATTCCTTTTTCTATTGAGATAGAATTCACATATGATATTTACAAATTTAAAGTGTATAATTTAGCAGTATTATTATATTTACAAAGCTCTAAAACTAGTACCACTATGAAATTATGGAACATTTCCATTACTTCAAAAAAAACCTGCATGTTTGTTAGCAGTCAATTTCTATTCCCCGCCATCCTTATGCCAACACCTGGCAACCACTAAAATACTTTTTCTCCCCCCCAGAATTTGTCTGTTCTGGACATTTTACATAAATGGAATCATTCAATTTGTGGTGTTTTGTGTCTGTTTTTTTCTTCTCACAATGATTTCAAGGTTCATTTATGTTGTAATATTATCCAGTACAGCATTCGTTTTAATGCTGAAGAATATTCTATCGTAGGCATATAGTACATTTTGTTTCTCCATCAATTAGCAAATGGACATTTAAGTTATTCTCACTTTTTGACTATTACGAATAGGGCTGCTATGAACCTTCATGTAGAAGTCCACACAAATGTGGACATATGTTTTCAATTCTCTTGGGTATATACCTTGTAGTGGAATTGCTGGGACTGTATTTTAATTCTATGTTTACACTTTAAGGAACAGCCAAACTATTTTTCAAAGTGGTTGTAATATTTTAAATTCTCACCATCAATATATGAGGGTTCCAATTTCTCCACATTTTCATCAATACTTAGTATTGACCGTCTTTTCCATTATAGCCATTCTATTGAGTGTGAAGTGGTATTTTAGTGTGATTTTGACTTTTATTTCCCTAATGATTAATAATGTTGGACATCTTTTTCATGTACTTATTGGCTCTATAGATAGCTTAGAGGAATGTCTATTCAATTTTTTGCCCATTTGTAAACTGCATAATTTTTGTTATTGTTGAGTTATAATAGTTATTTTTAATTTTAAAAAAAGTTTTTATCTTTTTATACTTTCTTTATAGATGTAAAAAGTATGTCTTATGGTTTCTATATGTTTTACAGACCATAAGAAAGCTTGAATTTAAAGTCTCCAGATATTTTTTCTCTCTCTGTTTTCACCTACCCTACAAAATTATTCATAATGTATAATAGACCAAACTCCCTTTGGAGCCTGAGAAATTGTCATACTTCTATAAATTGGCCCCGTTTAACTCTTCCCTAGTAAATTCTAGTCCCTTATCAGATACATGAATTGCAAATCTTTTCTTCTAGTCTATGGATGAACTTCCAGTTTCTTAATCCTTTGAAGTCTTTATTTTTGATGAAGTCTAATTTATCTATGTTGTTTTTGCTGTTGTTTGTTGTGCTTTTGCTGATGTATCTAAAAAGATTTTGTCCAAATGAAGGTTTATTCTTATAATTTCTTCTAAGAGTTTTACAGTTTTGTTATTAAATTTAGATCTCTGATCTATTTTGAGTGAATTTTTTGTAGATGGTGTAACTTAGAGATCCAGCTTCATTTTTTTGCATGTGGATATCCAGTTCCCCCAGCACCATTTCTTGACTTTTCTTTCCACATTGTATTGTTTTGACACCCTTATAAAACATTAATAGACTGCAAATATGTGGAGTGGGTTAATCCCTGGATTCCAAAGTATATTTCACTGATCTGAATGTCTTGGTTACGTTGGCTTTGCAGTTTGTTTTGAAACCAGAAAGTATGAATCTTCCAAGCTTGTTCTTCTTTTTCAAGATTGTTTTGAATTTTCTGGATTACCTGTATTTCTGTATAAATTCTAGAATTAACTTATCAAACTCTGTAAAAAGACAGCTGAAATTTTATGGTGATTATGATAAATCCGTAGACCAGTTTATGTACTGTTGATAGCTTAAAAATAAATATTATATTTTCTATACCATGAACATGAAATATTTGCCCATTTATTTAAATCTTTTATTGCCTTCAGTAACATATTGTACTTTCAGGGTACAAGTTTTGCATGTCTTTAGATAAATCTATTTGTGAGCATTTAATTGTTTGATGCTTTTGGGAATTAAATTATCTGAATTTTGTGTTTATATTGCTCACCATTGACAGTTTAGAAATACAATAGATTTTTGTATGTTGATCTCAGATACAACTTTGCTAATCCATTAAGTAGAAGTTATTACTCTAAGAGTTGTGCATGTGTGTTCCTCAGGAGTTTCTATGCACAAAAACACATCTTTGAGAAATGACTGTTTTATTAATTAGTAATTAATTACTAATTTGGAAGAATTTATTTAATTCTCCTCACTTACTTGCCCTGGCTAAATCCTCTAGTACAAAGTTGAATACAAGTGGACATCCTTGTCTTGTCCCAGATCTTTTGAGGAAAACTTTCAGTCTTTTAACATACAATAGGGCATTAGCTGTGGTGTTTTCATAGATGGCCTTTATCAGGTTGTTTGTCAAGTATTTTCTCACCTAAGGGTATTGTATTTGGCTAAGTATTTCCAGTATATTTTGAGATGATCTTTCCTTTGTCCTTTATTCTATTAACATGGTGCTTTACATTGATTTTCATATTGCAATGGATTTTCAATTTATATTGAATGTTTGTGCTACCCCCAAAATTCATACACTGAAATCCTAATCCCAATGCGATGCTCTTTGGAAGTAGGACCTCTGGGAAGCATTTGGGTCATTGAGATTGAGACTGAACTCCTCAGGAATGAGACTAGTACCCTTATCATAAGAGACCAGAAGCTAGCTAGTATTTTTCTATTATGTGTGGGCACAGCAAGAAGACGGATGTCTTCAATCCAAGAAGACTCTTATCAGAAACCTTTCATAATGGCATCCTAATCTTGGACTAGCAGCTCCAAAGGTGTGAAACATAAATGTCTCTTGTTTAAGCCAGCTAGCTTATGGTATTTTGTTGTAGTGGCCAGAGCTAAGATAGATGCTGAACCAACCTTGCATTACCTGTTGCATTACCTGAATTAATCCCACCTGATCCTCATGTATAATTGTTTTAGATGTTGCTAAATTCCAGTATTTGCTACTAGTGTCTTCCATATTTTTATGCCTATGTTGAGTGACTACTGGTCTGTAGTTTCTTGGATATTTTTGTCCGGTTTGGCTTCAGTGTAATAATGACCTCATGGAATGATTAAGAAGTTTTCTCACTTCTGTTTTTTAAAAAAAATATGAAAAATTAGTGTTAATTCTTCAAATATTTGTTTGAATTTTTCAGTGAAATCATCTGTCCTGGATTTTTCTTTGTGGGACCATTTTTGTTTTAAATTAATGTCCTGATTTCTATGTCTTTTCAGATTTCCCATTTCTTCTTGTACATAAGAAATCATTTATCTTTTCCTATTCTCTATTTGTCTTTGGTTTTCTACAATTTGATTTTGATATGCCTAGATGGGAATCTTTCTTTTCTCTTCTTTTCTTGCCAGTACTCTTATTGATTTATGGAGAAGAAAATTTTTGCAGGGACTTTTTTTTATTTTTTAAATTCATGAGAGACACAGAGAGAGAGGCAGAGACGCAGGGAGCCCGATGTGGGACTTGATCCCAGGACCCCAGGATCATGACCTGAGCCAAAGGCAGACACTCAAACACTGAGCCACCCAGGCATCCTGGAGAAGAAAATTTTTGAATGTTGTTACTTTGCTATTTTTGCCTATTTTATGTTATAGCCTTAACTTTAACAAGGGCAGTCTCTACCCATCCTGGTGGTCAGCAAGTATGTAACTAAGTGAATAAATATGTCTACTCTGGAGTTCAGTACTATGAAGTCAATTTTTAAACTATTTCTATTGGTAATTAAACTAATATTGCTGTTTTCATGTGCACATGTCTTGACCTCTATCTCTCACTGGGTTCAGAACTCATACTGTCTCAACAGTATGTATGACAAACACTGAAATTATGTCAGACGAAATGCAAGGATCCCTGATTACACCTCAACAGATTTCACTGTAGACAAATTAGCAAGAATTCAGTGAGAGCTTTTTTCCTTAGTGTATGCCAAATGCTATTCAGACTTTAGGTCAAATTCTTCTTCATACTCTGAGTACTTATTGAAATATTTTAGTAACAACTAATATCTAAGGATTTTCTGACATTATAGTATACATTTTTATTTACACTAATAATTAAGCTTTTTTATTAAAAGTATTATTATCTCTAATTATGACTTGTTATATCTTTCCAAAAAGAGATGTGTCTTCCAGGGAAGGAATTAAGCTTATTCTTTTTATTCTTTTAGTGTGCAAATTCATAGAAAATTAATAAGTATTCAGTTAATATTTATTAAGGATGCATAAAATTTTATAAAATATGAACAAACAAACAATATGGTAAACTAGTAGAATTCCTGACTGGTTATAAATTTTTTTTTATCACTTGAAAATAATTATCTTGGGAAAGTTTCTTAAATTCTTTTCTCATCTATAGAATGGAATAAAACTAATTAAATGTAATAATTTACATAAAGTGTAAGGCTTAATAAATGTCAGTTTGCTCCCTGCTTGTTCTAGACTAAATAACTCCTTGGAAATAAATATGGCTTAATGTGTTTAATAAAACCATTTGACTAATCTGCTCATAAATTGTGGCTTATAGCCCACATGTTCACTCCAAATATATGTGATAATCCTCAGATTGTCCTGTCTTTGTTTTGTTGTTCTCCACGATCAATGATAAATGTTAAGAAGTTACTATTTTTTAATAGGAACCTTAGAGACATATGAGATCAATGTTGAGGTTAAGTATAAGAAATTTATCCACGCTGTTATTTTTTTATATGATATCAGTAGTTCCCACGTTCAAACTCCAATGAACAGGATTTTCAGAGGCACAATCCAGGGAGTTGTCACTTGAATAGGAATGTTATGGAAGCATTCTTCCTTGAGTTTAACAGAATCCTCAGAAATGAGTAATATTTCAGATATCTTAGAAATGTCTGCTCGACAGATTTCATACGTTTGATTTGTCTTCCAGCTTTGCTTACTACTTACACACAAGGAAGATGGCTGATTACCACACTATAGGCATTGTCAGTTCAGTTATTTGTGAGTTTGCTTAGAAGCTTATTACTCATCTATTCATTCTCTACAGTATAAGATTTTTAAAAAAGATTTTCCTCTCTCTTGTTTACCTCACACCTGCTTTCATGTATTTTAGAGAACTCTATGAATAAAAGTGATTTTAATAGCTAACATTTATTGATCATTCAATATATATATATATATATATACATACACACACACACACACTCACACACACACATATATAATATGCTTAGTAGCTTAGTATTTATAGCATCACTTTGAGGTAGATACTACTATATTCAGAAGTTCATAAATGAGAAAACTGGATCACCAAGAGGCTAAATCTCTATTAGCACACTTTCCTGGTTATTAAGGTAGAGACCTCATTGCCTCAGTTCTACCTTGCTAACCTCTACATTATGAGGCTGAGTTTGAACATCTGCAAACTGCATTTATCATGACAACTGCTGTCTTGTTACATTCGGACAATAGGGAGCAGCACAATAAAGAAATTACAAGAATGTTTTCCTTCTTCCCCGTGCTTGCTGTATAGGTCACCACCACCTCAGTCACAGGACTTCGCCTCAGGAGCAGCTGCGGGTTCCAGCCACCAGCTCTTCTTGCTCTCCTAGCACCAGTATTATTGGGATCCCTCCTGCTCCCCCCAGCAGCGTGCTCACACATGCTCCTTGGAGTTCTGAGTTTCTTTTCTGTGGGACCCTTCTTGCTAGTCTATCTTATGATAATCCCAACCTTCCTCCTCCCTTCCCCCAGGTGTAAGGGTGATAGATTCTTCTTGGAGTTATTCCTGGAATACCTCAGTGCTTTTGTTTTTGTGTTTTACTCATCGGTGTAACCAAGTCTCTGTTAAACTCCTTCATTTCAAATACCTGGTTCGGTTTCTTTTTTTCCCGCCAAGTCCCCTGATTGATAAAGTCCCTTGGCTCATTTCTTTACCTTGTTAGATCTCTTAATGTATGCCCCTTATAGGATGTAAATAAAATAGCTCATTTTATAACATTTTCAAATAATTATTGGTATAAATAAACAAATACAACTACTTCTTACATGGTGGAGGACAATAATGCTCAGCTAGAGAAGGCCACCATATGCTCATGCCTGCTCTGTGAGCGGACAGTGCTAAGCCATGCCACCTAGAATCGGGGGTTAGCATGCCTTTATGCCCATATCTGTGTGGTTCTTGCTCTCCCAGGTTCTGAATCAACACTCTGCGTGCTCAGAACCTGCCAACATTTTTCAGCTCTCCACCAACCAAATCAAAAGTATGCCAATATCTACATTTCCCTCATCAGAAACCTTCCTTCTCACTATACTCCATTTTTAAAAATCTGAACTTATATCCAAAATTCAAAAGAAAATAAGGCATTACTTGAATATATTAACTCATACAAATAATGTGTATACGCATGTGTGTGTGTGTGTGTGTGTGTGTGTGTGTGAGTTGGAGACGGAATGGCAATTCCACATGCCTAGTGATCCTCCTGTTTTAACCAGTCCCGCTGAACCATCTGAATTAACCATGCTGCATGGAATTGACTTTGCCATTTACTGATTCTGGGCTTTCAATAAATTACTCAAAGTCCACACACCCATTTTCTCACCTCGACGTTGGGGATTTTAAAAGTATCTGAGTCAAGGATTATATGAAGTTAACTGAGTTAATAAACATAAAATGCTTAGAATGGCATCGTCCCACGGCAACTGTTAAGTGAATGTCAACAAGTGTTATTGTTATTATTCCTTAACATCCCAGAATGGCATAGTGTGGAGAAACACGTACTAGGAATTAATGTATTCTGAACCATGTAAAGGAAATTTCCATAAACTAGACATAGTTTGCTCAAAAATATGGAAAGAACAAACTGAATCAGACAATTTCTCCTGTGAACAGAAATATATGAAATGAAGTCAGGAATGTCAATGGAGCCAGCAGGCCCTTGGGGAGGCTAGTCTTATGCATGTCCATACCTGGATGGAGCATGAACCTTTAGACTGTGCCAACCACAAACTGTCACATCCTGTTGCAGTTCTCAGAATGAGGTTTATTTCACTAACTCCAGCCTAGCAACTAACATAATAACCTATCGTAGAAGTATAGACCAATGTTCATCATTTGTGCCTACCCTGATCATGATTCTTTCAAAACAACTTAGAGAAGAAGCCTGTGGCCTTTTCCTTTATAAACTCTCTTTCCCCCCTCTTCTCAGAGCACATTTCAGGTTCCTCTTGAATCTGTGTCTCCTGGATTTGAATTCCTGAAGACTCCAAATAAACTTTTGGTTTACTTTGTAGCCTCAGTTCTTTCTTGCTCGACACTCCCTTATACTTGGTTTATTAATTGCGTGGAACTCTTTCACACTTCTGGAGAAGAGATCCCCTCTGGTAAAAGGATGTGTGAAAACACTTCCTTCACCTCTCTACCCCTCATTTCTCCCTCACCATATGTTCTTAGAAGAAATGTGAAGGCAGATGCCAACAGCATGTAAAATTTTGATACTGCTTGTAGAGAGCAACCAGGGATTAAGTAAGGTTGCTGTACTGTTTGCTTCATTTAGACAAATTTCCTCAATCTTGTAAAGAACATTTTTCGAAGTTGACAGGAAACTGAGCACTTCTCCCCACTGCCAGCTCCAACTTTATGTGTGTGTGTGTTATCTATCATCTATCTATCTATCTATCTATCTATCTATCTATCATCTATCTATCATCTATCATCCATCTATCATCATCTACTTATCTCATTATTAGTCAGATCTTTTCTTTCTTGTCTTGGATTTCTCTGACTTCCAAGTTTCATACATAGAAACTGCTATTTACTTTTGAATGTATTCTTTTATACTTTATTCACATTGATCTCAGTTATCATGCTCCCTTATGAGTACTAGAGTTGAATCCTAGAAGCCAAATACTTGAATATAGTGATTGAGTCAATCCTAAACTAGATCTCCTGCTCCTTGTCTGGCATCTTTCATTAATGTCTGGGTTAGAAGTACATGTTTTTCCTTTTCTAGGGCACGGGGGCATAGCTTGTAATGGATTCATATATGAACATATGATGCAAAATTGGTAATGACCAGAATTTTAACTATTACGAGAAGCTGAGTTTGGGATAGTGAAAAGCACTGGGTTCATTACTCATTAATGTGATGAACACATTCTAGGTCTACTGTACTAACCTTATTTACCTGTGGGTGGGAGGGATCCAGGTAATTTAGATGGAAGAGTTTTCATTTCTCTTTATCTTCTGTGCTGATCCTACCTAGCTGAGACTCCTCTCGTGATAAAAAAGACAAGTTCAGAATAAGTGTTTTTATAATTTTTCAATATACTGGAGAGACAGGGGTTGGAGAAAATATATCATAAAACTTCAACTTTACCAGTTGGATTCTGATCATAGGACCCTGGAATGTTTTTTCTGTTTTTTCAATTAAAACATTTTCTACTAAAAATATGGGAAATAGTTATCTAAATATGTTATATATTCTTTGGAATATAACCTGTTGCAGAGAAATAGAAAACACGTAGCACTCAGTCCATATGTACCAAGTCCTGGAGATCCTTGGAATCTATTTTTATTTCAGAAGAGAACTTCCTGGAGCAGGTAACCAAGACACATGGCAGACAGGATATAAAGAGAAAACCTCCCACACTGAGTTATCTGAGTCTTCATCCATTCTACAAAGCACGTAAGTGTAAAGAGGTATGGAATCTACTTACATCAAGTCTCACAATGTGATGCGTTCGTAACTGCAATCTCTGCGCTTTTTATCTAGTGTGAAATGTAATCATCTCTGGAGTTAATATGCCTTCCCTCCTTCGTACTGAAAATCAGGTAGTGTGGTCCTAGAAATCTCTTTTTCCTTCCCTCTCTCTCTCTCTCTTTCATTTCCTCTCTTTCACTTATTCCTCCTTTCCTTTCTCTCTTTACACATCTAAAGCTTCCTCTGTTCGGTAAAGCATTTTGTTTCACAAAATTTAATATTTTAATTGACCAAACAGCACGCTCTCTCAAATCATAAAATTTTTATATGCTTACTTATTCCTTAAGAGCAACAACCAACACCCTCAAAACAAACACAAATAAACAAACAAACAAACAAACAAAAAAAACAGTGGGAAGAGGAAGCTACAGGGAAACCACATTTCCCAAGTGATACTTCTGTTCTTGTTTGTTACTAATTCCTAAACTTGCCTGGATCCATCCCTGTCGAATCCTCATTTCTAGCAGCTTTACCGTGAAAACTTCTGCTCCTCTAAAAGCTTGTTTGCATTAAAATACCAAGGAAACTCTTAAGAGTTAGGTTTATAAGAAACAGAAGAAATTGTCCTGCTTCATTCTGTTGCATTTTCTTGTATTTTTTAAACAAAACTCAATTCATCAATTCGAGAGAGGGTGGAACATAAAAGTAAAGGATGTTGCCATAAAAGTTGGAAATATATCCTCCATAACAGCTTCTGGGGCCGATCTGCATAGCAAGCTCTTGGTTGTTTATTCAGTGTGAAAGCTAATAAATCTATTTGTGAGAACTCCTAAAAGGCAATCATTTTCAGAAAGAGCGAATTCTGGCAAAAGTTATTGTTTCAGCAAATCCAAATGACAAGTGCTTTAATATGACAACATTTGCAGTTCCGGGGGCACAGTACATTTTGGAATCATAAAAGTAGCAACACATTCTGTGTGGCAAAACATACTGTGTTTAAATCTGTCCTCCCGAAACGTGCCGCTAATGGTTATACACAATACATTAAGGAGAGGAAGGATGACAAATTATAAACCTACACAGATCTCATCATTTTGCAAGAAAGTCTTTATTTTCCTTATTTATTTATTTTTTTCTTTTCGTCCATCTGTTTTAGTTATACACTCTCTCCAAATTCAGCTAGAAATCTGTCTCTCAAGAGCTTTCTCACATTACATTTCTACTTTTCCTTACAGGGTATGCGTTAGATTTTCCAGTAACAATAACTTTCTAGTTTATTGATAGCAGCAAATAACATAGAACTTTTTTTTTAAGATTAATTAATTAAAATAAACAACTTTTATTTAGTATTATTATTTTTTTTTTTTTTGCCACGTGTAAAAAGTAATGATTCATGATGCTTAGTAAGGTGAAACTCAGCTCCCATTTAACTTACTTCTTCGGTTTCTATTTTCCATCTGTCACTGGGATATAGGACACCAAACATTGTGGAAATTGAAAAGTTGATAGTCTTTGCCCTGAAGCTTACAGTCTGAGAATAAAAACTTGAGACAGGCAGAGTCAAAATGGGAAAGCTGTACCAAGGTGAAATAAACATTGTTAGAGGTAAGGCAGTAAGAAACCAATATACTGTGAACTCACAAGTAGAGACAAAGAAAATGTGTTTATTTAAAAATTGTCAATCTCTGCAACTTCATGCTGCATGATGACCCCTGTTAGAGTTAGAGTGAGCTTAGATTTTTTTTTTCCTTAGGGGTTCATGGAGGCAGCCTCTTATTTGGACTCTCTGGTTCGTGCTCCAAACCACACTGCAGACAATTGCCAGGAAAACACTCAGCAAGTGTTGGAAGACATTCCTTCACCCCCTGTAAGCAGACTCCCTTTTTCTCTGTCACATTTAATCTGCACCCGGTGCCCAGTTTTTCAAAGCTCTCTATTCTGTGGTCCTGCCGTTCCTAGAGGGTCCACCGTGACCCACTTTCCTGATCTGGACTGTTCAGTCTTCTGTGCTCTACCTACTGAAGCCTTGTCATCCAAGTCCAGATGAACACACACCCCTTGCACCCTCCTGACTCTATGCTTTTTCACAGATACCAATTATGTGTTCGACGAAGATCGTAGATCTTGTAGACCATCAGCTCCTGTTTCTGCTGCTCCCTCAATTAGAAAATGTGCTGCTCGAGGAAATCTGTGATATATTATGTGTCCACATAGCTCACAAAGCCACGAATAGAAGATGTCTTTGCTCTAGTCTCAAAACCACATCTAGGTGATTAGATGACAAATGAACATTTTGTTTCTTAGACAAATTCGTCATTAATAATTATATTATTGATGCTCATTATATTAAGTATAAGTGCTGTGTTAATAAAAGGGTGGTTTGATCTACTTTCGAGTTTCAATTTCTATTCTTAAAACTGCTTTTGAATCCAACATGAGGCTCTAAGACAAATTTTAATTGCAGTGTCTTTGGATAATTTTCCTCCATCTCAATTCCATCCTAATTAACGTGAAAGGGGCCATGGGGTTAGTCTCCTAAGTTTCAACTGCAATAATACAAGTGAGGATAGTGTACATTCTCCTGAATACACACAGACATCCACACACATACGCATGCTGAATTTGGCTAAACTTTTTAATTATTTATAAGCTCTTGTTGCTTTGTAATTACAACATCACTTCCTCAGGCTCATCAAAACATTTTTCTCCATACATGACTCTCATATGCAGGCAAAGAGCTGTATTTACTTTCTGTGAACTTCCAGTATTTCAAGTAATATTTAACTTCCTTTTGGGTTTAAACTCAGTGATATTACTTGGTAAATAATACAATAGAGATTAATGAAAAACTGCCTCCAGTAGGTACACTACAATTCCCGGCATGATGTCAGATATCAATGCTGTTTTGCAATGTCAAAGGAATGTCTAGAGCAGAAAATGTAGAATGGGAAGAGTCAGATCCTCATCTCTCTGCCTCTGGTTCCCAAAGTTTGACCGCTTTGCAATGTACTTTTCAATTTTTTATGTACTCAAAGTGGTGAAGTGATGCAAGGAATGGATCTCTCTCTCCCACATCCGCGCGCGCCCGTGCGTGTGTGTGTGTGTGTGTGTGTGTGTGTGTTCCTACCTGAAATATACGTCCACAGCCATTCTCACGCTTCATTTACAATAAAAGTCAAACTCATTAGCTGTCTTTCATTTAACTTTTCTACTGCTGTCCTCACACTGCACTGGACCCAACTCAAATTTCTCATGATTTTGAAAATATGACCTGATCTTTCTCACCAGTCCGTCACCTGTACTGTTCACTCTACCTGACATTCTTTCCATTTTCCTCTTAATTGCTAAATTCAAAGCTCTTGTCAAGAGTCACCTTCTCCTTGATGATGCCACGGCGCACTCCTTTGCTCAGTCTAGTTTCCATCTCCTTCTCTTGTCCTGAAGTCCTTGGTACTCTGTGTCACCTCTGCACAAAAACTGCCCTCCTTGAGATCACCAAGGCTATCCACATTGACCGTCTACACTCTCAGTTATCTATAAAGTCTCTTACAGAGCATATGAGCCAGGTGTGATGTATTTAGTACCAGTGATAGGCATTCCTCACACGGTGTTCACAATCCTATATTACATTATGTTTCAACTAACTTACTTTCCTGGCTCTTTCTATTTCTCAACATTGCTTAGTGCTGATTCTTAGTCCTCTTTTTCTTCCTCTCTTATAAATAATCTCCTGATGATCTCATTGGTCTCATGATTTTAAATAGGGGAGAAGCTAGCACCTTACAAATTTATTTTCATGATAGCTTCATTCTCTCAGTTGCTCAGTTAGAAAACCCCTGAAGTTACTTTTTCTCTCACCTACCACATCCATTGGAAACCCTTGTTACCATTTGGATTTTATCCATTTCCCTCTGTCTCTTCACCTCTTCATGTCTTCCCTCTAATCTAAGCTGTTATCATCTCAAGTTTCAATTGCTGTGATAACCACTAGGTCTCAAGTTCCTCTAGGGCTCTCTACAATCTGTTCTTAAGACAGATGCTGCAGTGATCCTGTAAAATGTGGTGTAATTCTCACGTCTTCTCTGGCCCAAACCAAGCAATGATTCTCCATTTCACTCGGAGTAAAGCCAAAGAAAGACCTTACCATGACTTTGCTGGCCCTGCTGTGGATTGAATTGTATCTTCCCACAATTTATATGTTGAATCTGTATCCTATAGCATGATGGTATTTGGAAATGGGGCCTTTGAGAGATAGATTCAGGAGACAGCATGAGAGTGGGGCTCTTATGGAATTTGTGCCCTTCTAAGAAGAGATGCCAAAGAATGTGTTCTTCTCTCTGCCATGTGAGGACACAGGCAGGAGGTGGTCATTTGAAAACCAGGAAGAAAGCCCTTGTGGGAACTCAACAGTGCTAGCACCCTGATCTTGGACTTTCACCCCATGAAATGGTGAGAAAATAAATGTTTGTTTTTTAAGACATTCAGTCAATGGTATTTTGTTACGGCTGCCCGCACTAATGCAGATAGACCTCTGTTAGCTTTCTGAATTTTTATTCTATTATCTCCTTTAGCCCAGTCAGAGCCTCCTTATTCTTTATAAGACCACTAAGTATAATCTTGCATTAAAAACTAGTTCTACTTATACCCTTTTCTTGACATAATCTTTTGGAAGACATTCATCTGTGAAAAGATTTCATCTCTTTCAAGTCTGTGGCTAAAAATCCCACTTTCTCAGCAAAGTCAATCCTGGCTGCCCAATATGCCACCAGTTTTACACCTGACCCCAGGATTCACCACTGTCATTACTCTGCTCTATTTTTTTTTTAAATTTTCATTTAAATTCCAGTTAGTTAACACACAGTGTAATGTTAAATTCAAGTGTACGATATAGTGATTCAGCACTTCCATACAACACCGATGCTCATCCTCATCACAAGTGCACTCCTTCCTCCCCATCACCTATTTAACCCATTGGCTATTGTAGATAATAGATAATACTGCTATAAACATCATGTTTGAAAAAAAAAAAAAGAAAAAAAAACATCATGTTTGGGTGCATGTATCCCTTCAAACCAGTATTTTTGTATACTTTGAATAAATAGCTAGGAGTGCAATTGCTGGATCATAGGGTAGCTGTATTTTTAACTTTCTGAGGAACCTCCATAGTTTTCAAGAGCAACTGCACCAGATTGCATTCCCACAACAGTGCAAGAGGGTTCTCCTTTCTCCACACCTTTGCCAACACTTGTTGTTTCTTCTGTTGTTGATCTGCGCCATTCTGACAGGTGTGAGGCAATATCTCACTGTAGTTTTGATTTGCATTTCCCTGATGATACAGTGATGTTGAGCATTTTTCCATGTGCCTGGTGGCCATCTGGATGCCTTATTTGGAGAAATGTCTATTTATATCTTCTGCTCATTTTTTTAATTTGATTATTCATTTTTGGGGTGTTGCGTTTTCTGCATCTATTTAAATGATCATATAGTTCTTATCCTTTCTTTGATTAATCAATTAGTTTTCACATTAACATTAAAAACTTTGTATATAACTAGCTTCTTTTTATTGAGGTATAATTGATATACAATATATTAATTTCAGGTGAACAACAAAGTGGTTTTATTGTATACATTGGGACATAATCATCTCCATAAATCTAGATACCATATGTCACCATACTAAGTTCATACACTGTTATTAATTATATTTCCCCTACTGTGCATTAACATCCCCAGGACTTATTTATTTTATAACTAGAAATTTGTACTTTCTGATCCCCCTCACCCATTCTGCACCCCAACTGCCATCCTACTAGTAAGTACCAATCTGTTCTCTGTAGCCTGGCTTTTGTTTTGTTTTATTTAGATTCCACATAAGCTGAATCATATAATATTTGCCTTCTTTTTTGACTTATCTCATATAACATATAATATCCTAAAGGTCCATCCATATTGTTGCAAATGGCAACATTACATTCCTTTTTATGGCCGAGTGTGCCGAGTCTATATGCCACATTTTCTTTATCTGTTTATCCATCATGAAGATTTAGATTGTTTCCATATCTTGGCTATTGTAAACGATGCTGCAGTGAGTATAGAAGTGCACATATATTTTCAAATACGTGTTTTCATTTTCTTTGGATAGATATTCAAAAGTAGAATTGCTGGGTCTTACGGTAGTTCTATTTTTTTCATTTTTTGAGGATTTTTAATACTGTTTACCACAATGGCTACACCTATTTACATTCCCAACAACAGTGTAGCAGGGTATCCTTTTTCTCAACATTATTGTCAAAAGTTGTTATTTTTTTGTCTTTTGCCTAATAGTCATTCTGACAGGTGTAAGGCGTTACCTCATTGTGCTTTTGATTTGCATTTCCCTGATAATTAGTGATGTTGCACCTTTTTTCATGTGCTTTTTGACCATCAGTATGACTTCTTTGGGACAATGACTATTCCGGCCCTCTGCTTATTTTTTTAATCAGAGTTTTTATTTTTATTTTTGTTGTGATTTGAGTGGTATGAATTCTTTACCTATTTTGAATATTAACCCATTATTGGATATACCATTTGCAAATATCTTCTCCCATTCAGTAGGTTGCCTTTTTGTTTTGCTGATATATATATATATATTTTTTTTATTTTTTTTTTTCTGTGTAGAATCTTTTAAGGTGAAGTAGTCTCATTCACTTACTTTGCTTTTATTGCCTTGCCTTTGAAGCCAGATCCAAAAAAATTCACTATGACTAACAGGAAGGAGTTTACAGTTTATGTTTTCTTCTAAAACTGTTAGGATTTTATGTTGTGGCTTTAATTCATTCTGAGTTAATCTTTTGTGTGCAGTATAAGACAGTAGTTCAGTTTTAGCCTTTTATAGATGGCTGTCCAGCTTTCCCAACATCATTTACTGAAGAGACTGAACTTTCCTCATTGTATATTCTTGCCTCTTTTGTCATAAATTAATTGACACTATATGTGCAGGTTTATTTCTGGGCTCTGCATTCTGTTCTGTTCCATTGATCTGTGTGTCTATTTTTATGCCAATACCATACTCTTTTGATTATTATAGTTTTGTAATATAGCTTGAAATCGGGAAATATCAGGGACTTTGTTCTTGTTTTTCAAGATTGCTTTGAATCTGTAGATTGCTTTGGGTAGTATAGACATTTTAACAATATTAATTATTTCAATCCATGAGCACAGAATATCTTTCCATTTATTAGGGTCTTCTTCAATTTCTTTCTTCAATGTCTTACAGTTTTCAGTATATAGGTCTTTTTCCTCATTGGTTAAATTTATTCCTAGGTATTTTATTCTTTTCATGCAACTGTAAGTGGGACTGGTTTCTCAGTTTCTCTTTCTGATAGTTCATTATTAGTGTATAAAAAACAACAGATTTTTGTATATTAATTTTGTATCCTGCTACTTTATTGGATTCACTTACTAGTTCTAGCAATTTTTGGTGGATTCTTTGGGATTTTCTGTGTTATGTCACCTGCAAATGGTGACAGTTTTGCCTTTTTGTTTATAATTTGGATGCCTTTAATTTATTTTCTTATCTGATTGCTGTGGTCCAGATGTTCAATACTATGTTGAATAAAAGTGGAAAGAATGGACACCCTTGTCTTGTTCCTGATCTTAGAGAAAAAGCTTTCAGCTTTTTACCATTGAGCATGTTAGCTATAGGTTTGTCATATATGACCTTTATTATGTTGCAGTACCTTCCCTCCACACCCACTTTGTTGAGAGTTTTTATCATAAATCGATGTGGATTTTTGTCAAATGCTTTTTCTGTATCCTTTGAAATGATCATATGTTTTTAATTCTTTTATTTTGTTAACATAGTGTATCACATTGATTGACTTGCAGATATTGAGCCATCCTATGGAATAAATCCCACTTGATCATTGTGCATGACCCTTTAGTCTATTGCTGAACTTGATTTGTTAATATTTTGTTGAGTATTTTTGCATCTGTGTTTATTAAGGATATAGATCTGTGATTTTTCTTTTTTTTTTGGCTTTTGTTTTTATAGTGTCCTTATCTTGTTCTGGTATTAAGAGTAATGCTGGTCTTGTAAAATGAGTTTGGAAATGTTCCTTTCTCTCCAATTTTTTGAAAAAGTTTGAGAAGGATAGCTCTTAAATCTTTCAATGTTTGGTAGAATTAATCAATGAAGCTGTTGGTCTAGGACTTTTGTTTGTTGCACAAATATACATAACAGTCTATTTTAGGTTGATAACAACTTAAATTTAAATACACTGTAAAACTTCACATTTTTATTCACCCTCTCATTTTATTTTTATTTTTTTTCTTTTAATGTAAAATTTACTTTTCCTTTTTTTTTTTTTTTTTTTTTTTTGAGAGAGAGAGAGAGAGAGAATGATGCGGAAGCAGAGAGAGAGAGAATATCTGGAGCGGGCTTCACATCCATCACAGAGCCAAACACAGGGCTCAATCTCAGGATCCTGAGATCATGACCTGAGCCAAAATCAAGTGTTGGATGCTCAACCAACTGAGTCACCTTAGGCATCCCTCATTTTAATTCTTTTTATTTTACGTGTTCTTTAATTACTGTGGTTTTATTTAGTTTTACTACTTTTTTATTAAAGTATAATTAACATACAATGTTGTATGAATTTCAAGTATACAACATATTGATTCAACAATTCTATACATTACTCAGTTCTCACCATTGTAAGTAAGTGTAGTCACCAACTGTCACCATACAACATTATTACATTATTATTGCCTTTATTCCCTATTTTACTACTTTTATCTTTTAACCTTCATATTAGCTTACATTTACCACCTTTATATGTTTACTCTTCCAAGTGAGATTTTCACATTCATATGTTTTCTTGTTTTTAAATAATGGCATTTTTTTAAAAATAAAATATTTATTTATTCATGAGAGGCACAGAAAGAGAGAGAGACGGAGAGGCAGAGACACAGGCAGAGGGAGAAGCAGGCTCCATGCAGGGAGCCTGACATGGGAAATCGATCCTGGGACCCCAGGATCACGCCCTGGGCTGAAGGCAGTGCTAAACCGCTGAGCCACCTCTTTAGCAATTTCTTGTAAGGCCAGTTTAGTAGTGATGATTGGGCTTTTGCTTATCTGGAAAACTTTATTTTTCCTTTGATTGTTAGGTAGAGTATTCTTGGTGGGCAGATTTTTTTCCTTTCAGCATTTTAACTGTTATGCCACTCCTTTTTGGCCTGCAAAGTTATTGTTGAAAAATCTGCTGAAAGCCTTTGTAATTTTTCTTGAACATGACAACTTACTTTTCTCTTGCTGCCTTTAAGATTCCCTCTTTAATTTTAACTTTTCACTTTTTAACTATAATGTATGTTGGTGTGATTCTCTTTGAGTTCATTTTATTTATGACTCTCCATGCATTCTGAACTTGGACACCAAGGTCTTTTTCTGAGAGTTTGTCTTATTTGGAACAGATTTTTATCTTTCTTCATTTTACTTGACTCTGTGTTTGTTTATATGTTATGCAAAACAGCTACCTCCTTCAGTCTTGAAGGAGTGGCCTTGTTTTGGTGATGAAGCTTCTCATTCACCCTTGTCCTAGTTTCCTGTTATCTCTCAAACCTTTGTGTTTGTCTAAACAGCCTGATTTATTCTTGATATGTCTTCATTGTTGAGGGTGTGGCAAGATCTGCCAGTGTTCCAAAGGGAAGAATCTTATTTTGTATCAAGTTTCAGGCTGACTGGAAGTCATCCCCTTGGGCACCAACTTTTAAAGTATTCAAATATACATAGTCCTCAGAAGCCACAACTGTAAACCCTGCTAGCCTCCAGATCTCTCAATTTGGAGACATCTCCTGGGTAATAGTTGAAAAAAACAGGACTCCGATGAGCCCACTCCTGGGAGTTCTCACCAAGTTGTAGCAAGACCAAGGCAGTGCACAAGAATGGTGTCTCCCTTCTTACATCCCCTGGGAATGCTTCCATAGCTTATAAATGTGTGAGAAACATAGAGCCTGTTTCTTAAGCTCAAGCTCCAGAATAAGTAAATAAGCCTTTCTCACAGGAAGATTAGAGCTGTGTTTCAATCTCTGTACAGTGCCCTGAGGGTTTGATATGCCAAGAACTGTCCTTCCGATTTTATAGTACTTTGAAGCTCAGGAAAGCCAGCCTTGTTGGCATTCCTGAGCTTCAGGGGGTGTCCCCTGTTGTTTGTGTACGCCTACTGGCCTTAATAAGGCAGCTGGGGAGTGTGGTAGGTAACACATCCCAGCTTCAGAAAGATGGCAAGAAAATGTCTTGACTGTGCACTAGTGGGCTTCAGTGATGCTATGTGTTATTAGCTACTTTTTTCTTAACACTTATTTGTGAATGAATAAAACATAATTGCATTAGGTTGTTCCATTTGCAACACTGAGTTTGATCTTTCCTAATGTGTCTTGATTACAACAAAATATTTCCTGTTAAGATCTAGAGTTCTTATCACAAACCCCATTGTAATATACCTGAAGCACTTGGCATATGTCTATGATCAAGATAAAAACATCCTTATCCTATTCTAGGATGAAGGCCATACTTCATATTCTAGATCTTATATTCTCAAGATCATATTTCATAATCTTACGGGTTCAGATCCAGCTGTTTGAGTTTCAAACACTATTATATTCTTTTGACCCTCTTTCACTTTAAACATACCATTTCACAAGACTTGTATTAAAACTTTTTCTCAAAGTCTCTTTTTAAAAAAAATTTATTTACTTATTCATGAGAAACACAGAGGCAGAGACACAGGCAGAGTGAGAAGCAGGCTCCTCTCAGGGAACCCCATGTGGGACTCAATCCCAGGACCCCGAGATCATGTCCTGAGCCAAAGGCAGACGCTCAACTGCTGAGCCACCCAGGCATCATCCCTCAAAGTCTCTGTTTAAACCATTCCCAGGCTCCCTATAATGTTTCTTCAAATTTGTGAATTTTAATCTTTAATATTAATCCTTTAAGATGTTTCTTTAAAAGTTCCATATGATTTATTTAAAGTTTTTTTCTTCTTTTGATTATGAATTCCTTTCTCTCAAATGAGTTAATATATATAAAATATCTTTAAAAATAAATGAAAGTTTTTATAACATTAATTCCCTTTTTCACTTCAAACATCATTTATTTACCTTTACTGTTTCATCACCACTTTTAAAAACTCTAGACTACAATACAAAATGTAAACTTTTTTTTTTGACGTTTTGTTAATATAATATACTCCTTCCATTTCCATCATTATTTTGTACATATTTTTTTTAGTTTTGGGGATTTTTTTTTTTTTTTTTGCTTTTATATATTGTCACACCATTAGTGAGAGTGAATCTAAAAGGTTTTAGGCACCTAAGTAAGTTTGTTCTTATGTGCACTCAAGTCCCTGCCTGAGAGTGAATTAGGCACTTAGAGAGGACCATTAACACCTGCAGTGCATGTATAATGCTTAAACAGCACCCAAGTGGCTCAAAGAATTTATGTACTTGATGCCAAAGATTCTTACAGAGCTTGACTTAGGTACTAGGGAGAAAGGAATAACAGGATCCTGGGAGATTATCTGATCTAACTCCTTGCCTTCAGGCAGGCACATGTTGATACTATTCAGGGAAGATATTTTCTAATTTTCATTCTGGATATCTCATGTTAATTTTTTTCTTCTCAAAAGTACACAAAGCAGGTATCACAATGTCATGCACTTGGTGCTGTTTGACACTTGCTGGATCTGATTGCCTTGCATCATTTTTGTTGTTGATATTTGGAGGTATCCACCTAGCAAGGCTTAATATATTTTTACTACTCACTATTTTATTTTATTTTATTTTATTTTATTATTTTATTTTATTTTATTATTTTATTTATTTTTATTTATTTTTATTTTTTCTACTCACTATTTTAAATTGAAATAAGACTAGTATTCTGTGGGTTTAAATTTAGATATCAAGGATAAGCTTAAATAGGTGATGTAAAGTAGAAACAAATCCTTTATTATGAATCAGAAGAGATTCCAGCTGGTTCTGCCATCAGAGTCTTGATACTTTGGAGACTTAGCGTTTACTTCCCTTGTTAAGTGTTAAAAATAATATCTACATTAACTACCTCATTGAATTGTTGTAAGGATTAAATAAACTAGTGCATGTGACAGTGCCAAGAAATCTACAGGGTACTATTAAATTATAAGGCCTTTAATCACTATCCCTTCTATGTCTCTGGCAGAATTTGTTTACGTAGCTATTATAGTGCTCAGGTTATTATTTCTTATTATTAAATGTGTCTCTTCTGTTTCCCAACACCAAGGATGTCAACTACTAGAAAGCAGAGGCTCTAATTTATTGCCATGCTCCCTGAATGTAAACAAGTGTGGTGCTATGGATGTAATAGCCAATAAATAAATGTGGAATAAATGAGTAAATAAAATGTGTAGATCTCATTACTGATTATTTGCAAAATTAATACACTACTGTACTAAGTTAGAAACCGGAAACAAAGGCCTAATGAAAATAGTTCAAGCTATAGATTGCTAGATTTCAGTGGTGAAAAGCTGATGACGTAAATCCATACAAGAAATGTTGGCAACACAAATTTAGAAGAGAACATCTATGCTTTAAGATTATTGGAAAGGGATAACTCATTCCAAAAAAAAAAAGAAAGTCCGTATTACCATTTGTGATTGTGTCCACTCATCACACAAAAGTCCAGTGTGCTTTACACAAAAGAATGATGGACATCAGAGGTCAAATACTAGGTCAGTCATATTCTAGGTAGGTGGTCTTGGCAAGCTGGGAATTTTATGATTCATTCAGGACAAGGATGTCTATTATTTAGTTTTAATGTATTATGAAGTGTTGCCCTGCTTTAGGACCATCTCAATTCATTATTTCAAAGTTTTATTCAAGTCTGCTGTAAACTAATTAATCAATTATCAAATTAATCAAGGCAGTAATTTAGGAAATCAGGAGCAGAAAATTCAGCAAAAGCAATTGTATACAGTCTGGTGTAGCTAAAACAAGTATAAGAACACCAAGTATTACTTAAAATATTTGAATAAACTCTGATATTCTCACCCTTCCTGAAAGAAGTATTTATCAAAATTACTTGAATATTAATAAAAGAGAAAACTTTGTGGTATGGGAATATTCAAATACTGACAAAATTATGTTATATATCAGAGGAGGGAAAACTGTGAAGAAAGATGAAACATAGTCTACTTACAAAGAAGTGAGACTTCACTTGATTTAAAATGCTTAGATGTTTGCTGACATTAGTAAATGGGATTTTAAAATATTTAATTCAGAACCATTTGCTTCTCATTTAATCTACATCAAAATTCTAAAAGAGGATACTATAATCAGTGATATTATTGTTAAGAACACATCAGAAAAAGATACTAAGACTATCTCCCCTCTAAAAAAAAAAAAAGAATACCTTATCAAAAGGAGGAGAAAAAAAATGCTGAGCAGTCTTTCAACTCCCAATCACATACTTGTCTAATTGTCCTGAAATTTTAGAGGTTGAGAATCCCAATGGGCTACAGGAGTGCTAGTGTAAAGAAAAGAAAAACATAAAGAAAAAGTTGCTTATTTGTGTAGAGGCTAAGAGTTTACAGTTTGACTGTTCACATCTTTTATTTAATCTGATGTTATACCAGTTGTTATAAAATCATCCAAAGTTTGTACAATTTTCTCTTTCCTTCAGATCTTTTAAATGGCTAACCTTATGGGATTTTTAACCAACATATTTACTTTGGTTAGAAAATATTTGTGAAGATTTATTAATATTGTTTTTGTTGAAAAACATCAGAAGAATTTTGTACGTACATGAGTGGTGACTTTTGCTATCATAAAATTCTGATTCTTCCATTTTTGGAGATTAGGAGATCAAACACCACTTATTGGGAAAACTTTAGCCAGCCAAAGTAAGGAACGAGATAAATGCAAGTACCAAATGAAATATTCCAATAACTGATATCTAAAAATGTGTGCGAGAAGTAGTAACAGGCAGAGTCTTCTATATAAGGAGGGAAATAAACGAAGATCAAGAAATTGAAGAATATTCTAGTTAAAGAGGGCAGTCTACTCTCACTTTACAATTTATAGTTAAGTGACTACACCAAGGTGACAAATATCTGAAAACCTACATTTCACGATATCTGAGATAGGGTTTGTTCCACTGGTTGACCTTGGTTAAAAAACTGAATCTTTCGTGAGTCACAAAATGATGCAACATGATGCAATGGTTGAGTGTGACCTGTGGAGCTAGAGTCCCTGAGGTCAAATCCCGTCTGTTATTTACCAACAATGTGGCTTTGGGCAACTTAACTTCTCTGTATCTTCGTTTCTTTATCTGTAAAAGGGTCCTAAGGATGGCACATACCTTTGAGAGATTTTTGAGAGTACCTTATTTAATTCATGAACAGTGCAGAGAACAGGACTTAAGGTGTAATAAGGATGTATCTGTTTCCTGTGGATGCCTTAGTAAATAACCACAAATTTGGTAGTTTAAAACACCAATTTATTCTCTCAGTTTGGAAAACTTGAAGTCTTTAACCTGGTAGGTCCACATTCTCTCTGGAAACTCTAAGGAACAATTTATTCCTTGTGTCTTCCATCTTCTGGTGCTGCCCCAGCATTCCAGGCTTGTGACCATCTCCCCTTCAATCTCTGCCTTTATCCTCATATCCACGTCCTTTGTATTCTCTGTGTGAAACTTTCTTCTGGGGAATCCCTGGGTGGCTCAGTGGTTTAGCACCTACCTTCTGTGCGGGGCATGATCCTGGAGTCCGGGGATCAAGTCCCACATCAGGCTCCCTGCATGGAGCCTGCTTCTCCCTCTGCCTGTCTCTCTCTCTCTGTCTCTCTCTCTCTCTCTCTCTCTCTCTCTGTGTGTGTTTCATGAATAAATAAATAAAATCTTAAAAAAAAAAAAAGAAACTTTCTTCTGCTTCTATTTTATAAGACTATTGTGATGACATTTAGAACCCACTCAGACAATCCAGAACAATTTCCTCATCTTGATATTCTTAACTTAATTGCATCTGCAAGGACACTTTTCCAGGTTAATTAACATTTACAAGTTCCAGGATCAGGATTTGAGATGTTTAAGTGACCATATTCAACTTACTACGCAAGGGCTTTAAATTGTTACTATTGTTCTAATTTGGGGTCTTTGGGATGCCCTTGTTTTATGACTAAGTTTTGCAGAGTCATTTCTTAAAATAGTAGGTCATTAATCACTAGACCCAAGGAGAGGGAAAGATCTTGAACAAAGCAGGAGAGGCTCACAGGATAGGCGTAGGGCTACCAGCAATTGTTGATGACGAAGGAAGAAAGGAAGAGCCATATTTGAAAAAAAAAAAAAAAAAAGAAAAAGAAAAAAGTAAAACTATAAAAAAGTATGTTCCGACAAACAAAACACTAAATAGATTTATGGGAATCGTGCTTTTCTAATCAACATATCAATCATTTAGTAATATAGCTCAATTGTGAACCACAGTGAGATAAATATGATTTATTTTCTTGAAACTTCTACTGTATTTGTTAACGTGAGTAAAAACACTTGCTGATAATAAAATCAACTACTGGTTTATGCAGTTGTCCAGTACTGTTCAAGAATCCGATCAGTCCCATTGAAATGATGAAAACCAAGCAAATCTCATCTTGAGTTTCTGCTCTCACCAAGCCATTTCTAATTCCCTCCCCATGTAAGTGAGGGCCCTGACAGAAACAGACAGTCTTGGTGTAATTAGAGGACAGTTTGCACATAAAAAGGTGGGGGGAGGGACTAGAAATAGCAAGAAGGGATGGGGCCATACTCCAAATATAGCACCATCAGGAGCCCCCACGGGGCATGCGGGAGCATGGACCTGGGCTGAGATTGCTGAGTGGAGGGGTCTTTCAGACCCCAGCCACGTCCTTTGACAGGAATGCAGCCATACCATGGTGACCCAGTAGACAAGAAGCCCGCGAATAAAGGCCCTGAGGGAATCTTTTTTTTGTTGTTTGTTCGTTTTGGCTTTGGATTCCTTTTCTTCTTCTTCTTTTTTTTTTATTTTAAATTCAATTTAGCTAACCTATACTGTATTATTAGTTTCAGTTTTACGTTTCCTGTCTTCTGTATGGTATTCTGGTTACCACGTGAATACCAGAGGACTAAGAAGTCCGGTGACTGAGTCCCCCTGGGTCATCCTCCCAGGACACAGGCATGAGAGAGGATAAAGGATGATGGGTGCTGAGAGAAGGTATCCCCCATGCTCCCTTGGAAACTTCTTATATATTACTGCATGCATTTTTTTCTATGTAAAAAATCACCTTTGTTGAGCAACAGTCTTCTTGCTTAAATATAACTTATATCCCCCAGTGCAGTATTGGGACCAATTTCCACAGAGTTATTTGATATTCTTTAGTGATGGGACTAGGCTCAACCAGGGTCAAGCATAAACTAATATCTGCCTTTCAAAGAAGGGAATAAAAAATAACTTCTATAGGATGCTGCAGAGTAACTTCTAAGGTATGTTTTTCCAAAAAACTCCAGTTTCCTTAGAAGTCTTCTTAGCCGACACTTTGAATATGGCAGAGGGATTAGGAAGTTTTATTAACCTCTTCTGAAACATCCTTTATAGGGTCCAAAATCCAAATAGTTTTACTCCTTTGCACCTTAGGACAGACTTAGAAATAATCTTTTTTAATACATTGTTTTTTCTTTCTTCTTAAGCAGCCCATCTTAATATATCATGTGTTTTCTCAGATTGAGAAATCATTTCTTTACTGATTTGTACATTAAATCATCAATACAATTTATTAGGGTACAGGAGGTGATTATCAAGCTCTGTCATGACAGATTATACTTCTTCATGCAACATTAATATCATTAAAGTAGAATTCACCTATTGCTAGGATAACACATTAAGGGTGTATTGAATTTTTTTCCAAGTTAAATGCAAACTCTTCCTGCCTGTGTTCCATAATAGGTTGGGAAAAGCTAGCATGAACAAGCTAAATAGCAGCAGGCCTTTGTCCTGCATCTAGGCGAGCTTCCACTCCTCCAGTGATTAAAAGCCTGGACTCTGGAGCCAAACATCCTGGATTCATAGTCCAGCTCCACCTCCTATTAGCTGCGTGACTTTGCCGAAGTTACTTAATCTTTCTGTACTTTGTTTTCCTTCGTAAAGTGAGTTTGATTAGTTCCTACTTCATACACTTGTCATGAGCATTAAAACAGTTAAAATACTTAAAGCATGAAATAGAGGGCCTACAGGGACGGTCGGTTAGCTTAGTGGTTGAGTGTCTGCCTTCGGGGCGGCTCAGGGCGAGATCCTGGCGTCCTGGATCCATGGGAAGCCCACTTCTCCCTCTGCCTGTGTCTGCCTCTCTCTCTCTCTCTGTGTCTCTTACATAAATAAATAAATAAAATCTTAAAAAAGAAAAGAGAAAGAAATAGAGTGCCTATAAAGAGCTATGTAAGAGTTTGCTCTTATTCTTAAACCCCATTATTTTACATTTACTATTTCTTTAATTAGAAATCGTATTCCCTAAGGTCCTTCTTAGAGCCAATATTGTTTTAATTTCCCACTACTTTCAGCTTTAACAAGATCAGAGGTTTCTACTAAGCATGTCCTCTTGAAACCTGAGAGGAAAGCAGCACTCTATCAATCAGCAACCAATCACTTGGTTATAATTCCCACACCACCGTGCTACACGGTGTCACTCAGAACAGGGATCATGCTAAACATTTTTAACCTCCCCGTTCATTTTTGACTTGTTCACCATGATAGCCTGATACCTGTCTAAGGTTACAACCAGCCTCTGGTGTCCCTGTTTGGAACTAATGGCACAACCTACAGAGCCCAGGCATCTCCTCCATGGTACCCTGCAATCCTGGTCACTTCAATCTTCCACAGAGAAGTTAACAATAACTAAAGAAATGCAATATTTTTTTTTCCCTTTTAAAAATTCTAATGTAATCCAATGAGGCAGACCTCTAAGAGATAAGTCTTCAGACTCCACTGAGAATTCTACTTGCCATCCTATATATCGATGTCGGAGTCACAGGAGATACATTCAATCAATCAGGCATTATATGTTCTTCCCGAATCCTCTCCCTGGTATCTTTCCACTGAGATTTACCCTAATGGCCTATTTCCATAGCAAATCATCTAAACTATACTTAAGGAAGTCAGTGCAATCAGAATATGTGGCAGAGAGAAGCACCATTTTTCATAAGTGATAGTGGTACAAAGTTCTTAAAACTTAAAACATCCTCATCTGTTCCGGGAGATGATGATATGAGGGAGAGGCACATCACATCTCCAGGATGCTCACATGAGGCATGAAAACTCGGCCCTACAGTGCAGAGCAAGATCTGAAGCACACTGCTCACCTCGTGAGTGTCAGGGAGGTGCCACAACCCACCCACATTCCACAGGGTGAGGGAAGGCGCAGAACACAGCCTTGAACACGCTCCACATTTGTCATCTGTGGCTTCGGAGGCTGATGAAGCCCTACCTATCCAGGTGTGTTCTGGAACTCAGAGCTTTAGAGTTAGAACAAGAGTCCCATCACCCTCAGATGTCTCTGAGTGTCTGGCCAACAATCCCTTAGGCAATCACACAGCCTATGTCTAGCAGTCATCATGTTCAAATACATTTGTTAGACATAAAATTTTGGAATCCATCGTACCCGACACATTATTCTTAGTGACTCATTTGTACTGTGATTTGTTAACATCGAGTGTAGGGTGGAAAGTTATGCCATTATTTAATGATTTTCTTGAACTAGGGTAAGACATTTGCACTTAGAAGATACCCACTGACTCTAAGTTGCATTGAGGACAACGTGCCAAGCTTGAAAAAAGGTATTGGTGGCTGTGGATTGAAGTTCCCAGCTTAGTTTTACGAAACTTCATGCTTCCTCTCTGCTTTAACGGAGTCACTATGTTTATGCACAGATGTGTTTCCTACTTGTATTCTTTCCCCAGGGGCTCCTGTACACTGATTGAGAGCTACAGTGGCTAAAATTGAGAAATGATAGAATCATCTAACAACACACAGAAAATAGAAGCAGGAATTGACTGAAGCAAAGCTTTTGAAGCCACCATGATTAGCGGAAGACACAGGGCAAGAGCTTGAGTTGAAGAATTATGTCCTCCTAGTTTCCTTCTTCACCCCCACTAGACAAGTCCGCTTCAAGAAAAGTATTTGCCTTTTTGGGGGGACACCGGATGTCTCAGTCAGTTAAGCATCTAAATCTTGATTTTGGCTCTGGTTGTGATCTCAGGGTTGTGGGATGGAGACCTGTGTGCATCAGGCTTCATGCTGGGCATGGAGCCAACTTAAGATTTTCTCTCCCTCTACCCCTCCTCCCCCCAACGTGTGGTGTCTCTCTCTCTCTCTCTCTCTCCAAAAAAAGAAGAAGAAGAAAGAAAATTCTTTCCCTTTTTGTTCTAGTATAAGCAGCACTTAGAGCAGAGCCTGGCAATAGTTGGTACTTGATAAATATTTCATAAATGGGTGAACAAAAGAACTAACGTAGCACAGGAAAAAAGCAGCATTTGAAGATTAGAAGATTGGTGTAGCTAAGGACATGGTGAACTCTTCTGCTAAAAAAAAAAAAAATCAGGCTGCTAATAATAGACAATGTCCATTTGTTCCTAGAGTAAATATTTACCAATTTGGGGGAAGCTGTGTTACTAAATAAGACCTAATAACCTCATGCCCGTATAGCACCTTGTTAGCAAGGGCCCAAACGAGCAGTGCAACAAAACACAAATGCAAATGATCCCATTGATAAAGTTAAAAAGCTGCGACATAGCAGTCTCAAAATATTTGTTTTATTTGGTTGTTTATCCCTTACTGGATTGAAAAGGTCTATGGATGCTGATAGCATCTCGTTCATCCTTGTTCCCTACTAGCACACAGTATCTGGTTCAGAGTCAGCGTGCATGCATTAATTTAATTGAACTAAATCCCAAGAAACTTTCTCAGTAAGCAGACATCCCGCCAGGTCAAATAACACCTGTCCCCATCTCTGGCAAACCAAGGTTGCCAGTGTTGCTTCTCTGTTAAATCTCTTATAAAACAGGTGACTTTAGGCAATTCCCCCTCGAGCTTGAAAGAACCAGAGCATTGACACTAATTTGATTTTTGTTATGTTTTCTTTTCTATAATCGCATCACTTGAGGTACGCACAGCAAATCTGTCTTGTCAGACAGCTTGTTGCCACCCACTGCCTGTCAGCCTCTCAGAAGAGGGTGGCTCAGGGAGAGAAAGCACATTTACACCTCTACGATTCAATCAATCGGTTCAGAGAAGCACTCCTTGGAACCGAGCTCAGCTTCCCCATGATGAGAAAGCCCTGCTCTCTAGTCCCTCGGGCTACAACCTGATTGGTATTGAAAAGTGTTATTTATCTGAGCCAACTGAGACCGGGGAAGACGATATACCAAGCAGTAGAGGCACACGTCAATATTTCAAATGAAACGGTGACAGAGGGCCGTGAGAAGGATATGGAAACGTGGGACCTTCAAGGGGTCTAATTCTTTCATTTCAAAGACGAGTGAACAATTCCAAAGAGATTGTGGCCTAATAAGGGTTCCACAGGTAAGTGGTAAGAAAAATACTGTGAATTAGAAGCAATATATATGCTATGTGCTGCATCAAAAGGATCGTTTTCATTACATTTTTCAAACTCTGAAGGACTTGGGTCTGTCAAACATGGTAGGCACTAGCCATATGTAGTTGACATTGGAACGTGAAATCATTGCATTCAAATTCAATTAAGAATTCTGTTGCTCAATTATACCAGCCACCATATATGGCTAGTGGCTACATATTGGACAGTGAAGATACAGAATTTTTCCATTGGTGCAGAATGTTCTCTAGGACATCATAGTTCTAAAGATTATGTTTGCTGATGGCTGCAACTCATATCAAATTAAATATTTCCTCAAGCTCATTCTAGCTAACATATTTGACTTCCTACACAGAATTTCAATTAATAATGTGGCTTAAAAATAATATAAATATCACAGCAACTTCCTGCTTTTGGTTCTGTTTCTTCAGGGACATAGTGAGACTTTCGGGGATATATCACCATATAAGAATTGGTAGGACTGGATTATAAACCAAAGTTTTCTCCTTTTTTTTTAAGATTTTATTTATTTATTAATGAGAGGTGGAGAGAGAGAGAGAGACAGAGACAGAGACACAGGCAGAGGGAGAAGCAGGCTCCAACAGGGAGTCCAATATGGGATTCGATCCAGGGTCTCCAGGATCACGCCCTGGGCTGAAGGCAGATGCTCAACCACTGAGCCACCCAGGCTGCCCCCATATGTTCTCTCTTCATCGGCTTTTTCCACTCAGCATGATTGTCTTGAAGGTCATTCAGGTTCTTATTTGTATTAGTAGTTTGATCCTTTTAATGGCTAAGGAATACTCCATGATATTAAAGCTCACAGTTTGTTAAATTATTCACCCACTGAAGAACATTAAGGAAGTTTCCTGCTTGGGGAGATTATGAATCAAGCTGCTGTGACCACTGATGTGCAAGTTTCTGCATGTATCTCTGGAATAAGTGGCCAAGAGCGCAATTCTTAGGTGATTTATCAAGATCACTTTTGGTTTTAAGAAAAACTGTCAAACTTTCGTCCCAAATCACTCTTCCATTTTATATTCAAACCAGCAGTGTCTATGAGTTATCTAGCATCGACATATCCTCACCATCATTTGAGGTTATCGCTTTTTAATTTAGCCATTCTGATAGCCATGTAGTGTTATCTTATGGTGATTTTTTTTCTTTTTTTTTAATATTTTATTTTATTTATTCATGAGACAGAGAGAGAGAGGGAGAATGAGAGAAGAAAGAGAGAGGCAGAGACAGGCAGAGGGAGAAGCAGGCTCCATGTAGGGAGCCTGAGGTGGGACTCGATCCCAAGGCTCCAGGATCATGCCCTGGGCTGAAGGCAGCGCTAAACCACTGAGCCACCCGGGCTGCCCTTATGGTGATTTTTCATTTGTATTTTTGTAAAGATGCAGAAGATCTTTCCATATGCTTATTTATCATCTGTTTATCCTCTTCCATGAAATGTCTTTCACATCTTTTGCTCATCTTCTCTGTTTGTTTCATTAACATTGAGTTTTAAGAATTCGTTACACATTATACATATGAGTCCTTTTTCAGATTTAGGATTTGTGAACCTATTTTTTTTCCCAGTCAGTGATTTGATTTTTCATCTTAGAGTTTTTTAAAGGTTATTATTTTATTTATTTATTTATTTATTTATTTATTTATTTATTTATTTATTGCCTATTTATTATAGGCAGAGAGAGAGGGAGAACCAGATCCCCTCCAGGGAGCTTGATATGGGACTTGATCCCAGACCCCAGGATCACACCTGAGCCAAAGGCAGATGCTCAACCACTGAGCCACCCAGAAGCCCCTTATCTTAGAGTTTTTAACAAAGTTTTAGATTTCAATGGTTTCAATCTATCAATTTTTCCTTTTATGGATCATGATTTTGGTGCTGAGTATAAGATGTTTTGCCTAGTTCTAGGCCCCTAACACTTTCTATTATGTTGTTGTAGAAGTTTTATAGTATTATGTTTCACATTTCATCCATTTTGACTTTTTTTTAAAGATTTTATTCATTTGAGAGAGAGTAAGAGAAAGAATGAGCTAGGGGGTAGAGGGGTGGAGTTAGAGGGAGAAGCAGACTCCCTGCTGTGCATGTAGCCTGATGTGGGACTGGACCCCAGGACTCTGGGATCATGACCTGAGCTGAAGGCAGATGCTGAACCATTTGAGCGACCCAGGCACTGACTTAGTTTTGTTTAAAATTTGGCCTATAGTTGTACAGGTGCTCCATCACCACTTGTTGAAAAGATTATCCTCCTCAATTAAATTGGTTTGCCCCTTTGTCAAAATTAATTCTAGTTTCTGAATTCTGTTGCATTTATCTATGTCATTCGCTCCAACAGTACCACATTGTCTTGATTATTATAGGTATAGAATAAGCCTTCTTATTAGAAAGAATGGTTCTTCTCACTCTCTTTTTTTTTATAATTTTTATGAAAATTTTAGGATAAGTTTGTCTATATCAACAAAAATTACTGAAATTTTGATATCTGCATTAAATCTACACATCAACTAAGGAGAATTGACATCTTTACTATGTTGAATCTTCCAATCAATAAAAATAATATGCCTGTTCTGGTATTTATAACTTCTTTGACTTTTTTCTTCAATATTTTATTTTCATTGTATAGATCCTATATGTGTGTTGTTAGATTTATACTTAATATTTCATTTTCTCTGGAGCAGCTATAACTGGTATTGCATCTCTAATTTCAGTCTCCAGTGGTTCATGGTAAATACATAAAAATGCAATTGATTTGTGTGTATTGATCTTATATTCCATGACCATGCTGATTTCATTTATCAGTTCTAGAAACTTTTTGTACATTTCTTGGGATTTTCCACCAAGAAACCATGTCACCTGAATATTTCTCCTTTTACCTCCATTATATATTGATTTTTTATATAGCAGCTTTAGTGAGATATAATTCAAATGCCATAAATTTTGTCGTTTAAGTGTATAACCGCAAAATTTTAGTATATCATAGAATTGTGCAATTACCATTATAATCAACTGCAGAATGGTTTTCATCACCCTAAAAGAAGGTTGATGCCCATTAGTAGTTACTCCTAAGTCCTGCCCTACTCTTGTCAACCAATAATATGCTTTTCTATCCCATAGATTTGCATTTTGAAATTTTCACATGAAAGAAATTATTCAAGATATGGTCTTTTATGACCAACTGCACTTAATTTGCATAATATTTTCATGATTCATTCATGTTCAAGCAGAAAGCAATATTCATTCTCCTATGAATGATATTTAATTATGTGGAGGTACACCAGATTAAAATTATCCATTCACCAGGTGCTAGACATTTGAGTGTTTACACTTTTTGGTTGGTATGAATAATACTGCAAAGGACAACTGTGTATATGATTCTGTGTGGACCTATGTTTTAAGTTTTTTGGATTCAAATCTAGAAGTGGAATCCTTTGAGCCATCTGGTAATTCTGTGATCAATACTTCAATAAAATACTTTATTTTCAGCCTGTTTTCAGTTGTGTCTGTCATGATTTTATATTCCTACCAGCAGTATAATAGAGTTCTAATTTCTTCATACCCACCCTGACAGTTGTTCTTTTCTCTTTTTTATTATTCTAGTTGGTGTGAACTGTAATCTCATTGTGGTTCCCAAAGTCATTTCTCTGGTAGCTAATGATGGTCAGTACTTTTCATGGTCCTACAGGCCATATTTATACCTTTTTTGTATGTTTTTGCAACTTTATTGAGATATAATTGACATATTATACTGTGTAAGTTTAAGGAGTACAATGTAGTGAGTTCATATACCCATATTTATAAAATATTTATCACAATAAGGTAAGTTAACCCATCCTATACCTCATATAATTACCAAAAATTGGTGTTATGGTGAGAACATTTAAGATCTACTCGTAGGAATGTTCAGGTATACAGTCCAGGATTGTTAACTATAGTCACCATGCTGTACATTAGACCTCTGGAATTCACTCATTTCATAACTGGAAGCTTGTACTCTTTGATCAGTATCTCATTATCTCCCATTTCCCCACCTCAAGTCCCTGGTGATAACTATATACTCTCTGCTTCTATGAATTCAGCTTTTCTGAGATTCTACATATATGGGAAATTATATAGTGTTTGTTTTTCTCTTATTTCCCTCAGCGTAATGCCCCAATCCATCCATGTTGTCACAAATGACAGTATTCCCTCCTTTTTATGACTCAATAATATTCCTATTATTCTTGTGTGTATGTGTATGGGGTATGTCAGATTTTGCTCATCCATTAATCCACCAATGGACACTTAAGTTTCTTCCATACCTTGCCTGTTGTAAATAATGCTGCAGTGAACATGGGGATGCACTATCTCTTCAAGATGGTGATTTACTTTTCTTTAATAAATACCCAGAAGTGGAATTGCTAGATCATATAGTAGTTTTGTTTTAATTTTTTAAGAATCTCTGATTCTCAAAAATGAGCTGACATACAATTTACCTTATAAATTGAATATGCAGTTACCAGCCTCCCCTTAGTTGCTTATAATCCAAATCTTTATTGTTTGTAAGAGTGGTCTTTAACCTCAATTTCTTCACTTTCTGTTTCAAATAATGTCAGTTCTTTTTTTTTTTTTTTAAGATTTTATTTATTTATTCATGAAAGACCCTGAGAGAGGCAGGGACATAGGCAGAGGGAGAAGCAAGTTTCTTGTGGGAAGCCTGATGTGGGACTCGATCCCAGGACCCCGGGATCAAGACCTGAACCCAAGGCAGAGGCTCAACCACAGAGCCACCCAGGTGTCCCAATGTCAGTTCTTTTGAGGGCAATTTTGAAGCCATCTATTCTGATGGTCTGTTTCTCCTGCTGTGCAAAATATCTGTTTCTGCTTTGGAACTGGGAGTGTGAATAGTGGATTCAATTTTCTCTGGGTGACCCTAGGCTGGTATTGCAGTCTTTGGTCTTTTTGAATTCCCTCTTTTCCTGAAACTCCAACTTTCAAGTAAGCTCAGCCAATATCAAGCAAAGCCAGTGTTTTAAATTTGCCCATACAGGGATAGATTTTCTGCCCTATGAGTGGGGTGCTATGAATATCCAGTTTTTGCTTCAATATGTTGGGCTCTACTCAATGTTATATATACTCAGGAGGATTTATTAGAAACTCTTCCATTGCCACTGGGATGACAAACAATATAAACAATATGGCAGGACACCTTATATTGCAACCTGGACCTTTTTTGAATCAAATTAATACCTTATACCATTACTAACGATGCTCTTTTTAAAAACATTTAAAATATTATTACTTTTTGAACTTTAAATTGCTTACCTTAGTCTATAACTGACTCTCCCTCATACTTTACTGAATATATGAATTCTATGTACCTTTGATAATATCACTTCTCCCACAATCCTCTGGGTTATGTGAATTTATCCTAGACTTAGACTATTAAATACATCTTGATTTGGTTTTACAAATTAAGAAATATATATAATAATAATGGTTTTATAGAAAAAAATCTAGAATTTAAAAATGATAAATATATTAGATAAATAAAATATTTGACTGCTTATTTAACTCCAAATTCTCTTTAATTTTGTCTAGAAATATTCTAAAAGAATTAAAACATACAACTCATAAATAACATACTTGAGCATCTCAGGTATAATAGGTACATTTACTTATTTTTTTTTCATTTACTTATTTTTTTAATTAGAATTTTCTTAATTAGTATGATCTTTATGATTGGTTATACTCAGTTCAAATAATAACTAATAATATTAGCAAAAAAGAAAACTGAACTAACAATGGAAGATATTAGTTTTATGCACAAGACATGAGTAAAAGCAATCAAAGGCAAGTTATATCAGGTTGTATGTTCCAGAAAGTATTAATTCCTCACACAATAAGGTTTAAATAAAATTGTAGTTGCTTCCAACAAGGAGTGGTATACTTTTGATTTCATAAGGAGATCTTGAAACAGAAATATAATAATAATCCCCACATATATTGATATTTCTTTAGGATACCACAAGTATAGGATCCTTTATTTTATGCAAGCATGCTTCTTGTGTCAAGGCTAATATATTAAAGGACAGTCTGCCTCTATAAATAACAAAAAGGTGATATATATTACTTTAGAGTTTAATCATACATGAAAGAGATTAATCTTTAACATAACAAACATCATGTTTACATTAGCAATTACATTTGAGATGGCAAATGTTTAAAAGACATCATCTATCCAAATGTTCATTAAATGTCTATTATCTCTAATACTTTAGAGAATTAAAGAATATTAAATAGAAACACCTGCCTGAATGTTGCTACAGTTAATTATCACAGTTTAATAACATTCAAGGCATACATTTTTACCATAATGATTTGCAATTCTCAAAAAGTTAAACATATATTCTATAGAGACCAAAAATAATTTGAGTCCAATTAAAATAATAATTCAATTGTCTCTCATGTGCTTATTGACTGCCTAATATGTACCTACCACATTCCAAGCCCTTTCTTGGATATGATATAAACAAGATAGAACAAAAATCCCTGCTCTTATTTGGTTGTATTATGTTTATGTGTCGGAGAGGGTTATACAGATAATAAACAAATACACAATAAATTCTATAACCTGTTAGATGCTGATATAATTATGGAAGTGCATATCAGCAAAGGCAGATGAGCATATTTGGGAAGATGATTTCAAATTTTAAATAGGGTAGTCAGGAAATCTCACTAGTAAACAACCACCTGAAGAAAGTAAACAATTTATGAGAATATCTGGAGAATGTGTATTACAGATGGAAGAAACAACATGTCTAAAGGGCCCAGTCAGGGGCAGCCTTTCAAAAGAAAATAAAGGAAGCTCTATGAATATAGATGAATGATTGTGGGAGAAAAATGCTAAGGGGGCGTGTGATCAGGTGATCAGAGAACTAATGGGGCTTTACGTCATGATGTTCCATGTAGACAATTTTAAGAAAGTTCCAGGATCAGAGAAGTAAGTTTAGAGGAACAGAGGTTACCATCTCCCGCCCATTGCTTCGCTCATAAAGCTGGAGTGTCACTGCAAAAGTAGGGAGCAACTATTTCTAACACTAGTTCCAGAGCTGTGGTTCAGATATTTTGCAAGTTGTAGGAAAGGGGGAGAGGCAGACCACAAAAATAGCAGCAGACCTACTGTCATAAACATCTGGCTTGACGTGAAACAGAGTGTAAAGGAATTCAAACCTAAGGACACTCCAAAATAATGGAGATTTTGGTGGTAATTAATTAAGAAGAAGATGATTACTGAAGAAGAAGATGAGTAATATGGTAAATCACAGGACAGCTGATTTGCCAGAGATAACCAGGATAAGAGACAGTAACAGAGAGCTATGCAGAAACAAATCTCTAAGGCAAGCCTCAAAACTATCCCTGCAGAGGAGTCTGGATTTAATTGGGGCAGACTAGGGAAATTTGTTTCCCAAGGACATTGTTGAAAACAGTGACAAATTAGGCCAGCAATTAGTGGAGTTTAACTGCTGGGTGTAATGCCCACAGAGATAGGGAAACAGATCAAACAAATAATTAGTCAAAGCAAACCCGCTAAAACCATATCTTCCCAGAGTTATTATGCATATGCCCATAATGGGGTATTCTCTGAGGAGCAACATCAGAGTCTTCACATTGTGGGGGATCTATATTTAATTTCAGTAATCAAGCTAAATTAATAAATAAATAAATAAATAACAATGAGAAGCCCAGGGAGGGAAAGAGAGTATCTAGACTTCTGTAATACATTGTCTAAAATACAGTATTTTCAATTCCTAGAAACATGGATCCTTGTCTGTCCTGGGGGTGAGACAGATGACTGCCCCATCTTAGCTACTTAGCATTTTGGCTTCCAGGGCAGAAGAGCCAGGGCAAGGGGACAAGGCTTATCTCTCCAAAGCAGCTTATAAATCATCAATTAGACATAGTGCTGCCTGGACACCTATCTCTGATCTCCTGCCTGGTCTCTGATCATTTTGCCAGCATATGGTAGGGGCCTGTGAAAACAATCTTCAGACTGAGTATGAATTCTTCATGTGCCTGAATCACCCCTGACCCTCACAGATGTTCCAAACTGATAAGCTAAACTACACATAGTCTCTCTCTCTCTCTCTCTCTCTCTCTCTCTCTTTCTCTCTCTCTTTTTTAAAGATTTTTATTTATTTATTCATGAGAGACACAGAGACACAGGTAGAGGAAGAAGCTGTCTCCATACAAGGAGCCCGATGTGGGACTCAAACCCAGGAATCCGAGATCACACCCTGAGCCAAAGGCAGGCATAAACTGCTAAGCCACATATTAGTTAACATAGTGTTATATTAGTTTCAGGTGTACAATATAGTGATTCAACACTTCCTTACAATACACAGTGCTCATTACAAGTGCACTCCTTAGGCACACCTGGGTGGCTCAGCAGTTGAGCATCTGCCTTTGGCTCAGGGCATGATCCTGGAGTTCCAGGACCATATACATATATGTATATGTGTGTACACACACATATATAGACACACAGACACACACACACACATACACACACAATGGAATATTACTCAGCCATAAAAAAGAATGAAATATGTTATCTTCTTTATTAAATTTGTGTTTGTAATTGATTTTTAAGATTTAAAAAAAAATATTTTATTCATGGGAGACACACAGAGAGAGAGGCAGAGGCATAGGCAGAGGGAGGAGCAGCCTCCGTCTGGGGAGCCTGATGTGGAACTTGATTTCAGGACCCCAGGATCATGACCTGAGCTGAAGAAAGATGGTCAATCACTGGGCTATCCAGGTGCCCCTGTAATTGATTTTGAAATGTACTAATAATTTTGGAAAAGTTATCAAGAAAGTGATGTTTATATGTGTATATAAATATGTGTATATGTATGTATGTGTGATATTCATTTGTTAATTATTAATATTACATTATTCAGATACTATACATATATATTCTTAACTTATTTGATCTAATAGGGTCTCCATACTCAAAATCTATTACTATTTTCTTTGATTTCCCTTACTTCTATGTAGCTTATACCTTTAAAAACTTTTGAGTTAGGGACAAATGGGGCTAGGCAAGGCTAGGTAGGGGGCCATGGAAGCAGGCTCACAAACATCCCCAAAATGCTGAGGTTAAGGAAACCAGAGATAAGGGAACAAGCCAGACCACTGTGCCCTAAGGTGCAGGCAGGGAGGGTGTCTTGTTATAACAGCTACTTGTAACCAACAAAAACCAGATCCCAAAGAAGAAGTAAGGCAATAAAGATGTTATCACCAGCCCTTACTCAGTGGTGGTATCAGTAGGTAATGTTAAAGGATTTAGGCTCCCTGATTGGCTTCCAATAAAAGACCAACCCGACCAGCCCCCACTGGCAACCCGACCCCTCTCACTTTTGAGAGTTTTCTCTGTATCCTCACTACTATCACTTCACTCACTCTCCTTTGTCTGCAAGATTCATCTTTCAACTCATGAGACAAGAAACAAGCTCTCCCATATCACTTTGACAATCAATCTTGTCATTCTAGATCTAATAGATATTCAAAAATACTCATGGGATATTTTGAATATTAGAATTTAATTCTCAGGAGAGGAGGCAAGATGGCAGAAGAGGAGGGGTCCTTGATTTATCTGGTCCCCCAAACTTACCTAGATAACTTTCAAAACATCCTGAACATCTATGAATACAACCTGAGATGTAAAAAGAGGACAGCTGAAATGCCATAGAGAGAAAAGTGATCACTCCTGACAAGGTAGGAAGGTGGAAAAGAGGAAAGGTGGGGGAGGGGAGCCACAGAGAGGTGCGGCAGGAAATCGGAGCAGTGGACAATTGGGAACTTTAGAAATCTGCCCTGAGTCTTCCCTGACCGAAAAGTGCTCAGTGGGGAAATAGAGTAGAATGCAGGAGGGGCAGTGAAGTCTTAATATTCCCCGAGACACAATAAGATTAGGGGCACCTGGGAGAAAGCTCACCCCAAACTGTGGTCGGATCTCAATAAAAGACTAGAGCCCCACAACCCTCCCAGGGCATCTGGGAGAAACTGGCAGGTGCACAGGCTGGCACCGGAGCTCTTTATCCTAGAGCCTGGCAAGAGACAGAGACAGGCTGTCCTCCACTCCCTTTGAGAGAGGCAGATCCTAGCAGCACAGGTCCAGTGGTGCAGGGCGATCCATCCAAGGGTGCCCCAGGGGACAAACCCAGCTATTTTTCATCCCCCCCAGGACAGGTGAAATCAGGAAAGGCACAGGACAGTGAGAACTCTCCCTTCAATTTGTGCAATTAATTGCCCCTGGCCCTACCCCCAGGAGTGTCTAGGCCAGTGTGCACTGGGAGACTGTGGTTCAGTACTCACAGGGAGCTCTTAGCTCTAAAGCTGGGAGATCTGGCTGCCACCAGTTTTAATTTTTTTCTCTTCACCTTTCACCTGAGAGAGGCATGGCCTCTAGGGGAAAAAGGCCCCTGTTTATCACAGGATAAACAGCTCACACTGAGCTGGGCCACCTGGCAAGGGGTGGCTCATCTCTGCCCAGGGACAGACACCTGAGAATCAGCACAGCAGTCCCCTCTCCCAGAAGACCTCCTGGAAGAACAAGGGAAGAGCAAGTGTACTGACTGAGCAGCATTGGAAAACTCCAGGACTGAGGGAAAATAGTATATGGAACTCAAAGTTTTTCCCTTACAATGAATTCCTTTATCCTTCAGATTAAAATTTTCCAATATTTTTTCTCTTTTCTTGCCTTTAACTACAATATTTTACCTCATCTGTTTTTAAGCTTTTTCATTTTTGACTTTCGTATTTCTACAATTACATGTCTTAGATAAATTCTTCATTTTTGGATTCCTTTCAACATATTCAGTTTAATTTTGGTAGATGTATGACTTATGGGTTTTTGTTTTTAGTTTTTTTTCTCTTGTTTTGTTTTACAATGGTGGAAGTTAGTACATTCTAACACACGGGCCAAGTGAAAAACCATGTTGGTTCATTCTGGGAGACTATAGTCTCTATTCCTTCCTATTCTTCTCCTCTTTTATCTTGTTTCTGTTTTTGTGGTCAGTTTTGGATCTCTGTATAAGTTTTGCTGGTTTATATAAATTTGGAATTTAGCATCTTCTAACATACAAAACAAAATGCACCCAGAACCAAGAGGATCACCCTCTAGGTCCACTTGGTGAGACTATATTCTCTCCCCACCACCATTTTCTCCCCATCTTCTTCTTCTTCTTCTTTTTTTTTTTTAACTCTTACTATTTTTAATTCTAAAAAAAAAATAATACTATTTTTTTAAATCTGTTTTTCACTTTTGTGGTCCTTTTTTTAAAAAAAGAAATTTGTTCTGTTTTTCTTTTTCTTTTATTTTCTGGTCTCAGACCTCTTTGAAATTGTCTAGGATGTATTGTACTTAGGTAGTGGTTGATATTTTTTACTCTGCTCACTCATACAGCCATTCTGCACTGGACAAAATGACTAGAGGAAAGAATTCACCACAAAAAAAAGAACTGGAAGTAATACTCTCTGCCACAGACCTGCTAGATATGGATTTAAGTACCATGTCAGAAATACAATTCAGAAATACAATTATAAAATCCCTGGTGGCTCTGGAAAAGCCAAAATTAAAAATACTTTAACTGAGATGCAGCCTAAACTGGATGCACTAGCTGCTAGGGTTAATGAGATGGAAGAGAGAGTAAGTGACATAAGGGACAAGTTGATGGAAAGGAAGGAAGCTAAGGAAAAGAGAGAAAAACAATTAAGAACCCATGAGGAAAGGTTTCAGGAAATAAATGAAAGCTAGAGAAGGAGTACTATCCATCTCATTAAGATTTCAGAAGAGGTGGAGAGAGGGGACCACAAAGTATATTTGAACAAATCATAACTGAGAATTCCCCTAATCTGGGGAAGGAAACAAGCATTCATATCAAAGAGATAGAGAGGTTCCTCCCAAATCAACAAAACCGATCAACACCTCAACATATAATAGTAAAACTTGTGAATTTCAAAGATAAACAGAAAAGAATAAAAGCAGCTTGAGACAAGAGATTCTTAACTTATATGGAAAGAAATATCAGATTAAGAGCAGACATATTCCCAGAGACCTGGAATGCCAGAAAGGAATGGCATGACATATTCAGGATACTAAACAAGAAAAACATGCAGCCAAGAATACTTTATCCAGCAAGGCTGTTTGTTATTCAGAATGCAAAGAAAGATAAAGGGCTTCCAGAATAGGCAGAAACTGAAAGAATATGGGACCACCAAACTGGCCCAGCAAGAAAATGAGGGGGTAGAGAACCATTTACCATTCCAGTGGTCCTCAAAAGAAAGCTGGGGTAGCAATCCTCATATCAGATAAGTTAGATTTTATTTCAGAGACTGTAATAAGAGATGAAAAGAACACTATATCATGCTTAAAGGGTCTATCCAACAAGAAGGCCTAACAATCATGAATATTTATGCCCCTAATGTGGGAGCTGCCAAGTATATCAATCAATTAATAACCAAAGTATAAAGATGCATAGATAATAATACATTAATAGTAGGAGACTTCAACACAGCACTCTCAGCAAAATACATATATTCTAAGGAGAACGTCGCCAAAGAAACAAGGGCCTTGAATGATACACTGGACCAAATGGATTTCACAGATATATACAGAACTTTCCATCCTAATTCAACTGAATACACATTCTTCTCAAGTGCACATGGAACTTTCTTCAGAACAGACTACATACTATGTCACAAATCAGGTCTCAACTGCTACGGAAAGATTGGGATTGTCCCCTGCATATTTTCAGACCACAATGCCTTTGGAACTAGAACTCGATCACAAGAAGAAATTTGGAAGAAACTCAAACACATGGAGGCTACAAAGCATCCTACTAAAAGATGAATGGGTCAAGCAGGAGATTAGAGAAGAGTTAAAAAGATTCATGAAAAATAATGAAAATGAAAGTATAACTGTTTAAAATTTTGGGGATATAGCAAAAGTGAGGCTAAGAGGGAAATACATCACAAGACAAGCCTTCCTTAAAAAAAATAGAAAAAAAACCTCAAATACACAAATTTCACTTGCACTGAAAGGTATTGCACTGAAAGGTATTGGAGAAAGAAGAGCAAATAAAGCCTAAACCAGTCAGAAGAGAGACAATAAAGATTCGAGCAGAATTCAATGAAATAGAGACAACCAGAAGAAATGCAGAACAGATCAACAAAACCAGGAGCTGGTTCTTTGAAAAGATTAATAAGATAGATAACCGCCTACCCAGTCTTATTAAAAAGAAAAAAAGACTCAAATTAATAAAATCACAAATTAAAGAGGAGAGATCACAACCAATATCAAGGAACTACAAATGACTTTAAAAATGTCTTATGAGCAACTATATGCCAACAAATTGGACAACCTGGAAGAAATGGATGCATTTCTGGAAACCTACAAATTACCAGAACTGGAACAGGAATAAATAGAACACTGAACAAGCAAATAACCAGCAAGGATATCGAAGCAGTCATCAAAAACCTTGCAAGACACAAAAGGCTGGGGCCAGATGGCTTCCCAGGGAAATTCTACCAAACATTTAAAGAATCATAATACCTATTCTATTCAAGATGTTTTGAAGGATGGAAATGGACAGAATACTTCCAAACTCGTTCTATGAGGCCAGCATCACCTTGATCCCCAAACCAGACAAAGACCCCACCAAAATGGAGAATTACAGACCAATATCCCTGATGAACATGGATGCAAAAATTCCCACCAAGATACTAGCCAACAAGATTCAACAATACATTGAGAAGATTATTCACCATGACCAAGTGGGATTTATCCCCAGAATGCAAGGCTGGTTCAACATTCATAGAACAATCAATATGATAGATCATATCAACAAGAGAAAAGACAAGAACCACATGATCCTCCCAATAGATGCAGAGAAAGCATTTGACAAAATACAGCATCCATTCCTGATCAAAACTCTTCAGAGTGTAGGGATAGAGGGAACATTCCTCAATATCATAAAAGCCATTTATGAAAATCCCACAGTGACTATCATTCTCAATGGGGAAACACTGGGAGCCTTTCCCCTAAGATCAGGAACATGACAGGGATGTCCACTCTCCCCACTGCTATTCAACATAGCACTAGAAGTCCTAGGCTCAGTAATCAGGCAACAAAAAGAAATAAAGTGCATTCAAATTGGCAAAGAAGAAGTCAAACTCTCCCTCTTCGCATATGATATGATACCGAACATAGAAAACCTAAAAGACTCCACCCCAAGATTGCTAGAATTCATACAGCAATTCAGCAATGTGGCAGGATACAAAATCAATGCCCAGAAATCAGTGGCATTTCTAGACACTAACAATGAGACTGAAGAAAGAGAAATTGAGGAGTCAGTCCCATTTACAATTGCACCCAAAAGCATAAGATACCTAGGAATAAACCTAACCAAAGAGGTAAAGGATCTATACCCTAAAAACTATGGAATACTTATGAGAGAAATCTAGGAAGATGAAAAGAGATGGAAATAAAGATATTCCACGCTCATGGATTGGAAGAATAAATATTGTGATAGTATCTATGCTACCCAGAACAATTTACACATTCGACTCAATCCCTATCAAAATAACCATGGACTTTCTTCACAGGGTTGGAACAAATAATCTTAATATTTGTTTGGAACCAGAAAATAACCCAAATTGCCAGAGGAATGTTGAAAAAAAAAAAAAAAAAAACAAAGCTGGGGGCATCACAAAGCCTGACTTCAAGCTGTATTACAAAGATATGATCATCAAGACATTTTGGTACTGGCACAAAAACAGACACATAGATCAATGGGACAGAATAGAGAACCCAGAAATAGGCCCTCAACTCTATGGTCAACTAATATTCGACAAAGGAGGAAAGACTATCCAATGGAAAAAAGACAGTCTCTTCAATAAATAGTGTGGGGAGAATTGGACAACCGCGTGCAGAAAAATGAAACTAGACTATTCTCTTCCACCACACACGAAGATAAACTCAAAATAGTTGAAAGATCTAAATGTGAGATAAGAATCCATCAGAATCCTAGAGGAGAACACAGGCAACAACTTCTTGAACTTGGCCACAGCAACTTCTCACAATACACATCTATGAAGGCAAGGGAAGCAAAAGCAAAAATGCACTATTGGGACTTCATTAAGACAAAAATTTTCTGCACAGCAAAGGAAACAATCAACAAAACTAAAAGACAACCTACAGAATGGGAGAAGATATTTCAAATGACCTATCAGATAAAGGGGTAGTATCCAAGATCTATAAAGAACTTATCAAGCTCAACACCCAAACAACAAAACAGTCAAGAAACGGGCAGAAGACATGAACAGACATTTCTCCAAAGAAGACCTAAAAATGGTCAACAGACAGGTGAAAAAATGCTCCGCATCACCTGCCATCAGGGAAATACAAATCAAAGCCACAATGAGATACCACTTCACACCAGTGAGAATGGGGAAAATTAACAAACAGGAAACAACAAATGTTGGAGAGGATGCGGAGAAAGGGGAACCCTCTTTCACTGTTGTTGGGAATGTGAACTGGTGCAGCCACTCTGGAAAACTGTGTGGAGGTTCCTCAAAGAGTTAAAAATAGATCTGCCCTATGACCCAGCAATTGCACTACTGGGGATTTACCCCAAAGATACAGATTCAATGAAACCCCGGGACACCTGCACCCCGATGTTTCTATCAGCAATGTCCACAATAGCCAAACTGTGGAAGGAGCCTCGGTGTCCATCGAAAGATGATGGATAGAGAAGATGTGGTCTACATATACAATGGAATATTCCTCAGCCTTTAGAAAGGATGAATACCCACCATGTGCTTCGATGTGGATGGAACTGGAGGGTATTATGCTGAGTGAAGTAAGTCAATCGGAGAAGGACAATCATCATATGGTTTTACTCATATGTAGAATATAAGAAATAGTGACAGGGACCATGAGGGAAGGGAGGGGAACTGAGTGGGAAAAATTAGAGAGGGAGATAAACCATGAGAGACTCCTAATTTTGGGAAACAAAGGGTTGCAGAAGGGGAGGAGAGGCGGAGGGATGGGGTAACTGGGTGAAGGGCAGTAAGGAGGGCACTTTTCGGACAAGCCCTGGGTGTTATACTATATGTTGGCAAATTGAATTTAAATAAAAAATTAAATTAAATTTTCCAATATTTTAGATACATCTCCATTTTTGCATGTGCTCAAATTAACACACACACAGACATACACACAGTGAGATGTCTAATTGCTGCATTATGAAAAACTACACGGTATGTGGCACATTTGCACCAAGATAGACAAAATGAAATCATATTTTCTGTCAACAATCAAGTTTTTTAAATTATGTAAGATTCATAAGCTGTTTATATGATATCTTTAATCTACATATTTATTTTTGCTCAATTTATTTTGTTTCCCTAAAGAGCAATTAATGTATCAAAAGGATGTTTAGTGCTCTAGAGATATTCATGAATTGTATTTTACTCCAAACCTCTAATGTTGAATGCTTTGCTATTCTGTGCTAATAGTTCTGTCCATAGTATAGAACTTGAATTAGAAGCAAAACTGGCTTAAAAATAGGTGGGTAAACTAAGGCACAGTAAAAGTAATTTAGTGATTACTTATTTCTAATGGCTATATATTTTCATGTATGTTGAGTCCTTATCCTGATTATCATGAGACTTTTCACTTGGACGTTGTCACGCTGAACAAGTACGCAAATCCAGGTATAAAAAGAACATTGTAATTTTTCATGGAAGTGCAAAAATAATTTATACACATGAATAGCAGGTATTTTTTTTAATTGAAGTAACAGTACATTCCTTTGACACTAAGGTAATTTTGATTATTTTAAAAGTGGTGAAATGTATATTTGCAGATCCTTTTTTAAATGTTTATCAAATATTAAAACAGAATATGTTTGCTATTTTAATACATTCCTTCTCAATTTCAGGCCAATTATACTACCTCCAAAATGTAATTGTGTATTTAAATAAAAATCTCCAAACATTGGGAATTTTATCATCACTGAACTCTAGTATAAAAGAACAATTAAAACTTTTCTAAGTCACCAGGTGTAGCTATAAATCACTGGAAAATAGCTGTGCTGTACCCATTAAATACCATAGAGACAGGTACATTTCGCTGATGTATTCATCATTACTGAAATTACTAATTACCAATTACTAATAGGACTAGATAATTTATTAAATGCAAACAAACAAAAATACGCTCATGTGCTCTGGTTAAGACTTAGTCTTCTGAGAGGATGAGAAAAGTTACCACAACTTAAGACTGCAAACAAGAACTTTAGCATGATTTTCAGAATACATTTCTGTATATGAAGTTTCCCAGGAGAGGCAAATGATATTACAGTGTTTTTGATAAAGTGCTGCTTTTGTTCTCTTTTTCCATTCATGCGGGAACACTTAAATGGTAGAAATATGAACAAGGGGCATTAGAAGTAGCCCCTGATGACTTTTTAAGGTCGTAACTTTGGGTGGTCCATGTTCAACTTGGATTGATTTCCACCATAGCAGTATTCTTAAATTTGTTCTCACTTTAAAATTTGTGTAATTGTCAGATAGGATTAAACATATTGTTTCATCTTGTAAAATCTTCACTAGTGAATGTAAAATCCAGTCAAACTAGCTTATTTCTCAAGAGAAAACCCTATAAAAATTTTTTGAGTGGGAGTTCGAAAGGCAATAGGGTTCGAAGTTGCATTTTTAAAACGATGTGTTTCAACTTTACATTGATGCAATTAAACAGAAGGTGGTTGGTTTGCCACACATGATGACATTTCTCTGGGAATATATTCCATTGCCTAATATTGTCACTTAATTTGCCTTTTATCTAAATCCTTATTCTCTGATCCAAAATCTGTTTCTCCTTCATGGCTTTCCTATGTCTATCAGTGATATCATATTTGAGATTCTCTTTTTATTATGCCTCATATTTATTCAGTTGCCATTTCATGTCTGGTTCCTTAATATGTCCTATTTCATACTATATACTTTCAATTTAATTGTCTTGTATTAAAGATCATAAACTCACCTGTAGCAGTAGCCTCCCGACTGATACCTCTTTTAATCTCCCTTTTCTTCAGTCAAACCTTCATTCCGTTACAAATAATACAAATACAAATAATACAAATTTAAAGTGTCATTTTCACTGTCATTTCTCTTTTTAAAAATTATTGGGTCCTTGTTGTCTGGATAATGTCTAAACTCTTTAAATTGGTTTCTTTCATTCTTCACCTCCCTCCCTCCACAATCGGATTGTAACCTACCCTACTTGCTTTATCTCTATTACATTCTTTACATGAAACCTTTACTCTTGATCGAGGTCAAGGTCCTCCATCAAGGACCTCCCACATCCTATTCCCATTCCTGGTTTCACACCTTCTCTCATTCTAGCATCCTGTTTCGCTATTGCTTCACTTTTGCCCCTGTTTATTACAAATCTACTATTTCATGTTAGAATTTTTTTATTATTTTTTTTAGTGCAATTACCTCATTATTTTATTTTGGTTTTTCTTTTTCTCTTTTTTTTCTTTTTTTTTTAAGGTTTTATTTCTTTATTTAAGAGAGAGCGCACAAGGAGGGCAGGGACAGAGACAGAAGGAGAGAGAGAAGCAGACTCCCCAGTGAACACAGAGCCCTAGGCAGGGCTTGATCCCAGGACCCTGAGATCATGACCCGAGCTGATCAGACCCTTAACCGACTAAGCCACCCAGATGCCCCATCCTGGTTTTTCTAAGCTTTCATCTTTTAGACATACCCACATTATTGACGAGATCGTTATTTGCAATACAACTTATATTTCATATAAAAAGACAAACTAAATTGCCCTTCCTTGATTGACCTCACTTGACTGGCCCTCTACCCCAGCTGATCAAGTTTCAAAATAATGCAGAGCATCAGGCTGTGTTGGAAAGCACTAGGAGCTAGGACAAGATAAAGCACAGGTATGCACGTTAAAACACGGACTGGACTCTCAAGTGTTAAAATTTAAGAGGTTTATTCTTCTTTTATCAAGCAATGTCTACAGACAGAGCATCCACATGGTGTAAGCTACCAAAGAAGGATGTATGGGACGGACTTACATTAAATCATTAGACACTTTATATGGTTCATGTTCACAAGGGAGAAACTTGCTAAAAAGGAAAGCAGGTAAGTAGAAACATAAGTTGATTTTTGTTGTTTATTAAATCTACCTCCCATAATGTTTCCTTAAGCTAAGAAGAAATCTACCATATTACACAGCTCAGGATGCTATATATACATAAGGTATTACACACTATAAAATTTCAGGTTTCTAAGCAGTTTTATACAATTTAAACTTGAGTCAAATTTGTATTTAAAAAAGACCTTATTGGATTACCTTCAGTAAACGGAGGTCGTTTCAACAGCCCATTAGCATTTTTAGCAACAACTAAAGAAAAAAATAGTCTCCAAACATGTATATGACCTTAAGCCTAGATAATTATCTGCTTATTTCAATAAACCAATTCTAGCTTTAATCCACTTCTAGTAGCCTTTTATTTCCTCATTTATTTTTTAAAGAAGCAATCATTTTTACTTCTCTAGTGTCTCAAATAAGAGAATTAGTTAGGTTTCAAACCATAGCACATAGTTAATGAGAAGGTCATTTAAGGGTTATTTAAGAGTTGAGCAGAAGTCATTGAGGAAAGTTCTCAAGGAATGAAGTTCTTTGATGAGTTATATTTAAATTACCAAGGCGATAGTGAAGTTCGACTTTCCTCGCCACTGTGGAGCTAGCCCCTAGTCCCAATTTCCGCTACTAATTCTCCTAAGCCACTAATACTTCTCAGTTCTCTAGCCAGTATTTTCTCCCTGGTGGTAATTTCCCTACATGTGCTTTACCCTAAGCAGACACAAATGAGACTTCTTTTTTAAAGCTGAAAGTTCCTGCTGATTCAACACTGGACTACATGAAAAAAAAAAAAAATCTATTCTGCTAATAAGAAACATTTGTAAGTAGTTAACATCTGAGACAAACTTGCATCAAAAATACAATTCACTCCAATGACAACAAGCAAAATGAAGAGAATACATTGCAAACAGTTTTCCATAATTCCTTTTCCTCCCTTCCTCCCCATGTTCTGTCGCATGCTGCAGACCATATGGTTAAGTTTCAAATAGAGTTTGTCACCTGTATACAACCTAAGGCCAACTTATGCCTTCAAATGACATTTCGTTGAGGTTGAACCCAATGCCGACGATTGGATTTGGCGCAAGAGACGCCGAACTTTTCTAATGACAAAAGATTTGTAGTTATGAGGGTGTTCAGTATGCAGCTTTTAGCCTACCTTTTCCTCTTGTGACATTCCCTACAAGGCACAAAAGATTATAAACAGTGGATGGGACGGAATATTTTGAAGTAAGAATTTTAAGGTTCCACAATACCTTTTTATTTCTAGTTTAAGCATACCGAAAAGTGGAAAGAAAAATAAGAGATAAACCACCCCCAAAATGAAATGGTGCTTAAAGTCATCTGAAATTCCCTGCAGTTATTTTTTTAAGTATTTAAATTTCTATTTTATTGGCTTAATATGTGTAATTATAGATTTGATTCTTGTGATTGATGTAGTTTCTTATTAAATGTTGTGTTAAATATTTCTAATCAACCAATATTACTAATTGTGTGCATCTTTGCAAAAAAAAAAAAAAAAAAAAGAAAAAGAAAAAAAGGTCTATTTTATTTGGGCCAACCAAGTAACTTATGCTTGACTAGGGTATAATCTTGGAAAGTTAAGCTGAAATTTAAACAATGGATTAAGTGCAATGTACTGGAAAACTCTTCATTCCATTATTATGTGATAAGGGTTCCTAGGCATTTCCTAGGCATCTCCAACCCAAACGACTGTATTTCCTTTCTCCACTTCAGTGATCTCACAGTTTAACTTATTGAGCCGTCCATCTAGTATAAAGAGGGAGTCCTTGGAAGGCGTCATCAGGTATTGACCAAACAAGCCACTGTCCTGGATTTGCCTGTTCTTCTGGTTCCAAGGCCATTCTTCTGCCTTGAGTGGTTCCTTTAGACTCTTTATCATCTTAACCTTCCCAGAGGAGAGCTCCACGAAGAGCACATCAGTCTGTGTGCTTGAACTGCCATAGATGTTGTACTGATGGGCTTCGGTAAAGGATGGCTGAAATGCCAGATCAGATATATGCAGATTTGTGTGAATATCAAAAGCGTCCTGTATTTCTCCTCTGATGGTAATGTACTGGACCCTTACAAGACCCTTCACATCATTAATGCTGACAAGATAGTGCCCGTCTGGAGAGACATACGGAGTGCCTGTAACATCACTATTGAATCCGATGACTGAGTCGGTTACACCGTCCACCATAAGCTGTGGTGGGACTGCCCCCGTGCTGTCAGGCTTGCAGCCAATGAAGTAGTATCCTCCTAAGTGTGTATACGCCAGTGACTGAGGAATGCACTTATAGTCCATCAAGTTAATTGTCTTGATGTATGACATGGTTTCAAGATCAATTTTTTGTAGTGCAGCTTCATCTTTGTGAAGAATAAATCCAAACCTGAAAAGATGAAAACCAAAGTTAGACAGGAAACTATAGACTGATTCCCACCTGAAAATATAATGTGGGCAGGTGGAAAGGGCCACCCCTAGTCTAGGCATTAAATGTCAGGCTCTGCAGCAGTTTGTGTCACAGTCAGGTTAGAATTAAACTTTAAATTGTGCCACTCTTCTCCTTTCTCTAGGTCATTATTTCGTTACAGCCAAACAATTGTAACTCATGGTGTAGAAAACAAAATAATTAAAAGCAATATATCTAACAACTTAGAAGAACAGATTTTACCTTTACCATACAGGGTAAAAAAGTAAACATTATTTTGTGTGTTTCTAATCCTTCCAATATCAAATAAGCTTAGTTTACTGCTATTAAAGTCAACAAGAATAAAAGACTTGAATATATATCAAGTCTTTCGCTTGCTTTGTTTACTTCTTATTTTGTCTTAAGATCACCAGGAAGCTGACATTCATTGATACTTAGACAATTATCCACATTTTTCTCTTCTTAAGCTGCCTTACAGGACCACCTTAATAAATGCAGATTTTTTTTTTTTTTGGTATAGAACTATTAAACTTCTATTTATTAGATTTTAAGATTACCTCAATTAACTACTTTTATGATTTTAACACTTATTTTATTATAAGTTTTGAATACAGGTTGCATTTTTCAACCTTGCCATGCTTATATTGTTAATCATTTTTGGTGATATACTTGCATCATATTGGTTATCTTATATCAAAACATGATGAACCTTAAGGATTTATGATTTTTTCTGTTAATTTAAAAGTAAATATTTCTTATTTACTTTGGTGGCCTATTTAATTACTTCAGTGCCTTTCAAGGCATTTGTATTGAATATTAGCTATAAATTACTATAAGTCCCTGTGAGAAGTGTAAATATATTTTGAAACCATGGCTTATAAAGCCAGTGGGCCCATAACAAAAATAAGTAAGTTGAATAAGATAAAATGAGATGGGACTACTATATAAAATTATATTCAAAATGGATACTGGGTCAATCAAATTTTGAAGGGCTCTTACTTTAGTTTTTGTTAATAATATCAGTTAAAACACATCCTAGTATTTTCAAAGGCTCCATAAATATATATCTTGAAAAAGCCAAGGGTCTATTGTTACACTGAATGTGCATCTTAAAAATAAGATGACTTGTGGCACAGCAAAACAAACAAAAACTCAGAAGATAACCTATTATGTTGTCACCTGTGCAAGTTCATTTTTGATATGCGGATTTTGATACACAAAATCTTATTTATGTAAAAAAAAAGACCATTTCCACACATTATACATAAATAAATATGGTGCATCAGGGTAAAACTCCCTAAAATTTCAAATACAAGCATATGGCAATCTCAAAATAAACTCACCTTTAATATCATAGGAAAGATTAGATTAGTGTTTTCAAAGAATCAATCTTTGTGTTGTAATTGTGGAAGACAGCAAGTGCATAAGCACAAATTCTTTAATAAAATAAATGCAAAGTTGTAACTGCTTTTATGTTATTATATTGCATGTAGTTGGGAAGCCATATTAATTTTAGCTCTTTAAACATATGTGAAGACACTATTTGTTGTGACACTTTAGAGAGATGACAACTTCATCTATACAAAAGGATAACTATAATGTGTATCTACTCTTTTTCTAAAAAGTTTTAAATATTTATTGAAATATTGAAATATTCAATAGAATATGAGGCACTGGGAATACACTCTGGGTCAACATAACTCTCCCTGCTTTCAATGAGTCTAGGAATTTTAGTAACAAAAATAGAAAATGATGGAAAATGTAGTGATTAATGCTTAATTATAGCATCATGCTATACTATTACTTAATTTAGTAGTTATTGCTTATTTTATTTACATGAGGTGGAATAAAGTAATCATTTTGAAAATAATATTTCTGGTGACAGTCACCATTTCTGGCTTATTTCCTCGATCTTTCTCCTTTCCTGTGTCCTTAATAACTGTGTTTGTGTCATTTCAGTAAACACAGCTCACATCATACCTATTTAGGATAAAATTTAGTTTTGATTATAATGGTATGAAGAAGCACACATGTGATTAAAAATCATTTCTAACTGTTTCTATTAAAATATTAATTGCCTAGCACAGGTTTTAAATGCTATCTGAATATTAAAGAATAAAAAAACCCTCAAACTGAGAAAGCCGAGCCCCATTATTTTTTGTCCACATGAAAAAGATTGTAAAATCCTAGATCTTACTACTCAGACTCATATTTGTCTTAATAAATAATTAGTTCTGATTACTGTAAAGGGATATTTTTCCATTAATGGACAATCATCAAAGATATGTCAGTGTGTATCTGATATTATAAAATTTTGAAAATGATGGAAGAGATTGTCTTTTTTTTTTAATGTTATGCATTGTACATGTGCCCAGAGAGAAAAGCAGTAATATGCACATTTAATAAAAGCAATAAGCCAATCAAATTTTGGCATTTCGGCTCCTCTCTCAACCTTGAGTCTTCCATTCCCTTTGGGCAATGGTTTGTGAATGCTAATGAAGAAGAATGCGACAAGCTCTAACTGCTGGTGAACTATTTTAACTCTAATACTAAAGAATGCACTCAAGTTTTCTGTAATACAGTTCAATCTGTTTTGCAGGTAATTAAAATTTTAAAAAAGGGTTCGGTTAAAAATGCAAAAGCTCCATGTGGGGTTATAAAATTACATATATTTTGGCATCCATGCTGCACTCTCCTTTAGGACTAGAGATCTAGCTACATAAGCAGATGCATGAGAATGCCTTCAATTTTTCACTACTGATTTATTGGGTAGGACGTGGTGTCTCTAATTCAAAATTTCCCCCTAGTACAGATTGATATTCAAAAATCTCCCACTGTTCATTAGTCTGTGATTAATATTTACGAGGCTCTCAACTTTCATGCCTGCTTAGTATAATAAAATCCTGCCCAGGACTAGGCCTAACATAGTTTGTCTAATATTTGTCAGAATATGTTGCAGGAAGTTGCAGACTGTCAGAAATGAGAAGTAAAACTTACGGAATCACTTCTTTCACTAGAAAATTAATAAAACTAGGAAAGGGGGACCTCTTGGTACGGCATTGGGTGGACTTCTTATTGGACTCAGGGAGGAGAATTAGAGCCATGTTTTTCTTTCACGAATTATTTTTATTTTTTCTGAAGTGTAATCGATCTAGTTCATTTTAGAAGCTTTTAAGAAGTTCAGCCTTAATTACTGCTTTTGTACTTTAAGGTGAGGTCTGGAAGTGATTCACACAAGGGAACTTCTTGGTTAGGATGAAGTATAGAGGTTTTCAATCCAGGCTGATCTAGTTTCATGATGCAGTTTTTCGATATAATAGATAGGTGACCTCATGTAAAGTCCTTGACTTCTACGAGTTTCAATGCCTTCGTTGGCCAAAAGAGGACAAAAGTACTACCTTGCTTGGAGGATAAAAGTTAAGTGTGTGTTTATTACCAGGCAAACAGTGCACTCTCAATAAACAGAACCTGCCCCTGCTTTGTACCTTAAGGAACCTTATTCTCCCATTATGAGTCCAACATGATATTTCCTATGGGACAGCATATTATTATAATTCTTAAATGGGAAGAACAAAAACGATCAATTTGTAGAGCCAGTATTCTCAGTGTTTAAAATAAGCACATCGTGTTACTCAAACGTGGCAAGATTTTACCCCTTATATATGCAGCAGAGATCACACTTGCAATAGCATTTCACATTTTTATTCTTGCTCTCACGTCTTGCCAACAGGATCTATGGCTGGTACACCCATTCTCCGATCATCGAAATTTCTCACATTGTTAGAAATGAAGGCAGTCTAGCTCACTCCGTCTTCTTTAGAGGGGCTGCTTTGGTTCTCACTGAGGTCATGGAGCAGTGAGCCATGGCGTGCTGGGTGATTTCTGACCTCTGCACAGAGGATGGGATTTGAAATAGACACCTGTCTTACTCAAGGATTTTCACTAGATGTAACAGAAAATTTTGAGGCAGACTTTAGGACATCTAAAGGGATGGAGAATTGCGGTCAGAGCTTATGACATGGCAATTCGGGAGCCTTGCAAAAGAAGTTGTTTGGCAAAGAGGGGAAAGAACAGATTTAGAGAGAAGCATGTTGAAATACGATGACGCCCAATAAAGAGCTGCTCAAAGGCTTCCACATCCCGGCAAGACCAGGCTGCATTTCTTGCATCCTGAGTAATGACTGATTTCCCCGTATCTCTCACTGAGTTCCCAAATGGGTCTGGTCAGAGGTTCTCACAGAGTGATTTCCCGGTTATTGTCCCCCCACAGCGTTTGCCATGCCCCCCCCACTCTGCTGGCTGAGATGCTACTGAAGGAATTCCATAATTGCAATTAACAGCCTACACTAGGTTGTTATGACCAGTGCCAAGAGTGTTAACATTTCAAAGTTTGGAGTGAAAGAACCTTGTAATATTTGCAGAATGACAATTATTTTATCTCCTGAGTCTTAATACAGTAGTGCCTCACCCCAGAGTCCTCATAGATTCTCACCTGAACAGCTCTCCTTACTGCTGACCTTCAGTCTTTGACCATTGACATCACGTCCCCATACTACCAGCTACCAAGTGTCCCTGATGCTCCCTCTCCATTCCCACATGAGCTCTTTCCTCATATCTCCTCACCTACACCTCCCTAGATTTTAAAACGAGTATTTCTATGTGTATCAACGGCTGCAAGTGGGAAGTAGTAAGTGCAGACTGAGTGTGTTTGTTGTCAAACGCTCTCCCACTGAGCTATACCCCCGCAGTTGTGTGTGTTTGGACGTGGGATTAGTCAGACCCTCTAACCTATTATAAAAACAGCACTGTGCAATCCACATCTAAAACAAAAGCGTTTCCCAAACTTTTCTGATGTCTCATTAATAGAAACCGTGTTTCTTGAAATAAAATTCCAGAACAGAATCACTTTAACAGCCCTAGGAATTAATTATATTGGAATTTGGCTTGTGAAAATCTACATCCCAAACATATGATCAAGTAATTAGTGCTTCCTAATAATAGTAGGCAGGATTATTAATACCTTGTTTTTTCTAATTGGATTATAAGTATCTCATTTTTCTAGTTGGAAGGTAAGAGATGCTTAACAGATAAGAAATAAAATTATAACCTCCTTTCCATGTAATTAATATATAAACTCACACATACAATGTGCTATTGAAGTGACATCTTCCATTGTGTTACAGCTGACATGTGTTTCAAACACATGAAAATCTGAATGTGTTTCAAACACATGAAAATCTGAAGAGGGTTTTCATGGACACAAAGCATAAATCTGACATGAGCCATCATTCACTAGTTTATGAATTCCTTTATATTTAGTTGTTTTCTATTATTCCAGAATGACCCTTGTAAGAAAAGATTGAATGCTGTTCCTACACAAGTACCAGAGGATTTAGTTTTTATCTGAACTTCACATAAACAGCTCAGTAAAACACACCTGTTCATAAACAGTGGTCACATTCATATTTGGGGGATGGGAGGTACGGAGAAATAGAATTGACACATTTAGTAAAGATTTATAACTAGAGCAAGGACAGTCTCTGAATAGACCTAAAGCTTAGATGTTTTTGAGAAATGATACTACTTTGAAGTTTTTCTGTTTTCAAAACACAGGTTAGAAAAGCTAAAATGAACCACATGATGTGTTTTATAAGTATATTATAGAAATTCTATATTAAAGATTTTAACATTACTTCTTCACTTTCAGTTTTAGAAATTTTTTCTTTAAAAAGTAGAATGTGCTTCTGAATGCCAAATTCCCTATTTCTTTTTCTTCTCTGGTATCCTATTGTTTGGATCTGTGGGGAGTTTGATTCTTCTGGACCAAACTGAAACATAAATGTATAATTTAATTATGCTAGGTTCAGGAGGCCTACTTGCTTGACAGAATTAATACAGTGTCTAAAGGTCTATCACTTCTAGTGTACGGGACATACAAGGAAAAAGACCCAGATTTATTAAGAATTCTGTGCACACCACTATACTACAGACCATGTTTCAAAGACCAAACTCCTCCACCTCTTTTTGAAGAGCTTAAGAGCTTAGGAAAAAAAAAAAAAAAACAACAACAGAGAAACAAAAAACAAACCTGACAACTATGCTTTCAGATGGCATTTTAAAAGATTGGTTGCTCTTCATAACTTGGTTTTGGAAAAACACATGAAAATCTGAAAATAGGACCTTCTTGGATCTTACCCATTTTTGTGATTCTGGTGTTTTTTACACAGGAGTTGACAAATCGAGCAGGGATGACATCATGGAAACGGAGATAGTAATTAGATGAATGGAAAATGATTTGTGAGCACAGAGGTGGAAATACAAAAGGAAGGTAAAATAAAGGCAAGAGCAAAATTGATGAGTCAATAAATACTACCAATGTGTCTGTCGTATACCTCCAAGACAGAAATGATGGGTGGAAGAAAGATTTAATAAGGAGCTAGGTCTGTCATGAGTTGGGTTCTAGACACTGTGTGACCAGATTCAGTATTATTCACAAGCTGTTATGTTCAGTGCACGTTGTACAACCTCATGAAGGAAATGGAGAGGAAATGCACGCTTATCCTTAAGGTAATTATAGTCAAGCAGCGGGGCACTTATAATTGGATGCCCTGACTTTCAAAAAGTGTTTAGGGAGCCTCTTCAAAGATGAGAAAAGGGATGGGTATAGCTATCCCTGTGTCAGCTGCTAATTTACATTTCGGTTCTGCTAGGCTCTCACGTGAAGAGAGAGTTTATATTAGTCTGGATCCCAGAAGGAAAGGAATAAATTTCAATTAGAATAAATCAAGGAGGGTGCAATAAAGAGATTGTTTACAGTGAAATAGAAATTGGTCACAAGGGACAGTGCAGTAATATGGGGAGAGTAACAATGAGGCTGTTGCCACTGCTCTATCTAGGTAGGAAGGAGTTATGTGGAGAGCTATGTCATGTGAGGACCTGTCACCTTTGATCTAAAGAAATAGCTGGTCACCTAAAGACATGGGGGAGGAATGAGGGAACAGGGGTGGGAAGGTAGGGGGGATTATACACTCTAGTCTCATGCTCCTTCTTTGTGCAACCTCCGATCAGGTGTTTCATTGACCTAACAAACCAGAAGCCATATTAGGCAGCCTTCTGGGCTAGAAAGCAAAGTAGAGAAAGGTGGAGTGTGTACCTGGAGATAGAAATGCAAAACAGGAGCCACAGATTTCCTTAGCCAGAGTTTTGAAAAACTCAATTCTAGTGAATATACAGAGTTACATGGAGTGAGGGATCGTGACATATACGTTTAGTTTCCAATTGGGATCATTTGACAACTGATAAAGAAAATATTGTATAACTTTCCAAACTGCAAGAAGGATATTCTTGATTTCCCCCCCTCTGAAATGAATGCTTCTTTAGATAGCACTTTCTTACTTTTGGTAAAGTTTGAACAAATGTCTCTTACCTTTAGTTACTAGTAAGATATTTTTAATAATTGCTATGCACTCAATGTTTGTGACACCCCCACCCCCACTCCCGGCAGCCCCACCAGATTCATGCATTGAAGCCCTAATCTCCATGGTAATGGTGTTTGGAGGTGGGGCCTTTGAGAAGAAATTAGGTTATGAGGACGAGCCTTCATGGATTAGATTAGTGCCCTTAGAAGAAGAGATTTAAAAGAGATGCTCTCTTCTCTCTCTCTCTCTCCCTCCTTCTCCCTCACCACCTGGTGAGGACAGAGCAAGATGGCAGTCTGCAAACTAGGAAAAGAAATCTCTCCAGAATCTAAACATGTTGAATCCTGATCTCGGACTTCCTAGCCTCCAGAACCATGATAAATTTCTGTTGTTTAAGCCACCCACTCTGTGATATTTTGTTAAAGTAGCCTGAAATGACTAAAACATCATTGGTACTAGAGATGAGGTGCTGCTACAACAAACTTCTGCAAGTGTGGATGAGGCTTGGAACTGAGTAAGCAATAGAGAATTGAGGGGTTTTGAGGTGCATGCTAGAAAAAGCCAATTTTGCTGGGTAAGGGCCATTCAATGTTGGTGAGAGTTCAAAATAAAAGAGGAGAGCTGGAAAGGAAGTCTTTATCTTCTTAGAGAACACATAAGTAATCATGAATGGGATGTAGAAATATGGCTGGTAAAGGCCATTCTGATGAGATCTCACGTTGTAATGGGGGAAAGACATTTGGAAATTGGAGGAAAGACATTTATTTACAATATAAAGAAAGACAGAATCTAGTTAAACCGTGTTCATGTTCCAGTATTTGGGGGAATGTAGAACTTGAGAATGATGAACTTGGATATTCAGCTGAGAAGATTTATAAGCCAAGTGTTGAAGACGTGATTTGGTTCCTCCTGATTGCTTATGGTAAAATGGGAGCAGAAGGAGACAGATTAAAAGAGGAATTGTTAAGTAAAAGGACCCAGAACATAAAGACTTGGAAAAATCTTAGCCTGTCTATAATTAAAAAAAAATGTGAAGCATGTTCAGAAAAGAACATTGAGGGTGCAGAAGACTAGACATTTGATAAGGATATCGCATGATGTGAACCACAGAACACATCAGTCACCCAGCAGGGAGAATGCCAGTTTGCAGCAAAAGAGATGGAGATGGAGACAGGATGGGATGAAGGAAGGTTGCTGGACTTCTTGAGTTTTATAGTAAAAGACCAAACATCTCTGTATCCGTGAACGGATTGTTCTTCAAAATTAAGGACAAATGACTCCAAAGGTGATTCAGTGATCATCAGAGCCACCGTCTCAGTTTGAAAAGGGCTGGAACATCACCCAGAGCCTTGGTGGTGCAACCCTCACCCTGCAGAGCTGCAGTGGGGCTGGAAGTCAGAACAGGAAGTCAAAGAGGATTATCCTCAAGTCTTAAAATCTCATAGAGTTTGCTTTGCTCGATTTTAGACTTCTTTGGGACTCATCACCACTTTGTCCTCTCTTATTTCTCCCTTTTGGAATAGAGTATCTATCTTCTGTGCCCCGCCCGCCCCCACCATTTAATTTTGGAAGCACATAGTATATTTGATTTCACAGGTTCACAGAGAGAGGAATTTTGCCTCAGTGTGAATCAGACATGAGTCTTTTCCATATGTAATTCAGATGACATTTGGGTAAGACTTTGGACTTTAGAATTGATACTGGAGCATGTTAAGGCCTTTGGGACTATTGGGATAGAACAAGTGCATTTTTCAAGTAAGAAAGACATGAATTTTGAGGGACCAGGGGTGAAATGCTATGACTGAATTGTGTCTCCTCCACACCTGAAAATCTTATGTTGAAAGCATAATCCCCAGTGTGATGTTATTTGGAGTTGGAAATTTGGGGAGAAAATTAGGTCATGAGGATAGAGCCCTCCTGACTGGGAATGGTGTCCTTGAAAGAAGAAACACAAAGATATGATTTCTCTCTCTCTCTCTCTCTCTCTCTCTCTCTCTCTCTCAGGAAACAACCTAAGGCAGTTATCAGCAAACCAGGACAACGGGTCTCACCAGAACCCAGACATGTTGTTGGCACCCTGATCTCTGACATTCCAACTTCTAGAACTGTGAGTAATAAACTTCTGTTGTTGAAACCACCCAGTCCATGATATTTTGTTAAATTAGCAAAACTAAGTTCGAAATCATGTGATAAAAGTTATCCACATGATTAACACCAGTGGTTGTATTATTATTTTCCCATTAGTTTTATATTTTCTTCAGGTAAGAGCAAAACTGTATGAGTAATTATTTCCTAACAGACTAAAGGTTTGTAATATATCCAAAAATTTATCTGGATTTGGTAATTTTTTTTTATTAATCTGTGTATGTGTTCTCAGGCATGCAGGAGTAAGGGAAAGAGGAGGATTTTGCTTATTTTGTTTGTATTTTTCACTCATACAAATGACAATATGGTATATATATCACATATTTTTTTTCCTTTTTACACTGCATTTTAAGGATATATTCACATTCTGTGCATATTTCCTATACTGCTTTATAGTCTTTCATCAGAAATTTATAATATGATCCACCATATTTTACTTAACCACTCCCTTAATATGTGTACTCGTGGTTTCATTAAGCTGGTGGGTTGGTCAATGGCTGAGCTCAGCCAGGAAGCCTGGCATGAGTGAGCCTTCCTCTCTCCATCTGGTTTTTTCTCCTCAAGGATGCTCACAAGACTTCCTTCAAAGGTGACTGCAACATTCTAATAGGGAAAGCTCTTGTCAAATCTCTGCTTGGCTCCTGTTTGCTTAAGTTCTATGGGCATAAAGAAATCACATGCCACAGTCAATGTGCAAGGGGATTAACTACCCAAAGGCATTGGTATTGGGAGATAGGATTGACTGGACATCATTATTACAACCATCTATCATATAAGGTAATGGTCCAACTGTTTTTTTAAAAAATTATTCTTAAGAAGGTATCTATTAGCACCTATTTTATGAAATTGTACATCACTTCCCATTGACTTGGCCCACATGCATTTAGTCTAAGTCTGAATGTTCTACTTCTTTCATCAGTCTTTTTCTTTCCTCATAGATACATTTTGCACTATTCTATTTATTTAGCCTATATAATATGTACAAATATCCAGGAAAATGAATCTAACTACTTTTTTTCTCAAAATTTATTGGCTATTTGTGTGTGTGCATGTGCAGTGTTCTGTAAACTTTTTACAAGTTAGAACAGTCAGTTTATTAAGTTAGAACACGATTAGTACTCTTACCTCACATTTTAGAATCAGCTTATCTAATTTTAAAATATTAATATATTTGAGGGGTTTATTTACATAAATATATTTATATATTGAGCTTTAATATTTTTTAAATAATATGATATATATTTCTATTTATTTGATTCATTTTTAATTGCTGTATCAAGAAAAAATAATTTTTCCTTGGGTATATTCATAGATATTTTACCTTTTATTTGTTAAGGTTAAAGGATTCTTTTTTCCATTATATCTCGTTTTTTTTTTTTTTGTCAGAATGTATAAAGTTACTAATTTCTGAACATTGTTTTTGTGCCCCTTAATATTTTGAATTATTTTATTTTTATAATAGGTTTTTAGCTTATATTCTAGTATTTTTTATATTCAATCATATCACTTTTTAAAGATGGATAATTTTACCTCCCCTTTGCAATTTCTAACCCACTTAATTCTTCATATTTATCATTGCAGTGGCTAGTACTTTCCTCTTGCTTTAAAACATGTATTTCAAAATTGGCCTTGATCTAGTGGAGTTTCAGCAATACATATAAATATTGATGGAACAGAATAAAAATTTTAGAAACAGACTTACGTGAACTGTGAAAGTTAAAAATATAATAAAGATAGCTTTTCAAATTTGTAGAGAAGATAAAGGCTACATATTTTGAGGTAATCAGCTATCTAGTAAGAAAAATGTATATATAACTCAGTTTTTACACAAAATAATACCTAAAGAAATGAAAGAGTTGAAATTATGATGATATTATGATAATATTAAAAAGGCCTATATTAAATAACAGTATTATAACTGTATTAAAAGCGTCAAATATCGAAGAAGATGATAGCTTTTTAAGCAAGATCCCACATTCTAGAAGTCTAGAAGTGAAACTTGATAAAGAATACTACATTCTGCAATGAATAATAGTTAATGCAATCTATAAAATGAGCAAAATATAATTGAAAAAGTCAATATTCTGACTTTTGATAAATTTGATAAATTACTAAAATCAAAAAAGCAAAATATTAAATAGAAAAAATAGCAAACAAATTCCTCATATGAGGGAAGAATTAATGGCCTATTAACATCAAAATATTCAAAATTTCATGAACAATTAAGTGAATGTAAGTTAAAACAAATAATATGTGGTATTTATTTTTACCAATCTGGTGGTATCAACAATAAAGTGTGTTTAAATCCAACACTGGTAAAGATGTGATCAAATATCTTCTCTCACATACTATTGGTGGAAGTATAATTATTTTAAGCTTTTTGGAGAATAATTTGATATTACCTCTTAAAATTAAAATACGACTCTGCTTTAATGAAGCAATGAGGCCTCTCAGTATCTCCTCTTAATAAATGCTAATAAATGACCACCAAGTAGCATGCACAAAGATATTCCCCGCAGCACTGGTTGCAATAAGGAAATTCAGAAATACTTTAAATGTCAAACACTAAAGGAATGCTTAAATACACTATGAACCATCCACCAAATGAAATCTCACACTGCAGCTATAAAAATGATAGGTTATTAGTAATGACATAGTGGTATCTCCAAAACAGTTACTTTTTAAAGAAGTACATACCAGATTTAAAAGAATACTATCCAATTTAATGCATTTATATGTAATTGCTAGAAGAAATGGACTGGAAGGTTACTCAACCATATGTCTAATCTTCTAAAAAGAAAAGTGCTGGATGCTTATAAAAGGAGATTGTACTTATTACTACATAAACTTCTTTATGGTTTCAATACAGCACATATGTATCAAAATATACACAGAAAACATGCAGCCCCACTATTTTTCAACTAAATAAAATTAGAGCAATAAGATATGTTCATTTCACCAATTAGGAATATATAATGTTAAAGTGCTCAATGAAATTAGCACTTCTATTGCTAATAACAGTGTAACTTGCATGTAGAAAATAATTAGTAATTAGATTCAAGGGTCTTTCACATATTTTTACTCTTTTTAGTTCTATAATTCACTTTCTAGTTGACTGTGCTGGGAGAATAATAATAAGTATGAATAAATTTTTGTATAAATATATTCATAATATTATCACGTACAGTAGAAAAGATGTGTCAACAACCCAAAAGTCTGTACATAAGTGAATATGTAAATGGTGATATAGACACTTGCTGCAATAAAATATACATGTTGAAAATATAAAAAAAAACTAAGTTAGGATTAATGTTTATTCAGTACAGATATATGAAAAGAGCATAGTGTTGTGTGTACACTATAATTAAACCATTAAAAAATAAAATAAGCATAGCCCACGCATGCACTGAAGATAACATGTCCAAAGTTTGACTTTGGTCAAGGTTAGAGACTGAACTAAGCTCATATTTTAAAAGTCCTCAATCTTTGTTCAATGAGCATAGTCCATTTTGTAATAAGAAATATATATTTCTAAATGCTAATAGAAACAAAACAATATGTATGAAGTCTATATAAAAAGCTCAGGTACTCCTCATGATAATTGCTTATTATTTCATTCTTGAATATGCATTTACTAAGTGTCTAAACAAAGCACAGACTGCAAATCCACCATTACATAGTCAATTAATCTTCAACAAAAGAGGCAAGAATATCCAACGGGAAAAAAACAGTCTCTTCAACAAATGGTGTTGGGACAGCTGGACAGCTACATGCAAAAGAATGAAACTGGCCACTTTTTTACACCATACACAAAAATAAATGCAACATGCACTAAGGACCTAACTGTGAGAAGTGAAACCATAGATATCCTAGAAGAGAGAGCATAGGCAGTAATTTCTCTTACATTGGCCACAGCAATATCTTTCTAGATAAGTCTCTTAAGGCAGGGGAAACAAAAGCAAAAATAAACTTTTGGGACTACATCAAAATAAAAAGCTTCTGTACAGAAAAAAAAAAACAACTAAAAACTAAACTAAATGGGAGAAGATTTTTGCAAGTGACATATCTAGTAAAAGGTTAGTATTCAAAACATATAAAGAACTTTTACAACTCAGTGTCAAAAACCAAATAATCCAATTAAAAATGGGCAGAAGACATGAACAGATGTCTCCCTAAAGAAGACATTCAGATGGCCAACAGACATATGAAAAGATGTTCCACATCAGTCACCATCAGGAAAATGCAAAGCAAAACTACAATAAGATATCACCTCACACCTGTCAGAATGGCTAAAATCTCAAGTAACAAGTGTTGGTGAGAATGTGGATTGAAAAAGGAACTCTCTTACCCAGTTTGTGGGAATGAAAACTGGGCCAGGCACTGTGGAAGATAGTATGGAGGCTCCTCACAAAGTTAAAAATACCACTACTCTACCGTTGGGTAATTGCACTACTGTGTATTTACCCAAGAATACAAAAACACTACTTTGAAGGGATATACGTATTCCCATGTTTATTGCATCATTATTTATAATAACCAAACTATGGAAGCAACCCAAGCGTCCATCATTAGATAAATGGATAAAGAAGATGTGATACATATATATAATGGAGTATTATTCAGACCTAAAAAAAGGATGAAATCTTGCCATTTGTAAATAAGTGCTGGAGAGTATAATGCTAAGCAAAGTCAGTCAGAGAGACATAAATACAATATGATTTCACTCATATGTGGAATTTAAGAAACAAAACAAATGAACAAAGAAAAAAGAGACAAATCACTCTTAACTATAGAGAACAAATATGATTTCCAGAGGGGATGTGGCGGGGGGTGGGGGAATTAGGGGATCGGGCATAAGAGTACCCCAATCTTGAGTATCACTGAGTAATACTTGGAACCGTTGAATCACTATATTGCACACTTGAAACTAAACTGTATGTCAACTACACTGCGATTAAATAATAAATAAACAGACTGTGCTTCATGCTTAAAAAATTTATCTATGTAAAGTTTTATCTGCAAAGAAATAGACATACTGAAATGAATCCTGAAGATACCAGAGTATGCTTTGATATTAAATTAAATGAAAAACATGTGAAAATGCAAAAAATACTTGTACTGAATTACACAAGGAGATAATGGAACAATAAATTCATAGTTTAAATAATGATGTAGTAGCGAATATTAGACCAAAGACCAACGGGAAATGTCATGATCTATAATATTAACAATGAATTTGCATGGTAAAACTAAAAGTTTGCCTGAAGAAAATGCTTGCAGCTGTAATTTCAGCAGAAGATACAGCAGACAACAATTGAACGGAAAAATTGGAAACAGGAAAGCTTTCTCCTCTCAAGACATCATTCCACAATGTTAATCAGGGGTTATCTTTTATATTTCCTTAAACCATTCTGTCTTTGAAAATCTGCTTTGAAATTCAACCTGGCACAGCTATATATATATATATATTTTTTACAATATCTATATTCAGCATAGTACCTTTGATAATTGTCTTAACTCTCATTTCAATAATACCGGGAGGTTTTCCATTTTTAAGTCTATTATATGTAATTTGGTGACCGAACATCATAATTTAAAATGGAATGTGATTTTATTGCAAATCTCTGAAAAGACGTATTTATTTCAGAGATTGAATCAAGCATACATAGTAGAGAAGTGAGGACAAACAAGTCGGAAGTAGTTGAATTTGTATAACTACTTCATCAATTCTGCTTGAAAATTTAATCTTATTAACTTTAGCAGCCTTTCCCTGGTAACTTCTTTTAATCGGCATGACGATGCTATAGAGAAACATGTAGTGAAGTTTTATGAGGAAGAAAGTAGAAATAGAACAACCAAAGTATGCCTGATACTTATGTTGTAAGTCTGCCCCAAAACTGTAATTTCATTGGTTTTATTTCCATTTGTACAGTGGTGATTATGCTACTTACTTCCCAGAATACCATAAGAATAAATTAGTTGTAAGAATATCAGTGTTGGAAGTCATGAAATTCCGACACAGGGCAGAGGCAACGTACATATAACTAGAATGTCTACAATAATGAACTGGAAAATGGTAGTATTTCACTGGAATGGAAATTAGACAGTTGCTGCCTTTTTAGAATACTTAACTAATGCCAATTAATTTAGAGCTCAAAAACGACATATATTTTTCTAATTTTACAACATTGTATTTAAATTTATTATGAGTTTGATTTTCTCTTACTTTTCAGTCATAAGATTTTTAAAAGTGATTTTTTTCATATATCTATACATCCATCAATCATTAAGAGTAGATAAGAAGCCCAAGGGAGCTGTTACTGAAAGGGATTGGGTATAGCTAACATTTCTGATGACAGAAGGGAAGTGAAACACACACACACACACACACACACACACACACTCAATGCAAAAACAGCACAATATTTCAACAAAAGCAAAAAAATTAGGACATTTTGGGCAATATGATCAATGTGTTTTAGAAACATTTCAAGTGAAAATTATTGTTTTAAATAATAAACTGAATCATCACTAATAATCTTTATTATTAATAATACAATTATTTGGCTCTTAGACTTGCTCCTCCCTTGAAGAATCTACATAGCTGAGCTTCACCTTACAGCACTTAAAATATTAGGAACTGAGCAACACACTGCTTTGGAAACAATGCCACATTGTGTTCGTTGTTTTCTGAATGTGTTCCTAGCATCTATGGATTATTTAACTTCTTTTGTTTTGAGTGCTAGTTTTAGTAAGATTTGTTTCTGTGACAAAAAAATTTGGATCTCTCTTTGGCTCTATTCTCAGCCCCTTTATGTCCTTGTGTTGGCTTTGTGTACATTGCACATTCGCCCTCATATGTTAGATTCTTGGATTGAGCCTAATCTGATATTTGGTTCTTAATAGTCAATGACTCCTTTATTGACTATTGATGATGTAGAATCAAATCCCACCTATGCCATCTGATACACAATCTTAGGTACAAAATCAAAATCAAAATCGTAATGTGTAGGGCTACTAATAATTAACAGATATAAATGACAGTCAAAATACTGAATCAATGTGACAACAGCTCTAAATACTTCAACATTAGGCAGCCCGGGTGGCTCAGCGGTTTAGTGCCGCCTTCAGCCCAGGGCATGACCCTGGAGACCCGGGATCTAGTCCCACATCAGGCTCCCTGCATGGAGCCTGCTTCTCCCTTTGCCCATGTCTCTGCCTCTCTGTGTGTGTGTGTCTTTCATGAATAAATAAATAAAATCTTAAAAAAAATGCTTCAATATCATAAAAAAAAACTACTGTTAATTCTTTCTATAGAATTTCCTGGTTTGGGGGCTTTTTGGGAAGCAGATTTTCTTGCTGTTTTCACAAGACTAACACATTTTTTTTATATATAAAAACAAGAAGAAATATTGAAAAGTTAAATTTGAGGAAGTTTTTAAGAATTTAAAGATCTAGTAATTATTGCAGAAGATACGATCTAGTTTATCAACACTGAAGTGTATCAGAAGTGGGCTAGTTTCTTGCATTTCTTTCCTAGTATCTTATTAGAAATTTTTGATTTCAAAAGAAGGATCTCAAAGTGATAACCAAACTTTGCATGTAAAGAACTAAAAAAGGAAGGTAAACTAAGTCTAAAACCAACAGAAGGAAATAATAATTGGAGTTGGAAATAAATGAAATAGATAGTATAAAAAAATTCTACTGTTCAACAAAACAATATTCAACAAAAATAATAGTTGATTCTTTGAAAAGTGTAACAAAGTGACAGATATTTTGGTAAACTAACAAAAGAAAAGAATCAGATTCTAAATCAGTAATGAAAGTGAGGTGTTACTACAGAACTTAAAGAACTAAAAACGATTAAAGAGAACATTATGAACAATTGTAGGTCAACAAATTATATAAAATAGATTAAATGGGTAAATTCCTAAAAAAACACAAACTTCTAAAATCCACTCAAGAAAAAAATAGAAAATCAAAACAGACATGGAACAAGTAAAGAGACTGAATCAGTAATGAAAAACGTCCCAAGAAAGAAAAGTCCAGGGCCAAATGGCTTCATCAGTAAATTCTATTCAATAGTGAAGGAAACATTAACACCAATGTTTCTAAAGATCTTCTACAACAGTAGTGAAGGAAGTAGCATTTCCTAATGCATATTAAAAGGCCATCATTACCCTGGCACCAAGGCCAGATGAGGAAAGATGAAAGAAGAAAGAAAGCAAGAAGCAAGCAAGCAAGCAAGCAAGCAAGAAAAGAAAAGAAAGAAAGAAAAAAAGAAAAGAAAAGAAAGAAAAGAGAAAAGAAAAGAAAAGATAAGAAAAGAAAGAAGAACAGAAAGAAAAGAAAACAAAGAAAAGAAAGAAAAGAAAAAGAAAAGAAAAGAAAAAAAGAAAAGAAAAAAGAAAAGAAAAGAAAAGAAAGAAAAGAAAAGAAAAGAAAAGAAAGAAAAGAAAAGAAAAGAAAAGAAAAGAAAAGAAAAGAAAAGAAAGAAAAGAAAAAAGAAAAAAGAGGGAGGGAAGAAGAAAGTAACAACCAGCATCCCTTTTAAGTATAGATGGAAAAATCCTCAGTGAAATACTAGCAAACAAAATCCGGAAGCAGAGTAAAAGGATTATACACCATGAGCGGGTAAGATTAATCTCAAGAATGAAAAAACAGTTCATTATGAAAAACTCATTCAATATAATTGTCTACATTAATAAAATAAAAGAAGTCATGGTCATCAGAATTGATACAGAAAAAAAAAAAGGTATTTCTTTTTGAATCCAACCCTCTTTCATGATGAAAACACTCAGCAAATTAGGAAGAGAAAGAGAATTGTTTTAATTTGATAAAGGACACTTATGAAAAACCTGCTGCTAACAACATACTCATTGTCACTGGAAACCTTCCCTAAAATATCATGGACAAAACAAGGATGACTACTTAAAAAAAAAAAAAAAGATTTGGGGGCACCTTGGTGGTCAGTCAGTTAAGCTTGTGCCTTCAGGTCAGGTCAGACCCCAGTGTCCTGGGACAGAGCCCCTAATCATCTTCTCTTGGACTCCCTGCTCAGTGGGGAGCCTGCTTCTTTCTTCCCTCCCCCTCCCTCTCCTTGTATTCTCTCTCCTCTCTCTCTCCTCTCTCTCTCTCTCTCTCTCCTCTCTGTCTCTCTCTGTCACACATACTCTCTTTCAAATAAATAAACAAAATCTTTTAAAAAAGGTTTAAATAAATGAAAAGTCACTTTTGTTCACAGCCTGAAATACATCATATTACTAAAGTGGCAATACCCTTCAAAGTGATTCAGAGATTCGATGAAATCTCTATCAAAATCCCATTTTTTTTTTTTTGCAGGAATAGAAGAGGTGAACCTAATATATATATGTGAGATTACAAGGATTCCAAAATAGGCAATTGACCTTATAAGAGAACAAAGATGTCAGACTCACATTTTTTTTATTTTAAAATTTACCAAAAATGTACTTTATTCACTACTATGTGATTTCATCATAAGAATAAAGCTGTAGACCAATAGAATGGTATTGTGAGTCAAAAAATAGAGCAATGCATCTAGAGCTAATTTATTTTTGTCAAAGATAGGAAGACTCTTCAGTTGGGTAAGATAGTCTATTCAACAGATTGTACTGTGACGAATTCATATCCACATACAAAACAATGAAGCTGGTTCCCTTCTTCATGCCATATATAAAAGGCATCTCAAAATGTAATAAAGATCTAAGTAAGATCTATAACTATAAAACTCGTAGAAGGGAGCTTAGTTATAAATCTTCATGATCTCAGATTTGGCGACGGATTCTTAGGACACTAAAAGTACAAATAACAAGAGGAAAAAAGATAATTTGGACTTTATCAATATTAAAAATTGTGTGCATCACACACCACTGTCTAGATACCATGAAAAAGTGAAAAGACCTCCCATAGAATGAGAGAAAATTTTTACAAATCGTGCATCTGATGTAGTCTAGTATCCAGAATAAAGTACTTTAGAAAGACAAACAACCCAATTAAAGAATTTACAAAAGACTTACACGGAAATTTCTCCAACGAAGATATACGAACGACCAACAAGCACTGAAAAGATGTTCAACGTCTTTAGTCCTTAGGAAATGCAAATCAACCCACAATGAAATACCATTTAATACCCATTAAGGTAGCTATAATAACAAATGTCGTTGAGGATGTGGAAAAATTGGAAGTTATACATTCCTGGTGGGAATGTAAGATGACGCAACACTAAAGAAAACATTTTGGCAGTTTCTCAAAAAGTTAAACATGGAATTAACATAGGAGCCGGGAATTCTATTTCTAGGTAGATATCCCTCCAAAACTGTAGACAGGTATTCAAATAAAAAGCTGTACAGAACTATTCATAGCCGCAGTATTCCCAATATTCAAATATGTAGCAATAACCCATGTCTATGAACAAATAAATCGATAAATGAAAGTGGTCTGTTCACATAACGGAATATTCAGCCAAAATATGGAATAAAGTACTGATACCTGCCACAGTGTGGATGAACCTGGGACACATCAAGCTATGCTAAAGAAACCAGATACAAAATGTTAGAGTATATGATACAACTTATGTGAAATAAATCCCATTTACAGGTGATGTAAACAAGTAAATCCCCCCCCCAAAAAAAAAAAACCCAAACAACCAACCAAACAAACAAAAACCAAGTAAATCCATATGGACAGAAAGCATATTAGTGGTTTTTAGGGTTGAGGCAAGGGGAATGGGAAGTGACTGCTTAGTGGGTACAGGTTCTCCTTTAGAGGCAATGAAAACATTTTGGAATATTTTTAAACTAGAGGTGATGGTGGCGCAACATTCTGAATATATTGATACTATGAATTGTACATTTTGAAATGTTTAATTTTGTGTTATGTGAATTTCACTTAAAATGGTAAAAAAAAAATCTAAATCTAATGTTAATTGCTGGCTAAACTCATACTAACAGCAAAAGCAGAGCAGGACTTGCGGACTAAGTCTAACTCAGGGCAACACTGATGATATCAGACAACGCTTCCCTGCTTTGGGGCACGTTTGAATCAGAGAGCGGTTTTATCACCTCCTTGGCCCCATCCTTAATTTTAGTTAAATGGTTGGGAGGGAAAGAAGCAAACAATAAAGACACAAATATCCTATAGAAGACCCTCAGAGTCATTAGGCATAGAAACAGAAGAAAACAAAAATATCGATACGGTTGAGCTTATTCACCTGAAAGAAGTAAAAAGCAATACACTTTTAACATTTGCATTTAGAGAGTCTCCAAGTGCACCATGCTTCTAGAACCTTTGGTATAATTTTAGTATTTAGTTCAAATGGCTCATTTACTTATTATGGGAGTATCAGTCAGGTAACTTAAATCTTTTCATCCCTTATATTTTATATAGGAAGAAAACCTAGATGGTTTTCTAAAATTTATTAGTTAAACTCCTCAAGAAAGGGGAAAAGCAATGTTACAGGAGGGAAGCAACAAAAGCAAGAAAGGATTCAGAAAACAAAGAAAAGAGGACAATAGTAACACCATGGTCCCCAGCAATCCCAGAACAATAGTGACTGACCTTTTTTTTTTTTTTCTACAGGTGGAAAAAAAATAACAAATCTATCATTTCCTTCCTTTAATATTGATGTGAGTTCTACTGTGGAACAATATTCCAGTTCAAGTTCCCGATGACTGTACAGTGAAACGGTGTGTTTTGGAATTACATGAATTTGAATACTGTTCTTATGTAATTTTGAATAAGTTACTTTAGTTGAGCTTTGGTTCTTCACTTTGTTATATATTCCAACAACACAAACCAGTGAATATTAGAGAAATACATGCACCAAGTCTGATATATTGCAGGCACTCAGTAGTTACAGCTATTATCATTAACGATAATCACAAAATATCAAAAACATATATTAAAATCACAAATAAGGCAAAAATAAGTCACCAGTTTCTTTTCAAGAATTTAGATCCTTGCTCTGAATAGGGAAGATAAATATGTTTAAGAGCTCTGAATTTTTTCCCCTCAGCAGGTTTTCTTGTCTGCTCACTTTTTTTTTTTTTTGAGTTTCACTTAGCTATTGGCTTTAAAATAACTCCTCACCTTTTACCTACTCAAAAAGATCCATGTTGCATTATGAGGGTTGACTGTCTAGCATTTCAGAGCAACAGCTGCTAATTTGCTTTGATGTTATTCTTTAATTTACGTCTACAATGGGTGGGTGAGTGATGGATGGTTTGCACAGATCATTTCTTTATTCAGAGAACTTGTGCTTGGATACTTAGAAACGCCATATGGAGAAATATTTCTGTTTAGCACATTCAAGCAGATGAGCTTATGCTTACATTAGCCTGATTCTATATCTTTATTTATTGATGAGCTTTTCAATGTCAATCCATCAACTTTAAAATATGGAATAACAAACGATTTTCCCAAAAGTGCAATGATCTAGCCTAATACATAATTTTATTATTCTTCGTTCAAGAGAAAATGTAAGATTCATCTGAGAATAGGGTCATTGAATCCTGCTCTTTTCTTCTGATGACTATGGAAGATTAAGGATATTGTCCAGTTGTCATGGCTAATTAGAATAAACAATTGGTTTAGAGAATCGTCAGAGACAGTGACCTTGCATTTAACTCTTAATTTATCAGTGCAACTAACAAGTTTTAAATTGTTATATTTCTCACAAGTTTTTTTCTGTTAGTCTCTACGGAAAATTTTATTCCCCCATTATTTGGCCATTTTATTTTACATACGATTGAAATCATTTCTTGTTTTCTCACCATGTCATAGCTTTAGTTACACACAAAATGTGGGTTCACTGGCACCTCTAAATTAATTCCTGCAAGTTTTAAAAAATATTCTATATAAAATCATACGCAAAATTGGTGTCCTTTCTAGTTTGTGTAAATTGCCCATTTCCCAAAGGAACTCCATACTTACTTACTTTCAATATTCAAATTATACTAAAATAGGTGCATTGAACACCATCTTTTTATTTGTGACCTATTTTAACAAGCATAAATAATGCTATTTGAAATTTCAATAGTAGCCTAATTTTGAAGCAGCATATCTAGCAGATATTTAACTGGTTTGCTTGTTTTAACTCTAGCCAGTTTTTAAAAAAATATATTTTATTTATTTATTTGACAGAGAGAGAGCACACAAGCAGGGGGAGCAGTACGGAGAGAGAGAGAGGGAAAAGCAAGCCATCCCCTGAGCAGGGAGCCTGATGCCAGCTTGATGCCAGGACCCTGGAATTATGACCCAAGCTGAGGGCAGACGCTTAACAGACTGAGCCACCCAGGTATCCCTAATTCTAGCAAATTTTTCTCAGAAGTCCACAACTCTTAATGATCACCCAAACTGAGTAAACTCTTCTCTCTCTCTTATAATCAAAGCCATTCATAAAATAACATGTGCTGTATTTCCTACTAAGTTTCAATAATTCCACCCTATGTCCCAGCTAATTTATAGCTACCAATGTGTTTAATACATTTCATCATTTTCCAGCTTTTTTTTTTAAAGTAAGCTCCATGCCCAGCATGGAGCCCAACATGGGGCTTGAACTCATGCCCTGAGATCTAGACCTGAGCTGAGATCACAAGTTGGATGCTTAACCAACTGAGCCACTGAGATGCCCTTCCAACTTTTTGATCCCCTCTTCTTGTGGTGTCCTATTCAGAAAGCGGTCTGGGTGCTAGAAATACATCACAGAATGTGGAACAGTCACTATTCTTGAGGCTTGTATAGTCTAGGATTCATAATGCAGGCTCGGACACTGGGCATTCTAGCTTTAAAGCCCACCACATGACTGTGTCACCCTCAGTGATCTAGTTTTTTTCAACTGTAAAATGGAACTAGCAATAACATCTATTTATAAGAGATTTTTTTGAGATTTTATTTATTTATTTAAGAGAGAGTGCAGAGAGTGCATGAGCCGGAGGAGGGGCAGGGGGAGAGGGAAAAGCAGACTCCTCGTTGAGCTGAGCATGGAGCCTGACCCAGGGATTCATCCCAGGACCCTGGGGTCATGACTTGAGCCTTAAGCAGCTGGTTAACACTGAGCCACCCAAGTGCCTCTTATTTATAAGGGTTTTGTGAGAACTGAATTAATCCATATAACACAAACAATATGGTGCTTGCACACATTCCCATATATATTTGTTCAATAAATATTTTTTAAAAGACACTGATGAATACACAAATTAATGCAATGTGTTAAGTGTTATAATCAGACATGAAATTCCATCAGAAAATGTGCAATTTACACAGACTAATAGAGACTATGGATGTCTTACTGGAGCAAATTAAGTGTCAGGAAATGGTGGTCAGATGAAAGAGGAGGAAAACACATTTCAAATATACAGAGCAAGATAAACAGCATAGTCTGAAATAGCAAGTATAAGCCGCCTGGTATCACACAGCGGAAATGGGTAAGGAGGCTAATTCATTCTGTTTCTAAGCTCCCTGAGAGGGAAGTCTCGGGCTGGCATATGTGCTTACTCTTAGTCTCTAACCCAGAGCTTTACTCAAAAGAGACACTCATCATCTCATGCATTATTCCTGTGGTAGCCTTCTAAGCTTCTCTCAAACACTGTTCTCGATCGCATTTCAATCTGCTCGTAGAGCTCCAGGATAACCAAAATATACACATAGTCCCTCAAAAGAAGAACAGACTGAAGAACATTAGTTGCCTCTTGTTACCAGTGGCATGAAAGACACGTTCCTGTTCTAGCCCTAGACGTATGTTTCACACCGTCTGGCCTCTTTGCTCTTTATTCAGCTTCTTCTGTTCTTCTGTCTCAATCATATATACTTACCTACAAACATGATGCAAATAGAATTTTGTAGGACGGACTCCAAAGCTAGAAGTTTATAAAAATGCAGTGGGGAAAAACAGAGAAAACAGCCGAAAACAAAAAAAGAAAATTCTCTTAAAAGGAGAGAGATTTCCTGAACACTGATCAACTCTTAGTAGCGTATCCTTGAGGATTCACTATCCTGAAGGTCCTACCCTTGCATTTGGATTTCTACATTAGCTATACACTTGCCCTCTTAGAATATAATATCCACAACCGCACACTTCCCCAGTGAAAATCAGATTCCATCTCAACTTCTATCAAAACCTATAATGGCTTCTACACACTCAGAATAATATGCAACCGGCTGTACTTCTCCAAACTCGTCTTCTACCTCCGGAACTGTAGAGGTCTCCACGCTACTCCTCAAACATGCTGAAGTGTTTCTGTTCGATAACTTTGCACTCAGTGGCCTCTACCTAAAATACTTGGCTTGATTGTCCTCTCAGGTTGTTGTTGTTGTTGTTGTTGTTTTTTCTTTTTTTTTTTTTTTTTTTTTTTGTTGTTGTTTTTTCAATGCATATTATCTTTCCCCAAAAGGAAATGCTCTGCTATAATGCTTATTGTCAATAAATTCACATTCTAATCTCTTCCTTGACTGGTTATGTATTTTAGTGGGCTAGAGTCAGTTGCTGAGATTCTGATCATTGCTGTGTACTTCTAAGAGTCTCTAGTCCTTGAAATTAGAGTCTAAATCTTGATTTCTGTGATTAAATCCAAGAGCTACTTAGTAAGGTTCTGCTCAGCAGGCTGCTTTTTGGTTGGCATTATATGATTTCCACATGTCATTCTCTATTAATGTCTACAAATTCCTCGTTTGAAGGGTTATTGAGAACACTATTAATGTTATACATAAAATGCCTAATAGGCTGCCTGGCACAAAATAATGAAGACGATCTACTATTACTATGATTGCTGTTCTAATGAGGGGCACGAGTTTTTGAACAGGAAAACTAGTTTTACCTCCTGAGCTAATGAGAATTTTATTAGGAGTCCAGAACCAATTTTTGTATTTAGATTGCCTGGACTAGTCCAGAAATTAGTTAGGTTTGGAATTGTCCCACAGAAAGTGAAGCCAAGAATCCAAAGGCGCCATAGTAAGAGTGGAAATAGTGGCGCCTCTGAGGGAATCTGAGCATCCAGCCTGGGCCTTAGCGTTGCCTATACTGCTTTCCCTTAATTTCCCCTGGCTGGCTATGTAAACCACCCCCCCCAAAAAAAGGGGGGGAGGGAGTGATTTGAGCGTTTCTTATAGGATGTCTAAATACTACTCTTCAAAGAGCCCTAGGGAGTGCATTTTATTTTTCAAAAATAAATCAAACCATAATGCAACACACTTCCTTCTTAAAAAAAGAGAGTATGATAGAAGCCATAGTGTTGCCTTGGCAAGGACCTATGGCCCCAAAACGCATTTACAGCAGATTACAATCCGATCACAGCCTCTCTTGTCTATTTGGAAAGGCATTTATATTGCACTTATTACCTAGTCCCTGTTAAAGCTGTTTATGGAGACCACAAGGAAGAAATAATTTTTATGCTCCTTTTAGTTTGCTATAAATTCAGAAACAATTTTGCTTGAACAGCTGATCTGTGAATTAATAATGAGGGACTATAACTTTTTTTCACTACAGTATGTCAAGTACTTCTTTAGGTTTAAAAATTGATGAGGCTCAAAACTCCATTTCTTTACATGAAACAGATTTCAAAGGCATATGGGGCAATCACCACTTCCCTCATATGGAAAGTTCTTTCCAAGATCGTATCATGGGTAGTAAAAAATAAACAAACAAGTAGAGTTTAGCTTTGAATTCAGTATGGAATAAAATATTAGGTTCTTCCTTTGAGTACTTCCTGAAAAGATTCTCCTGAAAAAATGATGTAAAGAATAATTTCTAGTAAAATATGTTGTGATCTATCTCAGAAATGCTGCTCACCTTAAGAATCAATTAACTGAGTCTTTCCATAATGTGAATAATCCTCTTAACTGCTTTCACTGACCTTATATGTTTGGGTTTTTATACCTACTGTTTTGAAGTAGTAATATTCTCTCGACTATATTTTCCATTCACCATCAGCTTGAATTTCTTTTGAAGATTTACTTATTTTAGAGAGAGAGAGATCAAGCAAGGGGAAAAGCAGAGGGAGAGGCAGAGAGAGAGAAAAAAAACCCTCAAGTAGACTCCCCACTGACCATAGAGCCCAAAGCAGGGCTCGATCTTAGGAGCCTGAGATCCTGACCTGAGGTGAAATCAACAGTCAGATGCTCACCTGTCCGAGCCACCCAGGTGCCCCACTATTAGCTTGAATTTACCAAGACTAAGACATTAGTGCAATGAGCATCCTATCATTGGGATAGATGAACAGGTATAGGTCAAGATGAAAATACTCTTATCTCCAAATATGACGCCTTAGTCCAGAGCATGGACACCTCAGCAGTTGAACTAAAGTCAACTTGACCTGAGGTAGTGCACGGGGCTTGATCTTTTCTAGTATTTCGATGGTTTATCATCAGATGGAGGGTGGAGAGGAAATAATGCTTATAGTTATGTTGAAAAATTGCCCAGATTACCCATGTAATAAGAGTAGTTCTTAAAGTAGTTCTATACATATATAAAATCTTCCTTCTTTCCTGTTTTTCTCTTGGACTTGTATGGTGATAAGATTTTGTAAATATTTATCCTCTAGGTGTAGAGATTGGAAATTAAGTCAGAAAGTGGCAAAACATGACTTTGAATCTTTGCGGATACACACTCTGCAAATGAGCTTTGATTTTAAGAAATTTAAAAAGACAAAAAGGCCATATAATGCTGGAGGATTTATTTAGAGGCAGACCCTAAAGATCAAGAAACTATAGTTAGGAAAGAAAACCATTTTTTATCACAAAATGTTATTATCTTGCCCAAGTTTTCCATATTCAGATATTAGCTACATCAAGGTATATCGAACACCAATCCAATGATTCTGCGGGGGGGGGGGGTGCAGTGCGTGCAGAATGTCACACGGTGGACTGTCACAGGAATACGTTGGGCCTAGCGAGGATTCATTTGTAGCTAAGGCTGTACTTGGCAATACGGTGAGCTTGGCTGTGCTGTAGATATCATAGATCTTTGGATAATTATGTATTCTATTTTAATAGGTATTAATTGCCCAGGAAGTTCCTATTCCAAAGAATGTCTGCCTCCTTTGAGAGAATGACTAATACTTTGTAATTCTTATATAATATCATAAGGCATTAGAGAGAAGAATGGCGGAGAGCCAGATGTTCTGGTCTGAGGCAATCTTAAGACCTTGGAGTTTGCTTTGGAACTGGAGGGACTTTACAGATGATCTAGTTCAATCCTTTCATTTTATAGATGAAAATCTTGAAACCCAGTGAGATTAAAGGATACACCTGAAGTCACACAGCTCAGTTACTGAGGAGCTTGGATTAGATTCTATGTTCTTAAGTTCTATTCTATTCCTCTCTCAGGAGTGAGATGGTCATGAATAGAGCTTAAAACCACTGTGGGGAATATATATATATATAAATAGAGAGAGAGAGAGAGAGAGAGAGAGAGAGGGAAAAATTAAAATTAATTCATAGAGAAAAAGAAAGATGAACTATTTAGGAGTGATTGGAGATTCTAAACCAACAGAAAGTGCCAGAAAAAAATACTTAAGAAAAAAATCTACCATCTTCTAGGTAGTATCTCAATGTATACTACTTGCATAATATTGTTTGTGTTGTATGACTTATGAACATTTTTGTAGCTACATATTCTTTATGTGGATATTAAATTTACTAAAATCAATTAAAATATATATACGTAATTCTACCCAAATAATATTTAATAACAATTGTCTGTTAGGTATTGCAATAAGTGAATAGTTTAACAAATTCCACTAAACTCCAGAAGTTTAATCTCTGGAGTGCAGAAATAAAATTCTCTGATATAAAATACAATATGATAAATGATACAGTAGCTATAATCATAATCAGGTTCGAGAACACAGGAAATGGGCAGAGTAATATAGGCGTGGCTATAGGATGGTACTGAGAACATCTGGAAAAGAATCCTTAAAACTAACAGACACAATTTGATGTGAGTTTTAAGCAAAAGGAAGAACTCTGTAGGCAGGTATATGAAGGTAGATATTTTTCGTACAAGAATTATTGCAAGTTTACTTATACCACATGCCCCTTTCCCTTTCCAAGCTTGAAGGTACAAATCTCCCAAAAGAAGAAGGTAAATTTTTATTTTAATTTTTGAGAGGAGTAAAACAACCATATTTTTTTTCCGATCTCTACCGATGAGTGACTTGGAAATAATTTTACATAAAATTTACCTCGCTCCCTAATGGTCTCTAACCACACTTAAAATGTTTGCCAACTGTCTCAGAGGATTCAGCACAAAATGGTTTTTGAAAGGACTTATATTCTCTACCAAAGATCACGCTAAGTATGAATTATTTCAAAGATTCTGATTATAGGTTTAAAGGTCTATAAATACAATAATGGTCTTGAAGGTCTTAAAATACGAATAATGTGTTATTTCCCATAGAAAACCAAGCAGCGCTCATACACAGGCATTGTAAATATACACAATAGAGATTAGCTACAAATTAACAAACTCCTAAATTGAATACTACATGTTCAATAGTAGAAGTTAACTTTAAAATTGAGCCCGGATCTCAATACGCTTCCTTAGAAAGACAGCCCCTCCATTCTTTTTGTTACTTTTAATTTAACTTAATTCAACTAATTTTATTAAGCCCTTGCTGACTATTGATTTCTGTAGGATCCATGTTACATGCTGTGCCAGCCATGAAAATAAGGTCGTCAGTTCTTCTCCTGCGGGGACCCTAATTGACTGAGGGTCTCAGCTGCTGTGCTTTGAAATCTATAGCTGTGCTGTGGCCTGACCATGTTTCCCACAGGCTGCTCGAGCCAGTGCTTGAGTATGGCAGGATGAGCCCCATTGCTACGAGATGCGAGGCCTCTCTGAACGTGGGCTTTGGCTCTAGGACCTCCAACAGCACTGTCCAGCCTTCCTGGCTCTGGCTGTCTAGGATGTTTCACCCAGACTCACTTCCTTCCTCTTCATTCTTTCTCACTCAGGGTCAAGCAGCTCTCCCAGCCTCTCCTGTCCTCCCCATTTGTTTTCAGGGTGCTCCCTCGATTAAATTTCTGCTTGGTGACTGCTTTACAAAAAAAAAAAAAAAAACAGAATAAGACACATGCACATAGATGATAGGTAAAAATACTGTCTAGTTACAACTACCCATATCCTGAATGTGACAAAATTTCAACAGAAGTGATGCATTATTATTAAACCGGAAGTTCAGTCCTCCTAGTAAACAGCTCAAACTAGACTCTTCCTTGGCAGCTCTCAAAAAAGCCATTCAAATTGGTCGGTGAATACGACACTTTATGTTTCTGCCAGACAGAAATCATGGGACTTCCCCAAAGGAATCACAACAGCTTTTTAAGTGTATATTATTTTCTGATTATACAGGTTAACATGCCATGTTTAATTTTTTTTAAAATTAACTTGGTATTTCCTCTGTCTGTAATAAATTTCTTCATGTTTCTCCCCTTGTTTAGTATGACCAGCCATGCAACTTTTTGTAGCTGTCTCAGAGTAACATAACAGAAATTCTCCACCGAACACAAACAAAAAGACGCTTATTTTTGCCAAAGTCAAAGATCTAAGAACATGTCTGTATTGGTCAGCACTTCATGCGGAAGATACAAACAGATGCTTTCGGTTGGAGGAATAATTTTACCAGCCCCTCAGTCCCCATAAGAGGATGTTACTGCTGATGATTACCCTGAAGATAGAATAAAGATCTAGACAAGTCCCTTCGGCTTATCCCTTTGATGCTCAAGGGATCTATAAACCCTCTTAGATTTTTCCAACTCTTTGGGGGATTTTGGCTATTGCCACCCACTTGCCTGATTTAAGAAAACAAACATTCCTAAGTGTTTATGAAAGGGGTGAGCTGATGTCCAATTTTCTGTAGAACTAGGTGCTACCATTTTTATGTTCCAAGCTTTCTTTGTTTCTTTAAAACCAACTGCATACATCACTGCTATTGCCACTTCTCTGACTTGTCTGAAAGGTTGTGTCCTTCACTTCAGTCAGCAGTGTCTTGACCCTACCTCCATGATAGCACTTACCATAATGCATTCAACTGTGTTTATCTATTAAACTGTTTTCCTAGGTTATGAAGGACTTGCTGAAAACACGTGTGTCATTGATTTCTGTATCAAACTCCTCCACCTATGCCTACGTTTGTCTGCAGGTGGTCAGGTTACACCTGTCAAAAAGTTGTGACATTTCATTCACTGAGAATAATAAGAATTACTAACTCTTACTGAGATAGAGAGAAGTAAAGCCTTTCCCTAATTAGTTTCAAGATTGCAGAGGAAAGTTTCTCAAGTATGCACAAGTAGCTTCTACTAATTATAGTCAATCATTCCCTTATGAGCATTCATGTGCCAGGCAATGAGCTGTGAGGGAGGGATAACAATACAATGATCATGATTCTGTTGCTAGGGACCTTATTCTCATAGGGAAGACAAATATGTAAACAAATAATTTTTGAAAAAGGAATTCTGGGGTGCCTGCGTGGCTCAGTCAGTTAAGTGTCTACGTTTGGCTCAGGTCATGTTCCAGGGGCTCTGGGATTGAGCCCCTCATTCCATGTAAATACAATGATCAGGGCTGGGATAGTTTCAACAGATGACATCAGGTGTAGAGATACTGCAGCATAAGAGAACCTGGCACAGTAGAGACACTATGAGCAGTTTGTTTGAAGTCCAATATAAATATTAGGAAGCAGCAGGTGGTGAGGATGAAGAAAAATGGAAACACATAGGTCACAAACGTCTTGAATTCCGTGGTATTTCTTGTAAAGATAATAGGTATGATTGTCATATATGAAGCAATGACTTGCAATATGAGCAATAGGGACAATTAGACAAATTAGGATATATTTTGGAGGTAGAATCAATAGCACCAGTTGATCTTGTGACAGCGTGAAGTGGGATAGGTGGTGGTTGAGCAGCACACAAAGAAGAGGAAGTCGCCTGACAGGACATGGCAAGGGAAGGAAGGTACCCACTGAGGTTTCTAATGAGCAATTGTTGCAAAGGGGTGGCTTAGATGCTGTTAGATTGCAATAAATAAGATGAGGTCAAAGTGGTACAACTGAGAGGAAGGATTAGACATTTCTAAAGGGAATCATTTGTCTTTTTCTCATGGTGATGAAGGACCCATGGTCTGTAGATGACCCTGCGAGCAAGTATGGCAGAGGCAAACGCCTCCTGCCTTCAGCCCCACACACATACATCAAGGCTGTTTAGATAAGAATAATCAGGCATGTGTGCAAAAATAGCCGACAAGAAGGAGAATAGAGTTTCATTAAAGGCAAGGAGGGTGAAGAAAAATGCTTTTAACAGTCTGTGGATGTAAGGAAATTTAACTCAAATAGCTGTCTATAAAAATAAGATAATGTTGAGGCATCTGAAGTGATTCTCTGCCTATGAGCCCCATCTGTCCGTTAGAGGTTTTTCACATTCATCTTTAAGTGGGCCGAAGTCTATAATTATTTTTGTTTTCTTTTATGTTCACAACGTACCAGTGAGAAAATAACAACTGCTACTTAGAAATAAGTGAGCAGCTTATTGTACCGGATGCATTGTTGGTGAAAATGAATATACTACTCAACAAATGCATTTTATCTAAAATCTTTCACATGTTGCCTTTTGATTACCCTTTTATCTCTTGCTGATGATTAAAAAAGATAGGCTGCCCAATTATCATCTTATATGACTACAGAATGGTATTTTTCCAATGTCCCATGAAAAAAAAATATTTTAAAATCTAAAGAACACCAGGAATTATTTTTTTCAGTTCTACAATTCATAAATCTAAATGAACAAAAAAATAACTGAACTGAATTAAGTTATACAGTTACTGGACAAGAGTTCGAAAGTACAATTAAATTGATGAATCTAATGTAATGAACTATGATAACCCAGATGCTTCAATATTTTTACAGAGTATTTAATAATCATATATGAAGCAATGTTTTGGAAGAGACAAGCAATCTACTCTTACATAATAGATTAGAAATGAAAATCAATTTTAGAGTAATTCCTGTCTCTCATACTTGAAATTGAACTATGTATTGTATCCTTTCTAAAGCCTATCCCAGCAATATTTGGATAGTGAGTATAAAGACTATTTTTAGAGTGATTTAACACACTGGCAGCTATGAAGGAAGCTCTTAGATGATGACTAAAATAAGGAATGTGCCTGCTTGCTTTCTACTGGAAGCGCTTTTTAAGCATTGAAAACACCAGAACATATAGCACTACCCAGTTACTATAAAGCACACATTCTAATCAATCTAATTTGATTGATTCAATGTCATAGAATGTGGTATGCCATTGCCTGTACATTAACAATGAACATCTCTCAAAAAAAAAGTCCCATAAAATGAATTTCAGAAATATATCTGACAACAATAGATTGCGCAAAATCTCTCCACAAAACGAAAGGGGACATTTTAAACGGAAGTAAGGGAGTATATATGTGTGTTGAGAGAGTGGGTCAGTTGGGTGCCCTCATCAGGAAGAAAGTGTTTAAGAACACTCAAAAGCAGCGCTCTAACCAGACTATGCAAACAGTCTGGATTCTAGAACCAGCTCAAGCATAGTATAAACCAGGTTTGTGTCCCAGCGCCATGACATAATAACCTGCGTGATGTTGAGTAAGCCATTTGATTTCTCTGTGAATCCGTTTCATAATGCATGAAATGGGGTTCATATGGCTGTGATGGTTGATAATAGGCTATAATATGCACAAGGTAAAACATTCCCTTCACAGATGAAGCATTTGATAAACCTGTTATTTCTGAAGCTATATTAAAAATATCTGACAACCGATAGGTCGTGGGCACCAGCCAACTGGAAAATGCATGACAACCTGGTACACAGCTCCTACATACACACCCTGATTATTTAATACACACACATATGTGCATGTGTAAAATATATGGGCATGCAGAGTGATTTGAAACCAGCTGACACTTTTAAGTTGGTATTAACTCAAAAATTAAGTTATACATGTAACAAGTTGTCAAAATATCCTTTAGTGCACCTAAAGACTATCAGAAAAGTTCTCCAAGTGTTGGTCAAAATGAGTTGGCTCTGAGAGAGGCAATTATTGATGCTGTGGTCTCACAAATTTTCTGTAAGTGATTGAAGACAGATTATTGCCATTTTCAGAAGCTATAGGTCCTGACGGAAATAGATAATGCCAAACAATACAATATCTACTAATATTATTAGAGTCATGGAGAGAATAAGATGACTTTGCTGTTCATTTCACGATGACAAGTCTACTTTTGATTTTATTTTTTTAAGCAGAAAAAAAAAGAGTAGACATTATGTTCCTAGAGGGTGCCGAAAATAAACGTCATCACTGAACATGTAAGGAATTCATTGATACACAGACCCTTGTTGCATCTATCAGCTGTCTATCTAACACCTGTCTATCTCTTTATTGAAGGTAACAAGTGAGGGTAATCACATATCTGGACTTGTTGATGAAGTGTTTTATTTTTTTTCCTGCTGTTCCTACAAAAACGTCTCTGACAACCCCATTTTCCAATAGAATTGGGTTTTGATTGTTTTCCTCATGCTTTTCTGAGTTCTTAATGACCATCTACTATGTTGGTGGTTGGTTCATTCTGTTCAAAATACTGATGTGCTTCTGGACCTACCAAATCATCTCCATGATTTTTTTTTTATTTTAGAGATTCTTGTTTTTATTACATTTTCTTTGTACCCTCGTGAAAATGAAGGTATCTATCATGGCTCTAATTTCAACCACTAATGGTGTTTTACTTCAAAGGGTCTAAAAATGAATTATACTATAGGACTGATGTTTACAGTTGCAAATATTGGACGTAATAGAAATAACCATGATTGATTCTTTATTAAATCATTTGAGGATGTACTGATAGTCCTAGGAAACTGAGTAATACATTTTGAGAGCGCTCAAATATTCACCTGTCTGATGCTCGTCAAGTAAACCCAAGCACGTGGGCTTTTCATTTGATCACCCTCCTACTGACACTTAAGAAAAAAAAATTCTCCACTATTCCATTTGACAGATATTTATTCAGAATTCCTCCTTGTCATCTTTGTTACTGGACATTTTTACTTGAAATATTTCTCACCAGAGATAAGGAACTCATTACAGGTACCCACGGGAGTTCTGGGAATCATCAGTGCTCATGATGGCAAAAACAAAACAAAACAACTACTATCCTTGGATTTGAACTTCTTCCTATATCTTGTTTGCAGAGAATATGATTTGCTTTCTCTATACCACTGATATTAAAGTTCCAAATTAAAACAAACCAGAAACCAAAGCTTCTTGAGCTTTATAAGGATTTTTTTAATCTGAATTTCAACTGCTGGTAATATTCTTCTCTGTTGTGTTACCATTTGATAAATTCACTTTTTTAGAAGAATTATACTCTTTGGAGAAGTACTAGCCACAGGTAGGCAGGATTCTAAGTTACTTAAAAACCTTACTTCAACAATGTTGTAAACTAGGTTGATAGTAAACTAAAACTGAGACACCTACTGAAATATCCATTCTGATGCACATTGCTTTGAACAAGAAAAAAAGAAAAATCACTGAGTAAACATCTCTAGAACATTTTCAGAATTTCATGAAAGTCATAAATTTCAAACAAACATTCTAGGAGATTTATAATGAAATCCACCTGAGAGAGGGGGAAAATAGATTATATAAACCTTAGAAGAATTGTAATATTCCCAGGGTTCAAGGTTTTGTTCGATAACAAGTTTCAGTCATATCCTAAATGAAATAACAAGCTTCCCTTTGAGAAAAGTTCTAGTGAATTTCCTCTCCTTAGCACTTAGAGAAAAATGTGGATTTGTGCAAGCCATAGAGACAGATGCCCAGACTGAATAAACAAATGGCACCATCCATAACCCGTATCTAGCGCTCGCTTAGGCCGCACATTTCTCCACTGAAATATGGAGAAAAGAAGAAGTATGGAGAAATAGAAACAGTGAAGAGTTCATTACATTAGCAAGGTGGGAGGTAAGGTAAATGACAGTCCACACACACACACACCAAAAAAAAAAAAAAAAAAAAAAAAACCAGAATATTACCTGATTTCTATCTAAAGAACTCTGAGAAAACCTCTACAGGTTTCAGCATTACTCTTGAGCTTCCTCAAGTGATCCAAAAACCTTCAAACTGAGCCATCTGCTTAAGGTGTTATCAAGTGGTTGATAAATGGCAACTCCTTGTCTCCATGATACCAAAACCATGGAGAGGTTTTCAGTAAACTACAGACTGGGACTTGACTCACTGTCCTTTTTTCTTTGATGCAGAATCATAATGCCAAACAGACATTCAGAGAAACATTACTAAATTCACTAGTTAAAAAAAAAAAAAAAATATATATATATATTTTAGAGATGATGAGGAGGGGCAGAGAGAGAGGGAGAGTCTCACGCAGACTTTGAGCTGAGCATGGAGCCCCACACAGGTTCCATCTCATGACCACAACTTGAGCTGAAACCAAGAGTCAGATGCTCAACCGACTGAGCCACCCAGGCGCTCCTCAGTGCACTGCTTTTTAATAAATATTTACTGAGTGCTAATTAGTATAACTGCTATAGATAGAGTAAATATATGACAAGAAATTCATCAACCCAAGGGAAGAGGAAATAACATTTGTGAGTCTCTTAGTGTGTGCCGGGAACCGCACAAGAACCGCAATCAGCCCAAAAATACTCTGAAGTGGATAATATGTGTATTTTAGACATAAGGGCACCTAATCTTAGCCTCTTTAATTTGTAGATAACAGGATTTGCAATCCAAACATTTTTAAACCAAAAGGAATATGGAGATTTATATGGATGAAAATTCTAGAACCAGCTCAAGCATAGCTGAAGGTTATGGTCTACCATAATGGAACATAGATCATATTTTTTCTTAGTGTGTTGGCTCTGCCTTCTATCTTGATTTCAGGTCTAGGCTTCACATGGTATGAAAGTAAGTGCTCCTAGAACAGTCTACACAAAAAAACCCAGAACTCTCTTTCCAGAAAGTCCCAGAAAAAAAATGTTCATTGTAGCATATAGGTTCTGAATGGATTGCACATCATGTCTAAACTTATAATTGTAGCCAGAGAGAATTTTGGGGCTTGTCTATGCCTCTGTCAGGTGCTTTTGTTCTTTGGTTAGTAAGTAAAGTGACATATGCAAAAGACATGGACCTAAGAAGATGACAGGGTGAACCCCTAGCAGACAAAGTTTTCCTAAAAAAAAAAAATGTGTCTTGGTAAAGTTTAGTTAAAAGATTTTAAAGAATTACACCTCATTGGAGTCTGTAGAGAGATGAAGGGAAGAAATGACAGTGAAGGTGAATAGGTAGGGCTTTCCCCTCCCAATATCCCCATCCATCTCCTTTTAATTAACCTGGGTAGTTTGCATTTATTTCTCTCACATATAGCTGTAGGTGAGAGACAGTGGGAGGTTGGAGGGGGGGCTAAGCTAACAAAGTTATTCCAGTGAATTAAAGATAAACTAATATGTGAAACAAGCAACATTTCTGGATGGGGCACGTGTCCCTAACAGACACATTTTTTTTAATGTCCTTTACAAAGTTTTATTTGCTTGAAATCACACTGTAGAGTAAGTGGTAACATGTGAATTTGAATCTATATTCTCACCATTCCAAAGTGAGCTCTTTCTAAAAATATATATTTAGACCCCCTGTGTGGCTCAGTCAGTTAAGCATCTGACTCTTGATTCAGGCTCAGGTCATGATCTCGGAGTTGCCTTGTGTTGGGGTTCATGCTCAGCCAGGACTCTGTTTGAGACTCTCTCTCCCTCTCCCTCTTGCCCCTCCCCACAATTGTGTAGTCTCTCTCTCTCTCTAAAAAATAAATAAAAATATAGCTTTTAATTTTTATTGACTGCCATGATACTCATATTGCATCACAGGAAAGTAAGACAAAATCTGTATTCAGTTTCCTATTGGAATCTAGAATAGTGTCTGGCATGTGAACAATTCAGCTGTATTGAATGAATAAGTGAAATAAACTAATAATTGGTTGATACCCTTAAAAAGAAATAAATTCTGAGTAGAGTCCTGTCATAAATGACAGGGGAATAAGAAAAGTTGTATGAATTAGAGAGCATTTGAGTTTGGCCAGGAGATTGACATAAATTAAGAGGATCTAAATCAGAATCAGAAAGAGTACTATAGACAAAAATAAATGGTTAAATGGAAACAGGAAAGTTTGGAGCTACTCAGGTTCATATTGGCTGGACCCTAGGGTAGGTGCAGATCACACACTTAGGAAGTGGGTTCAATGTAGTTTGGCCTTAATCTATATCCAATAGGATATATTTTAGCTTTTTTTTTTTTTCTTTCCTGATACAGAACTGTATCACTACAGCTAGGAATTCAAAAGAGGTGCTCTGTTTAGTGAACTGAAATATGGAGAAAAGAAGAAGTATGGAGAAATAGAAACAGTGAAGAGTTCATTACATTAGCAAGGTGGGAGGTAAGGGAGCTCAGTTTAGGGCTGTATCATGAGAACGGAGAGGAACAGATTAATAAATAGACATTATGAAGTTAGACATGAGCAGACAACAAAAAATTACTGTAGAGTCTGCAGGGACTGTAGACACCACATCATATTTTTTCTCTATCCCTCCTGAAATCATTTACTTGTGGAAGAGAAAAATCAAACTGATCTAAACAAAATTAAATACTGTGTTAAAGGCCCCAAAGGATCCAAAGAGCTACTTTCCAACCTAGGTCTGTGTGAGTCTCAACAGAAATGAGAAATAACAAAAATCCAGAATGCCGAGGGGACTTCAATTAGGGAAACATAACAAATTTTATAAAAGGTGGCTTTGAGATAAGCCCTAAAGGGTTTGTTAGGCAGACAACAAAGAAACAGGGCATTCTGCAAATAAATGCAGGTAGTTGAGAAAATATGGTGTAGGTTTGTTGTAAGGAGATGAGTTTTGTTGTAGCAGAGGTCACAGAAAAGTGAGAGGGGAAATGTGTTAAACATACGTGTGAGATAATTTGGAGAGGACATCAGTCATTAGGTTTTATCCTACAAGTGAAAAAGGACGTGGACACTAAAACGTAGTGCTTAGAAACTGAATTTAGGCAGGACTGAGTTTATAGCTGGTTCCAACACTTACTAGTTAAGTGATTCACCATATGTAGAATAGGATTAAAAATTTATGTAGCTGCGGGTTTTAAACGAGGCAGTGCATTAAAACTCTGAGTGCATTCTCTGGCATAGGGTAAGCGCTCAATGTTTCCTCATTTCTCTTAACATATTATATAATAACCATAGTAATAAGAACAAAAACTATAACCAAGCAATGCAACCAAAGGGTATGTAAATGATACTGTAAACTGAGACTTGGCTTTAGAATATCAGGCCCTGCTTTTATGTTAAAATAAAATTATAGGGAATCACTTTAAATGACTATTATATAGAGGACCAGAGGAAAGTTGGAAATTATTCATGAAACGGTTAGACAATATGAATAAGTGGTAGTGTATTTCCTGTATTTCTAATAAATTTCTCCCATACCTGGTCCTCTTTTCCTTAGCATTTTCACTCCTTTGTTTCCGCTAAAATTCAAATTCTTGATTTACTTCTGTACATAACTCTTAGGAAGTCATTATGAGTTTATCACAATGAAAAAAGTGACTCTCTTTAGATTATTCACACTAACAACTTTGTGTTTAAATGTAATGTTGTTGTGCATATTTCACTTGCATAAGTACAATAAAGACAAACGTTTCCCTGATGAAATTTGAAATTTTCATAATGACTTCACGAATTGGAAGCTTAAATATAATGTATCTGCCTTTGGTAAACCCACATATTATGGTTGTCTAAAAGTATTTTCATGTATTTAGAAACTTTTATGGATGGTAAATGGACCAAGCTGAAATTAGGTAAATGGTAAAAGAATCAAAAAGATGATCCATATATCTTTGATGTTGACAGGACACAGACTGGATTCAGTAAATGAAAAACGTAATAGATAGGTTCACGTGACTCTCTTTTCATAAGGCCTCTGATAATGATGATAGCCATGAAGTACATCTCTTAATTCACAAAACATAAACTATTAAGTTATCAAAAATATATATCTCAAATGACTGTTGCTAAATAATTTCTAATCCACTTTAATTCTGTATTTTTAAAAAAGTCATTTGCATACAACAAAAATCTTTTTAAATAGATTTGATTATATCCCCATGCAAATAATAATTTAGATGGAAGTAGGTAGTTTTTTTTTTTAGTAGGTAGAGTTTTTTGATGTCAAAATTACCAAACAAATTAATGAATCAAGAAAGCATGTTTAGTCAACATAAAGATATGTGTACCTATGATCTACTAAAAATATTTCTTAACATCATCCTCCTATATAAACCAATAACCATTTTCGAATTATTTTCATGTATTAATTAAATGAATGTTGTCAAGTATTTTTTAATAAAAATTCTTCAGATGTCCCAAATATTCTATTCTTTCACAATTGGACAGCAGGTTTTTAAACAGAATTTAAACAATGTATACTTTTAATTAAAACCATAAAAAATGTTTTCTATCATTCAAAATCGATGAATAATCTTGATTTAAATTATGAGGGAAAAATCTAGGTTATTTTAGGATTTTCATGGCTTACTTACATAAATCAGTCACTACTTTTATAGCACATGCAAACCCTGATTTCCTTTTGTTTCAAAGAACTAAAAACTATATTTATGCATTTAAATTTCATAAAGCATAAAAATAAGCTTCTACATTATGACCAAAAAAATGAATCACTGTAATTTTATACTGTTTCCCTTGAAAACCAGTTGTCAATGTAGAACAAAAATCTATAATTATTCATTATCCCTTCCCCCCCCAAATAAGAGGAAAGTGGGAAGGTAAGAAAGCAAAAGTTCCCACAGTGTAGAAAAATACAGCTAATCTCAGTCTAAATCAATACAGAGATTTTAACCATAAGCAAGCCAGCTAGCTGTTTTAAAAGTCACGAGGGCAATTGTCATTTTTATTTCCTTGAAGCTGTCTATTCCAGTTCATTTTGTGAAGTTTATGTATCCTACAAGGAGCTAGTGTATACTCCAAGGGAGAAAACCCTGGCAGTTTGAAATTTGTTGCCTAACGTTCTTAATCTACTCATGTGGTTATGTGAATATTTCCACTCATGACTGATGACAGATGAGAACTAATAGGCAGTTTCTCCATATATCTGCTAATTTGGTCGGTTTTTCTGTTTCAGTACATTTTAAAGGCTCTGTGACATCCTTTCATGTACTTCATTTTTGCTTGAACCAAATCTTTAAAACCTGAAATTTTGCTGCAGGATTTCTTTTTCACAAGGAGAAGCAAGAGATAGAACACTGCTACAGAGCAAGTGAAAGCGCAAATGAACAAAAAGGGATGCGTTTGTGTAAATATTATTTTATTGGCTTACAATAACAAATTTCCTTTTCCTAAATGGATTAGCCATAGTGAGGCAATATCTACAGATTCAAAAATAAACTAAAATGGCACAGGGGCAGCTGAGTGGCTCAGTCAGTAAAGCACCTGACTCTTGGTATCAGCTCAGGTCATGACCTCAGAGTTCTGAGATTGAGACTTGCCTCAGGCTCCACGCTCCAAGTGGAGACTGCTTGGGACTCTCTCTCTCCCTTTGCCCCTCCTCCCACTCACTCACTCTCTCAAATAAATAAATATTTTAAAAAAATGGTACAAAATATTAACTTGTGTGGGTTCACAGTGAATATTTTTTGCAGTCTCAAATCACTGTCAACATAGAATATCTGCGCCACCAGGTTACCCATCTAAAGACACCCCTCACTATCACAACTAATTTTCCATTGAAATTAACTGTTTTTTTTTTAAGATATCTATTTATTTACTTGAGAGAGAGACAGAGATAGTGAGAGAGTGAAAGAGAGACAGCATGAGTGGGGAGGAGAGGGAGAAGCAGACTCCTTGCTAAGCAGGGAGCCCCACATGGGACTCAATCCCACGACCTCGGGATCATGACCTGAGCCAAAGGCAGATGCTAAATCAACTGAGCCATCCAGGTGCTCCAAAATTAACCATTTTTATAATTAAACAAAATTGAGAAGTGATGTATGTACATATATGTTATATATATATAATTTAGTCACAGTCACAGAAAATTTCAAAAAAGTTTCTATTGACTGTAGTCATTATTAATTTATTCATGATTCTCAAAGATAAAATTGTTTTCAACCGTATTGCTCTATTGAGCCACAGTAGGAATCTTTCATTGAAAAGAGAGTTTTTGTTCTGTTATGATACTTGTATGGAAAGTTTTAGCATTTTAATAAAACATTCCATCAAGAAAAATTAATAAGTTCACAAAATAAGATACTACGGTGAAATATATCACCTTCCTTCAATAGACTAATAATATAACCACTTCAGACAGAAAGAATTAGAGACTGCAATATACATTTTTCTTTTGTATACACATTTTAGGAGAACTAGTTAATGCCTTATATGTTTGATTCAAGTACTATAATCCATTAAATATACGTATGAAATAGGTAATGCAGGGCACATAGTAAGTTCACATAAGAAATCACTTAGGTTCTCAGGATGAGCTCTGCCCCTATCTAGATGTATTGCATCATATCTTAACTTTTGAAATTTTTCTTTATTAACCTTAATTGTTAACTGAGTTTGTTTTTACTACAAAGCAAGGAAAGTAAAGTAATCTATGCAATCATATCACTTACTCATTTATGGTAAAATAAATTTGATTTTACCATTTCCAGCAAAACCCAAAATCATACGTGACCAAAGGAAAAAAGAAACATACAGGCTTACTAGATATACCCACAGCTGTCTCCTAAGAAGAATCCTGGGTCCTTTCAAATGGACAGCCCTACGTTTTACTGAACACTTTGATGAGTTAGCATAAGGACCCCTGAGAGAAGCAAGAGCTATTTTTCTTTGCATAATAAAACTCAAGAGGCAGATTTGCAATGTAGAGTGTTTCTAAATTACACATTATTAGTGCTCCATTGATTTCTTCAGTAAAAAATGCTGTAGAATGAATCTATTTAGGGGCTTTATTAAATCCTAGAGCTTGGAGTCTACTAATAACACCTGAATAAGACTTTTCCTTTTTTAAAAGAATAATGAGATCCTCATATTTTAAATATAGTTTGCTCCTTAAATCTACCCTCGTTTTTCCATATAATAAAAAAAATTACATACCTATATGGGCTACTAATCTAAGTGCACATTCTACCAAAAGAGGTACTGGTCTTCTTGGTCCATCTGCTTTGGACACTAGGCTCTTTTTTTTACAGGACTCAGTGCAGAGAGCTGTTAATATAGGGCAGAGACTAAGCAGGGAAGCAAACCTTGTTCTCTAACTCAAGAAATAATGGAGATAACAAACTGAATACACACACATACAGGCACACATGCGCACACATGCGCACACGCCCATACGCACACACACCCCACTTGGCTGTAAGAACTCAATGGTTTTCTGTGTAAGCATTTTACACTCAATATGTGGGGTATGCTAATATGCTCAAGAAGGTTGAAAGTCAAAAAGCAAATCCAGTAACCATAATGAAAAAGAAAATAGCATTACAGATCCAAATTGAAGGGTATAGTGTGTTTACTTCTTTAAAAATAAGATGAAAAAAATGTATCAGGTGTTTATGTAGAAGAAGCCATGCACCCATATAGGAATGCTAGAAGGTTTGCCAACAGTGATTTGTATGTGTACATGCATACACACTCGGAAACACTCGGGAACATATACATATGTACTTTGCTTAATGAGCAACTTATGAATGTCTTCTGTTTTTCGAATAGTGTACGAGGCTCTGAGAATGAAAGGATCCCAAGATATTGCAGGTCCTGACAATTAGACTTTCTGTTTGCATGGAGCGGAGAGGGCAATGAAGAACCTCTGAGATACTGGGGAAAGAGAAGATCATCCTTTCAGAATTCCTGAATGTTTCAGATATTCACTATGTGTGAAATACAGCCCGAAAGAGCTCCCACTCCTGATTTACTTAAAGTCCTTCTAGATTGTTTATTTTTTGGGGGGAGAAATTAGCATATAAGGATGAAAGGAGTTAAAAAAAAAGATAAAAGAACCTCATTGAACTGTGACTTTTCTGAGATCTTTATCTAAGAACCATTTTTGGAAACAATTTTACTTGTTGCTTACCATTCCTGAGATTGTATTTTTCCTAAAAAAGGAATTGTACAATTGATATTTTCAATTTCCGATGTGCTAGCGTTTCAGTGTACCCAGACAATTTTACTGCTAAAATTGTATCTCCATACACCTGGCCTGTCCATGAATCAAGTCACAAGTGTAGAGTTGTCTTGATAAATGACCAGCCATATATATAATTTTGCTTTAACAGATTTGATAAAATATGAGGAAGAATGATATACTTTACTTTAACTTTCACTTTCAGAGAATGTTTATTTTTCCCTTGGAGAAGCTTCAAGGAAACATAAATCAAACCCAATCCCTTCTTAATCATTTCCTTGCTATAATTTATAACAGAAAAGGAGTGCTATAGACCTCTCTCCAGACTCCCAGAATGGTGCCCGCTACTTGTTATTTCAGTTTTCTTCATCTCTTACAGTGGAGCCATAGCCATTGGCTGTGCAAGAATTATGACCCATCTGCAACAGGATAAGCCCATGGCCCCTTATTCCACATTTGATTGCAACCCTCTTACATTACACTCTTTCACACTCATGTGACTTTTGAGGGTCCTAAAACTGCCTTTCCAGCCCACCAAGACTGAAGAGTAACACTAGAGGTTTACTTTTCATGGAATTCCTGAATTACCCAATTTGAGATAATTATTTGACGCTCACATCATCTTGGGGAATGTGGTAGGGAAGGGAGGAGTGTTGCAAGGAAACTTTTGGAACATTCTTTGTTTCTTTGTTTCTTGGGTTTGTTTAGTAGGTCAAGTCTGGGGAGGAGAAAAATGTTGGAACTGGAATTCCCAGTTTTTATATATGTGTTTGTTGCTTTCAAGGTTTCTATTACATATACTCTATTCATCTTATTAGTTATCACATAATCATAGATTGAAATAAATCCACACACACACACACACACACACACACACACCTCCCAAGTTCAAATATTTAAGACTCTACATAATCAACCAATCAATCCATAAAGAAAAATGCCAATAAGAAAGATATCAAATTCTCCAACTACTACTCCATTTTCTTTTCAAGAAATAGGAACACTTTAAAGGTAGCTTTCTAGAGAAATATAACCCAAAGAAACAGTAGTTTGGAATTCTCGGCAATAGTATCAAATGGTGGTGTTGGGGGGTATGCAAAGGGTAGACAAGCCTCTGAAGCATCTCGAAAAGCATCGTCGAAGTTACTATCTCCCCTTTCTACTATAGAAGTACTCCCAAAGTAGCACATAAATCAGAAATAGTTTCCTTCTTGTATTTATTACAAGTGTCCTCTGTGCCAGGTGAACTAGATGGGATTAAACTCGTCTGTAGTTGTAGTCAACTGCAGAGAGGACAAGAGATGGAAGACATATGATTGGTAGATATTACAAGGGTCAGACTGTAAATATTTTCTTTTTCTTCACATGGCACCTATTTTAAATTCTATCAAAGGTATTATTTTAGTCAGTGAAAATTTAAAGAATATCTTAAAGCCCTGAAGAACCCAAATATTAGCTGTGCCCTTTTAATGTAGATGAAAACATATACCTGTTATCCTCTTTCTTATCTTCCAACTATTTTTATTCATGACAAGTCAAAAGTTCTGAGAAAGCCTTCTGCCAATTCTTGCATTTGTCATAGCTTGTACTTTAGGGGCTTCTTGGTATTTTGCACTAAGTTTTATCAAGTTCTCTTGCTCTGAACCACCTTGGCCCTTATGGAGTTCTCAATTTCATCACTCGACTACCAAAAATAAATCCTTCTTTGGAAGAATTATTGAAGAATTTTCAAAGGGGGGGGGTCCCATGGAAATGTTTTATCATTCATTGCTTGAATACCTGCCACCTCATTAGTTTCTCCTCTTATTTTTTCCCTTCTCCCCACCCCTGTAGTCTTTACAAGGAAAATTTAAGAGGCAAACATATGCCAACGTGGTAAACCACTGTCAAACCTGTGGTTTTTGTTTCCTATGCTCATCATAGTAACACTTGCACAGTAAGTAAGTCGTAATATTTACACATAGTGCAACAAGAAATTGACATTTAAATTCTTTTCTCCTCAGAATGGTACCAAAAATGAAACAATCAATTATGTAAATGCCCATTCTTTATGACATTTAGTTGCTTTGAAGATAATACAACCATTGTAATATAATTTTTCTGAAAAAATTGCTTTGAAATTACTTTTTAATCTCTAACTTATTAAAAAAACTGATACAAAAATCACTAAATCCCCCATGAATTAGCCACATCATAAAAAACCTAAGAATAGTAGAACTATAATATCATTCAAATATATCTATTTGCATGTGATGATATTATAGTAACTTAGCTCTTTGGATACATGTTATGAGGACAATAATGAAACATTTTGCTTTATATTTGTAGAGCACTTTTGCTTAAAAAAGAAAATGAATTATTATTTCAATTTTTATAGCATTAATTAGACAGAATTGATTCTTCTGAGAATTATACATGCACTTTCATTTTCAATCTTTTAATTTTTCCTTTCTGGATATATTTGTATATATAAGAAGATAGAAATCCAAACTGAAGTTCCTCATATAAGAAATTTATATTTCCCATGTCATTATAAAACATATTCTTTTTGCACAGCATAATCTCTTAAACTTTAGAACTATGATTTATGATTAATTCCTTGCTAGAGTTTAAGATAAAAAAAACCCCCCAAATTAAAAAAGGGGAAAAAAAAAAAAAAAAAAAAAAGGGGAAAAAAAAATTTAAAAAAATTTTTTTTTTAAAAAACCCCCCTTTTTTTTTTAAAAAAAAATTTTTTTTTTAAAATTAAAAAAAAAATTTAAATTTTTTTTTAAAATTTTTTTGAAGAAATTAAAGGGGGCCAAAAAAAAGGGGAAAACCCCCCAAAAAGGGGGGGAAAAAACCCAAACCCCCCCCAAAAAAAAAATTTTTTCCCAAAAAATTTAAAAAAATTTTTTTTTAAAAAAGTAAAACCCAAAAAAAAGGGGGGTTTGGGGGGCCAATTTTTTCCCCAAAAATTTAAGGGTTTTTTTTTTTAAAAAAAAAAAACCCCTTTAAAAAAAATTTTTTTTTTTTTTTTAAAGGGGGGAAAAAAAATTTTTTTTTTTAAGGGGGGGGCCCCCCCCAAAAGGGAAAAGGGTTTTTGGGGTTTTTAAAAACCCCAAAGGGCCCCCCAATTAGGGAGTGGATATTCAAATATTAAAAATATGTATGCTAGAATTTTAATAATATTTTAGAAACAAACTTTTAGTCATTAAGTATTTAGTCAATACCTTTCAGAAGCTGAGTAGATAGTTGGCACTTGGGGAGACAGGATTATAATACATCTCCTCTATCTTCCAGAAAGTTTAATTTTATTAAACTAAACTGAATTCACATTTGGGGCTCACATCTGCATATCTTTTTTTCTCTTTTTAATATTGTTGGCTTCTTTTTTTTTTAGGATTTTATTTATTTATTCATGAGAGACACAGAGAGAGGCAGAGACACAGGCAGAGGGAGAAGCAGGCTCCCTGTGAGGAGCCTGATGTGGGACCCAATCCCAGGACCCAGGGATCACGCCCTGAGCTGAAGAAGACGCTCAACCACTGAGCCACCCAGGTGCCCTCACATACGTAGATCCTAAAGGATGGCCGGCTGCATGCTGGTCTAGAGTTCTCTATTATCTCCTGGGTAAGCACTCATATTCAAGAGAGTGTAATCCAGGAACACAAGCTGGGTCCACTAACCAGAACTCAATAGTTTAAAGACCATTTTGATTTAGATCAGAGCTAGGACGGCATCGATGTACCTGTTTTATCCCCAGCTCATGGCTCAGGTACTCTTTTGATTTCTATGGAGAAGGCAGAAATGCATAAAATCAAAGGGGCTTTTTCACTAATAAAGTCATAGGATCAAATAGGAATAACTGGATGTTGTGCTCCCTTTGACAACACATTTTCTAAAAAATAGGAATAATTGTGTATGGTCTAGGCTGTGTCTCTCAAGGAATGGGAAGAAACTCAGCTAAGGAACTGAATGAGTGGATGGAATCAGGCCTTCCTCCTCTGATATTTTTTAAATATAAATGAGTTTTCTGAAATTAAAAGTCCTCAGGCCATTCAAAATGGATAAAGAAGATGTGATACATATGTACACGCACACACCCAGGGGAATATTACTCAGCCATAATAACAAATGAAGTCTTTTATGACAACACAAAAGGACCTAGAAGACATTATGCTAAGTGACATAAGTCAGACAAGGACAAATATCAAACAATTTCACTTATACGTGGAATCTAAAAAGCAAAACAAATGAATAAACAAACAGAATCATAAATACAAGGAACAAACAGCTGGTGGCTAAGGAGGGAACAGGGAGGGGATGGGTGAAATAGGTGAAGGGGATTAAGAAGTACCGACAGGGAATATTGTCAATAATATGGTGATATTTATGTATGGTGACAGATGGTAACGGGACTTACCGTAGTGAGCCCTGTATAACGTAGAGGATTCTCAAATCACTATGTTGTACATTTGAAATTAATATAGCATAATAATTAATATTAATTTGTCAACTATATTTCAATTAAAAAGAGGGAACATAAATTGGGACCCATGGACTTTTAAAGTGCTGAGAATTTTAAGTCGTCTTAAAAAGTGAACAAGTTCCTACATTCTGTGAAGATCATTTTTTTAAACAAGTTTATTTTTAATAGAGATTGGTAAAATAGTTTTTGGTTCCCTTAAATTCCTCAGCCTTGATTTACTTTACAGACTAGAATAAACAAGCCTGAGAATTACAGACACTGAAGAAGGGAAAAAAATGTAGAAAAACAATGAGAAGAAGCCAAGCAGGGAAAAGTAGAGACTTGTAGCAAAATTTTAACTGTTCATAGGAGAGCCCCTGCACCAGTGTAGGTTAATGAGGAGTATGAACAACGATTATAGGCAACTTGGGCAACTTAATATTTATTTTTATCTTTTTTAAAGATTTTATTTATGTACTTGATACTGAAAGAGGGAGAGCACAGGCAGGGGGAGAGGGAGAAGCCAACTCCCCGCTAAGCAAGGAGCTCAATGAGATGCGGGCTCCATCCCAGGACCCTGGGATCATGACCCGAGCCAAAGGCAGATGCTGCACCGACTGAGCCACCCAGGAGCCCTGCAACTTAATATTTAAACATGATTGTTGATTATGACAAATGATGTTGCTGGGACATCCTGGCTCAGATCTGTGACAGGAGATGTAAGGACTTATTACTTCTATTTACTGCTTCTACATAATTTATATGCTCTTAATGCAGTACTTGTTGCATCTCTGATACTGTGTTAGATGCTGGGAAATTCAGTACATAAGAAATACAGTTCCCTTAATGCTGTGTAATTCCCTCAATCCTATACATAGTCTAGTTTAGGAAATAGTGTAGCACTTTCTTCTTTATTTCCATTCCTGTGAGAAACATGAATTAAGAGCCTACCAGTTTTTAGGCACTTAGGATATAAAATCCTGACACTTGTTCAGGAGCTTTTCAGACACTGGAGATATAAATTATTTGAAATGAGGGTGTAGCAATCTGAGCGAAAAGTAGATTAATGTGATGAGGGGTCAGAGGAAGGAAACTCATATTAATTAAACACATATTATGTGTCAGACCTTCTGCTTGGCCTGGAAAGATATACCAAGCACAGCAGTCAGGAAATAGTCTCAAAGTCTGAAAAACACAAGTTACAAAAAGATCAATCTCTGCAACACATATTTAAACACGTGTCAAATTTGGTTCGAAAAATGTGTTACATGAAATCGGTAGGAGAAAAGTTCATATCCCTCCCTCCGATTTTCCTGATGTAGAAAAAAATCCCCATTATGTTAAAACTAGTTTATATTTAATGTTCTGATTTTGGAAACACATACTAATTTTTACTCTCACTCTTCACTTAGTAATAGGAATAATTACTTTGAAGTATAGTAGAAAATTTGACCACCATTCACATTCATGAAAATGGGACTCTACATGCAAGGTATGCAAGTAGGAGTGCTATAATTTAATTTGGTATGTTTTATAAGTATGGCAAAAACAACCCTGCATTTCATTATCCATCCCTAAAAGGAAAAAAGATGTTTTAAAATATCCTTAAGCATACTTTTCAGTGTTTTTCACAATGTATACACATAACTAAGATTTTGCCTTATATGTGATCACATAATTCGAATGTTCTTCTAATTATTAGCTCCAACTCCAGTTATGTCTTATTTATTTATTTATTTATTTATTTATTTATTTATTTATTTAGAGGGAGAAACAGGTTCCACCAAGCAGGGAGCCTGATGCGGGACTCAACCCCAGGACCCCGGGATCATGACCTGAATCAAAGGCAGACAATCAACCAACTGAGCCACCCAGGGGCCCCTAGAGTAGCCATTTAGACCCTAGAGAGACGTTAAGTTCTGACTGTATGTATAGCAATCCTGTAATTGTGCAATGTAATCTTGTATATCAATTATAAATACAAACTCAGAATTACACAAAGCATTCACTGCATTTTAACAAAGTTAAACTCTTGACGTGGTAGCCATTTCACCACAATGATATAATTTACTGGTTGCAAGAGTAAAGAATAGCCCAAACTATATACTATTAACCCTATTAGTATTAGAGACACAGGAAATCTGCTATAAATAATTCCATTACTAGAGCATTTGAAAAAAAGGCAAAGTTGATAATAGTGTATCAAATAGAGTAACACGTAATAGGCGAATGGGGTAAATCAAGTATCACATAGTAAATTATTGATTAGTAATAATTTATCAATAACTTGAAAATGACAAAGGAATTAATTATAACACTCATTGCCAATTCAACGAAGTTGGATCCTTACCGAGTAAGTATAAAAACATCTATTTTTTGTACCATTTCAAGTGGTGCCCTTTTTTTTTCATATGGTGATTTCTTCTGGCTCTGAATTATTACAGCACTTATAGTCAGATGTAAAAATTATTACTTTGATATAAATACTTTAATAATATGCTGCATTTTCAGTAATTCTACTTATTTTCCATAAAGTATGGAATAATTGTAACAGGACATTATGTTTTTAATCACTTTATTGCTGAGCACATAATAGACATTCTGAAAGTAATGGCCAATTGCTTGAAAAATATACTAACCTCTTTGAAAACATACTTGGCTATGCAAATAACAGTCTACATGTAGTGTCTGACTATGAGCCACATTTCCAATTATCAATCCCCCTTTTTTACTTCTGGAGGTTAAATTGCACAGTCTCTCGGAATTCTTACAACTCCAACTCTTAGATAATTTCCAATTTTATACAAGAGAAACAATAAACACATGGATCAAACAATGACTCATATAACATATCTGGAGCAACTCCCCTTCGTAATTCACTTGAGAAACAGAACAGAAATATTAGTTTGGTTCAAATGCACTAATGTTGTTAGCAGTACTTTAAAAGTTTTTCAGCAAATTATCAAAATATATAATACTTGAAATTGTCATATATCCAGTTTCCCTCTTTCAGGCATTTAAAGCATTTCTATGGAACTTTGGAGTGATGTCATTAGAAGAAATTACCTCTTTACCTCTTCTAAATACATACAAGGATAGAACACATCGATGTGTTTCCTCAAAGTGTAGGCCTCAAACATTTCACGTCAAGTTGCTATGTGCCTCCTAATACGGTTTTATATTAATTTCTATATGGGCAAAAATAGTAGAAGAATGTCATTATAATATATTGAATGGATTTATTTATTTTTTTAATGGATTTCTGAGAGTGCTTCTTTTATCACACCGAGTTCAAATGTCAGCATTTTGCAAAAGCCTAATAGGAAGACTCTAATAACAATTTGCAAAAATATTAACTATAGAATTGATTTAAAAACGCGACCGATCTTTTAAAATTCACTTTTTTACGAGGCCTAAAAAGAAATACATGTCAAGAAATTCATCACTAATGTTGATAAAAGTTCATCAAGCAGATGAGACAAGGTAAATCATGTGCAATTATGTGTGTATTTGTTGTGGAATAAAGATGTATTTTATTTTTATGATTTTTTTTATCCTTCCTGTCAAAATTAAAGAGAAATCTAAAAGTCGATCACTCATTTAGCACTTACCTTATGTGGGTGATGATGAGTGTGGTAGTAGGAATAAAAAAATCATCCACTCGGTCAAACTGCTTTCCCACTGGCTGGGTGTGAATGGTGTGGTGTGGCACATTCCCGCTGGCCAGGGTTATTACCTAAATGGAGCAGACCGCGGTTAGACCTCGGCAGTGCATTCCCTTAATAGTATCAGCATTAATATGATTTAGAGATGAAACAAATCAGAAGCTGTTTCCTAGACTCTTTATTACCATCCTCAAAATTAGTGTATCATTAAGCAAATTGGAATTTTGTAATTGTTTGCTTATTTCCAACACATAAATTTGTTTTTATAAAGAAATAGAAAATAGAAAAAGATTTGTCTTGAATAATTTCTGCTTAAATTATAAAATAAATAGAAACTACTTTTGCACTATAAAAGTATTGACTTTGCTATAATGAGAAAAATACAACCAAGAATACATAGGGTGTAAATGAGATTTTTAGCTTGCCCATCTTTCTTTTTCTCTTTCTTTCTTTCTTCTTCCTTTCTTCCTTTCTTTTGCTTTGTTGAGGTGTAACTGATAAACAAAAAACTTCTCCTAATATAGAACAGGGCTGGAAACAAACCAAAGACTCCAAAACAAATCATATGAAATATATTAGCTCTTAGTAACTTCACAATTTTACCCCCCCTTAATTGAAAATAATATTTTCAATATTTGAAAATTAAAAAAAAATTGGAGAGGAGAGAGAGAGAATGAGAAGAGTAGAGGGGCAGAGGGAGCAAGAGAGAGTCTTAGCAAGCTCCCTGCTGAGGAAGGAGCCCCAGGCAGGTCTCAGTCTCAGGACTCTGAGATCATGATCTGAGCCAAAACCAAGAGTTGGGCTTAACTAAGCGAGCCACTCAGGTGACCCAGTTTTAAGTAACTTTAATCAAAGACATTTCCTCTTCTTATTCATCATTAATTGGTTTTTAAGACTTTTATGGTCCATTAAAGGAAGATCACTACCTTTAAATTCTTTTATTCTTTGTATCCCATTATGCACCAAATTCTCACAGTTCTTCAGATTTTTCCCACCTCCTCATTTTTTTTTTCCTATTGTTCCTGCTGGACAACCATTGTTCTGCTAGCCTTTTAAAGAACTTTCTGCCTTTATTTCTCCCCTTTTAAATCCTTTCTACATATGGCCACCAAATTAAACTTCCGAAACTATTGACTGACTCTGTTAAGTTAAATAGACTTTCCTCCCTCAAAATGGAGCCTTTTCCTTTGGTTTTTATGACAGAAGTAAGTAGCACTTTGATCCTTGTTTTGTTTTGTTTCGGAGGGGCTATTTTTCTTCATTCATATGGGTATACGTTCATTGAGTTCCACTGGAAATTGCTTTCCCAGTGAAAATCGATTATTATAACTAGAAGGCTTAGTTATGTTGTGGTTAAAAAATAAGACAAAATAGAAAAAAATATATAAACATCTTAGAGGCTTGGGAAATAAAGATTTCATTTTCTACCTATTACTTTTCCAGCGGTTTTTCATGGGGTATGTACTGTTTCACTTAGTATCCCATTCTGAACGGGCAACCAACGAACTACTTGAATGTTTTCATTTACAACAGACTATATTTGCCAGAACTAATCATATGATTCCACCTAACCAAAAGGAGCCTATCATGTGTCCAGAGGAAGAAAGAATCAAAGTCTTTGATAAAAGCTTTAAATTACTTCACCTATTTTATTAATGAATGTCAGTGAGGAAGTTTTTAATGGATTTTAGTCATTCATAATAATGTCTACAAAATTTAAATAAAGATTAACACAAGTAATGGGAAAGAAACTCTTCAAATTTTCTTCCCTTTAGTTTGGATAGCAGTGCATAACTCTGAAATGCATGTACCTAGTATTTGAAATTAATAATAATACTTAGACTGATGGCAGCAATAATATTTACTGAAAGCTTGTTAATGCCAGTGTATGTTCTCAGTAGTTTACAGGCATCACATAATTTAATATATTCAAGGAACACCGTAATGTATCTCAATCTTACTGATGCAAAACTATTTTATGCCAATGAAGGTATATTAGGTGAGCATCTCATTCGTGTTTGACGTAGTCTTAGGATATAAAAAATGCAATGCCCACGTCTCTAGCTCCTCTCAGTCTGGACTTTGCTCACTGACGGTTCTAGATCCTTCTCACTGCTGCAATTGAACAGGGAGTGGTGGGTTGCCCGATTCAGGACTGAGCCTACCAGCTGCAAAGACACAGATTGATCTATGATGCACCTTAAACAGTAGGCTCAATCTTATGACAATCCTTGGTTCATTGCTAATGGCATCCTGCTGCTGGTGTCTCCATGTGTGATGCCTTCCTTCCACAAGCCCACAGCTGCCACTCCCACTGTCACCCCATCTGGTTGGGGCCTACTTCCTGGTCAATACCAAGATGTAAAGACTTTATTCCAAGTTGTTTCCTGAAGGCATTTCTTCTCTAATTTTCGTGCATTTGAAAAGACATTACACATGGATTATAAAGCTGTGCAGATGACAGACTCACAGCTTTTAAAACAGCATTTCTTATTTTCATAAAGCATAGATGCCTTTTAAAAAGAAAGAAAAATAACTCGGATAAATCTTTGAGAATTCATCTGAGAACACTAATTGGAAAACCACTGTCTTGTATACCTAACATTATGATGGTTTATGGGTTTTATTAATCATAAATATCACAGAAAATAATATATTTTGTTTCCATAACAGGCAAAGATGTATAGACTTATAGTCACAATGAAAACACAAAGTAGAAAAAAAAAAAAAAAAGAAAACACAAAGTAGAAGTACACATAGGACTTTCAGATCCTTGAAAAAATGATTTTGCACCTTCAAGGTTTTAGTGGCCACTATTATAAGATACACGGCATTAGGGCAAAAAGTGACTGCCTAACTAACCATCGCAACCTAGCACAATGTCTCTAGTTCTAGTCTAATCTTTCAACATGGCGCAGGGACACTACAGCAAAACTGGGACCTTGCTCAGGTTTTTGGTTTGGTGAACTTGATTTCTCCAAATGAAAGTCTACTTCTCTTTTAAAACAAATCTAAGGGACACGTGGGTGGCTCAATGGTTGAGTGTCTGCCTTTGATTCAGGGCGTGATCCCGGGATCCCAGGATCAAGTTCTGCATCAGGCTCCTTGCATGGAGCCTTCTCCCTCCACTTATGTCTCTGTGTCTCTCAATGTGTGTCTCTCATGAATAAATAAATAAAATATTTTAATAAATAAGTAAAACAAATATTAAATCCCATTTCCTTTGACAATGTTTCTTGATAATCTTGTTGGAAGACAATTATCCATGAATATTTCGACATTTAAGCTAAGTCAGGTCTTTCTGAGCAATAGGCACCAGTAAAGTTGGTGAAAGGATGATGGTGTCCCCAAAATGCCTTGGAAGCTAAGGGTGGCATATTGCTCCTGAGAGAGGGAGAGACTTAACTCCTTTGAGCCTTACTGACATTCCAGGTTGCCAACCTGATAAATTTTGTGTTCCAGAGTAATCATAATCCCTATCTGTCATGGGAGAGAATGGACCAATGTGTCAACAGCCTAAAAAAAAGCCTTTGAGACACATAATTCCAGGGTCCTTCTCCTGTTAGTACCACTATGCTGTATATACAGGGTAACATTAGTCTCCCACCACGTCACCCCATGAGGAAGGATGGGGGATGCAGTGCGAATGCTACCATGCTCCTGGAAGAAGAAATGTCTGTTCTCTGATCCAGAGACCCTGTATTTCCGTCAGCCTGTCTATCTAACTATCCATGTATCTATCTTACTTAATCTGTCACATATATCTATGTATGAACATGTGTATAAATGTTACTTTATGCAAATAAATCTTTATGCACTATTTCAAGAGTACTTCTCAATTCTTACATTTATTTTACATTTTCAGGTAAAATAGGTGAGACCTACCTTTCCCTCCACCCAACAAATATTTAAGATTCATTAAATCTTACAAGTATATATATTTTTTGGACATTCAGAGTCAAAGAAGCCATTTATAAATGGCTGAATAATATGGGAGAAGTTACTTAACTCCTTTTCAAAGCCTTTTCTGCCCTTTCTGTATGATATTAAAGGAGTTTGCCTAAAATGCTTTATGGAGGGATTGCAACACTGAGAAAGCTATTAATTTATCAAAGGAGCAAGTACCAAAGTGGACGGGAAGGATTCAGTTCCAAAGAACATGATAAACTGAAAATTCATACGACTTTAAAAGAAAATAAATATATATTTTTTACTTTTATAAGCTGTTTTTATTTTACTTTAAGGGTAATAGAGTTAAAAATAATTCATAAGAGTGAATTTTTAAAATCATATATATTGACCTGTTTTATCTGGTCAAGATTTAAGTGCAAAATATCAAATAACCGGGCAATATTGTCATTTTGTGATAGATCAGTCAAACAATTGTCCACAATGAAGACTGTGCTCTTTCCATCAGAAGACAGGCTCTGCTACTTCGTCCTCCTAAATCTAAGAAGGCAGTGTGACTCACTTGGTGGAAGCGACTTTATGAGAATTCAAGGGCCTAGATATTAATTAGCTTTGCAACTTCCACTGTCTTATAACCTGGAACCACCATGCTGCGGATGCCAGTCTAAAGGATGAGTAGGCACACGCAGGAGACCCAAGCCACCCAGCTACTCACCACTCTCACATGACAGACGTGGGGGATAAGGCCCTTTTGAGCCACCCAGCTCTGTAATCACAGGAGTGCAGCCATCTGAGGGTTCCCTACCCATGCCTACAAACTCCACAGATTATAGAACCACTGAACTTTGGGTAATAAGCCATTCTTTAATTCTGTTTAACACATTAAATTTGGGGGTTGATTTGATTTGCCACAATAGATAACCGAAATATTATTATATATGTTAGATGTTTCAAATGACACATATTTCTAATGAAAAATAAAATGCCCTGTCATTCTGAGAGTTCCTTTAAAAGATTCCATTTTGGGAGGCCTACCCTTTGTAAGTTAAATATTGCAAAATTAAAAATACTTCAGAAATATTTAAAGTATTCTTAGTGATAACTGATTAAAATTAAAAACATTGTACTCAATAGACAACTGAAAACTGGCCAAAGGTTAATGATTTGGGACTTTGTAAGAAGATAAAATGTTCAGGGCAGTGCTACAATCACCAGGTAGTTTGAGACAAAGATAAAACACATTTTCAGGGTTAAATGTTCCTTCTCATTCCCTCTCAGTTTTCCATTAAACTTATAACTCCAGAAATTGAAACTGTGCCAAAGAGACATCATCAAAATATATATACTTTTCCTCTCTCTATCAAGTTGTATATAAGCAACCTTAAAACCTAAGCAAATTCCACAAAGACTATAGCAGTTATTCCCCAATTAGAAATGAGCCTGTGCTCAGATAATAAGATACTATCTGTTTGGGGAAAGATAGAGATCTGCCTTGAGCCTGTCCAAGAATCTTAATCTCTAGCTCACATGCCCTATTTTGAAGAGAGATGGAAACAAGAAAATCCTCCTGAAAATTGGAGGGAGGGAGGGGATTGTTGAAAGGTAAATTATGACTCTTTTTTCCTTAATGGCATCAGTTTTGTCATCATTGGCTTTTCTTTTTACATATAAATCTAACCATTGGTAAGTATGCACTGCAATATAATCCCATCCAAACTAAGTACTTTAGTATTAACTTTATCCCCCTCCTTTTCTGTGCAAATCTAGATGTGATTAAAGTACAGTCCTCCAACGGAAGATCACCACAAATATCCAATGAGCTATCTGAAGGGTTAAAAATCATTATTTTTCTCAAATATACTGGAATGTGCTTACCTGCAGTGTTGGAGAAGTTTTTTCCGTGGTACCCCAGCTCAACACCCAGACCTGATCATGTGATTTGTCGTAGTGTAATTTAACTGGTACAGGGTCTGTGCTTACTGCCTGTAGGAAATGGGAATTGAAAAAAAAATGTTTTCAGACTGAAATATTAGTTTCAAACTATGCCAGAAATTTTGAAAGAAACAAGAGTTTAGCTGTCAGATTAAAAATTTATGTTGCCAATTTTCTGATTTTCTAAACCTTTATATGTTTAATCTGGAAATATAATACTTTACGCAAGCATGTTTTCGCACAGTTTTATATAGTCTTATGTTCCTTCATTACCCATGCAGATTGTGTGTCATGGATAAGCTATTTAGAAACTTAAAATATATAAATGATTAATCTGTGTATTTTATTCAATTATTGAACACAGGTAAGAGCTATGCTTATACTATTAGGTTTTCTTCATTCTAATGCTGGTCATGGGATTTGGCCATCTATAATGCTAAAATTCCTGCAACCTGATGTATGGCGGTAACCCTAATGACAGATTACCTAATTTAGTTTCCTTAACGAGAAATCTAAAATCACAGAAAGAAGTAAAAGCAATTTTTGAACCATACTTGATATGGTAAATGTGTTTTTCTGCCAATATTTATAATATTCAGCATTTACTTAGAACAAAACTTCCAGAAAAGAAATTGCTGCCAGGAAGTTATTTCACTCACCTTAATTTCAAGCTATTTATATTTCAGGCTAATGCCTTTCTCAAGTAATTTCCTGTAGTAGTTCCTTATATGTATTTTTCTAATTTTATAATATAAAACAATTGTATTCAATAAAACAACCTTTATTCAATTTTGAAAGCATTTCTTTCCGAGGCTCTGTTGAATATCCTTAGAGAATTTCCCAAGTCGCAGTTCATAATGTAATACTCTTCTCAGTGGGTTAGTTAAAGGTAAACTACAGTTGTGGTTGAATATGTGAAGCCTCATTTTTTAGCTCACATGTTGGCAACTTAGTCTTATGAAAGTATTTATCTTCTGAAACCTTGACCTGAATTTTTTTCTATTTAAAATTCTCAATACTCTTGGATTACTGAATTAATTATTGGACTTCTCAAGAGACCTACTTGAACATTTCTGTATTAGTGTCCTCATGACTTTCTTCCTAACAGAGCCATTATATTGTTTTGGGACCAGGTGGCCAACTGTGATTCCAGGGAAGGTGGCCCACCTGGTGAGCATCAGAGATGTAAGCTTATTTCCCTTTCACAGATGCCAAGTTTCCCGGCCTCTCCAGAGGCTACCCTGGTCATGTGACATATTCTCCTTTATACTTGGTAAGAATTCATATGATGAATGATTTCTGAGAATGATATTGCACCATACTTTCTCTTTGTTCCTGCTTTGAATACTATCATACGAGAACATTAAGCTTTAATTTCCAAATACACGGGGCGATGACAATTAGAGATTGTCAAAATGACAATCATTTTGAGGCCAAGACAATTAGATTAAGAAGGAAAAGCCACACAACACTTTGAGGATTTGGCAGGAGAAAAATGAAAAGAGACTGAATTCTCCATAACAACCTTGAGTTGCGGCACAAACCTAGAGTAACTGTCTCTAGACTTGATGTTATCTGAGATAATTAAATGGCTTTATTGCTTAAGAGATAGTCTGGTATTTTGTTAATTGTAATCCAGTGAATGCCAGATGTTTCATTTAAATTCTTCATGTACTCATTGATTATTTCAACGCATATATAGCAGAAGTGCCGTCATTAATCATTACACGAGTAACAAAGCAATACGATTCCTTTGATTTTTCATCTTTTCCCCTTTATATGTAAAACTTGATCCATGTGTGATTATAACAGTTGCCCTCTTTTGCATGCGGCTTAAAAAGAAATAGTCCTAAGGTCTTTAAAATGTTAAAGATAAAATAGCTCAACAACAAAAGCAATGTTAACAAAGACCTCATTATTATTCAATTATTAAGAGACAATTACACAAAGAGCAAAGATCTTTAGATGACTTTAAATATTAAGGAGCAATTTAAATAAAAATTTCCAGTTTGCCAGCTCTCATAAGATTCTTTTCTTTCACTGATCTCTTTCCTAAGTACGACCGTCTATGGGCATACCACAGTCCATGGGTTAGGTTAATATCCACATAAAACAGCGTAAGAAATGGAGACTCAGCCTTCCCAGAAATCATCCAGCAGGCGATCAGCAGAGCTGAGATTTGATAGTCTGTCTTTATCCCCCATGTGGCAACCTCTCTGAAGATGAGACACCATCCTTCCTAGTTGATAGTTTAATTCCTGACAATGCGTGGACACGTTGCCCTCCTATTTATGCCTCACGTATAAGAAACATTCTTTACTTTTTCTCTTTTGGAAAATGGAAAGAAATCCATAGGCCCAAACATATGCAGTATCATCTGTATAAGTGTTACAGACCTCGCTGAGAATCAGGGAGAGACGGTATATGCCATGCTTATAGCTGACTACAGCGGAAGCCGACTACAAATGTAGCATCCTCACTTAAGTGGAAAAAAAAAAAAAGAAAAAGAAAAACCTTAGGAAGTTACTAAGCTTTTCTGTGCTTAAGTTTCCTCTCTAATAAAATGGAGACAATAATCACACCCCATTTGAAAGGCTCGTTCTGCATATTTGGTAAGGTAGTAAATATGAAGTGCTTAGGTTGTGCCATGGACATGTTACTATTACTATCAGAAAAGTTAATTGAATTAGAGGCATTTTCTTTTTTTTCCCCTTTTTAAAAGATTTTTTTTTAATGATTTACTAATTTGAGAGAGACAGAAGAGAGAGAACAAATCAGGCAAAGGGCAGAGGGAAGCTTGCACCTGGGACCCTGGGATCTTGATCTGAGCCAAAGGCAGACACATAACCAACTGAGCTGCCCAGGCACCTGAACTAGAGGTATTTTCATGACAATTAGTATTGTAATGTTTTGAAGTTGGACATATAGTGTCCTTATTTAGCAAATGAAGGATCTCAGACCTAGAAGAGAAAGTAAATAAACAGTGTCTTTGTCCTTAAGGATTCTATAGGCTAGAGGGTGAAAGAACTTAGAATGACTAGATGCAGGTGACAAAATAAAAATACGGACCAAATGCCATGAAAGGTCAGAGGAAGAAGTACAAAGCAGAATGAAGGATAAGGGGAGGAGGTGATGCTTTGAGCATGTAAGTACGAATATTTTAACAAATGGGAAGGCAAAGACTATTTTTTTGAAGTCAACTTATGAGAATATGTTCCAGGAGATGCCAAAAGACAGTGCCATAGAGAATTGCCTTCAAATTATTAAGATATATGTATTTGAAAGAGAAAAAATATCAATTTTCAAAATGGCTTCAGATTAAAAAAATATATCTATCTACTCAACGGTCTCCAAAATGTTTGGATAGTTTTATATTTCAGCATTTTAAAGGTTTGTTATGAAATTCAACATATTTTGGTGTTTGGTTATAATAGCTCCCAGAAATGAAAAAGATATGCAGATCCAAAATGGAGAAAAATACCTCTGACATGCTTTATTTGGAAAATGTTTAACTCTTAGGGGGAAAAAAATCTGTTTATAACTTTTCAAGTGTACAGATATAACACATTCTACAGAAGGAACATTTACATGGTTTTCAGCAACAAAATCATGTAACAATGACAGAAATATTTCCAAACAACCATCTTTAGGATAATCTTGCCATACCCAATTTTCAGCCAAAAGACAGATATTTTCCTACTTATATTGTCAACTTTTGAAAGGAATAAATTGCATGTATTGGATTTCACAAAATAGCTTCTAGTATACTCTGGAAATTACTTTAAATGATGAGTAAGTTTAGATCATAAGCTTTTGTAAAAGAGAAAGACACTACATTTGATACTTAAAGTATTATCTCTCTTGCAACAATTAAACCTATTAAGACTCTGTGTTGTGAAATACTTGAAATGTTTCTCCACATTTTATGAAAGGGATGGTAAAGATTCTATTATCCTTGACTGCCCTCCCTCCCGTGCCTCACATTCTCAGGAAACAGGATTCTATATGCCTTCTAAATACTGACCTCTGCAGCACCTCCCCTGCAACCCCAAGAACAGAGCTCTATCCTCTAGACCTCACCCCATGGTTCCTAACTTCTAACTTTATACTCACCACCTTTCTCAACAGATTTGTTAGGAATATATATATATATTTTTTTTGTTAGCATTACTAGACAGATCATAAGAACAGTAACACTACGGGGTCTTCTCATTTCCCTCCGAGTAAAGCCAGAAGTCCTTCGAATGACTACCAAGCCCTGGCTCACCTGCCCCTTCTGTCTCCTTTCTCTGGCGCCTTCACCTACTACTCCAGTCCAGGTGCTCTGGGCCTCCTGCTGTTCAACCAGCGTGCTTGCCATACTTCTGCCTTTTGGAGGGCTTTGCCCCTAATGGTCTTCCCCTAGATAGCCCAATGTCTGGTTCCTCAACACATTCGCTGCTCAGAACTCACCTTCTCAGTGATGCCGGTCTACTCCCCCTGCTTAATCCTTGGCCAGCCTTCATTTTGGGCACATCCCCTCACCCTTAGCTTTCCCAGCCCCACCTGGTCTTGAGCTACCATTTTATCTTTTCCAAAGCACTTACCACAAGAGCACATATTATATAATATACATTTTTAGTATTTCTATTTTTCATGTCCACCTATATCCCATAGATTCTAGGTTCCGAGAAAGATTTTTTTGCTTTTAAGTCAATAATACAACCTATGCACTTAGAATAATACCCTGATAATAGCAGTACTCGACAATTAGTGGACCTCTAAATCTACTTAATTAGGAAAAGCAAACTGCGAAAATTAAACAGCGTTCCAAACCTTATTAAGATCATCATTATTATTTTAAGAAAGACCATTATACTCTATACCATCCTTATTATGAACAAAAGTTTTTTAAAATGTTTTTCGAATACAAATTATTTTAATTTAATCTTCATAACAATCTTTGTGTTCAGATATGCCGTATTGATAATCCCTTTGTACAGACAACAGTGAATTCAAGTACCAATATCGATCCCTTCCTATTGTAAAATTCCCACTTCCGTCTCCAGGTGCCTTCCTGTCCACTGTGCATTATATCACTATTCAGCATACAGATGAATTTATTAGGCTTCCATGTTGGTCCATGTATTAAATATTTATAAAATGTCTTAAGATTTTTTTAAAGATAAAAAGATGTATAAATGACATCCTAGTATTCCCTTCCTACACCTCATCACCTTTCATTCCCTTATGCTACACACAATCCACTCTGGAGACTACTGGTGTATATGTTTGTTTGTTTTTTTTTTTTTTCCTGCAGCTACCAACCATTTATCAAGAAGAAATGATATAAATTGAATTACAATGTTCAAGAATATGTGATTGGAAGAAAACATTCCATATATATTCATCCTTCTCCTCAGAATTAACCTATATAGATTGCTTATTCACTACTTTGTATAAATTTGCATTTAACTACTGATCTTATTCTGCTGGGAAAATGGTTTTCAGGCTTTGCCTGGAGAAGCCTATGGAAGTAAGATTGATTTGTAGCAGGTGATTCAAATCCAGGCCATACTAGAACAAAGGGAATCAGGTTAGATCTAATGAATGATTCTGTAAGATTTTGTCTAAATGAAAGGTTCTGCTACTATAGGTTGGAAATTTTTCTCCCATACCATAAACATGATAGTTTTCTGCACACAGTGGCATTTGCTTGGCCTGGTGGTATGCAAATAATTAGGCCACAATCCTACTTTCAAAAATGAACTGGTCTTTTAAACATTTTCAGAAATATCTTTCAGGGGAAAGGAGAAAAAATGAGTGGGAAATATCAGAAAGGGAGACAGAATATGAGAGACTCCTAACTCTGGGAAATGAACTAGGGGGAGTGGAAGGGGAGGTGGGCAGGGGGTGGGGGTGACTGGGTGATGGGCACTGAGGGGGGCACTTGATGGGATGAGCACTGGGGTATTATACTATATGCTAGCAAATTGAACACCAATAAAAAATAAATTTATATAAAAAAAGAAATATCTTTCAAATTATAATATGTTATTATTATAATTAATTAACAGTCATGATCTACTCTACAAATGCAGGTCTGAAAATCCATTTCTTAATTTTCCATATAAATACCACTTTCAGACTATTCTACTGTCATGTTGAATTAACTTCTTCCATTCTTTCATTAAAATGTTTAAAATACACTATATAGTTAATAATAATAATAATAATAATAATAATAATAAAGGTCTTTTTGTAGCTTTATAAAGATATCACTAAAATATTTTTCTTTAATATTTTAAAACATTGCTTAAGAATATAATTGCTTATACAATAAGGTTTCTTTTCCTCTTTGTCGATCTACAAACCTTAACTCCTTCATAATACCAACATACCCAGTGTTATGCAAATTTATCAGTACTTCTTGAGATGAGACAAATATAAACGATTTAAAGTATATGCTATACGGGTCATGGACCAGTTGCATCAACTTCTATAAAGATGGCTTATTTTTGTGAGGAGGCAACACCAATCATAGCAATAAAGATACACAAAACTTGGGGTGTCGTCCTGACATGAAGGAACAGTGAAGCACAGCTTGTTTATCAGCCTGACAAGAAGAGTACCAGCTGGCTAATTAAGTGAGCCTAATTTAAACTAATGATGTCGATTCTCAAGATAATGTGCTAATGGCTAGAGGAGACTGCTGATGACACTTAAGAATACTCCCGAGGTGTCACAAGCCGCTGCTGCATCCAAGCAGAACCTGATTTTGCTCCACAGAAGACAAAATGAGGTCAGTTGTTTACTAGTCAGTCTTTAAAACAGCCAAATATCACCTGTCTGCCACTCTTACAAAAATTCCACAGTAAGAAAAATGTAGATACATTTGATGTTTAAAGCAACACCAACATCACCGATTCCATTAAAAGACTGTGACCTTTTACTTTTTAAGCTGCAGATAAAAATAATACTGTTGCATCCGCTGAAAGCAAATATACTCTAATGGCATATTTTATCATGAATTTCATGAAAATCTTATGTTGTCAGAAAATATGTGTCATTTTGATAATGAAATGTAACAAAGCTGTTCCAAATTTTTAAATATTTAATCCTAAATACACATTTAATACCAATCTGCACAGTCTTTTGCATGTATTTGCATGAAAAAGAAGAAGAAATATGATTTCTTAAATAAGGTCTGGATAAAACACTGGGGATCTCCTTTAATTAGATTGAAAAAGAAAGCTTGAAAGATTAAAGTTAAATAAGAGTAGTCTGTTTTTTTCTCTTTTCTTTTTTTCAAGGTTGATTTTGAACTTCACTGTTCCATTTCTTTATCCACACTATAGAAAATTCTGTGGCATCTTCTATCATGTTTGGGAGAGGACTAAGTAAATTTCTGTTATAATTAATATTCTTAGCTGTCTCTGTATAATATACACAGCTTTGGAAGAAATAAATCAACAGCTACAGCACATTATCAGGAAGTATAACTTCACTTGGATGCAAAAAAGACTGACTTCAACCCTAGCCGCAGTTGAGAAAAGTGGTCAAATTGAGAAAGGATGCTTAACATTTTACAAAATTAACTTTGTACTTTGCAGTTGCCTTTGAGTGCGGTCTGTCCTTGGATCCAAATACAGCTCAAATCACAAAGTTGTTGTAGTTGTCATTGTTTTTTTTTTTTTTTTAGTTGTCATTGTTTTTAATTTAGTGCTTTAAGTAGTTAGAGATGATCTTTCCTTAAATAGTTTTAGAACTTGAACTACTTGGATTATTAATTTTTAAGCAGAGGGTTCAATATCTAGGTCTGTAAAACCTGCCGTGTTGTTTTTAAACTGGGAAAACCTTGAGAGAATTTTTATAATTCTAAGAAACGAAATATTTTCAAGTATAAAAATAGAACCATTAGGATATTTATAATTCACCTTTAAGCATGCGCTTTTGAGGGCTACGATTTACATACCCTAAGGTAATATTAAGACAAATATAAGGATGTATTCTTTTACTCAGCAGGTAGTAGATGTGGAATTAATTATCCAAAGGGCTCACAGACTGAAATTATATGTGGTTTTGAAAGAGAAAACTTAGACAAATTAAAACCTAGAAAATTTTAGTTAAAAAAAAATCTTCTGTGGTATATATCTAAACTTTTAGGTTGGTATTTACAGTCCACAATAGGTTTCAAGAAGTAGTACTCCTATCGGAAAGAATACTAGACTGAATGTACCCGGTATGAAAATTTTCATTTTATTGATTGATTGATTGATTGAGTTTTTAATTTTCATTTTATAAACAATGGTCATCCCTAAATTTCTGTAGAACCGATTGCTGCAGAGTGGCCCAAGTCATTGCAGCTGCTCTTTCGCCCCTTCTTTCTGGTGAGGTATTCAGCAGCCCCTATAATCCAGAACCTTTCCCTTTCAGTGACAGAAGGGTACCATTCAACACCATACACCCAGCCAGAGCTGCGTGAGCAAGCCCAGGACACTCTACAGCCTCTGCCTTTTTGCTCCAAGGATTAAGTTTTCACATTTCTCCTACAACAGGAATTTATCTGGTAGGTTATTCTTGGTCCCTTCTGTTCTCCAAATGGAAGGTAGCTGTAGCAAGTGAGGCAATAAGGCAAGACGCATCCAGAGAAGCTTAAGATGCTTCTTCGATACAGAAAGTCTGCCACAGGTCAGCTTTCACCTCTAAACCCGTCTGGGACGGAATATTTTTTGTTGTTTTGTTTTAGGACTCTCAAATCAAGATTCCTTTTGTATTCCCATTGGGTTACATCATATTAACTTATGTTTTCCCTTTAATTTGTTTTTTCCCATTCGTTTTTTCAAAATTCACTACTATGACTTTCACCTTAGTACTTTCTTAGTTTCTTTTACTCTCTGCTAGGATCGGATCGTGGTTATATATTCTTTTATTCAATTCTAATAGTGTTAATTGTGACTTTTGTCCTCGTTGCGATAATTCCCAGTTTCCTTTTGATTAGTCTTTTTTGAATAACTCAGTGTTTACCTTTTACATGTTAATTCCTTTGTGTCTTTATAGACATTTCTTTATACTTTCCTTCTTTCATTCAGATTATTCTAATTTTCTTCAGCTGAATTCTAAAACTATCCAGTTAAATTAATCTATTACTGTTTTATTTTTAATTAAGGAGCTGAGCTAAATTCCCCGGCAACTCAGTCTTATTTGGATTCAACATATTTAATCATGATTACCGATATTACTTGATATTGGTATTAATATTTTACATTTACATTGGTGTTATTAATAGCGTAATGTTGTGTCAGAGAATGGGTATGAAATGATTTTCATTACTATTTCTTGTGACTTAATTTATAGCCCAGCATGTGGTCATTTTTACTAAATGCTTCACTTAGTGAATGCTATGGTCTGAGTGTCTATGTCCCCCCTAGAATTCATATCCTGAAATCCTAACCCCCAAAGGTGATGGTTTTGGGAAGTGTGGTCTTTGGGAAGTGATTAGGTCATGAGAATGGAGCCCTCCTGAATGAATTAGTGCTTTAATAAAATAGACCCATCAGAGATTCCTCACCCCTTCTGCTACATGAGGACACAGTGAAAGGGCACCAGCTATGAACCAGCAAGAGGATCCTCATAGGATCACAACCATGCTGACATTTTGATCTTGGACTTTCCAGACTCAGAACTCTGAGAAAAAAAAAAAAAATCTGTTGCTTACAAGCTACTTAGTCTGTCGTATTTGGTTGCAGGGCCACTATATTTAATATGTGTTATTATTTATTAATATATTTGATCATTGCTGGATGCAAAGGCTAACACACACGTATGTTAGTTCAAGCATAGCAACAGTGTTGTTCAGTTCACATATAGCATGGATTTTGTTGATTTATCAAGTGTTGAAGTATCAAAATCTTCTGTTTTTGATCATATACCAATCTCTACTAGTAGTATGGCAATAATCACTTGATAAAATTGTAAGCAATCACATACGTTTTTAGTCTTATATTTTCTTTTTATCATCATCAAGTAACTTGCTTTAACCTGATGCTTTGTTCCTTAAAGTTCCTTTTAAAGTCTCACATCACAGCTTTATGGTTTTGTTGTTAGTAGAATTCCTGCATTATCTATACTGTCCTTAAATGTCACTTTTTCTTTTACCTTTTTTAGAGAGTATACCTCATAGTGTGCATATGGCTAGATTTTTGTTATTCTGCCAAACAATTTTCTTTTTGTCTTTCAATTAATTACATGAGTCCATCCTAAGTTATTTTAATTGTGAGCATATTTTTTTAATTTCTACTTATTTTTTAATATTTGAGTATAGCTGACACACAATGTTACATTAGTTTCAGTTGTACAACTTAGTGATTTGACAAGTTTATGCATTATGCTATGTTCACTGTAAGTATAGCTACCATCCGTCCCATTGCATGGCTATTACTCTATCATGACTCTATTCTTTATGCTCTACTTTTAGTCCCTATGACTTACTCATTTATAAATGGAGGCCTATATCTCTCTCTCCTCTTCAATATTTTGCCCAAACCCCATCTACCTACCTCTCCTCTGGCTAATATCAGTTTATTCTCTGTATTTATAGTTTGATTCTGCTTTTGGTTGTTTATACTTTTTTTTTTCAATAAAAACATGTTTAATTCTTTTATTTGTAATACCAAACATAGCCATAGAAGGCAATCAACAAATGTACACAGAGTGAATGAGTGTGTGGATAGATGGATGATGGGATTTCATATGAAGCTGTTAAGGACTCTTAGAATGAAAAGCCCTAATGTTGAACTCATTACCACTTTTTGTGGTTCTAGACAAGAATCATGAGAGGGGCTACTTTAATATTCGACTCGAAAACATTATTGATGCCAGAAAAAGTCTTTGTAAATATAAGGAATGGTTAGATTCCAATGTCTCAGAACTACTTTGATAGTAAATAGATATAAAGCACTTCTACATGCCAAGATCTTCTATAAATGTTTTATATGCATTAATTGAGGTAATTCTAAATACAACTTTATGCGATATGTACAGTTATTAGTCCCATTTTGCAGATTATGCATATCTAATAAAGCTGTTTTAAGTTTGTTTTCTCTGAGAATCAGGAGGTCATAAGAGTCAAGTGCCCAGTAACGGGAGCCAGATTGCCTAGAAGCAAATCCTATACCACCCCTCAGTTGATGTGCAATGGAGTACAAATAGATTGCCCAAGTTAAACAACTTCAGAAAGAGCAGGGAATGAAACATTTGGGAACTTAAACCAGAATGTTTTTTTTTTTATAACCATGACCATGAGGATGTGTATTAAGATTTTTTTCTTTGACTTTAGTACATATTACTTGTTTAACTACTATAGTAAAGCCTACTAAATTACGTTTATCTAATGAAGTCTACTATTATCTTGGCTTTTGTTAAGAATCAAGTAAGAAAGAGATAATACTGTTTCTGGAATGGTAATAGAAATACCTTAATTAGCCTCTGACTGGAACTTCTGTAGCTCTGAACAGAATAAGCAAAACTGAGACTGATTTTTGTGGAATAGCCGTGTTAGTATTATGATGTGTTTATGGAATCTAAGTTTTGAAAATAAGAAAAATTAAATTATTTTTTTAATTCATTAGGCTGAAGGAACAGAAAGAGAGGACAGTGTGCAGAAAATGCATACATTTTCCAGTTATCCAAGCAATGAAACAAGTTATCAATGGCAATCAAATGTCAATGGGCTAGTTACTTGGTAAAGAATTACATACAAGTAAATTTCTTTTTTTAAATCATCTTCAAAAGCAGGGATCATTCATACCTGAACAACTTTTTGGGACTGGACATCAACAACAAGGACTCTGTCCAAAGTTGGCTGTGCAACGTAAATGAACTTGTCTTTGACATTAACAGCGGAGGCCCACACACACCTCTGAACTTCATCTCCTTCAGCTTTGGGACAGACTTCATCCTATAATTTAGAAAATAGGGGATAAAATGAATATCTTAAATTATATCATGGGTATGGCATATTAGGAGCAAAATTAATGTTTGATGCTTTACTACTTTCAGTATCAAAAGTAAAATATATATATAATCGGAGAGTGTGTGTGTGTGTGTTAAATCAAATAAAACAATATATAGTGCATATGCAAGCTCATTAAATGTATATATAAATCAATATGAATAACCCTTTGATATAAATTTCATCAAGACCTTAATCACTTATTTCTAACAGGATATAATCCTTTCATTCGTTATTACCTGTTCATAATTCAGTAACTTCAGAAATAGATAATAAATCCAATGTTTTCTCTCAAATCCTCTAATCTCAAGCTTCTTTACCAGGCATTAAATGTCACACTAAAATATATTTAGAGGTTATCTCATCGGTGGCTGCCCCCATGGCATATCCTTGATCTTTTCAAAAACTACCAAATCCACCAGAAATGATTCGAAGTTTTCTAACTTGTGGAGTATCAGAAGCTTAGAAAAATTATAATTAGGTAGCTATTCAGAATGCTTATTTTATTTTTCAATTCGGTAGCAAGGTCACATTTTATCTTTTAATCTGCCCAAGTAAATTTTTATTCTGCTCCTTCACCGTCAATTGTTTTCTGGTTGAATATTTAGAGTTTGCAAAAGAAGGCCATAAATGAGGCAAAAAAAAAAAAAAAAAAAAAAAAAAAAAAAAAAACCTCCTTTTCCTTCTTTCCTGAATTTTGTAAATACATGAATGTGAAAGGGATATTTAAGCCTTTGTGATCCACGCTGGTAGACACATCACAAACGGGAGAAACATCATTAGCTCATTTTTTGTTTCAGGTTTTTTCTTTTATCTACCGGTCTTTTGGCTTTGTAATTCTCTCAACTTACCTATAGTTAGAAAACTACTGAGAAGAGAGATCTGTTGAACTGTGCATAAAATATGTGTGTAATGATATTTATATAATGATAACGATGTAATGATAAACACTGATTCTAGCGTTTCATTTGCTTTATGGTTTAGGTATAATCACTGATTACAGATGTCTAATTTATTGATTTGTATAATTCCAGTCAGTAACGCTTAAGTTAGAATACTCTCCTTCTTTAATTCAAATAAAAACATTTTTTTCCGGCTGACATTCCATTCACCATTTGTATTTAATAACCATATAACACAAGGAACAAGGTTTTCATTATCAACACCACTAAGCATTCTTTGACTCTAAAGATAATACTGACAGCAAATAAACCACATTTGCCATATAGTAATTAAAATGGATATGCCGCAGTAACACCTTTTGGGGGAGCACCAGCATAGTAGGTGGTTTTCCTGTTTGCATAAAATTTAGATAATGACGTAAAAACCAGAGCACTTTGGAAGGAGAGCTCGGTGTGTGGTCTGCTGTTTCTCTCCTCTAAAACTTCAGATCTGATTCAGGGAGAACTTGGAATGTCCTCTAATTTTTAAGATTCAGTCCAGAAGTTGCCAGGTACAATCAAGACACGGGGAACATATAATGATAGTGTTTTCCTCTAAACAGTACAGGCTGTTTCCAGGCTTCCAGAACAGAACCAAACAAATCGAAAACTAAACATCCAATGTGTGCTTCTGGCAGTTCTGGAAGCATGACATTAATTCCATTACACAGAATGTACCCTAATCACTGTAACATGATTACCAGTGGGGTCATCCCGAGCAATGTCCACGGCCCCCTTCAACAGGCAGGACAAACCTGAAATCTGTCCCCAGCACACGTACAGAATAGTCTCATTCATCAGTTCACTGAAACATTATTTTCTATGCCAAACATATTTCTCCAGAAGTATATTAAATATTTTTGACAAGAACCTATTTTGTGAGAATCCAGGACTCTTAATATGTACTTGAGAGGCATGAAGATGAGGGGGGGGGGGAGTGGGAGTTGAGGTCGATGAAAGGCTCTGAACATAGAAAAATTGTTTATAAATTCTTTGCTGTTGTGTAAAAGCTACCAACAAAATCTGCCAAAATAATAGGAAGTGTGAGTGACCTGACACATAACTGTCAGTGAAACAACTGCCGAACCAGGAGCAATTTCCACCCCTTTGTTTGCTACAAAACTATTCAACAGTAAAATAAACTGCTCTGCTGGGAATTATTTCCTATTTGTATGCTGTCTCCATTAGATGTCCCTGACCAGCCTCACAATCATTTTTACAAAGCCATTAAAAGTTTCCTGACAGCCACCCTGAGTTTTCTTTGCTTCACTTTATGTTATTATTTCAGATTATCGTCTATTAGGTCCCATTTTACAACAGCACTCTTATTTTTTCAAATCGCATAGATTAATATTTATTTCTGTGGATAGGAATTTTAGAGGAATGTTTTTCACATGCATTAGGCATTTAATGAGACAAAGGAAGAGCTCAAAAAAAAAACAAAGATGCAAAATAAAATTAAGATAATACATACTGATGAGGAAAATTGTCAGGAATTAGATCAAGAAGTTTAATTAAATCACTTTTTATAGAAATGTACACCCACCGTTTAGACTAAAAGGAATTGATAAGATATTAGACCTAATAAGGATGAGGGTCAAAAGGAAAAAAGATAATTCTAGTTCATAGTTAGAATTCATCTGTTTCCCTTTACGTCATTTCCATATTCAATTACATATATTCTTCCAAAATTTTAAAGGCAAACAAGGTATGTTTCTAGTGATGATAGAAGTTTGGATTTAACAATTAAAATAGTGTTGATGATTACTGATTGTTAAACATAAGTAGGTCAAATAGGTGGATATTTGCATTCATCTTCTATAGGACTTTGCCATTTTCATTTATTGTGTTGTCTATTAAAAACACTTTTCCCTGGGCGTTTGGGTGGCTCAGTTGGTTGAGCCTCCAACTCTTGGTTTCAGCTCAGGTCATGATCTCCAGGTCAGGCTCACACTTAGCATGGAGTCTGCTTGAGAAGATTCTCTTCCTCTGCCCTTCCTCCTTCTTGATCAATAGATGTCTCTCTCTCTCTCTCTCTCTCTCTCTCTAATAAAGTAATAAATAAAATCTTTAAAAAAATCACTTTCCCATCAAACCTCTAAATTCTAATCTCTCTTTCCTTTTCCTCATCGTCCTTCCTCATAATCCTCCTTTCAGCACATCTTCCATCATTCATAGTGAGGACAAATGTTATTTGTCACAAGCACCTCCATTTCCCTTGCATCCTACTCAGTAAATTTCTGTCATTATCCCCTCCTCTCATCCTTCTCTTGAATCACAAATTTGTCCACTGTCCTTTGCCTTCAGAAAGATTCGGCCTATATTTAATTTGTAATTGTAGTCATGTCTCCAACTATTCAAACACGAACACTCCCTTGTAATTTAAGAGGCAAAGGATAAGGAGACATTAATTGGATTTTGTCTTCTTTCCCTTCCAGTCATCCAACTAATTCTCTTCAGACACTAAGGTGTCTAGAGATGTACTTCCATTTCCTGACCCTTCAGTCTAAATTGTTCATACTTCAAACTGACTTTCATCATCCTCCCTCTTTCAAAAGAGGGAAGATCACCACTGGCCTCAGAATTTCCAATCATTAGTCTTTACTTCTTGTTGGCGAAGCACTCATTGAGTACTTACGATGTGAGAGATATCGTGCAAAACTATATGTGGAAATAAAGCCACGAATACACAAGAATGCCTGCATTGCTTGTAATTTCTGATGCATTTGGCAATTCAGACTTTGATTCTTCCAAAAATGTTCTTTCATTTTTGTAAGGCAAAGATCAGCAAACAATGGCCCCAGGCCAAATTCATACCATTGCCTATTCTGATACATGGCCCAACAACTGAGAACATTTTTTTGCATTTTTTAATGATTGAAGAAAATCAAAAGAAGAATACTGTTCCGTGACATGTAACATTATACGGGATTCAAATTTACACAAAGGTTTATTGGAACACAGCCAAATCCATTCATTTAAATATTGTCTATGACTGCTTTCACACTATAATGACACAATAATCATGTCGACTGCAAAGCCTAAGATATTTACTATCTGGACCTTTGCAGAAAAAAAAAAAAAAAAAAACAATGCTGTTGATCCCATTTTTGGATATATCCCTATCTTACTTACCACTGAAATCCTGTAATTCTGTCTATAGTGGCTTTTTTATCTTATGTTCCTTAATTATGATTCAGGAAAGGTAAGTCTCAGGTTTTGGTTTTTCTACTCTATTTCCTTTACCTTAAATTCCTTTGAGAGTGCATTTTATTTATTTATTCATTCATTCATTCAGTCAGTCAGTCATTAATTTTAGAAAGGGGGTGAAGAGGAGCAGAGGGAGATGGAGAGAGGGAATCATTAGCAGGCTCCATGCCCAGCACAGAGCCCGACACAGGGCCGGATTTCAGAACCCTGAGAGGATGACCTGAGCCAAAATCAAGAGTGAGATACTTAACCCATTGAGCCACCCAGGCATCGTGAGAGTGTATTAATGCTCAGTATCTTATTGTAATCATGGTCAGATGATACAAAGATATTAATCTGTGGCCTCATCAATCAATGGTCTTCTTCTATCAGCCTCTTTACAGCAAAAAAAAAAATCTGTTAAATGCATAATTTGAAATAGAGACATGATAGCAAAAAGTATACTACATTACAGGTGATTCAAAACTAAATAGAAAATTAAAAAGGGTAAAATACATACACACATACATGAACCCACATAAGGAAATTACAGACAGATGATAGTAGATAGATATTAGGGAGAGACACACAGATGATATAGAGATTATCTATCTCTAGATAGATAATCTCTATTGGTTTGGTTTATATTAGGAAATTAAAAAAAAACTAAGCAATTCTATAAAATAAAAGAAAGATTATTGCAGAATAAAATAACAAAGTAAAATTTAAAATAATAATCATGCATAAGCCTATCTATAGAACTAAGTATAAACAATAATCTAAGGAATGCCAGGCCTAGGAGCATAGGAAACAAAAGCACTAAAAAGGCAAAGTAATGAAATACAGATAGGGTAGGGTCTCTAAGATACACAGAAAAGTAAATGTGTGATCTTTTGCATAATTTAGAATACAAATGCATTAAGTAACATACAGATCTGTGAATAAAAATGAACTGCCATTATCATTATAAAAAAGGGGAAATAAGTTTGTAACTTATAAAGTGATCTAAGATCACTTAGATCTTAGATCTAAGACCTTGTGAGGTCAACCATACCTAACTTGGGCATTGAATTTAGCAGCATTGTGGATTCACTCAAGGGTGGTATGTGGACACTCCTAGTAATTACTGGAAATGCATATTGAGTCAAAGAATGAGAGAAAGTCAGTTTGATGTTTTGATCAACATGTAGCATTTAAGTTTAAAAATTTGTAGATATATTGTAGACCCGGTTCTCTTACTGATGTGCTCACTAGTTATTCAAAATAAATTGATTTTAGTAGTTGTATATCATTTAATTTTTTCTGTTTCTCTAGTAGTCATGCTTCCTAAGAATGGTGAGATCATTCCCTCCTTTGGCAGTAATTGAGAATTGGTAGGAGTAGAGGGTCTTGGCAAAAAGAAAAAAAAAATGAAGAAGAAAAACATTAAAAAAATCTTAAAAAAAAATAAAATAAATAAAAATAAAAAATAAAAAAAAATCTTATTGTAAATGTATAACTCCAATCTTCATTGTTCTCCAACAAATAGTCTGTTTTCTAGCTAGAATATTCTCACCAAAATTTCATAAAAGCCAGTGATTTTCCACATCTGCTAAAGAGCACACCACACATTTTCTTAATCAAATTCTTCTCAGTCTACATTTGGCAGTCGTACTTCTAATACCTGTGTGACTCATGCCTAACAACTATGGGTCTCATTGATTTTCTTTTTGTCTGAACTTCCATAGCATTTTATTTTGTGCCACATAACTTGGCATATAACCATGTACTATCATCCTCAATTGAAGTGTTAGCCTTTGCAATTCCCATATTTTTACATTTTCCAAACACAGTAGTGAAGGTACAGTACTTCCTCAGTAAATAATTGTTTGAATGTCACTTATCATAGGAAAAGAAAAGTCAAAAGTATATATTCTCAGTCATGCCATATCATCCAGAATGATTGAGAAATTGAATTCTAGAGCAGGACTATTCAAAATGTTGTCTCTGAACAGCTGCCAGTTGGCATATCATTTGTTACCAAGCTGAGAATAGTCTAGAAATTGAAAATAAACATTTAGAACCTTTCATAGCAATTTGACATCGCCATAATAGCCATGTCCTCTATATGATCAGTAGACTTACATCGCCTTGACCAGGATTTAGACCAGTTTGGGTGGTGTCAAACTTGCCTGGAAGGTTTCTTGGGATAAAAAAATATCTATTAGTTAAAAAAGAAAATGGATTGAGAACCAGAACCAAAGTGATTTTTTTTCCCAAAACAGTTTAAGTTTTTTGATTTTGAGCCTTCTTTTCTGCTCTCTGCTTCTCTTTTTAAAATCCGGACTATCATAATCTGAGTCTATTGAAATCTGTAGAAAAGTGAATAATGAATCACTTTTAAAAAGTGTTCACTTTATCAATAGAATGCAAATAATTATTCTCAGTGAGTTTTTTTTTTTTTCATTTTATCATGAATCAAGACAAATGAAACAAAGGTTCTTTTGTACTGATTGGGATGTTTAGGTTAGAATTTCTAGGATATTTTTCATAGCCATGTGGAAATATATATAATCAAGGATAAGCTTTTTTTTAATACACTGAATACAGTGTCCTCTGTTGATCTTGTTCTGCAATATTTAAAAAAAATACAAGATCTTACAATAATGTACAATTAATTTGATATCAGTGGTTATGGCCCTGTTGGACCATTTTTTTTTAAAAAAGAAAGACTATGAAGTTTAAGTACTTTCATCATGTTTCAATTGAGACTACTGCTTATAACTTGAGCAGTACAACTGATGTTTTTCTATAATTACATAAAATTAATTTATCTAATTCTATTTGCTATTTCATTTATTAAAGTGCATAAACAGTCTACTCAAAGCATAGGTAGTCATGGAAATGTAGGAGGTGATTTGCCTTCATTTGTCCTATCTTAGAAAACCACCTACAGCATGATTTTGAACCTAGGATATAAAAATTACAAAGGCCACATCACAGATATTTCATCCTTTCTTTTAGCAGAAGAAGAATGTATTTATGTCTTTTAGTGTTACAATAAAAATGGAGCTGATGACATTACACTGTCATAAATTGAGAACCAGTTTCTTTAGGGACAATATATCGGAGAAGTTATGAAAACAGGCTTTGAGGTCAACCAGACCTAGAAGTCATATCCAGCTTTGCACTCACATTAGCTGTGTAAATACTTTTTTTGACTCTCATTTACTTTAGTGGAATAACAATATTATCTATCACATAGGATTATTATGCACATTAAATAAAACCAAAAAAAAAAAATAAATAAAAAAAATAAAAAATAAAATAAAAATAAATAAATAAATAAAACCATATCTGAAAAGGTCAAATGATATAATGTTAGCTGTAATTTTATTTTAAAGATTTTATTTATTTATTTGAGAGAAAGTAAACACATGCACATGAGCAGGGGCGAAGGGGAGAGAAAGAGGGAGATGTAGACTCCTCCCTGAGCAGGAAGCCTGAGGTGGGGTTTGATCCCATGACCCCAGGACTATGACCTGAGCCAAAGGCATACACTCAACTGACTAAGCCATCCCGAGCGTCCCATACCTGGTATCTTCATATAGAAAATTTCTGGGGTCTATATTTCATGAAACTATAATAGTTTACATATTTTTCATACATTGTTTTAATTTTAACAATATTATGGAGAGAAGTTCACTGAATATTTGTTTCAGAGAGTTACTTTAAGTACGGAATAATTGTTACATTGAGAGAATTATGCAAGATAATTTTTTTTCCCCTTTATCATTTGGTAGTTCTGTGACATTGAGCAAATCACTTAACTTTTCTCATTTCATCTGGGAGTTGAGGAGACTAAGTGAGGATTTCGTAGATTGTTTTCAAAAAAGAAAACAAAGGTACATTAGATAAGAATAAAAATTAAAAATTAATTTTTAGAGTGCTAAATTTCAAATGTCTACAGAATATAAGAGAAGAAAACTGCAGGTCTTTTGTAAATGTGTCCTGGTTCTCTTGTCCTGGCCAGGGTTTGGTCCAGGTGCCAGGAGGCACTGAGAGTCCCTGGGGCAGGAACTTAATGTCTGCTGGGAAAGGCATCAATTTGGATAATGGAGAGGCCAAATTAAACATCAAAACCAGTGTTGAGTTAGTTTGAAGGATCAGTAAATAGTTTGGCTTAAAGGTGTTGGTATTAAACGCTAATATCAGGCACTAAAAATATTGGACAAATATGGTGGATATCAGAAAGTGTACATTATAGGGACCCATGTGGTTCATGGTGGATAACTTAATTAAAGAACAGTGGGGACAGTTGAAACTGAAGAAAAGTTGTGTTTAATTTTGTTCCCTAATATAATGAAGATATGATTTGTATAGAAGTAATAATAGTCCTTCCTGACTTTGTTTTACAAAGCACAACTAGTATGTTGGTTAGCTAGAGAGAAAAAAAATAAGATTAACAAATTTTTTTCTTATCAGATAACACATGAAGGTAAGGGACTAAAAAGGAAACAAAAGAAAAAAAGAAAAGAAAGAATAAATGAGAGCAACCAAGCTGAGCTAAGTACGCAAACTTTTCTTTAAAAAAATGAAAAACTCATTATAACCATGATATCATTATGAACACTAATGAATATCATGGGAAGATGGGGCTTATTTCTTTCAAATATGTCCTACATTCTAGTTTCTTTAAGTAGCAGCACAAAATACTTGTTCAAATGGTCCTTCCAACTATTGATTAGTAGACATCAATAAAAACGATCAATAAAGCATTTGTTTAAATGCCAAATGTACACATTCCGCTGTACAATTTTTGTGACAGCTGGATATCTACTCTTTCTTTAACTTGGAGAAGAGAGAGACTTTGTCACTGTAAGATAGACTTTTAAATTTTGGCTAAAGAGCATAATAGCTCTGTTAATAGCTTCCCATCATTTGATTGGGTTCTTCTGTTTGAAGCAATACATTCTATCCTAAATTTTGCATAAAAGTCCTTAAATGTTAAAGATAGTTTGTTAATGTGGCTGCAAAACATGGATCCCAAAACTGAACTTAAGTTTTTTTAACCTCAGACCAACTTGGGTAATTCATTTTCTTTGCCTTCCTGATTATCCACTTCATAGGTATTATTTATTTGTTTCAAAATCTATAATTGCTTTAAGTAATATGATCGGAGCACAGAGAAATGAAATCTGTCAAAATACAATTGCTTGTTTTTAGAAGACATCGTAAATGAATCTCTTTGGGTTAATTTACCTTCATGTTTTGAAATTCTTATATTAAAATGGAGTAAATTAAATTATTTCTTATTGTTACAAGTCCACAGGATGAAGAGGAAACAAAGTTAAACTTTTAAGGAAAAGTGTTGAGCAGTTTCAATTAGAATATCAAAAACAATATAAGATCTCCTTTCCTTCTTTACAGGTTTATCTCTTCTTTTTTTTAGTAGTGATACAGAAGACTTGATAAAGTGCATTTTACAATTTTTTTCTTTTTTGGAGACATTAGTAACCGAGCAACACCGGTTTTATTGATCATCTTTTTAAATAGCATATGCAATCTCTTCCTTTGATTAGCTTAATTTGCTTGTAACTATTTTAAAAATTTTGACATAAAACATAAATTGAGTTAATTTTACAGTTGTTGGAGTATCTGCATTTGGTTAAATGCAATGTAATGTCATTTAGGAGTTGAACTTTTTTCTGTAGCACATAATCTCACAATGCAGATGGTGACATGTCATTTTGATCGAGTTTTTCCATCTTCCCATATTGTCCAGCACAGAAGTGCCTTATGTGGAAAGCAGGCTTAATAGTTTTTGCAAGACTATTATTTACCAAAACAAATTATTTTGAAGGGTGCTAGATTTATCTTCAAAAATTATAAAGCTGTTTATAGGATAACTATGCATTTCTGTTTTTAAACCCTATTGTAAGGCACACATAAGTTTGTTACACATTAGAATGCCTGAAAAACCTTACACTGTACCTTTTAGGTCATTACTCTTTTAAAAATTATTTTATCATGATTTATATTATTTACTGTTTAATTATTTCACAAACAACCTTATAGTTGATTTCTTACAGATAAATAGTGAAAAGATACTGCCCAAATAATTTATACTCCTATGTATTTTGCTATGTTTGTGTCAGTTAAATAAAAACCATGCAAATAGACCCATTTTTAAAGCATGTTTTGCAAACGTTTAGAAATAAATGTTATATTAAAATAACAATTTAGTTCTGCACCTACTTTACTTACAGGTAGGAAGATACAAACCAAAGGTACATTTTCTTTGTCCTTTGTCTTTATTTTTTTATTTTACTTATTTACCTATTTACTTAATTATCCTTTGTCTTTAAAGTAAAGTCTTTACTTCTCATATAGCCCACAGAATTATATTTTGTATTGTCTCTTCTTTCTTTACTGATGAATTAGATAGGCATTCGCCACACTGTCCAGTTCAGAAAAAATCTTGAGTAATAACATGAAAACCATATTGAGTGAGAATTCACCACCACCACCTCTGCAATTTAGGTCAATGCAAACAAATCCTTTAAAATGTATACAGAATGTCTAATCAGATATGTTACTACTTTATTCCACCTTTAAGTTTTCCAAAAGTGAACTTTTGAACTTACTTGGAAGTAAAATAAAGTAGTAAAATAACTTTTTAGGAAATTATATTAGTGGATAGCTATATGTTGAAAATGACACATTAAAGAGTTCCTTATTTTTAACTGAAGTACAGTTGGTAACACAGTGTTACACTAGCATCAGTGTAGTAGATGCAGTGACTTGAAATGTCCATGTAGCTCCCATCTGTCACCTACAATGCTCTTCCAATACCATTAGCTATAGTCCTTGTGCGGCACCTTTGATCCGGGTGACTTACTCATTAAAAGTTACTATTTTTCAATAAAGATGATACTAGTGTATAGATTTTTAAATATGCTAAGTTCATTTCTTTCTGCCCTTATCAGAGGGAGTACATTTTTCATCTCAAAATAGAGGTGAGGTAGGAGTGCCTCTTGGGGTCTTTTTCAGGACAGAAGAAAGTACACTAAAAAAAAAAAAAAAAAAAAGTGCACTTAAGATAGAGTCAGGAAATGGATCCAGTTCCTGAAACAAGAAACATTTTGGTGGCGATTTCAGGCAACTTGGACTGCTAGTAGCTGTACCACTCGATAGTGGCTCGTGTCCATTTTCTTTAGCACTGCACAGATGAGATTTAAAAAGGGAATGGATGATTGCTGTGCTGTTTGGCAAGTCCTAGATGAACTTTAGGTTTTGCCTTTAATTTACTGAACAATCTGTAGTGTGTCCCCTAAAAATGTTTTAATAAAATTTTGAAGACGAATTACTAAGATCCCTGCAAAAAAAGGAGTTTTAATGGGTAATAAATTAGTGGTTTAAATAGTTAAGAGGTAAATAATCAGGTTTGAGGTTTTGTTTTGAGGTTTAAGCTCCGTTTTTTTTAATTCTTCTTATATAGTTGAATCTCTGATTTTTTTCTAAGAAACATATGAAACCATTATAGGAGAAGTACAAAGAGAAATGCAAATATGTTTTTTTAAATGCTTTCAGCAATTAATTTTAATTTTTAGCAATTCAAACATTTAATAACATAAATTGAAGGCATTAATCTGCTGTGTTGTTTTTTCTTTCTAAACCACCTCTCAAATTGTCCAAACTGGGACTTATGACCTATCTGAAATAGGAGAATGGCCTTAAAGAAATGACCAGCCTTTGGTGTTTAATTGTAATTATGACAACTATGTTTAAAATATAAAATGTAAACAATAAGAAATCAAGCAACAGCTTGGAAAATTAAAGTCACGTAGAAATTTTAGAAATTTGCAAGAAAAATAAGGACTAAGATTTAACTATATCATTAAAATTATAAATATAATCCCCCAAAGCATTAAAATGATTACATAATTTTCAACATATTTAGAAAGAGGAAAATTTAGGAGCTATATAAGCAAAATTGTTATTGTTCATAAAGAAACACCAATAGAAAATATCTAATTGATAATTCAAGAGCTATCACTACTGAGCATATTCTATAAAATGAGTAAATGTAATTGCTTTCATGCAGTGGAACTGGGAGTAGTGAGACATGAAGAAAGAAGCTACTACTTTTGATCTAAGCTCTTTTGCATTATTTTTTTTTATCATGCAAGTCTATTATTTTGAAAAAAGAATAGGTACTTTTGTTGTGTGTAAAATTAATTCTTAAACCAGTAACTATAGTTTAAGATCTATATAAGGAAGATTTCTGTGATTTTATAAATCTCAAGTAAAAAGTTTTCATACTTAAAGATATTTGTATGAATAATTATTATAAGTTAAACTCTTCAATTTTATCCTTAAGAAATCTCCACTGAAAAATCTAAATTACTATAAGCACATTTCTTTCTGAAGTGCATAAAATATACTTGCATGTGTGTAGTAAGTCCTAGTTTCTCATGTGAAAAAACGTTTCCAAATGATGACAAAAGATTATCTAAGACGCATACGTCATTCTGGTCATAGTCATCCAAGTAACTTGGCTGGTTCTCATGAATAATTCTTGTGGAAGGATTAATCTGCTTTCATAGATAAAATCACCTGCTATTCAACTCCACTAAGATGCTGTTGCACAATTTACATGTTTCCCACTGTTGTTAGGCTTACATGCTTACAGCCTAATGGAAGCAAAATGTGAGAATTTTAAAACGGTATGATTTTTAATCAATACTTGGAAGACCTCAAGTCTAGTGCTTCAAAGACCCAAATTCATAAATCTATTTCTTTTAATATCTACAGAGTAATCTACTAAGAAACAGAGGTAGTTTACATTACTCTCTTTAGGAAGCTCTTCGCAGGACATCACTGCAACCACAAAGGGATAAAAACTTAAATCTTTACCATTCTATAACTCTTTTTAAAGAAAAGCCATGTTTGAATAGAGGCCCGTTGAGAAAAGAGTAAGTGGGGGAAACACTACTCTCTGAAACATATAGAGGCGTTGAATTCAAAAACTTGTTCAACGGTTTCATGGGGAAATGAATGGTCTGCTTCACATAAAAGGGTTGGCATTTTAACAAATATTTTTGTGAACAGAGTTTGGATAGAAGGTAATTGGATTAGAAACAGAATGAAATGCTGTAAAGGACAATGTGGAGGTATGAGTAAAGGAACGGCTGAGTGCCCTGAGAGCTTCAGTAAGGGAGAAGACAGAAAGAGAAAGAAAGAAATGTGAACTGTGTGTGTGTGTTTCCCTATTTCTAATTTCAGATTCAATTTCTTGATGTCTAAGTATTCTGAAATACTGCAGACAATCTGTTCGTGTACTAATTTCATTCTAACAGAGTACTAGTAATATTTATTTATAAAAGTAAAATAATTTTCATGTGTGGGATTCCCAAACCCAGAAAACAGACATTCCCGAGGTGATTCACATCAGACTCCCTGTAGAAAGTCTGTCCCTCTGCAGTTCAGCACCATTTAATTTACCATTAAAAACAGTAATAAAACCTTCACGTCTCAAAATATAAGACCCATGCATGATAAGACACGTGTGATTTTCATTTAAGCTTTTCCAGTACCCATGAAAGAATAAGTAGCATCATGGTATCTGTGAAGAACTGCAGATCTCTGATAAACTAACACAGAAGCAATGGAATGTAAAAGTATTAAAAAGTAAAGAATGAGAGATAAAGATGACAGAATAGGTGAAAACCAGAAGAGTGGAAAAGCTGGCCATCTTGGAAAAGCCTGTCATCCTTGAGTTTGCAATTTAAACTTTTTCCAACCCATTTCAGTTTGCATTCTGAATTCATAAGTCTGGGAGAGAATTCTATTTGCTTGAAGTTCATACTATAGGGGACAAGATGAAATCATCTGTACACCTAGGATAAATATAGCAAGAGTCATATCTAGTGAGGCTATATAACAAAAAAGAAAAAAAAAGGAAGGAGATGAAAGTATAACTAAACCGTGTTGCATGAATCCTCACCAACTCACTATCAAAAGCTGGAACCCGGTGTAATCTGACATTGCACCAAAATTGAATTTTTATTTAAAGCAAGCGAACGGCATCTTCTGAGAGCTTTGATGAAAAATTCTATATTCTAAGTATATCAGCTTTTACCTAAATGTTACTAATTAATGAGTTATATCGGAAATTGCATTGCCATTCTCAGTATCAACAATGACTTTGAAAAATATGATATTTATGTTTAATCCTTTCATGGGGAAAAAAATAATTCCAAGAGACTCATTTCCACTACTCTCACTCAAGACATTTATCTTCTAAAATCCCCAAGGAGTAGTTTTTTTTTTTTCCTGCAATAGAACTCCACAAACTATCTTCTACAGCCTATCTGCACAGAATGTTTTGACTATGTGATCCTGAATTAATAGACCCATGAGGTTTTATCTACCTTCAAACAATTCATTGATAAATTATTCTATAACATATTTTTCACAAACACATTAAAAGAGCACTACCTTGTGGGAATTGTAAAGTAAGGAAGAAATGAGATGTATATACGTTTAAACTTCGAGAATGCATAAAAGACTGAGTGGCCCAAGGCTCTGAGCAATGGGATTTTCATTAAATTCATTTAACAAATGCTGTTTGACTCCTGCCATGTGTCAGGCCACTGCACCTAACCATGTCGGGAATACAAACATGAATTTAATAGGCCCTTGACTGGAAGAGACAGTAAGATGTGATGGTTAAGTTCGTATGTTACCTGGGATTTGACTGGGCTTGGGTGCCCAGTTGTTCGGGCAAGCACCAGTCTTGATGCTGCTGTAAAGCGTTTAGAGGTGATTAGCACAATTGTTCTTTAAGTGAAACATCACGTTCCAGGATGTGCGTGGACCTCATCCACTCAACCTAAGGCCTTAGGATTTAATAATGAGTTTTCCCAAAGAAGTAGGAATTCTGCTTCAAGTGGTCCACACGGAAATCTGCTTGAATCTCCAGTCTTCCAGGTTTCTGACTCAAGACTCACAATATCAGCTTGTGTCTGAGTTTCCAGGCTACTGGCCTGACCTGTGGCTTCCAGACTCCAGACTGCAATACCCACTCTGCCCTGAATTTTCTGCTGGCTGTCCTGCCCCAGGGGTTTTGGACCAGCCACGCCACCCACCATCACCTGAGACAATTTCTTGAAATAAAAAGATAGAGATAAAGACAGAGGCAGAGAGAGATGGAGATAGGGATAAAGATAGGGATAGAATCAGAGATAGAGAGATATAGATACAGACATTAGTTCTTTTGGTTCTGTTTCTCTGGAGAAAAGTTTTCTCCTCACACGATACTCAACAACTTCCTCAGGAAATTAATTTATAATTAAAAATGTAAATCTAGAAATGTAGCACCAAGTAGCTTATACACGCTGAAATTGGCATTCTTTTCTTTTTTAAAAAAAATTATTTTTTTATTTATTCATGAGAAACACAGGAGAGAGAGAGAGAGACAGAGACACAGGCAGAGGGAGAAGTAGGCTCCATGCAGGGAGCCTGACATAGGACTCGATCTCGGGTCTCCAGGATCACACCCTGGGCTGAAAGCGGTGCCGAACCGCTGAGCCACCCTGGCTGCCCGCATCTCTTTTGCATTTAAACAGAAAGCAAAAAAGAGCTTTGCATAAGAAATAATTATTTAGTTGGACATTTATTCTCAAAGCATAAGAGGATCGATTTCTTCTTACTTCTACTGCTGTATACTTGTGTACCATGAAGGTGCCTGTGTATACATATTCCAATTAATTAAGTTTTATTAACACTAAGCAATAAAAAATAACAGAATAAAATAAAAGTCTATTTACTGCAGTTTTTATTTCATATATGTGGACTATAATAATTGCATAGGACACATCTTTCTTTTTTGATATTCATTGAATGCCACCATATTCTTTAACAGTTACAAGCAAGACCTAGTTTTAGCTAAGTCACAATTTTTGATATTATTCCCAGTGCTTTGAAAATATGTAGGTCAGCTGAAATGTATTTGTGTTTTAATTTCAACATTCAAAGCAACAGAAAGACCATAAATTTAAAAGACACACACACATTTGGGATATTTGGGTGGCTCAGTCGGTTAAGTGGCCAACTCTTGATTTCAACTCAAGTCATGATCTCAGGGGCCTGGAATCATCCCTGCATCTGGCTCTGTGCCCAATGGGGAGTCCCTCTCTCCCTCTCCCTCTGTCCCTCCTACCATTCTTGCCCTCTCTCTCAAATAAATGAATAAATCTTGAAAAAAATAAAAAATCACAATTTGATAGTTGTTTTCTTCTTAAAAGTACAAATCTGATATTTCTTACTCCATGCTTATTCTTCCATTTCAGTATTAAATTTTTTTTTTGGTAAATTTTTGTTTTATATAATATAAGAACGCTAACTTTTATCCTTATGCTTTCTTTCATTTTGCATTACGCATTCCTAGCATAAACTCATATGTAGGACGGAAATGATTTCCAAAGGTTGTGATTTGGAAAATCTGATGCAGCAAATTAGTTCCTCGTAACCACTTTTGCTCTGACGCTCACTGTTGACGGACGCTTGCAGATAAGGGTGGGCAGGTTGAAGGAAATGAGCAAAAGCTATCATTATGGAGTTTGGTCATCACTTCTTCAACTTTTAATTTTTGTAGAAAATTATATACAATTTATTTATGTATGTAATTTCTCACTATATAGACCCATATATATAGAGAGAGAGATAAATCTACATAATCCTATGTAGTTTCTCCTTAAGTTGTTTTAGGAGAAGGTCCATGTATTCAAAAGCTTTAAAGAGAGACAAATTCAGGTAAGTAAACTCACATCCCTGTTGTCCAGACACGTCACAATAGTCGCCTCAATTTTTGTTTATTTTTTCAGCTTTAGATTCCAAATAGTTAAATTAACTCATCTGGAGCCACCAAAAAATGTCCTGAAAAAGCATATTCTTTAAGATTTGCACTGTACCAAATTGTATTAAACCATTTAAATACTCTGGAATAGCACACTTGCAATGTAGGAAGAAAACTCTTTGTCTCTAAATTTGCAAATCAAATTCATGAGGTGACAGTTTTGTGATGAGAAGTATGCGTTTCACAGATTCTTATTAAGTAACTGAAGTTTCAAATTCTGTGATAAAACCAACACATATGTGTCAGCTACAAAACTGTTGGTCCTGTAGTACTCAGAGATATACTCTCCCGCAAAATTATTTTGCTTTGATTTAAAGCATTTTATTTTATTTTATTTTGATTTAAAGCATTTTAATGCTACATTTCCCATATCTGTGTGTTAGCCCAGATTTTTCATACATAATGTTTTTTATGAAAATATGAAGGTGGTATAAAATGCATGATTTGCTTTATCTCACGCAAATAATTAAATTTTTATATATGCATTTATTTATTTACACACCACACATATACCTTATTCAAAGTGGTCAAAGTGATTCAAATAATAGCTTATGTGATTATAAAACAAAACAAAAATTGTATGTGCGACTTAAAATGTCTCACTTGTTAAATTATAGCTTAGCAGAAATGATAATTCCATTTAGTAATTTAGCTTACAACTGAAATATTTTTAAATTGAAAATGTCCCATTTGTTTTCTTTTCTTTTAAAGTTTCATTTATTCATTTGAGAGAGAGAAAGAGTGCATGCACACACCAGTGTGGGGCGGGGCAGAGGGCGAGACTGTTTCAAGCAGACCACTTGCTAAGCAGGAGCCAGACATGGGGCTCCATCTCATTACCCATGAGATCATGACCTGAGCAGAAACCAAGAGTTGGATGCTTAACTGATTGAGCCACCCAGGTACTGCAAAATGATAAATTGTCTCCATGTATTAATATACAGCAACAACACTGGCTACTGGTAGGCTGAAAATAGGAGTTGAAAGTAAAAATTATAAACAATGGCATTAAATATTTAGTTTACTCATCTCTCATGGCCATGCCAACCTTAAAAATGAATATCAAGAGAGGGTCCATAATGAGGTCTACCAATATCTTATCTTACTTTGGGTGTTTGGTGCATGTCCAAACTTGTGTGGGAATACATAAATAACACAGCTACCTTTAATATTACATATTTTGGTGTATACCTGTTTATGTGCACATATATTTAAATAGATAGCTAGATAGCTCTGGTAATATAATTATAATTTATAGTCCCTAATATATATATATTATTTATATATATTATGTATATATATATTCAATACCAGTTTTGTTAGATATTATTTTATTTTATGAATGCTGTACCAATATTTTACAGAAAAAGAATCTTCTGGGATGGATAAAGTACACATAAATAAATTAAAGAATTGATATTTTTCTCTATAAATCTCAATATTCATTCCATTGAGACCTCATAAGGATGAGATGAAAAATAAAAGGGAATCAATATATATAAAGCAGCTAATAGATCCAAATTTCCCATCAGATTATTTACATGCTATTTTCTTTCATTTTGTTAGGGTAACCATTGCCTACCAAAATGTGAGACGTTCTAAATTAGGGAGCAGGTAAAGTTATTACACTCTGTTCATTCTACGTATTTCACTTCTATTGCCTTTATTTTATTTAGAACAAGTAATTAGGAACACACAACATATCATCTTTCCTCCTCAAATATAAAACTGCATAGAATGACAGCCAGTATCACAGGTTTAATATTTTCCTCCCCAAACATTTCATATACGCATGGGATTTCATTGTGTTTCCAAAATATAATTCTACTTAACAAAACCGCTGCATAAAACTGCAAAGGAAGTTTTTAAATACTTGCCTGAAATCCAAGGAGCTTTTCACTAGGCTTAATGTGCCTCTGAAATTCACATTCTATGGGTTGTATCACTTTGATTCCATCTTCATAAAAAACATAGAACATGTTCCCAATTCCCAGACCTTCGGAATAAAAACACATTCAAAAGTTCAAAATAAGATTATCAGAAATCTTTACAACCCAAACTCAGTGCTCCTCATAAGACCAGCAGGAGATCAATTTGTAAAGTTGTGTAACGTTAGTAAAGCAAACCGTGTGAAGGCTTCACTGCACACCAAAGCAACTTTCTGATATTATGCAAGCATTCCACTTTATTCTCCTTAAGCTGCAATTCAGTGATTTCTCTAATATAATTTCATAAGTGCTCCATATAAAGATGAAAACTATAAACTGTTTGATACATAGATTATTTCTGAGACTGTCCCCCATTTAATGTAGGTGCTGATTAAGGAATAAAAATAGGCTTTGGAGAATTCTATTTATTGTATATTTTTATTAGCGTTCTCTAGGGAAAATAAATTTCATTCTTTGTAGAAATTCAGTTTACATAAAGACTATTAGAAACAAAAAGACCAAGTCCTCCAGATTTTACAGAAAACATATTTTCCTAAGATGACTTTTGTAAATGTGATCCTACATGAAGGTTTTAGATTTCAGTTTCATACTGGCGAAGTTTGGGATCTATTTCTATGCTTTAAAATTTGAATTAGTTTATGGTCTTAGAAAGATCCCAGTGAATGATTTAATCATACTTTTAATTTTGTTCACACTACAGATCTGGGTGTATGATATCTCAGAAACTCATCTCACTTACTTTATTAATCCATACCTAATGGGTGCAGGGTGCTACGAATTTGACACCTGCAATGGGGTGGGGGGGGGGTAACTCAGGCCTGCACCTGGGAGCTTCCACATATTCCAACTGTTCTCTTTGTTTCCTCTGCTTCTGCTTTGTCCCAACTTGGCCAGACCCAAGTGCATACGGTCCTTTCTTTTCCTGATCCTCACCTGATCCCTTGCCAAGCTGTACTGGTTTGCACAATCATATTTATTGTCTAACTGTAGCATACACAATTCAGTGATGGCATGTATTCTTTAAAAGAGAACTGATGACATTCGAATCTTGGTAGTTTGAAAAGCCAAAACATTGTTGCTTAAGAGTTTAAATTCTAAAAAACATTGATAGAAAGAAAGAATTTATTTAAATACAAAAAATTCCCCAAGCATCATATTTTCATTTTATGGGTAACACCTGCAAGGTTTATTAAGTCAAGCCTGAGGACTACAATATAAGTGTATTGAGTCATAAAAATATTTGTTTATTCAAATTAATCCATATTTACTCTTATTAAATATGTTCCTAGTTAATAAAAAAAGTCTCCAATTTTACCCATCTAGCCATATATCCATCTATTCTTATGATTTAGAGGAAAATGTATTCAAGCATAATTATGACTTTATTGGTGTTTACACATTTTACTTATAATTTTCTTTGAGCACATGAAATTATTTCTAACACATTTAGGCATTTTAAGTGACTCCAGATTGTTTTGACACATCTTATTGTTTTATAAATATTTGATAGCATTCATATTTTTAAACATGCAATCTTTATCAGTTAATTATGTGTTATAATTCCAGAGAGCACTGCATTATGATGGAATATTCCTGAACAATAGCAAGTGGCAAAAACTAAATTCAAGTCATATTTTTCATAAAATAAGTTTAGTAGTTGTCAGCTCTTCTTTACTATTATAGTTATGCATAAAGGAATATAAATTCTAGGTCCAAAGGATTAAAACTTAAAGGAATATAAATTCTAGGTCCAAAGGATTAAAACTTAAAAAAAAAAAAAAAAAAGGAGGGCAGCCCGGGTGGCTCAGCGATTCAGCGTGGCCTTGGGCTCAGGGCCTGATTCTGGAGACCCGAGATCGAGTCCCACGTCGGGCTCCCTGCATGGAGCCTGCTTCTCCCTCTGCCTGTGCCTCTGCCCTCTCTCTCTCTGTGTCTCTCATGAATAAATAAATACAATCTTAAAAAATAATAATAAAACAAAGGATAAAACTTTTAAAAAGTCAGTTTTTACTCAAATACAATTGATTCTTATTAGCAAGTTTCCATGTAAACATTAACAAAGGATTGACATGTGCTACATGTCAGTGACTATCAATTTAACATTATGGGTTCTTGAAACTTGAGAACATGACCGAGTTGCCACGTGGCACCTAATTTTCAGCTGTGTCAGGTTTACACTGTGTTTGAAGATTATTACAAAGCTTCAAAAATTTTTAATGAACATGACTGTCCCTTCCTTCAGCTGCTGCAAAATTCTGCTCCACAACTGGGAATTCAAATGTGTTTAAACCTGACAAATATTCTAGGTTCAGACTGTTTGCAAAGGTCCGTGAGAAATTCCTGCCCTTACTCAAATGGATACTTTCATTATGTTATTTACCATATTCTGTACAAAATACAGTCAATGGGATTCCACTGCTTTGTTGCACTGATGAAATTTCTGAGCTGTGTTTTCCTCTAAAACCCAGTTAATCCGTCCAAATCACTTGTTCAAATCTCAAGTCTATTTTCTTACTTCTTACATGAGTTACACACTCAGCGGTTTTATAAAGCATGAACTAGTTTCCAGGTTACGGGTTATTGGAGAAATACAGATTTCATTATGTAAGGTTTACTTTGTTTTTGAGCTTTATCTTTTTCAGTGGAAATAAAGCTTTTCAGTATTGATGAATAGTAATGACAACAAAATACCACATATAAGTATATTAACTAAAATAATAATTATAAAATGAGTATTTTTTAATCACTCTGCCATGAATTGAAATTTTATGTATACGTTTAGAGCCATCTATGAGTTCCTCCTCTCTCTACCCACAAGAGATATGATTTCCCTTTTTTTTTTTTTTTTTTGCTAGGGAGATTTTTTTTAAATCAAGTTTTCTGTAGGTTTTGGCAACAGAATTTGTGATCTGAATATGATACAGATGTTTCTTTTTAAATTTACTGCTATAATATTATACATATACACATTTATTAGGATTACACTGGCCACTGAATAATATAAATTGCCCCATCAGGGAGATGTTGTTAATTAGAGACACATGCAGATTTTCATTTGGGGCATTTGTTAGCTTTATTTATTTAAAAAAAATATATTTGTGCATGTTCACTATAATTATTAAGTTTCCATGTCTGAACTTTTTTTTTTTTTTTTTGGATGGGAGACTCTAACAGAGAGATAAACTCCATTCTCTGGGTTTGAACAGCTCAGAGGCCAGTCATGGCTTTAGAACTCAGTGTTGTACCATGGGAAAGTTATTCAGTCTATGTCATAATTTCCCCATCTCAAGTTTGCATATAAAAATTATACTTATGTTATACAGCTATTGTAAGAATCATATTCAATGGGTGGAGGAAGTAAACAGCAGAGTGACACATGGGAAAATTTCAAAAAAATAGTACTGTCACTACCTTTATGACTGGCATTATCTCTTCTTTTAAGCATAAGGAGGAAAAAATAGTGAGATGGATTTTGCTTTCTGTTCCCATGTTTTTCTTAATCTACACTATGAGATACACTATTACATTTCAGTTTTCTGGGACATCAAATTCTATGAAACTATAAGTGTGCTAAAAGATCAACTTCATTTTCCAGTAGGCAAGTCTCAAAGTCGATCTTTTCAGGGCGTCTGCAAAGCCAAAACTATTTTCATAATAATATTAAGGTGCCATTTGTATTTTTCTCTCCTATTCTCAGATTCTTCCAGCGTAGAGTTGTAGTTTTCGACAGGTACATGACATATGATGTAATGAGTGATATCACAACAATTCAGTGCAGATGCAGATATAGACATCCAACATCATCTCTTCAGTTAGACATTAAAAAGACTTGCAAAATGCAAAACAATGTGAATCTCTTCATTTTTTAAAATATAGCTTTAAGACTCTTATTTATGGCTGCTTATAAATGGATTTATTGTGGTTATTTTCAAGAAATTGATAAAGAAACATCTTTAATTTTTCTCAGACTTAATTTGTAGTGTGAAATAGGTGGATATAGAAATCTAGGTGGCTAGGGATAACCCATATAAACAAAAGCTTTTGAGTTCTCAATAGTTTTGAAGAATGCAAAGGGGTTCTGAGTCCCAAAAAGTTTAATAACCATGTCAGTTTCTATTAACAGGTCTATTAGCAGGTCTCCCCTCATTCATGCTTGTATTGCAAGATAATACAAAAGTTCCCGGCTTCAGTAAAAGCCTCACCACGCCTGTCACAGTCAGGACTGGCAATACATGCAGCATCTAGTTTCTTTTTTCATCCCCCGGCGAAGACAGACACATGTACTTTGTCTTTTCTGGGTCAATTGTTAATCTAATGGAATATAGTGGCTCCAGAAAGTGATCCATAATTTGTTTGTTCCTTGTGAGCTTTCCTTTTGCTTTGCTTTTCTTTCTCTACAGAGAAAGGACGCAAGCAAGAATTACTTGCAGTCTTGTAAGAGGGAAGTATTTCCCAGAGGATTTTCTAATCAATACGGCACCTTTAAGTACGTGAAATGGACTGAGAAAAAATGGATTTAATGCACATGCCTGTCTCTGTCCATTAGGACAGCTGCTCATGAGTAATAGTGTATCATGATAATACAACGATGTTATTTCTTATATATAGCACATATATTACATAATTTACATCAATCATAAAATTTGGTTAATTTCTAATTCCTGGATAGACAGTAATAACAAAAATAGTCAATACTAAAAGATATTTTGTGGTGATGTTTGTCTTCCTCTGATTTAAATTGCCATTGCTTTAGGGTTTAAGTTATGGTGAGGAGCAACTTGTAATTCTATGATGCAGTGATTTGTAACCAACCAAATAATTCACTAAGTGTTTTTATAAAGTCCTTCAGTAGTTGATATTATTATTTTCACTTTTAAGAGATCCTAAGCTTATCTTTCTTTTTGAAAACTAGAAAAAAAAATCTCTTTCTTTTAGGTAAAGAAAAATATAGACAAGAGTAGATAGTCCATATTGCATTTCTCATTTTGGAAAACTTAGCAGGGGATGATTTTTGGTTCATGACTATTCCCATGTTTTGCACTTTGTCTTTGGAGCTAAAACTTTTTTACACAAAAGTAGCATCATTCCACTGCACGTCTACAAGATCTCTATATTATGTTCAACTAGAATAAAACTTATTCTTACATTCTTGCTAGAAAGTGAGTGATTGTGTCAAGCTCTTATTAGCTGGGTACTATTTGACTGGTCAGAGTGACATTATCTAAAACCAGTTCCTTTTGAGTCTTGTATACCATGTCCTGAACTTCTCAAGATATGCTGAAGAAACTGAATGCAGATCTGCATGATTAATTTCACATTTAACGCTTAACATAGCAAAGTTTATAACATAATAGAATATTTGTGCTATATAATGTTAATGGGAATCATATATATAATTATATATGTATATATGCATGTATACATCTAGCATATTATATATATGTACATATATATGTGTGTATGTATATGCACATATAACTGCAAATGGATATTTCTTATCAAATCACAATTTTGATTTGAAAAAAGTTTTTAATGAAATAATGTAAAACACTAAAAGGTTAGGTTGATGTTAGTATTTAAAGTAGCAGTAGAAGACTGGCTAGTGAAAATACCAAGAATTTGATCATGGTTTACTTGGCATTGTGTAGTGACCATTAGAAGGCATGGTCTCTACTTCTCCACAATGCTATGACTTACTAAGTTTGATGCAATCAGAAGCTTTATGCTGTGAAAGTTTTCATTTTAAAAAAATGATCAATATTATTATGAGGCAGTAATATGGTCCTGAGAATGTCAGCATTTTTTCTCTAAAAATAAATTTATGAGAAGTTTATGGAACTCACAAAGCTGGTATATATTAGTCTATTTTTCCCAACCCCTCTTGCAATGTATAATAGTCTGGCCAATGAAATGTGAATAATTTCAGGCTGAAGAAGTTAAAAGCTGACCTGCTTGCCATATCCCTTTTCCTTCACTTTGGTGACATCATAGATCACAAAGCTAATCAGATTATGGTGTATGTATAAGCTTTGTTGTAAGATTTCCCTGCAATTTCTATTGGTATTTTGTATTGGAAGGTGTTAATAAGCCTGACTAATACAGTGATTTACTTCAATAGTTTATATATTCAATCATAATATTTTATATTATGAATAGATTATTCAATATATTATGAATAGATTTCATAAATATTTACAAGGAATAGAAGGGATACTCAATTTTTATAAACATAGAAATTATTTTTGGCTTTCAAATCATTAAATGCCCAACATTTCCTAAAGTAGACTTTATTTAATATTGACCCTATAGATATTCATCAAAATACTGCCATGTTGTAACAAATGTAGGAAATACTATGCTGTATAATGAACCACCTTGTATCTCTCCTTGGAGATTGAATGTAGCATATTCAAAAATTAAGATTAATTCATCAGTGAGTAAAATAGCTTGAAGTTCTTTACTTTAGAGCTTATACAAACCAAAACAGTTATTAAGTTAGGACATATATGGTATTCCTAAACTGCTGCCCACTAAATATTAATATATACTTTACTAGATTTTATTTTATTACAAGATCATAAAAAACATTGTAGAAGAAAACCAAACCGTGGATCTTTTAATGTATTATTTTCAAACCATATAGTAAGATTAGTTATCAATAAGAATGACTTAGAATAAGAACTTTAACTTACTTGACTGAAATTTTTAGAGAAAATTTCTTTATAAATATAAATATAAATAACATTTTTACATTTCCAGTATTTTTCAAAGTGGTTTGCATTTAACAGTCCCTTTAAAATATTTGTGAATAAATGGCATATTTCCTCTCTCAACAATGTCTTTCTATACTCCTCAAACCATAATGATGACTAGAAAAGAACTGGAAAAAGAACCCACAAAAGTAGAGGATGCTGTGCTTCAAGCTTAAATATCCATGTGATTAATAAGATAATACATATTAAATTCAGTAAAATCAATTTAGATTACAAAGTCCTGGCTAAGCTATTCTGATGCTCATGTTTAAAAAATAATTTTTCAGTTAAACAAAATTTTATGGTTTTAATACTTGCATATAAGTACAATGACATTATGAGAGGTTTATCATTTTTAACTCTCTTTCCAATATTTATCTTAGAGTGCCTGAAATTGGAATTCCCCAGTTGGTTCTCTCTGGGATGAATTTTCTCTTGGCCATGGTAAAGTGGCAAGCGTACAAACAGAAAACATTACCTACCTCGGTGGAAATAAAAATGGATCTCAGAATATGCAGTTCATATTTGTTATTATTCTATCGTTTAAAAGTAAAGGTAGAACATTTTTGGAAGCTTTAGTTAGCTATTATTTTAATTACCCTTTATGAAATAATTGTATATACTATTAAGATTCAGTGATTCCGCAAGCTGGCCTATTATCTCTGGCCACCATTACTATTATTACATGCAATCATTTCTAATTGTGATGCCTTGCCAGTAACTGTGGCTTTGTAAAAAATAATTTAAAGATGCCTATGAATCCAAAACAGGCATATTGTCTTCCCAAGTATATTATGTTAAATCTTGTTTATTCTAAGAAACAACAAAGGACTCTGATGATAATTGCCCATGAAATAAAAGATTTAAAAACTTTACCCAAAGACATTTATCTTATATGTCTTAAAATTATCTGCAAAATATACTAAATAGCTATTATTTCTCAAGGACATATTCTCTGTCAAAATAATGAAGAGTAAGCCAATTTTTGATTGATGGTGAATAATTATTGAAGGTACACATGTTAAGAAATTAACAGAAGATTTTAGATAGTCAAAAATATTTTTGTATAATGAATCTCAGGGTGATTTGAATTAAGCTTGAGATCTCATATTTTTAAAGGTAGCCTGAAGAATATCATATTATTATTATTATTACATATATAAAATTATAAAATAATAATGTTCATGGTCATTATCAAAGTCAAATTATAAGAAAGTATTGTTTTACATAGTCTAAGGACATTTACATATCACGATTTTGCTAGAAGGGTGTCAACTGTATTTCAAGCAATGTGTCAAAAAATCTGGCTCACAGAGGTAAAATAATACATCCAGTTTTTACCAGCAGTTAACCAGCAAAGCCAGATCTGGGTTCCCTGAGCTCTGACTACTTAGGCTTTTTCCTTCCATTACGATGAAAACATGAAATCAATTTTTAAAATGCCCAGAGATCTATTTGCTTGGTCTCGAGAGGGAAGAGAGCAGAAAGAAATGCTGCTTAACAGATATGTTAATGCTAGTTTTGGTAATGATTACATTTGTATGTTCCATGTGAAATATCTAAGTGGAATAAAATGAGAAGGCATAATCACACCAGAACCCCTTTGCAAACCAGACTTTGAAGAAACCCATACAAAAGATTTCAGAAGCAGCATACACCAAGGGGGGGAATGGTGGTGTGCTTCTTTATTGAGGACCAAACAGGGGCTTCGGTTCTCGAATTACTTGACACTTATGAGACGTGGCCCTCACAGGTGATAGTGACTCCAGCTTATGTGGGAAGCTATGACCAGGGAAGCCAAAGTTTGTCTAGGATGGATTGTGAGGCAATGTTTGGCCAATGCTTTCCAGAACTGTAATGATAACTTATTACATTTTGTTCCTAAGAATTTAACTAAAGCACGTGAGTAACTGGTCAAATACATCCTCTCCAGTCATTACCAATAAGAAAAATAACAAGTGGAAGCAGATACAGTTTATTGAGTGTAGACTATATTTAAGGAACTGATAGCAGCCCTACTGAGTATTAACAACTATCCTCATTTTTGAGCTAAGAAAATTGGGACAAAAAAAGAGGCCCTTGGTTATATAGTGGTGGAGACTGGATTTGAATCTAGACCCTTCAAGTTTATAACCTATTTTCTTAAATAATTTGATACATGCCCTCGGTAAAGCAATGGTTTTTTATAATTTTCCTTTTTCTAATCTAAATCAGGGTTTCCTATGGAAATGATGTTTAAGTTTGCCTTTATTTCTTTGACTTAATTTTAATTGTTTAAAAGCATTTCAATGTATTATAACCTACCTCCTTGGTTATATATCAATAATAAATCAAACTGATAAGGAGTAAGAAATATATTTAATGGTATCAGGTTTACAAAAGACAATATTGATTTATAACCAATAAAATATCAAGTCAACATACACATAAATAAGATAATTATTAAAACTGATAGTCAACAAATCTACTAAAAATTAAGCAAAATAATTACAATATAAAAATAATGGAATTTAGTACCTTCTTCTCTCCATAATATGTTAGCTACTGCAGCATGTTAAAGGAAAAAGGAGAGAAAGAAAAATGAGTAAATAGAACTTCAATTGCAGAATCATATAAATAACTATTAAAGAGGTCACAATCTCTAGGATAGAACATGTACATAAAAGTGGTGATGGTGAATTCAACAAACGACTTTGAATTAACAAAACAGTAAAATGCTGGTACTAGCTAATAATGGTCTTTGCATTTCTGAAATTGCCAATTCTTCTTTGGAATAAAGATTTTGTTAATAAACAGAGAACATTTTATGCATCACTGGAAAGAATGGGATATTTAGGTTAATGTTATTAAAATATATCTTTAGAACAAACATTTGGTAGTTAAAACTATTTATTTAAGACAGTATAGTTAAAAGTTGCTAACTGAAAAAATTATATTTTAAAAATTCTCAGTCGTCACAATATTCAATATTCCTACCTAATAGGCAATATTCCTGAGCAAGAAGAGTTCCTTAAATAAAGGATTTTGACTACAGATGTAGCTTATTTTTAAGTAATATGTTTTCTCTTTTTAAACCAGACAAAATGAAATATATCTAAATATATCTTGCTTAGTTCAATGCACAATGATTCATATTAAATTGTTTCTGACAATAGGTTTATTAAATACTATATAGAAACTGAATCAATAGAGTTAAAATAGAATTGAGATAGAAATTAACAATTAGAAATATTCTCAGAGAAATGTCTTCCTCCATTACTAATTGAAAGTTGCCCAAATTCTGTTTTCAAAGCAAAATAATCTGTCAAAAGAAAGTTTAACTGATGTAAAAGCTCATGCATATCTAAATATTCCCTGACTATTTTAACCACAATAAACCATAATTACTTTTTTTAAACTGTTTTTTTTTTAACTGAACCTCTACCATGAATTAGCAGAGCCAAGACTACAGTCCAGCTCTCCTAGCTGGAAGTTGAAGGTCCAAGTCATCCAGTTTCAAAACCTGCTGAACTTTTCAAAAATAAATTTTTGTAAAGTAATATGCATCCCTCAGGACATTTTCTGATGCTGTTCTCGTTGTCTACAGTGTTCTTTTTTTTTTAAGACTTTATTTATTTATTCATGAGAAAGAGAGAGAGAGAGAGAGAGAGAGGCAGAGACATAGGCAGAGGGAGAAGCAGGCTCCATGCAGAGAGCCCAATGTGGGACTCGATCCTGGGCTCCATGACCATGCCCTGAGCTGAAGGCAGATGCTTAACTGCTGAGCCACCCAGGCTACCCCTGTCTACAAGTGTTCTTGAAATGAATATGAAAATGATAGATCCTATTAGCAAGGAGAGGACAGAGATGTCAATGACCAGCAGTTAACCTCAGTCTGGAAGTAGATGATCCTGCACCTAAAGTATTATTAGAATGTCAATAGTAGTCTCAGTGCATATATCTTTCACTTTATTTTATCACTTAGGCATTTTATCATCTTACATCATCGCAAGAATAGAGGTGAGTATGAGAGAGAGAGAGAGAGATCACATTCACATAACTTTTATTACAGTATATTATTATAATTGTTTTATTCTTAGCTGTCATTGTCAACCTTTTAGTATACCTAACTTATAAATTAAATTTTATCATAAGTATGTATGTGTAAGAAAAATAAAAATCGTATATATGGAGTCTAGTAGTATAACTTGTTTCAGGCATCCACTGGGGGGTCTTGGAACATATCCCCTGCATGAGGAGGAATTACTGTATTCAGAGAAATTTCAGTAACTGAGTATATTTGAAGGGCAAAACTGATAGAAGATGATACCAGAGAATTTTTCTATGAGTAGATCAAGAAAGTCTTCTGTACATAATACAGAAGAGATTAAATTTTCTTCTGTAGGCTCAGGAAAGGCTGAGCCATGATTAGCCTTACCTTTTTTATTTTCTGGTTTATAAAAAAGAGGGTAATTAGATCTATGTTTCCTCATATTTCCATTCATTTGCTCAGTGAGTACTGACTGAGTGCCCAGCCTATGTCAGACACTGCATTCAGTGATGCAATACACGGATTAGCACAGGCCCAATCTCCCAGTTAAAAGAGCTTATATTCTAGTTGAGAAAAAAAATTATTATTCAAACCACAACTTAGAAAAAAATTTAAATCACACATTTAACGGGTTATGAAAGAGAGGAACATTACCGTGAATGTGGATGGATTAAATATTGGGAAATATTGAAGGTAAGGGTGTGCAAGATGAGTAAGACTGAACTGAGAGACAATTTTAAGGGTAAGGTTTCTAGATAGAAGAATAAGACTGCACAAATCTTAGTGGTCTATCAAAGTACCGCTAGTCTAAAGGAGTTAAGGACAGAGATATTTTCAAGATAGGCAATCATTCATGAGAAAGTACCCGAAAAAATATATGGCTTGTGATATTAACACCAAAGAAGATAAAATTTCAAGGCACTTCATATTGAACTTAATATTGTATAAACTACAAACATATTATAATATGAAGCAAATTCTATTAGGACGGGATACAAAATTTATAAATCTACAATTGTATTCTATTTCTCTAACTCATTGCTCTCAGTATTTGAAAAATTAAGAGAAAAAGACAAAGTTTCAAAAACATAATTATTAAGATTGAATTAGTATTTTCATAATAAATGTACTACACAAACAGAATGTTGAACTATATAAACAAAAGTGGGGCTTTTTTTCAGATTTTTCTGGAAAAATTTTCAAGAGTACTCATGAAGTAAACCAGAAAATGAAAAGTCTCTATTTTGTAGGTATATTTCAATCAGCATAAGTAGTTTAGAAATTTTCAGACAACAATAAAACAAATATAAACATATGTGAGATGTGTTTAAACACAAAATTCTTCCATAAATTAAATATTTTTAAAAAATCACATCTGAGGGCACCTGGATGGTGCAGTTGTCGGTTAAATGTCCAACTCTTGGCTTTGGCTCAGGTCTGATCTCAGGGTTGTGAGGCTGAGCCCCACATCAGGCTCTGCACTCAGAGTAGAATTCATTTGAGATTCTCTCCCTTTCCCTCTGCCCCTCACCACTGCTCTCTCTTTCTCTAAATTAAATAAATAAAATCTTTAAAAATAAATAAATAAGAATAAAATGTGATTATAATTCATATAAGACAACAAAAATGAGTTTTTAATATGTGGACCCAAAGAGTTTTGGCCAAAAGATAATACATACACTGAACTGACGAATTATTGAGCAAAATAGAAAGAGGGAACAAGACACAGAGAGAAAAAAACAGAAGAAGCAGCAGAAGCATGTGAAAGAAAAAAGAAGGAGAAATAAGGAGACAAGGAAGAAAGAAGGAATGACTAGCTGTGAATGACTAGCTGTGATTTTGAGTTAATGTATTTTTTCTTGTAGTTTCAAAAACAGCTTTTATTTAAATTCCTGTTAGTTAACATAGAATGTAATATTAGTTCCAGGAGTAGATTTTAGTGATTCATCACTTTAATATAGAATTTTTGCTAATAAATTTGATAATCTGGATTTCATTCCAAAAATCCAAGGGAATATAAATATCCAAACTGAACACAGGAAAAAAAAATTGAATAAAACCTGATACTGATCGAAACATTTTTAAAAAGTTTCTTCACACACACACACACACACACACACACACACACACACACAGTTTCTTCACAACATATTCTCAGGGTCTGAGGTTTTATAATGAACATTTACAAACGTTTAAGAATCATATAATTCCAGTTCCATTAAATATATTTAGACTCTGGAAACATTTCTATTTGTTTTATAAAGTCAGCAAAGGTGATGCCAGTAACTGATAACAGTAGTAAAGCAAAGGGAATTATAGGACAACTTCACTAATAACAGAAATTAAAAATAAAATGCTTTGCATAATTCATCAATATATTAAAAGTTTGATCATAGACAAGAATCCCTTTGGAATGCAATAATATACTGGTAGGAATTTAGTTAAAAATTTAATTAATTTAATGCAATATATTACTATATCAAGTGAGAATAATCAATGAAATTTAAACAATGTAATCTGATAGACTATGTCACCTATTAGTAAATATCATCTAACTACTCTTTGTGACTGAGCAAACTGTAATTAGGGGTTTTACGCTAAGTGAAAAAACTCAGAGAAAGACAAATACCTCATGAGTTCACTTACAGGTAGAACCTAAAAAGACAAACATACAAAAACAGACTCATGAATAGAGAGAACAAACTGGTGGTTGCCCAGAGGGAATGGGAGGGGCACGGGTGAAATAGATAAAGAGGATTAAGAGGTACAAACTTATAAAATAAACAAGTCATGGATATGAAAAGCACAGCATAGGGAATATAGTCAATAATAGTGCAGTAACGTTTTATGGTGACAGATGGTGACCACACTTATCATGGTGAGGGAGCACTGATTAGTGTATAAATTGTCCAATCAAATTGTTATACACCTGAAATTAATATAACATTGTACATCGATTATACCTCAATAAAATAAAATAAAAAGGAGAATGTAAATACAATAGCATTAGCTAAATTGATATGATCTATACTAGATATATATACATGATATATAATATATAATAAAAAACAAGAGTAGAGGAGTATTTATATTAATATGAATTTAACAAAAATACTAGAATAAAAAATTGGGAGTCAAACTAGGAGATTATAACTGTCATTAGAAATTATTTTTTATGAATTCGATGATTCATTAAGAAACAAATATAAATTGTATAAGTAGTGTAAGCTATAAAATTAAATGATCAAAATTTGAAGATAAAATTAGTCAAAAGATTACATTAAAAGTACACGTAAAGTTAGTTAAATTGTTCAATTTGGTGACAAGACCCCCCAAAATACCCCCAAATCTATTCTTACTTAAGAATTAGAAAATGCAATAGATTTTTTTTTTTTATTTTATTTATTTACTTTTTTTATGATAGTCACAGAGAGAGAGAGAGGCAGAGACACAGGCGGAGGGAGAAGCAGGCTCCATGCACCGGGAGCCTGATGTGGGATTCGATCCCGGGTCTCCAGGATCGTGCCCTGGGCCAAAGGCAGGCGCCAAACCGCTGCGCCACCCAGGGATCCCAGAAAATGCAATAGATTTTATTTACAATACCCCAAATCATAGTATGTCAATGAATCACTAAATTCTATACCTGAAGCTAATATTACACTGTATATTAACTAACTGGAATTTAAATAAAGCTCAACTTATTAAAATATGAAAAATACAGCAAATCAAGTGTAACACTCACTAAAAATATGATAGATGGAAAGCTATAGTAATCTTAACTCAAGAGAATGAATGCCATAAAGAGAATCTATTCTGTAATTACTTAACTTTTAAAATTGCATGTTTTCTTATTGTGTATTTAGAACATAAGCATTTTATTGTATAAGGTTGGAATGCACATTAAATGTAAAAAATACCTTGAATTCAATTACACAGTTATAATAGCCAAGTCTCTTTTCCTTAGACATCTTTTCATTATTTTTCTGATTTTTATATAAGTGCACATGTATATGGGGGTATTTCTGATATTATAAATATGCAACATATAAAAATATTTTTAAATCCTATATATTCATTTATCATACGTGTATTTTGGTCTTCAAATATACAGTTTAAATCATTATACACTATTCCTTCATATTGCTTTCTTCCTTTTAAAAATATTATTGTTCATTATTCAATGATGCAGGCTCAGGACCCATACCAGAGGCTAGTGTAAGTTGTAAGATTCAGTAAGTATCATTGACTTCTCAGTCATATAGATGGATGCATAAATGTGTGTTGATGTGCACGTGTGTGTATGTGTGCATGGAGGTGTTTAACTGTGATGACCATCCTTCTTTGTTTTTATTTCCATGACTATACATTCCTACAGGAGGTATGGGGATGTTTCAAGCCATTGCCACGTGTTGCCAGGTTAACTGCCAGAAGGTTGTTATGAGCACCACAAGCAGTCTGCACAAGTGCTCACCCCTCCACACTCTAAAACTGTATGTGCGTGTATGCATGCACATGTACACAAGCCTTCCAAATATTAAAATATAGATGTTATAAGATATATGATACATGTATATATGTAAATATCATATATCTGTTACATATAATATAGGATAGTTTGATTATAAGTTATGTTTGCAAATATCTAAAAAGTATTTCCTTTTTTTATGCTGCTTTAACCCGTTACTTCTGTTGGAATGTTACTTTTATTTCATTTCATTTATTTCATTTATTTATTTAAAAGATAGCATGAAAGAGAGAGAGGGCACAAGCATGGGGGAGGGCAGAAAGAGAGGGAGAAGCAGACTCCCCACTCAGGGGAGAGCCTGACATGGGGCTCCATCCTGGGACCCTGGGATGAAGCAGACGTTTAACCATCTGAGCCACCCAAGTGCCCAGATCTATTTTTATATTTTAACAGCCACTTACATACTGGAATGGCTTTGTTTTACCATATTTATTTATCTCTCACATAATAAAAACAGCTACCTATAGTAAATGCAGGCTTAATCATGCCGCGTATTTACTTAAAAACATACTACATATTCGTGTGTGTGTGTGTGTGTGTGTGTGTGTGTATATACTCAAAGTCCTTACCACGTAAGGTCTTCTATTACATGCCTGTGTCCTATTCAACTCACATTCCAAACATCAAGACATTTTTAATTTCATCTTTACCCATATGTTAAATCTGACACATTTAATACCCTAACCAAAATTCTTCACTTAATTTTCCCCTAGTTCTCCTGTAAATCAGGTTAATTATTTTTTATCTGTTGTTATCCTGTAGAACCAAAAGTCTACATAAGCTGAGCAAAATAAGTTTTTTTCTGTGCCTAGAGAATCCTATGTAACACAACACAGCCCTCAATATAGCATAAATAAAACTTTTGTTCTGAAATCTTTTATTTATAATTGGACAACAAAACCCTCAGAATTATAGACACCCAGTAATTCAATACTTATTCATGACTTAATTGAAATGCAAAATTCTTTCTGAAGAGAACATATGCCTTATAATGAAAATGTGGCTCAATGAAACAAATGCCTGGACAGCAGTAACAGAATCTTCTATTAATGCCATAATCTATAAATTGTTTTATTTTATATATTGGGGACTTGCAATTACATTCAAAGAATTGGATCTCATGTTAAATATGCTATCTGTATTTGGAAATACATGTGAAGAGTTGAATGTTATATAAATAACAGCAATAAGATGATTAACTACACAGCAGCATGCTATAGTACTGAACAGCTATTTTACTTGGCTACTCACATGGAAACTGCTTGGCTTTTCAATTAAATAAGTTTTTGCTTGTCTTTGTCTTTGAAAGTGTAAGGTTTTCACTAGTGGAAAACATTTTTTTTTATAAGCTGCATTTATGTAAGGATAACATTTTAGTTAGATGTCTTATTGACTGCTTCTCCTTTTGGATTTAAGAAATTGACTTAACTTCAGAAGGCAAATGGAAAAGGGCAACGTTAAAAGAAAAACATAGATAAAAATTTAATGTATCTAAAAAATGTATGGTTAGTATTATGGTAGCTGAAATTTCTTTGAATGTGCATATGGAGAATGAAATGAGACATTTAAAATATACTATTTTGGGGATGGAAAGCTATGTAAGATATGTCAAGTACATTGCCTGCCATGTGCCAAATTCAAAGCCACTTTCAAGTAAAACTGTCATTTGTTGGGCACTGATTAAAGATGAATACGACTCAGAAACTGGCCAGGAATCTATGGTCTTAATTTCTATAAACTGATGAAATGGGATAATCAGATTCTTGTCAGGGGTAATTTGAATCAATAAATCATGTTAAAAAATGGAGAGCACCGAGAACCAGAATTCTAAGAATGCATAGCAAATGGCACCATGATGTAGAGTCAGGGTCCTTTGACGATGTGTGACAATGAGGAGAACTCAAAAGTGTGAAAGTGACTTTTCCATGGAAGAGGAAAAAAATCAGAAGTTGTCTATGGAAGGCCAGTTTCTGGGTACTGAATGTGGATACATCCCTGGCTGCTTCACATGGCCAGTGTAACAGTCACACCAATTTAAAAATAATCGATACTTCACCAAATAGAGAGAACCTACTCCTGGCAATGAAATAGTCTGAGTAAAACCAAGACAACATAAGAACTGTTGCCATATCAAAAGATTAGAGCCACAACACAAAACAAATAAAAACTATATCCACCTTTCCAGGGTACCTGGCTGGCTCAGTTGGAAGAGCAAGTGACTCTTGATCATGAGGTCATGAGTTTGGGCTCCATGCTCTGTGTAGAGATTACTTAAATAAATAAAAAATAAATAAATGAACTTAAAAAAATAATATCCACCTTTCCTTCCAGTGCCAAATCAAGTAAGCCCGTATTTGCAGTAGTTATCGCATGATGCATAAAAAATTATCTCAGACTTAGCAGCTTAAAGCAACAAAAATCATTTATGGTATTTGTGGTGGTGGCTTGGCTGAGAGGGTTCTGATTTGGGGTCTCATGAGACTCCGGTTATCTGAAGGCTTAACTTGGGCTGGAAGATCCACTTCCGAGGCGGCTCACTGTACTGGCGGGCAGTCTGGTGCTGGCTGTTGGCAGAAAGCCCCAGTTCTCTACTTATGGGACTCTCCTCAGTGCTGCTCACATGTCCTCACATACTGACAGTTGGCTTCCCCCAGAATCAGTGATTGGGACAGCAAGGCAGAGGCCACAATGCCCTTTGTGACATGGCTTCAGAAGTCATATAGCTTTACCTCCATCCCACCCTATGTGCGACAGGGAACTGATGTATTTCAAAGTGAGAAAATAATACAAGGGGGTGTTTAACAGAAGAGGAGGATCATTAGGACCATCTTGGACACCACAGAATGTTAGTGTAGCAGACTGCTTACTAAGCAAACATAACGTGGAGGAAACTTTACTAGCTAACATCCTCCCAGCCAGACTGCCAAGACCTGAGCATCTCCTAATAGAAATTCTAAGCCTACCACCATCAGGAAGTGACTTTATTTATTTATTTATTTATTTATTTATTTATTTATTTATTTATTTTTAGGAAGTGACTTGATTTTGATAATTCTTCACACAACTGTATTGACTGTCATTTTTACAAGATAAACAATAAACAATGACATCATTAAACAATTGTAGTGATTAGCTGCAGATACACCGGAAAATCTTTGCCTTCTAACTTGCTCATATACTCTATCTTTTTAAGTAGATGGCAAGCAAAGTTGCCTCTTTTTTTGCCTTACCTTTCTCACCTCTAAAACATATCAAATGGTTGAATAGAGAATTACAAGATAAAAAGATTATGAAATATTTTAAGTAGCACGTGGTACATAATTAATTGCTCAGTAGATCTTGGCTAACTATATATGCATATATCCTAGGTAAACTTAGGTAATCACACCTATAGATATTAAATTAATAGAAATATTGCCAAAATGAAATATTGCATAAAAGAATATATCTTAACCTATAATTAGGGATCTCAGGGCATTCTCCTTATTATCATATTATGTGTAAGGAAACAATGAAAGACCGCAGACCATAAAGCAGTTGCAATGCCACCTAATTTGTATAAAAGGGTGTTATTTCTATTATTTTTTAAATATTTAGTTAATTAGTTTACAGAGAGAGAGGAAGAGGGAAGGAGAAAGGAGTATGAGTGGGGGGAGGGGGAGAGGGAGAGAATCCTCAATCAGACCCCCCACTGAGTGCAGAGCTAAATCTCAAGACCCATGAGATTGTGACCTGAGTTGAAACCAAGATTCGGACACTTAACCGACTGAGCCACCCAGGCACCCCTCTAAAAATGTTCATTACTTCTCTCATATTCTGAATTGCTCATCATTTAATATTTAAATATCTACTGAATATGTTCATGTTACATATAATGTTAACATACAAATATAACTGCATTTAAATATAGAGTAAAATAAGAGATATGCCGTCTTTGAAGGAGATTGACTACTTTAAAATATTATTTATTATTAAGATAAAGATTTTAAGTAAATATTTCATGAGGAAAATTACAAATTAGAGTTACAAATCTCAAATACATTAAATATCTTGATACTTAAGAATTCTGGGTAAATATATAGTTTATAATTCAGTTAAAATTGCTCATCTTTAAAGATATTATAAAAGAGATTAGTAGCAGTACAATAAAAGGCATCAGACACCCAAATGAATAACCACTGCAGGAGGCCATAAACTTAGCATCTGAAATTTTTAGCAAAGATAAGAAGGAAAAAAATTAGACTTTCCACACTCTGAGGAAGTGTTCATGTAGGAAATGACATAATGTCTCATAAAACAAGCTGATTATAAGTTAACAGAGGTTAACTTCTTGTTAGAACAGATTTCTAAAGAAATTGCATGAAATATACAGACAAATTAGATAGTATAAGGATTTTAAGAGCATTCCATGAGCTAAGAATTTTTAATTGCTTAGAACAGTGACTGGCACATACACACCTGTGTATGCACACACACAACACGTGTTTATACGCATATAGACACGTATATTTTGGAAAACAAGAACACATTTTTCCTAAACATATCTTCAAAGGTAAGAACTTAATCTTTTAAGTCAAGTATGAAGCAACTGCAGCAATTAGCCAAGATATCTTGCTTTTTAATTAAGAGAAATAATGTTTGTGCGTACAGCATTGAGGAACACGTATTTAATATACCCCTTGAGTCATTCTTTGTCAAACAGCAAATATTAGGGGATCCCTGTGTGGCTCAGCAGTTTAGTGCCTGCCTTCAGCCCAGGAGGTGATCCTGGAGTCGTGGGATTGAGTCTCATGTGGGGCTCCCTGCATGGAGCCTGCTTCTCCCTCTGCCTGTGTCTCTGCTTCTCCTTCTCTCTGTGTCTCTCATGAATAAAAAAAAAAAAAAAAAACCTTAAAAAAATAGCAAGTATTAAAAGCCTTTGCAGGCCAAGGACAGGTTCTGAGATAAATTCAAATTTGTCTCATGATTGCTTAAACTATTTACATGGTGTTGATTAAAGTGAATTTCCTATTGCTTTTGATTTGCTTTTAGACACACTAAGCACCAGACTTGGCATTCTGTTACGGAAATGTAAAATGCGATACTCTTAATCGCTATATTCTCTTTCTATAATAAGGTCACATGTAGGGACACCTGGGTGGTTCAGTTGGTTAAGCATCTGACTTTGGCACAGGTCATGATCCCAGGGTCCTGGGATGGAGCCCTGCGTCATCATCATCGGTGTCCTCATCATCGTCATCATCGTCAGGCTCCTTATTCAGTAGGGAGTCTGCTTCTCCTTCTCCTTCTGCCCCTACCCTCTGCTCATGCTCTCTCTTTTTCCCTCTCTCCTTCTCAAAAATAAACAAACAAAATCTTTAAAAATAAATAGTTTCAAAAGTACTGGGATCATTTTCCCAAAAATATTTTAAACGTATCTTAGCTCTTCTACAATTTCATGAAAGAGAACCCAGGTGTCTGTGTTATGCAGCAAGAGTTTTGATGTAAAAGTAATAAGGGGAAAATTAGAAACTAATAATAATTTTCATAAAAAGATTTCAGTTTAATCATGACAGTGCTTGTGATCTTAAGTTAGAAAGTACCCTGATGGTCCCAAGAAGACGAGTTCACTGTAAATTGTATGTCCACTTAGTTGATTGAGCCTTCCTGTCGAAGAGGCTAGGTTTGCCCTGGCCAATTCAACTCTAGCCTGGGGTTTCCCTAAGTGTTTTGTCTCCTGGGATATTTTTCCTTCTCTTTGACTTAATTGTGAATCCAGTATCTGCTCAAAAACATTAGCCCTTTTATTTTGCTTGCATTGGTGACAGAGGAATGGCAGTTTACATCATAAACCCTAGATTTTGTTCTCAGTTCTTCATGATATTGTCACTTACTAGCCTATGTTTTCTTAGAATTCTCAATAGATACGCTTCTCTCTCTCTCTCTCTTTTTATTTGAGAGAGAAAGAGGGACCCCTGGGTGGCTCAGCAGTTGAGCATCTGCCTCCAGCTCAGGGCCTGATCCCCCACCAGGGATCAAGTCCCACATCAGGCTCCCCTGGAGGACCCTGCTTCTCCCTCTGCCTATGTCTCTGCCTCTCTCTCTGTGTCTCTCATAAATAAATAAAATCTTAAAAAAAAAATTGAGAGAGAAAGAGTGAACATGAGCGGGGAGAGGGGCAGCTGGAGAGGAGAAGCAGGCTCCCAGTGAGCAAGGAGCCCAACGCAGGGCTCCATCCCAAGACCCAAGGATCATGACCTGAGCCAGGGGCAGACGCTACACCCACCAAACCACCCAGGCGCCCCAACAGTTACTCTTCTAATTACTTGAATTTACTTGCCTGTTTTTAAAATATCACTCAGACGAACTAAGTGAAACATGGTCTTTTTCATATGACCAACTGAGAATCAGTTCAATCGTTTATTTAAGAGGAAAACATGATGAAACCAGACAAATGTCTCCAGCCATCCTCACAGTTGTTCTTTTCCTGAATTAACTCACATGCTTCTTACATTGTTCCATTAAGACTCCCGATCACAACCTCACCTGATTTTAAATCTCTAATCTTCCAGAAGCCTGGTATCTTCTTTACTGAGATATTGCCATCACTGTTTAAATGCCTGTACATGAGCATGAGGACCACAACTCTTTCTCATCACGTGAGAAGGGGAAATGAAAGCATGAAGAAGGGACATCACTGCCCCATCCTGGGTGAAGGAAGCGAAAATGTGCCCCACGACTACCAGTAGAGAGTAGGGACTTGTAATTGCTCCCATACCCATTCAACACATGCCGTCTTCTCTATTTGAGACAGAGCTGCTACCTTGGGGGGCAGGATCCCTGCTTAACACCTGTCCCACTGGAGGGACAACTGCTGCAGAATCAGAAAAGGAGCAGGGCCTCTGTTCCCACCTGCTCTTGTCTCTCCTCTCTCCTCTGCCCACCGCCCCCCCGCCCCGATGCCATAAAGAATCCATATCACTAAGAAAGAACAGTGCCAGCTAATCCTCTTCCTCCCATTGTCAACACGGAAGAAGGCAGGAGAAGCCACAGACAGTGGTGATACTTGAGCAGCTGTAATTACCTGCACAGGGAAAAGGGAACAGGGTCAAGGATGCTCAGCAGAGAAGTGACAGGGAGAGGAAAAAAAAAAAAACAAAAAAACAGGCCAACTAGCAGCAGTGTAGCCACCCGTGGCTGTGGCAAGAATAAACCTAGGCCCCAACACGCGAGAGCATCTTCAGCTGAAGCCTCCTGGTGTCACAGTGCCTGGAACCTGTAATTATTGCTCACTCTTGAAAATAAAATGTGGTGAAGCATGACTTTGGGAATACGATACAAGAACACTCTCATATACGTAGTTTAAATTTTTTTTTTCTACTAACATTCCCTTAGGAAACTTCTCTTGCTCCCCATACTCTCCACGAAGCAGCAGCAAGGCTAGTGAGCAGATTCGAATGAAACTCTGAAAGATTATGTTCTGGGTGCGTTTTTTTTTTTTCCCCCAGACTTGAGGATGAAATTGTTTTAGTGGGATTCAAAAATAGAATTTAGCTTCACAGAGAAGTGATAGAATATATGACACAAGAGTCAACAAAGAGTTGCCAACCTGTTAACAAGAATGTAAGCAATTTCTGAATATATCTGAGCTTCAAAATATTTTGCTACTAAATATAAACCTAAGATACCTAGTTTGTAACTCTTTCTTGAATGGGCCCAACTCTAGCTTACCATACTATCACTCTTACCCATTTTTTACCCATTTTCATAGTTTTTATCCATTGTTCAATGTATCTCAACAGAGCCTCTTCGACAGGAAGGCTCAATTTTAAGAAAAATTTAAAGATAATAATCATTAACTCAAAATAAAAATGCTGATGGGAACCAGAACAAATATGTACTGAGCCCCACTTATGTGTTAACACTATGCTAAGTATTTTACAGCACTGGATCCTTTAAAATGTTATTTCTATGAATGTCTCCAATTGAGTTAATTTCTGTAATAGCTTATTCTAAAAAAGCAAAATATGGTACGCCCGGGGGGCTCAGAGGTTGAGCGTCTGCCTTTGGCCCAGGGCGTGATCCTGGGGTCCTGGGATCGAGTTCTGCATTGGAGCCCACTTCTCCCTCTGCCTATGTCTCTGCCTCTCTCTCTGTGTCTCTCACGAATAAATTAAAAAAAAAAATTAAAGGCAAAATAAAGCAAGCATGTGTTAAAAACATAAAAGGTCAATCAAATAGTCTGGGATAAAATAACAATAGTCTAAAAATAAATTAAGGAGCAGAAGAGCACTTTTTTAAACTATCACTATAAAAATAACTATGAAACTATAAACTATTATTTTTTTAAATTTATTTATGATAGTCACACAGACAGAGAGAGAGAAAGAGAGAGGCAGAGACATAGGCAGAGGGAGAAGCAGGCTCCATGCACCGGGAGCCCGACGTGGGATTCGATCCCAGGTCTCCAGGATCATGCCCTGGGCCAAAGGCAGGCGCTAAACCACTGCGCCACCCAGGGATCCCTGAAACTATAAACTATTAAACTATGAAAATATAAAATATTTTCATATTAGGCTATGTAGCCAGAGTTGTTTATCCGGCCAACGTCCTACCAACCATATTTATATCAGTATGAAGTACAGATTGCTCGGAGGGCCCCAAAAGCATTAAGTTAACGGTCGATTATCTTCTATTATCATAATACAATCTTTCCAGTGTCAGTTTTGCTGTAATTTAATGGTTACAAATTAATAGGCATAAGCAGCCTAAGGCGTAATTTTAGTCCTTGACTATTTTAATATGATTATTTATTATGAAAAATAATACTTTATGAATGCGCTGGTTTTCTTCTTGGAAATTCAAGTAGGCTGATGAACCAAGTAACACTACTTTGGGGAAATGCTATTATGCCAAATACTCTTCAAGAGATGGATAGAGGAAGATGGTTCAACCTCACATCGAACGGTCTCGGTAATTGTGTTCCACCAGAGGCTGTAATGAGTTTCCAGGATACACGTTCTGTCTTGAGATTCAATACAAGCCTGTTTGTCTTATGAGCTGTGTAGGGAATTAGAATTTTGGTTAATACTACTCAGGTAATAAAAACCACGGTCAAATGCCCACTGTGTGTTAATAATAAAACCTAGCAAAAAAATGCTTCTTGTGAACTCTTTAAGTAATGAATACGGAGAGGATTTTTACCTTTGCAGGAGCAAAGCTTGCAAATAACTCTTAATAGGACTTTTTCCCTTCATGCAGTTCAAGGCCCTCCTTAATACGGTTCTAGCCAACGATTTGTTCTCTCTGCGTGTTGTAGACTCCCAGCAAACATTTTTAGGACCATACATTACGTAAGGCTCACGAAACCCACCATGTACTTTATGACAATTCCCAAGTTTGACATACTTCTGAGTGTCTAGCTATGGAAGTTTCACTACAGCCACCAAATATCAACTCAAATGTCATCACCTCAATAAAAAAAGGCTATGCTGTGAGACCCAGTTGGACTTTGTTGTTCTGGGCCTGCGATCCTATCCTACCTGGAGTATATGCCTGGTGCAGCAATTATTTTACTCCGCCACGCAGTATAGCCTCTTTACTTCTACCCACACCAAGCTACAGCCTTTCTGAAAGTAGAGAATTGCTAACTGCAGGAGAGCAACACGTTTGTTTTTGTCTTTGTTTTTTTTTTCTTCAGTGAGTATTTAATAAGTGAAAGCATGAATGGACAAACCGATTGTTTCCTATAGACATTTTTTTTTGTTCTCCTTACAATGACACCCCTTATTCACTGTGAATTTTGTAGACGTCCATCTGAGTAGATAAGTTTGAAGTAATACTGACCTTCACGCACGTGGGAAGGTAACCAGCCGCACACACATTTAAATTATAGCCATTGCAAAAAGTATGTAAATTAAATTTAGTTCAGTTGCCACGGAAATATGGAAGGAATTAAAAGGTAGATAAAAAAGAAATGACAAATCGTAGCAAAATATTAAGTATAAGGCAGGTTCCTCCTAAATAACTTCCGAGCGAATGGCAATGTAATGTTGCTTGGATACATGCGATTGCTGACTCCCAAGGCCCATGAGGAATCAACTCTAGTAGGTAATGAGGCCAAAGTGCTTTCCAAAGGGTGGTAAAGCTGACACGAGTTCTAACAGTGTAGACAGCTTCCTCTTCCAAATCTTACCAAATCTTGTTATTACGCAGCTTTTGAACTTCTGGTATTGTAGTATGTGCAAAATGACATTTCTCTCTGGTTAAAAGATAAGTTTCCTGGACACCTAATAAGGATTAGCAGCTTTTCATAACATACCTTGCCACGTTGCTTGTTCTTGTCTCTGAAAGTTCTTTTTAAAACTATGCTCTTAGGGATGCCTGGGTGGCTCAGTGGTTGAGCGTCTGCCTTTGTCTCAGGGCGTGACCCCGGGGTCCCAGGATCGAGTCCCACATCGGGCTCCCTGCCAGGAGCCTGCTTCTCCCTCTGCCTGGGTCTCTGCCTCTCTCTCTCTGTGTGTCTCTCATGAATAAATAAATACAATCTTAAAAAAAAAAAAGTGAAACTATGCTCTAGTTTATTTTTGGTTTGTTTCATTAACATCTGTCTGTCTGTCGCCGATACTCCTTATCAGTTAATTGTATTGAAAATATCTTGGGGGTAAATTTTTAAGATTAGAACTTCTTAAATTTAACATAATCATACTGTTTCCCCCAGTTTTTCTGCACTTTTGAAACACACTCCTAAAACTACACTTTGATATTACTATAAGTATGATTGTAATTTGCACAATATTGGTTGTAATATATATCGATAGTATGTGTGTATACATATATGTATATATAGTCTTATTATGTGTGTATATATAACTGTACTCTATATAAATATATTCAGTTTAGTGAAATGTTATAATAATTTATATACTTAAATTACATAATTATTTCATGAGCTTTTATTTTTATTTAAATTCTAATAAAATTATATAATTATTTCGTTTTTTCTACAATACTCTCAGTCATCTGAATCCAAACTGTCTCTAGGGGCAGCCCCAGTAGCTCAGCTGTTTAGCGCCTGCCTTCGGTCCAGGGCATGATCCCAGAGACCCAGGATCGAGTCCCACATTGGGCTCCCTGCGTGGACCCTGCTTCTCCCTCTGCCAGTGTCTCTGCCTTTCGCTCTCTCTCTCTATGTCTCTCATGAATAAATAAATAAAATCTAAAAAAAAAAAACAATGTCTCTAGAAAAATATTTTGACTTCCTGTTCCAAAACTTTTGAAAAAATACTAAAAAAACATGTTTGAGATAAAAATGGAAATATTTTACTCACTAATGATTTATTTTCTATTAAAATTTCCCTATTGCAAGAATGTTTCCAAAATTGTATTATTGTTTAAACCAGTTTAGTATAAAGGTATATATTAGATAGATAGATCAATTTAGGGCAAAGATACTCATATTGGCACACAAGTTTACTGCATGAAATAGAGCACTTTTTAAGAAATATCATATTTAATAACACTTCCTATGTAATGTTACATTTCATATGTGACACAAGTATAGAAATGTGCACTAAGTTGAAAAGTAAAGCAAATGAAGAGGTAGAACAATAATGGAACTGACCCATTCTTTCTGGCATATTCATCTCATCATCATCAGAAATCAGATATCTGGACAAACAGTACAACAGGACACACAAATGTGCAATCTAGGCTCTGCAGACAGTTGATAAAAATGTGCGGCATAAATTAGATTTTATAAAACTTTCAGAAGGTAACTCATTGTAGCCCCTCACCCCAGAACCCGTGCATTTGAAAAGCACATTTGTTTTAGTAATGCTTCACACATTTACCCTATTCTCCAACTGAGTTCCCGTATCAAAGAATTGCAAGAAAATCACCAAGCGATGATAATTCTAACTTCTTTGTGAAACTAAGTGCACAATTATTTTGCAGCGGATTCACCAAGTTTAAGGCCTCTGGAATTACAGAATTTTAAAGTGAGTTCTAACTTTCGAACTCTCCCGAACACCACCAACAAAATATCAGTATGCAGATTTTCTAAGAGCGTCATTGAGATTTTATACTCAGCACTGTCACTGTATATAAGCTTATTTAGCCTGCATGCCTGAAGTAATATAAATAAGATGTCATCATCACTTGCCTAATTTATCTTTAAATAAATTAGGCAAATTGGCATTGTGTAATATGAGATGAGATGAGAATATTCCAGTGAAGGTACATAACACCTTGCAGACAAAATATGCGCAATAAATCAAACAAAGAAAGCTTTGAGTGTTGTTTTGTTTTGTAGGCAAAAGAGATGCCCAATTGCTTAGGATTTTTGTAAACCTGTCAGTTTGATGACATTCAGGTCACGTAGCATCTTGTTAGATAACAAGTCTTACTATTGTACAAAAATGGCAATGTGTGAGACACAGATCTATTTAATGACATTGAAAAGGATGTTATTTTAAAAATACAGCCTTCAGATACGGAAATCATGAGGCGGATAATTTCAGTATATTCTGGGTCAACAAATGTAAAGATTTATGGAACAAGTTACTTCACGGGATGTGACAATGTCATTGACCAAATTGAGACTATGAATATTAGAATTTATGATAAATAATAAAAGCTCATAAAATAATAAATGCTTATCAAGCACGGTTAACCTTGACACGAGTCTGATTATCCTAAGTGCATTTTATTTCACACTAAGCTTACTGATACGTAAAAGTCTGTGACAGATATTAAATAAATAGATTTGGGGATTTTTCAAAAGACATAGGAATTGTTCACTCTGCATTAAATGTTTTTAGTACAGCTTCTCTATTGAGTGATATTCAGTGAGGTTAAATTAAAAAACTGAAATTTTTTCATTTACTGATTTATTTCATTTTTTTCTGAAATATTTGCTCTTATTTGATTCTTTTTGATTCAAGCAACATAGCTTATAACGATCAGGATTAAATTTTCACCCTGGCTATCAAAGCACACCTTATCTTTAACTACGGACTGTTCTTATTCCTAATTATTCTACCTATCTCATATTGGTTGAGTGTAGAAATAATAATTAATTGATGACTGCTGCATTTGGCTTCACCTGTACCTGTTTACAGACTTTGCTCATCTATTTATATTATGTTCCTAGCCTCTATAGACACTAATAAGGTTCTGCTTATATGAGCTCATTAAATTTATACAACTGCCCTGGGGCTCCTGGGTGGCTCAGTCAGTTAAGCATCCAGCTCTTGATTTCAGCTCAGGACATGATCTCACATTCTTGGGACCAGTCCCCACGGGCTCCATGCTCAGCTGGGAGTCTGCTTGGATTTTCTCTTTCTTCTGCTCTTCCCTCCATTCATGTGTGCACTCTCTCAAATAAATACTTAAAACAAAAAATCAATACAAAATCCATATCTTCCCTGTTGAAATAGGCATTCTCCATTCTTTAAAAAATAGGAAGCAAAGGAGCACAGTCAGTTAGACCATGTACTCATTCATAATCTCAGGGGTCTTGGGTCTAACCAAGCCCTATGTTGGTTGTGGAGCCTACTTAAAAATAAAAAATATATATATATATAAAGTAATAAAAACAGCCAGTGAATGAAGACTAGAGAGTTAATTAATTACCCTATATTGTCAGAATATGTTCTATTTTCATAGTTTACAATACCATACTCAAATTGCTTATATGTAAGAAGAACATATTTTTGCCATTTTAAGGTCCTTTCCTCTATTTTTTTTTCCATTTTTTATCTTTTTATTTTTTAAAAAAGTTTTATTTAGATTCCACTTAGTTAACATACGGCGTGATATTAGTTTCTGGTGTAGGCAATCTGGCTGTCACATCTGTCACCCCACTGATCGCCAGGGTTGATTTGGCTGATGTGACTGGCTACGCAGGTGTCCCTTTCCTCCCTCACTGCTATAAGCCCATGGCTCCTGCATGCTCATCGGAAAAGGATGAGCTTATTGGGAGAGGACCTGTCTTCAGTCACGGGACAGGAATGACTGCACTCCTCTACTTCCAAAATAGGCAAACAACTTCTCAAGCATTTACATATCATTTCAAATATTTAGGTACAAGTGGCTACATTTTCTAATATTTCTAAAGCCCGTGTATTGCGAATTACAGTCATTGTATTTTTCTAATATCATTAATTTACATTCACATTATATATTTATATAACTTGTTCATTCAAGTACTCTTGTTGTAGAGTTTAACACATCTAAAGTACTGGTGTAGAGAATCTTATAATTAATAAATTTCAAAATTGCCAACCAATATTAATTTATTGAAATTAATTCTACACTAAGGATTGTTGTAATGGCCCAATATTTCCAAATATAATGCTGACTGTGACAATGATAGAGATTAAAGTTGTACATACCATTATAATATATTCAGACACTCTGTTCTAATATTTACAAGTACCTAGATTAATCATATTCCTTACTAAAATCCTAGCGAGGTGATATAATCTGTGCTCCGTGCTTAATGCAGCCAGTAGCTTAAAAGCTTTCAATAGCAGCCTATATTCACACTGCTTTTCATTTACCTTAATCCTGAAGATGAATTATTATCATCTGGGAATTGAACTCCCCTTGGGAATGGAAATGTATCGAGTGCTTATGCGACTTGCAAGCCATTTTCACATGAATAACATTTACCTCTGCCTAAAACCCTCTCATATATTTCATATCATCTCCTACTCCCTGTTACAATCCCCTATGGCCCATTTCTACTCTTCTTTACATTTAAATCCTCCCTATATATCACCCCATTAAATCTTAGTTATCAAACCCTATCCCTAACTTAACTGTAGATGAGGTTACTTTGAAGTACTTTTTGTAGTTTAATTTGTCACATGAGAAAACTTCCAGTGAGGGTTGTTGACAAAGTTGGGCACCGTAACTCAAGGTTTTCCAATTCAAAGATTAGGTTACAAGCAAAACATAAACTCCTTAGCCATATGATGCTTTGCATGAATCGTTCACTCAGCAGTATCATCCTGCTGGGAAATGTAGTATAAGGAAAAAAAAATGTGATTGATATGAGTATGACTGCTCTATTATGTAGAAAATAACGGATGATTGCTCTGAAGCTGTAGCTAAACAAAGTAAGGCTGTGTTGTGTCATTTAGTCCAAAAGTTGTAAATTTTTCCCCATGTTTATTGCAGTCTGTATGGAATTCAATACTTCTCTTCCCTGCATCTTTCAAAAAGAAAACAGAATAAGAGCACATTACAGAAGAATTTAGAAAATGTAATAGAAATATAAATTGACTGATGTAAGAGAAATAAAGTGTAGCTTTTGCTTTCATTCTATGACAAAAGTAAATTCTGGTGACAAGATATTATTTAAAATATCTTAACAGCTACATTAAAGGAAGAAATGTATTCTTTAATTGGTTGAGTGAGGTTTTTTAAATGGAAAATGAAATAATGATTTTTATATTTGGATATGTCATTATGTACATGTCCATATATACTCATCTCTCACCATCCCTCTCTCTCTCTCTCTTCTTATCTCTACATCTATCTCAATATTTGTATGGATCTCTATTTCTTTCTCTATGTATCATTCATCTTAGAAACTCTAATTTCTAACAATTACTAGATTTTCCAGTTTTTAAAAAATAGCTTTTGTCAATGTTTCTAGCAAGGAATAAATGATTATTTTCAGAAAGTAAGCATTAATTGGAGGAAGAGTTACTTTATGTCTAGCCCTATGGAGAGTGCTTTATACTATGTACAAAGAAACCCCTTAGTGAGTTAGTATTCATCCTGGATTATTACAGATAGAAAAACTAAAGCTCAGAGAGGTGACGTATAGCTCCAAATCACACAGCTATCACGCAGTACAACTCTAACTCATGTCTAATGCCAAAGTTCATGTGCTTCTATTATATCAATTTGCTTTTTCATGTACACGTTGTATCCCATCACCACTGAAAGGAAGAAAGACCTCTGAATTTACTTTTGGTGAATGTGGACAAATCAATATATGTTTTAATATGTACAGTCAAGATGAGTAAAGTCATCACTGATGGCTCCGTGACTGTTTCCTTTGGCTTTCTTGAAAATATCTTTCTATCCAAATGCACTTTGTATAATCAATATTGGTCTTTGTCCATGGATATTCCTAGAAGAGAACTCAGAGCAGTCCTTAAAAGGTAGGGTACAAAAGGCCATAGCTTTCTCTAACATGATCTCCACTTGATTTTGGTTTTGGTTTTGTTATACAGGATTCTGACAGTTTACTGGGCACTAGGAAACACCCCAAGGAAAGCTGTCTTCTACTGTATAGACACTCTTGCATTTTCAATTTCTTCTTTTCTATAGCTCCTAATATTCTACTCAGTTTACTCCTTTAGTATTATCCTGATTTTATTTATGTGTATACATTTCTAAAAATGAGTGTATTCACATCAACTGCATATATATATATATGTATATATATATATACATATATATATATATATGATATATAACATGAAATGTTCTCAATAACCAGTGTAGCAAGTTTATGGACCTAACAAAAATTAAAGGCATTTATTTAAGTGAGAGGTAAAATTTGTTATTCCAAAGGAACTGGATTAGCATGCCTATAAAAGAGTAGAATATAAAGATGAATTAGTAAATGCTTGGGGTTACAGCTAAAATCCATTAAATTCACTGCCAAGACCAATGTCATGAAACATTTCCATTTGTTTTCATATAAGAGTTTTACACTTTCAGGTCCTATGTTTAAAGTCTTTAATCCATTTTGAGTTGATTTTTGTGTGTGGTGTAAGATCAGGGTCCAGTTTCATCCTTTTACATGTGGACAATCAGTTTCCCAGGACAATTTTTTGAAAAGACTTTCCTTTCTCCAATGTATAACAGGTGCTTTTGTTGAAGATAAGTTAATTGCACATTGATGGATTTATTTCTGGACTCTGTTCTATTCCATTTGTCTACATATGTCTTTATACAAGTACCATATTGTTTTACTTACTATAGTTTTATATATATATATATATATTTATTTATTTATTTATTTATTTATTTATTTATTTATTGTTTGAAATTGAGAAGTATAATGTCCCCAGATTTGTTCTTTCTCAAGATCACTTTAATTATTCTGGATATTTTGTTGTTGTATATGAATTTTATGACTTTTTTTTCTATTTCTGTAGAATTTTTTTTCTATTCCTATTTCCATTGTGTTTTTTTTTTTTTTTTTTTTTTTGTGTGTGTGTGTGTGTGTGTGTGTAAATAGCACTGAATCATAGATTGCTTTGGGTAATATGAGCATTTTTAAAAATATTTGTTCTTCCAAACCATGAGCATGAAATGTCTTTCCATTTATTTGTATCGTTAATTACTTTTATTAATGTATTACAGTTTTCAGCGTACAATCTTTCACCTACTTGATTAAGTTTATTCCCAAGTACTTTATTCTCTTTGATACTATTGTTAATGGGATTGCTTCCTTAAATGCCTTTCAGATATCTCATTTTATATTATAGAAACACAACAAATTTTATATGTTGATTTTGTACACTGAAACTTTACTGAATATGTTTATTGTTCTAATTGTTTGTGGAGGCTTTGTAGTTCTTTTTACTTATAGGTTCATGTCATCTGCAAACAAGGACAATTTTACTTTTTCCTTTCTGATTTTAATGCCTTTGATTTTACTTTTTCTTGCCCAATTGTTGTGGCTAGGACTTCCAGTGAATGTTGACTTGAAATGGTGAATTGAAATCTTTGTCTTATTCCTCATCTGGAAAGGAATGATTTCCATTTTTTAACCATTGACTGTATGATGTTAGCTGTGAGCTTGTTACATATGACCCTTACTACTTTAAGGTATATTCCGTGTGTAGTATTGAGCATTTTTATTATGAAAGACTGTGTCAAATACTTTTTCTGTATCTAATGGATGATCAAGTGGTTTTTACTTTTCATTCTTTTTTTCTTTTAATGTGAAAATCACACTTATTGATCTGCATACTTTGAACCATGCTTGTATTCCAGGGATGAATCCCACATGATCATGGTGTTATGATCTTGTTAGTGTGCTATTAGACTCAGTTTGCTAATATTTTATTGATGAATTCTGCATCTATGTTCAGCAGGGATATCGGCCTATGATTTTATCAAAAGCACAGGGAATACCAACAAAAATAGACAAGTTGAACCTTATCCAGCTAAAAAGTTTATTCATGGCAAGGGAAACAACCAAGAGAATGAAAAGGCAACCTATGCCATGGGAAAACATATTTTCAGCTCATTTCTGATAAGTGTTTAATTTCCATATATATAAGGAACTTTTATAACTTAATTAAAAAAAGAGGAAACAACCTAATTTTTTTTAAAAGAATGGGCAATGAGAACAGACATTTCTCCAAAAGAAGACATAGAAATTGCCAGTAGGTATATGAAAGGTGTCTTATTTTACAAATCATCAGAAATGCAAATAGGAACTACAATGAAATATTTTCTCACACCTGTTGGGATGGTTATTATTATAACAAAGGATAAAAATATTGTCAAGGATGTGGAGAAATTAGAACCGTTGTGCCTTGTTGGTGGGAATGAAAAATGGTGCAGCCACTATGAGAAACAGAGGTTCCTCAGAAATTAAAAATAGAACTATTATATGATACAGTAATCCAATTTCTGGGTGTGTATCCAAACAAACTGAAATCAGCATCAAAGTGATATCTGCACTCATACATTCATGGAAGTATCATTCACAATGGCCAATATAGGGAAACAGCTCAAATATCTACTGACGGATGGATAAAGAAAACATTGTGTATGCCTACAGTGGAATGTCTGGCCTGAAAAAGAAGGAAATCCTACCATTTGTGACAACATGAATGGGCCTGAAAGACATTATGCTCATTGAAACAAGCCAGTGACAATTATAAAATTGCACTTACATGAGTTATCTGAAAGAGTCAAACTCATAGAAACAAAATAGAATGGTGATTGTCAGGTGATGTGAAGGAGAGAAAAATGAAGAGTTGTTCAATGGGCATAAAGTCACAGTTACACAAAAAGAACACATTCCATGTATCTTTTATACAACCGAGTGCCTACAGTTAACAATAAAATATCATGTGCCTAAAAACTTAAGGGTAGAATTTACGCTGTGTTCTTACCAAAATAAATGAATTAAGTTAAAAAATAAAATCTGTTAGTTTTCCCCCTCTTTCTTTTTTTATTTTGAGATTTTATTTATTTATTTGAGAGAGAGAAATAGAACATGAAGAGAAGGGAGAGGCAGAGGGAGAGGGAGAAGCAGACTCCTTGCTGAGCAGGGAATCCGATGCTGGGCTTGATCCCAGGGTCCTGGGATTATGACCTGAGCTAAAGGCAGCTGCTTTAACTGCCTAAGCCACCCAGGCACCACCTAGTTTTCTCTCTTTATCCTTGAAAATGTTACATAATTTAGATACATAAGGAACATCTATAAATAATTTATATCCAGACTTAAGAACAAAACACTCCAAGTCTTTCACTTGTATTGTTTCTTAGAAGATGACTTTGAAAGGTCTATAAATATAGATGTAGTAAGGCCTGCATTGCTGTAGCTTCTAAAAATGCTATTAGCATGCTACTAACATATAATCTCAAAATATTTTCAAACTGTATTATTTTGGCCTCGAAGAGCTTAAAATAACAAAATAAAATAAAAACATGATTTCAGAAACTATAATTAAACAAAAACATTTATATGACTAAATTTATGAATAAAGTTATATTGAATCTACTTCTCGAATTTTCCTCAAATTTACATGCTGATAAACAGTTAGTGATTCACTGATTATAGGAATTCTTGCTAGGTATTTTAAAGCTGTAACTAGGAAAATATATTGGAAAGTACTTGACCAACATTAAAAGAATATCAAAATGGAGAGTTGAAATTAAAATCTGTTACTATTGTCACCATAAAGAACAGAGAAAACCAAAGAATTCAATTACTTGTCACCTAAAATTATATTTTTAACAGGAAGTGAATTGCAAATTGGTGTTTAGCAGAAACATATGAAAGGAGTAGAAACATTATGGTGGATCATATCCAAATCATTAAATCCAGCTTTTTTTTTTTTCTGTCTTTGAACCTTAAGAATTTTCTCTTTAAATATTTGCTTGTTATGAAGTTTGTCCTAGCCAGACCAAATACAGACCAAGATATGTTGGTAGTCAGGACTTAGAGTAAGTGCCTCCTTGCCCATTGGACCCACTAATATCTACGTGTACTCATTGACTTAAAGAGAAATAAGAAGATTCCTGAGACAATACTTCATCTTGTTCAAAAACTTGGTTCAGAGAAATGGGCATGCCAAACTAGGCAGCCCTCCAAATATCAGGGCCCCTGCAACAAATGAGATCAGTAAGACTTGTAAATAGATATGACAATCAGACTGAGAATCAAGGACCATAGTCATTCCGTGTACATCCAGACCCAAACCTAAAGCTACCATACTGTGGCACATGTAACTGGGGGAAGGAAGTGTCTGTGGGTTTTCCCATAGATAGCTCACTTGATTAACACTATATAATAGTACTTTGAAGTCCAAGCAATTGAGCTATTACTAAAAATCCATCTTTAACATCCCCACCCTATCCATATCTCTTTCGCTAAGTAATATATATATATTTTTTTTTTAAAGAGTGGTACATTTTTCTTATTACTTTTATAACCAGGAAACATGTAGAGCAAAGGCAAAGAGTTTCTACCACTAAATGGAGAGAACAGCCCAGGGATGGATGTTGGTGCCGGGGCAGTGAGTGTCTTATGGTGGCAGTAACCAGTGCCTGTGGCAGAGAAGCCCTGATGTACGGCCCGTGGGCCCCCCACTGCAAGGCAACTAACAGAAAAATAAATATATTAATTTATTAAACCTATAGAAGCTTCGTTGCTGTATTTTTGGGACCTTGAAATCCCGAAGTCCTTTGGAAGAGGGATTTTTTTTTTTTTGGAAGAGGGATTTTTGAGAGGAATTTAAATTCCTGTGTGGGAGAATGGGAAGACAAGACCTGAAACATGGCAGGCACACTTGCAAAGGAAACAAGATCATTCTGGTGTTGTATTAAAAATTTCACAAGCCTCTGGTTTGATTCTCAAACCTGATTTTAAAATTTTAAGATTCTTCTCTTTCCTAGCTCTGAAAGTGCTTTTTTGTTTTGTTTTGTTTTGTTTTTTTGTTTTGTTTTTGTTGTTGTTGTTGTTGTTGTTGTTGTTTTATGCATTGGTCATTTTGAAGAGTTTTCTGGTGCTTTTGCTTTTTGAAAAAGGCCTAATTGTAAAGTTGTGGGTCTAAGTGTTCAATACATACGGGTCTTTCTAGCAGAATCTTCCACAAAAAGAGAAGAGATGTCTTCATCCACTCCTGCTTCATTCTTTGCGATACAAGTGTATGCTCCCGTGTCTTCATAGCGCACGTTGCTTATATGAACCTCACTGCCATTTGCTGAAAACAGAAGGCAAATGCAACTTGTAAACTATGATTTCAGTTTTGGTACAGCGCTTTCCGATTACACAGTCAAGCAGTTCTCTTAGCTTGTCCTAATTAAAGTGTTTTCCTTCCTATTCCATGCTTTGGAGGCATGCCAAATTATTCCAAAAGCACTCAAGTGTTTCGTAAACTGTGTTGTCATTCTATTGCAGAGAGCCCAAAACTCTATGTCAAATGTACATGCTTCATATTTTACAATTATTTCCTGTTTTCCGCATTTCATATTTCACATTGATAACTATAATGCCATTTATGTATTTATTTTTTGTACTTAGAATCCACTTTTCCCCAACCTTTATAAAACTTTAAAATAATAGCAATACGGCTGAAATGCAGGAGCATATGTATAAAAGGATTTCATAGAGAAATTCAGTGAGCTACATCATGGAAGTATAGTATGATTGTCGCTTATCAAGTACATTATTGAGCATGTATTATATGTCTGGAATTATAAGGTAAGGAAATTATTAGGTAAGGAAAACGTAAAGATACTAACACATGATTTGTCTGCAAGATTTCAGTCTTTTTCCAGAAATATACATAAACAATATTATGTATTATAATATGGAAATTGATACAATCATCATATAACCAAAGTATTAAGGGAATAATTAGCTTAACTTTTAAATCTTGGTAAAATAACTTCTTAAGCTAAACCCTGAATAACAAGTTGCACTCCCCAATGTGGAAACCAGGGTATAATTAACCGTCAACTATATGTTGGAAATATATGAGGTGTTTTTACGTATATCATTTCTTAATTATCCTAAATAACACATAATTATCAGAAGCAGAATCTGAGACTCCTAGAATGATCTTATGCAAATTACTCAATTCAAAAGATTAGGGCTGGACACCTGTCAGACTCTAAAATTCACTGTTTGTTGTATTCATTTATTTAGGTTTCTTTTTTTTTTTCCCCTCTATTACTTTCTTTTCTTTCTTTTTTCTGTGTGTGTTTTTTTCACGTTATCCAATCACAAGAATCCCATATACCATGTGCGACAGAAACAGTATGACTCTCCTAAGGCAGATAAGGGACAAAATAATCCATGTGGCTCTTTGGGGAAAGATAGAAAACCAATGGGGAAAAAAGAGCTTGGAAATGCCAATGGCTCTCAAGGGATGTGAAGGGGATGTGGAGAGGCAGTAAGCGTTTGGGGAGGAACAGCCATTCGGATAACATGAACCTTGTTCTCACTTTATAGAGGTTATTGGGCACTTCCATGCCCCCCATCCACTGCTGAGAATCACTACTCCAAAACAGAGGTTGGAGTTGTGTTTTTTGTTTTGTCTTGTTTTTTTGCTGTTAAAGGCCACATACATGTTTTACGCATTGTGGGCCATATAGTATCTGTGACAGCTACTCACCCCTGTCAGCAGCATGCAAGCAGCCATCAACAATTTTTAAAACACAAGTGTGGCTGTGTTCTAAAAACAAAAACAAAGCCCCCCCAGGTGGCTTTATTTACAAAATAGGCAGCTCCCCAAACTTGGTCTGTGGGCCTTACAGTTTGCAGACCCCTGGTCTAAAAGATCAGGAGTGAACACTATATTTCAGCTGCATCGGCTTCGTGTTTTACATGAAATATGGCTCTCTCCTAGAACATACTTGCTCTCAAGACCCACACACTTAACCTGAATTCTCTAGAATTTTTTTGAAACATCAAGTCATTTTATTCCTTCTTCAAATATTGTTTTCTCAATATTCTTATACATTCTCCCACCTTGTATGCTCCACTGTCTTCCTCCTTCTCTACCGTTTCTAGATGTTCTCTAGTCTATTGCCAGAACTAGCAATTCCCTAGTCCGTTTATCATTCTGACACATATGCCTTAGCAACTGCCAAGACTAGAACACGCTGACATATCTCTGCACTTGGTGTTCGTGCATCTAGGTTTTTGAGTACATTAAGAGACTATTGCATAAGCAAACTTACAGATTTTCAACTTCACAGTTTTCAGCGTGCAGGATGTTCGGTGCTACTTGGTATTCATTTCATTTGACCTTTACAGATATGTACCTTTCATTTCCTGCTCCAGTTTTATTTCAAATCTTTACTCTGTGTGATGTTTCCCATCCTAATCTAACTTCTCGCCCTAAAGTGACCTTGTTTTTGAATCATGAAGGTCATACATGTAATTAGCAAGTAAACCCAAATTGTTTTTCAGTATATATTAAACTTACACAATGCTATGTCAATTATATTTCAATAAAAGCTGGGAAAACAAGTAAAGCCAACTTCCTATTTCCATCTACATATTCACATTTCTTTACTTCTCAAAGGAAACTCTCTGGTTCTTTCCAGGGGAAAATCTCTCTTTTTTTTCTTTGGATTTTTACAATTACTTGATCATCCTTCCCCCACCTCCATTATCTGCACATCTTCTTTACTAACATTTCTTCAGATTGATGCACTGTCTAAAAAGAAAAAATATCTCCATTAAGTCCTGATCGTTTCCATCAGCAGCAACTACCTTTTCCTCGGTCCTCCTTTCAAAATCTGGAGAGATTTTTATATTTTCTTGCCTCCTTCTCATTTCTAAACCCATGGAGGCCTGATGGCTACAAATCATTTTTCTAGATGCCAAAAGGCCAAACTAATCACTAGACCTATGAATACATTTCAGTGACTTTCCTATACCTTTCTATGCCTTTGATATTGTTGAATCTTCCCATACTTAGCTTTCTTTTCTTCTGTAGGATCACCTTGTTCTCTGCATGCTGCTGATTTTTAGTCTCCTGTGTTATTTATCTTGGTTTGCCTTCCACTTAAACATCTCTGCTTTTCTAAGCGTTTACTTCCTCTCATTAACATATTGTCCCATCCACTGGCGTAGTTTTTCAATCCATGCCTAGATGGGGACCTCACATATAAATGCTAACTAAGTATTTGCTGAATGAATGGATAATTAAATAACTGTAGTATTTCGTGATGTGTAACCATATAGAAAGCCATATGGAATTTCACATACCTGTGCACCTAGATTTCTGCTCCCTACTCACCTCTCATCTGTCACATTCTCTCAAAACTTCAGCTATTTTCTCTTCTTTTTAAAAATGATAATAACTACCTTACAAGGGCCCCCACTGTTTCACTATTGAATCTGGAGCGTATCCAACCCCCTAAATATGCCTTCCTGTATGTTCCTAGGAGTAAAGATATAATATGTTCATTTAATATGGTTTACTGCTATTAAATGGGTAACAAATAACAAAACTAGAAACTAATTAGAACTTTCTTCACTTTAATTTCTATCAATCAGATCAATCCTTTTCTAAGATTATAGACCCTAAAGATGTAATCAGTAGATGTAAACATGTAAATTTGTTGGGTTTACTTCTATTAATATAGAAATTTGTAGGATTCAGGTTTTAAAGGTCACAATTCCTTTCATATGTCATTTTTCACTTGCAAAAATAAATTAGTAAATATTTCAAAAAGATTTATTTAAAAACGTATATTGAAACATTCACTGTTAAGGTGGAATAAGAAGTGAAGTCTATGTTTATACAAATAAAGCAAAAGTGAAAATACATTCACTTCTAGCATAAACTGAAGGAATTTAAAGCATACAATAAAGAATATAATGTCATGCATCAGATACTCCTGTAAAATGACTTGTCACATTCTATCTGGATGGTGGAAATAAGATTTATACATTTTTAAACTTACTAGTATAATCATCATAGATACAACTGTTTTTGCATTATTTAGATTACTTGACATTACAAAAAAAATTTTGTTTCCTACTTATCACATGTTCATTGTTATTATAATCTGCAAAATAATTGATTAATTATATTTATACTTAGACTATTAAAATAGAATATTTTATATATTAAAATTCAGTAAGAACATTCACAACTTTCAATCTCTGATATGTATCTAGTGACTTTTTTTTTCTTGTCTCTTCATTTACAAGGTATGCTACAAAATATTCACTAAGGAATTTCTGTACTATTGACACTCTCTATGATATATTTTTAAAGTATGATTTAAATATTTAAATGGCCCCTTCAGAATCTATTCTATGAAGAGAGCCACTAGCACATCTGCTATAATTCATAGGACAAGTATTTAAAAGATACATAATGTAGTATTTTACTTATCATCAAAATAATGACATAATGAATTATTATGACAAGATTATTATGTAAAGCAATAAAAGTACTAAAGGACTCTATTTCAAATATAATGTCTTAGGAACAATTATATATATTTTTTCATATGCATGACATTTTGTTTCCATCAACTAGTTTTCTTTTCTTTTTTTTTTCAAATCATGTAAACTCTGTTATAAATTTTAGTGTGAAGTTTCAACATGGTCATTTAAAGGGAAAAAATGCAAATAAAAAGCACCTTGCAGTGTGAGTTGTTTGGACAGTTTTGGTGTAATATCGATTCCATTCTTCAACCAGCCAAGCTGAGGGTTTGGTATCCCTTCTGCATGGCACCTGAGACTTGCAGTTACCCCAGGTTCTCGAGCCTGGCTCTCTGGATACACTCGGATTACTGGAGGGACTACAAAAAGAAATGGGGAAAAATTTGAATTAGTAAGCCATATTCTTTGATTTCCCAAAAATTGCAATGTGAGAAAATTAATGATTATATATTTTAATGATAAATATTTCTATAGCTCTTAGTTTCCAAATTCATCATCTACAAAAATATGCCAGTCATCCTTACATAAAAGTTTTTCTGAGACTATGCCAAGAAAAATACAAGCTGAGCCTGGGATATCCTGTTTTGGTAATAAAAGAAGTTTTCAAGGATGATAGAAACATCAAAGAAATACAGAAGTCAGCTTACAGGGGTTATTCACCTTTATTCACCTCCTTATTCACCAAATGTGAGAAAATTTGAACATTAAAATAGTTCGCAATTACAAAGAAATATAAGGAATTAAATAAGACTTTAAAAATTCAGTTATATAAATAAGTAAATGAAAATATAAATGAGAAAATCTTTTCCTTACCCTAGCATGTTTAAAAAATCAGGATCGCAATTACATTTACAGAAGCGTCCAAAAAAATAAAATATTTAGAAATAAATTTCACCAAGGCAATGAAAGATTTTTATGCTGAACACCGCAAAATGAGGTGAAAGAATTTAAAGAAAAACTAAATAAATGAAAAGACATATGTTTATGAATTGAAATAATTAGTAAGATAGTAAGAATTGGTAAGAAAAGTCAGTAAGATGACAATACTCCAAAAAATTGGTCTTGAGACACAATGTAATCCCTATCACAATTCCACCTGCATTTTTTTTTTTTTTGCAGAAATGGAAGAGCTAATCCTCTTAATTATATGGAATTACAGGGGACCCCCAAACAGCCAAAATAGCCAAAACAATATTGAAAAAGAATAAAACTAAAAGTCTCATAACTCTCAATTTCCAAATATACTACAATATATGTGTATAGTATATACACATATACATATATAGTTTTATACACACATATATAGAAATCAAAATATATATGCATATGTATATGTGTACACTAATCAAAACAATGTGATATTGGCATAAGGAAAAAATGTAAATCTATGGAATAGATTTAGAAAGCAGAAGTAAACCTATTAATTTATGGCTAATTGATTTTCAACAAAGATGCCAAGGAATAGTCTTTTCAAGAATTGATGCTGAAACAACTGGATATCCATATAGAAAAAAGCAAATTTGAACTCCTACCTTACAACATATATAAAAATTAACTCAAATATATTAAAGACCTAATGTAGGAGCTAACATAATAAGATAATGAAACACTTAGAAGAAAACATAAGGGTAATCTTCCTGACCTTGTATTTTTCCATTGATTCCCAGATATAACTCCAAAACAAGCACAAAAGAAAAAAATCAAGAAATTGAACTTCATTAAAATTAAAATTTGGGGTGCATCAAAGGATATCATCAAAGAAGTGTAAATACAACTCACAGAGTAAGACAATATTTACAAATTATATCTGATAACATACTAGTATCCAGAATATATAATGAGCTGTTAAAACTCAGCAACAAAAGACAAACCACCCCTTCTGCATAGCAAAGGAAACTGTCAACATAATGAAAAAGAAACCTACAGAACAGGAGAAACTATTTATAAACTAGATATTTGATAAGTAGCTAGTATCTAAAATAATATACAATGAACTCATGCAATTTAATACAAAAAAGCAATTAAAAAACGGGCAAAGTACTTAAATCCACATTTTCCAAGGAAACTGCAACCTCAGAAAAGATCTAATACCAAGACCAGCTGACTAAGCTGTTCTCAAATTCTTTAGCTGTCTCATTCTTCTACTTATTATCTCATATCTCTGTTTTCCTGTTATTATCTCCTAAGATAACGTTTGTTGTTTTCAGCCACTAAGTTTTAGTGTAGTTTATTGTTTGCTAATATATATAGTAAGTTTCTTGATAGAAGTGGTTTTGCATTATTTCATCATTATATCCCCTTACCTAATTGAGTGACAAAAGAACTGTGGAACATGAAGAAATGTTCCACAAAAGGCATATTACAGACCTAATTACCACACATATCTTTTATTCATGCTCACACTTTATCCTTTGTTATTTAGAATGACTATGAGAACATATGTACCCTGCATTTGCCTTAGTAAGAATATGTCTTGGTAAATAAGGAGAAATACCCTGGTTCTCAGTGAAAGAAGTCTCTGCAGGAGCTATCTTAGCAAAAGACAATAGATAGAAATATTCACCTGGACCATCTTGCTCTTTGGTTAACTAATATACTTTGAACTGCCTGATTTCTTCTATTTTCACCCAGTGGAATGCCTGTCCAAGATGCAAGGTCCACACTGAGACTCTCTTTAGGGTCTCAACTCTAGCACAAAGTTAGTTTCACCATTGTTCTTCCTAGTGACAGGAGGAGCCATTGAATATACAAATTAGACTAACTGATGAATAAATATCAGCCTTCTAGATTTACTGAAGTTATAAAAGCAAATCAAATCAAGAGATGAGTTGAAGCCACAATCAGGACTACAGATACCATCCTATTGGCCCCATCATTTTGGCTCTACACTAGACTCATACCAGCTCTATGGGAAGGAAGGAATCCTCAGAAATGCCCAGTAATTCTTTCAATTTGTAGCTATGTCTTTACTTTGTGAATTGCCTTTAATGGTTTCTGGAACAGAAAAAGTAATAAACTTCCAAAGTTCTGAGCACCAGATTTCTGCTGCATCCTTTCACCCTCCCCTAAATTTAATTTAAAACAAACACAATACACACAAACACCAGCAGCAATATGGGAGTAAAACCACACTCTGATTTTTTTTTAACCCTGATGAGCACTCAAATGGTTTATTTTGAAATATCAAATATACTTTCAAAAATAGTTCTCATAAAATTTTGCACATACTTTCCTGGGAACATAGAGCACATTTTTAGGCTTTTGGCATATATCTAAAAGCACAGGGTATTTTTTGTGCCATTTTATTATATTGGAGGAGGTTCAAGTAAATAACTTTTTAGAGATATGATAATATACTTCCAGCAAAACCACATTACCATAAGATCTAGAGTAAAGAGACTTCTTTCAAATACTCAGACCTAATCTCTAATCTCTTAACAATTCAGGAGTTGGGAGATGAGCTTTTTAAAAAGACTTACATAGAGTGCCAAAATGGAAAACTACTCTTTCAATAAACATTTAATAGAAGAAAGTGCATCTTGCCACAAAACTTATAGCCGAAGGACCAATGTTTCTTACATCATTCTTGGAATAGCAAAAAAAAAAAAAAAGAGAGAGACAACCTGAATATATCAAAAATTAATTTGAAAGAAGCACATCAGTCAACTCAGTGATAACAAATTCTACATCATTCATATTTAAAAATGTAGATATTATACGGGTCACTTATACTGTCATTGATATTCCTCAAAGGACAACTTTTCAAATAAGATATTCAATCTCCCTGCATTCCTAGTTGTTTCTACTTTATTGATACATCTGCAAGTGAACTGAAAGAAAAACAATGAAAAATAATTTTTGCCATATTGAACTTTTATACCCAAATAAACACTATTATTTTTTGAAGAAAAATAATCATATATTATGCTTTTCCTTTAGTATGCTGGTATCAAGTGATGGTCTGAAAAATATCTTTTAATTTACGCAGAATTGAAGGATAAGTGATTGGCATAACGACTATTTAACCTCAGTGACAAGCTACACATTTAAAAGTAGGTTATTTTTCCCGGGATACATATTATGAAATATAAATGAGGATTGATGGTAGCCTGAATTAAAAAGTCAATAATCCTCCAGAGAACATTTCAAGCCATTTGTTACAGTCATTTTTAGTTAGGAAGTGCACTCTATGAACTCGTCTTTCCTTGCTGTTGGTATTGCATGAATAAAGAAACTGATGAAGACCACCAAAGAGTTTTCACGTTGGATTTAGAATCCAATCTGTGTGTTATCATGAAAATCTTTAAATAAGGCTCTCAATATTTTAAGCAAAAGGTAATATTTAAAGTAAATGTCTATACAGTGAAAATTTCCTAATGATATTCAAATTCTCACCAAAATTACTCAGGAAGCAATTTATTTAATATAATATTATCTAAGAAAATCAAATGATACCTATATTAAATAGTATATTATGTGCTCATGTATATAAACATGTTAAGTAGTTGAGATTATTACATACTGATCAATTTCATTCTAGAAAATATAGTTTCTGTCTCTTAAAATGGGAGACATATACAAGAATGTAAATATATGCATTGTATTCATAAATAAAATTTAAGAAATGTATAAAATACACCGTTCTTTCTGAATTTTAAGAAAATAATTTATAAATATTTATTGGGCAACTTCTAAGGGTAGCAAATTGTGCTAGATGACTATCTCTTCATCTTTCAAACGCTCTGTTTTATACATTGACATGTTGAATAAGTATTGAGTACAGGTTTTGACATTAACCGAATGCACATTAAAAAAAATGCATTCTTGACTTAAATTGTCTAATCTGGTACCAATCATAAAATAAATATTCCCATGGATATAACTACTGGAATATGATTATTTGTAAGCTAAATGTAAAGTCTGAAAGTTAGATGTTTAGCAGTAAATATATAAGGTATATTTGAAGTCCTTGAAAAATTGTATTTTAAAATGTAAAGGTCAAAATATTATCAATGCATTTATAGTAGTTTGGAGAGGCATTAATTAATAACTCATCTCAAATCGAGTAACTTCTCAAGGAAACTGAACTACTTCTTTCCATGAGCCAGTTAAGATAAAATTATCATATGACTATATTGAACTAATATAATAAAATTGTATTTAGTTTATCTAATGGTTCTTAGACCATAAAGCATAATCAGATACCGTATATGGGGGACTAGTTGCTCTAAGAATACATACCTAGGGTGAATACTTTTTAACTAGCTGTAGAAATTAAAATGAAAACGAGGTTTTGATACTAAAAATTAACTTTAGAATAAAAAAGTAGATAGGCTAAAGAAAGTACAGTAAAAATAGTATAATTATATTTTGCTCAGTCTCTCTTCCTGCCACGGAATCAGTTGTGAAGATTTATCAGCTCAAAACCATACAGTGCTGAATAATATTAATAGATATAAAACTCAGTCAAAGTTGGTGGATATATTTCTAAAGCTCTATAATAACTTCACTGTATTAAAATAAATCGATGTTTTTCTCGATATCAGAAAGTATCTAATAGAATCTAATCATCTTTCTAATCTAGCTGAGAAAGGATCTAATGAAAAAATGAATGTCTATAATACTAAGCCCTGCTCTTTTCATCCTTCCACTCTCATTCTGTGATCTTTCTTTAGAAATCTCTGCATTGTTTCAGAAAGTATGAAAACAGCACAACCTGGGTGCTTTGGAAGTCTGACTTTAGAGTCCAGAAGCGGAGATCACTGACCCAATACAATGACTGCAATCTAACTGAAAACAATAATGAATTTAAGGTGAATTGTCAGGTCACTGGTATGTAAACAACTAAACATTGGATATATATATATTTTTTCCCCTTTTTCTCGATGCCATTATCTTGTATTCTTTGAAGGACTCTATCACTGCTCTTCCACAAATTATTCACACAGCTGCAACTGTTAGAAAAGGTTCTTAGAAAGCTTGAGGCTAAGAATATAAATGTCTCTGAAGTAGTGCTGACTCACAGCGGCATCTGGATTGTTCTGTTTGTATTACGACTTCCTTTGTCATTAAAGCAACTTTCCTATGAAAAATTACAGACAGAGTTTAATAAATATTTTAAATGCTACTGAGCTTGTCCAATGCCTTTTGTCTCTGACATTATTAAAGCCATCAATTTCTCTTTAACTTTGTCCCAAAGCAGTCTTTTTATATTCATGACTTTCACACTGCCTCTTGTCAATATTACAAAACTCTCTGATCACATTATTGCAGCCTTCATAAAAATGTAGAGGATGCAACAAATGTTGGAGGCAAAATATAAATTAACAACAACATACTTATGGTCATAAACTTTTGTGATTTTTCTGTTAGGTCTTCCCATTTATCCTTCAGTAGTCTAACAAATCACAACTTTTTAAGCTATTTTGAAAGGGATAGCAGTCTATCCTAGTTTAATGAACTTAGAACCATTCTACTAATCCTTAAAGTTAGTGGTCCTTTTAATCTCCAATTTTAAAAAATGTCAAAAGCCATCATTTACAAAAATGCTCTCTGACACCAAACATAGCCAAAGCATTCAAGGCAATAAGAGAGAACATTGTTTTTCTCAATCCATGAAAAAAGAATTAATGAAAAAAATAATCTAATGCCTGGCATATGATGGATACTGGTTTTTTTAGACTTTATTTACTTTCATTTAATATATATTTAATTTAAACAAATTTTCAGGAGATCCCACATTAATTAATTGAGGCAGGGAATGTGCAGTAGATACATTCTAGTAACCCCTTCACATACACCCCCGAATATCCGAAGGTATCTCTGACACATACTCTATGTTCTAAGGGATAAAATATCTAATTTATCTAAGTTTCCCCGTTTATAAAGTTTGAAACCCTTCCTAGAATTAAACAGATTAAAAGAAACAATATACAGCAAGTTGAAATACTAGTTGTCTTAACTCACACACTTTGCTTTCCAGAAATCATATTTTTGCTATTACATGCAAAATGACTGAGACTTAATAGGACAAATGACAAATGTATGTAATTTCACTACTCAATACCAGCTGACTAATAGAAATGGACTTTTTAGAGATTCAAATTGGAAGTGGCCTAAACCCACATATGGGTTCAATAGGATAGAAAAGCCATACTTGATCAGCTATATCTGCCAGGACTAGAGAAGGGGAAATGGAAGCAATATACATTTTGCAAACTTGCTTAGTGTTTAAGATGTAAATATAGACCCTATCCAAATACAATATATAACCAGATTCATTCAAAACTGCCTGTAAAAAAAAAACTAAACGCATCAAGTGAAACTTTTAAGCTCTTCCTCAATCATATTTGTACCCCATTGGCCAGATAACGAGTAAGTACATGCCTACCCTGTAAAAAGGCAGCTTTTGTGACTGGAGAGCAAGAAAAAACAGTTGCATTAGTTAGAGCTTAAAAAGATACAGAAAACATATGTCTTTCAACGTAATATTAAAATGTGTGGCAAAAAAAATTACAACTTTCCTTAAAGCTATTATTCTAGCTAGACTTATCTTTTTCCACCACTTGTATAAGAAATGGAAAAACTTGAAAGACGTGTAAGACCATAAAATATAAAACACTTTGTATCAGACAGGATTACTCAAGAGGCAGAGCTCACATCGCAACTTGGAATTGAGTGATTTGGGGAGACTTACTGTCACTCTTTCAGTGCTTTTTTCTTCATTTGAAAAATAAAGGTTACGATGAAACAGTGTGATGGCATTTTAAAATATAAAATGCCTTGCAGATAGCAAGAAATGAATTTATGATAATATTGTTGATGCAAATCCTGGTGAAAATCTTTTCAATTGAGTGATGATAATTACAAATATTAAATAATTTTCCTGGGGATCCCTGGGTGGCGCAGCGGTTTGGCGCCTGCCTTTGGCCCAGGGCGCGATCCTGGAGACCCGGGATCGAATCCCACATCGGGCTCCCGGTGCATGGAGCCTGCTTCTCCCTCTGCCTGTGTCTCTGCCTCTCTCTCTCTCTCTGTGACTATCATAAATAAATAAAGATTAAAAAAATTGTTTAAAAAAAAAAATAATTTTCCTCAGGGATTTTTTTTATTGCAAACTACTTTATGCAAAAGCAAAAAAAAAAAATCTGTAGGTTTCGAGGGTTAAATTCATCTACACTTATACCAGTGCTAACACACTGAGGATTATAATGTCCCGATTTCAAAATGAGCTTTCTGATAGGAATTATAAATGCAATCTACCTGTCATTAGAGTTAGCCATATAATTCTAAACCATTAATTTACTAAAAACATACAGACCACCTCATTTGAAAAAGGGACTCTTGAATTAAGCAGCAGTCAGCTTCGTTTTTTGTTGTTGTGTTTGTTTTTATTTATTTAAATTCAAGTTAGTTAACAGTGTATCATTAATTTTGGGAAAGAATTCAGCGATTCACCAGTGGCACATAACACCCAGTGCTCATTACATCACGTGCCCTCCTTAATGCCCATCACCCAGTTACCCAGTCCCCCCACCCGCCTCTCCTCCAGCAACCCTCAGTTGTTCCCTATAGTTAAGACTTTCTTATGGTTTGTCTCCCTCTCTGTCTTTATCCTATTTTGTTTTTTCTTCCTTTCCCCTATGTTCATCAGTTGTTTCTTAAATTCCACACAGGACTGAAAGCATATGGTGGCTGTCTTTCTCTGACTGACTTATTTTGCTTAGCATTATACCCTCTAGTTCCATCCACATCACTGCAAATGGCAGTAAGCTTTTATTTAAGCAAGCGTTACTTTAGCTATATTTTAATCAACAACTGTCAAAAGAAACCTGTGTCACAAAAGTACAAACAAAACTGCAGCTAACTCTCAAATCTCAACAGAGGAAAAATGTGCTATTTTAGACTTAATGCATTTGATAATTTTTAGAATTAATGGACAGTGACATGGGTTGTTTTTTTTCTCTCTAGCTGAAACCTAGTAATTTTATCATCTAAAGACATTATCAGAATCTACCCCTGCTTCATATAAATCCATGAACCACATGAAACCAGACCAATCAGAGCTTGAGGCCCCATGTTCAGCGTGTACAGCCACCTGTAGCTGGAAACTTCTTAAACTGAGTCTTGTTTTTTTCTTCAATTATAAAATTAGCATATTAATAATAATTGCCTCAAGGATTTTGGGGAAAAAAGAGATCATGCATATAGAAAAGCCATTTAAAATGTTGCAAAATAGATATTACTCATTCAAGTTGGCTCTAATTTATTTCTCTTTAATTTCTTGTTTTTTTATTTCTGAATATACTGCATATTGATTATTAACAATACATTATACAGAGGAGGCAGATAAAATATTAATCACCTCTCTCACTAGAGTTTTGAAATATCCAGTTTTAATCTTTCAATGTGCTTTAAATTTCACCTCTATCCTTATACAGCATATATGCACACATTCGTTTCTCAAATATTAATTTATTCTCTATATATTACTTTGTATTTTTTAATTTTAGATATTTTAGACATATTTGAGGACAATATATGTAAATGGGTTTATTGTTTTTAATAGATCAATAATTTTTGCAGTTAAGAGTACACAATTTATTCAATTTTAATGGTGACATGGGTCACAGTTTCACACTATTATACATAGGTGTGCATAAAAATCATTCTTGTACCAACATACTACTATTGCTTTTGATTTTCCAGATAAGCTGAATCAAAGAATTGCTAAATTGAAAAGTACATGTATTTAAAATCGAATGTTAAATTACTATGCTAATAATTTATAGAAATCCCTTCACTCAAAACTAACCACAGTAGGGGAGGGTGCATTTTCCAGAAATTCATCTGAAATGGATGTTCTTAATTGTTTAAATTTGGCAAATGGTTCCTCATTTTAAATAAATCAGATTTCATTGTTTGCTACTTGAATATGTTTTCCTATACTCATTAGTCATTTTGATTCCTTTTATGAATGGCCTGTTCATAGCTTTTACCCATTTTTTTCTTGTGAATATATAGGAATATTTATTCTACTAGAGAAATGTACAACAATCTTTTAGCTCTTATTTGTGCTGTAAATGTTTCATCCAGTGTATTTTGAATCACTAAATACAGGATATTTTTATTTATGGTGACCCATGAAACAACTCTTTCATTTCTATTGGATTTCTTGTCTTGCTAAAGAAAAACACCCATACACCGACACCTTCAGTTAAATAAATATTTTCCTTAACAATTAACAGCCTAAATATATTTTTCTTTTTAACACAATTATATTTCTAATTAGATTATAATGTAGTTTATGATCCAACTTCTGGGTAAATGTTAAAAATGCTTACATAATGTATGAGAAACCCTAATTTTCTTTCAGTGGCATTGATTATTTTAATACGTCATTCAAGAATGAAGCAATATATTTTGAATAATTGTATATCCTTTCTTCATCACACCATGTATAATAATTTTTCAATCACAATATATATTTTTTCATTGTATATTCTATTTTTATTTTACATATCACATATATGCACATATATTTTCATGTTTAAAATGATTTTACAGGGACTCCTGGGTGGCTTAGTGGTTTAGCGCCTGCTTTCAGCTCAGGGCCTGATCCTGGAGACCCGGGATCAAGTCCCACATCGGGCTCCCTGCGTGGAGCCTGCTTCTCCCTCTGCCTGTGTCTCTGCCTCTCTCTGTCTCTCATGAATGAATAAATAAAATCTTAAAATCTTAAAGTAAATAAATAAAATGATTTTACATATTACCGCTCTTTTCTGTATTTTAACCACCTCATGAATCTGTACTATATTCTTTAGTTAATGTCGATTTAAATTAAGTTTTGATATCCCTTACAACAAATTCATTCACACTACTGCTAGTTTCATCAGGTTTTTTTTTCCTACATTTACTCTTTTATTAGAAGAAGTAGCAGCAGAGAGGGGGAAAAGAAGTGATGGGAGAAGAAAAAAAAGAAATGTAGGGAGGAAGGGAAGAAGAAAGGAAAAAACAGAGAAGAAAAAACAGATTTTTGGAATTCTGCTTGAAATTGTATTAAATCTATAATTTAAAAAGCTGTGGAATTATTTTATTATTACTTTTTTCCCATGCAGTTATTTTAATATATGATATCTCCCAATATAAGAATATGTTATATTGTTCCATTTATTTACATTATTTTTGAAGTCCTTTAGTTAGAATCTGAATTTTTTCTACTACCTTTTTTTAACATTTTCTTTTTTTTCTGTTAATGGAAAATGTGTTTATATAGGTTATAAGTTGTTAAGTGCCTATGAGCCCTAATTTTCTTTTAGTAAAAAAGCTTTTAGATTTTGATCTCTTGGATTTCAGAGTTAAGCCATCTTATCATCTGCAAATATATATTAAAAAGTTGTCTATCTTCTAATATGTATATGCTTAGACTCCAAAACAATTGAGTGATAGTGGAGATGGTACCCCTGAAAAAAAAAAAAAGGATAACCCTGGCTTATTTCTCTGTTACAGGAAACATCCATTATATTAGTTAGCATTTTAAAAATAAACATTGTAAGGTATAGGCTTATTCTTTTCATATCTAATTTAGTATATTATGGTATACTAATTTTTTTAAAGATTTTATTTTTTTGAGGCACAGAGTCCCTGTGAGCACACAAGCACACACAAATAGGGAGTAGGGAGCAAAGGCAGACGGAGAAACAGACACTCCCCACAGAGGCTGGAAGCTCCACACAGGGCTGGATCCCAGAACCCGGACATTATGACCTGAGCTGAAGGTGGACACTTAACCGACTGAGCCACCCAAGTACCCCTAGGGTATGCTATTTTTATCAGTTACATTTCAGTTATTTTTCAGCATTTTATATATATGTGATATGGATGTACATGAGAAAAAACATATATATGACAGCACTGATGTTACAGCCATCCGTCTACCTATAATCTAAACACAACATATATATCAAACACAGTCATTGAGTTATTACAATCTTCTTTACGTTTGCTTAGGTTTTGTTCATTAATCTGTTAATTTTTTAATTGTACCTTAAAATCCTCACTATTATTATACCTTTATCAAAAAATCCTTTGATTCTTATATTCTCCTTGATGCAATTTTAATATATATATTAGGTACATAAAAGTTTTTGATTCTTGTACGTTCAAATGTTTTTACTATGGGGAAATATTTTTCTTTATTCGAGCCAATGTGTTTAAGCCTAACTAACACTTCCGTAAAAGTTCTGGGCCTCCAGAACTCCTGTTTATTCATGGAGGACACACCACCAAGATATCAGATTTTAGTTGGAACCCCAATGAGCCGTGGGTCATTTGCTCGGTGTCTGAGGATAACGTCATGCAAATCTGGCAAAAGGCTGAAAATATTTACAACGATGGAGTCAGATGTGATGCCATTGGAACTGGAGGGGCAAGGATCTTAAAACCCAGAGTATAAGAGATGTTTCTATTGAATGTAAGGCTACATGGGTGCTTGGTTTATCAAGCGCCGAAAAGGCCTTGTATAGTAGGAATTGTGTGATGGCACATGGCGTTCTTTACCTTCTGATTCTAGCACTTTCAAGTGAGCTATTGCGTACCGTATCATATCGTGGCTTTTAGGAAAGAAAGGAATGTTGTTTAAGAATAAACATCACCATTGTTTTAAAATACAAGTAGCCTTTGATTCAACTATTTTAAGTCCTTGTTTTCTCAGACTAAGTGCTTGCTCTTCCCAAATATGCAAGGATAACTTTTACACTTTTTCCCTCCAACACTTGTTGATTGGCTTTGCAGAAATAAAGTTTTTAAAATATTTTTTTTCATTTACTATAGATTTAATTTACTATTGATTTCATTTAATTTATTTTCTACACAACTGATCAATCACTGTATCATCAATATATTTTCATTTCTTTTTAGGTGTTTCTATCACATAACAACTAACTTTTTAGGTGCAAGTATCACATAGTTAAATTTTTATTTCCAAACATTCATTTTGAAGCAGAAGTTCAAACCACATATATCAATTGTCATGCACATAATATTTGTTTTAATTTTTCATTTAATTTTATACTTGTATCATACATTATTGCTATTTCCTCTTTTTTTCGGACTTCTTCCTACCTATATTGCACTGATAAACTCCCTTTGTATTCCTTCTTCTTCAATCTCTTGTGAAATCTCCATCTTTAACTGTCATACGAAAATCTTTTTTGTCAAGTTACATCTAAGAATTAAATAATAGCTACTCCTAACTCAGGATGTAAGATCACCTCTATCTAAAATAGAGTTTTAGAATTTTTTTGTTCCTTTGCTTCTTTTTACTCCTCACGTTCACTCTCAAACCTGGAAAAACAAAAACAGGACCAGCAAAAATGCTAACTCAAACACATGATGGAAAGAGGAATCCTTTTATTTTGGGGGCTTATTTAGGGATTAGAATTTAGAGATCTATAAGTTGTCTGAGGAAGAAGCAGATACCTGACTATAGCAGACATGGTCCAATTTGTAATTACTCAGACTTGAGTCATCCCTCCCATGGCCTGCTAATTATAGGTCATATCCATAGTTGGAGGCTTTTATTTTCTCTTTTATTAGTGTTCATGTATTATCTTTCTGTCATGGCATTATCATTGACTCAATCTCACACTTTATACAAAAAATTAACTAAAAATGTATTTTAAACTGCAGGATACAGAACTATAAAACTTTTAGGAAAATACATAGGAAAAATTCTTCACTATCTAGGAATGAGCAAAGAATTCTTAGATTTGACTCTAAAAACAGCATTCATTAAAAAGAAAAAAAAAGGAAAATGGACCTCATCAAAATTTAAAATTTTGATGTTGTAGAAAAAAGGCCTATGAAATGGATTAAATACAAGCTACAGAGTGGGACAAAATATTTCTAAACCAGATAAAAGAACAACAAAAGAATATCTAAAGAACTATCAAAGCAAAAGAACATGTAAAGAACTATTAAAACTCAACAGTAAAAAAAGTAATCCAATTAGAAAATTGCTAAGTGATATAAGAGGACATATTATTGGAGATCATATGCAGATGGCAAGTAACCACATGAAAAGATGTTTGGCTTCATTAACTATCACATAAATGCAAAGTAACATGACAATAAGATTTCACCACACATATCAGAATGACTGAAATAACACCAGTGATAATGCCAAGTGTTGGCCATGTTGCAAAGAAACTGAATCACTCGTGCACTGCTGGTGATAATGTACAATGGTACAAGCACTCTATCAGTCACACGCACACACACAAATCTAAACATGAAACTACCATTTGACTTAGCAATTAAATTCCTGAGTATTTATCCCAGAGACATGAAAATTTGCTTTCATATAAAAACCTCTACATGAATACTTTTTGCAGTGTTGTTTGTAATAGAAAATAACGAATCAGCCTAAATGTCCTTCAGTAGGTACATGAACAATCTCTACTATATCCATACCATGGAATACTATTGAAAAAAAAAAGAATAAACTATTGATACAACAACATAGATGAATCTCCAGATAATGTGCTCAATGGAGGAAAAAAAGTCCAATCCCCAAAGCCTATCTATTGTATTATTCCATTTACACAACATTCTCAAAATAATTAATTATAGAAAGGGTGAACAGATTCGTGAATGTCAGTGGTTAATGAGGGGGTGTGGACAGAAAAAAGTGGGTATGGCTATAAAAGGGCAACTTTAGGGATCCTTGGGGTGATAGAATTGAGCTCTTGTCTTTGATGTTATCAACTTCAATATCCTGGTTCTTTTTTTTTTTTTTTTAAGATTTTATTTATTTATTCATGAGAGACACAGAGAGAGGCAGAGACACAGGCAGAGGGAGAAGCAGGCTCCCTGCAGGGAGCCCGGCGTGGGACTCGATCCCAGGACTCCAGGATCATGACCTAAGCCAAAGGCAGATGCTCAACCGCTGAGCCACCTCGGCGTCCCAGTATCCTAGTTCTCATGTTGCACTATAGTTTTGCAAGATGTTACCAATGGGATAAAATGGTGAAAGGGATTAAAGGATGTTTTCGCATCATTTCCTTAAAACTTCATAAGAATCTACAGTTATCTCAAAATAAAAAAAGTTTAATGAAAATGTTACTGATCTACTTTCAATAAAACATGATTTATTTCAGTAATGAAGAGAAGCCCACCCTATGTAGCTCAAAGAAAATGATCCAACCCATTGCAACCATTATAATGCCATTCTAATTTTCCTGGGCAATCCTTCATTCCCAGCTTCTCCATACTCTGCGTTCTCACAGCTTTGGTTCCCTAATAGTGCACCTGACACATCTCTCTGCTGGTGTGTGCCCGGCAGGAGGGAGAGCGTGCATGTGTATGTTCCCATACTCCTAGTGCCGGCTGCTGCCATCAACAACCAGAGGTGGCTACCTCTCAAGCTAATGTGATGTTCAACTCAGAAATGGCATGTTTCCTATATGTTTATTTGCAAATAATGTTGCCACCACAGAGCCAAATTTAAAAAATAGGAGTCATCTGTGATTTGTCCCTCTAAATTATTAGCATTCTCAATCAATCCACTACATAATTATATACCACAACATATTTACTCCTAATTTTCTCTCAATTTCTTCCCCTTTCCTACCCTAAATTTACTTTGCAACTCCACTATTTCTAGCCTTTGTAAATGTAAAATCTATTAAGTGATCTTATTTCCTACATTCCTGTACAAATCCATTCTCCACATCATAGCCAAAATTATGTTTAAATTGAGAGTAGGACGTTGCACCTACTCTAAATGAATGAACTATTTCTGCTTTCTGTGCCTTTTCTCTCTGTAGTATTGTCCCTTAATTAGCATATATTTTTAAAAAATATAACTCTCCTAAACTATTCAGTATCACCTTTGATAATTTGGCCAGAGAGGATATAGAATATTCTAACCAGGTGTACTGTAGCAAATTGGAAAAATTGAGAGTATAATTTAGAATTATTGAGAATAACTAATCTAAGAATCTTTTAAAGTCTGTTTTATATATAATCAAACAAAAATTAAAAAGAAATATTAAAATAATCATAACAGCATGCTAAAAGGTAAATATTCACTTTTTATGTGTTAAAGTCTTTTCTGCATATTAAAATAGAATAAATAAAACACTGATTCATCAGTCACTATATGAGTACTTATTGCTTATTTATTTGCAGAAAACAGTATATAATATTAAAGTTAATTTTCTTCAGTGATTAAATTTGCTATTATTCAATCAGACAACAGCTTAAGTACACTTAAATCAATAACCAATATTTATTATGGGAAGTATAACATTATTAATCATATATACATATATACATAGATACATACATATACACATATACTCACACAAATTTTTTTAACATGTCTAGTACTTGATGTGATACAATAATAAAATAATCACAACAATAAAGAATCATTTTTTTTTGGAAATATAGTCCTATAAATTCTCAGTTTTCCTTAAAAAGAAACTGTAGTTTTCAGTTTTATCAATAGATGGCACTACTATTTACCGTATTTTTTTCTACACTATAACTTAAAATATTTGCTAAAATATATCAGTTGATTAAATAATACATTTTCTTCCTTCTAAAAGCTTACTTTCAGTAAACAATTCTTATTTCCTTGACAGAGTTGATGTGTTATTTTAAAATACTCACATTCAAACAGTTTTTAAAGCCATGATAATCACTTACAAAATGCTCGTTATCGTCCATAAAATTTCCCAGATACTTTCTAAGAAATATTTTTTTAGTCTTTACTTTTAAGACATCCTGACTTAAATTAGCATTTGTGAGAAAAAGGACTGTCGTACTTGTTGGGAGTAGTACTATCACTGGGTGTTTTGCTTGTTCATTACTTGCTTTATTTTAAAATAATCAGTGCTCTTAAAAAGTGATTTAGAGGAAATGTGATATGATGGCATATATTAAGATTTGAAGGCATATATTATCTATTGATAGTGACAGCACTACTGATAGTCACAAATGATCTATTTTCTACTGCTAATCCCTTATGCAACTATATGACAGACAAAATTATTCGTATTTTTTATCATGAAGCCTACTTGCAAGTCACTATTCTAGATGCCAATGTATAGCAATCCTCCTACTTAACCTCTGACAAAGCTTACTTAAACTAATTTGTGTTAGCTGGGAATGTGGAGCCAGAACCAAAGGAGAACTTCTCAGGCTGCCTTATGAACAATAAATTAATCAGAACCTTCCAACACATACTCCCTTCTCATTTCCTTTTGGCTTATCTTGTCTGTCATTATCATCATATTCATCATAACTAGCAGTAACAACAACATCTTTTAGCACTTGCTCAATACGGAGTCTTTATATATGGCATTATACTTCTAGAAGCATGCTTGCCTCATCATCTCAACTAAACTGAAACTACCTTGTGCTTAATATAATCTCAGTAAATACACTGCAATCAATACAGATGTAGATTTCTCAGGAAAAATGCTATTGCATGTCCACACCTTTCTCTTTGACTCTCACCTAAAGTTATGAATCTACATGAGTGGTAATCCTCCTACTAAGGAGAAAATGTACTCAGTCTAGGTTGTGTCTATGGCCCATTTTGGAAAAGTTCTTCTTTGCATTTTATACAAATTTTTGAATTCATCTGACACCTCAAATTTCAAAAAGGCTATATGGGAAGGAGCTATGTCCTGCTTATGCCACCAAGTTTAATTAATGACCTTATCTACTGTGAGTTTAATTGGAGCACTGGTTTGTCATTAGAAGAGTACTCTGCAGCTGACCTTTGACTATCACAGGTTTGAATTGCAAGGGCTCACTTATATGCAAATTTGTTTTCTGCTAAATACAGGACGGTAAAAGTATTTTCTCTTCCTTATGGTTTTCTTCATTAAATTTTCTTTTCTGTGGCTTACTTTATTCTGAGAATGCACTACATAATACATATAATATACAAAAGATGTGTTAATTAATGGTTTATGTTAAGCCTTATCAATAAGGCTTCCAATCAATAGTAGTCTATTGGTAGTTAGGTTTTTGGAGAGTCAAAAGTCATACGTATATTTTCAACTGTGAGGGGGTTGACACCACTAACCTGCACTTTGCTCAAAGGTCAACTGTATACCAAGACACATATACCATTGTTACATGTAGAGTGGCCAATTTTCATCAGCCCACAGCAATTTACTTGGTTATTTTTTAGGAAATTAAAAAAAAAAAAGTTTCCAGTTCAACAAGCAAAACAGATCAACATAAATCTATTTACTATGTGCTATCTGCAAAGTAAAAAATTAAGCCTATAGAGAAAGCAAAGTATTTATGAAACATGACCCTCATTCTTTGGATATCTAATTGCAAAGCTCCACGTACATTAAAACCCTAAAGAGAGATGCTCTGAAAATCAACTTAATTGCTTCCAATGAAAAGAATACCGTATATGTAGCAACGCAGGGTGTCTAAGGTGGAAGAGATTACTATGAACTGCAATGCTCATGGATACCTGCGTGTAAAACATGGAACATGAATCAAGCCTTAAAATGGATCTGACCTTGGTCAGAGAAAATGGGAGGACTGGGATGCCTGGGTGGCTCAGTGGTTGAGCATCTGCCTTTGGCTTAGGGTGTGATCTGGGTCCCGGGATCTAGGTCCACATGGGGCTCCCTGTGAGGAGCCTACTTCTCCCTTTGTCTGTGTCTCTGCCTCTCTCTATCTATGTCTCTCATGAATAAATAAATAAAATTTTAAAAAAAGAAAAAGAAAAAGAAAATAGGAGGCCCATCCATACTTATACTCATGCCCTAATGACGTCAAGAAGTAATGTGGTACAAGAGGAAACTGCATTGAGAAAGAAACATGAACTGCGTAGTAAAAATTGTGTAAACGGATTATAGCAATCACTCATAAGAAAAGCATAAAGAGGTATTAATTTGGAGAACTCATGAAAGCCTAAATATGAAATGTGAAAATGTAATTCTATACTTTCCCAAGGCACCAGAAAGCAGTATACAATTTATCGAATTACTGCTACAAACGATGTCCTCTTTCATTGTTAAATTAATTTCTAAAATGTTCTTTCCATTTGGACAAGTTTAAAAATGACACAGGTATCAAATAATGAAATCACATTTACTGATATACTGGATGGCGTAATACAGTGTACTAAGTGACATAAAAAGGAGTTAAATGGTTCCAATCATGACTTGTCGTAACTGCCTGCAATATACTAAGCCATTGTTTCATAATTTAAAACATCTTACTACTTTGAATTGAACTACGATTTAAGCATAATATGAAAGAAAAATCATAAATAATAGATATCAAATGAAAAATTGAGAGAAACACCATCACCAATAACAGTAAAACAGCACAAGGGAAAAGATTAGACAAATTCATTAATTTAAATGAAGTAAAATTTATTTTTAGAACATATGGATTAACAAGTACACATGCAAATTGTAAAAGGTGCTTAAAACCTAATTAAGCTATCTTGAGAGTTCCTTCATGCTAAATCTTTAAGATCAAATAAGCCTCATTATCACATTAACCTTCTTTCGACTCTCTTGTTATACAAGTGTCATTACATTAATTAGTCATTATACTGTTCTTTAAGTGCCGGCCACCTCATGAGTGTTTTGTAACATTACCTAGGACTTGTATACACAGAAATAATCTGCGAACTATCACTTCTAAGGACAGGTGTAAACCAGTCCAGTGAACTAGGTCACGCTAATCTAACTGTGTGTGGAGATATATTCAGATTATAATTTTATAAAGAATTTTTTTAATATTTAAAGTAAGATAATAAGATTTAGTACATCCATTTACCCATAAAGGTCCATAAATACATTCACTTGTACCATAAAAGAATTCTGGCCGAATAAATTTAGGTCTAAGTCAATCATGGGTGAATACAAAACCATGGTATCCGAGAATGAGTCAGCTACTGGAGACATTTGCTCCTGGTAACAAAAGACCCGAAGGAACTCTTTGATTCATGGAGAGGATTGTACCTCTCCCTAGACATCAGTGAGTCCACAAGTGGGAGAAGGGATGGCAAGCTTTGAGAAGGACTGAGCTTACTCAGTTCTTTCTTCTCCTACTTTGGATCTGTCTGTAAAGAGGATGTGTGTTGTTCTGCTCTGGGGAAGGTCAGGGGTGGACTTTGTTTCCATGTGCCGAGGTCCATAGCAATGCTCATGAGTTACTGGACACGTTAAAGTATGGAAACTAAACAGCTGTCTTAGAGCTCAACCACATCCGCCGAGCAGCTTTTCCACAATGCAGATGATCTCCTGTCCTTTACATAACTCACTACCTTTCCCTGAATTGCTTCGGAAGATCAGATCGCGAGGAGAAGAAACTGGTGTTATATGCCCAGCCCCCAAACACCCAACATCTGATGCTTTGGGAAACCCTGACAAATGTACAGAGTAAAGTTCGGTTGACATCATAATTGTAGGAGGAATCGTAGCTTTTGAAATGGCTCCGGGAGGTGATTTAGCTCGGGTAGCACATGCTTTGAGGGTGATTTTATATAGAGAGGGAGAGTAGGAAAGCAGGTTTCTATATGCTGCAGCCTTAGCCAGTGGCTTTAGGCCTTAAGCTTTAATAAACACAGGCTAATTAGATTTGGTCCCATTGGGTGACTTTTTTCCCCATAAATGAATAGCTGTGTTTATGCAGGCGGAACTGTGTCTAACAAATACAGACCTTAAGAAGCAGGTCACCCTGTGTAGAGGCTGTCATAATTCAATTCTGAATTACCCAGGTGCACTTTGGTCTGGTATTTAAATCAAGGCCGAAGTAAAGGTAAGTCCTTTTTATATGTATCAGTAAGTGGCTTTCTCTGTGTTTCTCAACCGTGTCTGTAGGAAGTGTTTCTGTGTTTTTTTTTCCCCTGATGCACAGGCGGCTAATTTCCATTAGTGCTACAAAGCACTAAGTACAGGTTACTCCTCTATATTATTAGTGGCCCACCTAGCTAGGCAATGCTGAACTGACTACCCAACTTCCATTAACTACCTTTTTGTTACAAACGAGGAATCTTGCAGGGATGCCTTCTGTAAAGGAGAGCTTTTTCAAAGACTTAAACACCAGCCCACTGCTAGTGGTAACAAGTATTCTGGTTTCCGTTTTTATATAAACTCTGATCGTGGCTTTAGATTGCAGAGATCTACAATGAGTCCTGAGCCAAGGAAAGAGCACACATTTTATTAATAGACAAAGGCAAAATAAAAAAGCATCTTATCTTTGTTCTAGAGAAATAAATCTCAAGGGTTGGATAGAGAAGCAACTGCCAGTGAAAGCACTGCCAACTAAAAACCTAAAATGGCAATTAAACCTCCATACCCCCACTGTCTCCAAGAATTAGGTTTGCTCAGGAAGTCAAGGAGGCACTGAAGTAATTTAAAAATATACTTTAATTTTCTATAAGGACATGAGTAGTAGAAAATGAAAACAAAAGAAAGGAAGAAAGACCGATTAAACTGGAAAAGACAGACTTACTTAGGACGACATCTTAGAGGACAGAGCAGCCTGATATGAAAAAGGAAAATTAGATCTTGATGTCCTGCACACACACACCCACATGTACACCCCCCCCCCACATGCACAGGCACGCAGGCACGCGCGCCATGAGAGGCAGCTCTAAATAGGGTATCATTAAAAACCAAGGAAATGTTTTAGTTGTCTATTTAATAAAATCATAAGTAATTCCCTGCAATCTGACAGCTGAGGAGAATGGAAAAATCTCAGAAAGCAGACTAGAATGATTCCTCAAGGGGATCCTAAACTGGAACCAATGGGGAACATTTATTTATCTATTAATATGTATTTATCCAGTTAATGGCACTGTTCAGGGAAAATGCAGAGAGACAGACAGAAAGGGAGAGAGAGAGAGAGAGAGAGAGAGAGAGAGAGTTTTCTCCAGTGAAGGAAGACCAAAAATAAACTATAAACATATGAAATAAGTAATTCAACTTACTTAATGAAGTCTAAGATGCTATTATTTATATATCAATAACAAAGAAAAATTGCTTTTGGCTTAATAAACATATGGCTTATTACAACCCTGGATTGTGGAATGTATCCTTATTTCAAGGATGGTAAATACTAGGGGAAAAAAAACACTGTAAATAGTAGGTTAGGATGTATGAAGTTATTAGAAGGCAATAGCACTATGGGTAAATAAAGTCAAGAGTGACTGGAAGTGGGAAGGTGAGGACTAGTTATAATTTTAAAGTGTGTAGTCTGCATAGGCTTCATTAAAAAAGGAACATTTAACCAAAGAGTCGAGGGAGGTTGGAACCGAGCCTGGTGGAGATCTGGAAAGTCTCCTCAGGCAGAGGGAATAGCCAACTGCAAACACTTGTTATATTTAAAGACAAAAAGAGCATAAAATGCAGCTGGAGTGGAGTTTGCGAGGGGAAGGGTAGCAGGATAAGAAGATGCCACAAAATCAGAGCATTTCATGTTTTGAAGGGCATTCCAACGACTGGCTTTTAATCTGAGTGGCATTGGGGGCCACGGTAGGATTTTAGGCACAGGAGGGACATGACCTGACCCCACAAACATGAAGTCAGGGATACGCAAAAATTAAGAATGATCATATTAATTTGGAAATACACAAACATGACAATAGTATTTCACAGACGCTCTATCAAAGTGTGTTCCCTGAGTGTGGAAAAAAAATATTAGAAAGACAGAAGAGCAGCATAAAAGTCCTGTGGCATCCCCAGATGTATTTCAAAATGACAGTAATTGCAGGTGGCCGTGGGGCCCTCCTCTGCAGCTTAGGGCACGTGACCAGGAGCCCTGCAGACTGAAGAAGAGGAGACACGCGAAGAGGGATCCAGGCGAGGTAACGATGGGGCTTGTCTGCACACAGGTTAGACATTAGTCTAGTGGAAGAAGAACGTCTGGGTGGTTGACTCACATCAAGAAGGAGAAGGTGAAAAAATATTTGTTGGGACTGTGAATGCTTCTGGCAGATCCAGATGCCGTATTTTCAGATCTCCCTGTGACAGATCCCACAGGACGACACACAGAGGAACACACGAGAACAAAAATGTTCGGGCCCGAAAGCAGAGAGCAATAAACAAGAAGGAAGACCCTGATTTCCAGCAACTGCTCTGCCAAAGGAAAAAGGAAAGGGTCCAAATTAAGATGATAATGAAGTTGGTGAAAGCTCCTGAAATAAATAAGGGAGCAACTAAGAGAAAGAGAGCAGGAGAAGCTGGGGAAAAGGTAATAGAAATCAATACAAGCGGGATGTGCATCCTTCAGTTTGAGGAAATGGCACAGGAGAGCTCATGGTGAAGGTAGGGGTGGCAGCAGCCCCCTGAAGGCAGAGTTTTCAGAAACATTAATCTCAATTTTAGTTTCGGAATCAGCTAAAGGCTGTATGTCAGCTGGAGCAATGTGGGGCCTTGGGGAAATCCTTGAGGACGTGGTTTCACAAACGCAAGTAATTCCATGTGGCAGTGTGTCCAAGGGTGTCTGTTCCCCAGACACCATGTGATTGTCTCAAATGTTTTCTGAAAGACGTGGTGCCCCACACCACTTGATCTTTCCCCCAGAAAGCCTACAAGCACTGTGCTCTCATGGCAAAATCAGACTAGATGCACACTAAGAGTATTCCCTTTCTTTTCTGAGCCCAGAGCCAGCTTCTCTTTCTCACACTCCCTTACAACAGAAGATACTGGGGCTCCCGGCCCAACGGTTGAGGGCCTGTCTCTGGCTCAGGGTCTGATCCTGGAGTCCCAGGATTGAGTCCCACGTCAGGCTCCCTGCATGGGGCTTGCTTCTCCCTCTGCCTGAGTCTCTGCCTCTCTGTCTCTTTCTGTGTGTCTGTCATGAATAAATAAATAAAATCTTAAAAAAAAAAAAGTAGAATGTACTAATTGTGAATCCTAGTAGGGAGGCAAAAGTGCTGTTACAAGGCCTGTCCTATAAGCTTTCTACACATCCTTCAAGCATTGGCCCTTCTGTTATCTGCTAAAAAAAAAAAAAAAAAAAAAAAAAAAGCACGGAGGATCTAGTGGAGGACTCCAAGTTTTCAGGGAAGTGATTCTCAAACTATCGGCGATTGGGAGATCTTTTCTTTACTTCGACTTCTATAGTTACCAGATAATAGAATCCTTTACATAGATGGTGTAGAAATATGAAATTGGTATAAAAAAATTTTTGAGCTTACTAGTAACATCTTTTTTTCCTTAAAGATCTTATTTATTTATTCATGACAGACACAGAGAGAGGCAGAGACCCAGGCAGAGGGAGAAGCAGGCTCCCTGTGAGGAGGCTGATGCAGGACTCAATCCCAGGACCCCGGGATCACGACCTGATCCAAAGGCAGACGCTCAACCACTGAGCCACCCCGGTGCTCCTTACTAATAATTTCTCTACTTCAATTCATGGATTCGTAACAGTTCACAGGTCAGAGAAACAGTTCACAGACTATAATAAGGACATGCAGCAGCATGGTCTTACATAATACAGTGGTCTATAGACAGAAGGATCCTGGCTCACTGAATGCATAAAATAGAGCCTCTCTATCAATGTGAAGTTGGATTGTAGTAGAAATGAAAAGTAAGCCTGATAAATAAAGATAAAATGCTGGCTGAACTGACCTAACGGGCCAACGATACAGTCGTGGCTTAAATAAGATATATCTTCTGAGACATAGTCAGAAAATGGTATGGTGGTTTGATAGTATGGATGTGGTTAAGTTGTTATAACAAAGAGATCCAAATTCAGTGATTTAAACCAAATATAAGTCCCTGTAGATGTCCAAAGGATAGTTTGGCAACCTGATCTTGTTATAGAACCCAGTGTCAACCCAGTGTCACTGAAACAATTACCACAGATTTAGTGACTTAAAGCAACAAAAATTTATTCTCTCACATTTTTAGAAGTCAAAAGTCCATAAACAATTTTAGTGAACTAAAGTTAAGGTGCTGGCAGGGTTGGTCCATTTTGGAGTCTTAGGGGGAAATCTATCTTCTTGCAATTTCTAGCTTCTTGAGACCACCTGCATTCCTTGGTCTATGACCCCTTTATCAAAACACTCCAACCTCTTCTTCTGGTATCATATGTCCATTCCCTTGTTTGATTTTCTTGCCTCATTTGTGTGAGGACCCTTATGTTTAGAAAGTACCTGAATAATATCTCCAATTCAACATCTTTAATCATATATGTAAGTCTCCTTATAAGCCATATAAGGTAACATTCACAAGTTCCAGGGATTAGGGAATGAATATCTTTTGTGAAGACATTATTAAGGAACCTTCTATCTTTTTCTTCTGCTAACTTTAAAACTTGACTTCGTTTCTCTAAATTAAACATAGCTCCTCAGCTACTACTATCAGATTCGCAGAAACAGAGAAAAAGAGAAGGAGAAGCATGTATCTTCCTTTTTTTTTAAAGATTTATTTATTTATTCATGAGAGACACAGAGAGGGAGGCAGAGACACAGGCAGAGGGAGAAGCAGGTTCCTTGCAGGCAGCCCGATGTGGGACTCGATCCCAGGACCAAGGGATCACGACCTGAGCCAAAGGCAGACGCTCAACCACTGAGCCACCCAGGTGTCCCCATATCTTCTCTTTTATGTTAATATCTAGACATTAAACACATTAGTTATTATTATACTCCATTGGCAAAAACCTTGTCACAAGATGATACTTAGCTTCAAAGAGATCTGGGAAAGGTAGTTTAAGATGGGTGGCCATTAAAGCAGCCAAAATGGGCTTCTATCACCAAAGAAAACTGTAGAGAATTACTTGGTAGAGAGCATATAGTCTTTTCTTGACACATAATCAAAAAAATAACCTACTGTGGGGTGGTTATGATCAATTAAGTATAAATTCTTTATCCTTAAGAAACTGACATAGAAAGACTCATATTTCACCACAGCCAGAAGAGACCTTTTGTTGCTATTTGTTGTTCATTCTCATCCCTTCATATTCTACTGAGTACCTACTGTGCTTCTGGCAGATTACGTACTGGACACTGAGAACAAAACAAGTATTACTCACAATTTCTAAGTTTATTTCATATAGGGTTGATGCTGGCAATATCAGACATATCTAGTAACTTTCAGAAGTTTTACGAACGAGGGTCATAACACAACTTGCCTTTAACTAATAAAAACCTCTCAGTCTTTTAAAAAATGGTTACTGTGAATGTTACACTGTTGGTGGGAAAGCAAACTGGTGCAGCCACTGTGGAAAACAGTATGGAGATTCTTCAAGAAGTTAAAAATAGAGCTACCCTAGGCTCCAGCAATTGCGCTACCAGTATTTACCCAAAGAATACAAAAAATACAGATTCAAAGGGGCACATATGCACCCATGTTTATAGCAGCATTATCAACAATAGCCATTGATGAGTGGCTGAAGAAGTAATATATATATATGTATATATATATATATATATATATATATATATATATGGATGGGTAGAAAGATAGATAGATAGATAGATAGATAGATAGATAGATAGATAGATAAATAGATAGATAGATAGATGATAGATGATAGATAGAGGAATATGACTCAGCCATCAAAAAGAAATAACCGTTGCTATTTGCAAAGATGTGGATGGAGCTAAAAAGTAGTATGCTAAGTGAAATAAGTCAGTCAGAGAAAGATAAATACCACATGATTTCACTCACATGTGGAGTTTAAGAAACAAATGAACATAGAGGGGAAAAAAAGAGAGAGGCAAACCATAAAACAGATTCTTAAAAATAGAGAACAGAGTGTTAACAGAGGGGAAGGTTGGTGAGGGCATAGTACCAGAAAGAAGAGACACACGTTGAGATAGAGAGCTAGGGGAATCTGTTGGGGCTTCGACTCAAACTATAGGATGAAACTCCACAAAGTCAGGCAAAGTTCAATGACTATAGAAAGAACCACAGCTAGGAAGCTATAAATTTAAAAGCTCCAAGAGCTTACTCAAGGATAAGTGGCAAGTTACATTAATGACTCCCAACTGGAGAGATTTAATAGAAAAAAAAAAAAAGATTGAAGGAATTTCATTAAACACCTCATAGAGACTCCAGAAACACTACAACTTATGAAGGTAGTGAAACAAACCCTAGTGTAAAGGTTACTCTAGAAATACTCAAATAGGGTTAAAAAGAAAACCTCAAAAAAGGTCTAACAGATATGCGGGTAAGTTAATGCCAAAGCAACACTTTTCAAAGGAATCCTGCAAATCTCTCTCACTAATTTCCATCATCAAAACCAAAAACAAACAAAAGCAAAAGATAGATGTTGAGAAGAAGGAAAATGTGACTCATATGTAAGGAAAATATTGATCAATAGGGAAAGTATCAGAGAGCATGGAATGATCTTCAAAATATCTGATATAGAGAGGTTCAAATATGTAAGGCGGACACAACTGAGGAGAAAATGGAGATTATAAAAAACAAGTGAAACTTCTAAAATTGAAAAATACAATATCTGAAATGTATTTTACTAAATACTTTGGTTAGGCTTAATGGCAGATTATACATACAGAAAAACAGATTTGTGACTTTGAATCAGAGCAATAGAAACTATCTAAATTGAAGTATAGTGAGAGCAAAGCATGAAGAGGAAAACAAATAAAACAGATTTTAGTGTCCTATGGAAAAATGTCAAGCAGTCATGCATATCTATAATTGAATTTCTAATGGAGAGAGAAAACAGAAATCTACTTAAAAACAACAGCCACTTTTTTCTTTTTACATTTGTTGAAAAATGTATATCCTAAAATCCAAGAAGTTGAATAATCCCTACAGGATAAATACAAGTGAAGGAAACAAAACCAAAGTATATTAATAATTAAATTGCTGAAACCCAGTGAAAAATGAAAACCTTAAAAAACAGCAAGAGGAAAAAAGAAGACTAGAAATATAACTGACTTCTCTTTTATAAAGTACATAGGCCAGGAGATAATAGAACAACATCTATTAAATGTTGAAAGAAAAACAGAAAACAAAAACTACCTACCTAAATTTCAATATCCTGCAGAAATATCCTTAAATGAAGGGAAAAAATACCTTTTTATAAACAAAGGCTGAGGAAATTGTTACCAGATATTTATTAGGGTGAAGGAAGATTGAGAAATTTGGATTTACATAAATGAATGAGGAAGATCAGAAATGGTAAAAGTTTTGTCTTTTGTTTTTTAAAAAATAGCACATCTTTGAAGGATATTTACTTACTTTTCTAAAGATTTACTTATCATTTGAGAGAGAGGAAGAGAGAGAATGCCATGCACGTGAGTGGGGTAGAGGGGCAGAGAAAAAGGGAATGAGAACCTCAAGCAGTCTCCAGCTGAGTGTGCAGCCCCACTTAGGGCTCAGTCTCACAACCCTGAGATCATGAACCGAGCTGTAATCAAGGGTCAGTCAGATGCTTAGCCAACTGAGCCACCTAGGCACCCCAAGATATTTACTTAAAAGCAGAAATAAAGCAACGTGTTGTAGAGTTTGTAACATATAAAAATATTTGACAATATTATTACAAATATGGAAAGGGAGAGATTGGAGATTTCAGTAATTTAAGGTTCTGATTTTAAATGTGAAGTAATAAAAAAAATTAAAAAAATAAATGTGAAGTGATAAAATACCATTTGAAGATACATGGTAATAAGTTAAAGTTGCATATTGTAAATATAGCTTACAGCTACACTTAAAAAATTAAATGAGTCAAAAAATTAAATGAGTCAATCCTGAAAATAAAATAAAATAGAATTCTAAAGGTTACGCAATCCAACAGAAGGCAAAATACAGGGAAATAATAAAGAATAGATGTAACCACTTGAAAACAAATAGCAAGATGATATACTTAAGTCAATTTGCCCAAGATAAAGATGTTGAAGTCGTACCAAATCCATAAAATTTTCAAGGACCTCTCTCGCCAAAAGGAAACAAAATAAGAAATTAAGGAAGAATTTGATTCTTGGACTTTACGTGTAATTAAAACATTTGGACTTTCTTTAGATTTTATACTGCAAGGGCAGATACTTCAATTTTGGATATTGACTACTTTGGACTAATTTCTTTGAAACTTTAATCTTTAAAGTTTTATTTCTCTAGGGGGATTTTATAATTAGACTATATATTAAAGTTTGAGCATCTATACGCTCTTGTTATTACATAATCATAGTATGTTGATGTCATGATTTAATCTAATTTCAGAAGCTCTGAAGAACTCTATTGAACAGTGTTACTGAACATAATTTGGCATGAGGAATAATAAAGATAGATATTTCAGACTCTGGAGTTAATGGATTAATATCATGTTCAATCATATTTCAAACCCTTCTGGAAGCAAACATATGGTGCCTACCAGTAGCTTGCAGAGGGAGCTACCAAAAGGCAGCCATTATTATTAAGGTAAGAACATTCCTAAATGCGAGTCTCCCCAAAAGCAATTGTGAGAAAAGAACTTAGGTTCATGTTGCTGATTTGGGATGTGATCCTAGGAGGCACACGTTAGAGACCAGGAAAGTAAGATGGAGGAAAGAAAAATAGGAAAGAAAGGAAAAGAAGAATAAAGAAAAGGAAAAAAGAGAGAAGAGACGGGGGAGAGGAGAGGAGAGGAGAGGAGAGGAGAGGAGGAGAGGAGAGGAGAGGAGAGGGGAGGGGAGGAGAAGAAGAGGAGAAGGAAGGGAAGGGGAGGAAAGGGAAGGGAAGAGAAAGAAGAGAGAAGAGAAGAGAAGAGAAGAGAAGAGAAGAGAAGAGAAGAGAAGAGAAGAGAAGAGAAGAGAAGAGAAAGAAGAGAAAGAAGAGAAGAGAGAGAGAAGAGGAAGAGAAGAGAAGAGAAGAGAAAGAAGAGAAGAGAAGAGAAGAGAAGAGAAGAGAAGAGAAGAGAAGAGAGAGAAGAGGAGAGGAGAGGAGAGGAGAGGAGAGGAGAGGAGAGGAGAGGAGAGGAGAGGAGAAGAGAAGAGAAGAGAAGAGAAGAGAAGAGAAGAGAAGAGAAGAGAAGAGAAGAGAAGAGAAGAGAAGAGAAGATGGACAAGAGAAGAGAAGAAAGAAAAAAGAAGAAAGAAAGAAAAAGAAAAGAAAGAAAGAAAGAAAGAAAGAAAGAAAGAAAGAAAGAAAGAAAGAAAGAAAGAAAGAAAGAAGAAAGAAACTAGAACGCAGAATCTTCCCTGAGTGGGACACTGACCTGTGTCCCTCACGGTGAAGGGCTGCCCCTGTGAGACATTAGGTCTCTGGCACCTCTCAGCTGCCTTGAGTCCAGCTGATAAAGCTCATGTGGCAAATCAAATGTGTAGGCGCAGAGGTCTGGGACGAGTTCCTATAGCATCAGACTGTCAGGGGACGGACGTCCACCAGAGTTGAAGTGGCCCCGTGGGGGTCGGGGGCCCTTTGGGGCAGGCCGTCAACACCAACACCAACACCAACACCATCTGCGGCCAAGCCTCCCGAGAGGAATGGCTGCCCTGAGGCATGGCTGGCCCAGCCCGAAGAGACGGCCCCTCCCCAAGATCACAATGAACTTGGTGTCAAGTCAAGGTTAAGATACGAAAGCTGGAATCTCTGAGGACCCTTCCACTTCTCCTGTCTCGAGGGACTCACATCTCTAGAGCCCTGGTTCTTAGACTTGACCATGAGGAGAGTTTGCTAAGATGCAAACTCTACCTCAGGCCCAGAGCTTCTGGTTCCGTGACCTCAGGTGCACCCTGAGATCTTGCACAGGAAACACATCGCTGCTGCTCCTTGCCCGAGAACCACAGAGAAGCTCTGAGCCTGAGTGACCTCGGGGCTTCTCCTTCTCCCCTCCTCTCCCTCGTCCTGGAGGGAGGAGGTGTGAGAGGGGGAGGCAGGTCTCCCACCAACTGTCTTCTGGATCTCACTGCGTGCAGGAGGGGTTTTTTGGTTTTGGGTTTTTCTTTCCCATCTGCACACTGGCCCTACAGGAAGCTTGGCTGGGAAGGCTGCCTGGGACTGGAGAAGAAGGTTCGAGTCTATGAAGCAAGACGAAGCAGGCCATTGCCGCCCAGACCCCAGCCTCTTCCCCTAAACACCTTTGCCAAGTAAAGAGGGGGATGTTTCCATTTCTGCATATCTGGCTCCGGGGTCTCTCTTTTAGGTGCTTTCAAACTTTGAAGGAGGAAAATGGGGGTGTTGTGTCTGGGCATCCTATAAAACCAGCGACTGTGTGCAGGCCTTTCTGACGTGGCCAGGGGAACGAAATGCACTTGACATTACGTGTGAGGTCTCAAACAACGTGATCGAGAGAGACCTTACAGCGTACGTGCGGGGCTGCTGTGACTATGGACAAGCTCTCTGCCCGGAGGGAAGTGTAAACACGGGATGACTTTTGAAATTTCAAACATCCTGTATCATGAGCTGAAGATCTAAAGACGATTTGCTTTATGTAAAAAGAAAAAGAAAAGCGTGAAATGAATTCCACTGGCGGAGTCAAGCTCCTTTGATTTATACATAATGTTTCCCCTGACAAGGACACAGAAGCACTCTCATATTTCAATAATCTAATTTTGCATTGTTTGAAAAGAAACAGGGCTATTGATAGACTTATTTGGCTTGCACCCTGGGATATTTAAATAGACTCTGCACTTCAAAAACGCTTTCACAAACTCCAATAACTTGTGGTATTTTCAGAGCTTTTTATGGTAATTGGTGATATATTTTATTTTTATTAGTAATTGTTCAGATAAATATGTTAAATTCTCTATGAAAACTTAATTTCCTGAAGGCCTTTTTTAACCTTTTCTGAAAAGTGGATGAAAAATAGAAAATGAGTCCAACCAGTTTAGAGATTTATTGGATCTATAAATGTGCCATTTGGCTAATCTGATTTGCACTTTCTTGCATTTTCATGGTATTTTTGCAGTGTCACAGCTCACTCCCTACTATTCTTTTGCTATTGGCTTATCACAATATTCTGAGTGATCTCAAGTTTACTCCAATTACTTATACACGAAATATACATTTAAAGTTATTACACCAAATATAAAATACCATAAAATCAAAGGAAAGCACCGAAAAAAAATGAGAAATCACTTGTTTAGCAAATCACTTGTTTGGCTGCTGTTCTGCAGCTAATTCAAGCATTTCTAGATACCTTGATAAAATGTCATCATTCTATATGATGTTTTTGCAAAATGTTTTGATGCACCAGACATTTTTGGGGGACAAACATGGCTACCTACCTCTGAGGTATTTATTCCTGCTTGTAAATAATTGAACCCTCAGTTGTTGCGGGTGGTAAAACAAGAAGGCCACAGAAATATACTTCAAGCTGTGCATTTAGAAAGGGTCAATGGAAGTCATTGTTGGTGCCTCCACTGAAGGTATTTCAAAAGTGCTCTCTCAGGTGACAGTTGCTATTTTTCCTTCCTTTTTCCTTGTTGAAACAGGAACATGATGATTGGAATTTCCACTGCCATTTGGAAAGCATGGGATGACACTGGGAATGGAAACCATGTTCTAACCCCAGTAGGGGAAGCACTGGATAATGGTGACATGACAGGGTTGCCATTCTGAAGCACCTCATCTGGGCTTCTTTTTTACGTAAGAAAAACACAGCAGTGTCTTCTTTAAGCCCCTGTTAGTGGGAGCGCTGTCATCTTGCCCAAAGGTAATCTCTCGCTGATATACATAAAATATATTTTCTACTTAGCTTCCTGGCTTCTTCAAATAGGTTTAAATATTAAAGATGATCCTTGAAATGCACTTATTATCTTCCCTCATTGATGAAAATACAGTAGAACAAGGTTTTGATCTACGCCAGTTGATTTTGATAAATTAATGTTATTCTTCGCTTCATTTCTCCTTTTCAGCTAAGACTAGAACTGGCAAGTTAGACTTGGAACAGCTGGCTCCCTGAACGCCTATCAAACCTTAGTGGTTCATACATTCCTCTATATAAACCTGACCCAATTAAAAGTGTTTCTGATAAAGAGAAACTGCCAGATGCTTTAAGAAAGTGCTTTGGGGGAAGGTACTGCATTTCACTCTCCCTAGGATCCCATTCTGGAAGTACTTGGAAACACCAGTCAGTATTTCACTTCATTTCCCATTTCTCATGGTCTCACTGCTTTCCTTAACTTACCCGCTTCCTCACCTTACCCCCTATTCTGTGGTCCATCATTATAATCATTCTCTTGCAAAATTGTTTATTTTCCTCATGCCTGTCTCTCTCCCACTTACTCTAGCAAATAAAATGCTGGTTAAACCCAAATCTCTTCTTTCTATGATTGCAAATGCACAGCCAACCACAACTGAAGGAAAACATACTAGCACATATCGTGTCAAGAGAACCCAAAGATCTGTCTGATATACCAACTACTGACTGCTATTTCTATCACCCTCCTGTTCTGCAAGATAATTATTTTATATCTCTTCCTCTGCTCAGACAAGCTCTTACAAATTCCTCACTTTCAATAGTTGGTATTCCTGACTGCACTGAAAAAAATCCGAGCAATGCAAAGAGGATTATTTCCTCAGGCTCCTACCCTGAGCATCTGTTCCCAAATAGCCTGTCTTGCTCCCTGTTTCAACAGATTAACTATTCATCTTCCAAAGACCGATCTTTCCATGTGTTTACTAATTACATCAACTTTTTAAAAAATTTGACTACTGCAATTTTCCCTTTTTTCTCTTAAACGATCTGCATTTCCTCTTGACCAGATTATTCACATCAGCATGAAAGAGTATCGTATGTGCAATTTTTATAAAATTCCCTCCCTTCAACTCCCCATCACTCTCTGGCTAACACAGTTCTCTCTCTGTTCACCCTGAACCAATGTTCAGCAATAATATTATCATTTTTCCCTCTTTCTAAACCCCATTCCTTCATAAAAACATTAAAAAAAAAAAAGGAGTTTGAAGCAGATTAAACGTAGTAGGAGGTAATAGAGAAGGGTTTTACTCCCAGGTTCAAGGATCTTTGTTTCTAGAAGAGGGAAAGTGTTAGATCTCAGTGGCAGTCAATGCTAACATGGAAGTCCTCTAAATTAAGTCATAGTGTTGAGACCCATGGTCATGGCTCTGTTGCTGAGACCTCATTGTTCCTTTATTCCCACATTCCATCTTCAGAAAAAAACTTGAGATCAGAGAGGAAGCAATTCCTTCACAAGGAGGGGATAAAGTAGGGAAGTTGCATTTCTCCAGTGCTGCTCAGGGCACCTCTTGCAACATGAAAGCCTGCAGTTTCGCTCAGAGCCTTGTTCCTGGGCTTCCTAGCTGGCGCATGGCAAATGAGTGAGTTATCTGAGAAGCCTGCTTCAGATATGAATGAAGAGCAGAAACTCTTAAAGAACAGTCATTTGGAACGGTTCTCATGTGTCACCCTGCATCACAATGACCTCGGAAGCTTGCCAAAATGCAAATTTAAAATCAATTTCCAGAAAGGGCTGGTGGAGTCTAGTGATCTACATTTTGGCAATTTTTTCAAGTCATCCTGATGCTGCTAGAACATGAACCATGCGTTGCTCCACAAACTACTAAGAACTGGACCAGCTAGTTGGTCCTTAGACTGAAAGAACTAGAACTGGGGATAAGTATAAAAGACAGAACTAATTGTTGACCAAAACAGAAATGCAGAAATCTCTCACACAACAAAACAAAACAAAACAAACAGCTCAGAGCATTAGTTTTGTCAAATAGACCATTAGTCTGCAAACAATCATAACAAAGAGCCAGATTCGCAACAACAATCATTTCCCCAGGATGCAGCATCTAGAGAGAGAACACCCCCCCCCCCCTTACAGACTAGTTCTGTCCTCTCAAGATCGCATATCCTCAGGTACAACTGCTGTCTCCAAAGTCCAACTCCAAACATCGGAGACCACCGGGACTAGCATGCATCACGTCCTCTGTACCTTGTCTGCTTTCTTCACTGGTTCCCTGAAAGTTTGTTTCCAAGCTTTGATCCATGTCTAGTTACAACTGGGTTTGCATTAGAAACCAAGGCCTAGATCTGCTTCTGTTGAGTGTCCATATAGTCAAACCATAAACTCTCCATTTTTCTCAATCTTTTTCCCAACATTTTAAAATTGATTTCTCAGGACACACTTTCCATCACAAGGTGCTCATTATAAGTCTTCTTTCCTCCACTTGTTAACCTCAGATGCAAGGCTCAATCCTCAGTATGAATTTTTATTTTTACGCATTCCAAAGGGGACCTCATCAAGCTCAAATTTATGGCTTTAAATACAGCTTACACACATTGATGTTATCTAAATACACAACTTTAGGCTCACTCTCCTCTGATCTCCAGACTTACATACTTGATTTCCACCTAGAAATTGTATTGAAGTTAACTTGTTGAAAAAACATATTATGTGCGTGTATATACATAGGCGGCTGGGCTGGCTCAGTGGTTTAGCGCCCCCTTCAGCCCAGGGTGTGATCTGGAGACCTGGGATGGAGTCTCATGTCTGGCTCCCTGCGTGGAGCCTGCTTCTCCCTCTGCCTGTGTCTCTGCCTCTCTCTCTCTCTCCTCTCTGGGTATTCTCATGAATAAATAAATAAAATCTAAATAAAATAAAATAAAAACTATATATATATATATGTGTATATATGTATATATATGTATGTATATATGTGTATATATATATGTATATATGTATATATATATGTATATATGTGTATATATATATATATGTATATATATATATATATGTCATCACTAGCTCAGTGGTAGTCTCATCCTGAGTCACAATGTCTACCTCATTCACTATATATATATATATATATATATATATATATATATATAAATCTGTGTCCAAATGTGTTTCTTCTAAGGTCAGTTATGATAGAACACAAGGATATATCTAAATGCTTGAAATTTCTTGGGTTTATTATTTAAAAACTACCTCTCATATTCACATTCTAGTCCTCAGTGATATCATCAGATGTGCTTTCAATAAATATTCCAAATTTAACCACTCTTTACCTCTTCATCATTAACACTCTATTTTAAGCCACAATTATCTCTTCCCTAGACTACTAAAATACTTTTTTTTTTTAAACAGGTCTCAATGCTTCTAGTCATTTTAAAACAAATCAGAATATGCCACTTCATACACTAAATACTTTGATGGCTTCCTATTACACTCAGAATGGGAATCTAAATATTTAATTAGGCCTTCGGGGCTCCCTGTGATCTGACCCTTGGCTACCTCACTAAGTTCCTATCTGTCACTCTCCTCTTAATTCATACAAACCACACTAGTTCCTATGGAAGTGAATCAGTGTGAATTAATGCATCATACATACAATCCTACATCATCCATTGAACTAAATAGCTAAATTTGAATTTAGAAAAGAAAAACCCTCTGATTATAAAAATAATATCAGGGACACCTAGGAGGCTCAGCTGGTTAAGCACCTATTTTCAGCTCAGGTCATGATCTCCAGGTCCTGGGATCCAGCTGGAGTCTAGCTTCCTGCTCTGTGGGGAATCTACTTCTCACCTCACTTCTGCCCTTCCCCCATACCACATGTTCTCTCTCTTTCTCAAATAAATAAAAATCTTAAAAAAGAAAAAAAAGAGTATCAGCCCACAGGGCCAATGTTCACAGCCATGAATTAATGATTAATAGTATAACATTTGCTACACATAAATAGCAGTTTTTTAAACCATTAATAAGATCAGATAATCTGATTAAAATTTTAAGATGCTTAGTTTTTCAGCTTCTAAAATTTATATGGTTGTCTAATTGTTGATATTTAAATTTCAAAAAGTAATTTACATTTCTGATGCTTGAATTTTCCAATTAGAATGAATTACGCTGTTATACTTCATGATGAGAAAAGCGGTATAAATTTATAGCATTTATTCACTCAACCACCTGTTTTTTTAAGTTGAAAAAGGTTTTACATTAACAATAAGTCTCAAAAAAAAAAAAAAGAAAAATAAAGAAAACCTGAGGCCTTGCCAAACTAAAGAAGTTGAAGCCTTTCCTTCCTAATCAACTGTGATATTTTTTGAATATATAGTGAAGCATAAAAGCAATGACAACATCATATTTCTTACCATTTACTTGGAAGATGTGAGTCTGAAAGACTTGTTCATAGCCATCTGCATAGCAGGTGTAATTGCCCATGTGAGTTGTGGTAACCTTAGTAATATACAAGGACCCATCATCTCCAAAGTCCTAAGGAATAAATTCAAATAAAATAAAACAAAATGAGATCTTTGTATTTAAAACGTATTTTAATAATCCACTTTTTAGAAAGCATATTCAGAAGCAAAGTAAATAGACTAAAATAATGTTTTTAAATTATCAAAATGATAATTGTTAGTCTCATAGAGTTGGATGGCCTATAATTACCATTTTCTCAAGACATGTTTTGATTAAAAAGTGTAATTTCACTCACACATACAGCTTTTTTAGTATTTATTTGAATTATATGAGTTTATATATAAAGTAATTCAATTTCCATGTATTTTTTTCTAATTTAGTTTACGGCAGTCTCCCCTCATCCACAGGTCTGTTTTCCCCAGTTTCAGTTAACTAGAGTCAACCGCAGTCTGGAAATTGATAATCGTTCTCCTGATGTGTCATCACTAGCTCAGTGGTAGTCTCATCCTGAGTCACAATGTCTACCTCATTCACTTTGCTTCATCTCACCATATAGGCATTATAATCTCACATCATTCCAAGAAGTATTGTGAGTATAATAAATAAGGTATTTTGAGAAAAAACACATTCACAGAGCCTTTATCATAGTATATTGTTATAATTTTTCTATTTTTATTGTTGACCTTTTACTATGCCTAATTTATAAATGAAACTTTATCATAGGAATGTATATATAGGGAAAAACACAGAATACATATAAGGTTTTATACCATATACAGTTTCAGACATCACCTGCAGCTCTTGGAACATAACTCCAAAGATAAGAAGGGATGGCTGTACCTTTTTAGTTAATAAAGCTGTAAAATGACTTTTTTTTCTTATTTTTAGCTAAAACAAATAGCTCTTAATTATACCCTTGACACTAATAATTGTCCATTAATTTTATATCATTTAATTATATATTTACCCAGAAAAAAATGATGAAAGCAGTATGATGTCAGAGGTAAAATTTATATCTACATTGATAGAATATGATTTTTTAAAGCCCATAAACAATCAATATATTAGAACAAAACAACCATACTATTTCAAATATATGGAGACAAATGTATGACTATTTTGGAAAAAAGAAAGAAAAAAATCTCACACTGTTTGTCAAAATCAAATCTAAGAAGGACCTCTGGAAGAGCCGAGTAAAGACTAGAAAATCTTCTCTTCCATAAAGGCAATGAATACACTGCAGCAATTGTCAGAATCAACTTTTCAGAAATCTGGAAATAGATAAAAAAGGACTTGCACCAATCTACAGAGCATTTACTCCAAAAAATAGTTGAATCTCTGTAAGAACAAAGAGATTTGTGGCATCCCTCTTTTCACAGCTGCATGGACGCCTTGAACCAGCTTTGTAATGCGGCCAGCTGTGAAAACCATCATCCCAGCACACACTGGAGGGAGAAGAGTAGGCTCCGAGCTCCTCCAAGGTCTCATCCTCGAAGAACTGTCACCATTTGACCCATCTAGCAGCCCCCTGAAAACTTCCATTTTTGTGATGTCCTTACATTTGAGCAAGACTTTGAGCTCAGTCTGTGTAAACAGCTATCAATCCCTAAGGCCTTTATTGAAAAGAAACAACAGCAATTGCTTAGCATTACAGCTTCTTAAGATGGCGCTAGTGATGGGAGATAACAATAGGTACACCAAACCAAACCAAACCAACCAACAAACAAAAACATAAAAGGAAAAGTGAGAATGGGATGTCAATAAGGGGATATGAAAAAATCTGCATATTTCTGGGAATCTGGAAGGTCATAAAAATGTGGAAGACTGTGCGCATACCCAAAAAAGGTATACTTTTTTTTTTTTTTACATTTTAGAATTAGGATGAGAATCCCTAATCTCTCATCTCTAATTGGCTTTGAGACCCCACACAGACAGAAACTGAAGGCTAAGGCAAACTTGTTACTGCCTGTGGGAGCACTGAGGGCATAACACAAAACAGAAATAGAGAACTTTGGCAAGTCTCGAAGACTTATTGATTCAACACATTTAATTAAATACCTGTTCAATCATTAGCTCATCACTAAACTGAGCAAAGTTTCAGTAACAGTTACTGTTTATAATCAAGACAATTAAAAGATCTCCAACAGAATGGGAGAAAATATTACAAATCATTTATCTTATGTGGGCTTGTATCTAGAATATATATATATTTCTCCAATTAAAACAAGCAAATAATTTGAATAGATATTTATTAAAAAAAGAATTTTAAATCGGTGATAGGCACAAACAGGGATAATCAGCATCATTAGTCATGAGGGAAAGGCAAATAAAAACCACTATGAAATACCACTTCATACCTACTAGAATGGCTAAGACACAAAAAGGACAGTAACAATTATTGAAGAAGATGCGGGAAAATTGGAACCCTCAAACATTGCTGATGAGAATATTGAATGGAATATCTATTTGAAATAACAGTTCTGGCAGTTCCTCAAAAGTTAAACAGAGTCTTGTATGTCTAACAATTTGATTCCTAGGCATATACCCCCCACACAAAAAAAATCTATACATAAACTGTACATGAATGTTCATAGTAGCATTACTCATATAAACCAAAAGGTGAAAACAACTCAAATACCTATCAATTAATGAATGGGTAAAACAAAGTCATAGATAATTGAATATTATTTGTCAATACAAAGGAATAAGGTACTAATATATACTATAGAATGAATGAATCTTGCAAACATTATGTTAAATCAAATAAACTAAACTCAAAAAGGCACCAATTGCATGAGTCTATTTATAGGAAATGGCAATGGCAATTCCATAGAAATAAAAAAAGATTAACGGTTACCAGGAGCTGAGGGGATGAGATGATAGGAAATGAGTGCTAACAGGTTTGGAGTCCTTTTGAAGTGATGAAAATATTCTAAACTCTGATAGCCATTGTGGCTGCAATATTTTCAGAATATACTAGGAACTGCTCAACTAGACAATTTTTAAAGTGGTTAATTTTATGAAGATGGTACTTCAATAAAGCTGTTACTGAAAATAAGTTATATATGGAATATTTAGATATCAAATATATATACATGTTAAATAAAACCACATATCACTTTGGCCAACCGAATCTTTATTTAGTATAAAAATTTAGAAATCAAGAAAGAAAGAATGACCAAAATACGGTTATATAAAGAATAGACACTTCTGCATTACAAAACATTGCAAGCATTAGAGAAATAAAATGAACCAGAGGTTATATATGCAAAATATAAAAAAAAAACAAAGCATTTTAATCCTTATTTAAATAGTAGTTATTATATGTCAGATACTGCTCTAAGTAATTCATAAATATTGACATATTTGATCTGTATAACAAAGCTATAAATCTACTAAAGAGAATCTAATAAATCCCTCTCACGTTAAAGCAGGGGATACTAAGATGGTAAGTGATCTTCTTAGTTTTTCTTGGCCCCTAACTAGTAGAAGGGGGATTTGAAACCAGGTAGGCTTACTCGAGGCTGTGCTTTAAACCCTTATACTTATGCTACCTTCCTTGTCAATCACAGATTCTGTAGGAATAAGTACAGGAAAAGAGAAGAAAGAAGTCAAAATAAAATGCCTGAAACAAAGGAAGTCAATCACACTGGTTAGTCTGGAGAAAAGAAGCTAGAAATATAGTGAGAGCACGTGAGGAAAAGGAAGAAGGAAAGCTGATAGGCCGGAGGCTTACGTCAAAAGACAGCAGCACTTAAAATAAGTGAACATCCGTGTCTCTTTCCTTTCTCGGCAGCAGTGAGGGTGACTCTACGGATGCTGTTGCACCCACTCTTTTCAAGATGTAATTGGCAAATTTTCAACATCTTTTACTACAAATACTATTAAAAGGTTTTATATGTATGTGGTAACCGTTGAAGAATTGTTTGGTGGGAGCCTGAGTGGTTCAGTCAGCTAGAAGGCCGACTCTTGATGTCAGCTGAGGTCACAATCTCAGGGTCTTGAGATCAAGTCCAGCATGGGGCTCTGTGTTGAGTGGGGAGTCTGCTTAAGATTCTCTCTCTCCGTCTCCCTCTCCCTCTCCCTCTCCCCCTCCTCCTGCTTGTGTGCTCTTTCTCTCTAAAATAAATAAATGATCTTAAAAAAAATAACTATTTATTGTCTCTTCTAACTTTTAACTTTGGAGTTTGCTATTTTTCATGCTCATTCCCCCAATTTTTAATGAATTCTTTATCTTTTAATTTTGTGTAGACTCATTTGGTCTGAAGATTTTTTCATTCCTTGCATCAACTTTATGATTCAAAAGGCTTTATCATTCTGATTTCATATAAATATTTCCCAACTTTTCTTTCTCATTTCCTTACACTTACAAAATTATATATTAATCCTTTAACATTTACGTTTTATTATTTAAAGAAGTGAGCATTCATCTTTATTTTTTTTTTCTAAACTATAACTAATCGTGTCAACAGCATTTGGTCAGAAAATCCCATTGCCATTTTTTTATCTTTGCATCTTTAAAATATAGTACCTAGTGACTTACCAATATGCATGTAGCAGTGCTCAAAAAACATAACTAGTATATTTCAGATTTTACCTATATTCATACCATGTGCATTTCTTTTAAAAATAGCTTCCTTCTGATACTCATACAGATTGATTGCAATCAAGAAAATTACTCTGAAGCTATTGAACCTGGGCCTGAAAATAAGGAAAGTGCACTCTCAGTCAAGGGAGCAGGAGACAGAAGAAAGGAGACAGAAGAAAGGGAGTGAGAGGAGGAGAGAAGAGTAAGAATGAAAATAAGGAGGAGGGGGCAGGACAGAGAAGAAAGGGGGAGGATAAAGAGAAGGAATGGCAGGAAAGAAACATACTGTATGCTCTGGCCATCAAATCATTTAGCTGAAGAATGATATTTCTTTAATAACTGTCAGATAAAATTCTTCAACATCATATAAGATTAATCGTACCACATTTCTACAGCTGCCAGGGTGAGCTTTCATAACACTAGAGGGAAAGTCTCATGATCTGCACAACAGGAGAGGATTTAGACCTTGAGCCCCAACAGGAGAGTCGCTGTGTGATACATATGTGTGGTAAAACTCCCCGCATCACTCCCAGGCCACCACTAAAAACACTGCTCATGCTTAGAGCAATCGGGCTAGAAAATGGAAATGCCAAATATAAAGACTAAAGCTGTGATTCTGGTTAGCACTACAGCAGACAGCTGACATGCAGCAGGATAAAATGTGGAACAGCCAAACTTCTGTAAAAATCAATAAAGGAAAAAGAATCAATAATGATTAGAGTTATAAAATATTTTGCAGAAGATTATGATCCAAACATAATGACCAATAACCTAAGAACCCAGTGTGCATAAGGTAGACAAAGGCATGGGGGCTAGCACACACAGGAAAGATTCATGAAAAGCAGAACAAATCTTGGAGACCAAAATAGAACAGAAATGAATCCCTTCACAGGACAAGAATAATTGGACGTAATTGTAAAAACCCAAAGCATATATGCTGTTTGTAATTATTTTTCTATTCATGCATACCAACCTATAAATAGGTCTCGTAAAGTATATTTTCAAAAACTCCTCTTTTAAATCTCCATGAAATCTGAAATAAACAACTTTTCCATGTGTTGTTCTACATAGCTACCTAGGAAAGTATGACTCTTCCCTGTCTACTATAATCAGGATTCCTTCACCTAATGATGTGAAAATTATCTGAGAATATAACCTTGATAATGTTTATTTAAAGGATCTTATCGCTATTGTGTTATTCTGTGTTATTCCGCAACATGAACTTGCTTTAACTTGGAATATTTTCTAAATTAGCATATGTGTGACCCTTTCTAGTCTATGTATGTGTGTTTATGTGTTTTTCCTCTTTCTTCTAAATGGGGAGCAAAATCTTCCAGTCTCAATTTCTTCTAATATATAACTTTATAATCTTCAGACAGCTTTTCTGTATAAACAAGACTTTAATATTCTCTCTTCACTTTGAGTAAGGCATAGATCTTTTCACTACACTAAAATTAAACCAAATAAATATTTATTGAGCACCTCAACATGTCAAGTACTATGCTAAATAATTCATATAAATTATCAAATTTCATCCTTTAGACAATCTTTTTCAAATGCACTACTGTTAGTCCCATTTAATATATAAGAAACCTGAAATATGCTGATGTTCAGGCTGGGGTCACTGACTCCTATGATCTGAATGTTTGCTTTCCCTTCCCAATTCAGGTATTGAAATCCTTATGCCCAATATGGTACAATGAGATTGGGCCTCTGAGAAGTGATTACATAATGAGAGTGGAACCTGCATGAATGGGATTAGTGCTCTTTTAAAATAGACCCAAGATGGATCCCTCATGCTTTCCACCATATCAAGATACAGGGAGAAGCCACTGGCTATGAACCAGGAAGAGGCCTCTCACCAGAATTAATATGGTAGTGCCTTGATCTTTGATTTATAAGTTCCAGAAATAAATCTCTGTTATTTATGCTCTCCATTTTGTATGGCACCCCAATGGACTAAGACACCACCAAAGTGAGAGGTCTAAGATGACCATCCAAACCATCAGACTGCAGGATTGAACTACTCTCATTACTGTGCAATTCTTAACACATCTTCCTCTTTCCAGATTCTCCATTATTTTAGCCAAACCTCAAAATTACCTTTGAGTTTTTTTTTAATATGTATTCTGAGAATATATATAAGTATATACACCATATATATGTATATAGATATATATCAATCCTACTCTACCTCCATCCTGACTCAACACTTGTAATCTTTGAATCTTTCTTTTTCTCAGCATTTTTCTCACCTTCAATAGATTAAATCAAATGTGCAATTTTGATACTCAGCCATGGTTGAGAATTATGGCCTTAAAATAGACAATCTTTGAATTCAGGGAAAAAAATCTTGCACTTATTCTGGACCTCCATTGCACCTTTATAATCTTGCTGCCAATAGACACCCCATGAATATTTCTTCAGTGATTAAATCTTTATGAGATTCTACACAATTAAAAAGTTGCCTCAAGGCACTGATGTCTAGAAAGTCAATAGGAAGAAACTTGAAAACGTTTATTTTGTTGAGTTGATTGTTTATATTCTTTTCAAAGCAGTAAAAAAAAAAAAAAACAGAACTGTGGTAAAAAGAAAATCTGAAAGACATTCCTAAAATTTTAAAAACTTTTATGGCTACAATTGTCTATAATCAATTGTGTAAAAGTAAAAATTAAAGCATTTAACAACCCATAAATGACAAGCATTGATCATCCTGAATATTCAGGGAAGCACACCTCAGGTATGATTATGACAGAGCATAACAACTAAAAATTCAGGCCTGTATTTAACCATGAACATTTGTTCTGATCTGAAAGAAAATCCCATCCATTAAAAAATGATAAATTTGAAATTTAAAACTTACTTTCCTTTTTCAATTATGTTCTCCATAGTTCTAAATTGCATGGTACCAATGTTACCATACTTCAAATGATATTTTCTATGTAATATCCATTGCTTTAACATATACTCACATTACAGTAATTTGTAATGTTGATTATGCTAGTGTGCTTTTACTTTGTAATCTTGTGCAAGCTATTTTCCTAGCTTTGTATGTGTACAAAATATATTTTCATAAAATAGCAATAAAAGTAATTTAGGCAAACATCTACATGTTGAAATTGACTAAGTACTATTATTTTATGATGTTATTATTTTATGATGTTATTATTTTTTATGATGTATGTGGAACTACAGAAGATTTTCACTAGCCTATTAGATACTTAATGTATATAAAATACAGTATGACTTAATGTATATAAAATTCAAACATGCAAAAATAAATTATATTTTAGATATGTATATATTATATACATTTATGGTAAAAAAAATTTTTACAAAACCAGCAAAGAACTACTTAGCATATAACTCATGGAAAGAATTGTATCTACAGATAAAGAAGGAGACTGTAATAGGGATGAGCCTATAAGGGGCTTCAAATTTGTTGTTAATGTTATCCTTTTTAAGTATTAAGTATCCTTTTTAAGTTATTGAGCCTATAAATTACAAGTCCATTATTTTACCTTAAATTGTATACACCCTTGGGTATGTGTAATATTGAAATATAAAACAACCAATTCAACAAAAAATTCTACTAGACCTTAAATCATGTACTTGAATATATATTGCTTCCCCTAGTACACATAAAATGTTCCAAGTGTCTTTCTTATTTATTCTAAATAGACTAGAATTTTACTTATTAAAATTTTAATGGGGAAAAATAGACATTTAGATGTTATACTATATTCTGGCATGTTCTGAAAGAGAACTAATCTTTCTTTTGGTTTCATCAAAAATAATAATAACATAATACCCAAAGGTACCTGGAATCCTGGTCCCCTTGTTAAAATTAGTGAATTAATACAGTAGATTAGAGAGTTCTGGCTCCATCTTAGAATAGAAAAATGGAAAGGGTGTCACATCTATACAAACAATAAGAAGTTAGGCAATCTACAAAATCACACTGTGTTCTTGAACCCATCAGAGTACTGACTTCGAAGGCAACTGACTAGGGTAAAATTTGATTACGTTTGAGTGACCCTCAAAAAAGAAACAATGCACAGGCAATCACCCACCTATACCACAACACTAGAAGAAATCAAGGCTGCCATACAAATGGGTGTTTTAAGAAAAAATGAAGTGATTTTTTTAATGGATTGCTAAAACCTGAACATACACAGTTGTGAGTATAGACCCCTGGGAGCACACACACTTGTGTCCTCTTCTCCATGGACCTCTCTGTTTGCTCATGAAAAAGACTGGGAGCAGTGGAGATCAGGGAAAGCATCCCTCAAAGTGTAGTTCTGATGTTGTGTAACATATTGTAGTTCTGCTGAGGAAAAAATCAACGATTCTTGCCTGGAGTCTTTTCCCAGTGGAATGAAGTTTTAACCTTCTGAAGAAAGGCAGCAAATCCGGTTACTTTCAGTGGGTAAAAACATCCTGAGTTTGGGAAAAGGAAAAAGGCAAGAAGTCCTTCTACTTTTAGAAAATTAAAGATCCCTTGCCACTGGTGGCAGGCAGGATCACTGAGAAACTTCTGCTCAAAAAACTCAGAGGCACATGAACAGCCTAAAGCTAAGGCTGAATTAAAAAAAAAAAAAAATACAGAATCCTTTCTTGCTCCTCAGCACCTCAGTTACAAGAACCAGGAAACAAACAAGAACAGAATACTGCTAATGGAGGGACATGGAGCATGGAGAGACAGCTTCTCTGAGGCACAGGCTTACAGGGAAGATCTAAAGCTGAGGATGGACTAAAGGCAATCAAGAATTTTCTCAGATAACCAATCTAGCTCCCACCCTAACCAAAAGTGGCCACCAGAGGAACTTGAAGGTGATGGTGCATTGAGGGTAATCATAGCAACCAACAAAATGGAACCATGGCTCACCTCCTCAATAAAGGCCTAGCACAAAAAGAGTCATACCTATTTCCAGGCATAAATACTATTTACCTTGGTTTCTACCACCCCACATAGAATATGTGGATTCCAGCTACAAATTATGAGACACGCAAAATTGAGAAGAAAAATAATCTGCTGTTGAGAGACAAAACAATCAATAGAACTAATCTCAAATATAAATCTATTGTTAGGAAAATCAGATAGGGGATAAAATAACTATGATGAACATGTCACAGGCTCTACTGGAAAAATCTGAAGACATTGTGAATAGATGGGTAATTTAAGCAGAGAAATAGAAGCAATAAGAATGTGTCAAAGGACATGCTGGGAATAAATTTAAAAACACACATAGTAACAGAGATGAAGAGTGCTTTTGGCAGGCTCATCAGTATGCCTGACACATGGAAAGAAAGACTCAGTGAAATTGAATATAAGTCAGTAGACATTACTCAAATGGAAACACACATAGGAAATTAGTGAAACAAAGAGAGAGAGAGAACTGAGCATCCAAGAGATGTAGGCCAATATCAGTCTAAAATATGTGTAATTGGAATCCTAGAAGAAAAAAAAGAGGGACAATGGAGAGAAAAACGCTTGCAAATGAATAGTCAGGAATTTTCTAGAAATAACAAATTAAAAAAAAAACAAACAAAACAACCAAATAACAAATATATTCATACTGCTGAAGACCAAAGATAAGGAGAAATGTTAAAGGCTGTCAGGAAAAAAAATGTATATAATCATCTTTAAGAAAAGTCTCTCGGATTTTTGAGACCAGGTATAACCAGAGTAAAGGTATCAACATGTTTACATAATGTAGAGGTGTGAATGATCTAATAAAGAGGTTAAGAAAATCAGAGGAATGAAGGAATCATATCAATTTTCCAACATAAAATGAGAGAAGTTCTCTTTGCCTGACCGAGGAAAGTTGGACCATTCAGTCATCTATAACATTGTAAATATCAATGAAGCAATCAATTATATGGCCATCTATAAATCAAAAATACATACAATCTTAATAGAAAGTGATCAATTCTGAGGCTATTTAAATTATAGAACCAATCATCTCTTGGTATTTGTACCTAAATAATATTCATTTCTAATCATTTCTTTTCAATAACACCCACTTCTTATTTTCAATGTAATTTTGAAAATTATCTTCTCCATATCTGCTTGGGTTGATTATAATATTCAGTTAAATTGTGTTTAATATTAATTGATAAATATTTTAAATTTCTTGGATTAAATCAGCAAATAATATTATGCAAAAAATCCACTTAGCATTATTTCCATGAATCATCAGTCTTGAATCAGAAGAGCTCTGGGAACCAGAAGAAAGCAAGCACTTGATCCAAAACCCAATCAACAGGCAGAAACCACACAGGAATATGAGCATGGAAATTTCAATTAGAAATTACTGTTAACAGTGAATTAGAGCAATGGGTAATTGTGTACTAAGAATAAAGGGTACTCTAAACAATACAGGAATAACAGATATAGGAGCAATCATTAACCCAAAAGGTGAGATAGTTAGGCCTGGGGAAGAGACTCCTCCTCTCCTGCATTGTTGACACCCATAACTCTTTGTAGAGGACATGTCTATGGCTCATTAGAGGGTAGAAAAATTCACTAAGGCTACAAAGCTTCTATAGGAGAAAATGTTCATAGGTGGCACCCTGTTGGAACATCCCACTGAACAGCCACTATGGTGTTGCTGGAGAAATCTGCCCACAGGGACTACCATAAGCTGTTATAAATCACGACTTTTAGAGCCAAGGGACTAAGCCAGGGGTTACGTGAAGCCTCGGCACTAAGAAAGTTGCACACAGTGCAGGAGTCTGCCAAGAAATACACACCAGAACTTGGAAGAGAAACCTTCCTACTCTAGTGTTCTAGTACTTCCTACTAACAAACCATGCCATCTGCCATAGCGGAACTGTTTACACATATATTATTGCAGAGCTGTCATTTAAGGGTTATTAGAGAGGAGAGACAATGCATCAATAACCAGTACATCAATTTTCAGTATCTCTCAAGAAAAATGCCAAACTAGGAAAGCAAATGGTTAGCTGTCTGGTCTACTGCAAGCACATGTTTTGCACTACATACACTTTCTGTCCTAATCGTTCACCAATAAGGGGGAAAAAAGGGGGGTAACATACGGAGAATAAATTCAAAAGTATCCCAGAGCCGGTGACATCGTTATTTGCAATTTATGAAAACTCATCAAGATGTAGATTTGTGGATTATGCATTTGTATCATTTTTAAAAATATTTTGATAAAGACTCTTAAATAAAACATCCATGTTGCAAAGTTTAATTTCTGATTATTACTGCCTGAACATAGCACTCCACAGAAACCATGTACTTAGCCCTATTGACACTTATTTCTCTCTGATGTAATTGCCTATTTAATTGCAATACTCAGAATTGAAAATAATTTTATTTCCAGGCCCTCAATAAAGGTTTGTTGAGAAAGAATTGAAGAATGAGTTTATTTTGGAAGTAAAGACTTGTCAGTCATTCAAAACAGGTTTTTTTACATGACTTCTTGGATGTTTCCCATTTTTCCTGTAAGTCAAGATAATTCTTTATGTATCAAGAAGCTGCTGGAAACACATTATTTCATGGTAAAAACCAACTGACCCCCATTTCATTCACTAGGTACTTGCCCTTCAATGAAATTTACTAGTTGGCGACCTTGTCTTTGCCCTTCAATGGAAAATCATTCCACATCTGAGAAGGTAGGTCTTTTCAACAGTGGTTGTTAACCTAAGAATCCCCTTTTGTGGTAGACTAATTTCATAGATGGTCTCAATTAACTGCTTTTTTAAACAATGTCATTTGCTTTATAACTTTCTAGTCCTCTCCTCTTTGATCTTGAGTTTTGTTGCTTTAGTTACTCTGGCTAAAGGAATGTTGGCAAATGTGATGCAAGCAGAGACTGGAAGGAAGGAAAGTGCATCTCTGCTTGCCTTATTTCCTGCTGTGTCCTGCTCTCTTTTGGATCCTTGGCATCAACAAGAGGATAAACTGAGATTAGCCTGCTAGAAAGTGAGAGACCACATGGAGTAGAGCTAAATTATCCCAACCGCGGCCATTCAAGACGAGGCGGTTCACAGCTTACACACAACTTATTGCATTAGGGGGTGAGAAAATTAAGCAAGGCCAGTGTAGTTCAATCTAGGTCAGCAAGGCCTCCAAGCTGACCCTAAATCTTGCAAGAAATAATGAATGGTTGTGATTTTAAGTCATGAAATTTTGGAATAATGTGTCATGTAGCAATGTCTATTTAGTGTAACTTTTTATCTCTGGCTGAAGCTTTCTCTTGATTAATTTTTAATTATTAGAATTTTGTTTTGTTGTTTTATTTTCTTAAGAAATAACACCCTTAGCACTTCACTGGAGTTACTGCATAGGCAAACTGAATACTAACCAAGAAGTCACACTGAGATTGTTATATGAAATAGTCACTCGGATTTCTCAATAGCTAGAGAGCATTTTTCTTCCTATCAGGGATGAAGAGAGATTTTAAATCTGAACTGTATCAAAACCGAAATGCAGAATATTACGTACAATGAACTTTAAAATTACTTAGGATGAGTTAAGAGCGTAAGTTTAAAATCTACAAATGCTGAATCTACTAAATAATATAATTGATGGAAAAAATAAATTAAAAATTAAATATACAATAGTAATGTTCTGATTTTTTCAAGAAGGTTCACAAGATTTAATCAAAAAATGTTTTTAAAATCATTTGGAGGGACGCCTTGGCAGCTCAGCAGTTGAGTGTCTGCCTTTGGCTCAGGGCGTGACCCCGGGGTCCAAGGATTGAGTCCCACATCAGGCTCCCTGCGAGGAGCCTGCTTCTCCCTCTGCCTGTGTCTCTGTCTCTCTCTCTGTGTCTCTCATGAATAAATAAATAAAATCTTTAAAAAATAAAGTAAAATCATTTAGAAATATTTTATAATACAAAGGTGCTAATTCAATAAATGTAGACTTAACTCTTTCACTAGATGAGAACTAACCTCCAGGTTGTTATTAAGTAACATAGTAAGTTTGATGATGGCCAATGAGGCAATAATGATGAATAGCTGCATAAAATTGAGCAGTCTGATGCTCTGAATCATTCTGAAAACTTGGGGAAAGGACCTTGTGATTTCATGATAAGTTAAGAAATATTGTGTATATGAGACCTTCATTACTGAATCTTTCTTCTGTGTGCGCTAAGATGATACCACTGTTACTGGCTCAGCTGTCTTTTATAAGTTAAGAGAGAACGGGGAGTATTGTTCTGCTAATTGCACACACCACAGCTAAAATATAGATCCTATTTGAAAACAATGACTCTTTTTTTTATATTAATGCTATCCATTTCCGAGATAAGAATAAATAAGACTTTAAAAAATGAAGAGCATTAAATGCCTTCTCTAAGACAATTTATTTTTTTCCAGAAACTTTTATTGGGTATCTCCTCTTCACCAACCACTCTGAACCTCAAGCAAAGACTGCTTAGCTGTCTTTTCAGATGTCCTATGGGAAAGGAAAATTTCCTTGTAACTAATCACAAAGAAAAAGATATAATCGGTATCAAGGACCTGAATAAGGCTGATTATTCTACTCCTAATCTTAAAAAAAAAGTTTCAACTCTCCAATTCAATGTATACTTATGCAGAACAAAGATGTTTATAGCATTTATGCGATTTGATTATTTATCCTCCTGAAATGTTTATTTTTCTTTCTACTTCTTCCTTTTTCTTCAGCTCTGCTGGGTGATATTATATATCCACGCATGCACACTTTTCCCATCAAAACTGTGCTTCTTAGAGAAGCCTTGCTGTTGCTTTTGCTAACAACACTTCAGTTCTAATTATTTATTTAAGAATTTATTAAATATTTTTGAAAAATCAAAACTCAGATTTGAAACCCAGCTTTGTCACAGACTGATTCTAAGACACTGGAGATAGTTGTTTCTTCTATCTTCGTTTTCCAAGTGTACAAATTGGGAATGAAAGCATTTCCTCTCTTTATCTCACAAGGAGATATAAGGAGAAAATGAAAATGAAATGATGTTTTGGAAAGCACTTTGTAAATTACAATACAATGTGAGATCACAATGATAAGGAATTAATAGTTCATATCCTGACACATCTAACTTGGCATGCACTGCAGGCTTCCAGATGGAAGGTAAACATTTTAAAATAACAAGAAATAAAACTTTAGCATTACCTCGAACAGTTCATTCCAACATCAACCAACATCAGTCTAATTTTCAGTTGGTAAAATTAAGATGTTCTAAAGTTACTTTTTAAGTGAAGCTGTATATTTTTGCTTCTGTTCAAAAGAGCGACTGCTTCTCTAACAGTTTCTTTTCTTTGGATTACAGAGTCTCAGCTTCATTATTCATATGATAGTTTCATAGAGAAAAATAAGTAAGAAACGAGTAAATGGAAATGAAACTATACTTCCGTATTTGGAAATTTTCTACACTTTTCTAAAAACATCAAAAAGGAAAAAAGTAGAAAGTCATGACTATGAATCTCAAATATTTAGTACATTTCTTTTAAAAACATTTTAGACCCAGGGATGCCTGGGGGCTCAGTCGGTTGTGCATCAAAGTCTTGGTTTCAGCTCTGGTCTTGGTCTCCTGGTGGTGGGATTGAGTCTCTCCTCAGGCTCTACGCTCAAACAGGAATCTGCTTCAGACTCTCTTCCTCTCCCTCCCTCCATTTGTGCACACAAGTGCACTCTCCTTCACTCAAATAGATAAATAAAATCTCCTAAAAGAACTAAAATAAAATTTAAAAATAAAAACATTTTAGACCTTATGTTAACATTTGTAGGAGAAAAGACATGTGGCACACTAATAGAAAATGTCTTAGGACAGTTTTAAATTTTATAAAAAAGAATATATGATTGCTTCCCCAGTCTTATCTCCTGCCATCAGGCACCATCTATAAAGGACTCTTCTGGTCTCTTTCCAGCAGTACAGGATTCTTTCCACCCTGCAGTCCTTATACCTATTGCTTGGCATACACTTTCCAGAATAATTCCTCCATATCCTTGAGATACTACATTAAATCTTTTGTTGGATGACATAAATTAGGTCCCCTTTCTTTAATCTATCATATCACTTTACACTTTTTCTTCTTAGTTTTCAGTATAATTGTGTCAGCTTTTAGATTTTATGTGACTACTTTTAATGATCGTTCTCCATAGCCTTGTCCATGAAGGCAGATAGTGTGTAGTTCACTACATGTCTCAGCATGTAGCACAGTGCCTGACATATAGGAAGTGTGCAATGGGCATTTGAAAGTGTTGATAAAAATAATAATCTCTCTTTTTAAAAGTTCCCAGGCATTTATTTGGAAAATCACATATTTTTTTAAAAACATTTAAAAAACATATCATGCTGCAAACAAGTTTATTTTACCTTTGACTAGACTTTTTATTCAGTGATAGATCATTAAGTGTTGTCATTTAGATTTATCAGATCAGGTTATGCTATAGCATTCCAGTTTTAAAACCAACAAATATTCTTAAGCCTTAAATTATTTATTTCATTGGATTCCATAGCATATATTTTTAAGATGGTTATCAAAATTACATTCAATCCTGATATAACATGTGGTCAGTCCACTGGATTAAATCAGTTCAAGCTGTCGAAAACTGTGAATGGTCTAACATTTTTTCCTATTTACAAGCTAAGACATAGCCTGCTCTAGTTTTGTGAATGCTGGCAGAAGACATGAGATTCCTGGGTCAGAGACAAAGGTGCTTCTTACTGGTGGTGCAGCAAACATTGTGAGCTTCACACTCGCATCAGTTTCCCTTGCCCTCTCAGCCTTGTGGGAGCAATGCAGAGCAGCCTAGGTCAATGCTGGAGACAGTAAGCAAACCCGAACTCTGTTTGGAGGGAGACACTATTTCTGTTTTCTAAGTCTGTATACTACAGAAATATCCTTACAAATACATCCCAGAGCAAAAGCTGTCAGTGCCTCTGTTCACAAGACACGCAGAAATATTAAAGGGGCTTCTCATAGTAATGCATATCTTGTAATTTACACTTTGAAATAATCATTGTGTTGAGTATTACACCAATTAAAAAGTGTACTGGCTTGTCCAAACTCTTGTTGCTAATAAAAAAAAAACATAACAATATGCAATCTTAAAAGTGTTGAATGTTAGCTGTCCTCCTTTTGGATTGCATTTCTAGAGTCAATCATGTGGCACATTAGTCAAGTGTTCTGTTGGATGTGTAAGAGTTACATATGCTCTAATCATAGAATTACAGTTTTATTATAGATGCTTAAGCTGGCAGCAGTGATCAAGATGATTTAGAGGTGTACATCATGTATAACACCAAAAATCGTTTATATCTCTTTTCCTTTCCTACCATGTGCTATCGGCCTCAGAAGAAAACTGATGCTCTTCCTGTTTCGGCCCAATTTTGCTCTAAATTTCAGAAACTTGAGGTGATTGTATGACTGAGGTCAGTAAATGCAATCCAGGTTTCCCAAATCTAGTACTAAACTGCTTTAAACAAGAGAGTGGGGAGGCTCATGTCAGTGGAGACAGCACAGTGCTCATGCCATGGAAATCTAAATAAGAAATCAAAAGATAAGGGGTTGAAATTGAAGATGAAGACTCTGCCACAAATTTCATTCATGAAATGAAAAGGCAGCTTGCTTTCATATTCATATGGAATTACTAACTTAAATCAATTTCTTCCATTTATATTTTGGTTGTGGATGAACTTTCTCCGTGGAGATTTTTATGTACATAGTTTCTACATGGTAATTTCAGGTGCAGATATAATAAAAAAATTGACTCTGCCAGTCTTCTATTTGCTATAGCCCTTTTTCTTATTCATAAAACCAAATAGCCATCATAATTAAATTTTAAGGTTATGAAAGAAATATATAAAATTACTTGTAAGATAATTCAATTCAGCATATTTATTCCATCAAGGAACAGATGGACACAGAAGATTTGAATAATTTCCCCAAGGTGACGAAATATGTGAGGTCAAGAGATTATATATATATATATATATATATATATATATATCTTCCTATACGGATCAATTATTTCATTCATTATCTAAGCTTTTCTTTGTAATTTAATCATTAATACTCTATAAAGAAAACTGAGATATCTTTCTTTTCTTTTTCCTTTTTTTTTCTCTTTAGGCCCTTACCTGGCACAGAATATATGATAGCTATTATGATCAATCTCCTAAGTGTTTGGACCAGAACAAAATATAGACAAATAGCATCATGCATGGCATCAAAAGGATAATGGGTCCCGAGTAAGAGCTGGGGGACACTCAAAGGGTTGACTGAGAAAAATTCTTTGGAACAGAGATGCCATGAAGCCTGGTATGGTAGGCTTCTGGCCAAAGATGAAGAAACAGAAAAAATACCTCCAGATTAAATTGTGAAAGCTGAGGCTATAGAGAGGACAGAGAGAATGGAGGAGGAATGTCCAAAACTCTTGGGAGTACATGACCAATCTAAGATGCCTAGGAATCCAGGGCAGGGCAAGTGGCGTTTATGTGTAGAAAGTAAGTGTCTTTTCCCAGATGTCAATAAAACTCATGAGATGGGATGCCTGAAGAACATAGGACACAGGCACATAATCCTGATGCAAGCAAGGCAGGCTTGAGTATAAATGGAAAGGACTTTGGGTCAGGCAGTGCTGGGTGCCTAATGTGGATCACCTTTTGCAGCCTCATAAGATTCCTGGGTGGTGGGCAAGATGATCTTCATTTTACAGAAGAGAAAACTGAGGCTCAGAGAGGTGACTTCCCACTGCTAGGAAGCAGCAGGGGCCAGATCTTGAGCTAACCTTGCTTGGTGGGCTTGATTCTTTTCCAGAAGGTGCTTAGCTACAGCCAGGTACCTGCTTTTAGGAAGGCCAATGGATAGAAAGAAGCAAGAAACAGAAGTGAAATTGTGAGGGAGTTTGCCACAGGCCAGGGCTGATAGAGAATGAGGGAGTGGTTTCCTGATGCAGCTAGAAAAATGGGCACAGATATAAGATGTGATGAGATGTTCCACCTCAGCCTGAGTATGGATGGCTGGATCTCCTAGTCATCAAGGAAGAAGGAAGGGAAGTGATCTTCCATTTCTTCTCAGAATCAGCGAAGCAGTCACTGGTTTAATAGATGAGGAAAGGAAGAAGTGAGGAGTGAGGAGAAGGTACTTTTTCTTCAGTGCCCAGAAGCAGGCAGCCACAGCTCAGCGCCATGCCTCGCAGCCAAGGTGGCCTGATCTCCCACCACCCTGGGATCACATTTTTTTTCTAATATTTGTTTATTTTAGAGAGAAAGAGCACATGTGTGTGCAAGCACGGGGAGGGACAGAGGGAGAGACTCCTCACAGGCTCCCTGTTGAGTCTGATGCTGGGCTCCATCTCACAACCCATGAGATCATGACCTGAGCCAAAACTAAGGGGCAGGTGCTCAACCAAATGAGCCATCCAGGTGCCCCAGGGATCCTATCTTTTTAAAAAGCAATGGTCTTAGATCAGATTTCCCCAGGAATATACTCTGAGGCTTCTTGGGAATGTTCTCAGGAGCAATACCTGTGACAGTGTGAAGGAAATAGTAGTGGGGAGGTGGAAAGGATGAATGGTGATGTGATTAGAACAGAGACACCGTAGAGCTTGGAGGGTAGGTATATACAGGCTCTCCACGAGGAGCAGGGGTCAATTTCTATTCCTTTAAATAACTTATTTAACCTTTTATGTGTTTATTTAACAAATAGTTATTTATAACAAATAGTTATAAGTTATTTATAACTTACATACACTGTTATAGTAACTACAGCCTCTACCACTAATTAGCTTTGGATTAGCATTATGTTATATACGTTTTTATTTATAAATGAATTTTTCTATCCATTGTAAATATTTGTGAAACACCTACTAGGGAATATACAGTATTCAAGGTCCTGTGTATAAAAAAGTGAACCAATTAACCAAAAAACTACCTACTATCAAGAAGCATAATTGCAGTGAGGAGAATCAAACAGTAAACACACGAAAGTGCTAATATCTTAGAGCAAAATTATAGGGAAAAATTAGGCTGGAAAGTTTACTTTGGATGGAATGGTCCTGCAAGGCCTCTCTATGAAAGCATATCTTACTAACAAAACTATAAACTGGAAAAGGAACCAGCCATGGAAGGGCCAGAAAGAACAGACCAGAGAGAGATGCTGAAACTCAAAGCCTCAAAGGCCAGAGTCACTAGAGTTGATTTTGTCACTGTCACAGCAGTTACTTCAGGCTGGCTGAGCTCATCTGGAGACAATAGAAGGGGATTAAAGCTGGCATTGCCACAGTCTAGAGGTTGTTAGTGGAGGACTGGTTGGCAAACAAGAAGACTGAGGATCAGTCAAAAGTGAAAAATAAAACCAGCAATGTGTGGGAAGCCAAAGGAGAGGAGAGATTCCTCGCATCATGTGCCTTCAATAATCAACAATTTCTAATGCAGAACTTCACTTAATTGCCGAACATGAGAAGAAAATAAATACAATAATCAAAAACAAAGTACAGATTTATTGTTACTGTAGAATGAAGGAAAAGCAATAAAATAATTTATAAATAAAAGTGACTTCAAGTTAATAAGTTGAAAACCTGTATCCATATGATTAAAAGAAAATATTTTATACCTGCTGCTTTCAGGACCATGAATAGTACATAGTTCAAAAGCAAAGCGATAAAAGAACAAGGATTTAATATAAAGTAAATTAAAATCGGTGGCATTTTATCGGGCGAAAAAGTCAGATTTCTCTATCTTGCTCTTCACCAGAACTAGTGTATGATGATGAATGAATTTGACGCTTGAACTCCACACTGTGGTGCTCTACCGTTGTGATGTTCATTAGCGCCCAGTGGCATATTAACACAAACCTGTGATATGATCTTCTAGATTCTTTTAACAAAGATCAAAGGTCATCTAGTTCACTTGGAGATTGGAAGTAGGGAAGACAAAGTATCTTTTTAGGGCATAACTTCAATGAGGGCATATTATGCTATAAAACTTCAGAGCAAACTCCTGCTTGTGAACTGAGAAGCTGGTTAACAGTGTTTGGGGACTGGGGGCTGTAGGGAAAGGTGGTGAAGCAAAATCTATAATAAAAGAAAGAATTATGTGATGAAGGCTAGTCACATACCTCTTCTTGTCTCAGAATCATCATCTACAAAATGGGAATATTACTATAACCACCTTGTTGTAAGATTGAAAGTTTCCATTTATAAAATGTACTTACAAGTATGTCTGCAATACCGCAGCTGTAACATAAATAGTTATTACTGGTGTTTTGTTATTATAATTTTAAATAGTTTAAAAATTATACCTGAAGACTGAGTACTGAATTTCAAACAAGCTTGGAGCTAATTAAGGTACTAACAAATTGTTTAATCAAGCCTGAGGGAAACTATATCAACTCAAAATATAATCACAGAATTTCTTGGAAACCAAAAGTGATAGGTGATGATTCACTAATGCAGCATCTGGTGTAATGGCCCCAACACTTAACATGGTAGCCTAACATGTAAGTGCTCACTAGATGCTGATGATAGAAAAAGAAGATCCAGGTGTAGGAGGACTAGAGAGCAGAGTGGGAAAACAAGGAGACAAAATCCCTGAGAACTTCTTCAAATAGTATCTAGTTTAAGAAAACATATAGGTAGATCCATATGCAAAACGTTTTATTTACATTTCAAAACTATTCATCTGAGGCTTCCTTTAAAGAACACATCCCCTCAGCATCTTTTAAATTATAAATTGCAAATTTTGTTTCACATGTAGCTTTTCTGGAGCATATCTGGTCAGTGAACTAACAATATAAGTATAGAGAATGCAGAAAATACAATTAAGTCTGAAGGTCATGTTTAAAATATTAATTTTCTGTGAAGGCTTTGAATTGTAACAAACATAAAATATGCAAAACATGAACTCAATGTAGCTCATTTATATTTCTTATATCATTGACTAATTAATCAAATCACTTTTATGTTTATTTTATTATTTAACCCTTGTATATTATATTACATTCTCAAATTCTTTTTATGTTCAAAGAAAGAAAATACCTTAGTGCTTAAATAAAAAAATAAATGGTATGGGCGTATACTCAATAATTGTTATTTAAAATACTCTTGCTTGTAATTTATTTGAACTCCATAAACTGGGAACTTCACAACGTGGTTTTTATAACAGATAAACCTAATCTCTTCTGTGATATTTGACATTCTTATTTGACAATTATCTTACCTTAGAATTATAAAAATCAAATTAATAAAATTAGTATCAATATTAAATCTTAATTATTCTGTATGGATTCTGAAAAACTTCCCAGTCTCGTTCTAGAATGAATGAAATGATCTGATGTTTAACAATTATGTGATCCTGAGAAAGTTGGGCTCCTTGAATCTCTGTTTCCTTATCTATAGACTAAGGTTAGTAAAACTGAATTTATTGGATCAAATAAAGTTTGGTCAGTAAATCTTCTAGTATACTATCCACCACGAAATAGGCATTCATTAAAGCTGAAGCAAAGAAGTAATTTGTCAGAGTGACAAGAGCAAGAATTTTGAAATCAAAACCTTGAAAAGGACTTGGATTCCATTCTCTACCCTTGAGTTTCATTCCACAAGTTAACTGGCTTCACTGATTAATAAAAATAAAAATATCATGTTGCATGATGCATGCGTGTGAAGTTTCTAGTAAGTGCAAAAACTGTCACAATCATTGTCTTTATAATTATATTCCAACAATCTATTCTCATTAATAAACCTTTTACCTATACTCTGGTAGCAAATCATTCCTATATTCCATCCTTTATACAATACATTATATTTAAAATGAGTTTATTCTCAGGAACTAAATATTCATAATCACTACAAAGTTATCAGCATCTCATGGTTGACAACCTCAAAACTATGGCAATAAAAGAGAACTTCAACTGAAATGTAGGATTGCAATCAGATGTCCATTATTATCTCTTACTGAACCTCAATTAGAGAGATTCATTGAGATAATAGAAACCGTAATCAGTCAACAAAGATGAATTGATCAAGTAAAATAAATAAAAGAGAAGCATCCTGAATAATTAAGAGTCCATATGCACATAAGCTATATACAAAAAAAAAAAATGTAATTATATCTACGGTAAAAAGATTCTGATTTTTTTTTACCACTTTAAATATAAAAATCTTTAAAGATGAAAAATATTTAGAGTCATGCAATACTTTTGTTATCTCACAAATACATTATTAATTTTTTCATTGTAAGCAGATCAATTCATGTAGCACAGTAAGGAATAGTAAAATAAGTGACAATGGGATTTATTTACCCTCGTTAGATCAAATAACCATTATAACTAAATGGTATAAATATTCCCCATTCTTCAGTGCTGCTATATTTAAACTATCAGTTTATTTTCAGAATCATCATTTTTTTTCATAATTGTGTGTATATAAACTTTTTACTGAGCTATCAGGCAATATATTTTTTAAAATGTAGCACACTTAGCTTTCCTTTGGTAAAAATTATTTTTATTAAGCCATCTTTTAAAATTGTTTGGTTTCTATCTGCTACTCAGTAATCATACTCTCCTCCTTCTGGTAATCTGACTTTTAAAAGAGCAACAAATTCCCTCTTTCTTTTCTGTTTTTCTTTTTTCTTTTCTTTTCTTTTTTTTTCTTTTCTTTTCTTTTCTTTTTTCTTTTCTTTTTTTTACTAATTGTATCTGCAGATTTTATTACTTTATTGTTAGAAAATGTGGAGAGAACTATTCTAAACATTTTACCAACCTAACCTCATGTGTGAAAGTTTATCATCCTCATTTGACAATGAAGAAAGAGGCTCCAAATCTCAGCCTTATTTCACATATTTAGTTAAGGGAAGAAAAGGACTTCACATGGCCTACACTGCCTTAGCTCAGTACTCAAACTATGATGAAGAAGAAATGCTAAGGGTACCTGGGAGGCTCAGTCAGTTGGGCAATTGATCTCTGATTTCATCTCAAGTCCTGATCTTATGGTCATGAGACTGAGCCCTGTGTCAGTGTAGAATCTGCTTGAGATTTTCCCCTTCTCTGCCCCTTCCCCTGCTCTCTTTTTCTCTCTCTCTAATAGAATCTTAAAATTAAAAAAAAAAGAACAAAATGCTACTCTACCAAAGCAATATTTTCCTTTTCACTTGTTATTTTATAAATATTATAAATGTGGATTGGTATTTCTGAATATTTCTACAATTTGCTTCTTTCAATTTTTAAATCTATTCTTCAAGGGATAATTCCCAAGGTTGTATTTGTGAAGTCCACATTGAGCTCTCTACATATTCATTACATCATCTTTACACAGGGGCCATGCTAATCTTCTCTATCACTCCACTTTTAGTATATGTGCTGCAGAAGGGAACACTCTACATATTCATTACTGTTTAAAATTTATGTAGTTTGCAGGGCAAAGTATACATTAGGAGTATGCATAAACAAGTCTAAGTTTAAAAGCTATAATCATCTTATTTGTTTTATATTTCTTTAAGATAGGTCATCTGATATTTAAGAAATCAAGTTTGCGTGATTATAGTTGGACAATACTCTTAGACTAAATTATTTTGATTTTTGTTGTTAGGGAATTTGACATTAGACTGCAGTATGTGGCTAAATAAACTGGGGCCAGAATGGTTTGAGCCACTACCAATCTAACCAAAGCTATATTCATCTTGTGAATTTCCTAACAGTGTTCACAATTTTTTAAAGATTTTTCTAAAGTCTCAAGCTTCACTCATGAAACTATCATGATAGGCACAGAAACTTTTTAACCAATTTATAGAGAAAATGTATGTGCTCTTGTATCTTCTCTCCTTTCTTATTTAAAATACATTCCTGCTTTTAAAATGCAATCTGCATATCACTTATATCAGAATCTCAATGAGTGCTTGTTTAAAAATATAGATTACTTTATCCCCAGCCCAGGGAGAAAGTACTTCACAGTTAAAATCTCCCAGAGATGGCTTTTAATATATAACAAATTTTAAGACCCACTCCATATATTTTTGCCTTTTTACTTCTCTTAGGGAAAAACAAAACAAACAAAAAAACCTCTCCTTCATTTCCACAAAGGAAATAGTTTTCTTAACCATATTATCTCAGATTTTCCCTTTAGTCATTCTTTTTCTAAAATGTCCTCCTACACTCCAGAATGCTAAAAAGGCCTAATTTATTGGCTTATGCAATGTTCAAGCCCTTTCTATCATGACATTATCTGATCTAGAAGCAAAAGTTTAAAATTAGCCCAAAGATTCAGTTATCAAAGTGAGAGATTAGGAAGTTTGTTAGCACTTCCTCCTCCACTCTCTTTGTTTATTGGCCTAAAATGCCTACATGATGTCTAATGTACAACAGCCATCACAAAGGAAGGCACAGAAAAAAAAAAAAAAAAAAAAAAAAAAGGAAGGCACAGAATGAGAGATGAAGAAGCCTGGTTCCTGAAGCCATAGCTGATCAATCATTCGAACTCCAGCCTGCTTAATCTTGACATCTATTATGAAAGGCAAACATATCCTTATTTATTTAAGGCACTGGTTTTTGAGTTTTCTACTACTTGTAGTCATAGTCAACCGCCAGTTAAGAAAATGTATAGATCTCACCAGGGACAATTTCTACTTTATTTTTTAATTGTTTTGATCACAATGTTGTTCAGGCATTTTCATTGCATTATTGTTCCTCTATTTTCTCAGATATTCTGTTGATATCAAGGTTAACACCTGGAAATTCTAGCTTTGGGTACAAATGGATTCTGGATATCAATGGATGTCATCAAGATCTGGCATTTTGTTGTTTCTATACTTCTGTTCTGGTTTTTAATATGGTATTTTCATTTTTAGGCTGGCTCTATCAACATGATAGCTCCCATAACATAATTTTTCAGGATGTGATCCCGGGTTTATAAATCTAAGTGGAGTGGAAAGAGCTCAATAAATCAGTCAGTTCATCCAAAATCTAGAAATGATGTTGACTGCATATTTTGATGATTAGAGTTATGTGTGCCCCATCTGGAACTAAGGATTAGGTCAATTTCTTCCAAATGCATGGACACGGAGACATGGTGAGGTGGTTATCTAAGAAAATAAAGGAATGCTGGGTAGGCAAAATTAAAAACAAAACAAAACGCAACACTTTCTACTCTATTACTGCCTTGGTTTTGATTTTATATATTTTCTTGGAGTGCTACAATATTTATTTTTTCTTAAATCCTCTGTTTCCAATACTTTAGTTGCATTCTCAAACCAAGTATTTCTTCCCGTATCTAAATCCCTTTAATATCTTGCATTTTGAACTATGCTTGCATAGGGAAAACTGAGTAGAACTTTTTACTACTGCCTAAGTCAGAGTTTGGAATTTGAGTCCATTCAGTAATTTGCCTATTAAAGGGGGGAAAAAAAGCCCTCTTCAGAAGAAAAAAGAACCCAGAGACTCTATAACATATTGTTCTTATTGTCCACTCTCCAACTAAAGATTAATCAGACAGGCAAATAGAAGAAGATAACCAAACTCAAGCAATAAGTAAATAAGGACTTTACATAGGATATTATAAATAAGAACAAGCATCCAAAGGAAAATAAGGAATGACAAGAGAAATAATTTCAAATAAATCATATATATGTAAATATATATATAATCATAAACATATATATGTAAAATAAAAACTCCAAATAAAAAAACTAGAGCTGAAAAGTCAACAAATAAAATTACATAATTAACCATCACTGAATGGACTCAACATCAGATCAATAATGCCTAAGGAAGTGTCAGTAAACTTGAATATAATTAAATAGAAATTAAGCTATTTGAAAAATAAAGAGAAAAGGCATCAAAGAAAAATTAACAGGGTGCTAGAGACCCATGAAAAAAAATATCAATGTTAAAATATGTGCAATTTTAATACCAAGGGATAGAAGAGAGGAAATAGGAATAGAAAAAATATTTATTGGCCCCAAATATGGAAGACAATATCAACTTATGATTCCATGAAACTAAACAAACTGAAACTTGATAAATGCAAAGTAAATTATAATGGTACCTAGGCACATTATAGTCAAGTAGTGAAATTAAAAGATAAAGAGAAAATGTTTAAAGCAGGGAAGAGGGGCAGGGGCAGTGACACACTACATATATTAAACAGTAATGGGATTGACCACTTCATTCTCATTAGAAAGAAACATGAAAAAAAGAAAAAGAGGCCAAGAAATAATAGACTGGCCTCTTCATATTATGAAAGGAAATGAAAATAAAATTGTGAGCACAGAACTATATATCCAGTAAAAATAATCTTTATGGATGATTAAGTAGAGACATTCAGAGACACAAAATAGAAAATTAATTGACAGCTGATTTACTATATAAAAATATGCTAAAATGGTTTCCTTAGGATGAAAATAAACACATAAGTAATTTATATAGTACACAAAATATGATATATAATATTTTATACATATTATATATACAAATATAAATTTAAATAACTTAAATTGTATATAATATACAAGTATATACTATATATTTTAGATCACAGAAAACACAAGTTAGAAAATATTTCAAGCTAAATGATAATTAAAATATAAGATTTTAAAATGTGGGATGCCTCAGTGGCTCAGCGGTTGAGCGTCTGCCTTTGCTCAGGGCATGATCCCAGATCCAGATCGAGTCCCACATAGGGCTTCCTGCATGGAGCCTACTTTTCCCTCTGCCTGTGTCTCTCATGAATAAATAAATAAAATCTTAAAAAATAAATATAGGCATAAAAGCATTTATTAAAATTTTAGTACTTGAAAGCAGTAAATGATAATATATAAAAGATACTACAGTATGACCAAGTAAAGTTATTCCAACAATGAAAAGCTAGTGCAAACCTTACTAAACAGCATATTCTACTACATTATCAGAATAGCATTATCATTTTAATGGATGAAGAAAAAACTGGACAATTTTTAGCTCTCATTAATGAAAAAATTCTCTGAATACTGGAAGATAACTTCCTCAATCTGTTAAGGGATACCTTGGTCACGACAATAAGTCACGCAATTTGCTTTATCCAGGAAACCAAGGTTGGTGCATATTATACAAATCAACTTACAGTGAAAGATTAAAAGAGAAAATTCATAAGACAATCCCAAAAACTGCTGAAAAAATAACACATTGGATATAGAAGAATCATCAATGATAACATTTTCAGAACCTTTAAAATAAAATTGATGCGCTAACAGGTATTCAGAATACCTACAGTAAATATCATATTTAAGAGTCGACCCTTAAAGCTACCTTTTGAGATTTGTTAAGAAGAGAAACATTCCTATTATCATCGTTTTCATTCAACATTGTACTGGAGTTTCTAAAAGGTGCAATAAGTCAAGGAAAATAAATATAAGCAGAATTGGAAAGAAAGAGCCATGCCAGTATTCACTGATTTTAAGATCAAATTATGAAGTTTCAATAGTGTCAGGTGAAAATACATGTAACTCAGACAGTTATGTGAAATATTGCTTAAATCAACACTTACAGATAGCTTTCTTAAACTTATGAATAGATTTTTGAAGCAGAAAGCCTCAGTTCCATTTCTAGCTTTGTTTCTAGAGTTTCCTGATATGCTAACAGAAATACAAGCATCCCAAGGGGTGGTGGGGATTAAAATTATACGTAAATACACACACAGCTGTACTTTATGTTACATCTGGAATGTAACTTAGACTATAGGAGTAGTCACAACTTCTTGGCCCATGTTTTATTTTAAAAGATATTGGGTACAATTAGAAATTATATTAATGAAGACCATTGTTATCTCATTCTCAGGTTCACTAACAAAAATGACAAAAGCGTGACTAGATTTTATTTTGTTTATTAATTTTTTTAAATTATCACTATTTACCAACATACATTCATACCAATCCCTCAATTTTTATTTCAACATTCTGGTGGAATTAAATAAATGACCACCAAATGATCATGTATTTAAAAACATTTAAATCCGAAATACTGTATCTGGACTCTATAAAATATATTATGATGATTGTTCAAGATGATTTGCAGTTTTTATATTGGTTAAAAGGAATTTCTGTTTATCAGAATATTACAGTGAAGTGTTATCAATAAAGCCACTTCCGGGGTAATTTATTTTAAGATTTATGTATTTATTTTTAGAGAGAGAAAGAACATGAGCTGGGGATGGGGCAGAGAGAGAATCTTTCATGCCAACTCCTTGCTGAGCTAGAAGTCCAAGGAACGACCGAGCTGAAACCAAGAGTTGGACACTTAACCAACTGAGCCATGTAATTTTTGATTATAGTTTAAGTTAGTTTTAGGTTCAGTTATTAGTAGGACATTTTTTGTGTATGTGTGACATGGTTTACAACAGAACAAATAATTTTTTTAAAAAGAAAAATGACAAATCAGGGTATTGTATCTCATATCCCAAATGATTGATTTCTGTGGCATGTTATGATATTTCAGGTCAATTATAAATATCTCTTTATTTCTGTTAGAAAAGACTAATGTTTTTCTTCATTAAGTGGGACCTCTAAAAGCAGATTTATGCAGAATATCTTGCACCCTTTGCTTGGGGAGCTTTAATTTAACGTATTTGAGATATTTGACATGGTAAAACTCTCAAGGACTTGCTTATACATGGCAAATTTATTATTTCTCTTTAATTAAATTCACACAAGCTCTTAGGCAATTATACTTGCAAGAGAAATTTTTAAGTGATGAGAAAGATTACAGGGAGGGATGTATAAAAGTGAAATTTTCCAATACTGGTTACATACTATTGTACATGAGACAGACAGTGGGGAAGATAAATGCTTCTTCATAAGAGATACGATAGTTATTACTAATTAAGAAAATGCATTTGAAGCAATTACTAAAGAACAACAGCATTAACTCTATCCATATTTGAATTTTCCCTGTCTGCCAAATTGAAGTGCAGACCTCCACTCCATAATTGACTGCACTAAATTTGATCCTCTCCACTTTTTTATATTAATAGGACTTCATGCTAAGTTTTTAAAGCCTAAATGACTCCCAATTCTGAATTCCAGAGATAAGTGCTTTTATTTTGATATTTTAATTTTTCTCGTCATGTATGTATTTACATAGCTATAGCAATGCAATTTGTTTGCAAGATTGAAATTCAGGATATCTTTTTTTTTTAAGATTTTATTTATTTATTCATCAGAGACAGAGACAGGCAGAGACATAGGCACGGGGAGAAGCAGGCTCAGGCAAGGAGCCCGATGTGGGACTCGATCCCGGGACCTGAGCCAAAGGCAGATGCTCAACCACTGAGCCAGCCAGGCACCCCAAAATTCAGGATATCTTCTATATAATAATTTAGAGAATAGAGGGCATAAAATAACATTATGTGCACTTCCGATTTGATGGTTTTATAATGTAGTTTTATCATTCTTATATAGATGTTTATTAAAAATTGCTTTATATTATGAACAGAACTACAGATTTATAGCAGTGGGTATCCATTAGAGTTTTTTGTTTTGTTTTGTTTTTTTCCTTTTTTCTTTCTTTTTTCTTTCCTTTTTTTTAAAAAAAATACTTATTTTTATTTTTTCCACATTGTTATTTACATTCCAGTTAGTTAACACAGTGTATTATTAGTTTCAAATGTACAATACAGTGATTCGACACTTTCGTATAACACCCAGTGCTCATCACAAGTACACTCCTTAACCTAGGCACCTGTTCTCCCATCCACCCACCCTCTCTGGCATATTTACTGTCTACAAAATTCAGTTGCAATCCTATGCAGACACCTGTTGCAGTCTAGATTGGAAAAAGCAGAGAAGCAGGTGTTGTGGTGAACAACATGAAAGTTGTTGCAGTTGGAGCCAAGTGGGGAAACCCCAATCCTAACTCTGCTCTGACTGTCAATAGCATGCAGTATTCTTTATTAATGAGAAAGCAGAATGAAATATCCATCATATGGAAATGATAGCCTTCAAAAAGTTATCTTTAATCACATGCAAATTTTAGTCTTAATAAATTGACGTTTTTTACCATATTTACCAGTTTTTAATAGCAGTATTTCACAATTTTAGGAAGTGTGTTTTTATCAGGCACCTCTGTGCAAAATATTGACCCTCAGAAATCTTAATGGTTAATTATATTGAATTAATTTTTCATAATTCACCATATTTTTGTATCTATTACTACAGCACTAAAGGCATAAATAGTGTATAATCAGACAATTTTCCACATGATAACTTATCAAATTTTTTGGAGTATTAAAATGGAATTGACTAAAATAATATAGCACATCTATTCTATAGATACTAAAACATATAGAATTATATAGATATAGACTTTGGAATAGTTTTATGATGGCCACATATAACAAAATAACTCATTTTTAATTCAAATATAATATACAAGGAAGATTAGATATGTCTTATACAGACAAAAAATAATATAACTTTGGAGACAATAAATCTAGCTTTTTTTTCATTTTTTTAATGAAAAGCTTTATGTAATTGTGTGTCATACTTGCACCAAGGCCATGCTAATCTTCTCTGTATCATTCCAATTTAATTTTATGTACTGCCAAGCAAGTACCAAACCTGGCTTTTAATTCTGGCCTTACTTCTAGCTCTCTTTGTATGACTTTGGTAAAATCAGTCTCTTAGTCTCAGATTCTCATACGTAAATGGGATGGGGGCAGAGAAGCACTTTTCCTTATTGAGTTTGAATATCATGATCCAATGAACCAATTTAATATAGCACTGGGGATAGGCACTCAAAAATGTTAATTCTTCTAACATATTTTTATTTTACTGACTGGATTTGAAAATCCATAATCTCTATGTTTTGAGTTATGGAGACTATTTTAGTTGTGGGAAATTGTTTAAAAAAAAAAACAAGTTGTACTAACATATCACTGAGACCTGATGAATCTAAAGGCTTTCTTAAGGTGGAAATGTTACAATATAATCAGAAATATGACCACAATGATAAAAACTGCTTAAAGGAAACACACAAATGGCAGCTCCATTTTTTTAAGTTATGCCTGAAGAAAAATTACTATATAAAACATAATTTCAAAGTATAATCATTTTACTTCCTCAGATTAACCAAAGATGAATGACAGCCATATTACCTTTAATGTGCAAAGAGATGCCAAAAAGGACATTGAAAATCACTTTAGTCCATTAAGGGTAACATTAAATCCCAATGAAATTTAAGTTTTAATTTTATAATGCATCTCAATCTGAAACCTTCATTTCTAATTAGCAATTTATTCCTTTGAACTTCCTATCAGGTTGGCGGTGCCAATATTAAGCCCTTTATTACAATTTGTCACTTACTCATTTTGAATGTCAAAATTCATACTACTAAGGGACAACCATGTTACTCTGCTACCTGGGTGTACAAAAAAAAAAAAAAAAAAGAAAAAGAAAAAAGTCACTGATCTCAATGACGAAGAAAGCTCTATGTCTTACTGACTGCTTAGCATATTCAACTCAATAGTATGTATTGGGAACTTCCTATGAAAATATCACTTTGGTTTTTCTTTGGTTATAAAATATGAATTAAGAAGCACCGCTAAGTGAGCAAAGACCTTAAGATATAGTGAGGGAGCTAAGGCAACATATATATAGATACATATTAGACAAAGGAGAAAGACATGATATCAATGAATCATTAGTAAAATCTAGCTTTGTTTTATTTCTGGAGATCAGTGACATTTAGGGTACATCCAGGCAGCAGAATGCTATGGTTGTCTAACATACGTCTCATACAAGGATTTTCTTCCTCTTTTCACCATTTTTCAAGTGGCTTGTGGGACTGCCATTTACATCTCTACTCCCGCTCTGTTTCCTATCCCAAGTTGCAGCAAACATTTCCAAACACATTTCAAGGAATGTACTATTCCATTTACAATAAATAGCAAAATTATGAGGTTATATAAAAGTCAATAAAGTTATAGGTAACTTACTAAAAATGCTCTTAATGAGGAGAGCAGTCTTGAATACAAGAGAATGGGATTTTTTTCCAAGCTAACTAACATATAAGTTTTGCAAAAATTATTGAGGAGTCTGGCTCCTGGTCAAAAAATCTATGTGTGATCTTTCAGGTCTGACCACAGGCAGTTACAAAGGTTTGCCTGGCACACCTTGTGAGAGAAAGTTGCCTTTCCCACACCAGACTCGGAGAGCAGCACTGCCATCGCTATAGAAAGTTATAGTTAAGAATCCAGGATCCCTTGGCCAGGATCCCTTGTATTACTAGCCCCAGCACCTCCTTTGGTTACCTTCCATCAAGAACCTACGTCAGAAGCACCTGTGACAGGCACCTCTGCTGAGAACGCTTTATGGGGAGAGGAGTGGGGAAGGGACTCGAAGACATATTTTTCTACTCTGGACCCAGTGTTTAGTACTTTGCTACGCCTAGCCCTTACCCATCCTTCCCCTCCTCCACTGGAGTCCATGAAACTGCAGGGTCCTTTTGTTCAGCTTTTTTTCGGGGGGCGTGAGGCAATTACTTTCATTTTGGCTAGCAATCCACCATGTCTGTGCTGATCCATCTGACCCTTGACTGGTGTCATTTCACGGAGAAAAATGAAACAGTGGGAGATTTGGCACTTTCTCTAATTTAGCCTCTTGCTTATAATTTTACACTAAGTGACTAAAGGCTTGGATGTTACTTTCATTTTGGCTTGTTCCATCAATCAGTTACTGTAACACCAGGAAGGCAGCAATCTCCAGCTCAAGTCAGGCCTTGAAGTTGTCTACCTTCTTTGAGTTGACCCTTTCTTGTCTGTAAAACTGGGATATTGATACCTTTCTCATCATAAGTATAAGAGATGATATAAGTAGATGTCTTAAGATAAAACTAAACTTAATTACAACAATCTCAAAACCATAATTGTAACTGGAAACTGGCAGGGTCTCCAAAGCAGTAAGTAACAGTAACTGAACATATGAATCATTTACACTTGGTTAAATTTTTATAAATATGAACAATAAATCTTGCATCCTCAAACTACATATGTTTTGTACTGGATGTCCGTAGATGACTTCAAAGTCATTATATTTATATATAAAATGTATTCTAATTCCAACAAGAAACCAACTCAGAAGATTCTTTCAATTTTACATGATACTAGGTACTATATAGTACTAACAGTACTACGCAAGAGTCACTAGGACCCAAAATTTTCCTAATTTGTTCCTGCTTTTCCCCTCATTTGTTGACAGAACATTGCTTCATATGCTCTTGTGAAAGAGGTCCCTCACTTGCTATCTATACCTGTTATATTAATAGGAATCTGACACAAAATGTCATCTTGTCTTTCCCCAACCTTTCTGTACCATATTTGCTCAGTAACAAACAAAGAAGCAAAACTTAAGCAAATGAATTCCTTACGGGCCATATTAATATTACCAGATGCACCCAGGCACTTTCAGTATTGATTTAGAGTCAAGAAAATTTCATTCCCCACTGTTATCTTTATACTAAGAGTTACTATGGCAATTGAGTTGGTTGGTTCTATGCTTGCCAGATATTTTGTGTCCATTTCTACCTTCATAAAATGTCCTTATAATTGGAGTTTCTGGTTATTGTTTAGAATTATTCTGTTCCTCCTAATTCTTCAAGGCCAAAGTCTGAACTTCTCTATCAATTTTTTGTCCACTAATTCATAAACTTTTCTTCTATTAATAATGTGACCCAAACACTAATTTGGTACTTGACGTTATGTTATTTCATTTATTTAACAAGATAAGTATTATTCAAAGTGCTACACAGCCCTCTTAGGCATACACAATCACCACAGTGTTTTGACTAGACAACTTCAATAATAAAAACATAAGTATATATTAATTATTCACTAAGAAGCATAGTTTCAAATTTGAACTGGTGCCTGAATAAACTTGGTAATTAAAGCAAAAACTTTTTTTTTCTATAATTTTGTTTATTTATTCATGAGAGACACAGAGAGACAGAGAGAGGCAGAGACATAGGCAGAACGAGAAGCAGGCTTCCCACAGGAAGCTCGATGCAGGATCGAGTCCCGATCCCAGGACCCCAGAATCACGACCTGAGCCAAAGGCAGATGCTCAACCACTGAGCCACCCATGTTTCCCTAAAGCAAACTGTATAAGAGATTTCAGTATATAATTTACACGGGAATTTAGGTATTTCCTTTAAGTCTTGGTTTATTCTTGAATTACTGTATCCTGATTTCTCATTTAAAGTTACCTCCAAAGAAAATTAAATAAATAAATAAAAATAAATAAAGTTACCTCCAATTTAGAAGTTTTAGTTGGTTCATATAAGATTTATTTTAGTGTGTGACCAGGTCAGAACAACACTCTGATTGCCATCCCACTGTACAAGAGTAACTACTTTTTTTGTTGTTGTTTTTTAGAGGAAAGCAGATTCAATGAAACACAGATGCAGTAGTATATTTAGAGATCCATGGGTGTTGTTTCAAAGTCTTGAAAACTGCTATTATTTAAAACCTAATGAGATTTTTTTTCTAAGTAAATTACGAGACAGACTATATCTTTCTGTTAATGTAATTGTACTCTTTTGGGTATTCTTCACCAGACTGTAATTTGTATATTCTACTCTATGGATTTGTGTTAAGGAAACATATTTCATGGAATATTAAGAGTCTAAAATAGAAAAAACATTTTCTTGACAATTAATTTTGTGTTTTTCAGTTAGAAGGTGAATATTACATTTTCTTATGAAACATTCATTAGTGTTATATATACTTCTAATTTATTTCAAAGTTGATTTTTCAGTTCTTTGATTAATAAAATATTCACATTAATAGGATAAGATCTTATTAGCAAATGAACAAGAATTAAAGTGAGGAGAAAAGGAATGGGTAAATGTTCCTGTAAGGGGAAGAGAACTAGACCTTATTAAATTTTTACTATTTCTTGTGTTAGTTTAAAGACGTATATTTCATTTTATATAATTTTTCACAAATCTGTACGGTAAGTTGCTGGAATAGCTTTTATTTTCTTTAGAAATACAAAGGCTGTGATTTAGAGAGATTTCATGCCTAGCCGACATTTAATTACCAAGGAACTGACAGAGCAATAACTTCAGTGTTTCATGGGTGCATCTCTCTCTTGGGCCAGGGATTATGTTTAAGTCTCTAAATGTCTTAATACAGCAGAGGCAATTAAGTTCCTTCCACCCACTTCACAAAAAACTGTTTCTAAGACAGAATTTTATCACTAAATTGTAAAAATATTAGCTCCCTCTTTTATTCAGTTAAATTGCTAGAAATGAAAAGTACATTTTACCAATATAATCCTGCTGGAGTGTATAGGAACTGTAGATGCATGGAGGTTACAACACGGTTGAATATAACTTTAAAAGAGTTAAAGCACAATTCTAATAAAAATATAAAGTGAAGAGGAGCCAAAGGTTTATTTATCTCATTAATGAGGGAACCAGCAAGATGGTAAAGATAGCTTGCAGTCCATTTGAAGAGCAGATGTTTATAGAATTTGTGAAAGGCATACACATATAAATTTGTGATGTTTAACACAAAATTGGTTAATAATTATTTTGGAGTTATCTTTTCCATAGAATAGAAATCATTTGCATCTCTTTTGGGCAACATATAATAAAACTTAACATGCATATTCACGGAGTCTGTGTCCTAATAAGTAGTTAATGGACAAATGTACATCCCTAGTGAACTGAATAATCCTTGGGTGGGAGTATTACTCCAAAGTTCAATAACATCTTGAAAAATATGTCATTATCACTTATCTTTGTAACATACAGTGTCCTAAGCAATTGACTCTAAAGCATTAGGCAGAAGATGGCCCTCTAGTTGGTTTCTCCTACCCAAAATATGAAATAACATCATAACATATTGCAACCATGTTTAGCCCAGTTTCTCTCTAAAAATTAAATTGTCCTTGTTCACCTCATACACTGAAGATTGTCTTTATTTTTATGCCAATATTTCTTGCCATAAATTAAAGTAAATCTTACATCTATAAACTCTAGAATATAAAAAAAAAAAGATTTTACAATTCCTTTTCTTTTTGATTAATCACTTCCAATAGTCTCCTTAACTTTCCCTCTCTAAAACATTGAGTACTCAGAAGAATAATGTTGATAGCATACATGAATACTGTTAGAAGACAGAGATATCTATGACACTATTTTTTATTTTATATTATGTAATCTTATGTGTTCTTGCACAAAAGGAGAAAGATAAAGAAAATAAGAATCAACAGTTACTGTTAAAGCCATGTTGTCTTTCTATATTAAACAATCTCCACCTATTATGCCTTAAGTTATACAAGAAGATTTTGATTTTGAACCCTATGATTGTTGGTGGCTGTGAAGCAATTATATCTAGAATTTTCCCTCAGTTTTTTTAAAAATGTGTAGCAATAGATAGCTCTTACAAACTGGGCGTTATTTAAAAGGTTAGGAAGAAGTTAGCTATAATTGGAGGGCAATGAAAAGTCTTCTGTGAAATGAATAGTATGTACTTTAGGAGGTCTGTAAGATCAATTGGCATAAGTTATATATATTTTAAGTGGTGCTCACTATTCTCCTTTGATACAAAACTGAAAAGTTGCTTAAAACTTTGTAGATGTATTATTTGTTTACAGTTCTATCTGCAAATATCGACCAAGTTGCATGGAGAAAGATAAGCTGTAAAGAAAACCAAATTATTATTGAAATTATGCAGCTAAAAATCAAGTTAAACATCATCTTGTGTATGGGTATAGTATGCAGGTTTCCCTTATGTTGAAAAATAAGTTAATATATTTTTTAAAAAATGAAAATGTCAATGCTTGGCAAATATTAAGTATCCAACCATTTTTATCATTTTGTTATATGTTATAAACACAAATGTACACCTTTATAATCAAATGCAAAAAGCTTGGGTTTATTTAATATATTCAAACCCTTTATCAATATATTAATATTTTGGAGCCCTTTATTAATCTATTGTCTTTGCTTACGCTTGTACATAACCAGGGACTTGCACTCCATTAAATACCACATTCTATCTCAAGCCTCCTGTACTTTTTCCTAAGAAAAGCCTGCCACTCCTGCATTTAGCTCTCGACTCCACTGCAGAACTAGCATATTCTTAGACATCTTCTGTGACTCTGCAACTTAAATCTGACTTTGTTTTTCTATTCTTTATACATTTGCATATAAAAGAAACAAATATATATAGATAGCCACAAACTTACGATTTTTCAACTTTACCACGGTGTGAAAACTATACAAATTTGTAGACAGTGTACTTCAAATTTTAATTTTGATATATGTTCCTGGGCTAGCACTGTGTGGTACTAATACTCTCTGGCAATGCTGAGCAGCAGCAGTGGGCCAGAGCTCCCAATCAAGCATGGGATCATGAGGACAAATCCATATACTTAAAACTCATTCTGTACCCATACAGTCATTTTGTTTTTCACTTTCAGTGCCATATTCATTAAGTTACAGTGGAAGTTCACCACTTTGTTTTCAAATAAGCTTTATGTTAGATGAATTTGCCTATCTGTAGTCTACTGTAAGTGTTCGGAGCACATTACGTTAGGCTGGGCTAAGTTAAGCTGCTCAGTAGGTTATAGGTATTAAATGCATCTTCCACTTAAGGTATTTTCAACTTACAATGGGTTTATTGGGATGTAACCCCATCATTAGTTGAGGAAGATCTTTATTTATGAAGCTTTTATACTGCATTGTTAAATGTAATGCAGTTATATTCTTTTTTGATTCCTTCAATCTGTGAGATTTTGAAGACTAGAATTGATGTCTCTTACAGGTATATCCTCAGCATTTAACTGAATGCCTGAAAAGTGTACTAGTTTAATCAATATTTGTTGAATATATAAAGACTAAACAATGATCAAATATGCGTTGCCCCTCATCTTTTTCTCCCTCCCCCTTATTGCATATGATAGGAGATTAAATTGAAACTGCAGTAAAAAATCAATATGCTTAATGAGAAATGTTATTAAAGAAATGGAATCCAGAAATTATTGAACTCTGTTAGGCTTCAATGATTGACTGCTAATAAACATAGGTTGATTGATAACCCTGCATGTGACTACAGTAAGTAAAGTCTCTAGCAAGATGTTACACTATACAAATAAACTCAATAATGCATAATTGTGAATATTAGAAATATCACCATGTCATTGGTCATTTGCACATTTAATTTTATTATCTCCTATGTGTCAGTACAGTACTAAACTCATATCCCAAGGTTGAATATGTAAAGGTCCTTGAGCTCCCAGTTCTAGTCTAGAGAAAAAAATCAAGAATGTTAATAGTTTTATTATGATGCAACATGTATGATAATTACTAGACAACGAACTTAAAAACGAGTCAAATTTAGGGTTAAGAAATATTTATTTGTTTGTAAAAAGTGCACTGGATTTAGGTAAATTAAAAAGACAAGGGAAGATTTTCCAGTAGAGAGATGTGTTTGAGAATGGAAATAATAGCACAGCTTAATAGTCAGAAAGCGTTAGTGTTTTGGAGGTTTGTAGGAAAGAATGAATATGTATGAATAGTATGAGGAATTAATAAGAAAAATAGCCTTCCAGAATAAGCTAAATAATTTGAATATTTTTCTTTTCTTCATGCAAGCCACAAGCAGCCATTAAAGGGTTTTGAAGAGGAATGCAAAATGACAAAATATAAATTTTATGTCGATCTGTCTGCCTGTAATATGAAGTGTAGGTTTAAGCTGGAGGGGCAGTCTTAGTAGGAAAGGATCAAGTTTGAAGGTGAGAAATGATAAGAGCTGAAACTATGAGATGACAGAAGAGATTTAAGAAACATTTTTTAAAAAGTTAAATTCACAAGTTTCGTAATATTAGATCTGACGGACAAATTGAGAGAGAACATTAGCAGGACTCAGTTTTCTGGCCAAGTTTACATGGAATAGGAAACACTGCAGATGTTGCAGATTTGGGGATAAAGATAATTGGTTTGGATTTTGATGTGGAACAAAGGCAAAAGAAAAATTAAATTTCCTTACTATCTATAGCCCATTGACAAGTACTCGAAACTCACAGAATGATGTTCCTCCAGGAACTCAGCTGCCTCCATGTTACTACTTCACTGAGGGCAAGAGAGCAATCTTAGCCCAATCCCCAGGACCCCGTTAATTCTATTTAATATATAAAAAATTCCTTTTTTCTCTAGCCCCCAAGATATATACTGGCAATCATCGCCCAAACACATGGCCCATAGATATATATCTGAAAGGTCACATGACTCAAGTTTTATTAGACAGTGATAAATGACCTTTCCCCAACAATAGCTAGCCCCATCAAGGTCCTGGAAATCCTGTTTCCAAAATTCTTTAGATTTACACTATGCCTAACCTCCTCCCAAGTTAAAGGAGATAATGGGCCACACCTCATGACCTCTGTGCAGCTCTTTGCCCAGAGGTCCAGTCCCCATGCTTTAATAAAATCATCTTTTTGCACCAAAGACATCTGAAGAATTCTTTCTTGGTCCTTGGCTCTGAAACTCATCTTTCCTACATCAGATTTCACACATTAAAATGAAAAAAAAAAGAAAGAAAAGAAGAGAAAACTTAAATAGAATTATAACTTAGAATGTATTAGCTTAAATACAGTAGTTGAAGCCATGAGTTCAGAGATATAATAATGAAAATGTTTCATCAATTTAATAATCTATCGATATTTAGCAATGGTTCTTATAAAAAGAGAACGTCATAGTAAAGTCATGTTTCCATAGTAATATTCTTCATAAACTTATTAAAATAACAACATCCATCATAACTTTGAAACTGTACCTGAAATTTTAAAACTAAAAAAATAACATACATTACCAGGTACTCAACAAATTAGCATGGGAGTATTTCATTCACCTATCCACACATGAATATTTTCATATTGTTATTTGCAAGAATAAGTTCCTAAAGAATAAGGCCAAAGGCATTTAATAATATTTTTAAATTTTTGATTTTAATACTTTCTGAAGAAATGAATAGTACTATGCAGTGTTCCAGAATATTAGCAGAACAATGTAATTTAGAATAAAATTCACTTTGAAGAAGTATGTTCTTAGGCAATGTTTATGATCATGTGCAATTTCACCAATTAAACACCCATATAGGTGGAAAATGAATGTATGTTGCATGTTTGCCATTTGTGGAAGAAATCCAACATCTTTAGCCTGGCCAATATTCCTAGCTTTCTTTGGCTTGGAAGATTTCAAATCATAAATATTTTCTAATTCCCCTTGGATTTTAAGTCACAATGGCCTCAGGCTTTTATTCAAAATAAATTAGAGACAAAAACTACATGGTGAATGATGTATTATACTACAAACATTAAACGTCTACATTTTTTAGTTAAGGAGAAATAAGAAATGGATTGTTTATAGTCTAGAGAAGAAAAAAGTCGATAACTTCCTTTTTAATAACTAGTGTTGATGTTATACTCTAATATGTCCCATATTAAAATACAAAAATATAGCTTTCTAAAAAGTTAAAATGAAAACTTGCTAATTAAATTGTTTTTATTGGTGATACATACTTTGGGTTCTGTTATCAATGAATAGCCTAAAGGGTAAAAATACCCCTTTTGTTTATATGAGATCTCTAAAATTCATAGGCTTAAGAGGAAAAGTTATATCTTCACACTGCTGTAAGTATTAAAACTGAATAACAGAGTCAGAATTCTCTTCTACTAAAAATAATTTCTTTTAGTCTCTGTGAGCTAAGTATGACTTGGGGATTTTACTTCTAAATTTGAAGTTTAGTAACATATTCTGAAACATTTTATTTTTCATCAGTATATGGTATAGTATCCCATATTAAGCATTTAATACCTTTAAAAATCTGGACATAATAAAATAAAATTAACAATAAAATAAAATTTTATGGGGTGCCTGGGTGGCTCAGGGGTTGAGAGTCTGCCTTTGGCTCAGGGTGTGATCCCAGCGTCCTGGGATCAAGTCCCACATCGGGCTCCCTCTGCCTCTCTCTCTCTCTCTGTCTGTCATGAATAAATAAAATCTTTAAAAATAAAATAAAATTGTATTAAATTTTTTAATTTTGATAAAATTGTATTACTATGCTGTGCTATGTTATCTCCCAGTGTTAGTTTTGCCAGCTATGTACTAGGAAATTGAGCATTAAATAAACAAAAACTAATACGCAAGGTGCCACACATGCAATTGGATTCTGATTTGAATTAAAGTGATTATTTCAATTGGTTTACTTTCCGTGAGTGATGTATCATTTTTCAATGGAACACTTTGTTTTAAATGGATGTTAACTGTACATGGTGAGAATTGTTTCGAATAAGCTGTAGGGATAGAACCATCTTCAGAATGATCTGGGAAAAAATCATCAGACTGAATACAAAATAAATAAATAAAACTTAGTAGAATATTTAAGGAGAAGCCTGTAAAAGCAAAATAAAACAATCAAAGAAGTAAATTGAAGCCTGATGAAACTACCAAAGGAACAAAGTTGGTGAGCAGAGCTGCTCAGATTTGAATTCAGATGGATAATCACGTTTGATGAATGCCAAGAAACAAAACAAAACAAGAGTATAAAGAAAAAAGTTAGAACATCTTCCATCCTCTTAGACGGACATAGATAGAGGAGTAGAGATTGCTCTCCTGTTCCTCTTTGGTAACAGAAGAGCTGTATGCCTGGCTAAACGATGGTATTTACCAGTCTCCTTGGTACAGTTATTGCTGTTATTGCTCATCACTGACCCATAAACAGATGCGGGACTTCCAGGAAAAAGATCTTTTATCTTTTACTTGCTTTGTACTGCTGTGAGCCTGGACCATAGAATGCTGGAATATAGATCAGTGGCTGGAGCTCCAACAGCCCTCTTGATCCCTGAGATGACCTTTAAGATAAAAGTCATACTCTTGGGATGTCAGAAAGAAGATAGAAGATGGAGGTCCTGATGCTTCATGGAGCAAGCATGCCAGCTACGGAAGGGGGATTTTATGAAAGAATAAACTCCCGTGCATTTAATCCACTATTATTCCTAGTCTCTTCTCAGTGTGAGACACAATTACTAACAGGTTAGATAGATGTAAAAGAAACAAAAATCACAGAATAAATGCAAAGATGGAAAAATAATATCTACAAAGCAAATGTATTAAATTCACTTTCAACAGTTCAAACTCTTAGTATCAGTGATGTAAGCCATAGTATCATTTATAAGAAAAGCTTTATGCAGTATTTAAGACAATTTGAATTTCATGTAAAGAGAATGTCAGACATAGCAAATAAAATGCAGCACCTAATTACAGTCGAATTTCAGACAGATAAGAATGATTCTGGTGTAAGTATCTACCGTGCAACATTTGGTACATACCTATTGTAAAAATACATATATATTTATTGTATATCTGAAATTCAAATGTTTCTATGAGTTTTGCATTTTAATTAGCAAGTCTACCTTTAAAGTTGTTGAAAGTCATAATATAAATTAAAGCAAGTTATTTCAAAATAGTGTTTTCATAGGGCTTTATGTTTGTTATTAAGCATGACCAAAAATGCCATATCACTAATAGTGATAAAATAAATAAATTATATTTTATCTTCAACTTGGTATGCGTCATTGGAATTTTATGACAATCCCTCCTTTCATAGATGAAGAGACTGCAACTTAAATTGGTTCAATCAATCCATTGAGATTGCATAGCAAGTAAGTGGCAAAACTAGGACTGGAATCTAGGAACCAGCTTGAGAGAAGGAGAAGTAAGGTCAGGAGAGTCATGCTTTAAACCTCATTGCTGCTCATCTGCATCCCCTGGTCATAGCTCATCAGACCAACATGACAATGATACCAGAATTGTAGTATGTGTGCCAAGTTCCACTAAAAATAGAATGACGGAAGTAAACCAATTCTCTATTGCAGGAATTTAGGCAGAAAGAGGATTGAGGACACATATAGGAAGGAAAATATATGAATATATAGTAGCTGAGTGAATTTAATAGCATATCTTTAGAGCAGGGATTAATACAAGATTGCTAATAGAAAATTAAGTCAGCATTGTTCCTAAAGCTGCATTGAATAGAAAAAAAAGAAAAATCTTCCAGCTTAGGAAACCATAACTTACAAATCTGGTGAGGGCCTTTTCTGTTGTCCCTAAACTCTTTTATTGCCACATGTGTTCTAACATTGAATTCCTGTTGTTCTAGGCAGGTTGAGTGTTTCTGTGCTGTTGAAACATATATTAGAAGAAAGAGAAAGAAGCAGGAGGAAGCGTCGGGAGGAGGAGGACAAGAGAGAAGAAAAGGCAAAGAGTCTAGTTTAACTGAACATTTACAATATGACTCATAGAGTGTTACCCATTTTAAAATGCTTTATCTCATTACTTCTCATGCAAAAATGAGTTCATTCTACTATTATCTTCAATTTGCAGATAAAGAAGCTGGGCATAAACAGGTTAAATACCTTGAGGGCACATCAGTCCCAAGAGACTATATGTTAATTAGAAACCAGCCCATTTTGCAAATCATCCTTGTCACTGCCTCCAGTAATTGAGTAGGGCTCTTTTATTCACTTGGTGCAAGACAGAAGGCAAGTCAAATGAAAGGCTTCTAACATCAAGTGGATATCAATTAGTCCCACCCATAATAACAGAGAATATAAAACCTATTAGTAATTATTTGGGGCCAAATTATTTGGGATACATTTTGCAAAGGGTAGCAGAAAATGACAGACCATCCCACTTCCATACAGTGGTTAAGTTCAAGAATGAGAGTCAATAATGTATATAAACATTCCAACTGGGGGATGACTGGGTGGCTCAGTGGTTGAGCATCTGCCTTTGGCTCAGACAGTGTTTCCAGGATCGTGGGATCCAGTCCCACATCAGTCTCCCTCCAAGGAGCCTGCTTCTCCCTCTGCCTATGTCTCTGTCTCTGTCTCTCTCTCTCTCTCTCTCTCTGCACCCTTCATGAATAAATAAATAAAATCTTTAAAAAAAATAAACATACCAACTGTACCACTTATTAGCTCAACAACCTTGGGTGAATAACTGTCTTGGCATAAATCCCCACAAATGTAAATGAGGGTAAGATTTTCTGCACCACCACCCCCCCCAAAAATTCCTTGCTTCATGGAGTTGTCTTTAGGGCTAATAAGATAATAAAGTAGTGACATAATGAGAATTAATATGAATCTATCCTACTAAATAAATAAAATTATAGATGCAATGCATGGAAGGGAAATTAAAAACGTACCCACAGGATTTCTTCTGCAATTAAGAATGGGAATTAGTGGATATAAAAAAGGAGCCATTATTAAGCTGTTAAAAAATATATCTATATTATTGTAACCTTTTGTAGTCAGAAAGAATTTATACATTGCCCAGGTAAATATGTATTAAATCCTACCTAATATATATTAAAGAATCAGAAATAATATTGAAAATTGTCATCAATTTCTTTTGACAGAAAAAGCACTTATGATTTTAACCTTACATAATTTAATGGGAATTAAGCTCACTTTTGTGGGAATAAATATATACTCATTGGGTATAACATCTGGAAGTTTTGAAAGTTCTTTTTGCTTATAAACAAAGGATGTATTTTATAAGAGTAAGGTCATCTTGATCTTTCAAGACATCCAAAATCTATATCTAATGATGAAACGTACATTTTAAGAAGATACAATTATAGATGTTTCTTAATTTATTAATATGTTAGGATAATTTAATAATTTAATTTAATAATAATTTAATATAAAATTATTTAGACAACATTCTTGGGGCAAATAATAGAACCCATTCCAGCTAGTTTTAAGCAGGAATGCCATTTAAGGAAGCTATTAAGAAAGTCATAAGAAATCCAGAACTGAGTGTCATCCTTAGGGAATGAAAAGGCAGGGAAAAAAAGCGCAGGCCTCATGTTGAGACTGACCCATAAAGTTCCAACTGAAGCTGAACACTGACCAACTCTAGAATTTTTATCCCCGACGTCCATGCAAGTAGGATCTGCTGTCACAGCACTCACCAGGTAGGAGGGAGGGGAGAGGGAATTCTGTAAAGCACCTGCAATTCCCTGTTCTTGCTACAGAATGAAACCTTGTTCAGCAGCGTCTTTGTTGCAGCCTTATTCACATATCTGCTCCCTAACTGTGAAGGAGGCTAATTAAGGTAGCTAAGTTTCGGGCTTGGAAAAGCAAAGAACCAAAGCACTGCCAAAATATTTGCAGGGTTGTTCAAAAGATGTTGAATAATTAGATGACACATAAGATGTTCACTAGAGACAGTATTGACTCTCTTTCTCTGAATATATATATACATACATATATATATAACAAACTATGTAGTTAATACTAGGCTATTATATAATAAATATATATACTATAACATATAGTTGATTATATAATCATTTAATATATTTAATGCAGTTATATATAAAAATTATGTGGTTAGTTTATTAACTAATAAACTCTGTATACAGGTGGATAGATACCGATAAATAGTTCATTTACATGATGAATATTATAGCAGACTTTAAGCAGGAATAAGTATAAAACAAAACATGGTAAGTAATATTTTATTTAAACTAAACTGTTTATTTCACACTTTACTTACATTGGTAAAGGCATTTAAATGAAAACACCGTAATATATTGGGAAATTGAATAAATATCCCTTTCAAATATATCTCTGCAGTTTTGTTTGGAAGGCTGGTAGCTTGTTATATGTACATTATGGGTTATGAATGTTTATCCAACTTATTTAACTATGACTTGTAATGAAATGGAAACTTTCTAAATCTTAAAGATGTTTTTAAAATTCTCAAAATGTATCTGTTCTGTGCATGTAACCAAAGTAACTTTATCCAATACAAATCAATTTACTGATGCCAGAATTTATCTAATACTTACTTACAAATTTTTTCGACACCTAACTTATCTATAATAATTTTCTTAGAAATATCAAGTTTCTAGAAATTTCAAGTTTCTAGAACAGAATCAGAATTTAGGAAGTAAACAAAATAATTTGCAAGATACATGCACAAGAATGAGCACATTTTTTACAATTTTTCCACAGAATATTACTCATAACATATACTTCCTTATTGAAACAACTCAAATGAGATTTTTTGAGGTATTCAAACCACAGCACCACAGAATACATGGGCCTCTGGATATCACAGTGGAAAACTTGATAGGAGGAACGAAGATAGAAAAAGATAAAATGTAGACATAACAACATATAAGCAAGCCCAAGGTGGCTTTATCTAAGGCTGTATCTCTCAAAGATTATTGAATGCTGCTGAGATTATAGCTATTCTAATGCACAGTGTTCTTGATAGCATAAGAATTAAATATCATACTCCATATACTCTCTGAAGAAATTTCGATGTAAGCAAATATAGACAAAAATGTTAAATAAAAAAATTAAAATTGGAAAGCTTATGTTTTGAATCATTTGAGGCCATGAAACAAGAATATTAGTAAGATGTAATACATAGGAATGACTCTCTCGGATCTGTGTTTTAGGGGTTCTTTACGAAGCAACAAAGAATGAGCAAATAGGTGCTGGCTTTTCTGAGCAATAATAATTAAAAAATGAAAATTTATATGTATAGAGAACATAAATTCCCAAATCACCAAGACAACGGATTGCCCTATGTCCTTTCCATGGGCATCCCATAACAAACGAGCTTTACCTCTTTTCATCATCTAGGATGATATATACTTTTTAACCCTCAACTCGGATCACATAGCACAGAAGGAACAGATAATAACCTGTTTGTTTCCTTTTCAAAGCCGTACTCTTTCACACTGGTTTCAAATGAGAGTCCGAATCTCTAAGAGTGAACGTGAGTAGAGAAATTTATTCCCATTTCATTCTAGGAAAATAAATCATTTATTGCTTAATATTCATTATTTCTAATACCTTATAAAGTGTTTGAAGCAAAAACTGCCTTTACCCATCTAACACCTCACAAGCTATAGGCTGTTGCTCAACCACACCTGCAAATACGTAAGGCTTGATTGTTGGTAACTGTAGAAATTCTGACAGTCAGACAGCATTGGTTTAAGTTACTCTGATCCCACTAGCACAGTGCTCCATCGCCATACCTACACCAGTGATTTGGATCATTTCAAACCACCTATTGAGCACACAATGCGCCAATATTCTCTCCTACTCTTCATCCAACATTCATTAAGCTCCTCAGGTTTCACCAAGTCAGGAGCCCATCATGTGAAATAGGCAAATCAGAAAGCAACATCTGTTGATGTACTCACATTGATGTCTTCCAAATCTAAATTATTTAGAATAATATTGTTCCTTTTCCAGATGATGGGAGGTCTCAGTGCCCCCTGAATGCCACAGCTCAGGACAGCACTTTGTCCCACAGTTGCCGCTGTGATGCTCAGTTTCTGATCTTCAGGCAGACTCAACTGGATAACCTCTGCAAAGATAAAGTGTCAGTAATGTTGATGAGCATGTCGTTTTATAAGGTTAATTAGTATAAAGTTTCTGAATACTAGTCATTAAGGCTTTTAGTTTGAATAAAATGGAAAAAAGCTTGTGATGAAATGAAGAAAAAAAAAAGAATAAATTGTTTCCAATAAAAGGTCAGAATGACATTTCAATTTAATTGATTGACAAGCGTCCTCATGAGGCAAAGAACTATTAAACATGAAATGAATATCAGAAGTAGAGTTATAATAAGCCTGGCAGATTGCACCCAAAAGAGGGATAAATTATTTAACTGCCAAATCGACATGTAGTGTGTCATCGGCATTGAAATAAAAATGATGTTGTTTATTCACTGATAGATTTATATTGTAGGTGAGGTGAGATCATTGCTGGCTGGCTTCGGAGAGCGCTAGCAGAGCTGAATGGGTAAAATGCATCATTATGCTGGGAAACATAAATTGACTCTAAAGGGATAAGATTTATTTGGGAAGTTGAAGGAAGAGAAGCTGAGGTTCACCAAGCAAACAACAATTTAAGCGAAACTCTGTCAGCGGCCTTTATAAACCAGACGATGTTGACACAGTACAGTTGCTTCCTTATCCTTAACTTTTAAAATTAAGTACAATATTGTTAACTATTCAACACATTTCTCCTAATAAGTACGCTGAGCCAGAAAATATAATTCGTAACCTGGACCTGGCTCTCCTTTTCCTGTTTTCAGATAATCTTTACCAATTACAGGGATTAAAAATCTGGCATCGTGGATTATCCTGAGAGATGACTAGATAATCCGACCAGTTCTGGGGCATGTGACAGCTGCCCATCAGTTCTCCTCAGTGGACGTTCACAGGCATTAACTTTTCTACCCTGACTGGGGTTGGCATTTTGACTTTTTTGACTCAGTCCTAGCTGGACTTTGACAATTTGATATTTTGACATTTTGACTCAGTCCTAGCTGGGTTAGAATATTCTAACAGATCAGTATTTTAAACTGAAATTTCCATGGGGGCAGAGTGGGGGAGGGCAATGACTGTCTTTTGTTCCTTTATTGTGATTGATGATATTTTTAAACATGAGCCCCTTTGAGGGTATAGAAAGTGGTAGCTCTTGATTTGCAACAACTATCGATTGGGTGCAATCTTTGCTGTCTCCTCCGCAATCCCTTCTCCCTTCCTTCACCATTCTATTTTTCTTTTTCTCTTCCTGATACTTACGCCTCTTCAGAAGGAAGAAAAACGTCAATCAAATGCATTTCATAGAATGAAACTATTCAATAAACAGTTACTCTACTTTTTGGTACCGTCACAAATTGTCATGTCAAAATTGGCGTGCATTTTTGTACTGAAAGACCAGGATTGAACATACAATCCCCCATATGCACAATGTTAAGCATTAATGTTAAATGATCTCTGTTGTCATGAACTCTGTCTGCCACAACAGCATCTGATGAATATAAATGAAATAAACTCACTTGCTGTAGAAGATCTAGTGTCTAAATCTAAAGGCCTTAATTACTTAAGGCAGCTGTGTGTTTTGTGTTGTTAAAGAAGGAGGTGGGCATGCCCTTAAAACTGAATAACCTTATGAGACAGACTCAGCCCAAGTTTATTTTTTTGTCATTACATCACTTATAGAAATGATGCAAATGGGTAAGAAGGATCTTGCTCAGTCATTTTTAGCAGCAGCCTAATGTTCCTTAATAACATTTACCCATATTCACATTTTATTTCAATGTTTCCTGTGTAATAAGAACATAGGCAATATGTTTAGTCTTTGTTTCTTTAAAACTTATTTATTTATTTATATAAAATCACTAAAATATATTTGACCAATGAGGCATAGAAAACATTTGAAATTTCCAGACGGTGTTTCTTTAGGTCCTTTATTTTTTTTTTTTTTTTTTTTTAATTTTTTTTTCTTTCTTTAGGTCCTTTAAAAAAAAAAATATATATATATATATATACATATATATATATATATTATTTATTATTATTTATTTATTTATTTATGTGAGGGGGGGTAGGGACATAGGGAAAGAGAGAATCTCAAGCAGACTCTGCACTGAGCAGGGAGCCCAACGTGGGGCTGAATCTCGTGTTCTTGAGATCACGACCCGAGCTGAAATCAAGAGTTGGATGTTTAACCAGCTGATCCACCGAGGTCCCAGAAAAAGGAAGAATTATAAAAGTAATAACATCATGTAGAGTACTATAAAGATGATTAGTAATTTTCCATTAATATTTCTCAATTCTAGCTTCTGGTTTCTCAGGAAAATCATGTAAGAAATAATGGGACATCTGGTTCTAAAATCAGCATGTTAACATTGGTTATTCTGACATTTAGAAATATAATTGCTACTAAGTCACCTTGGAATCTCTTCACTAACTTATTGCATTTGGTATTAGGTCCCAGGCCATTCAAATTAGTTGTGCTTTTGGTAGTTATGCGTTAACAATGCTAATTAGATAATAGGGACATGTTAGAGTAAATGCTGAGATTTGGCATAACACTGTGGGACATCTTTCTAAAATGCAATTTTTTTGAGAGGGTGCATAATGAGAAATAAGAATTACTCTTCACTCAAGGCATATTAAAATGCACAGTAAAAAAGATTTTCTTTAATTTGGAGATTACATTTTTAAATTATTTTAAAAACTATCTCAGTAATATGTATTATTAAATAATATGTATTTTGAAGTATTTAGAATTTTTTCTTGCATATGTCATGCTATATATACATTTCTCCTCTTCCCTAATATGTCATATAGAACTATATACACAAAGCCTATTTGTTCACTTGCTACTTCTCAAAATCAAATGATTCTTTCTTTAAATAAATATAGCAGTAAGATTTCTTTTATCTACAAAATTGTCATGCTTATCTTTACTTGTTTTTCAGATAGCTATTAACAAGTAATGATTTAATCTCACACACTCATTAACATAAAACACATCTATTCTTATATTATAAATTTCATCAAACATACTTTAATGGTGAAGAAAGTATACATAAAACGTATTGGATTTAAGTTTTATAAAGAAATGGTAATTAGAGCACCCCTGGTGGCTCAGCGGTTTAGCGCTGCCTTCAGCCCAGGGTGTGATCCTGGAGACCCAGGATCGAGTCCCACTCAGGCTCCCTGCATGGAGCCTGCTTCTCCCTTTTCCTGTTTCTCTGCCTTTCTCTCTCTGTGTGTGTGTGTGTGTGTGTGTGTGTGTCTCGTGAATAAATAAATAAAATCTTAAAAAAAAAGAAATGGTAATTATGTCTAGAAATGTATTAACAACCTAAAAGTATGACTACAAATGAATCTATAAGCCAATCTAGGACAAACATTATATGTTCTCATTCATTTGGGGAATATAAATAATAGTGAAAGGGAATATAAGGGAAGGGAGAAGAAATGTGTGGGAAATATCAGAAAGGGAGACAGAACATAAAATTTATTTTAAGAGCTTTTAGTGCAGGCTGGTTGTCTCTGAGTGTGTCACTTGTCACTTTAGGAAATAATTCCCAGAAAAAATATTGAAAATTTAATTCCTCATTAATTAGGATTAATCTACACATTCATAAATATACATTAATGATAGCATATTTCATTCTGTAAGAGCATTCTATCCACAAACATCTTATGCTAGTTATGTACGGACAACTGCTTTGGAGAAAATAAGATCTATCATTTTAGTATCCTCCTCCATCCTTTCAGCTCCAATGATAATGCACATATGAAAAGGCTTCTTTAAGTAAAATCATGATTTAAGTAAAATTTACTTGATTTTAAGTAAAATCAAGATATCAACTGTTGATATCTTGAACAAAGATAAAAACACATAGGCTAGGTATAACAGATGGTACTAAGCTTCTTGAAGCACCTCAGCACTTCTTTTGACCTATAAGCTTTGCCTCCTATTGCAGGACCTCTCAAGTATCCAAGGAAAGAAACCAGAGTTCTAGCTGTGGTGTTTCCTCTAATCTCATGCTATGAAGACTACTAATGACACTTCTAGATCAGTTTTTTTCCTTTGATTACTTGGGAAAGGGAAGAGGCAAGTAAAATAATGTCTCCCTGTGGAACCCTTTCTGCACTTTCTCCTTTTCACAACTTGACTTAGAGGAATATTAAGAGCTTGCTTTCAAAGTAATGGAGAATTCTAAGTCTCTTCTAGCAGAGTCTGAAGCCAGAGAGATAAGTATAGTTGAGTACAATTTCAGCTACAGCAGGTAAGTATTTATGAAGCATTTATTCCAATAGCAACTAGATGATAGAAACAGTAATAGGAACATGGGTAAAAACTGTGTTCTAAAAATAGTACTAAAAAAGGAATAAAATAGTAAGAATATTTGTGAAACCACTTTAAAAAAGATGATTTTAGTAACTTTGTTTAAAATTAATTCTTTTAAAATCATCAGAAAAATGTAATTTATCATAAACAGGATTCTGTTCTTTTCATGTTTCTAAATACATACTTAAGCTGAGTAATTTAATACTAGTTTCATAATCTTATTACCCTAATTATGCTTACAATCATTATTACAGGAATGAAACAGAAGAAATTTTATCAGTAACATTTTCAAATTACATGTATTTTCCCTTCTCTACTCCATTAAAAGTAATTACTAATTAAAAACAGATTAAATAAAATACTTAAGTCAAAAATGTATCACACACACACACACACACACACACACACACACACCAAAAAAGGACACTTAGAAATCATAGGTGGAATAATTAATTATTCTCATAATAAAATCATACTTATTCAATGACACATTCCCTACCTAACTAGAAAATTCTGATGGTATCTTTTGTCAAGAAATAGGTGATTTCAAAATAAATATTGTTACCTACTTTAGACATGTCAAGATACACACTAATTTACTATGATAAGATGTTTATACTAATTGCTTATCTGTAAACTATTGTATGCTTATATCAGAAGGTGCATTACAAAAATAAAACAAAACAAATGTATTTATTTATTTTAAAACAAAATAATGTATGTATTTATTTATTTATTTTAATTAATTTATTTATCTATGATAGAGAGAGAGAGAGAGGCAGAGAGAGAAGCAGGCTCCATGCCGGGAGCCCGATGTGGGACTTGATCTCAGGACTCCAGGATTGCTCCCTGGGCTAAAGGCAGGAGCTAAACTGCCGAGCCACCCAGGGATCCCCTAAAACAAAATAAATTTAAAAAGAGATCTAGAAACTTCCCTTTGGTAGCAATGGTTGGACAATTTGGACTAAATCTTCTATGCAGAAGTAACATAATGAACAACAAACAAACATACCTGGAATAAATACAGAAAAATATTCATAAAGAATATAAGAAATATATATTCTTTCTCATTCTTATCTCACATAACATAACAAGACGGTGAAGAACTGGCCAGTCTATGTCTTGAAGAAAACCGTAACTTAGAGACATAAGATTGCATATGAGTCTCACAGTGCCTCGGGAATTTTTCCACCTGCAGAAGAGGGCTGAGGCTTAAATGCCCTTTGGTGGCTTTGTGCTCCTCCAGGCATATGGGATGGGTGCAGTAATGGACCACTCTCTGTGCTAGGACTTCAACATGCCTCATGCTGCAAGTGAATTGTATGGACTACAGGTTACTTTTATCTAGTTGTCTTGTAAAACATAAAAATCTTCCCTCCTATAGTAAGATAATATCATCCTGGTCATCTAATCATTATTATAAACAATTCTTAAAATGTCCAGCAAACAGTCAAGGATAACATGGCATACATGTTATGAATTTGAATAAAAACAATGACGACAACAACAAGCTCACCACAAGGTAAATAACTTATGAGTTTAACTACATTGCTATTTAGATCACCTATTCCTCAAAACGTACTTTTAAGAGACCGAAAGTGCAAGCCACCAAGTGGAAAAGATACTTTACATCCATAAAACTAATGAAAATCTCATATATGGAATTAATAAAGATCTCCTAAAAATCTACAAGTAAAAGACAACTCCAAAAACCACCAATCAAAGACTTGAACAAATATGCTCTGCGCTAGTGAATCCATATGGCTAGGAAAAATCTGAAAAAGGACTTAACAATATGTGTAATCAGGGAGATGCAAATTTAAACCAAAACTTTCAGACTGGCATATATTATACAGTTTAGTGATAACAAGTGTCAAGAATATGAAGCAACATAAATCCGATTCCTTGAAGAAAAGTGTACATTCACATATATGGTGTCTTTCTCCATTGGTAAATAGAGCCCCGTCTACACAGACTTGCCCTGCCAATTCCTGTTTCCAAGCACCGAGGTAGCCATGTGCCTTGCAGAAGCCTAGAGTGTAACACAGAGAAGGCGGAGTGTTTAGGTGTTCTTAGAAACAAAAAAATACTAGAGGTAGCAATGCATATATTTTCAAGATACCTTAAGTACACTGGACAGAGGGGCGGAATAAAAAGGAGAGGTCTAAACTGGGAGAGGAAAATCTGATGAGGAATAGAATAAAAAATTCCTGAGTTATTCCTTAAGAAAAAGAGCCACTAGAGAGGAAAATTTGAAGAATGCAAGCGATAATGGAATTATTTCTGCCACAAGTTCTGAAAGAAACCAAAAGGACTTAAAATCAAAAGCATAAATAAAGTATTTAGCGGTTAGTTAAAACAAAAATATCCTTTCTTCTAATGTCATTGGAGGAATTTAAAAGTCACAGGAAGATTTAAAAAAAAAAAAAACTTTTCAATAAAAGATTTTCGGTACAACAATGAAGCAAAAGCTCTTGCGCGAAATTGGAATTTCATTTTTCGATCTCTTTATAGCTCTGTAATAAGGACAATACAGCATTATAGATAGGGCTGTACTGTGATAATACTTCAAGACATTGTACATGTTAACATGGTAAGTCACATTTTTCTTTTTTTCATTTATGATTTTGATATTCCTTCTGTGATCTTATAAATGAAGTGCAATTACCATTCAACTGTTCTCTTCAATTTTATTTAATGTATCTCTTTCAGATAAATTATATGCAGTTGAATTTTAAACTGAAATATGTGAAGAATAAACAATCATTCAGTGGTTTGTAGAACACTAGCAATTTCGAAAATTATTCTTCCTTATGAATAATAGTTTCCTTTTGAAATTCACCTAACAAAAATTGCATCCAACAGAGAGGACTGGATGGTCACCCAAGGTAATCAAGTTAATTTTAACAATATAATTTGGAAAACTTCAAGAGTAGAGACAATATTATCCACAGGACCCACACCTGAGATACCACTGGAATGCTTTCTCCGTTTGATTTCTAATGCACACTCTTGAAAAGGCCTTTTTTTTTTCCTTGAGAAGGCTTTTGACAAGTTTTTTAAACTCTAGGTCTCAAGTTTTTCATCTTTACGATAAAGATGGTACCTAACCCTTAAGAATACTGTGAAGGTAAGATATGATATTTAAAATTTATTACTGTGCTTGGTCTTTAGCAAATTCTGAATATGCCACATCTGTCACTGCTAGTAGAGAGCTACTGAAGTATCTGTAGGTTAAGATAGGCCCCATTTTACCACGTTTAGGAAATACAATCACTTTGAAAAAGGCACTGCTGACATAAATTGTATGGGTTCAATTTTCACAGATATCACTTAAGCATGAGAAGAAAAACCCAAGCTCATGACCCACAAGGCAATTTATTTAGGCTCTACTTTAATTCTACTAGTACATGCAAATTAAAGTGCCCTTAATGTTGTACTTAAAATGCATGCTTTTTTTTAAAAAGCCTATTGAACATAACAATAATCACTCTTTTACCTTCAAAAACCATGAAAAATATAATGAAACGTTGAAGTAATCAAATATCTTTTTCCTGTATGATTTGTGGTATAAATGCAATGCGTGATTTGAGAAAATTTGATATTATTCTCTAAATGCCTAAATTACTGAATACGTGAAACACTGAATACGTTTACTATCTCTAATCATCTTTTAAAAGTTTCAGTGTGATCACTTACAAATTCAACGTAGTAACTTGGGAGGAGAAAGTGCACAGACACACAAAGGAAAGAACCTAACACGAAGAGTTTGCTGTGAATCCTCATTTGTCAGTCAGGGCAGAGCAATCAGCTAATCACTCCCCATTTCCTGTGTGTTAACAGTGTGTTCAGTGGTGTGTTAAAAAGCTATTACGGATGTAAGGAAAGAATGTTAACCTGTGTCCATTCCTCCAACTTATCTCAAGGAAACCCCAGGATGTTAATGTTAGAGCCAATCAAATGGCACTTTATTTGCTCCGTCTTTAATACATCAAAAATTTTTTTCACTATTTTTTAGATTACAGTCGGTCAGACAGACCTAAACGAATGATCTATTCCCTATGCAACATAGATTTACAGCATTTCAGACTGAAAAAGATTTTAGTATTGTTTGCCTAGTTAAAACAATTCGGGTAAAGGAGATTGCTATTTGCCATAGCACACTGCTATTAAATGATAAAATTGACACTGGGATCCAGAACACCAGCCTACACTGTGCAGTTTTATAGAGTTAGAGTCTTCCTATTATGTTGCAGCAAGTAGATGTGAAAGATGGGGAATTGAACACTGGCTGTTCATTTTGGCAGCTCTTCATAGCTTCAGAAGACTGGGTCTCAGCTATGCAAATTCAGAAGCAAATTTAACAATTCATCCAGAATTAATTAAGCTATTGGGGATTGACTGAGCTAATCAAAATCACAGGATACCTTTGTTTATTCTGGAATACCAATTTACTCATTTACAATTGGGAAAGCATCAGGTTTAGTTGTAGTGTCAGCCGTGAGCCTGGGAATCTCCCTTCTAATGCACAGGTCAAAAGCTTCTCAAGATTGATGAACAGAAAATTACAAAAAAGGGAGTTTGCTATTCTCAAGCCAGTCAAGCTCTAATCAGCTAATGAATTGCCCTTTTCAACTCTAAAGACATTTCTGTCTAGAGAGCCTTTCTTTTTCTTGTCACTTTCAAATTTACTGACAAATTCTTAGCTCTCAGCCTTCTGGTTTTTTTTGTTTTTGTTTTGCTTTGTTTTGTTTTTTTTTCACCATGCAAATGACCGTATGTTTGCAACTAGAGCATGAACTCAGGTAGGCTATAGAAGTGTTGACTATGTAAGAGTTTTCTTCACATCAGCAAATGTTCCCATAGTCCTGGGCTTGGTAAATGACGCCCATGCACCAAATCAGGCTCACGGGTTGTTTTTGTAAGTAAAGTTGTATTGGAACACAGCTATACTCATTTTTTACTGTATTGCCTATGGCTGATTTCAGTTATATAGGCAGAGCTAAGTAGTTGTTACAGAAACCTTATGATCAGCATAAGCCTAATATTTATTCTCCGGCCCTTTATACAAAGTTGCCTAGTCACTGGGAAACTACTTTGCTGGTTTTACATACCTTCAGCATGCTTTAGTTATTTAAATGTGATCTATGTGACTCTGCTCACTTTCTAGATTCAGAACACTAAGCATAAAATAATCACATACAGAATACATGAAAATTGTTCCCATTTGTGTATGGGTGAATTTGTAAACCCCCATTGTATTTTTTATCTTCTTCGAGCTTCCCTAAATAACCAAAGGATGAGTCTCTATAATAACTATGACAATTGCTACTACTAAAGTACAAAACAAAATGTAAAAGTGAGTCAAGTTTGTCCTACCCAAATGTAAAATCCTAGTTCCTGGTAGTAGCATCCTACTGGGTCTATCTTCTCCAAGTTTATCACGTAGAACAATGATCATTTCTTCTCTCTTTTTCACATCCAATCAAAATACTAATTCTCAGGACACATTTCTCAGCCAGAAGGAAAGCAATCTGATTATCCCATGTAAGTCGTTCACAGTACTAATCTGTGAACAAGCCTGATTTCCAAGAGAGAATTTACATTTTAATAGGGAACATTTTAATTCAAATGTGTCTTTAACCACCAAAATGCTTAGCAGAAATGCTTACGAGAAGGAAAACCTTCTAAGGACCCCTTGTCAACTCTGCTACCACTTTCTCGCTGAGAAATCAGAGGGATCTATCTCGGACAAAGACAGCCTCAGATGAACTAAACTTGAGACAAAACCTGTCGAGATTATAGGCCTCTGACCTTTCTTTGCTCAGAGCATTTGCTTTGAAAGTTTGCTATTGTAAATTCCTTCTCTGCCCCTTTGAGATGTAAATCTTCTCCCAGCTTCTTAGCCAGTTACACCCCCCTGGAATGCCATTGTCAAGGACCTCAGAGCCATCCCTTTGAAATGTAATCATCCAGGAAGATGGTGTTTTTATCACAGTCTCTTTGAGAGGGTGAGACTAGTGCCACGGAGGAGGCCACTTGGCCTCCCTAAATTGATCACCATCCTCTCCACCCCACTGCTCTTCCGTACCTTTCAATTTGCTCACCCTGGTGCTTCATGACTCCCCTGCCTTTTGTTTCAGCGAGGCTGAGCTCAGTCTTTCCATTTATTGCAATACTTTTTTTTTTTTTTTGGCCTTTTAACTTGTGGGGTGCAGATTTTCATTGAAAATCAGAATTCAGTTTTCCTTTTCTGAAAAGTCACAGTATTTGCTTGCCTTTACTTCCTACTTCTCAATCATGCTTAACAGAGAGGGAGTTTACAAAGAATCAGTGAGAGCATGAGTGACATTTATTTATGGTCTATTATTCTGTAGAAGTCTAGAATTGAAGAAAAATGGATTGCACTCATTAAATTTCACCTATCCCCCCAAAGGCCATAAGTTTAAGGGCTTTCACAAGCTTATGGTTGTTGCCATACAGTGATCGTTTTATATCACTTATAAAGCTAGGAATACATCTTCTCTGCATATGAATATAGTTTAAATTACTTTAAATATACACTTCCCTTAGGAACTTCTAGGCATAATTTAAAAAAATATCACTACCTCAAAACTACAGGTCCTTAAAAAATCCTATGTAAATACAATACAACTGGAAGCCCTCCAGCATAGCAAGGCTGTCTTAATGCCTAAGAACTCTCAGGTTTAGGGTCATTTATCTTCATCATCAAAACAAAGAAGAGGTGTGAACAATTATGTACTTTACCCAGTAAGTTTGAATAGATACTCTATACATTGACTCTAAGATGAATGTACTAGATTTAAATTATACAAACTGAATATGTTTATGTAAATTAGAAACTTGCATGGCTTTAACTGAAATTCTATATGTATAGATTTCATAATTACTAAAGTACATTTGATTATTTGAGAAAGGGATCCAGTATAATAAATGTCAAAATCTACATTTTGTGGCTTCTTTTATGCAAAAATTTCAGTCTTTTAAATCAATTTGATATCTGCAGCAAGTTTCTCAATTTTTTGGACATTTTACTAAGGTACTATATATTTATACTGCTATTTGAGCAAATTTTGCAAACAATATTGACTAAAAGAATAAAATATATTTCTTTTTAAAAGAAGTTGCTCAAATAAATCCAAAAAGATCTGGATACTTAAATAGTAAAACTACTTATTACAGCATCATATGACAAATACGTAAAACATGGATTTTTTTGCTTAAGTTGATAAAAGAACAGGACTGATGGATTCCAGCCTCTGATACTGTATTTATTTCTTTATAACAAACAAATGTTGTTAAACGTCACCATTTTTATATTTAAGCCTGACTTTTCTATTAGAAATTTGTAATAGAAAATACATCATTTATCTTATCAGATGACATCTGTTTATATTTTTAAGTATTATTTTTGAGAATATATTTTTCTATTTTAAATTCATGAAAAAAGACAACTAGTATTAAAAATTACATAAAAATTAGTAGAGTATTTCAATATACACTTATGAAATGTCAAAGAAAAAAAGCCATAGCATTTTAACCTTTATAATCTAATTCATTTAGAATTTAAGCTATTTTAACCTATAATCAAACATTATATTTCACATAGCATTGTCAACAAGTGTGATTTTGTTTTGGCTGGATAATATTTAGTAAAAGAAACTAAGGCAAAAAAAAAAAACTATTGGTTTTCACTATTAATAGAAATTTTTTGATGAAAAATATATTTGGCAGGATGCTAAACTTTAACATTTTACAGCATTAGCACTGTAACTGAAGGAATTTCTTTGGAAAAAAAAAAGCATGAATAGAAAGAATAGCGATGAGGAAAGAAAAAAATGAAACGATTTGGTAGAGTTGATTCATCGTATTACTTACTGGCTTCTTCTCTTCATTACTACCCTAGTCTTTGATGTAAATAATTAGAAATGATCCATATTGATGTGGGAAAGACATTAGAGTCTGAAGCCAACAGCCAAGAAAGAATTCTTGAGATGTCTTTGGTGCAAAAAAGTGGTTTTATTTTATATGGATTTTCTCTAGCCACACTTATGGGCCTGCCACTGGTTTCATATAGCATGTCACCATACCAAGGGGCTCCCTGATAGGCTTGTTTGGACGAGGTATCATATATTAAAGAGATAGCTAGTGACCAAGTTAGAAGCACAAGTGGGCAACTTAATAGTTTACAAGGAAAAATGTAACAAAGGTGAATCCATGCTCCATAGATTTGAGGTTGAAACTTGTAGATAGTTTAAAGCTTGTTTTTCAGAGAATTATTTTCCCCTAATTAGCTATTGTGTCTTTTCAGACCCCACTAACAAACCCACTAGCTGTCTCTACAGAAACCTGGACTTAAGGTGAAATAATATGGTTCCAACCTCTGAATAACCAAGTCTCTGCATTCTTTGCTCAAGACAATGAGTCCAAGACCGCAGCCAGTTCGTACCAGCTCTCAGTTATCCTAAGATAACCTTCTGACGTCAGGGGCTGAATCTTGCCTGTTTTGGCTGTTGTCATCACCCCAAAGTTAACATGGGATGTATGCTACATATGTGTTTTTTCAGTGTGCTTGTTCCATCTTTCTTCATGAAGAGTCCTAAATTTCATCAATACATATGTCTCAACCCTTATGATTATAAAAAACACATTCTCTCCCCATTTAGGGAAGCAGATTTTGAGCTTCCTCTTCCTCTCCTGGCTGTCTCTCAGATAATCTCTTTCCTTGCTGCATCCCTGATGTCTCAGTGATTGGCTTTGCTCCTCATCAGGCAGACAGACTTGTATTAGGTTACAAGGGCAATCAATATACAGATGGCACAAAGAGGACTATTAACTTTGATAAAGAAACATTTTAGTCAAGACATGTACCATTATGTTTAACACGGATGCATGCAAATCTTGTCCTTGGGAGAATTCTTCTGGACTTGAGCACCCAGTACTATTGCAGCACTTCTGGGACTCCATAGGAGACAGAGTCCCTCTCACCCATACAATATGCTGCAGTATCTGAGATCAGCTCAATCTGATCAATCTCTGCCTTACTTAGCTGAGATACCGATTATGAAACTAATATTTTACAAATAGAAAGAAAAGCATAAACACAAGACTGTAGATACAGCAGACTTCTTCATAAACATTTTGCTTCACCGTGTAGATATAACTCTAGATACGCTTCTAATCACTTCAATAAAATTTAAAAATATAGCAATTGATAATTACTTAGTTGCTCAATATTAATAAAATAATAGCATATGTAGTTTAAAATTATGTGTAAACATTTCATTAGTGTTATTCCATCCATGAAAAAATTTGATATATGTATTACTTATTCTATTTTAAAGATTTTATTTATTTATTCATGACAGACACAGAGAGAGAAGCAGAAGGATAGGCAGAGGGAGAAGCAGGGAGCCTGATGTGGGAACTGACCTCGGGATCACAACCTGAGCTAAGGCAGACCCTCAACCACTGAGCCACCCGGCGGCCCCTATATTACTTATTTTTGATCTTGGTCTATAAAGAGTGTCACATCATAGTCTCTAAATATATATTTACTAGAATTTCATTTATTTCGAAAACAGGCATACAAATAAACAACAGACCACAGTATTTCCCCAGCACTGCATAATTATCAATTTAATATTAGATAATACAGACATTTAGCTAACCATTTTGTTAAAATAGCAACATCTAGGAACACACAGAGATTCTTAACTAATTTGTCTTATGCTTATAGAGGCAAAGCTCTGTAATCAGCACAATTAAATAGGGAGTATCTTAATATAATCCATTTTTTATATCAAATTCTAATTTGGTGGTTTTAAGAAGCAAGGATTTACTGGTTATCATGAAAGCATAAAGTTGGATGTAGCAGTTTTCTTAACAGTGAGATAAGAAAAAATATTTTCTTTTCCCTGAAGGCATGTAATATAATCAGATTTTAATACATTGCTATAAATACTTCTATAAATGTGCTTTTAAGGAAAAATTTAAAAACAAAAGAAAACCTAGAATGATGATGTAATTTTTGTTACTACATGCTATCTGTTAGAAAACCTTTAGAAATTGTTAATATATATTTCATAGGAATGATAAAATTCATATTTTCTCAGAAAATGAAGAATTACAAAAATATTAAACTTAACAGCATGTAATATATTATTATTACATATGCAATATTACCTTGCTATGAGACATATACCCAGTATAAACTAATTTGTATGATATGATTCTAGGGAACAAATCATATTGGAAGAGTGCAAACTGGCTCCTGGTAGGATTCCGAATTTGAATTCTGACTCCAGCACTTTCTTGTTATAGGACCTAGGATAGAAATCACAAACTTCTCTCATAGAAATCAATAAAATTAATTAAAGACAGGAATATTGGCAGGAGGTGAAGGGAATAATTATAAATATCCTGTCTTGGTTTTCCATCATGAAGAAAGATAGGATACGCACAATAACGTCTGGTCCTAATTCTTAGACATTTGAGCTTAGAAAAATGTAACAAAAGGACAGTAAACCAATCTTTGTAGTTTCTAAGGTCCACTTTCTTGCAGGTCCTATTATCATCATTTTTGCTACCATTAATGATCATATAAATTACACAAATAAATCACTGAGAATATAGAAAGAGAATGTAATAATTAAATGAGTCAAGTTGAATTCAGAGAGGACCCTATCATTGTGTTTGATCAACAAAAGAAGAGTATGCATTTATCAAAGCTACAGATATTTTTCAAAATAAACTGTAAACCCAGTAGAAGGTGGAGAAAAGTTTCAGAGTGAGGAAAAGTGAGAAATGGGAAAACAGCAATACAAGATGAGATTTAATTTAGATAAATGTAAGGTAATACACACAAAGGATGCCTAGAGAAAGAAACAAATTGAAGAGTATTGGTTAGAGAACACCATTGGAGATTAACTATGGATTATTATGGAAGAAAATTTTTGCTACATGACAGAAGTAAAAACTAAATGAAATATATCTTGTAGTAGATGAAGAAGATTATTACCTCTTTATCCATATATCCATCATTTTTAGCAAAAAATAATAAATTTAAAATAATGATAATTTTAGTAGCCAGAAGTTATTGAATACACACTAGACTTTGTATTAAATTCTTCAGTATTGAACACTCAAGTAAATTTGAGGTACTGTTGCTATCTTTATTTTACTGATGGGGTATTAGATTTAGGGATGTTAAGTAATTTTTCAGGGTTGCACGGTTGTATAAGTCGTGGAGCAAAGATGATATAAAATTTGAAAACATACAATATAAAATTTAAATAAGAAAATAAAAGGAAGCATACAAAAGCATTGGATATCAATATGTAGGAATAGAGGGTTTTAGTGAAATACGGTTTTCACAAATGATATTTGCTAACATACATTGAGCATTAGCTATGTGCTACATACTATTTTTCATACTTTACTAATTTTTATTTACATAATCCTCAAAAACCATAGGCATTAGAATTATTATTTCGTTTAAAAGGTAGGGACACTGAAGCAGGGAACAACTATGTAATTAGTCTTGGATATTCAATACAGCTCGTAAGTGGTAGAGCTTAGATTTGAACCTAGCAATCCTACTCCCAGCTCCAGGAACATGTGCTAGTTACCATTGTGTTATGTTGATTTTAGTATGGGAAATGGGAAAAAGGGGCAAATATAGAGTAGAATACAAGTGTAGAGATCGATTGCATGCAAGAAAATGGGAGTTACTGAAAAAGGACTGTGCCTGATATATGGTGTAATAATTAATAAATATTTATTAAATACATGGGAAATAACATAAATTAGTTAGGTAAAGTTTGGAATCAACATTCACTCATTGAGAAATAAAAAAAATAATAACCAATATGCTATCTTTCTTCTTTCATTGACAAGAGTTATTGAGCACATAACTATAAGCCGGATACTCTTCTGATGTGAGGAATATATTTTTGAAACATAAAGAAATGGTTCTTTCCTCACAGACCTTAAAGCCCAGAGAGTACAAAATAATATTTCACTAAGGTTCAGATATTGACATTTTTATTCCTGATTATATTCCTCTAGTTAGTTTTGAATCAAAACATAATTACATGATATAAGGTTATATCCACTATATGCCAAGAATAATTAAAAGATGTAATTTTAACTTAAAAACTTTTCTTTACATAAATATTGGTTTATGGAAGAAAATCATAATATCCTAAAAATGAACGTAATCCAGACTTCATTTTAGGGACCCAGATCTTTGAGATTCAAATTAAACAGATTTGAACATGATGTTAGATACAATGCCATACATTTTGCTTGTCACATCATGTTCTGGGTCTACTTAATTAGATCAATGTTTGGGCTGCACAGCCATCTGCATGCATATTGTCCCAATTCCAAGCTATTCTTTGTTCCTTCCAGAACATATTCACTTATTTTGTCAACCTTTCCATGCCCTATCCAGCTTTCGGTTGACTGAGGTTTATACTAAGACTTATTATTGAATCTGCTTAATGAAAAGCTACCCCAAATCAGTTGAGGTGAAGCAACAGATTTAGCTTGTCTGCTTTTATTTCTCTCTTTTTTAAGGTTTTATTCATTTATTTCAGACAGAGAGAAGTGAGCACTCATGCACATGCTCATGAGGGTGGGGAGGGACAGAGGAAGAAGCAGACCTCCACTGAGCAGGGAGCCCAAATGTGAGACTTAATCCCAGGACCCTGGGATCATGACCTGAGCCAATGGCAGATGCTTAACCAACTGAGCCGCCCAGGTGCCCCTCTTTTGTTTCTTTGTTTTCATCTTTGTCTCTCTGCCATCTTCATTTGTAAGGACAAGGATTCAGTATAGACGTATATTTCCCAAGAGATATGAATTACAACACTTCTCTTAGAAATTAGAGTTTGTTTTTATTTTAAACATTTTCTTTTTCTATTAAGTGAGAAAAAACTCAAGGAAGAATTATTACAAAGTGTATAAATTCACATTTTCTAAATTTCTAAATCTCCCTGGGAGAAGTTCTCTGGAAATGCAAATATTTTGTCAGGCAAGGAATATACAAATGATTACTTAAAAAATTTAGAGCACACACTAACAGTGACATGATGAAGTCTTGGAAAATATGAGGCCCTGAAAAACTGAAAATAGCAAGCTTCAAAGGAATTCGATGTTTTCTACCCTTCCCAGTTTGAAAGTCCCTCTCTGGCACTTAAATCATTCAGTTCAGTGAAGTGTAACCCTGCGAATGGTAATAATGTGTAGATGCAGTCCAAAAATCAAACTGAATTATAGTCAAAGCAAAAGTTTCACTACATGAAAGGGTAACTATGGAAATCAATTAACAGAGCAGTGCAATCCAGCCCTGGGTCATGTGAATCAAATAGAATAGCCTCCAGGTGTGTGGTTGTGGGGGTATGTGCATGCACACATGCATGTGTGGGTGCGCTTGTGCGCATAAATTAAAAATGATCTTCATACAACAGAAATGACTCCATTAAAATCTGTTTAAATACTGGGATTGCAAACAAATACCTTAGGACACTCTTTTTTTGTTTCTTGCTTTCTGTTTTATAAAAAAGAAAAGTCACGAACAAAAAACTATATCACAGAATTTGAGAAATATAAAATATAATAAGGGAATATCTACTACACATCAGAAGACTTCTGGTACATTTCTTTTTAGCTATTTTGCAGTGAATAGATAGATGTTTGTGGAGTTCAAAAATCTTTATGTTTATCTTTCATCCTTGTAATCAGGAGTATAGCAAACAAATTTGACAAACAGTATTATATTGATCAATCAGATCGTGCCAGTTGAATGTTAGTTCTGATAACAATCAGAATTTGCACAAATGTTGAAGTTGTATTCATAATCAGCATTTTATCTTATGTGTTGAAGATTTATTCATCTATTTGAGAGAAAGAGAGTATGAGCAGGGGGATGGATAGACGGAGAGAGGGAAATTCAAGTATACTCCCTGCTGAGCCTGGAGCCAGATGTAGGGCTTGATCTCAGGATCCTGACATCATGACCTGAGCCAAAACCAAATGTTGGATGCTCAACCAACGGAGTTGGCTAGATGCCCCCATATTCAGCATTTTAAAATGACTAGATTATACTGTGTACACATAATTTATTTTATTATTCTTTTTAGTGTAATAAATATCATGCAGTAATGTGCAAATTCATCACTACTGATTTTCCCTTATTATGTTTTTCCTTATCCCTCAAAAAAGAAATGAAAAGGTCAAAATTAATAATAATATTTAACACTCCTGAGATATATTGTCAAATTATTTTTATAAAAGAAAACTAACTTATACAAATATTATGTATATATATCTACATATATATATAATCTGTTACTATTTTCATAGTTTAATACTTTTATAACTTTATATATGAAACATATTCAGTGTATAATTTTAAAAATATTTGGGGAAAATAAAGAAAAAAACTGTTTCTAAGAAAATTACCCATTATTTAACTGAAGAAAACAAAAACACTAATTTGAAAAGATATTAGCATCTCTATGTTTATTGTAGCATTGTTTACAATAGACATGGAAGCAACCTAAGTGTCCTTCAATAGATAAATGAATAAAGAAGATGTGCTATATATACATACAATAGAGTATGAGCCATAAAAGAAAAAAAGAATAAGATCTTGTCATTTGCAAAAACGTGGGTGGACTTAGAGGGTATTATGCTAAATGAAATCAGTCAAATAGAGAAGGACAAATGTCATCTGATTTCCCTTAGATGTGGAATCCAAACAAACAAACAAACAAACAAACAACTAAAAAATAGAGACTCACAAATATAGAGAACCAACTGATGGTTGCCAGAGGGTAGGATGATAAGCAAAATAGGTGAAGGGGATTATGAAGTACAAACTTCAAGTTGTAAAATAAATCTGTCATAGGGACAAAAAGTACAGCATAGGGAATATAGTCAATAATATAATAAGTTTGTATAGTGACATAAGAACTACATTTATCTTGGTGAGCATTTTGTAATGTATATAATTGTCCAATTACTGTGTGGTGCACCTGAAACTAATATAAAATTGTATGTCAAATACGCTTCAATTAAAATTAAAAAAAAAAGTGTACCCATAATCCCATACTGAAATATTTTTATACACATATCAAATAATTGTATAATGAGACCTAAATTATGCTGAATACGTATGCATGAATCTTTACGTGTGTATGTATATAGAAACGTATTATAAGTATATGCATATTTAGTAGCATAAAATATACAAGGTTAATGTTAAATCTGCAGGCTTCTAAACTTCTCACCAATAAGGTATTAGGCATATTTTTATATCATTACCCATACTTTTTATCCTCTTTTTAATAATTGTACTGTTTCATTTCATAGATATAAAATATTTATAATTTACAAAGTCAACCTCATAGTTTTGGTATCTTTGTCAATTCCATCTCCATTTATTCTAAATTTATTCTAAATAAATCATAAGTTGTGCACAAGAGACAAATTGATATTTAACAAATTAATTTTAGAATAAATTGCTAGAAGTAGAATATTTGAAAATTAAAAGTTTTTAATCATATTTGAAATTTGACCTGTCAAAATGAACATCAATTCTCAATTTAATAAATTGCACAAAAAATTGTGTGTTGCTCTGACTCTGCTGACAATATGTATTATCAGTAAACAATGACACATACACACTTAGACAATTAAAGAAGTGAAAAAGTGTCCCTCATGCTTTAATTTGCATTTCATCATTATTTGCACTACAGTATGATGATAAAATGATTATGTGCATTTTCTTTATTATTTATAATAAATATTTGAAGCAAATAAGATGCATAATGAGTTAATAATGGTCACATAATTCATATTATATACACAATGATTTAATACAATGTTTTAACATTCATTTACCTGACCTTTGTGTCACAAATAATTTTTTAGTGGTTTATACTCTGGAGTGATATTTAATAATGTGCAGTTTAATTTAACAAATATGCTTCAGTGTTCACTTCTTACACAAAGCTTTCTTTTTTTTCTAAGATTTTATTTATTCACTTGAAAGAGAGAGGAAGAAAGCGGGATTGCCCACACAATCAGTTTGAGGTGGGAGGAGGGGCAGAGGGAGAGGGAGAAGCACACCCCCATTGAGCAGGGTGTCCAGGTTAGGACTCCATCTAGGACCCTGAGATCATGACCTGAGCTGAAGGCAGATGCTTAAAGGACTGAGCCACCCAGGCACCCCACAAAACTGTCCAATCTGTGATTAAAATGTATTATTTTCTATTTCTTCATGTTCTTCCTTTTATCTTTTGGAACCATTTCACATTAAATTTCCTATCAGAGACTAGACAAGAGTATAAGAATGAATATCATTTTCAAATAGTTAACCATGGAAACTTCAATATCACTTTGAAATACATTCAGCTGTAAAGTGGAAACACAAAAGATTTTGTTCACTCCCAGGCACTGAGGAGAAGTAGTCTAGAATTGGTGGCTTTGCAATGCTACCAGAAGCCCAGGATATCCTTCATTTCTTGTGTTTTCCACCTTCAATGTCACCTTTTAATCCAAAATAACTATTAGCCAATCTTAACATTCCACACAGAAAGGAAGAAAATAAATAGAGAAAAATGAACCTTTCTGGAAACTCCATACCCAGGTTCAAATAGACATGTGATCACATTTGGATGGGTATTGGAAGGCATTAAATTAATTAATTAAACCCTTCCTCACAATAGTTGTTTCAACTAATGGTTTTTGGGTAAGGAACTACCTTGAAACTTAGTGGCTCAAAGAGATAAACATTATATTAAATCATGATTCTGTAGGTCAGTATTGCAGGCTCAACTCAACTATGAAATTACTCTTTTGCATGACATTCACTTGGTAGCATTTTGCCAGTAAATCCACTGGACTGCGTGGTGCGAGAAATGCTCGTTTACATGTCAGTGGAGACGTGTGCATGTCAGTGCTTTTCTACAGGTCATTCTCTGTCCACGCTGGCCTTTGACTTCTCACAGCATAGGGATCTCTGAATATTTGCATTTGCACTTCTTACACATTACTTTGCTTGGCATTTTAATTTCCCCACACCTTTCAAAAATGTTATGGTTTCTCTCTTACAAAAATACTTCAATAATACTTGCAACTCTACAGGATTTTTCGTCTTTTTTTTTTTTTTTTTTAGGATTTTTCCTCTTATAGTTACTATACTTTTGTAGATAAGATAATAGGAAATGTTTCATTATATTGTTGATAACAGAGAATGGTAATCTTTCTTTCATTGTATTTTCTGAATGTTTATTGCATTGCAATCAAGTTGTTATTGTCACAAATACATATTTATACATTCTGTAGATTTATAACAGATTTATACTTATTGTTTCATAAATTTGTCTTTAAAAGAATTTAAGAAACAAAAAAGAGTTACAAACCAAAAATAAAATAATTCTACCTTTTATATTTATCTGCATATTTATCTTTACGAGTGATCTTTGTTTCTTTGCAAGGCTACAAGTTACTATCTAGTGTCCCTTTGTTCAGCCTAAAGGAATCTTTTTACCCTTTGTTATAGGACAGGTGTACACTACCAATGTACCAAAGGTCTTATCTATCTGTCAATATCAGTTTCTCCTTCGTTTTCAAACAATAGTTTTGCCTCATATAGAATTCTTCTTTTCTTTATTTTTATTTTCTTAAGATTTTTAAATTTATTTACTCATGAAAGACACAGAAAGAGAGACAGGGGCAGAGGGAGCAGCAGACTCCATGCAGGGAGCCCTATGTGGAACTCGATCCCAGGACTCCAGGATCATGCCCCGAACCGAAGGCAGATGCTCAACTGCTAAGCCATCCAGGTGTCCCTCTTATCTTACTTTTAAAGATTCTTTAATTTTTTTTGGAAAGAGAGCATGTAAGTGTGAGGGAGGGGAAGAATGAGAGACTCTTCAAGTAGACTCCCTGTAGAGTGCAGCCTTTTTAGTTATCAAGCATTCTCTGGACAATCCAATTGTTTGACTGTATTCCAAAGGACTGAAATTGTTGATTTGGGGCTCAATCCCACATGCCTGACCTGATTGAAACCAAAAGTCAAATGCTTAACCAACTGAACCAGATGCCCTATCTGTTGAATTCTTATTTTACAGGCATTTTAATGTATATATCCTGAGTACTTTAAATATCCCACTATCCGCATTCTCTGATGAGAAATCAGCTGATGTAAGTCCCTATACATAATGAAATCATTCTTTTTTTTTTTTTTTGCTTCTTCCAAGATTGTCTCTCTGCATCTTTTGACAGTTGGATTACAATGCATCTTGATGTAGATCTCTTTTAGAGTAACTTTCTTGTAGTTCATTCAGATCTTGGATATGTACATTCATGATTTAATCAAATATTGTAAGTTTTTGACCATTATTTCTTTAAACATATTTTCTGCCCCTTTTTCTCCCTCTCTTCTCTTTTTGCAATTCCCATGACTATTTTGGTGTGTCTGGGGGTGCCTTAAACCATGATCATTTTTCTTTCTCTTTCTTTCTTTCTTTCTTTCTTTCTTTCTTTCTTTCTTTCTTTCTTTCTTCTTTCTTTCTTTCTTTCTTTCTTTCTTCTTTCTTTCTTTCTTTCTTCTCTTTCTTTCTTTCTTTCTTCTCTCTCTCTCTCTTTCTTTCTTTCTTTCTTTCTTTCTTTCTTTCTTCTTCTTCTTTCTTTCTTTCATTTATTTTTCCTTCTATGTCTGGGAAGTTCCAATTGCTCTGTCTTCAAATTTGCTTGTTTCTTTTTTCTTCCTGCTAAAATCTCCTATTGAACCTCTGGTGATTCAAGACCAGGTTGTGAAAAATCTTTCCCTTCAGCTATTTTACTTTTCAACTACAGAAGTTCGAGTTGTTTTCTTTTTACAGTTTCTATCTCTTACTGATATTCCCTACTTTTTCATACATCAGTCTCCTGATATCCTTCTATTTCTTTCTTCATGGTTTCCTTCAGGTCTTTAAGCATTTTTCAGGTAGTTAATTTAAAGTCTTGATCTAATAAATTTAATATCTGGGCTTCTTCAAAATTTCTGACATTTTTGCTTCTTAGGAATGGGATATATTTCCATGTTTATTTTGGTATTTTATCATTTTTTAAAAGAAGATTTTATTTACTTTTATGACAGAAAGAGAGAGCACAAACTGGGGGAGAAGGACAGGGAGAAGCAGACTCTCCACTGAGCAGGGAGCCCAACACAAGTTTTAATCCCAGGATCGATCATGACCTAGTAGAAGGCAGACACTTAACTGACTGAGCTACTCAGGGGCCCCAGTATTTTATAATGTTTTGTTGAAAACTTGATATTTTTAATACTGTAATATGGTAAGTCTGTAAATCACATTCTCCTCATTCTTAGAGACTACTGATGTTCCTTGTTGAGGGTTGCAGTAGGCCACCTTTTTAGCAACTTTTTGAAACTTTTTTGGTTTTGTTTTTGCAAAGACTGTTTTTCTTATTGTGTGTGATCACTGAAGTCTTTGTTCTATTATCTATATAGTCAGAAAATAACAAGATGTTTTCTATTTTTTTAAATTATTTTTACAAAAATTTCAAGCCACTTGAACCAACCTACGCACCAACCCCCAGTGAATCAACGGGCAAATTAACGTACTCCTTCTGATCTCTATAGGATAATGTTCATATTGTCCACACTCACCAGCAAGTCACACTCGGAATGTGTGCTGCCATTCACACGGCTACCCACCCTGATGCTCGGTAATAGGAATGGTAGCTGCTATATAAAATGCCAAAATTCTTCACACTTTACCAGCTGTTTTAGTTATCAAGCACCCTCCTAGACACTGTAATTGTTTGAATGGATTCCAGTACCCTGAAATAGTTGATTTTGGATTCTTGTCAGTTTGATATTTGTTTTAGTGGCATGACCATTTCTGGAAGCTTCCTATTCCACCATTTTCTGTGAAATTCAAGAGGGTAATTTCGAAATGAATAACGAAAAACAATCAATAAGAAAGTCTGAGAAAACTGAAATTCATAACAGTAATGGAAGTTTAGAGGAAGCTGGGGACTAAAAGAGAATAAATTAAAGAGAAGAAGTAATTTGATGAAGCAGTCCAAAGCTCCAAAGAACAAAAAAGAACTGTGAAAAACATGAAGAAAGCAAATGATTAGGAAACAGCTTGAAGTTCATGGTCTGACCTTAAGTAGCTGATTAATTTTGACATGCCATTCAATATCAGAAAACTTTGTGTTTGTTGTTTTTTTTTTCTTTTTAGGATAAAGGCATTATGATTTCTGTAATTCTTTTCATCTCTAAAATTTTTAAATTTAAATACATAAAATAAAAAATAGTATTACATTTTTAAAGTTTGCATTTTAAATCCTGCCTAGTGCAACCTATAATACATACATTTAAAAGAGATATTCCATATAAATACATTATAGAAATATTTTTACCATTAATCATATACTATTCAACATTTGTTGAACATTTAATATGTACTACTTAGTGGTAGTCACATGAAATGATTAGTCTTTTCAGCTCAAAGACAAGACAAAGTGGTCTGCATTTTTCTTTCCCTCAATTTTTACACCCTGTGTTTTATGGAAAGAGAGGACTGTTTTTCCTAAGCAACAGCCTGTGTTGTGATAATTTGGAATCTGCTCTATAATTTGCAGTTTATTCTAAAGCATAGATTTTCACTATTTAACAAAGATGATCCACAAGAAACACATTAATAAATTCACATTTAAGATATGCAAAGTGAATGCAATTTTGGCCAATTTTTTGAAGTGCATAAAATAATGAGTTTCTATAGAATACAATTATAAAAATTTTATGTTAATCTGTACATTTGTATGCCTGTATTTTTATACTGCACACAACATGTTACTAATTACAAAATAAAAGATTTCTATTTAAAATGTATGTTTCAATTACATATTCAATTATATGTCCTATTAACAATTATGTGATTTGGAGCTTCTTATTTCTTTTTCAAGTTTTAGTAGCTTATTTCCTCAAAAATAATGCTAAAATTCTAAACTAACTGTAATGAAGCATATTCTTTATATCTGGAATTAACGGTGAATTAAGTTTGCATTCATTTGGTTTGCCTCTTTAGAATATAATTTAAAAGCAATCACCTTTGAAAACTATGAAAAAAATACCTTTATCTTACAGGCTATATTTCAATTCAATGAATATTTGGTCATACATATCTGCATGATTTGATGCATTTTAATGCATTGAAGCATTAGTAGAGGAAAAAATATGTACTTCAATGAGATATTTGGTATCAATAATTTTAATTTCTAATTATATGGGTAACAAAGATATTTGTAATTCACCAGAATTAATATTTTGCATCTTCTTAAAAGTCTTAAATGTTTTTTTCACTCAGAAAAAATCTAAATATATATCAAAACATCTTGACATAACTTTCACAAGTAAAGCTTGTGTTTTTATTCTAAAAAGAAAATAAAATTACTTCAATATCTGATTATAAGAATTGAGAAGAAACTTGTAAATTCTAGTTTTATCCTCTAGTATAAAATCAGAACAAGTTTTAAGTAAAACAAAGTGTGACTTTACAAACAATACAGGTTTCCCTATTATCCAAAAGTACAGTGTACCTATAAAACCCTTTGTAAACTGCAGGGACAAAAAGCTAAAATATCCCCCATTTCTGAAAGTTCATGTTAGATCACTTCACTTTCATAAAAGACCTACATTAGTATTGTAATGGCTTTTTTTCCATAAAGTGAAAAATCTTTTTTGATTTTCTTTCAGTTAGCAAAAGCAAGTACTAAAGCCAGTCTTTTGTAAAAATGAAGTGGCCTAATGTGAGCTTTCGGAAAGTGGGATACCTGTATCACACAGTGATACAGTGATCATTTATTCTTACAAATGGTAACCCTCTAAGTAAATTCTCCATATTGTCTTTCTTATTCAAAGTATAAGTTAAAGATTTTATCATATGAGCAGGTGGTTAGACTACGATTTGACTTAAAGAGTTGTGAAGTGATAGTTCATTTGGATATGATATTCAGACTATGTTTGAATACTCTGTGTATGGAATAGCCAACTGTTATCCTATAGTCCAAAAATGGTTTTATGTTTTGGTGCTTGATATAAGAAATAGTCATTTGTAAGGTGATTGGATTGATACTATACCTGCATTACCTACATGTAACTATGTTAATATGCTTACTCACGGTGACATATTTTATATGATACTGTGTGGGTTACCCATATCATAGTATATTATACACTTCCTTAGTACGTCTTTAAATATGGTTCCAAGTAGGCAGAGATATATTCGTGGTACCAGTGGATTCTTGAAAAGTTGCCCATGCATTCTCCTACTTAAAACTGTCAACCGTTTCCCTTGATTTACAAAATAAAATATAAGCTACTTTATATCATTGGAATTAGTTGTTGCATGACACTCAGGATGCAAATAAAACCACTCTAAAATTTAAAAATCTCTTTGAGCCAGATGCAAGTTTAAGTATGCCTGCAGTTGATGAGGACAATATGAACATTAATTACATAATGATAATCATTTATGTTTTATTAGGTCAATCTAGTTCATTTGAAATCTATTTCAGGTTGCTTGCCTCTCCTAACATTTAAAAATTCCTCTGCCCCATGCTTAGTCGTGGAGCCTTTTAGGAGGCTCCCACGGACATAGCAATTTAATAGTGGCCATTTACCTATGGGCAGCCACACAGTCAGCCCCCAAAAGGAATGCCACCCCAGAGTGTCATTTTAGGGTAAACGCAGGATTTTCTACACTCTGCATTTTATTTTTTGTGACATCCTAGAATGAAAGAATGAGATCAATCCTGCTGATTATGAGACTATGATAACAACCACAGAAATGACTGGCTCCAAAGGTAATAAACATCTTTTCCCCAGGCCACCCCTGCTGTAGAATGCTAAAACGGCCACCTTGTATTGAGTGATTTCTCCTCTCATACCACCGATGTCTTCAGATCCACTCTGCTGTTCTGGCTTCCATTAAAGAGATACAAAGCTGAACTCCACTTCCTCTAGTCCTTCCTCAGAAAAACAACTGATACATCATTGTTATGGGCTGAGTTGTGTCCTCAATTTACATGTTGAAGCCCTAACCTCCAGTACTTCAGAATGTAAGTATGTTTGGAGATAGGCATATGAAAACAGTAAAAACACTGAAATGAGGCCATTAGAGGGAGGCCCTAATCCATTATGACCTGTGTCCTTACAAACAGGGAAAGAGATGCCAGGGATATGCATACACAGAGTGACAACTGTGGAGGTCACAGGGAGAGGGAATCATCTGTAAACAGGGAGAAAGACCTCAAGAGGAACCAAACCTGCTGACACCTTGACCTTGGAATTCAAGCCTCTGGGAATATAAGGAATACATTTCTGATGTTTAAACCACTCAGGCTCTGCTCTTTTGTTACGGTAGCCCTAGCTGGCCATGTTCTTGTTGCATTGCCTTTTTAGTAAAGGAAAGTTTATAAGTGGTTGCAGCAAGTTATTAAACTTGAATTTTGTTTGCCTACAAGTTCTTGAACTTCACCTGATGGGCTTTTCATCCTACTCCTGAAGTTTGAAACTATCCTTAAGGCCAGGTAATGCTGTTTGAAACAAAAACCTCATCTCTCTCTCTCCCCCTTTCAATGGATAGTTTTATTCCCTCCACATTTGTGGATCTTTATAACAATAACCTTTTGATGAGTTGCCTTGTTGGGACACTGACTCTCACTGGCATTACTCTACTTTCCAGGCAGGAAATAGGTTCTGAAAATCTCAGACTCCATGTTGTTGAACAACTTATAGAGGTTATATACATATTTTAACGTAAAATATTAAATGTATTACATGAATGATAAATCCATAGGACAGACCTTCATAAAATTTAAGTAAATTTCTCAATTACCTGCTATAATATTAGGATTTATAATCTATATAATGATCCAGCTCTACCTTCATTTCAGTTATAGGTCTTCCTCTTCTTTGAACTTGAAAATGTATTATTTCCTTTATATATTAAAAGCATAAATAAATAAATGCACAGAAAGGTTTTCACACCAAATGAATCTCTGTATTTTTATCCAACCCATAATTTTTAAAGTATATTCAACCATTAAAAAATTTTGAACAGGGATCCCTGGGTGGCGCAGCGGTTTGGCGCCTGCCTTTGGCCCAGGGCGCGATCCTGGAGACCCGGGATCGAATCCCACATCAGGCTCCCGGTGCATGGAGCCTGCTTCTTCCTCCGCCTGTGTCTCTGACTCTCTCTCTCTCTCTGTGACTGACTATCATAAATAAAATAAAATAAAATAATTAAAAAAATTTTTGAACATAGTATTAAAACCCTATGACAATGCACATTGGGAATTTTAAAATAAATCTTGGAAGAACGGATTGTTAGCTCTTGTTAAAGTTTTATTACAAACTTAAAACAAGGGATTAAGGTCCAAAAAAGACAGTTCAAGATTTCTTTCCTGATAAACAATTTTTATAGGAAGAAAAGATGATTAAAAACGCTAGTAAACTAGGTACTCAGGAAAAAAAATATATCTTTGTTCCCCACAGACTGATGTTTTCTTATGCAGTTGAAAGCCAAATTCTGTTAGAATCAATTGTTTAACTCTATTTTCAGTAATGCTACCTTCTTGTCAACCATATGAGACAACGAAGTCTCCACAGACACACATACATTATCTTTCTCAGGTGTGAGACTGTCTTCTTTCTCAGCGTGATCCACTAGAGGTTTGTTTCTCTGTGCTCTTGTTCATGCTGTTTTGCCTGTTACTTTCTTATCTCACTTATTTTTTTCTTAAAAATTCAGATACTACTCATTCTTCAAACAGTAATCTATCCATTGTGCAATCCTTCCTTGAACTTCCGATATATAATTTAAATATTGTATTACATTTCAAAATTATGTTATTTGCAATAATCTTTCCCAATAAATGGGCCATTCCTCAGATACAAGTATCACATCTTCCATATATTTGCAATTCTATATTCATATTGATTAACTTACATATAAATTTATATTTACATCTACATCAAGCACAAAGTAGACCTATTAAACGGATGTTGAAATGAACTAAACCTATTTGTGACAACCAATTAGAGAAAATGAAAATATTTATTTTTATGAAAAATGTGGGAAATATTTTTCCTACAAAAATATATTCATATGTATTATTAGCAAAGCAAAACAAAAACTAGCAGAAGACATTAATTTTGAGAGAAAAGAGTGGTCTTGAAGTAGGGAAGGTGAAGGGAGCCCATTTTAGAAAGGCTTTATCTCTGTTGTTCTGCTAGGCCCCATGTACTCATGTTCCATAGTTTGCCTCTGAATAAGCCAAAGAAGCTATGTTCCCACTTCAAGGGGGAAGCAAGAAACGTAATCTCTGAGATTTGTTTTAGACCCCAAACACCTAATAATACCTAACAACAGCCAGATCCCAAACATATTCCAGGTCATTAGCATCAGACAAACCTGGGCTGATGCTGGCATCAATACCCCTACCTTCCATAATTTATGAGAAAATACCTGTTGTTCATCTGACATTCACCTTTGATTGGACCCTATTGTGGATTCCTGAAGAAACCCTAGATCCTTTTCCAATATAAACACCTAGCCCCAAGCAACAAGATTCATTCTCTTTTCCTTTCCAAGTCTCCCACATACTCCATCTGCTCTCCTCCATCTGTCACTCACCCTATTCAATAAACTGTTTCACTTTTTCTGGCTTGCAATGATTTCCATCCTGCATGAAGCCAAAGACCTAGCAGGTTCTGTGGGACCCTCTTCAGGGTTCTCGCGCCCAGCCTGCCTGTATCAGCCTCATTAGGAAACCGTAGGGGAAAAAATGTACAATTTTAGAAGAAATGTCGGTGTTTTAAATTGACCTACACTTCAGTTGGAGAGGACAATAAGCACAATATTAGGAAATCATGAAGGAAATTCATTTTTCGACCTACAGTCAGAGGACCTGGTCTGAATTCCAACTGTGTCTGGACTCCTTTGTGCTCTATGATTTGGTCAAATCCCATCTTTCTTTTTTGTTTTTTTCTTAATATTTTATTTATTTATTTGAGAGAGAGAGAAAGACTGCAAGAGTAAGAGCATGAGCAGGGTAAAGGGTCAGAGGGAGAGATGGACTCCCCACTGAGCAGAGAGTCCAATGTGAGACTTGATCCCAGGATCCTGGGATCATGACCTGAACTGAAGGCAGATGCTTAATTAACTGAGCCACACAGGTGCCCCAAATTCCAGCTTTTGAATTTCAGTTTGCTCACTTACAAAATGATAAAAGATCACCTGCCTTGCTAACCTTCTTTACAGAGTTGCTGGGAATACCAGAAGTTAAAATGTATGCGCAAAAGACTTCATCATTCTAAAATACTTCTTAAAATTTTAGTTTAATGATGATTATAATAGTAATTATATTTTAATAGAGTGAAAGGATTCCACTTTTTACTTTGTCTGGATAATAAGTTCATGGAGCTATTTCTCATGAATCATGGACTTTATGACTGTCAGTGGGTTGGGTTTAATTTAGAATAAAACAAGGATGGACCAAAAAAAAAAAAAAATCTTATTTCACTGGCACCTATTGAAGTTTAACCAACAACATCTATAGAAGCAAATAGGTAAAAATAGTAGTTTAACAATGAACTACTATGAGTTTAATGCATTTGCTTCTAGAAGTATAAAGAACTTTCGGCACCTGGGTTGTACAGTGGGTTAAGCGTCTGACTCATGGTTTTTGCTCAGGTCATGATCTCAAGGTCCTGAGATGGAGCCCCACATTGGACTCCCTGCTTATTGTGGAACCTGCTTAAGTGAGTCTCCCTCTCCCTTTGCCTTTTCTCTGTCTGTTTCTCTAAAATAAATTAATCTTAAAAAAAAGAAAATGGATAAGGAATTCAAGCAGCTATCTGGAAGGCAATAATCACTTCATTTTATAGGTAGAAAAGATCTGATCTTTAATAATTAATATTTAATAAAATTATTTAACTTTGAAAGCAGAAATGATTTATCAGTATTTATAAAATATATGAAAAAGAGTTATCTAAAAATGTTACTGACTTATCTGAGCTTGCAGAAATAATTAGTGCTTGAAAAAATTGGAAACTAAATTTCTTATTGCCAATCTAATGCTTTTTCATTAGAATAACTCCTGTTATGAATAAGAGGAGAAAATTATTAGGAGATATTACTGGATATTTTCTAAAACCTAGGTGTTTCTTTTGCTTTCATTCTTCTTCTAAGTATATGTATTATCTAAAATAATATTTCTGTAGATTAAAAACGTTTATAAATATTTTTGCATTTTTAACAAAAATGACTTTTAAAGTTAAGACCAGAAAATGTGTATTTAATTAGATTTTGGAGGGGATCCCTGGGTGGCCCAGTTGTTCAGCGCTTGCCTTTGGCCCAGGGCGCGATCCTGGAGACCAGGGATCAAGTCCCACATCGGGCTCCCGGTGCATGGAGCCTGCTTCTCCCTCTGCCTGTGTCTCTGCCTCTCTCTCTCTCTCTCTCTGTGACTATCATAAATAAATTAAAAAATTAAAAAAAAATTAATTAGATTTTGGAAATCATAGTTACCACTACCTAAAAAAGAAAAATCTGAATGAATTAACTTATTTAAATTAATAAATTAATATCATCATCCAGGGTAATCCAAATCCTGGATTCTGAGCAAAGATCATCTTATTAGCAATATCAAACAGCTAGTAGAGGCATATTTCACTAAAAGGACACATGAAATAATAAAACATCTACACACTCAATTACTGGTCTTCAATTCTTAAATTAATACTACTTTTATAGATTGTAATTCATCCTACAATATTATTTCCTTCATTCCCTTTATTATATGCCTATTCTACTGTATTTATTTAACCAAAAAATCATCTCCACAAAAAATTAATTTGTTTCTTTCTATAAATTAATTTGTTCAGAGAGAAATACCTTTCTAGAAATACAAATTGAGTATAATTACCAATAGTTACATGATACTTTTCACTTCTCAAGCAAGAAATTTAATTTTCACACATCAGAAGAACATTGTATTGAAATGAATTTTAAAACTAATTTCTTGGCCAAATTCCTATTATAGAAGCAAGACATGCATTATTGAAAAAAATCTGTTTATGCAGTTAATGACTCGGTTATTTTGTTACCAACAAATTTGTAAATTATGACAATATATTTATTAGAAGATATATGACTTGAAAAGGAGAAAATCCTATAAAACTTTGAAAATGTATTTCACTCAGTGTCTGGGTGTCTCAGTCAAGCATCTGGCTCTTGGTTTCAGCTCAAGTCATGATCTCAGGGTGATGAGATCAAGCCCTCCATTGGGCTCTGCATTCACATGGAGTTTACTTGGGATTTTCTCTCTCCCTCTACCCCATCCCCAGGCTCTTTCATGTGCTCCCTCAGCCTCAAAATAAATAAATAATTTTTTAAGAAAAGAAAAGATATTTCACTCATTACAAATGCCTCAATAGCATAAAAAATTTTAAAGCACGAAGGCTGAAGTATGCACTACATATAATACTTCTATATAAAATAATCAAGCTTATTAATAGAAATGAAACAATTTAATATGTTTATTCCAGATCTTACTTCAATATTTCCTCATAAAACCTTGTTATTTTGATGTCATTATACCAAATATAATGATTTATGATTATATATATATATATATTTATGATTATGATTATTTTCATAAAATACTTAATTTTGTTCTTTTGATTTTGTAAACTTCACCTTATCACACAATGGAGAACAAGCATTACTAATTTTTATCTGATGATTAAAATAAGATAATATATTCCATTGCACAAATGGAAAAGATAAAAAACATTCCTGATCATATTTGGCCTTTAGGTAGTGCCTTTGTTTCATTGATACTTGGGGTTTAAATCTGATAGCACCTAAATAGAGAAAAAAAGACAAAAGAGCAAGAAAACATTAGAACGTAATTAGAACTGTATTTTATTTTATTTTTTAAGATTTTATTTATTTGTTCATGAGAGACACAGAGAGGGGGAGAGAGAGAATGAGAGAGAGAGAGAGAGGAGAGAGAAAGAGAGATAGAGAGAGAGAGAGAGAGAGGCAGAGACACAGGCAGAAGGAGAAGCAGGATTTGATCCCAGGTCTCCAGTATCAGTCCCTGGGCTGAAGGTGGCGCTAAACCACTGAGCCACCGGGGCTGCCCAGTTATAGAACTTTAATATCTGCCTGCAAAATTCCAGATTGTGGAGAGCCGAAGTGAGGACATGTTATTAGAGTTTGGAATTTTATAGCTGGGAGAGAAGTTAGACATTTCCCATTCCTCCTTTAACACTTCAGCACAGAAGGGACTCAGAATCTTGTCCCAAATTCAGAGTTAAAGAAAAGATTTTAACTCTTGTTTCCCTTATAATATGTCTAGATTGCTTCTCTATTACATTTTTTCACCCTTGTCTACTTGAGAAATCTATATGAACTCTCAAAGTTTAAGCTTATGTAAAATAATTAATCCTTTGAATTGTAATCATTTTTTTTTACTTAGTATTCACCTAAAATAAGAGGTATTTGTTTTATAGTTTGTATTTGCACTCAATATCTCCTAAAATAACACTCCTCTTTAAGAGAATATTTCCACACTTAATGAATAGTTGGTTGTATTCCAATACATTAAAGATATTAACAAAAAAAGAAATCAAAATAAGAATCCACAACAAGTGTAAGCCCTCAGTCAGAGGGAAAGGATTCTCCTGTTGGATGTCCCCTTTAAAGCTGTTTCATGGCATATGCATCATTTAGAGGCTGCATTCCTTACTCATGCATTATGAGGCCATTTATATAAATTATTTTTAAAGTTTTTCCAAAATTATTTTATATTTTCTTTCTTTGTGTGGCTATGACTTTGTTTCTAACAATTTCCCCCATTTCTAATGATTATGTATTTTTTGTAATTGGGGAAGGGAGATGAATTGTATAATAGAATGAAAAAATTGTTTTATGCTATTACTTGCCTACCAGGCACAAACATGATGCCAATTGTATATCTATGGAAATATATATTAGGAGTATTTCTTCTAAATAGACTTTTATATGTGAAATTTACATAAAACTAAGTACAATATTACACAGAATATTTATGAAATGTCAAATGTAAAATAATGCTAATAATTTGCTAATTTGCTTTTTCTTAGTGCATTTATCACAACTGCTATAATATCATGTATATATATGAAAAATCCAGTATGCATTGATTATTTATAATCTATAGTGACAAAAATTTGCCACTGTTTTACCTCTAACACATCTGTTGCTATTTTTCATTACGTAGCTTCAACAATTTCGCTTGGCCTGAGGCAACTTTTTTTTATAAATACAAATTTATTCTACTTTTATTATTTACATATACTAATTTAATTTTTAACATATTTTAGAGGAATTCTTAAAAATCCAGTATGATACACAATTTCAGAGACCTAGAAAAACGAAATACAAATTGGAGAAATGAATTCTATTTTTTATATGATCTAAGTGTGTCCAGTTAATTATTTATTTTATCAAATGAATTATTTAAATTGTATAGGTTCCATTTGTTTAAAAGGCTTTTCATTGAATACATGTGAGGAAAAGATAAGAAATCTACAAGAGATACAATAAATTCCCAAATACATATGACATAAATGATGATATTGGATTAGGTAAGTTAAAAAGTTGATTATATTTTATCGATTTATTTTTGAACCCCTAGAGAGGAACAGGAAAGAGGAAGCAATATTAACATTTTAATGAGAATAGTAATGGCACTAGCAGTAAAGATCACTTCAATATCATCTGTTTCAAAAACTTTTAATATTATAAGTCATATTTTTAAGACAAAATGAATACTTGATAATTATTTGCTTAGCAGCATATCAGCTACGGTTAAATAGCAAATTTAGCTCAAAATGGCTTGAACAAAAAATGGAATAAGTGCTTTATTTTATTTTTTATCAGTTAACAGATATTTTTGTTCCCATGCTGAACAGTAGAAGGACTTTATTCTTTTCATTCCTCCCAACACATGTGTTATTGTCCTCCAATATGTAAGTTGCATCTTGAATGGTTTTATATTTTAACCTCAAATTAAATGCTATTATTTTTTTTTCAGACAGTGTTTGTTTGGCTATGCACAAATGTTTGCTGATTCCTTGCATCATAGATCTTATTTCTGTGATTTTTTTTTTCATAAGTACATCCTCTATAAATTTATTTTACGAGATTATATTTGTAATCTGTTCATTGTTTATGTATATAAATATGTCTTTTTTCAGGAGGAATAAGTGCTTTGTACAAAGCAGTTCAGAGCTAGATCTGGTCTAGCCCTAGATGTTACTTGTTCAAAAGACCCAAACTCTATTATCATGCTAGGTTTATTTCACCTTATGGCTTTCCCTTTTGCTCTATTTTCTGCAATATGAGGCAGTCAGCAGGTCCAGGCTAACATTAGTGTTAGAGGATCCAACAGAAAAAGAACACTTGTTTACTCAAAACAACAACAACAACAACAACAATCCGGAAGCTTTAATTCAAAAAGATATATGCTCCCTTATGTTCATAGGAGTATTATTTACAATTGCCAAGATATGGAAGCAACCTGTGTCCATCAACAGATGAATGGATAAAGAAGTTTTGGTATATGTATTTGTACAGTGGAATATTATTCATCCATAAAAACGAGATCTTGCCTTTTGTGACAGCATGGATGGATCTAGAAGGTATTATGCTAAGTGAAGTAAGTCAGACAGAAAAAGACAAATACCATATGATTTCACCTACATGTGGAATCTTAAAAAATAAAACAAATGAACAAACACAAAGCAGAAACACTCATAAAAATGGAGAACAAACTAATGGTTGCCAGAGGGGAAAGTGTGGAGGAAGGGCAAAATAGATGAAAGGGATTAAGAGATAAAAAAAAAAAAAACATTATAAAATAGATAAACTATAGGATTGAAAAGTATGGAATGTAAATAATATTGTAATAATGTATGGTGACAGATGGTGACGACAATTATGGTGGTAAGCGCTGTGCGATGCATAGAATTGTCAAATAACTATGTTGTGCACCTAAAATTAAAATGAATAAAACACTGTATACCAACCATACTTAAATAAGAATAAATAAATAAATAAATAAATAAATAAATAAATAAATAAATAAATAAAACTGTATACACTTAAAAAAAATATTTGCCTTTCTCCAAATGGGGCAAGAAAAAATATCTCTTTGTGTCAATGGTCTTTACTGAGTCATGCTCCCATCACTGTGGAGTAAAAATGTGATCCTCAGATGGGCCAGACCTGGGTCACTATCTGTCTCAGAAACTAAGAGTGGGAGAAAAGACAGTTCCCTTGGACCAGTCACTCTCAGAGTTTGTCTTAGAAATGCAAAATCCCAGCCATGCTCACACCTATTCAATCAGGAATTCTTGTAGCTGCTCCAGCTTGAGAACCAATGTGCTAATATAAAATACGGGGTTTAGAACTAGAAGAATACAGAGATTATGGATGACAAAAATAATAGATATCCATAGTAATTTTCTCAATAAACTATTTGTGGTGTAAATATGCATGTAAGTGTTTAAGTGTGGTTTTATTATTAGTATGTCGAGTCATCTGACAGATATAAGTGATTCCTGTGTTCATTTGTATCAGTCTTCTGCACAGAATATTAAGCTCTCTTTCTATATTATAATAACTTTGATTTTTCTTTAAGATAAATTAAATTCATACATATTACAGATATATAAATATTATGAGACACACTTCCCTCCTTTCTGTGTTTTTCTCATCATTATTATTTTTTAAATGCTGCAAGGAAAATACCTGGTAAAACCATAACTGTTAAAAAAAATCATTTTTTTAAAAATGAATATTTTTTGAATTGTACTAAAGGCATACAGCAAATGGAGAGCCACTTATTTTAGGGGATCAGGCGATCTACTAAATATCAGTAAAACCAGAGTCTGTGGCATTTGAGCCGATACCTCTTCCCTCTTTCCTGAACTCATCAAGGTGGAAGCTCTACATCGGATTTAGGCAGCAAAGAAATGGCATTGCCTCCCTCTGCAACTTTAAGTCTAGAGTTACAGTTTCTTCCTGGGAGAGGAAGCATGCCATCACTTCTCCCTTCCTTCAGCTTCACAGTAGAGGGGGTCTTTTCCAGGCCAGCATGAGTGGGAAATCTGAATTACCTTCTTTTCTCAGTCTTCACTTCTAGGGTCCAAGAATGCTGGGCTCAACTGGATTCATCCCCACTCACTAATTGGGAGAAAACCCCACCTTAGAAGACACAAAACAAGATGATCAAGGCAATAATCCCAACCCAATAAACCTCTTATAGAACAGGAGGGCCATTCAGAGAGAAATAGGCTGCTGTTCTTACTACCAGGGTCAGTGCAGTATCATAGAGATTCTGCTCAAGGGGGGAGGCAAACCACAAGGAAAAAAAGATCCCTACAGCAGTGTCTAAGGTGACTAACATTATTTGGATCAGAGTATGGGGAAGTTCAAGCCTAAGGGGGCTGCTGAAAACAGTGAAAACTTTAGTGGTGAATGATTGAGATGAGCTGATACCTCCATGAAAACAACACATGAAACTATAGGCAAGAGAGACACTTAACAGAAAATAGGGAAAGAAATAGCTAAAGAACCCTCCTGGATTGAAGCCAGCCCCAAAGAATGCATCAAAATTACTCTTGCAAAATGACCCAAATTTAATTGTACCTGACTGTGGAACATTGATTGCTTTAGGATGTTATCAAACAATAGAACAATTAGCTAACAATTTGTGGAGAATAACACATGGAAGTGATGTCAGAAAAGCAGACTGAGCTGAACAGAAATCAGAGAGAGAGGCAAAGAGAGCCCCCCTTCAACACTGACATGCTCGGGATAGGGGTTCCGGGGCGGGGGTGGGGTGCGTGTAGTGGGGATCAGTATTCAGAGTGGCTACTGTATATTGTCCAAAATGCCAAGTTTTCTTTCCAACTCATTATACAGAGTCAATATTATCCTAATACCAAAATTAGGCAACACAAGAAAATTACATAACAGTACCTCTTATGATGCAAAAAATTCTCAACAAAACACAAGCACACCTAATCCAGTAATGTATAAAGTGGACTATACATTACGACCAAATGGGATTTATCCTATGAATCTGAGATCGGTTCAGTATCTGAAAAACAATTAATGTAATACACATCCCAATAGACAAAGAACTAAAATACATGCTAATTCAAATAGATGCAGAAAAAGTACTTGATATAACCCAAAAACGTTTGTGATAGAAATACTCAACAACTAGTAGGCGGCACTTCCTAAGTCTCATTGAAAAAGGATATCTATGAAAAACTCACATCTAATATCATGCTTAATTTGAAAGACTGAATGGTTTTCTCCTAACAATGGAACAAGAAGCAAAGTTTTTTAATACTTATTTTCAATATTATACAGAAGATTGGGGTGGTTGTGGACTAACAATAGGTAAGGGATTTCTTTTGGGAATTGCAGAAATGTTCTAAAATTGATTGGGGTGAATGTTGCACGCTTCTTGTTGTTTGTTTTTATGCTTAAGAGTCTTTTTTATTACAAATAGTAGCTCATAAAATGACTTTGTTAAACTAAAAAGGGTCATAGATAAGTAATAAGTAAGTGAATTTCCTTTTTTATTTTTTTAGAATTTTTTAAATTTAAATTCAATTTGCCAACATATAGTATAATACCCAGTGCTCATCCCATCAAGTGCCCTCCTTAGTGTTGCACGCCTTTGTGAACATGCTTTAAAAAAACACTGAATTGTACACTTGAAATGGGTGAATTGAATTATATTATGGTATATGAATCTTATCTCAATAAAGATGTTATTAAAAAGTAATACATATAGAGCCAAGATCTGTTATAATGGGAAAAAAAATACATGCTGGTATGCATTCTTAAGTTCAGCGAGTTAAATCATTTGACAGTTAGGTTAACTTCCTAGTAGTGACTGCACGGGACCCACTATAGATTTCACAAAGACAATGAAGGTCCTATCACAAAATTAATCTAAGACTGATGGTGTTTGAAAAACAAAATCAGAGAATCGATGCCCGTGGTTGTCTAACATAAAAACACTCAGAACCTGTATTTGTTTTCATATCCTACCCGGTTGCCACGTCCAAATGAAGTAAGTGTTTAGTAGTATGAGGCAGAGTTAATTATCTAAGGAGTAAGTCTGAACACCCCCTAAACAACCTTGTGATTGTTAACGTTCTATAAATAAGAAATAGTTGTCCAGTAAATTGTGGATAATAATAGTTAAAATGTGTAATGTGCAAATTGTGGATAATAATAGTTAATAACGTGAGGGAAAACTCAAATACCAAACCATATTTTACTCATCTGCAGCTATTACAGGTCTGCCTGGGGATGTGCGAGGTGAAGGTGCATAAACAGCTGAGGTGCAGAAGCTGCAAATGGTGTTTCTCAGACCATCTTTGGTAGACGCGGTTACATCAAAGGGTGTTTCCTGGTTAAGTATTTAGAGAAATGTCGAGTAATTCAAGGTCAAATGGATTTCTTTGTCTTGTGATATTACTTTGAAAAGGTAATATTCAGTAAGATGCTCAAAAAAATGTTTTTTCACAGAACACCCTGACATTACTTGAGTGTAGAAATATCACATGCTTTAAGAAAGGAGGAAAGAGTGAATAGAACGTGAAATCCCATAAGAACAATGAAAAACATTGATCATCCATTCAAAATCACACACACACACACACACACACACACATACACATCCCTCCATATATATATATATATATATATATATATATATATATATATCTCCACGGATGTTTAAAATTTTCCATTAATTATTCTCTATATGGTGTTTTACAATTTACCATTTCTGCTAACATTGCAAAGTAGCCATATTTTCATGTATTCTTTTTTTCATTTTTGTAGCCTTTGGGTTTTTTTCTGTAATATCTTGTATTTAATTAGTCCACTATCAACACGGCTTGGGATGTTTTATATTTTCTCTTCTTGGAATTGTGCATTAAAGAATATGCATGATAAGTTTTTGACTTTTTTTAAAGATTTTATTTATTTATTCATGAGAGACACAGAGACAGAGGCAGAGACACAGGCAGAGGGAGAAGCAGGCTCTCGGTGGGAAGCCTTGTGGGACTGGATCTTGGGACCCCGGGATCACAACCTGAGCCAAAGGTAGGCGCTCAACCACTGAGCCATCCAGGTGCCCCACTTTTTGACTTTTAATGCTAAATCGCTCCCCAGAAATATGTCCTTTTCCACTCCTAGGGATTGAATACCTTTTACCCATACCTTTGTGAAAACTGTGCTGTCACTTCTCTTAGCCTATCATATTTATAACTATTTAAAACAATCTCATCATTTGTTGTTTTATTTACTGCTGAGCTAAAGGGCATTTCCTATTTGTTGGTCACTTGCATTCCTGCTTTAAAAAACACCTCTTCCTTTCCCAGAACATTCTTCGGGAGAAACTTTTTCAGGAGCTTCCTATCCAAAGGAAAACTCAGAGGGCGTGCAGAAATGCATTAGAGTGTGAGAAACTGACTGAGGTCACCTGACACACATTCTCAAACCAAGAGAATGTAAATCAAAACCCCCAATTCACCTTCAATTTACTCAGAACCTGAATGCACATGAGAACATTGCATTCTGAGTCCCCTGTTGTGATGGTTGTGGGTGTTGGCAGTTAAGTGTCTCCATCTTCCTTAATTCTACATTCATGTTCTACTTAATGTTCAGACAGAAAATATTTCATAATCAATTTACACAATGGGGGCTATTGTGAGGAATAAAAAAGGAAAAGACAAAAAAAAAATGGCATTTGAATATCCTAATCCTCTAACAGATCTTCTAATCCGCCAGCCGGTCTCCTGCAAGGAATGCTCCCAGTGAGCCGGATTTGCTGCCCTGCCGACTGCATCCTCGCTCCTTGCCTTCAGCCTGACACTGTCATCTGCTGAGTTTTGTGGTTACCCCCATGTCACCTTTACATCCTAACCAGTCTCTTCTGGAAAGGAAGAAAACTAGGGGAAAAAAAAAAAAGAAATACCCAACTCTAATTAAAAATGTTTGTTTTTAGACACAAGCCATAATTTCTGCACTGGGAGAAATAAAGTTTGCTTTGTGCTTTGTTGATTATAGAGGCAAACAGGTGCAGCTTGATTTCAGTAGATAAATTGTGATTTTTTTTTTCAAAGAAAGCCTGAGGGTTATTTTCTCTATCCAACTTGTACCAGGTATAAAGATTAGTATTTTTTTCAAAGATTAGTAATGTTAATGTCAATCTAAATATACCCTTTTCTTTCCAAGTTTGAAGCTTATTTAATAAAGAGTAAATTTAAAGATTTTACTAATTTTAAAGCAACACTATTTTGTAGTTAAAAAAAAAAAAAAACTAGATAGAACATTAGGACAACCAACCAATGACTTCTGGCTATTTAAAATAAATAATGTAGTTATACTATAAATGTAATTAGGAATTGCCACCACGAGGGGCACCTGGGTGGCTCAGTGGTTGAGCATCTGCCATTAGCTCAGGTCATGATCTCCAAGCCCTGGAATCGAGTCCCGCATCAGGCTCCCCATCTGCTTCTCCTTTTGCCTCTCTCTGTGTCTATCATGAATGAATAAATAAATAAAAATCTAAAAAAAGAAAAAAATTACTACCACAAGAAGCAGATGTTTTAAGGAGGAAGATGAAAGAGAAAAGGGGGAAAAATGCACTGAGAACTTACTTGTCAAGCTTCTAATTCAAATGTAGGTTTCTCCTTCCATTTGAAAATGGAACCCAAAGTGCAGCAAGGGCATTGGGATGACCCATGAAAAACTGATTATTTAACCATTATTTCTCTTACAGAAAAAGGGCAGTTTCAAAAAGTTCAGAAAGCAAAACAATTTTGTCTAATGTCCAAGTATTTGATAACAGTTGAACCTTCTCTCCTTAGTGAAATACTCTCTTCCCTTGGCTTTCTACAGACATAATTCTGCAGTTTTGCTTATTTGTTTCCAATTTCCCTGGCTACTTGTTCTCATATTTTTACTGGATGTTTCAACCTCTTGACTTTTACACAGTGGAATGCAGAAGCACTCACAACTCAGAATATTCCTGTGAGCTCCTCACTCTCTGCTAACTCCTGCTCCATGGTTTAAAAATCCGATCCAAAAGATCATTGTTTCCAACGTGTACTTCCAATGTCGATTTCTCTTCTAAATGCCAACTCATGTCTCCACGTGGATGTTTACAGGTACCTAAACATAACATACACCAAATCTTCTCCTTCTCTAATCTTTACTCATTGAGGGGAACAACAGTTCCATTTGTCCAAGTATTCAGACCAAGTTTCTAAAAGTTATCCTTTGATTTTTCCTTTTTCATCTATTCTACATCCAATCAAAAAAGATGCATTCTAACTTTGATATATGTATCCAATTAAGCTCTAGCCTGGGCTGATGCCAAAACTATCTTTTCTATCTATCACTTCCGGCTCTCCCCTTATTCCATAGACCATTCTCTAGAGAGCTTACAGAGAAACTTTATCAAGAAATCAATAGTTTCTTATCACACTCAAAATCAAATCCACAACTCTTAACAAGGTTCTATACAACAGAATGGCTGCTAATCCTTGACGAGCTCTCTGATTTTTCTTTCTGTACCCAACTTCTTGGTGCACTGGTCTCTACGCTGATCCTTGACCACAGAGAGCATACTCTACCTGCTATACTCCCTTTACCTGATAACACTGTCTCCTCCCCACCATACCACAGACGTGTATATGACTCGTTCTTTACTGCATTCAGATCTCTCTTCTTTGTCACCACATCCAACAGGTCTTCCCCAACTATCCTATAAATAATGGCATTCTGCCAGTTTCTTACTTTCCTTTCCTTCATATAATATCCATATAGTATTTTATACACTTTTCCTGTTTTCTTTCTCTCTCTCTCACATACACACCTAACCCAATAGAATGGAAACCCTTTAAGTCTTTAGGTATTTCATTCACTCCTTTACCTCAGCACCAAGCACAAACCTGGGGAGTGATTGGTGTATGGTACTTGTTAAATGAAATAATAAATAAATAAGATTTATTACTGAAGTCTAGAAAAGAGATTATTCTGATTTTATTCAACTCAGGGCACTGAGGATAGAGAGAAGTGGTTAAATTAAAATATCCAGGTAGTAATTCAATATAGACTTCAAAAAGATTTGAACATTTTTTTATGCCTAGAATGGAGAAAAACTACTAGGTTAAAACCACAAATGTTATTTTTATTTTTCTCTGAGATTGCAATTCACTTTTTGGAAACCAACACTCCCTTTGTTTTGAACAATTGCCTTTAGTGACCTTTTGATTCTTGGTTTACACATTAATGTAATGACATGATCTAGAGGTCCATAATTCAAACTAAGAAATTAAGCGGTCTTTTTGTTAATGGAAATTGGCAGATTTATGTGTGTGAGGTTATATTTTCTTTAGAGATTCATTTCCTAAACAAATATTTAGACTGTGTTGAGTACTTAGACTCCTACAGGTGGGTATATCAGTAGGAAAGGCAACTTCTTCCTCTTCTTCTTAGAAATTAATACTGGTTTCATGCCCATGTTAATAAAGACCCTAAAGTGTTAGCAGTTCCTACCCCCTCTGGCATATGCCCTGGGAGATAGGACCTCGAAGCACACATAGTATCAAAAATTGTACCTTCTGTGTAAATGTCTAAATGAATACATTATCCATCATCTCTATCTCAAAACTGCAGTAGGGTCAAGTAAACAGGATTAACCTCTTCAGAAAATTAGGTCTTTAGAGTCTTAGACTTGTGCAAAGGAGATCTACTTAAGGGAGAATGCAATTTTTTTGATCAGCTACATGTGATTTTTTTTTTATTTTATTTATTTATTCAAAGAGACACAGCTAGAGAGAGAGAGGCAGGGACCCAGGCAGAGGGAGAAGCAGGCTCCACGCAGGGAGCCCGATGTGGGACTCGATCCCCGGTCTCCAGGATCACGCCCTGGGCTGCAGGCGGCGCTAAACCACTGTGCTACCGGGTCTGCCCTATATGTGATTTGTTAAACATAATTTTTATGTTAAAATATGTCCTGTTGTGAGCTCTGTTTAACATGAAGTTAAAAATATGCTTTATTATATAACAACATATATTTATTCTATTTAACCTTTTATTAAAGTATTTAATTTTTGGTAATATAAGAAAATAAGTTTATTATATCTCTATATAGAGAACTGAATATTTTTTACCAATTATATAATTACATATATACAAACCTCTTTTTCCCATTTAGTAGATTATAAAGTTATTTAAAATCATTTTATTTTACTTAAATCATTTTAAAATGAACATATTTAACTAATGTAATATGTTATTTAATGTAATAATGTAATATGTTATTTTGTATTTATCAATTTGACCTGGAAAATATCCAAAGTATTATAGACTTTAATTATGTGTTGCATCATCTAACAGAAAAAAAAAACCCTTGCATTTATTGATATTGAAATGACTCCATTTTTGCCTTTGAAAATCAACTGGTGTACTTTTATAACAATCATTGTATCTTATGTATAATTAATGATATACATTTTGGAAAATTCTGGCTGTTGTTTTAAAAGACTTATCTTTAAATATAGTGGATTTGACTGATCTTTAATTCTGTAACTGAAAAGAGAAACTGGAAATGATCTTCACCATATTTTTAGTTTATTATAAATGATCTTTGAAGTCTTAGAGATAATTTTATGCACTATGTAAGGAGTTTATTCAGATTAATGTCTCTTACTAATCTATGAATAGCATCTCGGGACAATTTGACAGAATTATTATCATTTTTATGTTCCCCATTAAATTGTTTTATCTCAAAATTAGTATTTCCTGTATTCCTATCTTAAATTATGGTACACTGAGGTATAAATTATACAATATGTATCCACAAATAAAAACATGATAAAGCATTAATACCACAGCAGCTATACTGTATCAAGTAAATATTTGAGGTGAGGTCTGTATCACTATATGCTTATTTTATTTTCGCTAACTCACATGTTTACTTAATATTTACATTAAGTACTAAATTTTTGCTTTAAAAGGAAAGAATAATTTAGTTAGGACTCTGAAATTCCTATGGAAGCCACTAGAAATCCAATGGTTATATTTTGAAAATACTGATAAACCAACAATCCTTATACAAGCTTTCATCAATAGTGGCATCAAAAACAAACAAAACTAAAATTTTAAATGGTTAAATGCTGAGCTGCTTGTGTTGAGTCAAGCAGTGGGAGTCCAAGCCCCACCTGCCAAGTGTTTTCTCACTTCCAATGGACAACCTCTGAGCTTTTCCTTGCAATGCAAGGTCTCCTGGAATTATATTTTAAAGACCATGGCCTCATGGATGAGGATGGAAAACATACTGTATCAGAAAAAGAAAGTGAAAAACAAAAAAGAACACCATGCCACATAGACAAGGTTTTCTTCGGAATAAAGCTACTTCACTTGGCAGAAACTTTTCACTCTTCGTTTGGCAGATTATAGAAAAGAAAAAAAAAAAACAGTGAATTTTAAAATAGTTTGCAAAGGGATAATCTAAAAGAATGTAATCAGGTATCGTTACATTGGTGAGCAGGGGGTCAAAGTAATTGAATTTGTAAAAAGACACAAAGGATATCTAGTGAATTAAATTATAATTAGAGAGTGATAACATCTTATACATGACATGGATACAAATATAAATGAAAAAAAGATTTTTAAGTCTTTTTCTTTTTCTCTCTGGAATAACATGTCTAGCTTCTACTTCCTTGCCTTAAGGATTATGTGGGAGTCTGGGATTAGTTCCCAGAAATATTAATATTGCTTTATTTTCATCCTCTCACTGATGTGAAAACACAGCTGGGAAATTAAATGCAAATGCAAACATTTTCCTTAGCAGATTTCTTTCTACTCTTGTAAAAATTTCTTGTATCTATTTGTTTTAATGATTTAATCCTATTCATATTTGTCATCAGGTTTTAATTAATTCACAACATGAAATTGATTCCAAATGATTAATTGGGTCATCTAAGTATTTTTTAGAATAATGCTTTCCAGACGATTCTTGCCTATAAAATTACTAATTTCACATAATTTCTCTCCTACTCTACAGATAAATCTCATTTGATGTTCAGCTCATATTTCATATATCTCCTTTTAGTTCACTTACTTTAGGTGATCCTCCCTACCTGTGTTCCCAGTACCCTTAAATATTCTGATGTATGTAAATTGCGATGCTCTATTTCCTTAAATGGTACTGCTGATCCATCTATATGCAGAACTAACCCTGTGGCGCTGAACTAGCTACTTCCTCCATCCAGACAATTTCCATTTTAATCATTTTCACAGTTTTTATTCACTTAAATATATTGAATTATATTCTTGGCCAAACTATTTTTTAAATGGCATATCTCATAAGGCATGATTGATTAGCGTTTCAAGCAAATATACTAAATGTCACTCGGAGAAAATCATGGAGGCATGTTAATCCTTTTGGGTCACCGGAATGCCACTAAGGCTTCCGGGCCTTGAGTTGCTATTGTTAACCATCTTCATTAAAAATACTTGGTAGGAGCTATAGGTGACTTTTTTTTATAAGTGTCAGCCTTACATTTATAGAAAGCCAGCTACATTGCTTTCTACAGAATACATAATTTTATAAGAATAGGAATCTCAAGGCCAAGTCATCCAAGGGGCCAGCCAGAAAGTACATTTCTGAAATAAGAAGGCATCTTTATAATTTATGTGCACATATAAGATGTATTTGTCCTGATGAAATGCTATTTGTAAAGAAATGAGGAAATATATATGTATAAAGCTTCTTAGCTGAAAGTCAGGTTTATAAACACATAGGATTAGCGGCTCCCCCATACGCTACAGTATGTGATGATAAGAATATCTAACCCAAAACTTAGATTGGTAAGAGATTTTATTGGCCGAGTATTGAGGGATTATCCACTAACTACAAGACTGAGCTGGATGGGAAAAACTATCAGTGGACAACTTATGTTTTTTATAAAAATAGTAATTGATTCTTACCCCTCTTTCTGTCCTTTAAGTAGGAGATGAAAGATCTGTATCAACAAAATATTACGCAGGGCACAATATCTCTAAGGGTGTTAAAATCCAAAACAGGGCAGCTCCGGGGGGGCAGCGGTTTAGTGCCGCCTTCAGCCCAGGGCATGATCCTGGAGACCTGGGATCAAGTCCCACGTCAGGCTCCCTGCATGGAGCCTGCTTCTCCCTCTGCCTCTCTCTCTCTCTCTCTCTCTCTCTCTCTCTGTCTCTCATGAATAAATAAATCTAAAAATCTTAAAAAAAAAAAAAATCACAAACAACTGAGGACCAACCTTGAAAATTCCCTGACACAGACAAAACCAGTTTAACCACATAAACAGAGCTCAATGTGGTTTATTTTGCAAGGTTAACTTGACCTGGGTCATTTCTTGCTTATACTTCTGGAAATCAAAACTTAGAGCAAAACTTAGACTGTTTTCCAAGGTTGATATGAAGTAACCACTGACTAATTCCCTATAATTTAAGAAAATTCTAATATTCTCCCCAATTACTGTGATGAATAAACAGTCATTACTCTCTCACTATAATAAGCTTCTCTATAATCCTGAGGCTCACTCCATGTTTTGCTTTGAGTGCTTCCAGTTTGCAAACTGTCTTTCTGGTGTGCTCCCAATGAAGTATAACTAATTACTACTTAGATGATTTATTGGCTTATGGTATTTCTGAACTTTTGACAAGGGCATGTTAAATATATTTTTAAAATTTATTTATTTATTTTAGAGAAGGGAGAATCTTTAAGCAGACTCTGCAGGACCCTGAGATTACGACCCTAGGCTAAACTAAGAGTCAGAGACTTACTCAACGGAGCCACTCAGGTGCCCCCATACATCTTAAAATGTGTTTTAACATTATATATTCCAGAGAAAGTCTTTAAAATAATTCATAAAAAATAAAATAAAATAATTCATCTTTTTATCCCTTCACATACTTATATGTTGTAGTCACATGTATATGGGTGAATGTTTTGTCTACTATGGATGTCTTTTCATTAATTCTTCTCATCTATATGTCTGCAATATGATGAATTTTCTTGATCTCTACACATAGGTATTTTTTCAGTTCCAAAAAGAAAGATTTGTTTTCCTATTGACAATGCTTATTTCATTATTCTAGCATCTACCTGGGAACATGAATAATATTTAGGTGTGGCCAGCTCTCTGTCCTCCTTATCTATTACCTCTCTTCATTTGCATTTTCTTTACATTTTCTAAATACTTAGTAAAATTTTCCCAAGTTCTTTCTCAACATCATCAGTTAAGTTTTTTCATTATCAAGTCTACTCTTACTTAGTTTTTAATTCTGCTGATATTATTTTGCTTTCATTGTGTTTTTTTTTTTTTTTAATTTCTAAGAGCTAATCATTGGATCTCATTCAGTTTTACTCTTATTTCACCTTATATCTTTTCAAAGAGACTTCATTCATCTGACGGCTTTTAATTCTCCTTCATGGATTTAATATTATTTTGAATTTCACTAAGCATCCAAAGAGTAACTTATTTTTTTCTGTAAAATTATTTTCAAGGTATTTTCTTCTTTCAGATTATTTTTAGATCATTATCTACTTGGGTATCTTTTCCCTCTGATTAAGTATCATTTTCAAAATCCAGAGTTGGTCTATTTTGTTGTTGATTTTCTATTCAATACACTCCTTACCACCCAGGTGTCTGTCAGATACTAGTCCTGTGCAGTGGGCACTGGGCTGTGCTTAATTTCTACTTTCAGAGAAACAGTTGTATATTTTCATGTTCACATATCTAAGCCTAAAGCCCAGTTTGCCAAGAATTATTCTAGCTTTTTTTTTTTAAAGTATTCCAACTTTGAGGATTCGATGCACATTTCATATTCACCTGAAATTCCCAGTTGTCTTTTAAATGATCACTTCTTGAGTGAATATGGAAAGACGAATAGAGAGCAAAGGGAAGATAAGTTTCAATATTTAGGATGCACATAGCACCTCAGTGGCTCAGTCAGTTAATAGTTCAAGTCTTGGTTTTGTCTCAGACCCTGATCTCAGGATTGTGAGATTGAGCTCCTTGTCAGACTCTTCATTGGGGGTGGCCCTTGCATAAGAGTCTCTCCCTCTCCCTCAGCTCCTCCCTATCTCAAAAAAAAAAAAAATCGTGCAACATAGAGACAATGCCTGTGATGCAAGATTTTATACCTATTTGCTTGTTTTACTTTTAATATGAAAGCAATAAAAAGCAATAAAATAAACATATACAGTTACTCAGAAAAGTAGGACATACTAACTGATGTCCTATCTGTAAAACTTTCTTAAAGTTATACCCAGGTAAATGAAATGAATCAAAATTAAATGCTCTGGCATTTGGGAAAGGGATATTAAGCATTAAAAAAATGAGGCAGAAACATTAATGTGAAACTTCTCCACAATACAATTAATTGAAAAATAAAGATCAAGACCCAAGAACATTAGATGCTAACAATTCACAATCTTTTTTGCATGTTTAGAATGGCATTGGAAAATCACCTAAGTGACTTGTAAAATGGATGCCTTCAGGGAGGTGAGTTATTTGGGGAAAAAGAAAAGGTAAAACTCTTTTGTGCCATTGAGCCTATAAATTCTTCAACATTATTTTGTTGAAGTACACTATTTTGTCATTTTGTCAAAAGTACACTATTTGAACATAAACAGGTAACTATATATTCATATAGTTTTTAAATCTTTTTAAATCATTAAAAAGAAAGAAAATTCAAGTTTGCAGGTGTCATAATTGTTTGACTATATTTGAACACTATAAAAATTAAACAAATAACTAAATCTAAATCCAGAATTAAAAATAGTTACTATATAAAAAGTTACTTGAAAGGTTAAATGGGCTATGTAAACAAACTATATGAAATATATAAACAAAATAAATGAAAATATCACATGATTCATAATATACAAACATATTTTTAAAAATATACCACTTTCATAACATTTAGTGACAGCAAGTGTTTTTGGTAATGTATCAGTGCATTTGTGAAAAGACAAACTTAATAATTTGAATAAAAAATATTAAAAAGTCGATACTTCAATCCTTAGACTCATCTGGATATTTAAGGAGAAAGAAGAATAATGGATAGGAGTTACTGAGCATACTGGGGAATGTTCTAATATATACGTATATATAAGCATATATATAAACTCATTTAATTCCCATTACATGCCTATGAGATAAGTAGTATTATAATCCTTGTTTCATAGCTAGGAAAGAGGGGCACAAATTGTTTTAGTAATTTGCCCGAGGAAAAAAGCTAGTGAGCAGCAGAGTCAAGATGTAAACATGGGCTGCTGGCTCCATAGTGCACTAAGCCATTCTGCTTTTAGAATGGATTCCAACTAAAAAGACTATTTAATGACATGGAAAATGTTGATGTGATAATAACTGAAAAAAACTGAATGCAACTCAGCTAAACAATCCGAACCTAATCCTGGAAAAAAAAATAACTAAATAAATACCATGTACATGAAAATAAACTGGAAGAAAATATTAATAGAAGTTTTAAGTCTAGAGGCATTACTTACTATTATTATTTTAAATGCCATATTTTATAAAGACTAAAATGTATAGTCATTCCTCTCATTATTGTAAATGTTAAAAGTATGCTATTTGAACATAAATAGGTAATTAATTTGCTATAGATAAACAGTTTATCTGGCAGTAGATATTCTCAAAATTTTACATATTAAGGAAATTATTATTCTAAAGAATAATCTAAGAAATTCTAAACTACCAACAGTTAATAAATGCTCTGGTAAGAAATCAATACACTGAAAAAGAAAACCATTTTCATGTAATCGTTGTGTCTGTGTCTAGACAAAGAAAAGCATTTAAGTGCAATGAAAACTTTTTTTTTTTTTTTTTTTGGATTGTATACACAAGTTTTAGCTTAAAAATTCAGGAAAATTGAGATATTTTGAGGAGATAATCTGACTGTCAGCAGTACTGCCAGCCATTTATGATGTTGCTGTAGGAGGTAAATATAATAGTTTTGTACTTAATCAAAGGTGAAGGTTGCAGTGGCTGAGGATTTATCCCAGGTGAGGGATCCTGCTGTTGCCTGACCTTATAAAGAGCTTTTGACAACAGACTTCTTTATTTACATCAAAAGACTCTATATTTTGAAATAGTAGTTGCCTCTAGTTTTTCTTTGTCTCAGTATATTTTGAAATGCTTTGAATTGCTGTTAGCCCTGCCCAAGTAAGTCACCAAAATTAGAGAGAGAGAGAGAGAGAGAGAGATTATGTGTCAACATACCCACTCCTAATTTAGATTCATCCAGAATCAGATACAATTCCAGCCGCAGGTAGCCACATGTGATTCTGCTTCGGTAGTTTCAGAAGGGAGGTAAATTATTGAATACAGCAAGCCTGCCTGGCCAATTTGCCAAATATCTATCCACCTCAGTCATTTTGCTGAATGACTGACCTGCCAAATTGCTGAAGAGTCTTCCCAGTTTTCATTTGTTCCCTGATAGCTGTTGTCTCTGCCCCTGGCCCTGGGTCCTTACATGAAAATGGGTAGAAGATTGTCTAACCTAATATAGTGTCTACTGTGTGTTGAAAGCACATACCTTTATTACACCTTTATTACATATGTCCCTTCCACTGCCCACCTCGGCATTAGCCTCTACTTGTTAAAATAGCAGCACAGAAGTAGCACAAATGAAAAAACTGTAAATATAAGAGCAGGCTTTCTGAAAAAGGTGACTTCTTAGTTTTGCAAAACTTGAATGAGATACGGGAGAGGACAATGTGTTCAAGGAAGAGAGCAGCTTTTTAAAAACCATGGTTGAAAACAAAGCATGGCAAGTTCCAAATGTGTCGAGTCAAAATCTGTGAGGTTGAAAAGTGCCACAAGTAGGAAAAAAGAGCAAAGCAAATAAAATGATGCTCAAAAGTTCAGCAGAGAAGAGAGCGTGAGTCTCAGCTTGATTCCCAAAGTCACTGAGAGCCACTGAGGGATTTATAACAAGATAGTAAGAGCTTTGAAATGTAGAAATATCACCTGATTGGCAGCTTAAAGATCAGAGGTTGAAAATAATTAGGATACTTTGCAATAATTCAGACAATAAATGCAAAAGGATTAACCAATTAGTAAAAATGTAACTAGAGAGGGGATATAATTGAGAGATATTTTAGTGAAATAAAATTCTACTGTTGGCAACTGATTGTGGAAGCCAGAGAAACAACACATTATGGGTGGTGCGAAGATCTGGACCTGGGAAACTGGCACTTACCACCCGGAAGAAATAAGGGAGGAAGAGTGACTTGGAAAAGGTGATGAGAATGTTGGGTTTTTTTGGATTTGAGATGCCATTCAAGGGAACATGTATAACAATTTATCAAACTCTGTGTGTGTGTGTGGGGGGGCACATATGGATTTCAGTTTAGAAGGGCGTGAGGGGTAAAGATGGGGGCATATCTAATTGAAGTCCTATATCACAAAGAACAAATGGATCAGTAATACAAAAAGTAATAGGCTTTGGAAAAAAGAAAAATGAAATAAAGGAAAGTACATGGTGGAGCCAGGGAAGAGCTCATGGAAGTCTGCGTCCTTGATTCCCTTCTGTTTCAAAGAATTGAATGGGAATGTTCTAATTGCCCAATACCGTCCTAATGGCAATTGTAACTATCCAACTGTCCGATTATACACACACACGTGATATTCTCCGTCTCCCTCCCTCTCTTTCTCCCCCTCCCAAGTTAACAGTTATGGACAAAGAAGATTTGGTCAGAACTCCCAGGTACTGTAAACTTTCCCCCACTAGAGAAGGCTTTTCATTAGCTCTCTGAGTGCAGGTGTCTATGCGGACATTATATGATTTAGCTGCACTGCTGCTTAGATTTCCACCACTACCCAGCCCATATCAATGCAGTGTGCCACACAGTCTCAATGAGAAAGGGCACACAGCTGTAACAGTGCCTCCGGAGGTATCAAAAACAAACAACAGAAGCCAATAGACCCGTCCTCAGAGTTATCAGACACTGCTCTGCCTACAGGAACATGGGGACAGCTGATGGGCAAGGAGAATGGGTCAATTGGCATAAGAAGTAGGAGCTAAGGAGAAGGCAACCAGCATGTTGGACACTTGCATTTGAGAGTCAAGGTTATCATAACTCCTGAAGGACTTCAAGGCCACTACGGTGTGCTGTCGCAAAAGGCTCCAAGAGAGAAAGTCTCCATGAATCGATGTGTGTTCTGTGCTGATGATGTATATTCAACAAAGCCTGGAGTTTTAGGGGAAAAAAAAAATTGCTTCTGCTACCATAGTTATCTAACTTTGGAAGCTCCTCTGGATATAGGCATACTACCCACCAGGAGAAAATCTAGATGAACTAAGCCTTCTTTCTTTTTTAAAGATTTTATTTATTTATTAATGAGAGACAGAGAGAAGCAGAGACATAGACAGACGGAGAAGCAGGCTCCCCTCAAGGCGCCTGATGTGGGACTCGATCCCCAGACCGGCATCACGCCCTGAGCCAAAGGCAGATGCTCAATCGCTGAGCCACCCAGGCGTCCCTGAACTAATAAGCCTTATCAGGGGCTTCTGGGTGGCTCAGCGGTTGAGTGTCTGCCTTTGGCTCAGGGCATGATCCCAGTCTGGGGATCGAGTCCCACATCGGGCTCCCTGAATGCCTGCTTCTCCCTCTGCCTGTGTCTCTGCCTCGTTCTCTGTCTCTCTCTCTGTCTCTTCTGAGTGAATAAATAAAATCCTAAAAAAAAAAAAATAATAAATAAGCCTTATCAAGCCTTAACTTGGGAGTCTTAAGCACAAAATATCACTGTAGCAGATGGGACAGGCATGATTAGCTACAAAGAAGATACCTGTCTGTATATACTGCTCAAGCTGGTGAAGTGGGACCTACTGCTTACCTAGTAGATGCACAAAATACTTCTCAGGATTTGGATTAGAATGCTACGTCATAAAAAAAAAAAAGAATGCTATGCCATGCTGGAGTTGGCAAAATAATTACCCTCCAAAGATGCTATCCCGTCATCCCCAGAACCTGTGAATAATATTATTCACCGAATAATATTATTTGGCCAAGGGGACTTTGCCGAGGTAATTAATGTACTGCCCGTAAAACAAGGAACTTATCCTGGATCCAGAAAGGCCCAACCCATTCACACAATTCCTTAAAACAGAGAACATCCTTCATCTGGAGCCAGAGACATGCAGCAGAAGGGAAGTCAGAGAGATCTGACTCAACTGCCCATTGCTAGAGGCGACGCTCCACGGAGAATATGAATGTGGGTAGATCTAGGAGCCAAAACTGACCCAAGGTGGACAGTCAGGAAGGACATGGAGACCTCAATCCTACAACTGCAATAAACTGAATGAGGCCGACCAGTTGAAAGACCTGGAAAGCAGATCACCGTGAGGGCCTCCAGAAGGGACCACAGCTGCCTTCCCTACACCTTGATTCCAGCCTTGTGACTGACGCAGAGGACCCAACTGCACGACCCTGTACCAAGGCTTCTGACCTGCAGAACTGTGGGATAATATATGGGTTAATTTAAGCTGCTAAATTTGATGTATTATGATAGCAGTAGAAAACTAGTATGTTCGTGCTAACTTGCAATATCGCTAAGAATTTAGATAGCATCAATAAACTTCTGATGTCAAGATAATAGAAAATTTTTAGGCGCTCACAAAAGATAATCTGAGATCTATTTTATTTCACCTTGAGTACTCCACTGACTTGAACAGAACAATGAGTACTGAACACAGTTTCGGATGACAAAGACAACTTGATAGCTCCTTACAGGCATGATTTGGTAATAGACACCAGGTAAGCCATTTCCTGTGAAAACTAGACAATAAAATCAAATTTTACGTGTAATTAAAATGATAAAAAAGGATAAAGACCTGGAGAAGTATGATGTAAGTGGGTAGTATATGAAAAAAAAAAAATAAGTGGGTAGTGTATGATACCACTGGTAACAGTAGATGATGGCCTTCGAGATCTCCTAAGAACGCTTTAAACCAATAGAGGTTATTTTAAAAGTCTTCCTGAACATGGTGAGATCACCCTGCGACCTTTGGGGAGCATCGCTGCTGCGTCTACACACGCACAGCTGCCTTGGGCACCTGTCGGATCCCCAATCTGAGAAGGGCCTCCCAGGTCCCAGAAGTTTGCCACAAGAGCCTCGCGAACCAACGATCACCAAGCAAGACAATTTATTAGGCATCTGGCGCTACATCTCGCTTCTCAACCACTAGAGCAGCATCTATACTCCAGCGGGGCCCCCGCGTTGGTTCCCCAGGTCAAATGGAGCCCCCGCTGCGTCCCTCCCAACTGAGACATCCTCTCCAGGAGCGTGGCCAGAATACCAAAATGCATTCCTAAAATTTGAGTCCAAGAGAGTTTTAGTGCCTCCTCCAGCACCTTCTCCACTTTTACAACCCCCCAAATAACTCCCGGGAAACGACTGCTTTACTGTCCTCTGCCCATCAGTTTCCTGCAAGTAAAAGTTAGGAAGTGTGCAGGGCCAAAGGGTGGACAGGCAGTTGAGGATACTTTATGATGCCGAGCATGTCAGATTGGAAGCTTCATGGGTTTTAAACGCACGCTGCTGAATGACTCTGCCCTCGGACCTGATCTTTGTAGCCCAGCAGTCTTAAAAAGGAGGGCAATTACCGCTTCATCATGTTCAGGGATATAGATGATTTGTCTCCTTTTATTATTTTCAGTGATTTAAAGATCCGGAAGGAAGAACAAAAATAGATATTTTAAGCAAAGGCAAGTGCGAATGATGAAAATCAGTTGCAAAACGTAGGGAAGACACGAATTCCCTCACACTTGACATGAAAGCAAACACACAATTTGCTCTTCTGTGTGCGACTCTTCATTCATTTCCACAGGCGTTTTTGAGGTTGGGTGGGAGCAGGTGGTCCATGATTAAAGCTGAATTCCCAGTAATTTCAGGTACAGAAAGAGGGCAGTGATGGAAGGGCACCACACGCTCTCCGGCTCTACACAGAAGATTCAGAGATACACGGTGGTGAACTTCTAGAGCGTGTGATAAGCGAGGCAACGGCATCATCACCTCCAAGTGTTGATGGAAAACCAAGGCATTTTTTTTCTGTATATGTTTATTTTCCATGAAAATCCAGGAGTAATTTCAGCCTAGAATATTCGAAATCAGAATTTGTTGGGATTCTATGTGTCTGGTGTACGTTTGTGTGTCCAAGATGAATGTTTTTATTATTTCATGTCCGTCTTACTCATGTCTGTGAATGTGATTTGGGGCAATCTTATTCAGTTTCTGAGTTTTCCAGCTTCGTTTCTTTTTCGTGTGTTGCACATACTGAGTCCACTGACGGAATAGCTTTGTATGAAACTCATATTCCTCCAAGGATTATAAAGGGTCCATATTACATTGGAAAAATCGGTCACAGAATACACTGTCAAACGAAATGAAAATATGAACTGCTTTTGAAATAATATTTAGGCATGTAGTACTCTTCTGAAACCATTTACAACAAATGTGAAGCAGAAGGCATTAAGTACCAATCTAAAATGATTTCTTCTAGAAGAAAATGTTTTCCATTGTATTTTTGTCTATTTTATTTAAAATTAATTTTAATTTTTTTAAATTCTTTTTTTAAAATTTTTATTTACTTATGATAGTCACAGAGAGAGAGAGAGAGAGAGAGAGGCAGAGACACAGGCAGAGGGAGAAGCAGGCTCCATGCACTGGGAGCCCGATGTGGGATTCGATCCCCGGTCTCCAGGATCGTGCCCTGGGCCAAAGGCAGGCGCCAAACCGCTGCGCCACCCAGGGATCCCTAATTTTAATTTTTTTTTAAAAGATTTTACTTATTTATTTGACAGAGAGAATGAGAGCGAGCACAAGCAGGGGGAACTGCAAGCAGAGGGAGAGAAAGAAGAAGTACAGTCCCTGCTGTGGGGGAAGCCTGATGTGGGACTCGACCCCAGGACTCTGGGATTATGATCTGAGTTGAAGCAGATGCTTAACTGACTGAGCCACCCAGGAACCCCAAATTTTATTTAAGGTATGATCAAAATAACTTCCCACAAAGAACAGATTGCACAACTCAGTTTTCCTAAGGTGAGATCCTTAGTAAGTGGCCTCTACCTTCCAAGGAAAAGTGAGTAGCCAAAGCGGCTGTCGGAATCCATCTTCACTTGTGGACCTTTGACTTCTTGCAGCCGGATTCTCACAGACTAACCCTTTCTCTGCAATGATGCATTGCCTCGTTAGCCAGAATAGGGTCTACTATTCACAGATTTTGACTCGACACCAATTTACATTTTCTCGCTTGCATGTGAATTTGAAAGGATTTCAGATTTGCAGCTCAACATTGAGCTGAGACTCTTATGCTAGATAAATCAAACTTGTTAATGGAAACTAACATATTCACATCAAAATAGAAGAAACAGAGTTTTTTGGGGGAAGTAAGTGTCTCTTCCAAAACAAATAAACCATCAGGTTACCAGTGCCCATGCAAAGGAAATACATGTGTGTGTGTAAACTTTAAGGTCATTTATTGGTTTTATTATAAAGGCTCTTTCCCCTTTTCTTCTTTCTTTTCTTTTCTTTTCTTTTCTTTTCTTTTCTTTTCTTTTCTTTTCTTTTCTTTTCTTTTCTTTTCTTTTCTTTCTTTTCTTTTTTCTTTTCTTTTCTTTTCTTTCTTTTCTTTTCTTTTTTCTTTTCTTTCTTTTCTTTTCTTTCTTTCTTTTCTTTTCTTTCTTTTCTTCTTTTTTAAGAAAAGGACTGCGTGTTGGACAGAGAGAGAATCTTAAGTAGACTCCACATCCAGTGTGGAGCCTGTTGCAGGCTCAATTTCCCAACCCTGAGATCATGATCTGAACCAAAATCAAGATTCTGGTACTTAAACAACTGAGCCACCCAGACACTCCTATAAAGGCTTTTTAAAGAGTGTTTTAGGTTCACAGAAAAATTAGGAGGAAACTACAGAGATTTCCAGTATATCTCCTGCTCTGCACATGCACAGCCTCATTATTACCTAAAGTCCATAGTTTGCATTGGGGTTCACTCCTGCTGTTTTACAATCTACAAATTTGAGATAATTTATCATAATTACTTTTTACATACAATTATCAGTCACTATCCGTGATAGTTCTTGTTTTTGCTATTATTTTTAATCAGTGCATCAAATATACACCTGTATTGAGATAAACTGAAGTAGATGAAACTGCATAGGCTTAAACGTAAAATTAAATGAGTTTCAATGTGTATACATACCCTAGAAACATCACCCCATTCAAGATGATAAACACAATCATCACCCCAAAAGTTTTTAGTGTTCCCTTTTAACCCATTCTTTGCACAGTCTCCACTCAACTTTACACTATTCTCAAGTCAACCCTGCCTCTATTTCTGTTACTATAGATTAGTTTGCATTTTCCAGAATTTTTGTAACTAGAATCTAGTCTACACTATTTTTTGGCCTGACCTCTTGTATATAAATGCACAATCATTCTGATTTATCCATCTTGTGTATATATTCTTGATTCATTTTTATTATGAGGGCCATTCTATTGGGTGGACATTACATAATTTGGTTATCCATTTACCGACTGATAGACATTTGAGTTGTTTCCAAGTGTTGACTTGAAAGAATAAAGCTAATATAAACACCTATGTACAAGTTTTTGTGTGGCATATTCTTTCACTTTTGTTACCTCCTAGGTAGGGCTATAAAGCAGTTGTATGTTAAACTTTTTAGAAGCTTCCTATTTTCTAAAGTGTTATTCTATTATATATTTCAATCAGCTCTATATGAGATATCGGCTGCTCCGTATCCTTGTCCACACTTGCTATAGTCAATGTGTAATTTTAGCCATTCTAGTGGGAGTATGGCAATATCTGACTGTGCTTTTAATTTTCACCCCCCTAATAATAAAGGCTGTTGAATAATTTTCACATGAGGGTGCATGAGGGGCTCAGTAGGTTAAGCGTCTGACTTTGGCTCAGGTCATGAACTTGGGTCCTGGGACAGTGCCCCACAACAGGCTCCCTGCTCAGTGGGGAGCTTGCTTGTCCTTCTGCCCCTCTCTCTGTTTGTGCCCTCTCTCTCAAATAAATAATATCTTTAAAATTTTTTTCTTTATTTTTTTTTCACATTAATTTGTCACTTGTTACCTTCTTTAGTGAATATCTGTTATTTATTTTTTTAAAAAACATTTTTAAAATTGAAGTTTTGTCGTCCTATTATTAGATTGGAAGAATTATTTATAGTTTCTAGATAATGATCTTGTTAGATATGTGGTTTGAAAAATGTGTTTCATTTTGTAGTTGCCTTTTCATTTTTTAATGTTATTTTTTGGTAAATGAAAGTATTGATTTTAATGAACACCAATTTCATTTTTTTTTATTTTGTAATTGGTGTTTTTATGTATATTAAAGAAAACTTTGCCAGTACAAGGTAAGTAAAAAAATTAACTCTTTATTTTCTCTTAAAATTTGGATAATTTCAGCTCTTAAATTTAGGTCAAGGATCAATTTTGAGTTAATTTTACCCCGTGGTGTGTTATAAGAATAGAAATATAATTTTTTATTTTGCCTATGTATATCCATTTGTTCCAATACCATTTGTTGAAAACGTCATTCTTTCTTCATTGCATACCCTTAACATCTTTGTCAAAAATCAATTGACCTAATGTGCTATTCCTTGACTCTTTTTCCTATTCCATTATTCTGTATATCTATATACAGACACATACCCCACTGTCTTTATTACTATAGCTTTAAAAAAACTTTTTAAAATTAGATGTAAATTCCCCAGCTTTGTTCTTTAAAAAAAATAGTTTTGGCTACTCTAAATACTCTTTATTTCCATATAAACTTATAAATCGGCTCTTGAATTTTGTTAAGAAGTCTCGGAGGATTTCACTTTGATTTGTATCTATCCATAGACCAATTTTGATAACATTAACATCTTTTATTTCTTTAACATGACCAACTTCTCTATTTGTCTTCATGACATGTCTCTCATGAAAACTATCATTTTCAGTGTACAGATTTCATGCATCTCTTATTAGATTTACCTCTGACATATTTCATAGTTTTGTTGTTACTATAGATATTGTTGAGGCTATTGTGAATTTTTTTAAGTTTTAACTTCCAATTATTTGTAGCTAGTTTATTGAAATCAACTGAGTTTTGTATAGTTGGCATAATATCCTGTGTCCTTACAAAACTTAGTAGTTTTAGTAGCTTTTTGTTTTCTTTTCTTGGGTAGAATTTTTTAGGATGATAGTGTTGTTTGCAAATAAAGACTATTTTGCTTCATTTCTAATCCGTATGTCTTTCAAATTTCTTTCTTGCCTAATATATTCGATATATTGATAAAGGCTTATTATATAGATGACATTTAGCAGATGGCAATGCCTCTCCTATATCCTGGTTGCTGAGATTTTATCACCCTTGTATATGAGAAATATTATTTATATTTATATATAATGCATTTATTTATATATTATTTATATATATTATTTTATTATTCATATATAATTATAATTATTTAAATATAATTATATCTATTTTAGTAAAATTATCATATTTTGCTAACTTGTTTATTTTGTAATTAAAATTTATTAAATATTATATTACATTTTCTTATATATATGGAGAGTTGGTACTTCTTTCAAAGTGTAGAGAACTGTAGGAATTATCTAGTATAAACCATACATTTAAATATTAGTATCATGATTTCTACTTTGTTTAAATGACTGTCTCACGGTCACTCAGTAATGCAAAGTAAATACAAAGATTTCCTTCCCTTTTCATTTTTTCTTTTCTTTAAAGTACAATAATAATATTTTTGAATTTCATTTTCAATCTACATTTCAATCTACTAATATACAGTATACATTAAATGGGAAAATATGAACAAATCTTTGCGAATTAAAGAATGCTAATATAAATTCATTTTATTTTTTATTTTTTTTATTAAATTTTTTTTTAATTTTTATTTATTTATGATAGTCACAGAGAGAGAGAGAGAGAGAGAGAGAGAGAGAGAGAGAGGCAGAGACATAGGCAGAGGGAGAAGCAGGCTCCATGCACCGGGAGCCTGATGTGGGATTCGATCCCAGGTCTCCAAGATCGCGCCCTGGGCCAAAGGCAAGCGCCAAACCACTGCGCCACCCAGGGATCCCTAAATTCATTTTAATGAGTGAAAAGTAATTTTTCTTTTAAGCATTATACTGCATATGAGCACGTTCATAAATATGTATTTTACAAGTATTAATGAGATTTTCTGTCAACAGAAGAGGTAAAACTTAGGTGCCAGTAATATAAGTAAAGTTCTATAAAGTTCCTTTTGCAATAGCAATGCAACATTTTTAAAGCAGTTCCATTTTGTATAATTTACAAGAGATAGGTAGAAAATATGCTACCTTGAAAAAACATTTCAGTATCCCAGTGAAGCATGAACTTAGTATCCAGAGAGCTGCAACCAAGTTTTCAGTGGTTAATGACCTCTGAAAAACTGGACAACTTAACTCTTATGTCTGGGCTTCATTTCCTTTATTCCTTAAATATAGGTGTTAAATGATTTTTGGTTCAAATTTTTTGACCTCTGATTAGGCTGACCGTTTAAGAATATACATTAATATTTTTTTTTTTGAAATGTACTTCAATAGTTAACTAGGACACCTGGGTGGCTCAACGTTTGGGCACCTGCCTTTGGCTCAGGTCGTGATCCTGGGATCCTAGGATCGAGTCCTACATCGGGCTCCCTGCATGGAGCCTGCTTCTTCCTCTGCCTGTGTCTCTGCCTCTCCCTCTCTCTGTCTCTCATGAATAAATAAAAAAATCTTTTTAAAAATTTTTTTTAAAATAGTTAAACTCTGTGTATCTCCAACCAATGTGGTTGTGTCAACATCCATTAGCTAAATTCCCTTCGATTGTATGAGAAAATGAAATATTTTTTTTTCTTACCAAGTAGTCAGTCCTTTGATTTAAATCTAGGTGAATTAAGTTAAATACATAATTTTAAAAATCAGATGATTTTCCTGTTGGCTATTATCATCTTTTAGGGAGGTCAATTAGCTAAAGTCTAATTGAATCAGTTAATACCATACACTTTTTTTTTTAAGATTTTTTTTAACTTATTCATAGAGACACAGAGAAAGAGGTAGAGACACAGGCAGAGGGAGAAGCAGGCTCCATGCAGGGAGCCCGATGCGGGACTCGATCCCGGAACTCCAAGATCAGCCCTGGGCTGAAGGCAGGCGCCAAACCACTGAGCCACCCGGGCGTCCCCTACTTTTACTTGTTAATTATGAATAAATCAGCAACAATGATCAGGGAGACAATTTAAAATTACTGATTCCCTGAACATTTTTGTTTGCATGTAACTAGATGTACAAATTCCCCAGTAAACAAAGAAGTAAACAAACAAACAAAAAAGCAAAACTCAAAAACTCGTATCACGAGTTCCTAACAGTACTTTGATTACTGCATGCTATTTTCTTACAATTAGCAAAATAAATGGTTTGATGTCGCGGGGATCTCTACAAAATAGTTTGTGTCATTTAGCACATTCTTTACTACCATTTTGTATTAGTAAAAACTCACATTATTACAAATGTTCTTAAGACAAAGCAGTAATATTACATACATTTACTATGCAGATGACATGAAGCTCCCCTAAAAGCTATCTGGTTAACTGAATGAGTCTACCACTTAACAACAGCTTTGGCTTTATTAATACTGTCTAATATATTTTGTAGTACATAAAATACATCCATTTTATTCCCTCCCTAGATCCTATAATAACAATTTGGTATTGGACAATCAAATGCCATTGAAACAGTAGACCCCAAATAGCCCTCTGAGGAGACATGTAAAGAAAATAATATTGATTATGTAAATTAATTTTCATTTTTTCCCCTAATGGGTAGCCAAGGAACAGTCATTACAAGAGTTCTTTTCCAATTTCTACAGAGCCAGGGGATGGGTGTGTAATCTGAAAGTGGTTATGAAAGAATTTGTCCTGCAAATTAGAGGTTGTTTGAACATATTCCTCTGTATGAGTTTATAGTTGGCTTGGCAGGGATGTCTGTGGCTATAGGAGCCTACTAGTATCGTGTGTGTGTGTGTGTGTGTGTGTGTGTGTGTGTGTGTTGTGTTAGATTAAGTTGCTGGTCTGGAAAATCTAAATTATAAACAGTCACATATGCACCTCAAGTTAATGGTGAACAGTAGTCTAAGAAACCTAGATTTACAGTGTCCATTACTGCTCTGGATGATCCTGTGGAATTTAGATTGCCAAAAGGTGACTCACAAACAAAATAGACACCAGAAAACAGAAAAAAGTTTCCTAGAGAAACGCTTATTAGAGAATAGGAAGAGCAAAGAAGGTTAGTGCCCAGTCAAGCCCATAAAGGAATCACCGTTAACTCTGTGTAGGCTTCAGCTGGGTTTATGGGAAATGTCAGATTTAAAATTCAGGTTTTAACTTTTTTCTATTTCAATTTATAATTCTTTTTAGTGAACCTAACCCTTTATGAATACCTGACATGTCCACAAAGCACTGTGTGTCAGCTTTGTGGAAAATCAAGGAAAGGCTACGGGAAGGGAAACAAAGTACGGCCATCAATCAACCTTTGTGGTTTCATACTGAGGGAGATACATGCAATCATAATGACTTGAAAAAAGAATTTGATCCTACAGTAGGGCAGGAATAGCAGGAAAGATCACAGAATGTGGGACAACTGTTCTTATAAAAACAACTGCTCTACCTTTAAATTCACTCTGCAAAAATATACAAAAATTCATGTTCTTACTATCTTTCAGGATCTTTATATTACCAGTTATGCACAAGCATGAAGTAGTTCTCAAACATTATTTTTGGCATATTTCATGTTAAATTAAAAGGTTCAAAGAGAGATCAAGAGTCAAAGACAGCCAAACTTCCAATTAAGCAAAATGTATATATTTGTTTTTTAAACTGGAAAATATTGTTACTTATTTTTTTTTTTTATGTCTGATAACACCAATGTGGACTTCTATTCACTGATAGGTTTCTTTTAAAGACAGAAAAAATGCGGGCAATTTCCAGATTTTTCTGAATTAACTACTTCATTATATGCTTTATAACTTTAAGTTTAAAAATGGCCAAATATAATGCACTTAAATACAACCATTACGAGCAATCTTAGAGATCAAAAAGGACCAACCCCTTTTTGACTTTCAGTGATATTCCTTTTTTGGAACCTATGATGAACAGATGAACATATAGATTTAGACTGAATAAAAAATGAGAAAACTAGGTTTTGCCAGTTTTCTCAGTAATCATGCATATAATTTTTAAAGAGGAAGGTCATTATTTATCTGATAAAAATGTGTTACAGACTTTTTCTTGTTATACCAAATACATGACTTACAAACTATATTTTCTGGACAACACTTAGTTTTCTTCTGAGTGTCAATTTTATCTGAGAAAATAAGAGAGAGATGGTCCATTAAACAAGGTTCTTGTGTTCAGAAGTAGCCATTAACCTCTAAATAATTCCAACAACGCATCAACTTATGTTGCTGGCTTTTGAAAACCTAAAAGCTTTTATAACGCATGTAATTTGGCTCAATAATTGTGAAATAATAGCTCAAAATATACTTAATATTAACTTCTGTCAGTGACAAAATAAGAAGGGTCAAGCATGAACATGGGGAGAGGATGTTCATTCACTCTTCCAGATAGCACACTGGAAAAAAGAGTATTATATGAATAATGGTAAAATAAAAATAAAAAAGCTGACAGTGGAACTGATCCAGAGACAAAGATAATTAATATAATAAACTGTGATCAAAGTATAGCTTGTATTATGCCAAAACATATCAAAATGAATAAAAATATAGTGGGAACACTTAACTGAAAGATAACCAAATTAATTGGTGTTGTTCAAATTAAAGTAATAATGCTTTACCTACTTGGAAAATTATATACAAAATCAAAACTGTTTGGCCTAACACAACATTAAACTACAAAATAAGCCTTTGATTATTTGCAAGTTCTTGATAATACTTAAAACACTTCACTTGAAAAAATTCTTGTTTATTTGCATATTTTGTTTAAATCACTTGCATAATTTCCTTAATGGTATAAGTTGCAATCAAGCTCTTTTATAAGTGCTGTATTATTTTTAAAATTTACAGAGAGTAGCATTCTTCTCCAAATTTCATTCAAGGCACTATTTGTATAGGGAAATTCCAATAACGCTATTCATCTTATTTATATGCATGATTTTTAAGCTTCAGTTACTGAAAATGTGTTGACATGACTATGTGTTGAATTGTATCCCTCTCAAATTTATATGAGATAAACCCCCAGTATCTGAAAATGTGACCTTATTTGAAAACAGGATTATTGTAGATGCAATTAGTTGCCAAGAGGTCATTAGGGTGGGCTCTATCCATTATTAGTGATGTCCTTAGAAAAATAAAGCATTTGGACACAGACACATGCATCTAGGGAAAATGCCATTTGAACATGAAGTTGGCCATCTATAAGCCAAGGAGAGAGACCTGGAAGAGATCCTTCATTCAGCTCTCAGAAGGAACTAACCTTACTAAAACTTGTAGTTTTAGACATCCAGGATCCAGAACTGTGAGACAAAACATCTTTGTTGTTTGTGGAATTGTTTTGGTAACTCTAGCAAACCAATACAATTTGTTTATCTCACTTTATGCTTAAAATGTTCATTACTGATTTAACTGCCAAATTTTCTATGCACCCAGTCCAACCAATTTTACAAAGCTGAATTAAATGGGGAACAATTATAAATGGAGAAGGGCAAGGGCAGGAATCGCCTCAGAGCCCAGTGCTACTAAGACTGACCCAGAGTCAAAGATTCATCCTTAGATCCGGGCAAAAATAGGGTGTCCAAATGTAAAGGAAAGGGAGGATAGGCATAGGATTATTTTTATATTTTTAAAGATTTTATTTATTTATTTATTTGAGAGGGGGGAAGAGGAGAGGGGTAAGAGGAGAGGGAGAAGCAAACTCCCCTCTAAGCAGGGAGCAGAATGCAGGATTCAATCCCAGGACTCTGAGATCATGACCAGAGCTGAAGGCAGATGCTTAACCAACTGAGCCACCTAGGTGCCCCACCATGGGAGTAGTTTTAAACAAGTAAAAAATATATCTGGCCTCTGTTTAATATTTAAACGTGTATTTAAAACCTAATTAGCCAAACTAGTATGCTTACAAAACAAAAAACAAACAAAAAAACCAACTGGATATAATTGGACTCCACAGAAACAAGAAGATTGTTGTCTGGTATTTTTTGTAGACTACCCTAAAACTTAAAGAATTTCAAAATTTAAGTTCCAAAGACAAATCAAGGACAAATAATCCTAGATAGTAATTAGGATGTCTAAAATAAGATAACATCCCTTTTAGGCTTTGATGGATAATATCCTCAATGCATATAAAGGTTTAAGAAGAGTTTTAAATTGTACTATCTAATTTGATTATTATATTTTCATTGAATAAACACATCAAGTCCTACTTCAACTTCCATGTTTCATGTAGAAAACAAACCAAAACAACACCGTACACACACAAAAACACCATTCACAAGAAGATAAATTAATTCTTCTCAAACCAAGAATAATAAGAAGCAGGGCTAACAGATGATTCTAGTCTTTTGTTTTAATTTCCATGTTATTTACACTATATCATAATTACTGGTCCACACAGTAGAGCCACGTCTGTGCAATTATTTTCATAGATATTGCATCAACATTAATTTTACACCCAAATTATTATACTGAATTTGATATATTTTGAAATTCAGTCATTGTTTCATTCATGAAATATGTATTCAGAACACATTATCTACTTAGATAGCGTGGTGCCTCTGACCCCAAAAGTGTCTACATTCTAATCCACAGAATCTGCAAATATGTTAGACTACAGGGCAAAGGGGAATTTAGGTTACAGTTGGAATTAAGAGTACTAATCAACGGACCTTGAGATGGGAAAGCTATCCTGGAGTATTTGGGGAGGAGCAATGTAACCACAAGGGTCTTTAAAAGTGGAAGAGGTAGGTAAAAGGGAGAGAACCAGAAAGATTTCAACTTGAGAAAGGCTTGACCCAAAGTTGTGGGCCTTGATGACAAACAAATGGAGCTATACCTCAAGCAATGTGACTGCTTTGAGAAGAAGGCAAGAAAACCGATTCTATTCCAGGATGCCCAGAAGGGATACAGCCTTGGCAATACACCTTGATTTTAGACCAGTGACACTGAGTGAGATTTTTGACCTATCATTTTGTAAGATAATCAGGTTGGGTCCTTTCAAGCCTATACGTTTTTGTTGTTGTTGTTGTTCCTTATTATGGAAGCAATAGAGAGCAAATACAGATAATATCCCTGACCAAATGGATCTTACAGCCGTAGATTCTCTATGAATCTATTCCATGTAAGTGTAATCATCCGATATTTGTTTTTTGGTGGCTGGCTTATTTCATTTAATAATATTAGAACATTTTCATGGTCCACCCATTTGCAGGATGTGTCAGTGTTTCCTTGCTTTTTGAGGTTGAACAATATACCCCATTGTACATAAATACCACATTTTGTTTATGCATTCATTCATCAATAGACACTTGATTGCTTCCACCTCTCCTATTTTGAATAATGCTATAATGAACACGGGTATACAAATTCTCTGCAGTCTCAACTTTCAACTTTTTTGAATATATGCCTAAAAGTGGGATTTCTGGATTATAGGGTAATTTTATGTTTATTTTCTGAGGAGTACCTACCATTTTCTATAGCAGTTGTGCCATTTAGATTCCCACTGGCAAATTTCTCATTTTTCCACATGCTTGTTGACATTTATTTGCTGTCTAGTTTTGTTTTGTTTTATATAATAACAATCCTAATGAGTGTGAAACCCACCCTTCATTGTGGGTTTGATTGGAATTTCCTAAAAGATATATATACATATATATACATATATATATCTTCTTTAGAGAAATATCTATTTGGGCATTTTACCATTTTTTTAGTTAATTAGGTCATTGTTTTTTTGTTGCTGTTGTTGAATAGTTGGATCTCTTTATATATTTTGGATATTACTTCTTATCAAATAAATTATTTACAAATATTCTGTACCATTCCCTGGGTTGCCTTTTCACTTTTCTTACAGTGTTCTTTGATGAAGTCCAATTTACTGTTTTTTTCTTTGTTCTATCATATCCAAGAAATCATTGCCCAATCCAATGTCATATGCCTTCCCCCTCTTTTCTTCAAATATTTTTTATAGTTTTACTTCTTACTTTTCAGTCATTTTTTTTAATGTACTGTAAGGTAAGGATCCAGGTTCTGTTTGTTTGTTTTTTGTATATGGATACTCAGTTTCCTGAATACTATTTGTTCAAAAGACTATCCTTTACCCATTGAATGGGTTTGGTGTTATGTTGCAAATCATTTGATCACGTATGTGAGAGTTTGTTTCTGGGCTCTCCATTCTATTCCATTCTATGTCTGTCCTTATGTCAGGGCCACCTGTTTTGACTATGTGACTATATCTTAAGATTTAATATCAGAAAGCATGAGAATGCCAATTTTCTCCTTTATCGAGAGTATATTTGGCTAACTTCCCTTGAAGTTTTCATGGATTTTTCTATTTTTGCAAGAAACACAACACTACAAAACAAAAACTCACTATCAGGATATTAATAAGAATTTCACTGCTTCTATAGATCACTTTGGATAGTACTGACATCATAATTATATTAGTCTTTTAATCCATGAATATGGAATATCTTGCAGATATATTTTAAATCTACCACATTTGCAACTTCTTTCTCCATAATCTCAGAAATGTTTACAAACAAAGAATAATACAAATATAGTTTGCTTTTAAAATTGTAAATGCACAGGTTGCTTTTTAAATGGATAGATGAGTATAACAAGATTCACAAGTTTTTCAAGATGAAGAATTATGCTGTTGCGTCTGAGATAATGTTTTAACTGGAGCTTAGTTTTCAAAAAAGTAGCAGACTTTCTGGAGTCAAACATTCTTCTTTTCTATGTTCTAGTAGGATGCAATATCTAAATTTACTTGGTAGCTTGCTGACAAATTTGAAACCATTTAATCTGTTATGCTCAACCAGGTGCAAATTCTTTCACTATTACAAGAATATGACAAGTACAAGGTTTTTTAAAAATTTATTCTGTTCCTTCACTAATAGATGCTTTGTTCACATTACAATCAAGAGATGTAAAAGCACATGGTCAGGGCTGCATAAGGAGTGAGCACATCATTGTGTAGACTCTTTTGGACAGTAACACTCTCTGAGAGTCCTATTTAACTAATTTAAGAAATCAATTAGCACCACAAACTCATGACTGTGGTTTAATTATGCATTCAACTGCTATAGATATATTTCTTGGCCCAATGAATTGATATGGTCAAAGCTAACACACTGTGTACCTTTCTTCAGTTATAATGTTGGGTGATGTTTTCTCTAACATTATAACATGGATTAGTAACAATAATGATCTAACTTCATTTCTAATTATATCTTTTTTTCTACTTATGAAAGTGTGATGAAAGATGAAAGGAAATCTCACACCAAATTCCACCATATATACCAACATTCATATAATACCACCTGGCAGTAAAGCAAGCATTTTCTTGACATTAGACATTCATCCATTGCTGATAGTATCTACAAAATACTATTTGAGGTCTCTGATCTCCAAGTAACCTAGTATCTACAAGAAACCTAATAGTTCTTGATCAAATTGGCACAAGTCCAGTTCTCAACACTCTGATATCATGTCTCAGCTAAAATTAAAAGAAAAAAATTTATTATGATAAATTTTTTCATAAAGCTTTTTCAATTTAAATATACTAACACTTTTAGAACCGCATCCCTTCTAAATGTAAGTATACTCCCTTGATTGACCCTGTTTCTATGGTGATAGTTACATACTATTAGAAACAAAGTTTAATAATTGTGGATATCAGTATTTTTCAAATAGCTGCCCATTTATCAAAAAATAAATAAATAAATAAATAAAAGGCCAAGTAACACAAATTATAAAATGAGTTATAAAATTAGGGATAGGAAATATCAGATGCAAGTGTTCTGACATTGGATCTAACAGCAAGACTGAGTAGTTTCTGGAGAAAAGAATGAAATTCTCTGCTAAAATGGCATAAAAAGTGGCCAAATAGGCTGGATTTTGAAGAATAATTTCAAATAGAATTGATAAATCCTACTATTTCCATGAGCTACAATAATGTCTCAAATATCCTGATATTTCAGCAAGTGATAACTTGATGACTCAAGTTTGAAACTAAAATATGAAAAAGTTCATAACTCTCAAAAGATGGAAAGATCACAGACTAAAGAAGCAGTATAACCTCACATGAAAATATTTTACTGGCACTGTTTATTTTGTACATCCATAGCTATATGAAAATGTGCTACTTTTAAGTTATAAAGTCTAGGAGTTCAGTGCTAATATAAAATCATTTTCAAACATGGTATTAATATGAAACTTCAGTTACAATATGGGGTGATAATAACAAGTAGCTATATAGAGGAATGGTGTGTATAGCACTTTCATTTGTTGTTTAAACATAGTTAAAAGGTGTTAAATATTTAATTTTAGATTTTTAGTTGAGTGCCAAAATATCTACAAAGGGTACGAAAATAATATGCACTTTTAATGAGACTTCACAAGAATAATATCCTTTATATAAGAGATGTGTCAACTCATAAGTAAAAAAAATCTCACTCAATATAGCAGTAAGATAAACTCTTGATATCAAAAGGAAATGTTACTACTTCATATATTATAGCAAAGATGCAATCTTTAAAAGAAATGTTAAGCTGTCACTTACATAGTTTTCAGAATGCTAATATAAGAGATTCTTATAAAAGATGATTCTAATAAAATAAATTGTGTCAATGGAAATGAATTGTACATATACCATTAAACACAGTCACTGGTTCAGATCTTTAGTTTGCTAAACTAATTTAGTTTGATATCATTTCAATGTCCATTTTTCATCAGTAAGAAAAAAGTTAATATATTTTTTTACTTGAGTTGCTCAAAAATTTTGAAACAAGTTGTTCACGACTTTTTTCCATTATCAAAAAATCTATTACATCACGTATATGAATTATTCCTACTATAATAGAAAGTCACAATAAGATTTCTAGGAGATAATGAGAATATTTTTGAATGTGAAGTTGAACAAAACAAGAATTGTCACCAATTAATTTATTTAGATGTCTTTTGTAAATCACAGCAAACTGGTGAAACGATTATTACCAATACTAATTTGGGATTGCAAAATGTATATATTCTAAGATTTTTTTCTAGAAATTGTCAGCCTTATCCTTTACCAAGTGTTTTAGGTCTCTTCTCTTAAATATATATGTATATTTTTTAAATCTACACCCTCTTAATTACTCAATTACCCTTGCTCAATCTCTAAGATTTATCAGTAGCAGATTGCAGCCTTGAGTCAGGAGTGTTCTGGCAAGTTTTTAAGAAAAGCACATCTCTGAGCTGGGGTTGGGTGGGATCAGGGGGCAGGACTGTGATTTTGTAGACATTGTGATCAAATGTCTATGGTGTAAAGGTTCCCACCTTTCCAGTTTCCAATGTCGTATCAAATTGATAGCAAAATTTCTGAAGATTCCCATCACTGACTTCAACACACCATTGATCGGATTAATCTACCAATCTTGTTTCTTAGCCACATTTGCTCTCAGCTTTCTAAGTGATCCTTCCAAAGTTAGGTCTGACAATTCCATGTTGCTGCTAGTGCTTTCTTTGCCTGTCACTATACAGATTATCTCAATTTCTTAATATTGTATTTGTGGACTTTCAAGCTCCAGCCCCTACCTCCCTCTTAAACTTCTTTTTTCACTAATTTCCTCTTTGCACTTACAGCTCCCTCAACTCCCACATTGTTTTTTTGCAATAGTCCCACAGCTCAGCCTTTGCTGATATGTTCTGCTTAGCAGAAAAGCCCCTGATGTCTTTGGCTTTCTCCTCCAGAATTCCTATAGGGAGGATACGCTTAATTCAGATTTTACCTCTTCTTAGAATCCATTCCTGAGAGTCGTCTCTTTTTGGTTGTGTTTTATACGAGTCACTTACTCCATGCCATATTATTTTGTAATTTTTTTTCTGCTTAATGTCCTAAAGCTGAGAAGAGAAACTTTCTTATCTATCTTCATATTTGTAGTGACTTGCCTTGATAATGTCACATAAGAGTATAACAAATGTTGGCTGTTGCATAAAAAGTTAATAATTTTAACTTGAAATATTAATCTAGATACGTAAAAATGTATCAGTGGATCATTGCACAGCTAAGCTTTAAACTACAAAATACTTCCATAAAATAAACCACACTTAATCTTCTTGGCCTGGCTTTCTTCTTTCTCTTGTCAATCTTTCTTCTCTGCCTTCTTTCTGATGTCTCTGCTTGTCTCTCCGTCTCCTTTTCCCCTCCCTCCATCCTACCTTATCTTGTTAATTTTTATTTTTTAGTTATTTTAGTGGGAAATGTTTAGAGCAAGTACAATATATCATCCACTAAAATGTTTAATTCCCTTATTTATTTCATACTATATTTCTGTCATTAAAGACCAGTTATAACCATAGTCAGAAGAAAGAGTAGTCCATCAATGTCCACCTGCCTGTGCAATAAATGTACATTACCTCTCGAGATGACCTGCAATCTGTAACTTGTGTAATGCTTGAAACATCATAGATTTTTTTTCCATCCTATCTGGTTACTGCCACCAAAGGTCTCTTTACATTACTTAAATGATGGGTAACAAGTTTACTGAAATTTCTTTCCTTTTTGGAACAACTTTCATTAGGATGAGCACATTTCCCAGTGAGTACATTGCAGATGATATGCCGTATTCCATGCCTCACAAAATCCTCAATCAGGCAGTTAAATAGCATTTGGTATAACGTCTCCTTTCCCTTCTTGTTAAAAAATTTATCTAATTTCAATCTATTTTTAAATTGTCACCTAAAAATATAATGAATATTCATTAAAATTTCAGGATAAATACCCTTTTCATAAGAAGTTATCATTCCAAAATTTACTAATGATGATAGTAGTAGATTATGCTAAATATTCACTCATCAAATAGCACTGCAGAGTTAGAGGTCTGTTATAAACTGAGAGAGTTGTAATAGAATATCTCTAAAAAATCGAAGTCCATTATCGAATAGAGTACAACAATCAAAAGATTGAACATTACTAAGCAGGGTGTCAGATATACAATTTATATAGGTAATATTCATCAAATTAGGGGCGCCTGGGTGGCTCAATTAAGCATCTATCTGCCTTTGGCTCAAGTCATGATCCGGGGCCCTGGGATCCACCCCTTCATCGGGCTCTCTGCTCATCAGGAAGTGTGCTTCTCCCTCCCCCTCCCCCTTTGCTCTTTCTCCCACCCCTTTGTGCTGGCTTGCTCTCTTGTATACCCTCTCTCTCTCAAATAAATAAATAAAATCTTTAAAAATAAATACTCATCAAATTAATTAGTTGTATACAAGTGTAAAAAATGGATGTATATTAATTTCTTCTGTCAATTCTTAAAATATTTGCTAAAAATTAATCTGTTACTCTTTTGGAATATCTATAAAAGGAATTGTCATACAAAATATCATACTGAATTACTATATGGTGTGTTAATAAGATATTTTGCACATGTCTTGTTAACATAAATGCTTACATATGTACGTGCATTTTTTTTTTTTATTGTGATGGTCCTGTGCACTACAGAATATTTTAGTAACTCCGCATTAAAGAATATTAGGTTATATTCAGTGTCCTACATTAAGTCTCCTAAGGTTCTCAGAGGTAAAAATACTCTAGCTGTTTTTATACTTTAAAAAAACTGAATGTAAACATTAATCCTTGTGGTATAAAAGGCTTTACTGAGTCCCTGGATGTGTTTCACTGCTCAGAGGTGAACTGAAATAACTCAGACTAGTAAGACCTTTAATTCTCAAACTGAACAACTTCTCACTGAAAGATATCCATTATTGGTGTGTTTGTTTTAAATCAGAGAGGAAGAAATTGTCCTTAAGAACTGGGGAAATATAAGGGTGCTAAATGTGGGCAGGGGACATAGGATTTAAATGATTCATTGATAACACGACAGTTGGAAGACACTGGCTTAAGGTAAGTGACATTAAATATGTTTTGTTGAATTCTGTTTTTATTTTATTATTATTTTTTAAAGATTGATATTTATTTGTTTGTTTGTTTGTTTGTAGAGCTAGACCATGGAGAGGGTCAGAGAGAGCATCCCAAGCAGCATCCCAAGCAGGCTCCATGATATTCCACAACCCTGAGATCATGACATGAGCTGAAATCAAGTGTTAGTTGCTTAACCGACTGAGCTGCCCAGGCGCCCCTTGAATTCTACTTTTAAACTAAACATCTTATTTATGTTGCATATGTAATTGTTGATTAGGAGGCTACATTTATTTTATAAGGTATGTATTTTTCTGGTTTCCAGAAAAATAGATATGAGCACTAAGTTTGCACTATGTTGTTTATTTACAACTGGAACATGTGCTTAACCTCATATTTAACTAAATTGTCAAATCAATATGTTGTACATTTGAAATTAATATAACATGGTAGGTCAATTATACATCAACAATAAAAAATAAATGAATGGAATCTGTAGATTTCCTGCATAGATGACAGGGTTGTCCCTGAATAAATACAGTTGTACTTATTAAAAAAACTGTAATAAAATTTAAAACAGATTTTTTTAACACTCTAATATTATATACTGTCCGAGACGGTAGTCAATGACTAGTCCAAATGAGAAATAAGATATGCTGTAAATGTTAGATTTTGAAACTTGATAGAAAATGTAAAGTATTTCCTTTATTTTCATATTGATGATGGGTTGTGATAATAATATTTTTGGACATAATAAAAAAATTTAAAAAAAATAAAAATAAAAAAAGGGGATCCCTGGGTGGCGCAGCGGTTTAGCGCCTGTCTTTGGCCCAGGGTGCGATCTTGGAGACCCGGGATCGAATCCCACATCGGGCTCCCGGTGCATGGAGCCTGCTTCTCCCTCTGCCTGTGTCTCTGCCTCTTTCTCTCTCTCTCTCTCTGTGACTATCATAAATAAATAAATAAATAAATTTTAAAAAAAATAATATTTTTGGACATATTGGGATAAAAAATGTTAATAAAATCAATTCCACTCATTTCTATCTTTTAAAATGTGGCTCCTAGAAAATTAAAAGTTATTAGGATGATTAACATTTTTTGTTTGTACTATACGTTAAATGGACAGTGTTGATCTTTAAAGAAAGAAATAATAGCTTGTGAATAGTAATAAATGGAGAGTTATGATTATAATTTCTATAATTATGGTAACTTCATACAATACAAGCCATTAAAATATGCTAAGCTACATTTGTTAATACTGAGATATGTTCCCCTACTTAAGGTAGAGTTAAGATAAATCTTGAGGATATAATATCAATGTCACATTTCATAAAATATGTGCATATGTGTATATCAAAGTGATTATAACTGAATGATGGAACTAAAATTGATTCCTATTTTCTCTTTTGTGCCTTTCTGCTTTCTTTAACTACAACAACAAAAATTGTCATTGTTAAAAAGGATATGGAATTATGGTAGTTAATGAAAGCAAAGTCTGTTGGCCAAACTTTTATTAATATGTGATTTGGCTTAAAATGTATTAAAATTTAAAAGCCATTTCTCTTGTTTTGATTCTTTTTTTTCTTATTTTTTTTTGAACAAGACAGGATAGATTCAAACTAATATTAGACACTCAACTTAAATCTTATGATTTTTATATGTTATTGATGAGGCCTACTTAAATTTCTTGTTTTATCTGGTTACACCCATGTAATCACTCTATGAAAGTGATAGAATTCTTATACAAGGGGTTCAGGCCTCTAGCTGGTTTTAAAAAAAATGTGATGGTAATAAAAACCACATATTAAATTATATTTAACAAAATTATATTTAATTGTATTTTGAGTACTTGCTTCCAAATCCTTGAATTAAAAACCAATGTTTTTAAAGATTAATTGCCTAAACATGTATGATTTCTTATATATATTTTTAAAAAGTACTTGATTTTATAGATCATAACATTCACTTTGCAGGTAAGTGCCTCCATAATGGGTCATTTGACGGAGCAGAATCCTATAAAGAAACGTTCTACTGGAAAATGTAAATGAAATGCATTCTCTAAGACTAACCTTGGGTAGGGAATTCAGACAACAGCTAATAATTAAAGCATGATACATTGCATTCAAATTGTTAAACTGTTGAACAACAATTAGCCAGCAAAAATTAAATCCCTTTAGTAGGGACACAGTTTGGAGATCTGACATAGATTAATTAATTAATTAAATAATTAATTTTTAAAACAGGTTCCATACCAACATGGGTCTTGAATTCATGACCCAGCTATAAGAGTCACATGCTCTCCTGCCTTAGCGGGCCTGGTGCCCCTGAGGTACTTTAAGTTCCAGTCAAGGCTTTGGTGCCAAGGTGCAGTAACTCTCTCATGCCTGAATGGATGAGATCTGGGGCAGCGTTGCAGCAGGCCATCTGCACAGGAAGGCTATTATGAAGAAGATGCCATGCAGATAGGGTTTCAGAACCACACAAGTGCAATGTAAGGCTCAGTTCAAGGAGTTTCTGAACAATCAGTATGAAGAACATGGAGTTAACAAAGCCAAAGTACCAATGAATTACAGAAATGATTTTGCAAGTCCGAAACAGCCCCAGGCACACACTATTGCTGAATACCATGTTGAAGTCAAGGGAAAGTAATTTTAAGTCAGATTCGCTAAGTTATGATTGACAAGATATGGTGCATGGTGGCTAAATAAGAATGAATAATCAATTTCATTTTATTGTTTCTTATTTCAATTTTATTTCGTGTCAGGAAAGGCCTGACTCTCAATATCTGTATGATGAAAAGAGTCAATATTTTAAAAAATAAATAGAAGGGTTTCACCTGAAATAAAAGAGAAGCTAAAATATCTAATTGTGTCTGCTTTTAGGAGCACCAAATAGTTAGGTCAGCAAGCAAAATTACCAGTGAGAAATCATGGCTAAAGGTAAAGAATAAACATAAAGGTGCACTAGCTACAAAAGATTAAGGTAATCTTAGCAATCAGGAAAGACAGGGTCATCTTAAAATGGAAAAAACAAAATTAAGGCTTTCATTCTTTTTAAAATTATAGTTCATTTTATTTTATTTTTTAAATTACAGTTTCAATTGGTATTGGCTTACCTGTTGTCTTTCTACTCACAATTGGTATGTAAAAATAATTCATTTTGTTTAGAACCAAAATTTGTCTTTTTGGAATATATGTCTATAGGGTGGGTCCAACAATCATGTTGGACAGTCCTTTCCCTATAAAGTCCAACGAACTTAGACAAAACAACAATAATATAAAGTGGAAATTACCTGTTAGTGAATGGTGCTAAGCTCTATACACCAAAACTGTCAGGGCATATCTATAAACTCTAACATAGAACATTATAATTATATAAACAAGTGAATTAATTTTTCAATCAAAGTATGTAGTAAAAGAGTTATTTTCCCAAAGTGACAAGCAATTAAAGTTGCTGCAACGTTTCTTATTACAGTGATCTATGTGTGAGGCTGTTCGATAGTAGCTACATCAGCGTCTAATATGGCATTTCCAAAACCAGTATGGGATTTTTTTTTTTTGTAAGGCTAAAAAGTAGAATGCTATGAGCACCATAGAAGCCCTTTTCTCATTTGTGTTCCCAACCCATCACCCTCTAATTCCTACAAAGGCAACCATCATGCTAACTACTGAAACCATGGATGAGTTTTACCTATTTTGGATTTTATCTAAATATATACTTGATGTATGCTTGTGTGCTCTGCTTCTTCACTCAGCATTTTTTCTGTTTCTTTCTTTCCTTTTTTACATTTAACCTCTTAATCGCCAGCACTTTTGCTTCTACCTCTACTTCTCTGCTGAAAATGCTGTGACCAAAGTCACCAACAACCTCCTTATTGTGAAATACAGTAGCCACTTATTCATCTGTCATATACTCTCTTGTTTTGAACTCAGTCATGGAAATTGCTGGTCAACAATTTCTTACTAAAATTTTATGATGATGTAGCCCTTTGGTTTACTTCCTACCAACCGTGTGGGTTTTTTGTTTTGTTGTTAAATTACTTAATTAATTTTGCATTTAACACCTTATTGCCCTTCTGCTCATCTCTTCTCTCTTTACATACTCACCTTGGGTACCTCATTCCCTGTCTGAGTATCAAATTTTAACTACCTGCCCTATATCTCTATTTGTAGTCCTGAACTCCCACTTGAGCTCTCGGCCATGATATTCTCCAACCAAAAATTTGTATGTGAATATGTCAGTATGTTGAAAATTTAACTCAGTATATGTCCTCAAGCTCACTTCTCTTCCTGTGTGCCCTACCTTAATGACTAGCATCATTGGTCACCTCGGTATGCAAGCTAGAAAACTGGACATTATCCTTGGCCCTATCCTCTCCATCCCATGCATATGGAATCATTCATCAGGTTTAGAGGACGCTGCTTGTAAGCTATTATCCAAATATGACCACTTCCCTGAATTATTACAATTGCTCCTTTAGTTCTGGCCCTATCACCTTTAACCCATATTACTGTAAGAATCTTAATTCTTCTCACTAAGCCCTGCTATTTTTCTCAAATAAATGTCTTTTATATACTAATGATCTAATATCTATGAATATTAACATAATATTCATATTTCATTACTCTGATTATTAGATGGTTCCAATAAGTAATATTTTTATTACAGCAATTGTGATTTCCTAGAAAATGATTTTTTCCTTCTAATGTCATTATCAAAACTATATCCCATTAAGAACTGTTTCATATAAAGAGAGATGACATTTTGAGTATAATCATGAATAGTTAGGCAATTTAAAATAATCATTCCATGTTTTTTAAATATTTTAAAATTTTAGAATTCTAATTACTTATTCTTTTTAAGAAAGGAGAGAGAACTATTATACAATTAGTTTCAATATAAATGCTCACAGTCGATGCATTATGTTTGCAAAAAACTAATTATTTCATGCCTAGTAGAAACACATATCTTTTTTTTGGAACTTTCCACACATAAAGACCATTTTGAATTGATAGAGATTTATTTAAGTGTGACATTAGAACTTGAACTAATAGAATACATACATAGCTTGAAGTACATCTATATGACTTTGGGAACTGCAACTCATAAGAATTTAATAGAATTTCAAGAATCTATCGGAATTGCAAACTCCTCATTTCATACAATTTTAAGTCTTAGCACTAGAGTCAAACGACTTATAATTTAACTCAGAAAATAAAGTACACAGAAAGCATTCTCCAAATGCTTTCTATTACTAAATAGCATCGTTTTTTGTTAGCTAGAAATAAAAACAATTAATAATCATATCATGGCACTTTATCACCTCAATTGAGTTTGACGGCAAAAATAAGTAAATGTAAACATTTATCTGAGTATCACTTTTGAAATTAAATGCCTCAATTCAGTGTATAGTCGTGTTGTTTGATGGCAAATCACTTGCATTTACCTATAGATTTAAGGCAAAAATGTAGTGTCCCATGCAAATCAAACAAACCCTTTAATTTAATTTTGAATGGGAAGAAAATAAAGCGATGTTTCGTTGTACATCAATTCAAGTCCTTGTGATTAATAATAGCACTGTGGACTCATATTTAATTCTATAAGAAACTTTTGCATTGAAAAATCTACACAGTTTATTGAAAATACTCAAGACAACAAAATGCCTGGTGAAAGGTGTTCACCATCTGACCAGAGGATTTAGTATTTCCACTAAGTATTCAAAACTATGTCACTGACCTTATTTAAAAATTATTTGATCCCATTAAATAGATCTCCAAGTTTGTTAACCAAACGAGGTATGATTTAGAATATTTGATACTCACACTGAGGATGTATTTTAAATACCTTTTTATTAAGGCCAAAAATTATGAAGAAAAAGATACCATTCAATGTCGATTGTAATATTGAAATAATTCATCCTATCCAAAAAGGAAAAGAAAAGGCTATTTTATAGAAAACCTTATAACTGCTGTAACAGCACTGTAATAGTGTTGATGATGTGTTTTTTTTTTTTTTTAACCATTAAACTTTTCTCGTTTGCCCATTACCTTTTGCTTTACTTTCTTCTATTTTATACCATGGCAGAAAGAATATTAAACTGGAACTCCAAAAATGTGTATCTACCAGCAGATAATTAATGGATCAAGAGAAGTTTGTGTGTGTGTGTGTGTATGTGTCTTTTAACTTCCCTGGACTTAATTTATTCCTCTGTACATTCATTTAGGGACTTTTTAGTTTTCTGGGATTTTTTTTTTTTTTTTAGGAACTATCTGGGGGAATCACTCTGTATGTTAAAAAAAAGATTATTTTTACACATACTAGATCTGTCATTTTTATCATTGTCTGAGATTATATATTCCTAAAGGAAAGAAAAACATTTTTTTAGGTTTTTAACTATCACAGCATTCTATACACATAGGTACTTAATACATGATTTTTTTTTTAAATAGATTGCTTTTCTCACTATTGTTACACATTTTTATTCATGATACTACCTTAGTATTTCCTAATATAGTGACTTTTTCAAATCATGCCATCATAAAAAGCCTGTCACTAAACTTCACAAAGCCAAAGTGCATTTAGTTATAAAGTATTATAAAGATGGAAAGAAAGAAATATATAAATATATATATATATATTTCCTAGTTTTTAGTATTTCATAGCATAGTGACTTTCAAATCACGCCATCATTAAAAGCCTGTCACTAACCTTCACAAAGCCAAAGTGCGTTTAGCTATAAAGTATTGTGAAGATGGAAAGAAAGAAATATATATATATATTTCCTATTCAAAAAGTATAAATACCTCTTGCTAATGCTGACACAATCCATACAAATTAATTCTGCTGTCTCTGAGGGATCATTGTATAGTTTGATGACCTGTTTCAATAAGTGCAACAGTGAAAATGTAATACTTTCCTGAAAATTGCTTGTTAAGACCACAAAGAATATTAAAATATTCCATATAATTCCAGCATTACTTAGAAAAACATTATCTTCTCTAAATGATTATATGAATACTATTTTATCATTGTTAAGGGATAGTTTTCTGATTATACAAAAAGAAAAAAGCTCATAATATGATTTCTGAGTGCCAAGTGCTTTCATTACCTAATATCTCTTTATGACTCAGAATATTAAAAATGCAGACCTTTCGTGTTATACATAATTTTGACCAAATGGAAGAAACATTACAATATTCATTAAACTCATTGCATTTACTATAAATAATTTCCATATAATTGTTGCCATATTACCTTCTAATAGTTAACCCAAATCATATAGATTCTTCCCATTCAACCTCAGGAGTTCTTAGTATAATTTAGCTCCTTCATAGACAATAGTTTACTATTTCTCTATTGAACGCTTTTATTGATGATACAAGATTTCTGAAATGTAAAATTTTCTTTATCAGAACGATATACTGATCTACCTTGCCTTCCTTAGCAACATCAAATCATATATCAAAACCCAGTATCATTTTTTCCCTGTGAGAGGTGCAAGCAACACTATTCTGGACAAGATTCTTATTTACTGATATTGCCAGGGATCATTATTCAGACTTTGCTGTGCTGTCATAAAAATAACACACTATTTATACATTATTTTTATGGTTTCAGTTTCTTGCTCCAGCGCTTCATCATCAACAATAATTATATTTTGAATAAGAATTCTACACAAACATCTATTTAATTATCTTATTGATGCTTGATAAATTGAATACCACTAAAAATATTACCTGCTTTTCCTACAAGTTCCAATTAATTTTAGGTAGTTAAATCCATGTATCTGCATTGTATGAGGGTGAGGGATGGGAGTTGGTAGGTTATACAGCTTATTTAATAAGACAAGTTAGTAAAACAGTAATAATAATTGGCATATTTTCATAGAATTTCACACCTGGAACAGATTTTTGCAGTTGAACTAGTTTCTGTAAATACCTTGATATGTCATGCACTTGAGTTCTTATTTATGCTATTATTTTTTGTCCAATTTCCCATGTCCTATTGCCTGAACCATATCCACTCATCCTGGAGACAAATGCAATTGATATCATCTTCAAGTCTCCTTGACTTCCCAAACTGGGTATTATACCCTCAATTCACTTAATATTTTATTTAGGTGTTTTTATGATGTTTAGTCCTTTTATCTTGCATACAGTGTTTATATAATAATATAAAAGGATGGTGTTAATATAAATATAAAACAATGCATATATAATCTCTTTCCTGAAAAAACATAGTATCTTTTTACCGTGAGCACACAAAATAATGCCTATTACAGAGTGAAGTTTAGTGGGAAACACATAGATTTCACAGTCCGACAAAGGTTTGATTATAAACTCAGCTATTTAGTTCTTAACTTCCCTGTGTTTCAGTTTCTTCATACAAATGTAGAATAATAATATTGCTTTCTTGTTATTTTTTAAAAATAGTCTCACCTTGCAACATACTTATAAGTGATTGTTTACAGAGTCATCCTGCCTTTTAATTTAATATGGAAATGCAATTTAATTAAATTTGAAGAATATACTGATAGAAGGCTTTAAAACCTGCAACTGTTTCACATGTGTTATTTTGCTTATACCAAATATTACATAACATATAATTTAATGTTTTAATATGAAATTACTATCCTTGTTTATATGAATTTTCAGAAATTTAAGTAATTCCCCGAATATCAGACCACTGATAGATGGCAGAGGCAAAATTCAAAAGAAATCTTTTCACATCAAGTACATACACTTTTTCCTGTCTTCTGGAAAGCAATATATAAATGCGTATACACATAACATATTAAAGAGAGTAGATGTATGATAGATAGGTAGATGTAAAAAATACTGGTTTCTGTGCTGAATTAGACCCTGTTGAACTTTGATTCTTTGGAGATTTTCAAACACCAGCCAGTTAATTTAATTTTTGCACACATCCCCTAAATCTTTCCCTTCTGGTTTCTGTCCCCAAGACTTTTTTCTTTGAAATATTTTTAAATAACAACCTGGCCGGTGACTTTTCTAAACCAGATCGTCTTTATAACTCCCCTTTATAAAGCACATAAAGCCCATTTTAAGTAGTCGTTAAGCAATTTAAACATATATAAATTATTCCAAAGTACCCTAACATAAATACAATTTTGCATTCTTATGCTAATTATTGTTAACATAACGCAAAGTCTATCTAGTAATCTACTTTGGTTTCCCAATAGTGTAAAAAAACAAAACAAAAAGGTCACTTTGTAAATGATTAAATTGTTTTTGCCATATGGTGAAAGTAAGTTAAGTGCTGCTCCTACTCCAAACCTTAGAAGCAATATTGTGGAATTAATGTTTTCAACTAGGATCAATAAGAACTGATATCTAGGGTTATCAAATACTTCCAGATTTTCATTTTAAAATTACCAAACTCCTTAGCTCTTACATATGTTTCAGTACAGTTAAGCACTTAAATGATCTTACTTTTATCACTTCTTTAAAAAAATAGTTTGTACTCTGAGATCAAGCAAATATACTGTCTTGTTTAAAGAAACAGGAAAAAGAATGAAGAAGTTAGAGAATGAATATTATACTCACGGAATGTTCTATAAAATTCTTCAAGAGCCAGGTGCTTGTCAGAGTTAACATCATCGTATTTCAGTAGATCATACAAAGTACAATCAGAAAGATCCTGGCCAAGATCTTCCTGTTTTATTACCTGACAAGAAAATTAAACCATACAATTATAACCATCTTAGCATTTCTATAGCATAATTAATTATACATAATCATCACTTAATAGATCATTTTAAGTCTGCAGTAGGGCAAAGAACTGAACCTATGAGAGACCCAGATTTTCAGTTACTGGACAATTATTTTCTTTAATTTTTTCAATTATTTTTTAGAAAGATTTTTATTTATTTATTTTTGTGAGTGAGATCATGCAAATGAGTATGACATGCACGCGATGGGGGAGCAGAGGGAGAAGCAGACTCTCCTGAGTAGGGAGCCCAAGGCGGGACTTGATCCCAGGATTATGACATGAGCCGAAGGCAGATGCTTCACCCACTGAGCCATCCAGGCACCCTGGAAAAGTATTTTTAACCATTCCAAAGATATAAAGTTAAAAAGTTAAGATAGGTATTTAGAATTTAGCCCAAATTTTCTAGTACAAAAATTTCACAGTAGGACCTAGAAAAATCTGAACTTTACAAGAACATTTTGTGTTTCACTCCTTTTCTCTGCTCCATTTATACTGACTCAAGGAAATATCTCCACATGAAAATTGCCTCCTATGTCTCAGTGACCTCTGTCAAAATAAAACAGGGCTCTTTCTCAACAAAAATAGTGAGAGCATTTGTTCCAACTTTCATCTCCAAATTATTTGTGAAAAATGAAGTTAGATTTTTTTTTTTTTTTCTTCTCTGCCTAAACTCCTCCTCAGCTGGAAGTTAAGCCGTTTGGGATTGTGCATTAACTCCCTCGGTCACAAAAGAGCTATTAAGCAAATGACTGTTTCCAGGAGCCAAAGAGAATTAATGCACCAATTGATGATGAAAATCTATCCAAGTGTGGGTGAGAAAAATCATCAGACTTTTTCTCCTCTGTGCTCTGTCCTATGGACTGAGGCTGTAGCTTTTTTATACTCTACTGCTTTGACTATTGCCTCTCAAATAAAAGAGCTCCCCAAGATTTTTCAAACATTCCTACCCGTCTGGGTGGCTGCATAGCTGTGCCCATGGCTTTTCATATTCTCCTACATGCAGAGGCAGTATTTCACTTGCTGTGCATTACAGCGTGGTTTTAAAAAGCGATGGCACGTAATCAGAAAATGCAGGCTCTGAGGTCAGCCAGCTTTGGGTTCTGCTCCTGCTAATGCCACTTAGCAGTTCTATAATCTCTGGCAAATCACTTAACCTTTCCTCAACTAGAAATTGGAGGTAGTAACATTTATGTCTCATGGCTATCGTGAAGAGTATACACACGCACACACACACGTACCTAAACACACACACATACACTCACATAAAGTTAGAAGACAACACATAATGTGTACTCAAAAATACACAATTTTAAAGTCAAAAATAGTGACGTTTTAAACCTGTAATGTGCTTCTTATGCAAATAATTCACTGCCGATTTCCACACCAGCTTGCATATGCACTACTGTGTGTTCACCATAGATTACTGTCTTTGATAAAGCAGTAGGCTTTGTTAGATCAGTGGCAGATTAGTGACACTAACTTCTAAAGGTTCTCAGATGCTCTCGAACTTTTTTTTTTTAATAACCTTTTTGGGAACATCTCCATGTTAAAAGTTTAGTTATGCCAGATATTGGCCGAGCTAGAGAGGTAGCTCTGAGGATGGAGCTTAGCTTGAGGGTCACTAGAGCCTCCGGCCCCCTTCTGCAGCCACCTGAGCATTGCTAAATACAACTTGCACAATACACTGGGTTATCTGCTCTTGTGTAATGTATTCACATTCCGTTGGTTAAGCTGATATTCGCTGCCTTAGAGGGGGAGAAAAGGCAAAACATTTATCTGCTTTAATTGATCCATATACCTAGATATTGTTGAGAGCGAGTATTAAGCCTTACACTTTTGCACAGTCCAGCTGGAGGGATTAACAAAACTACCTAACGGCTGAAGCCATCTCTCCTATAAGCCTAATGAGAAAACTAATACTGCTTTTCTATTTAGAAAGCAACAGAGCTCTCAGCCATTCTCCATCTGTTATTTGTTAGATCATGGAAAATGACTTTTTCCCGGGTGGTAAGGGGGCAGCATATTTCATCTTACCTCACTACGCTCTTCCTAAAGATCTGCAATGCAAGCGGTGTAGTAATTTTAAGGATGCAGTGACAGCAGGGTTTGGTCAGGTACTTTAATAATATTTTTTAGTGGTTTTTATTCTCTCACACATGTTCATAAAGAGAAGGAGATGGAAAAACCTGGAGAAATTGTTCATCATTTTCTGTCTCACATTTTCTATTTTAATAGTTTGCTCAGATTAAGTCATGTGCTAGACAAGGAGATGAACTTCTACCTTTCTCTTGAATGCTGGCATAACACTAGCTTGATCTTGATTTGATCCTGATCTTGATTTGATCATGATTATACAACTTAAGCTGGATGTGCTGTTTTAATGAGTGTGCCCTAGAGAAGCAAATGGTCTTGGCTAGAAGTTCTCAAAAACAACAACAACAAAAAAAACCCAACTATGTCATCTATATTGGACCATGCTCATGTACAGGAGAAAGATGATTCTTCCCTTACCATCAATATTTCAAATACACATTTTTCTTCATTTTATTCCATTTTTTTTGGTCAATGTAACAGCTTATTTAAAATATACTTCCTGGGATCCCTGGGTGGCTCAGTGATTTAGCACCTGCCTTGGGCCCAGGGCGTGATCCTGGAGACTCGGGATCAAGTCCCACTTGAGGCTCCTTGCATGGAGCCGGCTTCTCCCTCTGCCTGTGTCTCTGCCTCTCTGTCTCTCATGAATAAATAAAAATCTTAAAAAAAATAAGATAAAATATATTTCCTAGTAACTTCTTCTCTCCTTTAGGTTTCCTGATGGGATCTGTGTACAGTCTGAGGTATTTCAAACGAGGGGGATACTTTTCTATGACCTTTTAACCAGCATGGAGAAATTGCTTTAGATATCTAGAGTTTTGATAACCTTAAAGTAATGAGTGTTTGACTGCCTGCAAGAAAGCATGACAGGAAATAAGCAGATTTCCTCCCCAAGGGCACAGTAACATATCAAACACTCTTTGACACAGGGGATCCAAACTTGTAGGGCTTTCATCGTTGACAACATTTCTTTTATGTATGTCTGGCACTGGTTCCAAGAACTTCCCAGTCTAGGCCCTTCAAAATACATGTGCTATTTCTGAACTAGTGATCATGTACAGCCAGACTCACTGAATATATTGTTATCTAAGTATCTTATGATGAATATTTAGTCAGGGAGATCACTCATAATTTCATTTGTTATCTACTGTAAAATATTGAATATGTTTCCCAAATTTACCAGTGTTTTGGTGAGTTTTCTAAGGCCACAAAAATTAGAGATTCTTACTTTCTTTAGTAATCAAAAATCAAGTTATATGAATCTTGGGCTCCACAGAGATTAGAGTCAATGTGACCTGACAGGAGTATTAGCAGAATGTATGTCATCCAAGGAACCCAGATACACAGCATCCCAGAGGGGATATATATTTAATTTCAAAGTAATAGAACTGTCAAGGTTGCATGAGGAATTATAATAACTCAGGGATGATTCAATGTTTTGATACTACATTCTTTTTTCTTCCAAAACATAAGAACAAAAACAAAAACAAAACTGTCCCTCCCAAAGTAAACTATTCTCGTTATTATTCTCCTTCATTTGTTTAATCAGGTATCTATTTAACAAGTCATTTTTGAGTATCTACTATGTGTCAAACTCTTTCCTAAACTCTGAAAACAGCCAACAAGATAGACAAAAGTCCCTCCCATGTGGGACTTATATGCTAGCAGAGAGGGAACAAATAAATATATAAGTAAACTACATAGTATGTCAGACAATAAGTTATCTGAGGATAAATAAAAATGGAAAGAATAAAAAGGAAAATGCTGGAGGTAGGTGTAGAGAATTATCTTTCTGCTGTGGAGACATATGGATGGGTATTAGTTTTCTGGGCATATATATTATGACTTAGAAATCAAAGATTATTATAATCACTCTCATAAAAGAGGTTAAATACATAGAATTAATTTTTATATATGGACTTAATAATCTCAAGTCAAGTCATAGTGATGAAACCACTGGTGTGAGGGTATAGGAGGACAATGGAATAGAATCTTCCAGTTCTGTGTCTTTTTCTTTACTCTCCTTGGTAGAGACGGACAAATAGCAACTGTAAACTCATGGAAGGACACACTACTCATATGTTCAAAAGCTCAACTGAGGGCTGAGCTTTACCTCATCCTTTGCAAGCTTTTCGCCTCAAACTAATCATGACCATTTCACAATCACAATGATCTCAGTTATCGGAGCTCAGTGCTCCTCTATTTTAAAGAAAATGTATCACATTTGTGAAGTTGAAGAGAAAATATTTTCACTCTTTACTTGGCAAATTGTGCAGATTTCATCAAAGCCTAGGGGGTCAGGAAATAAATATACTTTATAAGAAATCATATCTTTAGGCATTATCTTTAAATCTCTCCCACGTGCTCTATATGGATGGGTTGGCTTCTCTACTACTTAGTTCTCTGAACATTTCCTTGTACACTTCCTTTCTGCTTCTCTCCTTCTCTCCCTTCCTCCTCCTTTTTGTCTTTCCCTTTTTAACAACCAACATATGACAAGAATTGTGCTAGATGTTGGAGATATAGTAAATAAGAATGACATAGTCTTTGTCCTCAGGGAGATAATTTTCTAGAGAAGATGAGTGGGAACAGGTAATCAAATAATTAAATAAACAAGATAATTACAGATTGTTAACAGTGCTCTAAAAAGTAAAAAAGGTGAAAGGGCAGAGGATAAATAATTAACATTACAAATTATAGTAGTTTACTCATATATACCCGATGCTATCCTGCAATAGGTGTATTAGAAGGAGGGAATCTCATAAAAATTAATTACACCTTTAAGTTCTCTTTTAGATTTTGTAACATTTAAAAAATCAATACGGCCAACGTTAATTCTTTTGAAAGACCTGCTGAAGAGATTACATTATTCAACTACCGGTGGGAAGAAAAATATTTTATTTTTAAGGGATTATATATGGTTCACAGGGATTGTGTAAATGTGAGTGCCTAATTATTAACTGCACTTTAACATTCCAAGGGAAAGATGCTATAAATGATATGTTTATTTTATGAAAAAACAAAACTTCAATTTTCCAATTGTCTTGTGCATATTATTATGAACAACATTAAAAAAAAAGAATATTTGAAACTAGTTACTAATGTTTCTAGGTAGAATTGAAAGTACTGTTTCTTAATTGTAGCCCCAAGGGGCTCCTAAACCAACATTCACAGGCCTTACCTTTCTCTGTTAAGTGCTAATCGTTGCTGGAAACCTTCAACGCTGGAAAGGAAACTGCCAGTACTATGAAGATCTGCCTACTGGCATTGCCACTGCCATTCTAAGTGGAACACCTGGTTTCTGCTGTCTTATTTTGTCTAGCGGAAGGTTTATGGGGTTTTTAAATCTTAAATAGGATTAATTACCATGGCATTCCCTGGAAGTTCTCACTTATCTCCCTTATCTATCCAGACAAGTGCTTATTTATTTGTTTTTAGTTCGTCTTCACTGAAATAGCTTTTTATCTATTAGACAAAACAATTCTTACCAATCTTTTAGTAAATAAATATGTTGACTAGGCACCAGAACCTTTTAAGAAATCTTTAAATTTGTAATAGGTTTTATCAACTCAAAGTAAGATTAACTGTCCATTCCCTATGTAACAGTTCTAAACATTTTTAAAGAAAATTGTATGCACAAAGGTTGCGAAAACATCATTGCCATGCCCATCCTGATAGCTTAAAAATATCCAGTCTTATTTATTCTTGCTTTTTATTTAATTTCGTAAATGTATTCACATATGGTAGTCATTGAGCAAATAGCTTTTTAAGTCAAATATGTATAACATAATAATCTAAATCCTGTGAACAAGTAGCTCTTTTTATTATTTTAATAAAGAGTTGGCATGTGTGCACATTAGGGAAATATTTCATTCTAATATGCATGCCTAATGTGAATCAGCTTATTAAGATGACAGACTCTAAATGAAGAAAGAGCTAAATCAATATACTCAATACAGCTGCTTATTTAAACTCAGAATCACAAGGGAATGATTTTGCTTACTTAAATTCTACGGGTGGTTATTTTATGAAATAGGGAGAGGCCGAAGGAGTAGATTTTCCAAGCTGTTAGCACTTTTTCACTTTAAGAACCCTGTGTTCACTGCTGTTAAGTTTACCAAGGAAGCCATTAGGCTGAGTTGGCTCTAATGCCCTGGCGCCTATGTAAACAAGCCCAGATCTAAGCTGTAAATGCTTCAACTTTTCAAGACTGACAACCCATCACAAATAGCCAAGTAGGTTTTAAGCTACAGCCAATCAGTGAGTTCCTTACTTTGCCTTCTCCTTTCCTCCATGAGTTCTCCCCTAGCTCCCCCTCAGCGAAGTGCTTCTTCACCATGTCTGGTTTGGCACTGCCCAACTCAATTTTTGCTCAAGAAAATTCTTAAAATTTTAATACGATGCAGCTTATCTTTTAACACGGCTAACAAACCCAAGGATGCCATTCCACAGGGTGAAGGCTGTAGCCTCATCTTACCCCAAAGATCCAACCTATCAGACCGCAGTGCAAGACACAGTTGTCCATTTCCCTCTAAGGGACAATCTGGACAAATTTCTTTGTGTTTCAGATCCTGGGCTGTTCTAAGTCAAACACCTGGTTTCTGCTGGACTTACTTTGCCTACTAGACCGCTTATGGGGTTTTAAAATGTTAAATAGGATTAATTAATTACCATGGCATTCTCTGGAAGTTCTCACTTATCTCCCTTCTCTATCCAGACAAGTGCTTATTTATTTGTATTTAGTCTTTTCTCAGTAAAATAGCTTCGAATACCAAACAAGTGAGTTTTCACACCTTATCAGAATGGTCCTCAAGAAAAGGCAGGATGTTTGGTTTGCCTTTAGTACATGGAATTAGTTACCAGCAGAGACTACTCAGTTCTATACCCTCCTTATGAATGGGATCCAGGCGCTAGAGCAGGGATTCAAGAAAAGATATAGACCACTAACTAGAACAAAATAAATGACAATTTACCTGTTTTCAATAAAGAGAAGAGAGACATTTAAAGACAAAATGCATAAAATACATTAAATGTTATTGAAATATTACCTTTGTCATATAGTAATTAAGACACTTATATGGGAAAGGAGACAAGGGTAATCTGTACCTATAAAAAAAAAAATTTGATAGACACTCCACTTTACCTACCATCCATATCCATATCATTTGGGCAATAGAAAGCCTCACCCAAAAGGTGAAAGTGGGCCATATACTAGAGGAAAGAGTTGTGGGACATAATTAGGTTCTGAGGGTAAAAAAAAAAAAAAAAAAAATAGGGCACAAGACAGATGCTAGGAATTTCTTCTAGTTTCAAAGACTGATGATATATTTCTCCCTAAGGGAAGAGTATGATGGATATTGGTTTTTGACGTTGGTGTTATATCTTATAACTTGTTATTAGTTTTTTAACTAAGATAGATTTTGGCAACCATGGAATGTGATGCATTTGGTCATATAAATTTAGTAGTAGAATCTGAAATAGGACATATTTTTTGCATGATAAAGAATTTAGAGCCCCAAGTTGAGAGATAGATTTGGGCACTGCATCTGTGGTGCAGGGAATGCCAAGCACACCATGGACACAGCACAAGGAAAGGAAAAGGGTACAAAATGCTTTATCTAAACTGGATTTCAATTTGGGATTTAAGTAATTTGTGATATAAACACCTTATATCTTCCTTGCAAGGCTACAATGTTTTTTGCAAGAATCTATCTATCTATCTATCTATCTATCTATCTATCTATGCAATTTTTTGTGCTCAAAAAGAAGTGCAAAGAGGACACAGATTTCTGAATTACAGCAATAAAATAATAGTATCACTACTATTATCACTAATATTACTATTGATCAGTTACTATAACATAGTACTCAGGATTTAACAATTCACGCTGACTATATGAGATATATATATATAAGTACTTCAAATGAGATGAGCAGTATAAAAACATACCATCATTTCTTTTCTTCTGATTTCTTGGGATAACCAAAACTACTTATTTTCTTTTGCAAGAACTACTTTTTTTCTTTTTTGAATTTTTTAAAATATTTATTTATTTGAGAGACAGAGTCTGTGGGGAAGTGGGGGAGAGGGGCAGAGGGAGCTAATCTTCAAACAAACTCGCTGCTGGGCAGGGAACCCTACTGGGGTTCAATCTTCTGACCCTGAGATCATGACCTGAACCAAAACTAACTGTTGGAGGCTTAACCAACTGAGCCACCCAGTCACCCTTTTTAATTTTTTAAAGACTTTATTTATTTATTTTATAGAGGGATAGAGGAGTGTATATGCACATGGGGGGAGGGACAGAGGGAAAGGAAGAGAGAGAATCTCAAGCAGAATCCTTGCTGAGCCGGGAACCAAACAGGGGGCTCTATCCTCTGACCCTGAGATCATGACCTGAGTCAAAATCAACAGTTGGATGCTCTACTGACTGAGCTACCCAGGTGCCCCAAGCCATTTTCTTCATTGTAAAAGTTGATATTAAAATATTTTTCATGTTTAATAATGTGCTTATAGATTTCTGGGTCATAATGGCTATGACCTAACAGTGAACTAATGGTATTTAAGTTGTTATCACCTAATATCCAAGTGCAAGCAATAAAAAAATGCAGAGGATGAGCATAATGGAAATATTATTCAATCACTCATTGACTAACTTCAGTATGTGTGCCCTCTTTATTTCCATGATCATCCATGGCAATCACATGAAAGTTATCTTCATGTATTTTCTGTATTTTCACTGTATTTTCTATATGCTAGTCATGTTTCTTAGAAGGGTACATATTATAAATGATATGAATATTATAAATATTATTATACCTGTTATTGCCAATATATGGAAAGGAAAATAAAGTCACAGAGTTTAAGTAACTCACCAAAGGTTCACAGGTTGTAAGTAGTAAAGATGTGATTTGAATTCAGGCTCTATAATCAAAGTTCTTATCCACCACACTTTGATCATAAAAAAAGATTATTTTGAAAAAAAATATCCAGGACTTCATCAATTTAGAACCACTGACTCCTTTTCCCTTTGAGACATTGTCCTTTTTCTTTTGAAATGCATATGTCATCCCCTTTGTTGATTTCTTTTCTTCTGTTATTACCTGTTTTAACTCTTCCAGACCCTCCATTGCCAATGGCAAATCTACCAGTGTGCTACCATCAATTTTATCAATTTTATAAAATACAATTCTCTTGAAAGTCTAAAATCTCACTTTGCTATAAATTTATATTTTATAATTGGGTATTCTAATATACAAAAATGAGCATCAGACTGAAAGAGTAAATGTGCAGTTACAGATGCTTATGTTAAGCTAGAGAAGTGAAGAAATGGATTGATTAAGATTTATTTCTATAACTGGTGAGTTCATTTTAGCAAATATTTTCTTGCTGTGACACGTTGTTAGCTGTGATACTAAAGATCTTATTCCTTTTATCTATTACATTTTTTATGCATTTTTACCCTCAACTAGAAAGACCTCTAGGTTCTAATTTACTTGAAAATCTGCAAGAAAAACTCTAGAATATATATTCATTATGTAGAATAAAAATAGAATGTGTGCAGCCAGCTTTCATGCTGCAATTATAAAAACCTCAAAGCCGAATTATATTCTTTAATTTTTACTTGTCACTGGCAGTATCTTAGAGTTACATATTACATTTTTTCTAATAATGGCTTGTAAATTATTAAGAGACACCATTAAGATCCTTTCCTTTTTTACCCTTTTCAGTTAAATTATTTTAAAATTCCATATTAAATTATGATATTATATGTTTCAAAATTTATTAATAAAACCATATGCATTATTGGTTATAATAGCTGGCAAAAAGATCTTAAAAAGAGTACCTTAACCTAAAAAATACACAAGTCAAAAACAACATTTGTTCTAGACATATCTAGATATTTATTATTATATCTTTTCAAGAGGGCTTCTTATAACCCTCTGTTGTTGTTGTTGTCATTTTCCTCCTTTTTTTTTTTCATAGTTGATTACTGACAGATGAGATACATTTTCACGACACACCACTGAAGGTGTGAATGACTTATCTGGCATGGGATGTACTCAGAATGAAGTCAGTAAACCTCCCAGAACTTTCCTTGCATGTACTTCACGTATAGCCAAGATGTAAATGGGTTTCTGAAGTTTCTGAAAATAAAGTTTCTGAAGATAACTTTCAGATAAATTGGAAGGGCACTTTTCAGACTTAAAGCAAGTCCAAATCAAGGGAAACAGAGAAAACAAAACTCTATTTTGCAGCCGATGAACCTCATTGTGGGTTGAGTTGTATCTTCTCAAAAGATATTTTGAAGTCCTAATCCCAAGTGCCTCAGCATGTAACATTTTTTGAAACTAGGGCTGTTGAAGATGTAATTAGGTAACTTAAAATGAGGCCATACTGGAGTAGGGCGGCTCCTTAATTCAATAGGACCGATGTCCTTTTAAGAAAACACAAGGCTTTGTGAAGACAGACACACAGAGAGGATGCTCTGCGACTATAGAGGCAGAATGACGTTATCTGCACGCCAGGGAATGCCAGGCAATGGCCAGCACTGCCGTAAACTTAAAGAGACAAGCAAAGGTCCTCCTCCAGGTACTTCAGAGAGAGAAAGGCTTAGGCAGCTTCTTGATTTTAGACACTGAGCCTCCAGAACACAGAGAGGGGTTGATTTAGGAACCACTTTGCATTACTTTGTTATGGCTGCCCTGGGAAACGAACACAAACTTCAAGTGGCAGAAACTTGAAACAGGTAGAGTTCTGTGTCACTGCCATTTTCTAGTGAGGAACAATTTTCTATTTGGATTTAGATGTAGCTACTATGATAACAACTGGATTGGGTAAGATGGATGTTTTGTACCCAGCCAGTGGTTACACCAGTATGGAGATGTGATATATGTGATATATATTATATAAAATAAAAATAAAAGTGAAAACACATTGTATTCCAATATGTCAGGCCCACGTAGATCAAGGTGACAAGCCTTAATTTTAGATTCATTTTAATTAACTAGTCATTTCTCATTGTCACTATAAATATAAAATTCTAGAGTTTCTTTCTTGAAAAATAAATGATGAGGTAAGTGATAACAGATATTTTAATTAAAGGTTTTATAATTTTACCTAAAATTCCAGAATTTGATTCTTTAAAATCTAATGCCTGGATTTAGTAACTAGTCGATGAATGCAGGCTGAATTAAAGAAGATAATGAAAATGATATATATTTTAATTAACTGGAATGGGAAGAACTATAATCAACTTTGTTACAAAGTCACTTTGACATAACGTCTCTAAGCTAAGTTACACTATTCCAAAGCTAAGAAATTCTTGTATAATAAAATCAATATCCCACAGTGTCAGATTTTAAAGAGAAATCATAAAATTAACCATAAGAGATGAATGGCATGATGTTACAGAGATACACTAATGGATTTTTTTAAAACTATATTAACTGCTAATCACTGGAGGAAAATCCACCTGAATATACACACTACAGGGATTATCAAGAAGTAAGCAAAATTCCTCCGTGCTATCACCATTTTCCTAGATTGGTCTAGATTGGCTTCTTTCTCCATTACTCCCTAAAACCTGTATACATTTTTAGAGAAGTCTTATGTCTCATTTAACATTTCTACTTCTAACTACAACTAGTTTAGGTTTCTTGAGTCTGGGTATTACATTTTCCTTCAAACTAGTCTGTCTGTTTTCATGACACACACATACACATAAAAGTGTTTCTATTTTTCCAAAATGGCTTAAATAGACATTCTGTTTATTCAAATATTCTCTTTAATAACAATTTTCTCATTACATGTTTCATTTTGGTGACAATTTTCAAATAAATGAAATTTAATAATGTGGATTTAATATTAAACCTAGATTGACTATATCTTAATTGATCTTTCATTATTTAAACAGTAAAATATTTCAGTAATTTGATACCTTCTTAAATGATTTATTTATATTATGATTATAGATGTGCTCAATTGCTGGCGAATAGTTCCCTTGAATATTGGATACATAAATTTTTATTGACTGATAGAAAATTAAACATTACAAAAGCTCCAGAATACATCTGAAGATACACATTTTGTAAGATAAAGAACTGATTCCTTTAGGTATTTAAGGTAGAGAAACCTATCAAAAATAGTTACCTCTTTTTAAACTACACAACATCATATAAATGTTACTTGAAATTAATACTGCTGATAGAGTAGTGTTAGAAGAAAAACAATACCAAAACCTAAAACCAAACAAAAAAACAATCCTAAAGTGACATCACTTAGGCCACATGCCCAAACTGGGGTTTAATACATAATCTACTTGTAGTTCAACCTCCCCCAGAAATATAGTCTTAGTAGGTCAGTCAAGAATTTTTCAGTCAGCACCACTAAGTCTGCCACATGGGCCCTTTCCAACCCCCAAAAGAAGATGAGGTAATCTACATGATAATGGCCCTTTTCTTACCCTCAAAGGAAAAGCAGCCTTGTCTGGAACAATCTTTCTCTTTTTGCTAATAATTGTTTTGCCACACTCTCCTCTACAAAAACTTTCCATTTCGTACAATTGCTCCAGCCCCCCCTCTATCTGCTTAATGGGATGCTGCCCAATTCATGTATTGTTCAATAAAGCCAATTATATCTTTAAAATCTACTCAGTTGAATCTTATTTAACACTAGTCAAATTTTACACTTAAAAATATGTTTAGTCCTCACTCTCAAATAATATAGATTAAGTATATATTTTATTAATACCGAATAAATTCACACAGATGTAAATATATTGTACATTCTATATTTAAATAAACTTGTTAATTTAATCATCAATCATACCTGAGTCAGTTCATTAATATCTACAAGTCCGTTACTGTCAGCATCAAAATATTTAAACATTTGATCCACCAACAACTTCTTCCAAGATATGTCATCACCGTTAGGGTTGTCATTTTCTTGTGTAATATATTTTTGATTTTGTAAATCTAAAAGCATGCTTTTCATCTTGCTGTATTCAGTGGCCTTGCAGTTATCTCCTGTAACAAAAGAATTAAGTTATTTTTAAAACAATATTATTGAAAAGGAATCATTTATTGTATCAATATTAAGAAGCTGATATCTTTTATAGATAATATATTTGGTACATAACTTTTATGTTCCTACTTTGCATACTTTACACATATATAAGGTAAAAATAATGGGTTATATTCATGGTAGGATAGAAAATTTTCATTTGTATCCAATCTAGCAACAACATATTTACTGTGTATTTTCTCTATGCCAAAGTAATTTGTTCCTCAGTATACATTCCTATATAGGTAGTTCACAGGTTTTGAAGCACAGGGAGATGAAATGACCTGCCGAAGGCAAAGGGTTAGATTGTGTTGAATTTTGCACTTGAACTCATATATATCTGGTTTCAAAATAGAATAAGATATTTTTAACTGGCAGTATGCTTTTTTCTTTTTGAATTTGTTTTGAAGAAATTTATATATGTGTGTGTTCGCATTTTTAAAAATTCTATTCTTAATGATGCTAAATGCATATTTGTGTTCCTATAAAAGTCTTTATTTTTCTGATATTCGTTTATCTCTCCTTTCCGAGCACTCGGTGTATACCATGATATATGTTTGCATTTTGTATCCTGAAGTTTCAACTTTGCAAATTTTATCTCCACAAATGAAGTATAAGCTCGTTGAACTAACAATGCATTACAGCTTTATCAGTATTTCCCACAGAATAACCAGGGCAACACTGGCAACATCAGAGTTAGTGAAAATAATTGCTTGGCTTAATGTCTTAAAAAATAACTGCAAATGCTCTAATATGTTCACATAATTATCTTACAAAGGATTTTTCTTATACTGTCCCCATGATAGTGTCTTTAAATAATAAATTGAAAAGTAGCATATACCACTGATAACAAATGTGATATAAAATATATTATAGAAAATACAGCGCCTAATGTAACTTGTAATGAAAAAGTAGTAGGTATTGCATCAGTCAAAAATTTTTAGAACATATCTTTAGGGAAAATACCAACTTTATAATTGTTGTCAATTTTGACAATTAGACTTTAACAGAATCTATAATTTTAAAAGATTTAAAAGATCTCTGAAGATTTTTAAATATATGTTTGAGAAGCATGGAGTTGAAAAACAGTATTCATTCTCTTTCAAGACAAGACGGAAAACAATCTCTTCTAGAGAGATGAGAGACTGTCTTATTTTTCAAAGACAGCAAAATAACTACTGTTGTTCAGCAATTTTAGTGTTTAGCAATCCTGTCAAGAGCTTCTTTTTTACAACAAACGTAAACTTTGTGCTGCAGATTAAGTGAATTTTGCGTTATTCTGTTCTCGGTAAAAAATAATACTAAAAATGTTCTTAGGATAGCAAAGAAATCGCTGACAAAAAAAGAGAAGTAATCAAATCTAGAGGGAGGTAGTGATTTTAGTGTCCATGAAAGTGGCCTTCCGACATGATGTGCCTGTGATTGTGTGTGTGAACATGTGTATGCATCAGGAAGTGAGAGAATGTTCGAGAGAAGCATGTGAAAAAGGATCACAGACTATTCCAATAGCCCTACCTGGGATTTCTGTATTTGACTTTGGGTCTGTGTTTCCTTTCATCTGACTGTAACGAGTAGGGTGCAGTTTGGAGATGCTGACCTGGGGCTATAGACAATGTGAAGATGAGAATGCTGGTGAGAGGCCAGAGTAACTAGGGTTTAAATGCTGAGAACCTGTTAACTAATATTTGACACTTGAGTGAAGAGGATACAGTTTGAGTTGTTACACTCTAATTTTGATCTAGTTGAGTATTGTCATCAACACAATGATCTCTATTAATACTTTCATTTTTCAACTTGTAAATTTCCATGAAAGTTCAAGTGGTTGCCTGCAATCCAAAGAAAATAAAAATAAAAGCATTCCAGTGAAGGCATTTATAGTCTATGAAAATGGACAAGAAGTAGTTATACACGTATGCAAAATTTTGTGGAATTTATAGATTTAATAAAATTTCTGTCACAGGTTTTTTTTTAGTAATAAATAGGAACATCTGCTATTAACAATAAATCACATGTAATGCAGATTTCCTACGTGTCAGGAGCTTTACACATATTAAATCCGTTCACCCTCACAACAGTCCCAAAAGAAAGACAATACAGTGTCATCATTTTATAGATGAGAAATTGAGGCATAGGGAAATTAAGCAACTGGTTCAAAGCTACAGGGCGAAAAGGGAGCACAATGATTTTTACGTACAAGCAATATCCCTTTTGTCCTTTCTTCACTACTTCTCTCATCTTCAGAACTGAGTTTTAAAATCAACATATATATGGGATTCAGTAAATTTGTCCATGGATTATTTGAAAAGGGCAAAATAAACATAATAATAAACTCTAGGCAAATGGAAAAAAAAAACGCATAATGGAAAAAGAAAAGGACTGCCTGAGAAGTTGCAGAAAATAAGAAAGTACTACTAAAGGGAAAAAAAACTTTCAAAGAAGAGAGTATGAGGAAATGTGAAATGTTGCAGAATAAAAGTAAGATAAACAATGAAACATGTTTGTTGAAGTCCTTGAACTGTAGGTAATTGGACACCTTAAAGAAAAATTTTAGTAAATAAATGGAGTAACATTCTTTAAATCTAGAATCTCCTTTCATTTAAGATTTATTTATTTGAGATAGAGAGAGAGAGAGAATCCCAAGCACACTCCCCACTGAGCGTGGAACCAAGTGTGCGGCTGGATCCCACGCCCCTGAGATCATGACTTGAGCCAAAATCAAGAGTCGGATGCTTAACTGACAGAGCCACCCAGGTGCCCCTAGAATCTCCTTTTTTATTATATACCTCCTTCCCATTGGAATCGATATTTTCTCTATTTTGTTTTATGTTATTTTAATTACAATATAGTTAGCATAGATTATTATATTACTTTCAAGTGTACAATATAGTGATTCAACACTTCCACAAATGACCTAGTGCTCATAGGACAAGTGCACTCCTTAATCTCCATCACCTATTCCCCCATCTTCCCACCCACCTCCCCTCTGGAAACCATAGGTTTGTTCTCTATAGCTAAGAGTTTGTTTCTTAGTTTCCCTTTTTCACACTTTCTAATGTTCACTTGTTTTGTTTCTTAAATCACACATATGAATGAAATCATATGGTGTTTGCCTTTCTCTGACTTATTTCTCTTAGCCTTATATTCCCTAGCTATATCCATGTCTTTGAAAATGGCAAGATTTCATTCTTTTTTATGGCTGAATAATAGTCAATTGTATATATATATATATGGATATGGATAAAATTATACTTTCAAAATATATACATATATATATATGTATATATACATATATACACCATGTCTTTTTTATCCATTCATCTATTGATGGACATTTGGGCTCCTTCTGTAATTTGGCTACTATAAATGATAGTACTATAAACATATAAAAATAGAGGTGCATGTTTCTTTTTGAATTATTGTTTTTGTACTTTTTTGGGTAAGTACCCAGTAGTATGATAGTATGATAACTGGATCAGAGGGTAGCTCTATTTTAACTTTTTGAGGAACCTCCAAACTATTTTTCATGAGTGGCTGCCTCAGTTTGCATTCCCACCAGTGCATAAAGATTTCTTTTTCTCCATATCCTCCCAACACTCGTTTCCTGCATTTTCATTTTAGGCATTCTGACAGGTATGAGGTGATATCTCGGTGTTGTTTTGATTTGTGTTTCCCTGATGAGGAGTGACGCTAAACATCTTTTCATGTGTTCATTGGCCATTTGTATGTCTTCTTTGGAGAAATGTCTATTCACGTCTTCTGTCCACTTTTAATTGGATTGTTTCTTGGGTGTCGACTTGTATAAATTCTTTATACATTTTGAATACTAACCTTAATCAAACATGTCATTTGCAAATGTCTTCTAAATGGAGTAGACTTCTTTTTTACAGTGGGTTAAGGAGCAAAAACAGCATTTGGAAATATTAAATATTTACTGACTTTTCAGTGAAATAAAAAGAACTGCCATTATTAATGAAGAAGAATAGATATTCAGAAATAAACATCAATTAACAGATATTTGGAAATCCCAGACTCTTCCATGAATAACACAGGCAGGAGGGTAAGACATTTTTGTTTGTTTATTTACTGCTTTGATAAGATTCCTTTCTCAAAACTTAACCAACAGAGAGTGTTAGATTGGTGTAGCTAAGGGAAAGAAATATTTTCCTGGATTTACCTCCTATTCTAGGAGACAAGTAAGAGATCTCCTCTGCTGTTCCTACTCTAGACACTGAGAATAAGACAAATGAGATGCCTATTTGGTGGTGTCTATACCATCATCGTTCCCATGAATGTAGTGACACTGGGGCCCTGTGATTCTTGGTTCAGTGTCGTTCTAAGGGCAGTTAAAATCCATCTGGCCTTGGGGGATGGGAAAGATGCAGAATCTCTGACATTCAAGTGGCTGCACCTGTGTAGTTGGCAGTGCCTTTCCAAGTCTCTATGGAACCAAAGATAATTACATTTTATATATCCTATAGTACAAGTATCCATTTCAGTACATGGTAATTGCTAAAATTTATAGATTATACCAATTATGCTTTGTATTATGTTTTTTCAAAGGCTGTTTTTATCTTTTTGAAAGTATAATTTTATCCATCTCTTCTATCCATCAATAAAAATGACCTATTCCCTTCAACACAAAAATATTCAAATCTAAGTATACTATTTTTCTTTTTAACACTTATATTTAGAATTTGATTGATTTTGTTCTAATATAAGCTGAAATCTTAGATATTCAAAGAATAAAAATTAAATGCTTTGATTTAGTGTTAATTCTATCCATTTATTAGAATATATATTGGAACTCATACTGTTCAATAATTGTTAGTAAAATTCTTTCACATATTTTTAAAAAGATTTTATTGATTTATTTATGAGAGACAGAGAGAGAGAGAGAGAGAGAGAGAAGCAGAGGGAGAAGCAGGCTCCATGCAAGGAGCCTGACAGGGGACTCGATCCCAGATCCCAGGATCACGCCCTGGGAGGAAGGCGGCATAAACCCCTGAACCACCCAGCCTGCCCTCTTTCACATATTTTTAGAAAAATATTTTGCATTTAGAGCATAAGGAATATGTCAAAACTTTAGTATGTTGATTTACTATGTATATATGAATCAAATTCAACATGGAAAACATATTAATTTGTAAGTTGTTAAACTGTGTATGAAGGAGGTAAAATTACCTTTATTGAAAGTTGTCTGAACAGAATTAAAACAAACTTTAATCTTTAACTGGAAGATCTATTTAAATGTGAAAAAAATAGGAGTATAAATATTTTTGTGTTACTCTACTTAAATGTTGGTACCAAAAAGTATATAATAGTTATATACAAAATTAATGTAAATTTATTATGCCTCAGATACAAATCTAACTTTGAGAATTCACTAATACAAACACACATCGCATACCATTTCACAACTTAGTACATTTAAAAAAATATATATGTTCCATACCCAGGATGGAGCCCGATGCAGGACTCAAACTCACAATCCTGAGATCAACACCTTTGAGCCTAAATCTAGAGTCAGTCACCCAACTGACTGAAATACCCGGGTGCCCCCACAACTTAGGGTATTTTAAGAATCATGATTTTCTCCTAGAGACGGGGAATTTTATTTTTAAGTTTTAATTTAAATTCCAGTTACTTAACATATAGTATAATATTAGTTCAGGTGTACAATCTAGTGATTCAACACTTTCTTACAATACCCAATGGTCATCACAAGTGTCCTCCTGAAAGCTCAGGGCCTATTTTACCCAACCACCCACCCACCTTCCCTCTGGTAACCATCAGTCTGTTTTTTATAGTTAAGAGTCTGTTTCTTGGTGTGAGGCAGGGGATTTTTTTTTTTAAAGAACACACTTATGTTTTAGAGCAGTGTTAAGTTCACAGCTAAGTTGAGAGAAAGTAAAGATTTTCCATATATTCTCTGCCCTCCCCATGCATAGACTCCCCTACTATCAATATCCCCCAACAATCAGTGGACATGCTAAAAGTCCATTAGAGATCAAACAGAATGTAGCCTTCTAAGGTCTTTCACTTAATAATAAGCATTTAATATTCTTCCATGTTTTTTCATGGCTTGAGAATTCACTTCTAGTAGCATTTAATAATATTCCATTGCCATTGCCTGGATGCACCACAGTGTATATATCCATTCACCTACCAAAGGATGCTTCTAAGTTTTGGAAATTATGACTAAAATTGCTATAAGCAACCATGGTCAGATATTTATGTGGCCTTAGTTTTCAGCTCTTTTGTATAAATATCAAAAAGCATAATTGCTAGATCATATGGTAAAATTATGTTGTTTTGTAAGAAACCACTAAACGGTCCTCCAAAGTGGCTGTACCATTTAGTATTCCCATCAGCGATGTATAAGAGTTCCTATGGTTACACATCCTGCTGGCATTTTTTGGATTGTTCTGAATTTTCACCATCTAATACATGTGTGGTGACATCTTGTTTTACAGGCAGTTTTTTTTTAAGTTAATAAGTGACTATATTTTACTAGAGACCTTGGTTCTTTTACCCTTCCTTCACATGCTCTCTACACACGCACCATGTGATTTAGCTTAATTTAATATTTCCTTAAGCATTATTGAATACTTAAAGGAAAATGATTAAAAATACAATTAATTCAATTAGTATACTTACTAATTAGTTTTGGGAATTAATCCCAAATTATTTAATCCAAATTACTTCCCTTACTGGAAATAAAAGGAAAGTATTGTCAGTTAAATATCTATTTTCCAAACACTTTGTTACTTATGATTACTTCTGTCAATTACATGCTACACTGTCATTGACAACAAATTTCTATAAGCAGCATTAAAAAAAAAAAAAGATTTGGATTTCTAGTTTGGCAAATGTGATTGTATATTAGATTTTCTATAAAACTGCTCTAGTAACCAGGTCACTTTGCTCTCTTAATCCTAAGAGAACATTGATTAAAATGCCTGTGAGTGGTCATATTAGGCACACTATGCTCTTTCCAACTATACCCTTCAAAGGTGACACACTTTGGAACAAGTGCTCAACTCAGCCGTTACTTTCCATCACCACTCTCTTTCATCATCCCCATAAACATAGTCATGCCGAGAATGCTGACGGAAACACAACAAAATAAAAACAGCACAGTACAATGGTGAAATTGATGACCTAGAATGCTTGGAAACCTAAATGAAAAATGGACATTTATCTTACCCAAAGTAAATAAACTTACAATATTATCATAAAATTGGCCAAATGCGTTACTCAATTGTTTAGGGAATTTAATGGTCTTTTAAAGCATTATCTTTATAGTAAAAACCAAGAAAACATAATAGGCTTCATATGAAAAGGCATGCCTCCAATACAATACATGAAAGCTAATGGTGTTAAAACACTTTGTGAATTGAGTTTGTCCTACTTAATTTTTTTTTTTTCTGGAAAGCTATCTACAAATATTTTGCACATGAATATGTACAAAGTTCTTCCATCTTCTTACAATCTTACAATTACTGTTAAAATGTGAGCACATATTGCCTTACATATTATATCTTAAAGCTCTTGTGTTTTATGAAGATTATTACTTTTCGTTTATGTTACTTGTATGTATATCACACTTCTCAGAGTTAAGATTGCCTAAGTAAAAATTGCTTAATTTTTAAAGACTTTGGCCAAATCATTTAAAATTAACCAGATTACAAGAGAGTAAATCTATCCTTATACTGATTATAGTCAAAATTAAGACTCATGTAACTCCTTTGAGAATAGGTCTCTTAGTACTTTTGAGCCCTAAATAATCTTTCCCTACAATTTTATCACATCAGTCAAATATGTGGTTGCCAATGAAAGTTTTGTTTTTTGCATTTAAATTGCAAAAGATATACTATTCATCTGTGAAGCCATAGCCATATAATGATTTCTAATCCAGTATTTACACAGCAATTGTGTGTTGGCATTGTTCTAAGTATTTTACAGATAACTCATTTAATCTTTATATGACCTTATGAAGTAAGAACAATTACCATATCAATGAAAGCATAATAAGCCCAATAATAGGCTTGACATTTGACATTACATGAAAGGTGGAGAAACTTCTAACCCTAGGATTCTATGCCCATCACTCAGAAATTAACTCAGCTTTAATTGTTTTTTCCTCTGTTATTATACAGAATCGTGTGAAATTCTGTCAAGAACTTAAGTCTTCTGAAGACTGCCTTCATGCATGAAATCTGATATGCATAGTCAATGATAAATCATTTCTTTGTCTTCTATATTGGGACAGAGAGGTCTTTGGTTGGTAGGATTTTTAATTTCCACAATAATCATTTTTTTAATTTTTATTTTATTTTTTTACTTTTTTTATTCATTTATGATAGTCACAGAGAGAGAGAGAGAGAGAGAGAGGCAGAGACAGAAGCAGGCTCCATGCACCGGGAGCCCGACATGGGACTCGATTCCGGGTCTCCAGGATCACGCCCTGGGCCAAAGGCAGGCGCCAAACCTCTGTGCCACCCAGGGATCCCTCCACAATAATCAATCATTATGGGCACTATCTAATAATGACATGAATGACATACCAAGCCTATCTACACATCATGACTTTGTATGCTCATAGCTTCAAAAAATGTAAATCAAGTGTGATACAATTATCAGGCAAGCTTGATAAGCCACAGAGAAAAACTGTAGTACTTCCATATGGGAAATGTAGTTCAACAGCCATTGAGCATAGTACTTTGGTCTGGAACAAATCCAGAAATGTACTCTTATGGACTATAGTACTCTTCCTTAAGCCTCAAGTTTATTTTTTTTTTTTAAGCCTCAAGTTTAATGTTAAATTTTTCTGTAGTGGAAGTTTAAGCTTGAGTTAATTTCTTCCTGAAGTTTATCTATGAGCCCTGGGTCCTTTGGACAGCTTGGTGTTAAAAGTTCCTACTTATGAACATAAGCATACATCTTTTTTTTCTGGTCACTGAATAACTTAGTCAAGACTTCATAGACATCTTGCTTCTTAATATCTCAGCTACTCTGTATCTTATTTATCACAGTAAGTACAAAAGTGTCTTGAACAGACTCCACACTTGAGCGTGGAGCCTGATGCAGGCTCCATCTCATGACCCTGAGATCATGACCTGAGCCGAAACCAAGAATTGAACACTTAACTGACTGCACTGCCCAGGTGCCCCATGGATGTACATTATGTTTTAACAATAGTTTATCATCAAGTTGACAAAAGATTACTTAGGAAATAGAAAAAATAGAAGGCAAACTATATAAGCATTGTAAATAGAAAGCCTGGAAAGCTTGGACATTAGGTGTAGATTGTGTTTGCCATCAGTAGAAATTAGGCCTATAAGACAGCAAACACATACAGAGGAAGTAATAAATTTTTAAATCATAGGAGTAGGAGGTAATTTGGGGATATTCTGGTAGAGGTCTCAATGAGGGAAAAGGAAATATAATTCAGAAGCTCTATAGTTCAGAAGGAGAAAGGGCTTGATAAATTGGACTAATGAGTCTTTGGCAAATACATGGCAGTTGAAATACGGCTGATCAAGGAAGGCACTTGTGATACTACAGGTGTGATATGCAAGTGAAGAATCACTAAATTCTACTTTTGAAACCAGTTTTGGACTGTATGTTAACTAACTAGCATTTAAAAAAACCTTGAAAAGACAAAAAATAAAGGACGGCACTTATGAGGTGTGAAGTGGATATGACAATGTCAAACCATGACCATACATTCTCAAGGAGTATTAGGACGCAGACTTCTTAAAAAAGAAACTGGTAAAGAACTCAGTAGTTTGGTGGAGAAGAAATGAAGACAATTTCATCACACAACTTTATGTGCTAAAAGCTATTTCTTGAAAGGGGGATAAATTGCCTAACTCTGCAAGGTAATGGAAAAATATGAGGAAAAGAGTTGTTGCCTTTCTCTGAAATGCAAAGCTTACTATGACATTCAGCTGATATTTTTATTTTCACCACATGCAAGGATGTGTGTGTGTGTGTGTGTGTGTGTGTACACAAAACAAAATCTGTGACTATATTATTATGAGTAATAGCAAATCTTGTAGAGATATATTTCTTTGATAGAGTATGACCAATGTTTAGAAAAAGCCTAAGAAATACCTTATCAAAGGTAAGTTCAAGCTAACTTTGTGTGATGAAAAGTTGTTTTTTCATTAAACTGACTCTTCTCAAGTCAATTTTAAGACAAATTAAATGCATATGAGCTATGAATATGTTCACATAAGAAAAAATGTATTAAAATCTGTGCAATTTCTAAAGTCGACAGAAATGTAAAATTCCTAATTTCCACATTATGAATAAACAGTAAAAGAGAATTACTTAAGTACTTGTCCTTCTCATGTATGTTTTCAGATGCAAATGAATTTACAAACTCCTTATTTTTAAAGACATTCATTCTACAAATGAGCTGCGGAATTATGTAATAAATACATTTTGAAAACAATGCCTGACTTTCTAGTTTATAAGGAAAAAGAAAAACCACAATGTCTGCCTTTACATTAACTTTAAAATTCTTACTGTTTTAATTTCTTGATTTGGTTACTTGTTATAAACAATGAAAACAAAAACACCCTTTCTTTGAAGCGAAAATACACTAATATTCATACACCTATATTTATGTATGTCCATATAGATACCAATGCAAAAATATATAATGGTTTAGTAATATTGTCTGTTCTTCAATTAAATTGGTTTCTTCTTGACTCCATAATTAAAATAATGACAGTGGCTTTTGTAGTTTCTGTCTAAAGATTTTCCTTTTGTACTATTTCAATGTTGTTCGGGCCACATACTGATTTCTAGTACTACAGTTTGGTAAATAAGTTGGGGATGAGCAAAGGAATTATTAGGTGTCTCCAATGGAAAATTATTCAATATTTATAACATGACTTGCAGGGTTATCTGCCTTCAGGCTTTCGCTGCCTTTGAAATATTTTAGTGCTCTGTAAATTGTAGATAACCGATACCAATGAAAAGTAATTCTTGTCTATGGACTTGCAAATGAATTCTGACTGGAAGAGATTCAATTGATTTCTCTCCCTTCTTTTGTGGAAAAAACCAAATACATGTCTACCTGTGAGTGCATTTCCACAATTGTTTACTCCATATAGGTACTTGGCTCTTGGGCTTCTTTCACCTGATTATAACATCTGCCCAAGGCCCCTCATAAATAACAAGTTAGTCGAATATTCAACATGTGCTAAACCATGCCAGCAGGTTGGCTGGTATCCAATACTTGATTCAGGACCAGGTTCCCAGCACAGACCCATCTTTTTGGAATCCTGCCAGATTTAGAGACAAAATAGAAAGCTACGAGAAGCATGATCCGAATTTTTATTTTATTTTAATGACTCTTTAAATCATCCTTAAATGATCTTTCCCAGACTCGGTAAACGATCTCAAGGGAAAGCAAAGAAAATTCAGTACTTGATTTCTGGAGAGATAGCAATCATTTTAAAAGTCAAGGAAGTACAGCTTTTTAAATAGTCCAGGAAAGATAGGAAACTACCACAGAAGGGCAGGGGGCGGAGGGAGCACAAACACGACACAACAACAAAACAAACAAGACAAGGGAAAAGAGGACAGGTGACAGAGAGAAAAAAGAGAGGAACTGGAAGATTATTTCAGATTGAGGAATAGACCTGTTTCACAAATAACACATTTTCCTTTCATCACAAGGAATTGTCAAAGACTCATCTGTGGGAAGTAGTTACCTCAAGTTCTCTTAAGTAATAGATTAAAAAGAAAAATCTATAACAGGTTTGGACAAACTTCCGTAAAGGGCCAGAGAGTAAATATTTTAGGCTTTTTGGTCCACAGCATTTTTGTCACCACTACTCAACTTTGTTATTGTAGGGCAAAAGCAGACCTAGGCAGCCTGTGAACACATGGTCATCGGTGTGTTCTAATAAAACTTTATGTACAAAACCAGGCAGTGTGCCACACTTTGTGACCCCTGGTACATAGAATAACAGTATAGCATAGATAGATATCAACATAAAATTCATTAACATTATTCCTGGGGTTTTGTTCTTTGGCTCTTTTCTTGAAATTCAAGTGTAGAGATTTTGGGAAAAAGAAAAAAAAAAAAAACACCTAGATACAGATATACTCAATGTTGAATTCAAAAGCAGCATTTTTTAAGTTTTAATTTTAAAAGCTCCCTTAATTTGTCATATAAATGTAATTCGCTGAAGGTGTGAGAAATTAATATTTTACATAAATTTAAGGGATAGTGTCAGAATGAAGGAAGGCTACTATATTACATATACCCCGGGAACGTCATTGACTTTTCTCCTTTGTCATAAAAGAGTAGACTAGACTTTTTACTCTTATTGAAGTAACCTCTTGGTCAAAAGGGGTTGTTTTGGGCAAAAGCATTTTGTTAAATGTAGTCAGGGTAAATTTGGCATTTTATTAACTTGTGAACATAAGAACGATTTGCCATTTGCCTAGTGGGGATGGTCAGGAAAGCTAGACAAACAGGTAATTCAGAACCCAAAGAGTATTGTTGGCACAGCTTGAAGTTGCTTTTAAGGTGTACTAAATGAGAAAATAGGACTCTCAGAAGCAGTAGTTTTTAGTGCGTGTTCCGTATTATAGCCACCTGAGGAGCATTAAAACAAGTGATGCCTGGGCCTCTTTCTCAGAGTCTGATTTAATTGATCTGTGATAGGGCCGGGGCATCAATATTTTTAAAAAGCGCTTCAGATGATTCATACATGCATCTAAGGTAGTGAACACACTGGTTCAGAGTTTAAATAAAGTAGATTATAACCATATCCCTCTAAGCGGAAAAGCAAACTTGACATTAGCTCAGGTGCTAAATCTAGGCCTGATTTCCTAACTGCTTCTTCACACATAAATGGGCCTAGGAGCTCATGCAACACACAAATGCCTTGAGCATTCAGGGCTTTATGATTTCTGTCTATTGCAATAATTGTAAATCTGGGATAAATTTGTAAAGCTAAAGAAAAATATGCTTTTATCAATGAATTGCATTCTAAGTCTCATCCAGCTTAGGAGCAACCTAGGCAATGTCCCCAGTCCCTAAGGTTCAGAAACATACAGGCCTTAGCTGGGGCCTAAGTTTGTGTCTCCCTTTAAACTTCTATAATACTTTGTATTAATCATATTCATGCAATTGTCTCTCTCTTGCTCACTTTCTCTGCCATTTTACCTTTTTTTTTTTTTAAGATTTTATTTTTTTGAGAGAAAGAGACAGAGACAGAGAGAGAGAATGAGCAGTGGAAGGGGCAAAGGGACAAGCAGACTCCCTGATGAGCAGGGAGCCCACAGGCTCCATCCCAGGACCCTGAGATTATGACCTGAGCCGAAGGCAGAAGCTTAACCCACCTAGCCACCCAGGTGCCCCTACCTTTTATTTTTTAAAACAGGACATTTTGGGGACAATACATTGTTGTAAATTAAATACCAACATGTTGTTACACTTCTTTCCCCCTATTCTCCCATTATATACATTGCCTTTATTTTATTACTATACTCAGGTAAGCCTAAAATAGCTTATTTAAGAAACTATATCTCAAACGACATCTATCTACCTACACACACACAAAGACAGAATTCGTATTTCGTATACAAATATATATTTTTATTTTCACTGCCTTCCTCAGTGCTGACACCTATTTGCTTGCTAAATATTTGTTGAATATCTTAACATCTACTTTGAAAAGAGAAAGAATAGAAATGACTTAAAGATTGCAGTAAATGAGGGGCCCTGGGGGGCACAGTTGGCTGAGCATCCAACTGACTCCCGGTTTTGGCTCAGGTCACAGTTTCAGGGTGGTGAGGTTGAGTGCCACACTGGGCTCTGCATTTAGCAGAGTCTGCCTGGAGTTCTCTCTCTCCCTCCTCCCCTGCCCCTCCCCCTGCTCATGTGCTCTCTGAATGAATGAATGCATAATAATAGAGAGATAGATGATAGAAGATAGATTAGATAGATGATGATAGATAGATAGATAGATGATAGATAGATAGATAAAAGAATGCTGTAAATGAGCATTTCAGTATTCCTAGCATTGTCAGATTTAGGACATAAAAATTCAGCACAGCCAGTTAATTTAGAATTTCAGGTAAATAATGAACAAATTTTTCACATACATATTCCCAAATCCTGCACTGTATTCACTGTGTTTTATCTGGCAGCCTTAGTGACTAACTCTGCCCTAACTTATCCAACTACCTTTGAGACAGTATTTTATTCATCCTAATCTCATATAAATGAATTTTTAAAATCTGGCATTCTCTTTCTTTTCATTGGTAAATTAGTCCACTTATATTTATTATTGTTATGGTCTGAATGTTTGTGTCTCCCCAAAATTCCTATGTTGAAATTTTATCGCCCAATGTAATGGTTATTAGGAAATCGAACCTTTGGGAGATGCTTTGGTCATGAGAATGGAACCCTCATGAATAGAATCAGCGTGGCTATAAAGGAGAGCACCCCGACTCCGTAACCCCTTCTGCCCTGTGAGGAAATAGTGAAAAATCAGCTGTTTGTGAGCTAGGAAACCGTCCCCAAACACAGAATCTGTCGGTGCCATAATCTTGAACTCTCCAGCCTCCAGAACCGTAAGAAAAAAATTTTTGTTGTTTATAAACCACTCAGTCTGCGGTATTCTGTTATAGCAGTCTGAACGGACTAAGACAATTATGATAATCGGTGTCTTTAAATTTGTTTCTGTAACTTTTATTGTGCTCACTATTTTTTGGCTTTTGTATGTTTTCTTTTTGAACAAATTTTGTTGATTTGTTTTGTTTTTATTTTCTCATTTTCCTGTTACTGATTTGGAATTTATATGCTCATACTTTTTAATTTTAGTGCTTGTCCTCAGTATTTTATTATATACATTTATTGTAGAAGTACCTTTTTTCTTTTCTGTGTCTTTGAGAAATTAATTTAAGGTTCCTTTCATTAATGGCCCAACTCTTTTATGGGATTATTATTTTACACTCATCTTATGGGAGTCTTGAAGGAGGTGAGGAGATAAATGTTTAATTTCATTAGCTTTCTTCTACCTTTCCTTCTTAATTTCTATTATATTTCTCCATCCATACTAGTAGGTAAGTGAACTCAGGACTCTATCATTCATCTGATCCTAGCACTAATTTCTTAACTGCGTAACTTGTAACCCTCTATACTTTCAATCTCACCAACTTCAATCTAATTAATGTTATTCCATCAATTAACCTTTTCAGGTGTCTTTTCTGCTTAAAACTTTTAAATGCCTACCAACCCTTTCTATGTTAAGTCCAAACAGAAAAATGTAATGCAGCTCTGCCTTTCATCAACTCACTAACATCACTTTTAGCATAGTTCACATACTTTTAAATTTTTGAGAGCTATCTGCTTATTGGCTACTCTATTTCTTTTAGCAAAGATTTCATATTGCCTATTCAGCAGGGTCATGGTACAAAAAGCACACTGAAGATGCATAGTAAGCATTATGTTTCACTCAAATTGTTTAAATGTCCATACACATAATAAAATTATTATAAATGGGGCACTATAACATTCTGGGAACTGCCTAATGATATGCAGTACAGCATTTAACTTTCCTAGAATAGTTTGATTATGTTAATTTGGTTTTAATCAGGTAAAATGCTGCTCTTTACCACACTAGCACTATTAGCTATTCTTGCATTAAAATGACAAGTCTTCCACAAAATTAGAAATAAATATTTGGCCAAACAATTGATCCATTCTGGTGATTATATTTTAATTATAAAGTACATAGAACAGGATTAGGAAAAAATGAGTTTTAAAACAAAAGGTGGATTCTGTATGCTGTTTTATAAGTACTGTGTTTATTAAAGAATTTGAAATAGGTTTTTTAATGAATGCAATACTCTCAAGAATAAGAAATTCATTTTCTCATAAGTAGCAAAGCCTATTTGTTGCTTTATTAATATGGTCTTTTTGAAGGCTTTTATATTGGAAATATTCCAATCATAACATTTCCAGGAATATTATGGTTGAATTAAAAATATAAAAGTGATGTAAAACATGTCAAGCTGAGATTTGAATTCCATTTGATCCTTGATAGTTGTGTCTATCATACCTTATCAGTTAATAAACTCTACAAGCAAAATATTTAACATTATGTAAAGCATAATACCACCATCAAAGAAAAGTTAAAACTCCTATATCCCTCACTGTAAATATGTCTAAGTTCCTTTCATATATTAATCTATATGACACTAAAACTACCAAATAGGATAGATGCTACTATTATTTCCCTTTTTTATATTAGGAAACTGTGGCTCACAGAGGTTAATTTAATCAAGGTGACAGATGTAAGAAATTGTAGAACTGGAATTTGGCCTTCAGGTAGTTTGGCTAAGAGTCTGTGCTACTTTACAAGCTGCCAAATGATAGTGATTGACATTAGACATTTGTAACGAACAAACTCGAGTATAGCTTCCTGTACCACTAATGCTTTCCCTAGTCCATAAAATCTAAAAACACCTAAAAAAATGGAGAAGGAAAAAAATAGTCTTAGAATCAAAATTTTATCAATTCCTAATTAATATAAGTACTTAGAATTTTGTCAAGGGTTAAAAATAATGTTCATAATAATTTTTTAAAAAAATACTTAGCATTCATGGAAACGAAGCGATTGAAAGCATTTTTAAAATGTAATATATTAGTCTCTACCAGTGGTCACTCCCATTGCAGCCCAAATGCAAATTCCCGGCACCACGTAATATATACCAATTCAGAAATTCTAGGTGTATGGCCCAAAGTCTGTGTTTTAACAAGTTCTTAGGGTGATTCAAATGGACACTCAGTTTTGACAAAACCTGATTTTAGTCACAACCATGTAATCCAGTTAAGAGACCCATTTGGAAGTATAAAAAACATGAGCCTAGTTTTTAGCATAGCCTGTGTGCCAAACGCAAAAGTATTGTGTTTTAATAATCTGAGTTAATAAAGAAAACATGTTGAAAAAATTTGAACTTCTAAACTGTGTGAAAGGGAAAGAAAAGTGGAAATTGCACAGTTTGCATATTGCATATGATAATATTGCATATTATCATGGGTTGTCTTTAGGGACAATGTTTATACAACATCTTTAATATAAACAAATATTTGATTTATTCTTAGAAGAACCCAAACAATCCCTGATAGCTGCTGATGGGGGGATTTAGACAGACCAGACACCTGAGGGCAATCATGATGGGCTGTGAAGTCATTATAATAAAACTCAGATGAAAGCTCAAGAGATGAACCCTGGATTCAGTTGGGTATTGAGACCGCATATTATTAAATGGCTATTCTCAATTACTAAATGACGAGGTGCCTAGGTTAAGAACCTGCTCCAATATATGCTAGCTGTGAATGTTTGGCTCTTGCTATATTAGCATTCTTAGTTTATGTAGTGATATCAAAACCTAACTCATGAATTTTTGAAATGACTAAATTATATGTAAAGAACTCACCATAGTTTATGACATATAACTGACCCCCTCCCCACAAGGTTAGATTTAGATTCTCTTTTTAATATAAACAGAATATATCACCATAGTGATGAACGAGCTAGGAGAGATAAAAAAAAATATGGATATTCTATTTACAGATATTTTGGATATAGACTAGTAATTCAACTTGAAGATATTATTTTTTAGAATACTTTTTTATTGTAAAAGCTCAAACAATATAGATGAACCTGATATTCCCTTTGCTTGTCCCCAATCCTAGTCCCTTCCTCATTTACATAGAATTTTTTGTTTTTACCTGAGCCATTTTGATAGTAGGATCAAAGAGATGTTTGACTCAGATGACTTTGCTACCTACCCCTATACCTTCATCTCATTCACAAAGTCGATATTTTAGTGCAATGTATTTTGTCGGACTCCAAAAAGGAAATGTGGAAGCAAGACCTACTGCACACATAAATAACAATAAACAATTATAATTGAATGTTCATCATGTTATGGGATCTCAAACTGAATACTAACACATTTAATCCCTGCAACTATATTATGAGATGAATATTACTTCTTTTCCATGGATGGGCAAACTATGGCAATAGGGTGTTGAGCAAGGCTCCAAAAGAGATATAGTCAGTGAATACTGGAGCTGGGTTATAAAATCAGGCAATTAAACTCCAGAGTCTGTGTATTTAACCACTGTGCCATGATTCAAGCCTCTTAAAATAAGGATGTTTACAAAGTAATATTGATTCATAGCCATAATAGCAATTCAAATATTGACATAACATTCAGGACATCTGTTCAAATTTAGATTACCATATCATACAGATGTAGTGCGGAATGCCTTAGACAGGCTAAGATTAGACTTGGCTAACTGATTATTGAAATAGTGATGCATCATCTTAAAGCACTAATTACACATTTTATTTTTAGCCTTGCGATAAAAATCCCTTTCCTAGCTTCGTCTTGTTTGTTCCTAGGCTTAACTTCTAGATATAAATCTCTGAGGATCTGGGGAAAAGTTTACCTGTTATTTTTAAGCAAATTGATGGGAGAAAAAGCTTATGTCCTAAATCTTGCTTCTAATTATTAATCTCACTTAATGGGATAAATATAGTAAATAATACACAAAACCAGCCTAAGTCAGAGAGAAGCACCTCTTAAAGATGAGACTAGGAGGGACATTTCCAGGCGACACTTGTTTCTTCCTTTAAGATAGAGGATCTAGAACCGCCACTGTCAGCAGCTATGGTCATATGGCCTGGCCAATGTCCACCTTTCAATGTTTATGTCAAAGGACATTACAAAGCCTTCATGGAGACTGCATTTAAATTTTAAAAGAATCTTTAAAAAAAGAAAGTCTTCAAGCTGGCAGATGGAGATGAATATACAAAGACCATCAGTTTTCCTCAATTGAGACAAAATTGCCCTGATTTCTTTACCTCTTAAGTAATGCTAACTTTCAATTTAGATTTTACTGAGATAAAACTTCGATAAATTAGCACTTCTAAATGACTCAAATAGTAATTAGAAATTTAAGAAGTTCATTTCTCTTAAGCTTCAGTCATATTTTAATTCGGAAAATGACACAGAAAATAATTTTTAAAAACTAAGCGTAAACTGCATAAGCACGACTATTATCATGGGTTGTCTTTAGGGACAATGTTTATACAACATCTTTAATATAAACAAATATTTGATTTATTCTTAGAAGAACCCAAACAATCCCTTATAAAATAACAGAATCGGTGACTGTTGCGAATTCTATTTTGGTCATATTTTTAAGTAGTAGATAGGTTATCAGAGCCTCTGTGAATATATTAATTTTAGTTCCATTGGACAGGAATTTGGAAATATTGAGAACTGTTAGAAAATAATGATAAATGGCAGTGGTTATGTTTCATTAAGCAGCTTCAGGGATTGGTATTAGGTGATGAAAAGTGCTACACTTGTCACATTATGGAGATGAAAAATAAATAAAGCAGCATTTTTGCAGTCCCAGTTAAAAAAAGAAAAACTTTTGTAAAGATCTCAGTGTTTAGATTTTTGTTGCTCGTGCATTTCTTGCAGAGGGAGGAGTGTTTCTTGGAGGACAAGAGTGATGAATAAACTATACATTTTCTATATGAACTATATTATTCCCTTTAATCTTGCCACAGCTGGTATGTAGCATAATTGGCAAACGGTAGGGATACCATTTGGGTTTATGCATCACTCAAAGCACATTTATTTTGTGGAGAAATGAATGGAGCCTGACAGTCTTTCTTAGATTTATGCTTTCCTGGGGTCTGGGATTTTCTTTAAAGGAAAACTTCCTCAGAGAAATAAGAGAAAGAATCATTTCTGCAATATCAAGAGATCCTTCTGTTTTATCACTCTATGTTCCTAATAGAAAAGCAAAATCCTCTCCTCCTTGCAGACATTCTAGGTCTCAGATTTAAGATCTCTTATCCAGAACAGCATTCAGTTTTAAACATACTGTAATCAGAATTTTCAGTGACTGATACCTCCTGGTGAAACTGTAGTTGAATATATCATTTATTACTATGTGATATATAAATAAGTATCTTACCTAGCTGATATGGTATGGATAATAATAATAAAAAAGCCTTTGGAGAAAAACGTCTGTACATGGCAAGCATTCCATCAAGTTTGTTGAACACCTGATGAGCTGTGATTGAAACGTAGGAGAGACTGACTAAAAAGAGATTCCTGTTGTGCTCTGGTACTAATGCTCTTCTCTCTGCCCAGCAAATAAACTGCAAGATACGGTATTCTTTAAAGATGTCTTTCACCTTGTTTGCACAGTATTCAAGGCTTGGATGTCACTTTAGGACGGTACGCATTCTATGACAGCAGGATACAATCACACAGTCATCAAAAAGTTTCATGTCTGTGCATACTTTTGAAATAAATTATTTAGGCGGCGGGCTATTCTTTACATTGAAAGAAGACCATCATGGTTAACCTTTAGTATTTTCTTTATTAGGAAAGTAATGGATTATTTGGATTCTCTCTTCACATGAGCTTAAAAATGCAGCCACCTCATATCTGTGTTACTTCTGTTCTGTGGTTAAACAAGTTGTGGTCATGAAATGAAGAAAGCTAACTGCCCTCCACAACAGTTAGCTCGAGGACAGCGATTATAGCCACTGTAGTCTAAGCATTTCTAAAGCCAGTCAGTTTAAAGGTACTCGTGTGTGTGTGTGTGTGTGTGTGTGTGTGTGTGTATTGATAATATTTTCTGAATCTAACACAGTGAGTCCATTTACAATTTTCCAAACCAGAGGACTCTGACAAATGATAAGATAGGCAATGCAGTCAGGGGAAATGATGTGGAACTCTCACTTTGCTCTACTCTGATAACCATTCGTTGAGTTAGTTAAAAGGGGATAATAAACTTTACTAGACGAGCAGTTTTGCCAAGCCTGTATGTTCCGTCTTTCCAAATCTCATGGTATTAATTATCTTTATTATCAGGTCATTCCTAAGATGCTCTGCTGTATTTTAAGTAAAAAGTAAAGCCTCACAAGTGCTATGTTTCAAATAGTGTCTTTAATTCATGTATTGCTACTGCTAGAACATAGGAGACAAAGAATACAAATGCTGTTATTGAAGAGAAACTCATTCACATGTGGATGGGAAGATTAAAAAAATCATTCTGTTCCATCACTAATGATATCCATGGCATTATTGAGTAGAAAGATGCTTCCTGAGATTCACACTTGAAGATAGCAGGATTTAGTATATTTTGTGGCAACAGCTGAAAATAATTTTTGAAACAATAATTCACTACCTGAGCAAGCTTTTTTTTCCTTCTATTATTATGGTAAGAATCTACACAGAGAATTAAGGCAGAAGATGCATCTATTGACCTCTGAGCTTTCCTAGTATCCTAGTACCTGGTATATTTTATACTCGTTGGTTTACAAATTCAGAAGTGAATTAATTTGCTGCTGTGTTGAAAATAATACTACATGATTTCTGCACAAGGCATTCTGAAAATTCCTTAAGCCTTTATTCTATTTCTGTGCATGGTAGTGCTCAGTGTTTATCACTGACTTCGTGATTGATTAACTGGGTAAAATTAATCTTCTAGCATAATAAGCTTCAGAGTCATGCTTCAAATCCGTTTAAAAGGACCCATATAAATAAAACATTGGGATTTAATAGGTTGTAACTTCTTGAAGAGAGATAATATACAATCTGCACAGTCTTTTAATATCTATGAGTCTGTAAAACACTGATGATCAAATATTCTGTTACTGACTTCATAATAGCCAAATATCAAAGTTTCAAATTTCAAAATATTCAAAAATATTTATGATGGTGAAGATCATTTTTATTATACAAGTAACTCTGCATGAATGGATACTTTCCTCTGTGCAAAGATACTGATTAATAAGTTATATAATAATTATGGTAATAAAATGTTCATTAATTTCCAATTGCTGTCCTAACAAATTATTACTATTAACTTAGCAATCTAAAACAACTCAAATTTTATTATTTCACAATTTCTTTAAGGTCAAACATCTGGGTATACTGTAGTTCAGCTGGATCCTCTGCTTTGAGTTTCTCAAAGCTTAAAATCAGGGAGTCCGCTGGGTTGCATTCTTTTCTAGAGGCTCTATGATAGATCCACTTCCACACTCCTGCAGGTGTTGGCCCAATTTAGTCCTCAAAATTGTAGAACTGAAGTTTCCTTGCTGTCACCCTTAGCTCCGAAGGCCCCTTCTATGGTATGTGCTTCAGGTCCCCTATATCTTATGACCGTCAATAGCATGTCTAATCCTTCTTATCCTTCAAATCTCTCTGAAGTTCCCTTCTGTGGCTTCCTCTTGGCTTCAGCAAAGTAAGCTCTCTGCTTTTAAAGGCCCTTATGATTAGCTAACCCCATCAAGATAATACAGGGGACTCTATCTTTAGCTCCCCAAGCCTAACTATACCAGTAATGCTCATTTTCCCATACAACATATTAACACATTCCAAGAATTGGGATATCTATATCCTTTTTTAAAATATTGATTTATTTATGGAATGGATGGGGTCACGGAGAAAGAGGATCCCAAGCAGACACCCTGCTGAGCATGGAGCCCAACACAGGGCTCAATCCCATGAACCTATGATCAGGACCGAGCCAAAATCAAGAGTCAGACACCCAACCGACTAAGCAACCCAGGAGCCCCTAGGATGTGGATATCTTTAAAATTGGAGGAGAGCTTCTGCCTACCATAAATATTTTATTAGTTATTTTAATATCATATTTCTTTCACTATTAAATTGTTTCAATTACACTTTATTTTCAAACTCTAATTGTTGTTCATTAAAAAATCATGTACCAAAACATATATTGAGCAGTTCCTAATATGACCAAATACTTTCTGTACAATTAAATTTTTCTTCAAAGTGAAAAACAATGATCATAATTTTCTTATTTATGCAATAATGTTTAAATATGGGTTGATTTTTTATCACCTTTTAAATAAATAGATATTTAATGAGATTTGTTGATTGGAACAGATGGCTAGAGGGTTTCAAAGAGGTGTGCCTAATGTGAATTTTAAAACTTAAATTCAGGGATCCCTGGGTGGCGCAGTGGTTTGGCGCCTGCCTTTGGCCCAGGGCGCAATCCTGGAGACCCGGGATCGAATCCCACATCAGGCTCCTGGTGCATGGAGCCTGCTTCTCCCTCTGCCTATGTCTCTGCCTCTCTCTCTCTCTCTCTCTGTATGACTATCATAAATAAATAATAAAAAAATTTAAAAAAATAAAAAAAATAAAACTTAAATTCAGTTTCTTAATAGAAATGAAAAAGGTTAATTGTTCAATTGGTTAAGTACAAGATGAGACTGGATAGGAAAGTAGGGTCAACTATGAAAACTATGAAAGGGCTTTTAAGACATTTAACAGTTTTTTTGACATTATCCAATTATGAAAATCTTAAGATCCTTGAGGTGTTTAACAAAAAGTTTTGGAGGCCATTCCTAAACCTTATAGTATATAGACATTATTACTATGTGCACAGCACTATTGCAGTACTTACATATATTAACTCATTTAATCCTAAAAAAGAGATAGGTATAATTATTATACTACATTTTATAGATGTAGCCAACAGAAGTAAGAGATTTGCTCAAGTTATACAATAGGTAGTGGAAGCACTTGGATGAATATACTTAACATTAAGTTATATAAAATGTTTCTGTGGGGTATGTTCTTGTATGTGCCCATTTCTCCCACTACCATACCTCCATAGGTCATATAGTCCCTCAAGGACTCAAAGAAGTATCAAAAGTAGTTGAGGAAAATGGAATAGGTCAATTCAAGTGAGAAGTGCTTTAAAAAATGTTCAACGGTGAAGGGTGGAAATTGAGTCTCAGGAGGAAAAAGATGGAACATAGCAAGAAGCAAATCACAGATGATATAAAAATATCTTGGAAGAGTGGGGGTAAGTCCAAATTATAGTTAGCACCTAAGTTAATTAGAGGTAGTAGAAACATTCAAGAGTGATTGTGAAAGGGATAAAGAGAGTTGTGGGTTCAAGGGAGAGGTGGGCTCAAGGGAGGTCTCATATATATTTTATGTACTGTGACAGATAGAATGATGATAGATGATAGATGATAGATAGATGATAGATGATAGATAGATAGATAGATAGATAGATAATCGTATCTATGTTTGATTATTAATAGGAAGAAGAGTAGAAGAAATTGAGGCTAAGAAAGAACAGATTGATGAGTAAAGTATATGAAAAAGGGAGTATGAGCTTGCACATAATTGAGAAATCATGCTTGAGTTAGAGGATTATTTCCTATTAAGAAAAGAATTAATTAGAAGCAATAAATCTAGATATTAGTTAATCAGTGGGGTTAACATAAAAGTAATGGAAATAATTTTCACTTTGAATGATGAATCAAGGCTGAAGCACAATGGAGATTATTTGAAATAGTGGACTATGGAGATAGAGATAACTCAAAAAAAAATGTAGAAACATTGCTGGGCAGAACTGATATCCAAGTTGTGGTTGAATTTGCAGTGGTTATTTTGAGAGATTTGTTATAGGCAGTGATTGGTAAACATACTGTATAAAAGTTAGATAGTAAATATTTCAGGATTTGTGGGTCATAGGTTTTTGTAGCAACTATGTAATTTTTGTTTTAACATGAAAGCAGTCGTAGAAAATACATAAATAAATGGGTATGGCTGTTGTTCCAATAAAACCCTATTTGCAAAAATAAGTGGTAGGCTAGAGTTAGCCCATGGATTACAGACCTTTGTTCTGTAGGGATGTAGATCCATTTGGTTGTAGACAAGGAAGCAGAAATTCGTATTAGCCTTGGATAAAGTTTGCCAAGCAGTGAACAGGTTGGGCAATAAGGCATGTGTGAAAATAATGTAGGCAAAAGAGTGCTTAAAGTGCTGACCATGTGGGATGGACTGGCCTGGAAATGAGAACTAGTTAAATCAGGAGTAATTAATTAGTAGTTAATTAGGAGTAGTTAATTACAGTGAGTAATTAAAAGAATCAAAAGAAAGAGAGAACAGATACTATGTATGTTGGGGTTACTGGATTGAAGAAAGGGAAACAAAAGAACTAGATAAAACAAAACATAGTAAAACCAGGCTATAGCAATTTTCTATGTGTGTAAATAATGGAATGAACGATTTGGGGGGGGGGGGCAGTGTAATGAAGAAAATAACCTAAGTGCTATAACCTTCAGAGAAAAGATTGATAGAAAATTAAAATAATGTGGGACTAAATTAAAAATAGTGATAGATGATAGATGATAGAAAAATAGAAGCATATGATAGCAAAGTGAAAGAATTGCACAGAAATTCCTCCAAAAATTAAATGCAGAATTACTATATGATCCAGCATTTCCACTTCTGGGCATATTCTGAAAAGAAATGAAAGCATGGACTTGTTCATGTTCATAACAGCATTGTTTACAATAGCCAAAAACTGGAAACAACTGAAGTGCACATTAACAGATAAATGGATAAACAAAAATTTGGACTTATATACCATATAAAAATTAATTCCCAATGGATCAAGGATATAAATGTAAGGCCTAAAACTATAAAACACAAAAGAAACATGGGAAAAAGCCTCATGATGCTGGATTTGGCAATGATTTCTTGTATATGACAAAAAAGCACAAAATAGTAAAAATAGATTATATGGACTGTATCAAAATTAAGCATGTGCATCGAAAGACACAATCAACAGAGTGAACAGAAAACCTGCAGAATGAGAGAAAAACTGCAAATAATATATCTCATAGGCATTAATATCCAGAATTTACAAAGAACTCCTATAACTTAACAACGATAAACTGATTTAAAAAATATGTAAAGTACTTCAACTAATATTTCCCCAGGAAAATAGAAATGGCTAACAAACATAGGAAAAGATGCTTGACAAACTAATCTTTAGGGAACTGAAAATCAAAACCACGATATTATGTTATACCCATTGGGATGGCTACAATACAGTCACCCATACACATAAAACAGCAGAAGTTGTAGCTAGGATGTGGTGAACTTGGAACTCTTGTGTACTATTTGTGGGAATGCAAAAAGGTGCAGCCCTCTATGGAAAACAATATGGCAGCTCTTCAAAAAATTACCATAGAACTACTATATGATACACCAATTCATATCTGAAAGAACTGAAAACAGGATCTTAGATCAAAAAGATATCTACAGCATTATTCACAATAGTCAAGAGGTGGTAGGAGGTCAATTGCCCTGATCCATCAGTGAATAATCAAAACATGGCATATATATATATATATATATATATATATACACACACAATATATGAATTGTATATATATATATATATACAATATATGAATATTCTTCAGCTTTTAAAAAGCAAAAAAAAAAAAAAATCTGATATACAGTACAGCATGGAAGGGCTTTAAAGACCCTATTGTGGTAAGTGAAATAAGGAGCCAGTCACAAAAGGAGAAATATTTCATGATTCGATTTATATTTAGTACTTACAGCAGTCACATTAATAAGAATAAAAGGTAGAACGGTGGTTGCCATGGCAGAGGGAAGAGAGAAACAGAGAACTAATATCTAATGGGCATAGAGTTTCAATTGGGAAATATGAAAAAGTTTTGGGCATGGATGATAATGATGGTCACACGGTAAAGTAGATGTAGTTATGTTATTCTGTTGAAAATGAATTCTACAGAGTCAAATAGTTTGATCACTAATTTATTGGCTCTCAAGGTAGGATGTGTAGGTTTGAGTCAAAATCTCATTGTTACAAAAAGGTGAATCTGGACAAGTCAATTAACCTATCTAAGACTCCATTAAACATGTGTAAATGAGAACAGTATGAAAACTTAAACCATGATGGTGTTATGGGATAGAATGAGATAATGCTTATGAATTACCAAAGAGAACACGTGGCACATAGAACGAAATCAACACAAATAATTATTTAATTATTATTATTATTACCTCAAGCTTCTAAAACTAACATGTGTACAGTGATAATGGAACTAATAAAATAGAGAATGCAAGAGGAGAGAAATAAATGTTATATAAGAAATAGCCCCAGTGTTGTGTGCATTTGCTTGAGTAGCCAAGAAAACAAGCTATAGAAAAGTCAACAGGAAATTGAAAATTTGGTACCAGAGTATGGAGAGAATGATCCTGACCAGAGACATTAAATCGGTGGTTGTGTTATGGCAAAATGTTTTAATTTCCTACAAAGCTAAAATGTATAGCAAGACGTAAATAGCTTATGATTTTGAATTCTACTACCAATGTAAACTTTGGTATATTGCTTATGTCTCAGTGAAAAAACCATATTTACTCCATAGCTTTGTTCTAAGCTTATTTACTTAATTATAACAATATTAATCGATATATGCTTTATGTAATGTAATAATAACAGTAATTTATATAAACTCCTTAATATAAAGGTGGTTAGAAGTACTCATGACAAAAACAGTTATAACTTTTGAGATTAAGTGATTTAAGCACTTGATAAGCATCCAATAATAATAACAAAGCAACAGCAGCAAAACAATGCACCATACCGAGTAGCCACCATGTGAAGGCATGGAAAGCTCACTACATGATGGTGTCAACCCTGTCCTAGACATCTCACTTGAATTTTCTCCTCTAATCTTCAAAAACCTTTGGAACCTATTTTTACTCCCCTCTACATTTTTATAAATCAGGAATACAAAGTGACTATATAGAGAGGGGATGAGACGTGTTGGCAGTATCTTGGAGAATCCCTCAAGGAACACTGAAAGAAGCGGAAGACTCAAAGAATAATACAGTGCCAACAATGACTGAACAAGTACACTTTCACCAAAGTCAAAGCAAGAGAGAGTTAAAAATTATAAACCATATGAATTTTCTTACAGGATAATCAAATTATAACATTATTTTATAATGAGATTTTTTAAATGTTTTCCTTTCACGTAGATGCCAAGCACTTGAATTATTGAGCGACTTGTACATTGTGACAGCATTTTAATGGACTTTCTACATACACTACAATTGAATCTAAATTTCCTTCACTCAGCTTTTGCTGAAACAAGCTACAGAGTTAATCTCAAAATGACTCTACTGAGAAGAAGAGAGTGAATTTTGCATACTGTACAATAAGTCTGAAAACATGGAGATGAAATCAGAAATGAAACATTGACCTAAAATCCTACTTGATGTTTAAATCAAGACAGGGTTTGAAAAACAAAAATATGTCATTAATCATAGTTATTAATCTATGAAACCACTGCAAACACAGTATTAGACTGAGATGCCGTTATTCTATTGTAAATCAGAAATTTCATACACAACAGTTCATGTAAAATTCGATCTTATATGCAGTGTGGCTTATAATCACATATTTATCTTAAGAATTAAATATAAACATAGGATTTATCTAAAATAAATAAATATCACCAATTGGCTCTTGGTGCCATCAATTGGCTCACTGAATATATAAATTAAATGCTCTGAGGGTTACCATTACTAAAACCTCTTCTTCTACTACCCTATAGGTATTTCTAAACAATGGGTTAAATGTTAAAGTGAAACTTGACAATAACCCCTGGGAAATGTTTGGATATAATATAAATATTAATAAGAAATATGTATCTTTCAGAATCCCAGAACCTGTTTTAATATCAAAGTACATGAAATGACAATGTAGCTGAAAATTCAATAGATGCCACAGAGATTTGTTCCCAAATTGTATTTTAGGAAACATTAGTTCTACAAAATATTAATATATGCTTCATTAAATAAAAATGTGTGGGACAAATATATTTGGGGAATACCGTAGCCAGTATCCGTAAAGAGACTTTTTTTTAGGCCTTTTAAAAGGGTACTGTGAATTTTCAAGAGAGGATCACATAGTCGTAGCTTTCTCCATTTTATTTCTCTGGTCGCAGAGCTGCGTACAATTACTTGTACAAGTCCTACGAAGGAGCGGCTAAGAGCTGAGCTCTGGGGCCACACCAGGCCACACACCCAGGTCTGCCATTTTTCAGATGTGTGATGTTGTATGAATTGCTTAACTGCTTTGTTTCTCAAGTTTTACAACCAAAAGTAAGAAAAAAATACATAAAAATAAAACGAAATGAACTCCTGTGGCTCTAATGAAGACTAAAAATTAATATTTTGAGGATTTTTTTGTTAATATTTTGAGGATTTTTTTGTTAATATTTTGAGGATTTTAAATACTAGTTGGCAGACAGAAGGTAATTTGTTCTCTGAGTTGATTTATTTTATGCAAAAGTAGTCAAGATAGTTCCCTGAAATTTTATTTTGTAGAACTAATATAAAGAGGGCTTACAGTTTCTCAAAATTAATCTTCAGTTTCCACTATCATTTATCTTTCTCTCTCTGTGAATTTCAAGCGTTCCAAAATGCAGTATTTGCATTTTGAATATTATATAGGTGGAATGTTACATTTTTAGCAAAAGGACATCAATCAGATACACTGTAATTTATTTTCAAGTCATTGCATCAGATAGAAGGGAATTTTGGACTAGAAAAAGAAATTCAAAATCAGTTTTGATCATTTTAAAAAACATTTTAACTGTGGCAATCTACTTTCAAATTTAAGTATGAATATCATATTCTAATAAAGTTGGCATGAGAAATCTGTGATTTAACCATGCTTTTCAATGATAGTAACTTAAAGGAAAATTTAGTTCACATCCTCTGAGTCAATTATATTTTTCAAAATGTTATGTCTATATCAAAAACTGATGATACTTTGGAGGGTTTTTTATTTTTTTTTTTGTCATAATGCAACAAAGAGTCATTTGAGTACTTTTTTAAAACTTCTACAGCATTTTTCTCCAAAGGTCACTGATGTTTTTTGTTCCATTAAGGTGCTAGAACCTTTTATCTTTTAATCTATTATGGGATGTGTTTTTAAAGTGGAAAATATTTATCGCCTGATACTTGCCAAAAGTTGTTCTCAATAACAGAGGAGCAAACTACAAAAAAAATTACCAAATTTTCCTTTTACATTGCCTACTGTTTTGAGTAGTATCAACTGATATATTTTATAACAGAAATAAGATTATAAAGTATTATTGGAAGATAAAGATTACAGGAAGTGTTCTATTATATATATTATATATTCCCCCCTCATATTTAAGGAAGAACAATAATAAAAACAATAAAAGAAGGGGGAAAAAGGAAATTCAGAATCACCATAAATAACTTCTTGTGATTCTCAGGATTCAAATAGGTACATTTTAAGGATTAATTCCAATATGTATGGAGTTTAATACTATGTACATACATACACCCATGCAGACATTTCACTTGAATAGGTTTTTGAGACACAAAACAAATAGCTGTTTATTTTATTTTTAAATTTAAAATATTTTAAGTTTTTGTTTAAATTCAAGTTAACATACAGTGCAATATTAGTTTCTGGTGTATGATATAGTGATTCACCACTCCCATACAGCACCAGTACTCATCACAAGTGCCCTCCTTTATCCCCATCACCCAGTCCTCCCATCCTCCCACCCACCACTCCTCCAGTAACCATCAGTTTGTTCTCTATAGTCAAGAGTTTTTCTTGGCTTGCCTCTTTCTCTCCTTGTTTGTCCCTTTGTTCATTTTTAAAATTTTTAAATGCCACATATAAGTGGAATTCATATGGTATTTGTCTTTCTTTGACAGATTTCACTTAGCATTATTTTCTCTAGCTCTATCCATGTCATTGCAAATGGTAAGATTTCACTCTATTTTAATGCTGAGTAATATTCCTCTGTGTGTGTGTGTGTGTGTGTGTGTGTGTGTGTGTGTGTGTATCTGCTTTATCCATTCATCAGTTGATGGACACCTGGGCCATTCCGATAATTTGGCTATTATAGGTAATCTTGCTGTAAACATTGTGGTACATGCATGCCTTTGAATTAGTATTTGTGTATCCTCTGGCCAAATATCTAGTAGTTCAATTGGTGGATCTATTCTTAACTCTTTGAGGAACCTCCACACTATTTTCCACAAGAGCTGTGCCACTTTGCATTCCCACCAACAGTATAAGAGGGTTCCCCTTTCTCCACATTTTTGCCAACTCCTGTTGTTTCTTGTGTTATTGAATTGTAGTATTCCAGTAGGTGTGAGGTGATATCTCATTGCAGTTTTGATATTTATTTCACTGATGAGCAATGATATTGAGCATCTTTTCATGCATTTGTTGGTTATTTAAATGTCTTCTTTGGAGAAATGCCTCTTCATGTCTTCTGCCCATTTTTTAAATTGGATTATTTGGTGTTTGGATGTTGAGTCTAATAAGTCCCTTGAATATTTTGGATAACCTTTCATTAGATATATCATTTGCAAATATCTTCTCCCATTCCATAGGTTACGTTTTGATTTTGTTGATGTTGATTTTGTTGATTGAAACTTTTTATTTTGATAAAGTCCCAATAGTTTAATTTTTTAAATTTAAATGCAATTTGCCAACATATAGTATAACACCCAGTGCTCATCCCATCAAGTGCCCTCCTTAATGCCCATCATCAATAGTTTATTTTTGCTTTTGTTTCCTTTGCCTCAGGAGACATATCTAGAAGGATGTTGCTGTGGCCAATATCAAAGAGGTTAATGCCTGTGCTTGTTACCAAACCCATTTTTTATTCCTCCTGGATTCACGGGGGTGTGCAGTTTTCAATGTTTCCTATAGTAAGTAGGTAGTTGAGTGACAGATATTCAGGCAATGGAAAATGAGCACAAGTGATATGTGGTAATTTTAGGGTCCTGGACCTGTAGATGATCTCTGTTGCTCATTTCCTCTGAATACATATGTTGAAGATGAAGCCATAAAATGGAAGAAACCTGAGTCCCTGAATTGCCACTTAGAGAACTACTTATCTTTTAGAGACATACTTTGTTTTTTAGAGACAAACTTTGGTTTTTATGAGCAAGAAAACATATTTATCATATTTGAGCCATCACAATATTTTTATTTGTTACAGCGCTCCAGGGTTCAATGGTTAATACAATGATATTTTAAAGATTCTTACTTGTTAGAACTCAAAGGCTGACTTACCAAAAAAACCCCAAAAGACAAAACTAAAAACAAGAAAACAACAACAAAAAAAACTTTACAAATATATAACATATATATTTGTAAACTTTTTTGGATAATATTACTTGATTAAAAACAGGTTTAAGTAAAGGGTAATGAAAATTTGACAGGTTCTTTGGGGCCATATTAAGATTCTTATTTTATTAAAAAATGTTTTATTCATGAGGAGTTTTTTTAACTACAAAAAAAGGCATTTAGAAAAGTTACCTGATAATTTTAGAATCTGTGAATTTTAGAATCTTCTTCCATTAGACTAAATAATCTGAGTGTGAAGTGATATATCACTAATTTTTCTAGGCCAGAGTTGAGTTATTTTTAGCAAATGATAAATGTTTAATACATTTGTATTGAATGATTGGATAAATCTATGCATTTTTGTATCTAATTTTATTTTAGCCATTATATTTATCATATATCATTATTCCAACACATATTTATTAGTTTTTACAACCTTTTATAAATGTGATGATATACACGCAAACAGGAGGGGAAATCAATAGGAAGCAGAGAAAAATATTTTGATTTGGCCTGATTACGGACCGGTTCAATTCCAGTACAGAGTTATGTCAAAGACTATGTTAGTAACAGCAAAATATGAAGCACTGTCCTTCAACAGGCCTCAGGTGAAGAGTGAAGTTATGAGAAAAATGAGCTTTGAGAACAATGCAGTTTGTAGGTGTCAATAGTGGTGAATTTAGAACACTTGAGAAGCTTAACCCAAAGAGGAAAAATTGAACATAGAGCTAAAAGAGCTTTAGTTACAGTAGACATGATGAGAGGGAAGGCAAGTGGACACTACCTCTAGAAACAGTCTTTCTGTTTTTTAGATTAATTATTTCTCTGATGATAAAACTTCTGGTAGTACATTAATCAAAAAAATCTTCAATAAACGTATGCGTTACATATATTATATTTTTAACATTATATTTATATTTGCTTAGGACTGTATATTTATATGTTCTGATATTTAAGAGCAAAAGCTCCTCAAAATATTAATTTTAATTAGATAGTAAAAATAAGGAAATATTAAACTTTTCTATTTAGCGAGTGAGAGCTGAAGGAAAAAAGAATCAAGTAATCATTTTCAGGATTGTCAGTGAATAGAAAGAATTCTGCCCAAACAATAGCAAATCAAAAGACAAAGAGAAAACAAGATTTTTAAGCTGAAAATCAACACAAATCACATTATGATGAATGTATACAATTAACTATGATAGCATGCAATTCAAATTTGCACCGATTTTTTCTTCAAAATTATCTTGTTTCAAGCCTTTCTTATGAATGAAAAATGATTTCCAGTTTTGTTTTGAGCCATCAAATAAGAAACACCTTGTAAATGAGAAGGAAACAAGAATCCATTCGGCTACTGTGCCAGGAGGGACCCTAACAGCAGGTGATTACAATAAAAACCACCTTGTTGTTATATAGTTAACATCTGTGCTTTCTAAATGGTAAAGTAAATGAACATAATGGATATAGTTTTGGATTCACATTTTGCCACCTGCCTTTACACAAGCGTATGCAGATTGTCTTCAAACCACAGAGCCAAAATCTCAGATACATCCTGCCAATTTTCCTTAAATGATTGTATGCAACAATGACAGGGAACAAACACATTTTGCAATTTTGTTCACAAGGAAAGAGCAATAATTAAGTTTACCAGAGTGAAAGCCTAGAATCAGAAGCATTTTTTGAGATGAATAAAGACTAGAAAGCAAAGATTCAGTAGGATTCCAGAATTATCTTATTGTTATGAATCTTTTAAATATATGTATGATATAAATACAACTGATTAGGTAAAGAACAAAGATCTCTGAATCTCTGAACTTTTTGACTGATGTAATAACATTCATTGAGAGGCACCACGTGGCTCAGTGGTTGAGCATTTGTCTTTGGCTCAGGTCATGATTCCAGGGTCCTGGGATCTAGTCCTGCATCAAGCTCCTTGCAGGGAACCTGCTTCTCCCTCCCCCTGTGTCTCTACCTCTCCCTCTGTGTCTCTCATGAATAAAGAAACAAAATCTTAAAAAAAATTTTTCTTTTAAATAACATTCATTGAGATTTAACTTTGGTAAAAACATTTGATATTGTGCAAGCACAATTCCTTGTATGGTTACTCAAGGTCTTCAATTATAGTATAGAGAACAATTGGCCAATTATTTTCAGACACCTTTTTTTGCCCTTTTGGAGCACCTAGCAAACTCAAAGATGTGTGCTTTGAAAATAAATGAACATGCTGCCAATTAATTCCCGAGATTTTGCTGTCTGTTATGATATACATAACTATATCCTAGTTATTAAGAGGACAGTAAGAATTAAAAGTAAAGATATTTATAGTTGAACTTTAAGAAATTTGAATGTCTGTTGTTTTTGTTGAAAACATTCAATTTGACCATGTTTGCTTTACCCTGCGTAAACTAAAATTTTTGATAAATATTAAATTGTGTTTGCAGCCATAGTTTTGCAGTGGGTAAAACATTTGATTATGAGTGAAGAGAATCCTAGCCTCTCTTTTTCTTTGTTTTGTAGTCTAGAGAAGGTCTTAAAGTCTTAGGTCTTGAGATTCCTTGTCTATAAAATTAAAGTATTAATATCAGTAGTGTTAAACTCAAGATGCTCCTGTATGTTTCAAAAACATTAAATTAAATGAAAAGTGTCCCTTTGACTATGTTTAGGAAATAGTCACTGTGTAGTCTCTCAACAGAGACACCATGAATGTCAGAATATGAGACTTCAAAAAGTCTTGAAGAAAAACCTAAATGAATAAATGAATGAATCAATAAATAAATCAATCTTCATTTCCTCAAACTGTTTGACCAGACTACTTCCAAAAATTAGAACTGGCATAATAAGGTTAGATAACATATTAACATATCCCCAAGCTAGGAGGTGGCATTTTTATTTTGAGGGGAAGAGTGGTATCAGAGGATACATTGGTCCCTTTCAGTAATAAATTGCTCTGATGCTAAGCATATTTGAAAATCACAATTCTTACATGTTCTCCAAAAGTTGAAATGCGACTTGCATGACTTAGCATTAAGAAACATTTTGGCTCTTTGCTCATTTCTAAATATCTAATCAGTGGACATACTGTACATTCTTATTTGGACATTTAAATGCAATTTTCCCCCTTTGAAACATGCCTCACATTATGCATCTGATAAGACAAGCAAGCACCATCTGCTTGGTTTTTAAATTGACGTTTCATCACCTGAATGTGTTCTCTTGTATCATTTTCAGGAGGAGATAATAGAAAATTTGAAAATAAAATGGAAAGTTTTAACTTTCTAAGATTACTCTCTGTACCACTAGGAAGTACATATGAATCATATAAAAAGACATTAAAATATGCTATGATTTTATTAATGATTCCAAAAGTTATATTATATTTGAGATCAAAAAATAAAGTTAAATTTCTTATATATTCAAATTCAATATTGTATCTTATTCTAACATGCATTTCCAGTTGATTTTCATTTTGAAAAATGAGTTGTTTAGGAATATCTCTTTAAGTAATGTCATTCATTAAGTAATTTAAATTGTGTTTGTAATATATATCTATGAATAGCATATTAATAGATATATAATGCCATTCTAATAAAATTTAAAAATATTCCCAGGGTTTAGAGACAATTTGCTGAAAAATGTATTTTAAAAAATATTGTAAAGTAATTACTTGTGACTTTACTGACCTATGAAGTGATTTGTATAGCAGTATGAGACATTAAGACTATTACACTCAACATATTTTTAATGCCTTCATCTTAGTCTATGCCAAGAACCGGTAATATAGAGAGGAAAGATGTCTGATAGTAAGGCAAGTGGAAATTCCCACATATAAACAAACCACTACAAACACCCACATAATATTAAGACAATTTTAAGTATGGTATACATTTGTGTTTTTTTTTTTTTTATGGCATACATTTGTAAGGTTTGATAACTCTTCAGGTGAGGGGATGACTAACCATCTCAGGGCAAAGATAAGAGAGGAATTTATAGATAATATGAAAACTGAACTAAAAGAATGAACTGTAACATAGGACAGTGTGGTGGTGTATTTTGTGAGACATGATTGCTATACCAGAGAGCCAGAATATGAGTAGAAATGCATGGAATGGATAATGAGTAAGATGTATTCCTACACCAGCATATAGTGCATTATCCCTCAGGTAGAGGCTGCTGATGGAGTCTGGTGGATAATGAGGGTTCACGGGGAGCCTTAATATGCTCTTCTAAGAAGTTTGGAGGGGATTTTAAAATGGCATTGCATTGCAGATCGCATTGTAAGTCTATGATATAAGGAAATTTGGACATTAGAAAAGTACTCCAGAAGGAGTGTTGCAAATAGGCTGTCCACGAGGAACATTTGTGATATTGTAAAAATTTTGTTTTTAGACATATTTTTCAGATATTAAAGTAAAGTAAAGGGTGACATTACACATGTAAAAAAGAAGATATGATGAATGATGATATGTTTAAAGGTCAGAAAGAATTTATTTAACAAATTTAGAATATTTCCTTATTTCTTGATTTGAATAATTGAGTAGATATTGATCTCATTGTTTGAAATATGAAAAAGAAAAAAGGAGGACAGTTTTTGAGAAATGGTATTGAGCCAGTTCTGGATGTACTAAATCTGAAACACACCTGCATGACCTCCAACTGCAGGTGCTAAATACATAGCTAGACTTATGAACCTGGAAGCTTAGGACAGATTTTCAGTAAGAGTTAATTAAAATGTAAATGTTAGTTGAGTGTCAGAGAAAATTATTATTTATTTGAAAATAGGGTATAAAATTAGTAGAAAATTCGTTCAGACTCAACACAAGTGATGTTGAGGTAATCAAAATAGAGGGTGAATAGTGGGAAGGAAGAGCACTAGGTGAGGTATCTGATAATAACCTTTTCTTAAGACGAAAGGAAAAGAAATAGGAGCCCATAAAAGAGAAGAAGATGTTGTGAAAGAAACACTGAAGGAAATGTGGAAAATAATACTGCTGAGAATTTCTAGATATATAGACTGCTAAGAATTTCAAATACTGGGCACTTGAGTGGCTCAGTTGGTTAAGCAGCTGCCTTCAGCTCAAGTCATGATCCCGGGATCCTGGGATCGAGTCCCCTGTCAGGCTCCCTGCTCTGTGGGGAGCCTGATTCTCCCTTTCCCTCAGCTGGCCACTGCCCCTGCTGGTTCTCTCTCTCTCTCTCCCTGTCTGTCAAATGAAATCTTAAAAAAAAAAGAATTCTAAATACTATGAAAAGTTATATCAGACCAATTCTGAAAATGATTAGTTTATATGGTAACTAAGCTGGATGCCTTTGTAATTAGGGGAAGATGTTTCAGTGGATTTTGGGAGCAGATGGCATTGCATTAGTTTTAAGTGAAGAGACAGCCAGGAATTGAAATAATGAAATTAGACAAGATATTTTAAACTAGACAAAGCCTTTTCATATCATTATTCAATTAAAAAGATCACACTATATTATTTGTATATCTATGACTCATGAAGAGTCCAATAACACAACAAACCCTAATATTTCATATCCCATAAAGAAAAACAAAACTACGTCATAAAAGTTAACTTTTCCTGCAAACTATGAGTATGGTTAAAAAGGCATTATATGGTCAAAATAATGGATGCATTTAATACCCTTTTATCTACACATGGAAGCAATGCTGATCCAACTGAAATTATGAATACCTTTTTATTTATAAAATACATATATTATTGACTTCAAGGTCAAAAAAAATACTAATATATCATTATGGAAGTCACAGAATGTTAGCTATTTTACCTGTTGATTTTTTCTACTTAAAAGAGTTCCCTTTATTACCTGAGTTTAATATTGTATGTGTTATTTTTTGTTTTAGAAAGCAGAGATGGATTTAATAAGATATACCCAGGACACACACACACACACACGTAACAATAGTTGATGATAATTCAGGAAAAAATTTAAACAAAAAAATAAAGTAAAATAAGCAAATAAAGAAACAAAAATGCTAAAATAATGCTACCTTCATGATATTGCCAAGTAATGATAGATGGAAAATTGCATACGCTTATGTGCTTGTCTCTCCATAACTCCACATACATAAAAAATTCTAATTTTATGGAATATCTTTTATTTCTAAATTTCATTGATCTAAGAGAAGAATATTAAGAAATGACATTGCTGAATGTTATAATTTTTCCTCAGAACTGGTTATTTATATCAAACAATAGTATCACTAACTGTCTAGAAATGAATGTAAATGTGAAATATAAAGTATAACATTCTTTCTAAAATACATTGCAGGCTACTTAGAGTAATTAAACATCTGTCCATGAAATTTTAACTAGAAATACAGATAACAAATTTAAAATGTCAGAAAAGTAGAATAGATTTTTGAGTAATGCAGAGATGTCACATAAAAGCTACTATAAAAACTGGGAAGTATTATGGACTTAATGAGAGTGGTAATTTAGGTCTGGATTGGAATGGATGTGAACAATGTAATAAAGACAGCATTGTCTCAGGATACAATGCAACTAATCATTACTGGTCACTCAGAAAATAATGCTATTTCTTCAGGGATGTTGTCATGTGGTCCTGTACTACATGTTATCGTAACCCATATGTTTTTCCAGCGGCTCTCCTGTGTGGTCAGGGTCCAGAGTAAAACCTGGGTACCAAGAGACTTAGCCTTGGCACTCTCGAAGAAGTAGAGGGATACGTGCGGATTGCCACCTCTTTCCCTGTCTCTGTATGTATACATCATAGAGTCACAATGCAACCTTCAACTGGTTTTATTTGCTCATCCTTTTGGAACTGGGCACATTTTGAGACACCAAAAGAAAAATTAAAGAAATCAAATAAAATAAATGTGCATGTTAAGAGATGTACTACTCTATATAAAAATTGCACCTGGAAGCATAGTAACTTTATTGCTGATTACATGAATAAAGCACATATATTATATATTTTATGATTTCACTTTACATGTTGCTTATAATTTAAAATATATAGTCATTTTAGTTAATGTTTTATTAACTGTTAATAATAAATATTTTGGTAAATACCTAATCGTTTACTGATAAAATACATAATAAATGTAATAGTTAATAAAATATTAAGTCGGTATTAATAATGTTTACAAGTATGTTATATGTATTGATATTAAATATTATAAAATTAATATTTATTATTTTATATTAACTTTAAATTACAGTTTACTTATATTAAACATATGCTTTACCACTACTGCAAATATCTATCTTGAGGTTTCAATTTTGGATTGCTTCATATTTTTAGATAAAAACTAATTTGTTTTATAGTAAAACATTTTTTCATAATATAGTAAGCTGTTTGGCACTTAAAATATTCAAAAGCTGACAAAATTATGTCATAAATTCATGTGGTTATTTTCATTCTTGTTACCGCAAAAACAGTAAAGATAGTAGGACTGGTGCTAGTTCTTTGGGGAGTCTGGGAGAAGGTGGGATATTAGATACATTGATCAATTATTTTCTCCCCAGGGGGCAGGTGAGAGTTGGGATGTTTTCTTGTCTGCTCACTCTGTGCTCAGGGCAGGGTTGGGGGTTAGTGGCTAGGCTCTTGGAGGTGAGGATGAATCCATAGTCTCTTGCAGCCCATGCTACTGTTAGGGCTAGACTGTGCTGGGACTATCAGAGCTCCAAGATTGGCAAGAAAGTGACATGGTCAACTCTTTCCCTCCCAAGGGAGAAGCTGAGAATGACGATTCTTCATCTGCTTGCTCTGTGCTGAGCAGAGGGAGTGTGCAAGGCTTCTGCTACCCCAAGGTACCGTCTTCATTCTCTTCCAAGGTACCCCATGGGGGTCCCATCAGAACTACAAGAATGGTAAGAGAAGCTAGTCCTCTGAGGGGCCCATCAAGGAAAGTTTGTGGTGCTAAACAAGTGAACCGGTCTCCTCCTTCCTCTTGGAGAACCTGGGAGCTGGGGGTTCTCTTCCTGATTATATGTTGCTGCACAAGGACAGGGACCCAGGAAAGAGGATGTCCTGAGTCTCCCTACCCTTTTTGGTTAGTCTAGTTTCACATTTACCCAGTGTGCAGGAGCCACTCAATTTCAATTCCAGATTTCTCACAAAGAAAATGTATGTATGAATTGTTGTTGAGTCAGAGTTTTAATGGGGGAAGGGGAGCCCAGAGCTTTCCTGTTCTGTGTTGAATAACTTTATTTTCAATTATAAATAACAGTGGACTTGAGTTGAATAAATACAAATATGTTTAGAATAATAGGTTAGCATTTATGTTGGCAGACATAAGACAAATTCATTCTTATATTTTTACTTAGTTTTTTTTCACTTGTACTTTGGCAACAAATACTTATTTAAGTAACTGTAAACATGAAGAAAGAAAATAAAAATAAAGGGAGAAGAAAAGAGAGGGAAAAAAATGTGCAATGGAGTAAAACTTCTCCCAGAGAATAGCAGTGAAAGGAAGTTAATATTAAAAAAGAGGAAAGAGAAAATAAGAATTAATTATAGTGCTTCATTATTTTCAGAAGATAAAATGAAGTCATAAGAATAAAAATATCAACTAATGGGAAGAAATCTGTATTTCCTAAAATATATATATATAATATGTACTATTCTTATGTTGAAAAGGAGAATGCTTCTTGGCTCTTCAGCTTCTACTACACAAAAATCTTGTTTTTGATCTGTAACTTCTTTTGTTTGTTTTTTTACACCAAGTTATGTATAAAAAATAGATATGGGGAAAAATCCATCATTCTCAACTGGCTCTAGTAGAGGGCGGTATTCCTTTATCAAAGCGAACTTGAAAGCTTTTCTGAGTAATGGTAAAGAGTCTTCCTACACCCATTTAAAATGTGTACTATAGTAAAAAAGGAGTTATATGAGAAAGATTCATCTTTCAGACTCAGGTTCAATAAAAAGGAAAAATGTAACCAAAGGCTTCTTTGCAGACAATCCTCTCCTGCTTTGCAAATGTATGGGGACATCATTAAACCAGATCCTCAGGTTTGTGCAACCTCTTCACCCAACTGCGGAAAGTACCTTATTTCTACTTCCACTACTCATTCTTTCTGGCTTGAGCCAGCTCATATCAGATCAGAAGAGTCAACTGTTCACATTTCTTCCCACAAGTTCGTAACAACAACCCATTGTAGCCTAAATTTGACCACGGTGGGAGAATTTACACAGCTAAAATCAGCAAGGATACCAAATCAAGGTTTTCTCCGCAAAGGTTACGCATCAGGGCTGTTTTTTCTCTTTTGCTTTCTGTCAAGCAAAGGATGTTCAGCATTTACTCCCACAGCATTATTTGCACTTTGCCAGTCATAGCACTCGGAAATTTAAGTTCCTTCCAAATTGTATTCCACTTTGGACCACCGTGTATTCCATGGCTTGGACCACCACTGCCATTATTCAAGCAACCAACATGAAATTTTCCCTGAATAGAAGAAAGGGAAAGAGAAATCCTCTAACTCAAATCATTCTGAAATAATTTCTCAAAACTCTCTTCTTCGAAAATTTTTCCATAGCCAACACCTTCTACCTCTACCACCCTTGTACTCATGATTGATGTGTAACCACTTCTCTACATTTATTTTTTTAAGATTTTATTTATTCATGAGAGAGAGAGAGAGAGAGAGAGAGAGAGAGAGAGAGGCAGAGGGAGAAGCAGGTTCCATGCAGGGATCCTGAGGTGGGATTCGATCCTAAGTCTTGAGGATTATGCCCTGGGCCGAAGGCAGGTGCTAAACCGCTGAACCATCCAGGGATCCTAGTTCTCTACATTTACAAATTGTTGACAAAGTGCAACTTTATGGGACAATTAGTGATCATAGAGCCATGCAGTCTTTACTTTTTAATTGAAATTGAATTTTGATATAATTGTAATTCACATGTACTTATAATAATTAATAAGGAGATCCCTGTTATACTTTGTCCAATTTCTCCTACTGATAACATTTTGCAAAATTATGGCATAATGCCACAATTAGTTTATTAATATTGTTACAATCCATCTATCTTATCAGATTTTATTTTTTATTTACCAGTTTTACTTATTCTGACATATATTTATGTAGGGGTATGTGTGTGTGTGTGTGTGTGTGTGTGTGTGTGTGCAACATTATCACTCATGCAGGTTACGGATGCACTACCACAGTCGAGACAGGGAACAGACCCAGTATTACAAGGATCCCTTGTGGTGCAGTTTTATCACCACACCCAACACCCTTCACCTTCCCCCTGCACAAACCTCCCTTGGCAACCACTCACCCATCTTCCATTTCTAAAATGTCATCATTTAAAACTGTTATATAAACAAAAATACCGCAGTATGTAATGTTTAGGTTCTTTTTGTTGTTTTTGGTGTTGATTTATATCCTGGAGATTTATCAAAGTTTCTGTCTTTGTTTTTATCGCTAAATAGTATTCCTTGGACCACAGTATGTATGTATGGACCGCAGTCGGTTCCACCATTCACCTGCTGAAGGATATCTGGGTAGATCCCAGTTGTTGGTTATTACAAATAAAGCTGAAATATTTGTGTACAGATTTTGTATGAGCATAATCTTTAGTTCTCTACAGTAAATGACCAGCAGTGCAATTGTGGGGTTATTTGGTATATTAGTTGGCTAGGGCTGTGGGAACAAATACCACAGACCAAGGGGCTTTAAACAACAGAAATTTATTTTCTCACGTTTCTGGAGACAGAAAGGCCAAGAGCAAGGTGCCAGCAGGATTGCTGTCTGAGGAGAGGTCTCTGCTTGTGCAGGAGATGGCTGTCTCTCACTGTGTGCTCATTTGTGTATGTGCAGAGAGAGCGAAACCCATGCTCTCTGATGTCTCTTCCTATAGAAACACTAATCTTATTGGATCAGGGTTCCATTCTTATGACCTCATTTAACACTATTCAATTCTTTAGAGAACTCATCTCCAAATACAGTCATACTGGAGGTTAGGGTTTCTACATGTGAATTTGGGAAGGATAAAATCTGTTCAGTCCATAATATATGGCTACTAGGCATTTTGTTTTATAAGGAATCACTAAACTATTTTCTGGAGCGGCTGTACCATTTTATATTCCATCCAACAATGTGTAAGTGATCCAAGTTTCTTGCATCCTAATCAGAATTGGTGTTGTCACTCTTATTTTAACCATTCTGATATGTCTGCAGTGATAGCTCCTTGCAGTTTTAATTTGCATTTGCCTGATGACTGATGATGCTGAACATCTTTTCATGTGTCTATTTGGTACTTGTATATATATTTTTTGTGCAATGTCAATTCATATCTTTTGCCCATCTTAAAATTTCATTGGATTGTTTATTTTTATTGCTGAATTTTGAGCATTCTTGTATGTCTGAATGCTAGTCTTTTGTCGGATATGTGATTTGCAAATATATTTTGCCACTCGGTAGCTTGAATTTTTTTTATACTGGTCCCATGAGTTTCCTTAGAGTAGACATTTTTTAAAATTTTGATAAAGTTATAGCTATCACTTTTTTCTTTCATGAATAATGATTTTGGTTTGAGTATAAGAAATTTAAAAAAAAAGAAAATTTTATCAAATTCTAAGTCCTGAAGATTTTTACCTATTTTTTTCTAAAAGTTTTGTAGTTTTACATTTAGTTGTAAGGTTTAAGCTGAATTCTGTGTGTATAGGTGTGTGCACATGCACACGCATGCTTGTGCTTTCTTTCTTTTTTTGGCCTGTGGCTGTCCAATAACCTCAGCACCATTGTTGAAAAGGCTATCTTTCCTCCACTGGATTGCTGTTGCCTTTTTGTAGCTCTATTGGTGGGTTCTCTATCCTGTTCTATTTTTTTTAATTTTTTTAAATTTTTATTTATTTATGATAGTCACAGAGAGATAGAGAGAGGCATAGACAAAGGCAGAGGGAGAAGCAGGCTCCATGCACCGGGAGCCCGACGTGGGATTCGATCCCGGGTCTCCAGAATCGCGCCCTGGGCCAAAGGCAGGCGCCAAACCGCTGCGCAACCCAGGGATCCCCTCTATCCTGTTCTATTAATGTATGTGTCTGTCACTCTGCCATTACCACCTAGTCTTAATATATGGTAAGATCATTTTCCAAACTTATTCATTTCATACAGGTTGTTTTAGCTAGTATAAGTTCTGTTGTTTAGGAATATTAGTATTCCTAGTTATAGGGGAAAAAAACTGAATATTTAAATGTTTATATAAGGAAAAAAGTTTAAAGTCAATTATATTCCATCTTAAGCAGCTAGAAAAAAGAAAAAGTAACCTAAAGTACGTAGAAAAATAAATAATAATAAAAATAAACATAAACCAAATACGTTATATAATAGATTTTAAAAGCCAATGTTATTTCTTTTAAAACATTAATGGAATTTAAATCTCTGACAAAAAAAATGACCAGAGATTGAGAAAGAGGAAGGGAGGGAAGTAGGAAGTAAGGGAGAGAGGGAGAGAGAGAGAGAGAGAGATCTAATAACCAGTATTTAGGGATGAACAAGACCACTGGCTGAGAAAGGAAGCTTAACTAGAAAGAAAAATAAAAGACTTTTTCTGAAGTGATGAGCATATTCTCTATTTTGATTGGACTAATGATTACATAGTATACACATCTGTCAAGGTTCATACTTAGGTTCCTGCATGTCATTGCACTAAATTTTACATCAATAACACGATTTTAAAAAGAAAAAAAAATGGGGCTTGCTTCAGGAGAGCATGTAGAGAGAGAAGCATTAAATAAAGGCTGGAATTTTCAATAATAGAATACTGGGAAATTTTGAATTTGGAATGTAATTCCAACAAAACAACAGATTACAAAACCTAAGGTATAATAGAGTCTTAATATTGCTGCTGATGTTGACATTTTTTATTCATTCATGTTATTGACAGGATTCTCTTTTGGTAATGACCTAACAGCATCCATTGTATTTAACAGTTATCGGCTGAATTACGGGATTGTAAACCCTATGTATTCTTGGGAGCACAAGCCAAACAGAGCATTGAGATGTGACTGGGAAATGAAGAATAAGGATAATAAGCAAATATTCATATTTTCAATATGCTTGATTAACTTGGAAAGGAGAGAAAAGTGAAAACAAAAACAACAAAACTCAGGCTTTAAAAAAAATTCAGAAAGGATAGTGTTGGATCCATATCTACATCCCCAATGTAAGTGCTGTATTCTGTTCAGAATTTGTGTGATATTGTCAATTGCTCCATGTCTAACAAAGTTTTATTTTATTTTAATAAAAAGTAGAACACCATAAAGAGCAAGATCTCCATTCTCAAGAGTAAGCCTCTTTAATCATCTCAAACATTTTGTTAGAGAAGAGAAAGATATTTTTATAAGACTGTCTTGGATATAGTGCATTATTAAGGGAATATACAACTGTTTAATTTAGTGACATTAACTAGGTGTAAGGTGGAAGTTAGACTTAAAGCAGATGGTAGATTTGAAATACATAGATGGTAACTCTCAAGTAGCATATTCTTATGCAGCCCATTTATCAAATACAAGGAGAGATACACATTTTATTTTTATTTTTTTATATTTTTTAAAATTTTTATTTATTTATGATAGTCACAGAGAGAGAGAGAGCGGGAGAGAGAGAGAGAGGCAGAGACATAGGCAGAGGGAGAGGCAGACTCCATGCACCGGGAGCCTGACGTGGGATTCGATCCTGGGTCTCCAGGATCGCGCCCTGGGCCAAAGGCAGGCGCTAAACCGCTGCGCCACCCAGGGATCCCCACATTTTATTTTTAGATGAGGATATTTGTGTTTTATTTTGTCTTATATGTGTCTTATATTTGTCATCTGTAATTTGAGAAATAACCTGAAGGGACAACTATACCAGTGTTCACTTGTAGAAGGCCACTTTTGGGCTTATAGTTGGTTCTCCATAACTGTATAAATGAAGTGTCTAAAAGAACAGATGCTTTAAATTATATAAGCAAGTATGGACGCTGACTTGGTGAAGTCACAGATATGGTTTGGAATGAGTCTATAGTGTTTATAATGCAAATAGCCATCCTGATTACACACAGGAAGATTCACAGACTGTACCTTCAAAATACAATAATCACCATCACATTTTAGTTCACATTTAGCCACCTGTTTTTGATTACTTGGTACCAGCTGTCAATTTGCAGCTATTTATATTGATGTCACAAGGTGTCCTCATGCTGTTGGAGTCCTATAGTTGACACCATACAAAGGCCCCTTCTTGTTTTCCCTGAAGCTCACTGTGAAGACAGCCTCACATCCTCCTGTGCCAACATACACTCGAATCTGAATAGACATGCAGCCCAGCTGGGAGCAGATCTTCAGGCCCATTGAGTGGATGCCAAAGCCTTATCAACCTCAAAAACAGTTACTGAAGAGCCAAGTGGAGGAATAAACACTAACATACTAAATATGCTCTTACTCCTACTGCACTGGTCACTTTTTTATTCTTAAAATTACTCCTTTAAATAATTAGGAATGACAGTTCATATAACCTATGAATGACTGATTGCCACCTATATTATTTCATCTAAACACAAAATCTGTGAGAATGGTGGTCTCACCTCTTCTGTTTAATAATATCTCCATCTCATAAGCCGTTCTTTATAAAAATCCATATTTTTAAAGATTTAATTAATTAATTTGAGAGGGAGAGAGAGAGAAAAAGAGAGTGTAAGAGAACAAGCAGGGGTGAGGAGGGGTAGAGGAAGAAACATTCCCAGCCAAGCAAGGAGCCTCATGTGGGGCTCGGTCCCAGGACCCTTACGTCATGACCTGAGCCGAAGGCAAACACTTAACCGACTGAGACACCCAGATGCCCCTATAAAATAACTGTTGAGTAAAAAAAGAAAATCATCCTACTTGTTCATTTATGGGGTTTTGATCTCAAATATTGTACGTCAATGCTTTAGAACATATTTTATATATACAAAATGGAACTGATTTTAAAGAATAATTTTAACAGCAGATGAACATATATACATTCTACTTTCTGTTTCATTTTAGAGTAATTAGGTGACTCTCTGCTAAATGAAACTTAGAAGCTTTTCATTCACAAAAGACTGGAAGACATGACTTAGGTAACTTTTCCTGCCTTAACAATTTGTTTATGGCCAATATTGAATCTATTCATGCCCACTTCAAATACATGGGCCACCCAAATATATCAATATATCAATACAAAAAAAAATTGATACATTTTGTACAATGCTTTTTTAAGATAAAGAAATGGCTAAGAAACTGTACCAATAATGCTGTCATTTCTCTTTTTTCTTTCATTTATATTTTTATCAATAAAAGAGGTGAAACAATTAGAATCCTAGTAGGGATCAAATGGTGCTTGCACTGAAGGTGATTTGAGGATAGTTTAATTGAGAAACTATTTATAGGAGTGCAGAAGAACTCAGTAACAGCAAGGTGCCATTCCCAATTTTAGGCCTAAGCAGGAAAAAACAAAACAAAACAAAAAACAAACAAACAAAAAAAACCAGCTGTTATCAGAAAGAAGCTGTGTGAAGAGTGCCCCCCGACAAGAGATGTGATGATGTTAGGTCAAAGGATGTAGCTGACCTACTGCCCCCACAAGAGGTGAGGAGGAGGGGTATCTAGATATGTAAATCTATTTATATCTATCTAATAATCTCTACCTACCCATCTATCTTCTATTATCATCTATCCACCTACCTGCAGCATTATCTATTATCTATCATTATCATCTATCCAACTGTCTAATTTATCTCCCCAGTCTCACCCTCCCTCCTTCTTCCCTGTGCTCCTCATTTTCTGAACCCTACCAGACACCAAAAGTCAAGACACCTTGAAGTTATCTATACAACTCGAGAAGATCTGGAGAGGGAAAGAGAGGACAACAAGCACAGGAAAGATGATCCAAATTAGAGACTAAGGCGTCTGTTGCCCACTTTATTCTGCAGAATCACTTATGCAATGTTTATTGTGGCAATTCACAAGATTTGGTTTGTCATATAACACAGATTAGGTTGGAGCCATAATAAACAGAAATATCTGAGAAGAGGTAGATGATTGAAATTAAATTGAACAGTTTACCCAGAGAGGTCTCATTCTTACTACTGTTGGCCTCTGCAGATATCATTTTTTTACCTAGCAACTGCAAGTAATCATTTTGTTACTCTTCTAATAATTCCTCCTCTTCTGCAGTCCAAATATCATAAGACATAGATACATGTCATAAACCATACAATCTTTTAAGATCATCACTTTAATCCGCCATGGGTTCTTCAACAGAACTACTGGTGCTCAGGATGCCTGGGTGGCTCAGTGGTTGAGCATCTGCCTTTGGCTCAGGGTGTGACCCTGTGGTCCTGGGATCAAGTCCTGCATTGGACTCCCTGAGAGGAGCCTGCTTCTCCCTCTGTCTATGCCTCTGCCTCTCTCTCTGCCTCTGCCTCTCTCTCTGTGTCTCCCATGAATAAATAAATAATATCTTAAAAGAAAAAAAAAGTGCTCTCAATAATTCTTTACCTAGTGTCCTAAGGAGATCAGAATGACTTGAGTACCTATTTGCCAACTTAATTGTGTTTGTTATCCTATATTTTTAAACATTTTTCATTATTTCATATGATTTAATACAATCATTTCTTCAATCATTAATGTAATGCAATAAAGCTCATTTCTTTTTTTCTAGCTTTGAGATATTATTGCCAGATATGTAACTTTAAAGTGTATAACATGATTATTTGACATATGTATAGATTAAGAAATGATTACCACAATAAAGTTAGGTAACACCTCCATCTCCTCACTTAATTACCATTTTTGCGTTGATAACATTTGAGTTCCACTCTCTTAACAAATGTAAAGTATATAATACAAAATTGTTAATTATAGTCACCATGATGCATACTAGGTTCTCAGAACTTACTCACCTTAGAGTTGGAAGTTTGTACCTTTTGACCAACATCTCTTAATTTCCTCCATCTCCCAGATTCTAGCAACCATCATTCTGCTCACTATTTCTATAAGTGGTGGGTTTTTTTTATTATATATGTAAGTGAGTACATAAAGATTTATCTTTCTCTCTATGATTTCTTAGCAAAATATCCTTGAGCTCCAGCCATGCTGTCCAAGAAGCACATTTCCTTCTTTGCTTGGCTGAATAATATTCCACTGAATTATCGTGTATAGCACATTTTCTTTACCAATTCTTCCATTAATGGATGATTAGGCTGTTCCCAAGTCTCGGCCATTGTGAATAATGATGCAATGAACATGGGAGTAGCAGATATACCTTCAAAAAGGTAATTCCATTTCCATCAGATACAGGTTTGCTAGATCATATGGTAGTTCTAGTTCCCATTTTTTGAGAAACCTCTATACTGGTTTCCATCGTGACTGTACCACTTAGCATTCCCACCAACAGTGTACATGGGTTCCCATTTCTCACACCCTTGCCAGAATTTATTGTCTCCTGTCTTTTCACAATAACCATTATAACAGGGATAATGCCATATTTCATGGTGGTTTGGATTTGCATTTTCCTGATGATTAGTGACATTGAGTATCTTTTCATATTCACTAATACGGTTTCTTTGGAGCTATGTCTATTCCAGTCCTTTGCCCATTAAAAGAAAAATCAGATTGTTTGCTGCTGTTAAATTGTATGAATTCCATATAAATTTTGGATACTACTTCCATATTAAATAGATGCTTTGAAAATATTTCCCCCATTCCATAGATTGCATTTTCATTTTGCTGATTATCTCCTTTATTTTACAGAAAAAGGTTTTTTTGTGTGTTTTTTGCTTGTTTTTTTTTTTGTAGTCTATTTATTTTTGCTTTTGTTGATTGTGCTTTTGGTTTAATATCCACAAAATCATGCCAAGATCAATATCACAGTGTCCTGTTTTCTTCTAGTAGCTTTACATTTTCTAGTTTTACATTTAAAGCTTTTAATCTGTTTTGAGTTAATTTTTGTGAGTGGTATAAGACAGAGGTCAGATTTCACTCCTACTCTTTCACAGATGAGTATTCTTTGCTTTCTTGTCAAATGGACTGTTTATGGTGGGGTTTATTTCTGGGTTCTCAATTCTGTTTCATTGATCTATGTTTCTGCTTTTACCATATTACCATACAGTTTTGATTAGTATATTAGTATAGCTTTGTAATAAAGTTTGAAGTATAATGCATCCTACTTTATTATTCTTTCTCAGGATTGATCAGCCCAATGATTATTAATATTTTTTTCCAGAAACCTCCTTTATACACTTTGTGGATATCCATTTAAAGGGCTGAATAACTATCTTATTATTTATGTAAACTCTTGTCATGCTACTTATTCCCCTTGTCTTAGGTCACTAAGAATTAGGTGATAGTAATGTCCTGGTAAGTTGTTCCTTGAGTTTGTATTGAAAGTATAATTTTTAAAAACACGCAAAGAATCAGAACATAAAACAAGAAACGCTGTTCTTATGAATTCAACCATCTACTAAACTTATTTCTTTCCTGAGTTTAATGCCCAGATCTTTAATTTGCATGCTTGAGAAATTAATGTACTTTAGTACCACAAGCTATGAGATTAATGTAATCTTTTTAATTATAATAATTGATTCTTAAATATCTTTAAAGCCAAGTAAAAGCACTTTTTTTTTCCTTTTGAGTTTTATTTTAACTAAGGCTGTTGCTTCTTTTTATTCATGCTGTCTTTTCCTGCTGTGAGAAGGTAATGGGTTCTTAAAACAAGCATGAATATTGTGTGTCTTTTCAGACTCAGAGTACGTAGAAGCTGTCTTCTGGACCAGCTTATAAATCAGAGTGGAAAATCAATCTCATTCTTTAATAGACTATTGCATTTGTGACTGTAAATGACATTATCAAGGTTGATCACTCATCTTATTCACATGAAATAAGGCATGAAAGAGTTCCTCTTTAAAGAAAACATATTTACCACCATCAAATATATTGAAAACTTACCTTAGGATTTAAATGCAATTGTAAAAGAGAAACTCAGACATGTTTTCAGAAATGTTCACATCTTAGATTTTCATTTGTAGTTGAGGTATATTAGTTTATAATATGGTTTGCTATTTAATTACTTCACAGATCTTAATGTTATTTTTTACAGGCACCTTTATTTTAACTGATGTTAAGGACAGTAAATGTGTGTGTATGTGGGTGTGCATGTGAAACAAATGACATGTAATTTCTAGTCTACAATGTTACTATTATTGGAATAATCTTTATTTCTTGTATTTACATCTAAAAATTAAAAATAAATGTATTTTAAATCAGTCGGTATTTCACATGCCTTCTTTGTTCACAATTATGGCATTTTATATTCTTTTCAAGTGCACATGGAACTGTCTCCAGAATACATCACATACTGGGTCAATCAACCCTCAAGAAGTACAATAAGACTGATATCATACCACGCATATTTTCAGACCACAACTCTATGAAACTTGAAGTCAACCACAAGAAGACTTTTGGAAAGACCACAAACATGGAGGTTAAAGAACATGTTATCAAACAATGAATGGGATAACCAGAAAATTAAAGAAGAAATAAGAAAATACATGGAAGCAAATGAAAACAGAACAGTCCAAAAACTTTGGGATGCAGCAAAGGCGGTCATAAGAGGAAAGTATATAGCAATACAGGCCTATCTCAAGAAGCAAGAGTAGTCTCAGATATATAACCTAACCTTACATCTAAAGGAAATAGAAAATGAATGGTAAATAAAGCCTAAAGCCAGCAGAATAAGGGAAATGATAAAGATTAGAACCAAAATAAATGATATGAAAGCAAACAAACAAACAAACAAAAAACAGAATGGAAGAACTATGGAGAGAGTCCAAATTTCTATCAACTCACTAATAGATAAAGAAGAGATGATATATATTATATATTATTATATTAACTATATTATAATAATTAATATCATATTGTATATTAGAATACTATTCAGCCATCAAAAAGAATGAAACTTTGCCATTTGCAACAACATGGATAGAGCTACAGCATAGTATGCTCAGTGAAGTAAGCCCATCAGAGAAATTCAAATACCATATGATCACACTCATAGTGAAATTTAAGAAAGAAAACATATGAATATATGGGGAAAGGGAAAAGAAAAAAAGGAGAGAGAAAAGAGAGATAAGTGACTCTTAATGATAGAGAAAAAATTTAGGCTTGATGGAGAAAGGCGGTGGAGGATGGGCTAATGAATGCTAAGGTTCGAATCCTCCCTTCAACTCTGACTAGCCTGCTGGCCTAGATAAATACTCAAACTATCATTGCCTCAGTTTCATTGTCTTACAATGTCAAAAATATAAAAGCTACTTGATATCATATTTTTAAGAACAAAATGAAACACTGAAAATGAAAGTCTTTGCAGAATGAATTGTGATTGGTTAACTAAAGTGGCAGAGCTGAAAATTAATGGCCGTTGACCTTGCTCCAGAGCTGGCTCTCTCCAGCACCAGAGCTTATTGACCTTAGAATCAAGACACCCAAAGGTTCACTCCCATTTGTTTTTCCAGATATCACAGTTGTTTTGTTTTTTAATTTTATTTTCTCTCTTTCTCTATTTAAGTGGAATTGCAGTAAAGAACAAAATGACTTCCAGGTACAGCTTAGTATTTATAGCTATAACCTTAACATTTTAACTTCAGCATAATATAAACCATTTCTTTTTTCTTAAAATTTTATTATTTATCTGAGAGAGAGAGAAGGAAAGAGCCAGCACAAGCAGGGGGAGGAGCAGAGGGAGAAGCAGATTCCCTGCTGAGCAGGGAGCTTAACAAGGGGCTCCATCCCAGGACCCTGTGATCATGACCTGAGCCAAAGTCAGACGCTTGACCAACTGAGCCACCCAGGCATCCTTTAAAATCATTCTGCCTAAGTAATCTCAAGAAATATCTAATGGTGCATGCAATTTTATTTTAAGAAGAGAAGATAGTTTGTAGTACTGTAAAGTTACAGTAATGTAAAGACACTAAAATGACTATTTATCAGAAATGTACTGTTTTCTAAGAATAATCTATAAAAATGATCTCAGATATAATTAGGTTTTTCATAAATGTAATAGCCACAATGAAAAGGTCATCTGCCCTTTAATTTTCAGGATCCTGATTTCTTGGTTGTTTTAGCTTTGATTTAGGAGATGGACAGTTAGTATATTCACTATTTTCAAAATAATATTTTTGCTATTTAAGTCTTCATCATTCTTCTAAACTAATATTATCCCAAATTCATTTTCTACAATAGGAGCTTAAAAAAAGTAAGGCCCATCATTCTTTTAAGTATACTGGGTAAAAAATGCTTAATGAATTGTTAGTATTTAATATGCTAGCATGTGCTATGAGATTTCAAGAAGTTAATATCATAGGTTGTATATTTGCATAATTTGTAATATATATATATATATATATATATATATATATATATATATCTTTATTTCCTTATTAAGCAGTCCGGAAAGGATACATTTTTCTGCAGTGAAAAAAATTCAGAAAAGCTCTTGCTACATGTGTATATTGTGTTAGAATAAGCTTTGTTCCATATCATCATCATTTGGGGCCAAATTTTGTGATACTCCCTCTACCTGGAAATTTTCTAGTTCTCACGACAAAGGGTAAAGATAGTGTTGGCAAACCATGAATCAGTCTTTAATCTATTAAAAAGTGTCACTTATGTCACTTTTGCTTCCCTTCAAGTGATGAAAGCAAGTTATAGACTTTCTAAGTTCATTAGAGTATGGAAGTGTAATCGTTTGCACTTGAGAGATGTTGCAAATCATATGGTGAGAAATACCATCGGTGGTTAAGGGATAAGAAACATATTAAAAGTACTACAATCTACCATTGCCCTTATAAAGGGATTAATGACAAACCTAACTGAAAACAGTGGTTGTTAAGTAAATATTTATGAGTCAGCAGTTAGGTAAAATTTTTTTTTAAATAAGATTTTATTTATTATTCATGAAAGAGAGAGGGAGAGGCAGAGACACAGACAGAGGGAGAAGCAGGCTCCCTGTGGGGAGACTGACCTGGGACTTGATCCCGGGTCCCCAGGATCACAACCTGGGCCAAAGGCAGTGCTAAACCGCTGAGCCACCCGGGCTGCCTGGTAAAATTGTCTCTAAATTAAAAAGATTTTCTTTAGAAAAAGTATCCATTGACCTTTGAACCTGAGAAAACTAGAAAAACTAGATATGTCCTCAGAAAAGAAACCACAATAATCATCAGAAACATGATTGTGTTTCTTAGATCTCTGCCCTTTAGAACATCTAGCAGTGATAGGGTATCAACTTTCACATGATCTCATCTCTGACTCACACACATGCACAGGATCTTGAAAGTTTACTGAATATTTCCCCCTTGTTTACCTTTTCTCTTTTTTTCTTTCTTTGCTAAACAAGAACAGTGTTATTTAATGATATAAAGTATTATTAAAAATTAAGTAAGCTCTTTACATGAAGTATAGAAATAAATTCGATAATTGAATGCAAGAAAGCAAAAACAACTTTCAACAATATGAAATATTAATATCTTTAACACACTGTCAGCCTATTTAACCCATACAATCTGTAAATGTCTAGGACTTTTTCTTTTATAGTCATGAAACTGTTATCTCTGTTTCCTTTACTACTACTACTGCCATAATAGATTATCCCTAAGCAAAAGCAGCTCTTCTAGATTTTACTATGACAAAGTCAAGAAAATCAATATCTGTGTCTATCTATATACATATATATGTATATATATATGTTCTGTGTGTGTGTCTCTCTCTGTATATATATGTTTCTGTGTCTATATACATATCCATATATATGAACATATATATGTTCATTAAAATTGAATTGTTTGATATTGTCAAGATCAAAAAAGGAAAAGCTATATAGATTAATAATGTGTTCTAGAATAGGTACCACTGAATGAAGACTGCAGTGTCTGAAGGGAAGAGACACTAAAATGCATTGATTGTGCTACTGTGTACTGTTATGAATTTTTAAAGCATTAGTCCATTTAATTATCAGTGTGACCATTCAGTGTAATAAAACAAGATGGAAGTAATTGTTTTTCTAACACAATTGAATTATTTCATGCAAAGTATAGATGTGCATGTGTGCATGTACACAGCATGCATGCCGAGTGAGGGCAGCATGGATGTCTGTGCTACTCTTCCTAGTAGAAGAGAATCATGAGTTTGGCCCAAAGACATTTAGAAGGTTGCAGAGCATGTGGCAGAGACCACCAGATGACATAATCAGCCCCCTCTCCCTCTCCAAGCCTGAGAGGGGGCCGACTATGCATCAAATAAAGTGACTTCTTCCAATAACCCAGTATCTTCAAGGGTTAATCAGAAAAAGAAAGCTATGAACTGTGTACTAATATGAAAGGGGATAAAGATGACTATAAGAAAATAAAGTCAGAAATCTAGAAATTTTAAGAAGAATAAGGATATGATTTTGGAAGTTTTGAGTTAAATTTCCCCATATGTTCAAGGGCAAGAATGATTCAAGTAAAAATCTGGTCTCCTGTAGAAATTACTATTCTCATTAATTACACATGACCGAGTTGAAGCTTAAAAAATATAAATTCCTTTCTCACAAACAATTTAGCTAAAAACTGAGAAAAATTTGAATTTGGAAGTTAAGTTGATCATACTGACTCCATAGTTCTTTTCATACAGAATATATAGAAAAGCAGAAATTACTTTCTTATGAAATGTTTACAACATAAATCCAGATGTGAGTTTTTCACATAGTCTGTGTTGTTATTGAAGTGCCACCATTAAACTGATCTGTTGAAAGAATCTTCCAGTAGTACCTGGTTAATAATAATATGTTTTACAATTAGCACCTCTGAATGAAGATTGCTCAGGTTACCTGAGCACACAAAACACAGGTGCATACAATCAGAAGCAATACAAGAAATATTATCTCAATACATCATTCCTAATGACAAACTGACGAAACAAAGGTATGAAAAAACACACACACACACACACATATAATATGTGTATATATAATAAATAGCATTTTTTTCAATGATTATTCCTATATCTGAAATAACTTAATTCTGAATATTTGTATAGGCATTATAAGATTGTTTAAATGCTAGTGAAACACTATAGAGTAACTCCGAAAACAAATGTTAGTCATATATATTCCCTGTATTTTTTGAGTGTATTTTCCTTTGAATGCTATATTTTTAATATTTTTAGCTTCTCTCAAAATTACCTGTTAAGAACATTTTTACTTTCTTCTACAACCATCTTAAGTGCTAAAGGAAAATAGTATGCAGGAAAATCCAGTTTATAATATGCACACACACATGATTTCTCAAAGCATTTAACTTCCTATAGTTTTGTTTCATTCACGTGAGTATTTTCTCTTCTTGACAATTAGGTCACTTTGTTATGCTACAACATTATCAGAAAATGCATTGTACATTACTTAATTTATGCCATTTTTGAGGCTTACCTAAGGAATATTTCCTTAAGAATGACCACAGTTTCTCATTTTAATTAGGTTAGTAATATGACCCTCAGCCTTTCAAAGTGCTCACTAAATACACTCTTTGAACTAAGGCAGATGTAAAATATATACACGCATAAGAAATTATACAGATAAATTCTAAAGGAAAGGCCTGCCAAGTATTAAAGGATCTAAAATAACTTATTTGAAGATGATGGAATTACTTAAAAACCAAGCCAAACAAACAAAGAAAACAACAGCAACAACAAAAGAAAAACACCTACATCAGGCATCTGACCCTTTAACAATAAACAGAGGTGAAATTAAGAATATCTAATCTTTTTTTTTCTCATATTTTACATCACTTATATATTATTTATATTATAGAAATGAGAAAAAAAATTGTTCCCGAACAATTCTTCTGAAAAAGTCTATCAAATTACTTGTTTCTTATTTTGTCTAGCCCATCAATTTTCTAAATGTAGTATCAGTATAATAAAATTCACCTTTAGGGAGGTTTTAACAAAAACCATATAATTTAACTACATAGATGAATGAATGTTAAGAGACTACTTTTTTTTTTTTTAAAATTCACATTTCACTTTTAGAAGTCTTTCCTAAAGTTATTTATTTATTTATTTATTTATTTATTTATTTATTTGCCTTTACTTGGGTATATGTCAACATTTGTTAGCTTTCTTACAACTTGAGTAGTTTGATATTATTGACATGGTCAAGGGAGCAAAGCTAGTTCTTGGGTAAGTATTTACTCCTCTTCATCCTGGTCAGAAAAAGATGTACAGTTAAACCAACTTCCAATGTTCTTATGTATTTGTGTATGGTTGATTTAGATCCTGACAACACAGGACAGGGGGGCATTGGGATTCTGGGGTTAGATAAGAATATCTAGATTCTACAACTCACTGTCTCATAACCTTAACTTACAGAGTTAAGACTCACTTTCCTCACCAATACAATGAAAGTGATAATCTTTGTATTATGGGTTTAGGATGATGTTTGAATAAAATAATCCACATTAGGGGCACCAGGGTGGCTCAGTCGGTTAAACTATCTTTGGTTCAGGTCATAGTCTCAGAGTCCTGGCATTAACCTGGCATGGGGCTGAGTGGTCAGTGGGGAGTCTGCTTTCTCCTCCCCCTCTGCCACCCACCCCCCACTTGTGCTCTCTCTCAGAGTATTTTAAAAAAATAATCCATGTTATAAGACAGTAAATACAATAACTAACATCAGAAGATACATTTATAAATGTAGATGAGAACCTGTATACATTTCTTTGTGGTTACAACTTAATAGGTAAATGCAAACTTATTCTGGAACTCAGAATTGGATGAAGGTGGGCTGTCTGGGAGGAGAGGAGCAACCTCTTACTGACATCCTAGGAAGGGCTACTGTTTCTGGGAATAACTCAGGATGAGTTGGACAGTTATATTTTCATTAAGGAGAGGAAAAAGAGGACTAACATTTACTTCTGAATTGAGAAGAGCCATTGCTCAAAAGTGAATACATTCAGTCCTAGGAAGGAACTTCTGATGTGGAATGAGTCATCCAGTAGACAATCTCAGCACTCAGCACAGAGGCTGCTTGCGCAGGAAAGAGCGGCATTAGTTCTCTGGATGAGTGCCATGGACTGCTGGGGAGTCCCTACACAGTAATTCCTCTTGACAGGGGTTTTGATTCTAAGCATTCACAATCACTGGGAATGATTACATGTCTCTTCAGTGGCCTAAGAGAACAAAAGATATTTGATTTCATATCAAATCAAATAGGGGTGATGGGAGGTTTTAATTCTCCACGGGGATTACAAATGTTACTCTAACAAAAACACCAATTTTATAGACAAGCACGGACTTCTTGAGTGAGAGAGTGTGACTCAAATGAGAAATACTAGCAAGGAATGAGGGAAACCTAGTGTATGTAAAATGGTAGCTGGCGTTCACGAGAATATAGGGCTCATGAGAAACACTTTACAAAACTGTAAGACATAATGAACCATATAAAGTATAATTTATAAGGTGCAATATTTGTTATATATGTCTACTTAAAGAAATGGGCATATAGTTACCATATAGATATAATTTCAAACATATTGCTAGCTCAGAAGGTGATTTTAAAAATATTCAGATCAAACTAACAAGAAGCCACGTCATTTTTCTAAATCTAAACCTAATAATATGGAAATAGCAGCTAAGCCGAGTTTTACCTTTTTTTTCCCCAAGGAACACAGTTGTGGGTTTTGTTTTGTCTTTTTCCTTCTAGTCTTGTTACCACTAAATTCTACTGCATGGAAGAAAAGATTGAGAATGTTCTCAGAAATCTGACTCAAGGCGATAATATTAAAGGAAGAGACTCTGATTAAGCCCTAATTGTGCTATTTGGGGAAAATTAATTATATTGCAATAAATATAAAAATTAAGATTAGCAAAGCTTTATGCCCTGGGCTATGTAAACATAGGGTAACATTGCCATAAGGTATCTTTGGAGGCTTTCTAACTGGTTTATTCAGAGTTAGTCTATATTCCCTTGAAATTTCACAACAGAAGAAAATTATATATTCAGGTCCATAAGGAATACATGGAAACAAAACAAACCTCTCCTTTGAGTATAAAAAGACTCATTTATTTCAATATAATGTCAATGTGCTGTTTGCAATCAGAGGGCTGATTCACATTTGTTATGGAATTTATAGTTTGGAAAATCACAGAAACACATAGAAATCTGCTCCTAATTATTCATTGTATCAATGCCAAAAAATATAGGAAGTTTAGGAAAAAAACAAAAGGCATGGTACTTTGTTTCAGGCCTATATTTGAAATTCATGGAAAAGGTAAAAAAAAAAATCTACTTACTCTGAATATTGTTCAAATATTTGTTTACTGGTCATAAGCAACTGGATGACACTAATCATATTACACTGAAATTAATTTAATAACATACTTAATTTTTTCACTTTTATTATAAAATAAACACTTCAAGACTGAATAAAATCTCAGGTCAATGGATATTTTTTGTAGATATAAAATCATGTATAATTTTGGCTGTATTGGGAAGGGTTGATTTAACAGAGAGCAGGCAAAGGCACTAAAGAACCAACATCTAGGTTTGAATGAGACATTAAGATTCAACAGAAAGATAAAAAGTAAGATATTTAAAATCTTGTTGTTTGTTTTTGTTTGCTTGTTTTGTTTTTTTTTTAAGTGTTTATGTGCATCATGCCTTATAGTTTTACAGGAACACAATATAAGCCACAATGAGTAATCTATTTATAATAAAGAACACTAATTATTAGGGAAAGCATAAGAAAAACATTTTAATACTGAAGGAATTGTGAGTTACTTTCATTTGGAGGATGGGAAAATTCTCATGAATCACATGGAAGATGAATTTTCCTTAAGAGATAATTCAGGCCTGATTTCTTATGGAAAATAGGAGGAACGGCACAGAGAGAGGGACGGTAGTGGGCAAATGTGTGTGCTTAAGAGAATGGAGAATATCACAACCAAAAAAACCTGTAGTTTTCAAAAATATATTTTAAATATACTGATATTTAGAAATTTAATAATAGATTTAATCATAAAATTAAGAAAATAGTTATTTCAGGAAGGTCTACATTAGTCATTTTGAAAAAGTCATTTTGAAATACCTTCGGTTTAATTATATGCATTTATCAACCATTTATTAAGTATAGACTGGACAAGATAGTTCTTGACTTGGAGATACAAGAGTGAATAAGGCAGCCAAATACTTGTGTCTCTTAATAAACTATATATTCTAATGGGGGAGAAAGACTGTTTCTCTAGCTGCACATCTATGATTCATTTGCATGCTCATGTATCCATGAATGTGTGTACATGCGTATCCACAGGTAAATAGGGAATGTATATTCCAATATTAATAAGTATCAGAAAGAACAATACCCAGAAGGAAGATTGAAGGTTTGTTTGGGAAGTAGAGACAGAAGGCATAGATGAGTCCGGAAACCTGACTGATATGAGAGAGGAGGTTTGCAAAGACCTGAGGAAAGAGGATGGAGACAGAGCACGCAAGGCTCCTAGGCCAGAATGAGTTTTGCGTGTTAAGGAATAAAAACACAGTCCAGGGAGACTGGAGCCCAGGAAACTCGAGGAGGGAATGATGAGATGAAGACTACAATTCAGGTAGAAGCCAAATACCTCATCTTTGTACATCATTGCCTGGAATTTAGAATTTCCTGTAAGAGCAATTGGGAATTCATTGATTGGGATGTTCAGAAGTGGCAGTGGTATGGTCTCACTTGCCTTAGTAAAAGATCATTCTGATTGTAAAGCTGGAAGGAGAGGATCAGTTTTTAAAAACCTGTTGCAGGACGGGTGAAAGTGGCTTCGATTAGGTGGCAGGGGGAGACATGATAAGAATTGATAAGAATCTCAAATTGGATTGTATTTGGAAGATGTCTCCATTAGGAGCCAAGGATGGATTGAATGTGAGATAGGAGGGAAAGAATGAAGAAACAATATTTTCTGTATTTTGATCTGAGCACCTCAGCGAAAATATATTTCTACCCATTAAGAGTTTTTTCCCAAAAGACAATTTAGGGAGTGGGGGAGCAATTATTCATAACATTCGTAACTGCTGCATTATACTTACCTGCCTGGAACGGTGCCTCCTTCCAGACCACCTCTATCCCTCCCATAAATCTAAATGCTACTTGATCATCATTGCTTAGTATAAATATATCTTCCTACAGATTATATCTCTGCAATCCTACATAAGTATCTTTTAACCCATTTATCTCTGTCTTAATTACTTAAATTTTAATTTAATAATTTAACAATTTAAGGTTTGCATCCCCAATATGAATGCTCCAGAAGGGCAGGGACTGTGTCTCTTATATTTACAAATTATTCTCAATACCAGGTACCTTGCAGAGAGTAGAAAGTCAAAAACTTTTAGAGAACTACCAAATTTAAAGTCTTATGAGCAACTATTCATACACTGACCTAAAAATCCTTGACTTATTTGCATTATTCATATTCACAAAAGGTTTATTTAGGATGCCTTTGCTATTTTGTCTGACAGACACGAGGATGGCATAGTAGCAGAAGCAGACATGATCCTTGTTATCATGCAAATCAGGTTCCATCAGAGGAAACAGGTACTAAACAAAAAAGCCCACAAAATAGCCCAACCTTCAGTCCACTTCAACTACCTTCTCCCATAGACACTGCTTTGAAACGCTTCACCTCCATACCTGCAGTTCTAATTCTCATTCCCAGACCACAAAATTGAGCCCTCCATCATTTCTATTCTATTGGTCTGTTCTGTGAATATACTGAGATATCTAGTATCTAGCACATGGTGGTGTCTCCCACACTCAGAGGAGCACTTTGCTCCTGGTTTTTCTCCCCTGTTGTCTCTTTTCTTGATATCCCTTGGAGCTTCTCTCTTGCTTAGAGTTTTATTTCCTTCAGTTCTGCTTTGAGCCACAAATTCTTGGTAAACACAAATCTATAATACACTTACGTATCTTTCATTCTCCATGACTATGGGAACAGTTGAACACTGAGGGATAAAATCTTATAAAATTTTTAATTAGTGGCTTTGCAAATTTGTGGTTTCCCATCTCCATTGGGATAAATATTGTTCAGTAGACTCTGTATATTACTTACCACTCCCCTCTCATTTCTACCTCCTTCAGGAAGCTTTCTTAATATTGTTTTCTAAACTCTTAAAGATGATACTGCCTCCACTGTTTGGAATATTTGGACTATCAGAGTGAAATGCTTAACCTTATTACTCTGGTATAAACCTGTAGTCACAAAATTCCCCACTGCTTTCATTTCTATTCTAGAGGAGTGGATGGGCATTTTTCCCCTCTCTCACATCACAGTATCACCATTCTTAAGGTTTGCCAAATGTTAATTTACAAATCTCTTACATTCTTTCTCAGTTCTTGAAATTTTATTTTTTGAATGATCATATCATCTTTTGCCACCAGATAACTGCAGTAAAATGTATTTCATTGGGTTACATCCATGTACCAAAACTTCTGACATTTTCTTTAAGTCTTTAGTACGTTTCCCAATTTCCTTACTGGTTACCTAAACCTCTCTGTAACTTTACTTAATGATAGCCATCAAAGTTGTTCTCTACACTCTTACTCTAACATATGAACTTCTAATTCATAGATCCTTTGTTTTTTTCCCCTAATATTTTGTAATTTTTTGTTAAACAGCTACACTTGTTCCATTTCAAAACATTAGGAAATGAATTCAAATCAAGATGTCCATATGGAAAGAACTCAAGTATCCATTGACTGGTGAATACACACACACACACACACACACACCCCACTGTAACATTACTCAGCCATCATAAAAGATGAAATCTTGGCATTTGCAACCATGTGGATAGAGCTAGAGTGTATTATGCCAAGAGAAATAGGTCAGAGAAAGACAAATACTGTATGATTTCACTTCTATGTGGTATTTTAAGAAACAAAACAAATGAACACAAGCGGGGGTGGGGGGTGGGGAAGAAAGGAAAACCAAGAAATAGATTGTTACATATGGAGAATGATCTGTTGGTTAGCAGAGGGGAGTTAAATAGGATAGGAGGATTAAGGAGGGCACTTGTGATGAATCACTGAATTCTATATCTGAAACTGATATTACAATGTACGTTAACTAAATGAAATTTAAATAAAAATTTGGAGGGAAGAGTCAGTTATGTGAAAGGCATAGCATTAACTTCTGAGGATAAAATAATGGATGAGGCAGGCCTGTTCCTTACCATTGCTAGGCTTACAGAAGCAGATGGTTACATTCCAACAATTGAATACTATGATATGCAGGTACAGAGGGCTATGGAACACGTTGGAAGGAAATGGAACTCAGATGAGAGGATAAGGTGGGATGTCAAAGAAGGCTGGGAAGTTTAAATCCAAATTAAATTAAGGGCTACAATTTAAGAAGAATGTATTAAATAAAAGAGAGATGGCAGTGAGGCAACACCAGTGCTTTTCAAGGTATTTAAGAGAATAGGGTTGATTTAAAACCAAGTTTGGCTGAAATGCAGAGCTAAAGGTAAAGGATGAAGTTGAACAAATAATAATGTTATTGTATTGTATGTTACAGAGTTTGGATATTAAAACGAAAGCATAGGGATGCTCTGAAGAATTAAGAAATAATAGAGTCAGATTTGCCTATTTATATCAGTCAATTTTGCTTTATGGTAGAGAAAGCTTCCAGGGGCTTAGAAATGGGGGCAAGAAGCTGAATTAAGAGGAATTCATATTAAAGGTAATAGTAGCATAAATCAGGGTAGAGACAATGGGGCTTTAAAATACTCTACCTTGAGGTTATATGAAACTTAATTTTACCATCCCTCTTGTTTAGTAATTTATATCCTGTCTGGTGAATCTCTAAGAAGGGTATAAAGTATGTAGCATATCTTACATGTATTTGCCCTCTTTGTTTTCCACAGAACATCTCATAATGCTACTATATTTACATGCCCACACTCCAAGAAACGCTGACAGAGTATTGTTCAGCAATGAATAAATACTCAGGTATATATGTGCAACAATGCAAGTACTTGCTTTATAAGCCCAAGAGAACTTCGATGGATATTAGGCATTTATTACTACCCTCCCCTCCACAAACACAGCATATTATATTTCTCAAAAATACAACATTGAAGGCAATACTACAACCAAGTATTCTTAAATATCATTTCTTTGTTCAGTGACTTGTGTGTTATATTTGTAAATACTTGAATTGATATAATTTCCCTAACTAGCTCCCCTGGAGGGTAATTCTCTCTCTCTCTCTCTCTCTCTCTCTCTCTTTTTTTTTTTTTTTTGTCAGAAACGCTAAATGATAGTTTGGTGGCATCATTCAAATTTAAAAAAAATATTCTGATATTAATCCTCATTTGAATGTGGTACCAAAAATTCGGTGGCGGTATCATATTTGTCATGCATAGAGGTTGACTCTTCCTTCTGGATTCTTGTTAGAGAAGCAGCTGGAGGATTTAGTGGGCAAACTTCAACTCATTTCAAGCAGTCTTTGGAAGTTGCTTTCTCCCTTTAATTCTCTGATGATAAATGTGGTATAATAACAGTTGACAGCAAGATGGAAAGAAAATATATAAATACATAGAATAAACTACTCACAGACAATCTGATCAATGCATGTGTCTGTGGCTAAGAAATCATTTCTCCCTTGATGCAAATTCAGTTCATTCTATCCCAGTGAAAAATAATCTGACATCATTAGTCTTTCTTTACCTGGTAAAACTGACATAGCATATGTGAGAGAATTCAATTTCCTTCTTTAGAAGGAACTGTTATACAGAGATCAAATCAACTGTCAATGGGAATGAATTCTTTATGCAAATACTTCCCATTTGATAAATACTGTAGAAAAAAAACATGTTAAATAATTCATTTAATTATGTATGGATAAAATATACTTTTGAAAATCTTATGAAATATATTCCTTTTTTAAAAGCAGTGGTATTTCATTTTTCTTTCAATAGTTAAAATAGAATACAACAAAGGGAAAAATAATTATCTTGCTTATCAATGAATGAAAGATAGACTTGAATCAATAATTAGTGGGCAATTAATAGCTTGGGGGCAGTGAAAGAAATTCAGTGTTTTGTTAGAATTTCAATTTTAAAGAAGTAAGAACGTCACTACCCAAATCAAGCATGTTAAATATCAATATTTAAAGGGTGTAGATACCATATTCAATGTGTGCAGGAATGATCTACAAGAAGTCAGTATAAGAGGATCTGGAATTGCAAAGAACTTGGAAAGCCTACGCTGTAGTCTCTCCTCTTTTCTGAAAGTAGGTAGAGAATTACAAATGCACTTTGACTGTAATTTAAACTATCAAAAAATTAAAATGATATAGCTACAAATGAGTTTAAAAAAAGCGTGTGTCATAAATTCTCCTTACACTACAAAATCCTCTCTGTACCACATGTGATAATGTCACAATTTGATTTGATTGAATTGGGTCTCATATGCAATATCCCTAAGTGTATATATAAAGCTCATTTTACAGAAATCCCTACTCCTCATCTATATGCAACAAAGCAGCCTGCCATTTTTCTCTCGGTTATGACATTTAAGCATTCATATTTCAATATAAATATAAATTTTGTATGCTGTCATATTGTTACAGTTATGTAGGAAAAACAATAAAAGGGCACATTCTTAGGAAATGAATGGCTGTGCTTAGGGATAAATAAATGATCATGTTTGAGGTAAACAGTGAATAATAATAATAGAATAGGTCGGTTTATGTCAGAGGATAGAAAACCTTGGATTGGAGACTGATTTTTATCACACGTGACGACAGATCAGGGGTTTCAGCATCAAAACTGTGTAGGAGGATGAATATTTGTATTCAGCTCCTGGAGAAAGTCAACACAGAATACGAAAGGGGAAAAGCAGGAGAATCAGAGGTTGTTGCAATAGTTACAACAACAGCAACAGAGTGCACTGAGAGGCTGCCTGAGATGTGCCAGGCGTGCTGGCGGCGGAATTGACAGGTTGGATATGATGCGAGCAAACAAGAAGAAGGGTCTCAGACAGACTCAGCCTGGGTAAGAGGGATAAGAGTGTTTGCTTCTTCTAGCTCTTGATCTCCATGAGAAGTGATTTGCCTCCCCCTCTCATTCTAACCTGCTCCGCTCCTGAGAGGTAGGCTTCTTTATCTTGTTTGTAAATTTACAAAGTATAACTTGGCAAACTTGTCACAGCTCCGCTCACTTTTCCCCTGAGATCTGTGCATCTGCCAGCAGGGGCCTACTCAGCTGCTCCGGCGGGAGCGTTCAGTCTGCGGAAGAGAGATGTCAGCACCCCTGGGATGGATCTGGCCAATTCTGTGGTCAGGATTTTCAGGACCATTAGGCTCACACATTGCAAGCCATGTCTTTCAAGCTGAATTTTATCAGGGGAAGAAAGAAAAGCCTTTGTTGTTGTTGTTGTTGTTGTTAAAATTTGTTATAATTCCAGCTGGGAAGGGGAATCCCATTTAGATGGGCCCCTCCCGCCCCCGAAGACACCAGGAGCAGTGTCAACATTTACTCTCCTGTAGGTCAGCTTGCCACCCACCAATTTCATCCTTACCTTTTAGAAACAAACCATTTCAAGTTAGATCTTGAAATGCCTTTTAATCGAATGAATTACATGCAATTGTGAAGGCACTATGGGAATCACAGAAGGATGTTATGAAGGGGAATAACATATTTATTTCAGCTTCATTCTGCCAGTAATATGTAGTTGGCAGCCAAGGATCAGAGCTAGTCACTAGCTCTGGAGTCATGTGGACCAAATCCCAAATCCCATCTCTAACTCTTATTGGCTACGGGGCTGTAGAAAAGCATCTAAGACACATGATGCTCAGTTTATCCAGCAATACGATGGGGGTATTGTGACATCTCATAAATTGTAAGGATTAAATGACATAAGTGTAGCACTTAGTGCAGAGCTGCATATACAGATTAAATTAAAGACAGTCATAGTGAATAGAATAAGTCAAGCTGAATGTAGGAGGACAGGTAGGAAGCTAGTGTCATAAATCAGAGTAAAATTGTTTTAAAAATATTAGCAAGGGTGAATAATGAGTTCAATTTTGGTTGTACCATGATTGTAATATTGGTGAAATATTTCATAATAGATGATAAAGGATAGAAGAATGTTATAGGAAACATAGACCCATAGAGATGCATAGTAATAAGCTTAAAACCTACGGATTGATGTCAGAGGACCAAGGAAATGAGCATAACATGAGAAGAGAATCAAAATGTTTCCCTAGAAAGAAATGGAAAGTGAGAAAGAGAAGCCAAAAAACGGGTCTCCGCAAGATTTTGGCGCTTAGCACCTATTACCTAAACAACGAATGCATTTTTCAGTGTAGCTTTTAACATCAGTTGCAAAGTAACTATATTTGACGATGACAAAATGTAGTGATCAAATTAAAGGGTAAAACATATTTAGTTACATATACATTTTCCTTCCTACATACTAAAGCTCTTTCAGTAACTTTCTAATATCAAGTTGTTACTTTCTATGGGACTCATACCAAATCAACCCATTTTGCTGGATATTGCACTTGGACAAAAAAAGTAAGATTAAAAAAGCTGGAAAAATGGTGATTTTCACATTTATTAATTTGTGTTGTGCAATTAAATGGCAATTTTTTCTCTCTGTCTTAGGCTCTAAAGACAGACGAAAGGAGAAGACCATGAAAGCAAGCATCAAGTATGATTTATACTTGGCTAATAAAATGTCTTTTTCCCCCTATCTTATTTGCCTCTGGAAATACTGAAGTTTATTGTTAATTCAGGAAAAGAGAGTCAGAAATAGTATGAAGTATCCAGACTTTAGTTAATATCCCAATCTTTTATCATTTGAGGGCACTTACTAAGTAATCTCCATTTCATACATCTATGTTTAAATTTATATACATATTCTTGCAAATTTTACAATATTATATTTTCATATTTAACTGTCATCTTGAAATTATCTTTTATTTATAACTTATTTCCTTAAATAGGTAATAAACTCTTTTAAAATTAATGCCCTAAGGAATACATGGTATTAATATATTTAATTTACCAATGTTTTAAACCATTAATTACTAATTAATTGCATTTTCTATGTGACAGACACATGGATATTTGAGGAAAAGCATAAGTAGGTAATTTAAAGATAAATGTAGGTATTTTAAAAATACCTGTACATAATCAAATATATAAAAATATATATATACATTTTTTGCAAGAAAGTTCTTGGCTATCATATAAACAATGAAAAATAATTGTGTTAATGTTTGACATGGAGAAAAGTATAGAGCATACTTAGATATTCCTTGTGAGAAAATGATTTAATAAATCCCTTTATGAAAGAAAAGAAGTGATACAGACTAGGAACAATAGACATGCATAAACTCTGGTTCCATAAAACCAATTGAGATCTTATCCTTAAGAAAGAGTTCAATATATAGAAAATAAATCATACTCAAAGATAATTACTTCAAGACTTTTTAGTGCAGAACTTAGAGAAAATTAAATATGGACTATAGGGACTCGCCTATAATATAATGCAAAGTGAGAGAAGCAAATATCGATTTCTGCCTATTGTATGCTGTCAACCACAATTCATAGACAAAAGCTACAACAAAAAAGAATAAAGGTAATCAACCCAAACTCCTGCAAATACATATGTCATTACATGTTTATAATATATATAATACATGTATATGTAAATGTATGTGTATAAAATATACACATATGTAAATATATGTATACATATGTGTACAGGTATAAATGTACATATACATTTATATATACATATATTATATATGAAATGTATATATTTAAATGCATATATATTATATTATAAAATGTATATATTTAGATGTGTGTATATATATACACATTTCTTCGTATGTATGCAGAAATAGCATAATTTTAACAGAAATAGACTTCTAAAATTAGGGAGACAAGTTAAATAAACATTGTGTTTGAAATGAGACAAGAATACATTGTGAAGTAGCTCTTCATCTCTCCTTCTATTCATCATCTACAATCACGGGTCTTCCTAAACCCCTCTCCTTCCCCATACCATCTCTTTTTCCCCTGATATTCAATTATCAGTGTATTGTACCAATTAGATGGCCAAGCTAAAAACCTGTGTGCTACCTCTTCTTTTTTTTACTATTTCAAATTAGTTAACATGTGTGATCGATCTTTTTTTACTCTGCCTCAAACTTGACTTTTTTTTTCAAATCCACTGATGTCACTTTAGTTTACATGCATACACATATACATATATATATATATTTAAGATTTTATTTATTTATTCATGAGAGACACAGAGAGAGGTAGAGACACAGGCAGAGGGAGAAACAGACTCTCTGTGGGGAGCCCAATGCGGGACTCGATCCCAGGACCCTGGGATCATGCCCTGAGCCAAAGGCGGATGCTCCAAACCACTGAGCCCCCCAGGTGTCCACTTTAGTTGCTTATCATCTCTCACCAAGTCCTGGCTAAACCTCCTTATTCTTCTCTCTGTCACATAAACCCCGCATCCTTCACAAACCTAATTTCTACAATATTGTCAAAGTGATTTTCTAACAACTTGGAACTACTATTAATTTTTTGGTCCTATTCTTTCAATGATCCCTTATCATCAACTGGATAGTATCTAAACCTATTAGCATGATGTAGGTGGTTGTACCCTCTGTCTCTTCCGAACACCACACGTACAGTCTATCTGCAATAAATCAGTGTAATTCATTAACGCCACGCCCTTTCACAGTTGTGTCTCTTTGTAAATGCTAGACCTAGACCCTCTTATTGGTGTGGCCCTCTTCGGATATGGCCCAGGTCATATTTATTCCTCTAGTCTCACAAACTATCATCTCCTTTGGCCACCTTTTTAAATTAAAAAAAAAGAACTTAAAAGATACTCAGATAAAGTTATTAGAATATTGGTTTCATATTTAGGTAGACCAAAGATTACTAGTTGTGCAACCATAATAAGCTTTTTATCTAAGTCTTAGTTTCTTTACCTGCAAAAAAGAAATAATACCGCTGTTGCTGACCTGCTGACTCTCATCACCCCACCTGTCCTGCTCTAAGCCCTGATTTTTCTCTAACAGCAGTGAGTCACCATCAAGTGTGGGTTGCTCTCAAGAGAATTTTTAGTAATGTCTGAAGACCTTCCTGGAAGTCACGAACTTGAGAGTATTACTGGCATCTAAAAAGTAGAAATCAGGGGTGCCGACAAACATCCTACAATGCACAGGAAAGCCCCCCATAACAAAGAATTATTTAACTCACAATATAAATAGTGCTGAGATTGAGAAACCATGGTCTAATAATCAATCATGGATATCCCAGGCACTGTGCTAGTTCTAAAGTATCACATACGGCATTCTCCTGGATGGGTATTTGTCCCGAATGTGTGTAGCTTAAGTTGATATAATTGGATTTAGACGCAGAAATTATACTTGAGAGTAGAGTCTCCCTCTCATCCTCTCCATTCACCTCCAATCTCGTTCTCCCTCCCTCTTCCTCCCATCTCCCTTTCTGCATTTTCTACCCTCTTACTGAAGGTCGATGAGAAGGCTTGTAGACCTGATAAATACCAACACTCACTTCAAGGCTGCAAAGGGAATCTCTTATAGCAGATGCGATAGAGAAAAGTGATCAGGAGAGTGTGAGGTTTCTGCCGACCTCCCTGATTTCATGAGCTATCTCCCTTCCTAGACTAAATGCGGTAAGAGAAGTCATTTATTTGTTCACCATTCAATGCACAGAACAGCATCTGGCACATATTAGGTGATATATAAATGATAATTGTTTTATTGTTTTGTCTTTATGTTTTCTTTTCACTGAAGAATAAGTTATTTAGGAGTTTTCCTTTTTCCATCACAATATAAAATACCAATTGTTCAATCATCATATACATATGTTGTGTGTGTGTGTGTGTATATATAAGCATAATACAAATCTCATTTTAAAACTCATAAAAATCATCTATGTGTTGTGTAGATATATATCAGAATACCTGTCTTCTAGGGGCGCCTGGGGGCTCAGTCCATTAAGTGTCTGACTTTGGTTCAGGTCACGTTCTCAGAGTCCTGGGATTCAGCTCTATGTTGGGCTCCACACTCAGTGGGCAGTCTGCTTGTCCCTCTCCCTCTTCCTTGGCCTCTCCCCTGCTCATGCTAGCTCTCTCTCTCTCTCTCCTTCTCAAGTAAATAAGCAAAATCTTAAAAAAAAAAAAAAAATACCTGGCTTCTAATCTTGGGCTTGTCTATTTTATATCACATCACAGTGTTCACACATGCAGGACATATTTCTTTCTTTCTTTCTTTTTCTGTTAAGCAATGTATTCCAAGTATCTGGATGAAGAAAAGTCTGGCATATACTTGGCCCTCCATAAATTCTTAATGGATTAATAAATATCACTTAACCTTTCCGAGCCATGTTTGTTTCTGTAAAATAAGGCTAATAAAACTTACCTAGAGGTTTTATTAGGATCCGTTCTATTAATTAAGGTAAGTTAAGCGTTAGACACATTACAGGTACTCAATACATATTAATTCCTTTTCTGTCTTTATTTTTGCAAACAATTTTCTGCTTGAGAAACATCTCAGACAGCTGGATGCTAATCAAGTGTACTAAGTAGGTCAAATTTTCCCATAATGAGAAAAAGCCCAAAAGGAATGACAGACACAAGAACAAGTAAAATTTGCTGATGCGTAGATGTGTTTTAATAATATGTAAATATGTATTAAATCAATAATTTTATTTAAATACAAATTATAGTTTAATTTATATTTAAAAATATATATGTAGCCACCACTTGAGAACCATAGATTTAGAAAAGAAACATTATCTTCACATTACATTTTCCAAGTCAAGAACAACCAACTCTTGTATGGATATCTAATCAACCTTTCAAACAAGTTATGTACAACTCTCCAATTCATAAAAGCAAATACCCTTATGAATGAATTATAGTTGTTTGGTATTATGAAGAATTTTAAGATGAGATTCATTAGCATGTGCTGTATATGTTGATATAGTTGTACCTCACATAATAAATGTAGAACATAACAGATGCCAGCTAAATAGTCTATACATCTTTGCATTTTCAGTAATGAAAATTTTCCACCGACCTATTTACTTTCAATTTTTAAAAATCAGGAACAATTTCTGAGTTTGTTTTATAGATAAATGAATTCTTAATTTCTGGAAAATCTAGTATTGAAAATTTTTGTATCTTTAAAAAACAATAATTAGAAGAATCCCTGCAATCAAGACTGCAAATTTGTCCAAACATTTCCAAAAAGCAGCATGGTAATAACAATGGATGGTTACCTAATATCATGCTATATATAACATAATCTACATATATTTCCATATATAATAGTTATGACATTTCCCAATCTATTATGTGGCCCACAGGAATTAATATTCTCCATTTTCAAGGAAAAGACTCAGCTATCAAATATTTGTTATTTGTTAAGATATATATATTTATTTATTTATTCTTGAGAGACACAGAGAGAAACAGAGAGGCAGAGACACAGGCAGAGGGAGAAGCAGGCTTCACACAGGGAGCCTGATGTGGGACTCGATCCCGGGTCTCCAGGATCATGCCCTGGGCTAAAGGCAGATGTTAAACCACTGAGCCACCCAGGGATCCCTCAAATATTTGTTAAAGGTTTATTTGACCACTTGTCAGCAGTATACATTTTCTAAACGGAATTATTTTTAATATAACAAGTATGTAAGTTGAATTTATGACTAAGCAACAGGTTTATTTTTTAGTATTTTATTTATTTATTCAGGAGAGACACAGAAAGAGAGGCAGAGACATAGGCAGAGGGAGAAGCAGGCTCCATGCAGGGAGCCCAACGTGGGACTTGATCCTGGGACTCTGGAATCATGACCTGAGCCAAGGGCAGACACTCAACTGCTGAGCCACCCAGGCATCCCTAAGCAACAGGTTTAAATCATGTTTCTTGCTTCTATTATCTATGTGACTGAGCAGCTACAAATATCGCTATACCTTACTTCTCTGGTCCGTAAAACAGGGATAAATATAGTGTCTGTCTTATAAAGTCTTTGCATGAAATAAGCCATTTCATTCTTGGAAAGCGCACATAAACATGTCTGGCAATCATAAATGCACGGTCTGAAAGCTAATATTAAAATTATTATTATTTCAAGAGTGTAATAAAATTATCTTTTTAACACAAAACTGTTACTGTTTGTCCATTTCACATCTACACATTTTTAAAAAGATTTTCGGTATTTATTTTAGGGAGAGAAATAGAGGAAAATAGAAAGTGAGTGGAAAGAGTTGCAGAGGAAGAGAGACAAGCAGACTTCACCCTGAGTGCTGAGCCCTGCACCGGGCTTGATCTCCAGACCCTGAGGTCATGACCTGAGCTGAAACCCAGAGTCAGATGCTTAATTAACCGAGCCGCCCAGATACCCCTTGACAACTACACATTTTATTTGCACCAAAATATATCACTTTGTCCAAAAACAAAGTTTATTGAATCCAGAAGGGCCTTTCGTACTCTAACGCGGTAGCTCTTAAGAAATCACTCAAGACCTTTATATAATTTCATGGCCCTGCTTGCTTTTCTGAAAGGATTTGATTCAGAAAGTACTCTGCAAGATTTTATCTATACTATTCAACTGCCTGGTTGGATAGTATATGTGCCGTTCAACCAGAAGAAAAAGAAAAGTACACACACACACACACACACACACACACACACACACACACTGCATAGATTCTATAATTTCTACTTAATTTTAAAGACTCCTTGTTCATTTTATAGGCTTTTGTCCTTCTTTTACTATGCTTAATAACTGTTTTCTTTAACTTTTGTATATCTGCAGAGATGATAACCCTATCTCTTATTCTCTTTGCTCTCACTTAGGTTCTCTTATTACATTATGTGAACAATATATATATATATATATATATATATATATATATATATATATATTAATTTGGAGTTATATTTGATATTTTTTTTCTCCTAGAGAACTGCAAAGAGGCTTAAAGTAAATGTTTATAAAGAAAACCTTGGGGCAGCCAGGGTGGCTCAGCGGTTTAGCACCGCCTTCAGCCCAGGGCCTGATCCTGGAGACCGGGGATCGAGTCCCCTGTTGGGCTCACTGCATGGAGCCTGCTTCTCCCTCTACCTGTGTCTCTTCCTCTCTCTCTCTCTCTCTTTCACTCTCTCTCTCGGTATATCTCATGAATAAATGAATAAAATATTTAAAAATATATATTAAAAAATTAATAAAGAAAAATAAAGAAAACCTTTGTACTTTTGCCTTTACCTGGCAGTACCATCCCCAAACCCATTTAAAATGGAATCACTGAGGCTTTTCATATTGTGGCTGTTGTGTGAATGAAAACCGGAATTTCAGTGGAAAGACAGTTTGTAATGATTATTTTTAAGAGTATTTTCTTCTTCTCTACCTATTGCGAAGATTAAGGTAGACAGTATACTTACAGCTTCCTTCGGAATAAAATTATATTTTTATTGCATTGAGGTCATGGCTTTTGAAAGTCAACATTAGGTAAGAGCGTTCTATCAGATGCTCCTTTTTTTACAAGCACTTCTTGCCTAAAATAATTGCAAATACGAAAGTTCAATATCGTCAGATTTGGCCAATGCTTACTGATCACCTGGTGACCTCAGAGATTGTTTACAATCTTGAATTCCCACTATTAATTTGCTTTTGACTTATGAAAATTGTTGTGTGTTTTTTTTTGTTTTGGGGTCTTTATGCCTTTTAACTAACTGATTTACAATTACTGCCTTGGGTTTTATGTGGCATCTGTAGCATTATGTTCTATTTGGATGATTGTTTATGTTATTTATTGCATTATACAGCCATAATTGAAAGTCACTCTTTTTCTATTTTAGAAATGTTCAATTCATTCCTATCTTCTCATTTTTGGTATAATACTCCTTATACAACTGTAAAGATATGGAAATATTAAACTTGTTATGAATTAAATGTTTTAATTAAAATCACAGAATTTTAGATATAAATCTAAGCAAAAATTCTATGCCTATTCAATATAAAATGTGAAAAGCTGGCCTTGGATTATTAAATAAATCATCAAAAATATCTTAAAGATATTTTGAATGTTTTATAGTATGTGTGTAGAGTGTTCAAATAATTTTTGAACCTATTTTCTAAATTATCATCAAGAGATAATATTAAAGTATACTTGATCAGTGAAAAAACATCACATAAAAAAAGTTTCAAGAGATGATTAGGGTAGCACTGTATGCCTCCGTATCACTTTTATGTCAGTTGTGCTAATAATGATCTCTATTTGAATAGCACTCTAGGGCAGCTAAAATAGTCATTTCTTAAAATAAATATAAACTAAAAACAACAACAAAAAATGTCTATGCCACAGTGAAACATTTAAATGTGTTGTTGCTTAAAATCGTTAGTAATCAAAACTCATTTTATAGTAATTTCAGTATTTTTGAAAATTGTTTTTCGTTATTTAAGTTTCTTATATAAAATCATCATCACTTTCTCCTCTATATTATTGCATAAAATGCATAACATTATTGTAAATAAGAAACACCTATAATAATGTGTCTATATTTCTATTTAAATATAATTACATTGTCAATATAATAGAAAATTTTATTTTTTACCCAGCAAGTGGGAAAATAATTCTACCTTAAATAAACATTTAAATTTTCCATACTTCACTACATAAAGAAATTGCTTGATAATATTCTTGTCTTGAGTAACTTCCTAAAAATTTAAACCAATGCTGTTTTGCTAAGTGCATTGTTATTTATATTTAAAGACCTCTCTATATTTATATGGATTTATGGACACATCTATAATCCTGTAATGAAGAATAACATGAGCTTTTTCTCCCTTCCTTTTTCCTAGTTTGATTGTATTATGGGAATAATTTATATCCACATATTGTAGTTTGATGAACTGAGAAGCCCAAATATAAGAATCAACCACGATTTTGCAAATATTATTGGTGTTTATTTTTATTTTAACAATATGTAATTTCCTCAGTTCTTCCTCTAAAGAACTCCTCATGCAAGAAATATGACAGAGGAAAAAAAAAAAAAAAAAAAAAGCAAAGAAATACCACAGAGGAGCTCGATCCCAGGATCCTGAGATCATGATCTGAGCTGGTCAGATATTTAACTGACTGAGCCACCGAGGCACACCTACATTTTCCTCAATTTAAATGTCCATCCCTCTGGATATACATTTAAATGTAATTAATGAGAATGATAATACATTCTAGAAACCTCCTCTTTATAAAATCGCAAATAATTTTTCCATTGATTATTTAACATGGATATTATTATCCTAAGATCACAGATGATGGGCTCAGGAATTTATATTTTCTGATTCTCAATTTTTTTCTATAGTGATAACCTCTCCCCTAAATATTAGATTTGTATTTTGAATTGCCCACCCCAAATCTCTGTTTAAATAAGTAATATTCACTCTAAAATGCAATTTCCTGAATTTGCTCTTTTACAGTCTTTCTTTGGTCTAGAAATAGCTAGCTGATTTCCGAGGTCGGAAACTTTGATGTTATCTTTGTTTCACCTCACACTCATCCCATATTAGACCAGCAGCAAATCTCATTGGATTTACTTGCAAATTACATTCAGAATCCAAGAAATTCTTCTCACCCCCACTGCTATCACAGTGCTTTAGCTGGCATCATTTCTCACCTAGTGGATAGCCTTTTAGTAGCCTCCTACTCGGGTCCCTTTCTTTCAGCTTCCTCAACCTGCAATTTAGTCATCATAATAACACAGGTTTGAACTGCTCGGGTCCACTTCTATGTGGATCTTTTACAGTACAGGCCTAAATGTATTTTCTCTTCCTCATGAATTTCTTCAACATTTTGTCTTCAGTTTACTTTATTGTAAGAATACAGGATATAATACATATAGCAAAATAAGTGTTCATTGATTGCTTATGTTATTGGCAAGGCTTCTGGGTCAATAGTAGGCTATTTAGGTAAGTCTGGACAGAGTCAAAAGTTACATATGGATTTTCGATTTTGCAGTGGGTCAACAACCCTAACTTCTGGGTTGTTCAAGGATCAACTGTGTGAATCTGTTCATTGTACTTCCCCAGGCAAAACATTCGGTGACTTTCTCTCAGATAAAGGGATAAACCCAGACTGTTTAGCGAAATGTAGAAGTCTCTGCAAGAGCTCGTCTGGGGCAGTGCTCCAATATCATCTGGGTTCAGCTTCCTCCTCACTCTTCTCCAGTCACACAGACCATGTCGTAACTTCCTGACACATGTTGTATGCTTTTGCCTCAAACTTTTTCAATACCTTTACACTTTGCTGTGAACTTCCTTTTCTTGAATTGCCACATAACTAGCACACCGCACTTCATTCAATTCTCCACTCAAATGTCATCTTATGTGAGGAACCATCCAAAAAACTTCTAACAGTAGGACATTTCCTTATCACTTATCCTTGCTTACAGTTACAGTTACATTTAATATTTATTTCCTTATAGACTAGTTTCTGTCACTAGAATGTTAGTTCCACAGAAAGAATAGAATATTTCTGGGCAGCCCAGGTGGCTCAGCAGTTTAGAGCCGCCTTTGGCCCAGGGCGTGATCCTGGAGACCCGGGATCAAGTCCAACGTCAGGCTCCCTGCATGGAGCCTGCTTCTCCCTCTGCCTGTGTCTCTGCCTCTCTCTCTCTCTGTCTCTCTCTCTGTCTCTCATGAATAAATAAATAAAATCTTAAAAAGAATATTTCTCTTGCCTGTTTCTGAATATAGCAATATCCTAAATGTTAGTTCTCCCTAACCCTTAATGATTATTTGTTAATCATGTCGGCAGGCATCTCTCTCAAGATCCTTAATCAAATTGGCAAAGACCTTTTTTCATATTTGGTAATATTTAAACTTTCCATAGAGTAGGTCCTGAATATCTTTTGGAGGGCCATTACTCTGTCTACTGCATTGATTAAACACAAAGCATAAACTATTAAATATAATAGAAACTTGACTCTTCTATTTAATATTTGTTTTTCTAAAAAATATATTAAGCTAACACATATATATTGCTACACTGTAAAAAAGCACAAATACTCTAGAAAACAATCAGGCAGTTTCTTAGTAAGTTAAACAGACACTTACCATTTGACCTAGCAAAGCCATTACCAGGTTTTTACTTTGGAGGAATAAATACTTATGTCCACGCAAAAACCTGTACACAAATGTTTATAGTCGCTTTATCCTTATTCACCAAAAACTCAAAACAGCCTCAATGTCCTTTGGTGAGTAAATGAATACACAGACTGCCATATGTTGGAATACTATTCAGTTAAAAGATACAAATCATTGATACACAAAACAGAATAAATTAATCCCAAGGGCATTATGCTGATGATAGATGCCACTTTCAAATGCTCCAATACCTTATGATTCCATTCATATGACATTCTGAAAAAGGTAAAACGTCTACGGCCATACCACCCTGAACGCGCCCAATCTCGTCTGAAAAAGGTAAAACGGAGAAGAGATGGTATCAGTAGTTGCCTCAAAGTAGGCTTAGGCAGAGAGTGTGACTACAAAGAGTGAGCAAAGGCAATTAGGGGGGTTAAGGGATCTTCACTGTTTCCTGATAATGAAGGTGGTTACACAAATCTATAAATGTGTTAAAACACATAAAACTGTACAGCAAAGAAATAAAAAAGACAAATTCGTATCTGTAAAATTTAAAAATATTAACCTTACGATGTTCTATGATACAGTAATTTGTGGTATTGCTGAAGAATGGAACTTAATTTTAACAGATCTGATTGGTAAAAGCAAATAATATAGCTACTTAGTGTATCTAGCCAATGGTAGGATAACTCTATTTCAACTCAACATTCTGTTGTTTACTCACTATGCACACGCACCACATATACACACACAGTTTTTCTTAGAGTAAAAGTAATTACGTACCGAAGTTGCATCAGTAAACTTCAGAAGTTGGGGATTCAAAAGTATTTAGAATATATTTTTATATTTTTAAGAACACGGTATACTAATTACCTGGAACACAATGTAAAACAGCAACACACAAAACAAAATGTATACAACCATCTTTCTCATTCACAATGAAGTTTTAGAAATTACCGTTCGATGCTGATTTTTCTAATCCTGACCTATCAATCCCATTTCTTGCTATCTTTTTCTTTCTTCTGATAGCACTGTCTCATTCTACATACTCCTAGTGAAGAAATGCACAAGTCCTGACATTCTGCTAATATCAGGTAAAGACTCAGGACACTGCCCATTTTTGTTTGTTTTGTTTTATTCTCCTTTTATGAAAGAAAGCTACTTTCTCTTTCACAGGTTTATCTCAGGCCATCTGGCTTGATTACAGCCACAATAGGTGTTAAATATGCAGTATAATATTCTGTGTTACAGTCAGGGTCAGAAGATAGTTTTCTCTCTATTTGGTTTCTCCTGAATGATTCCTTGATTCTGAATACAGCAATTTCTTACATGTTAATTTGCATTAACCCTCAAAGGCTATTAACCATGTCAGCAGCTCTCCAGAAGATTTTATAAAAGGCCTTAAACTAATATTTGATGTTAGTTCTTAAGTAGGTCAGGCCCTTTTCTTTTTGATAACTCAAAATTCCTATTTAATCAGACAATTTTAAGACAGAAATATACAGCTGCTTTATAAACAAAATAGTGTTTTAATATCTATTATATTTGATTAGACAGTATTCAATCACTATAAAAGACCTTTTCCAACTTCCCTTTACCCTCATTCTCTGGTCAACTTTTTTTTTTTTTTTTTCCAGACTCTGTGAGCACCAGTAATATATATTCTTTTCATCTTGTAAGACCTAAGCCAACAGTAATGGACTTTAAGATGATCACTTGTCTTACCTTAAATCTTTCCTCTCTAATTCAGGATTTTCTCAAATTTTTAGTGACCTGCTACTTGAAAACCATAAACCTTCAACTAATTCCTGACATTAGATTATTTGGAAACTTCCTCTGTTGTGCCAAAGTGAAATTGTAATACTTGGAAAACTGAAAACATTCATAAAGATTTTGGCATATCTCTTAACTGAGAATTTTCTTATCTGGTTACTATTTTATACTTTTTTCTCCCAATAATATTATGTTAAAAATCCAGAATGAATATTTAAACCCAATGATATTATTCATAAATCCAAAGTAATCATGGCAAGTTCTTTATTAAGGAAGCATAAAACTTTAAACAATGATGTACAAGAATACTATATCTCAGATATTTCCTATTTAGATAGATCAAAAAAACTAATTAAAAATAAAAATGATTTTAGGCATGTTTTATCTTTATTTCTTCTACACATTTCTATTTCCACTTATAATGGAATTATTATTTTACAGAACTCAATTTATATTTCTGGCTGAGGAAAGAGCCACAGACTCTAGGCAATGGAGGAGGCAGTATTATCAGTAGAATTCTCTAATTAACTATGTATGAAGCTCATTGCTGGATGGTTCACTGAAATGCATAAGTAGTTTGGTTTCGTTTTGACTCCAAAAGATATCACTCCAACATGCCCCAGGTATTATTCCATTTGGATCAATAGTGAATTATTGATGTTCAGTGACACTGCTGAATGATCTAATTGTGTCCATTAAAAATATGTGTTGGATGTCTGTAAAGCACATAATTTTAAGGGGAGGTTGATTATTTCCTTCTTGCTCACAATACTGTTGAAAAAAAGAGGTGAAAAATAAACTAAGCCAGAATATATGGACATCTGATTTCTAGTTCCTCTTGTAAGGACCTTGGAATTCACCACTATGTCCTAACAACAAGTCGAAAGCTGAAGATACTAAAAAATCAACTCTCCCTGAACCTGTTAGAGAAGGGAGGATACCAAGCAAACTGCTGCCTCCAAATTGGAAAGACGGACATGCAATGTAGGGAGTCACAGTTTTCCAGAGCAGAGACTCACCAGCAGAAGCTACCAAGGGAATCTGTGCCAGAAAAAGAAATAAAACAAAACCTAAACTATAACTTATAAGTTGCTGAGGTTGAGTGTGAACAAGTCTGAGAGTTAAAAACTTCAGGGATCCCCACACATAGAGAACCCCAACCTTTTTTAATGAGTTTTACCTGTAGGAGCTTAACCAGATTCTCAAAGTAAATACTGAAGAAAACTATCCTTGTGCTTCCACAGAGAGAGGGGAAAAGTAACAATTTTGAAATATGAGAAAGCACTCTGCTCTTAAGAAGCCCTGATCTCACAATTAACTGTTTAAGGAGAACCCAATCAGCTGGAGTTTTATCAGACTCTACATAATCTACAGAAGAGAAATACCCAACATCAGCCCATTCTAATCGTCCTTCCCAACCTAAGAAAATGGGAAAAACTGAGAGGCATATGTGAAGTTGACAATCCAGAGGCAAAGCCTTTCTAGAAGACTGAGGCCTTATCATAGGAGTGTAAAAGCTTTTGTTCCCTGTGGATCATACCACCAAATTACTAAAGGCTTAATTATAGCAGTTATTTTCACCCAGTACACTGTATATCGTGTCTATCAAGAAAAATTCACATGACATACTGAGAGGCAGAAAATACAATTTGAAGACATAGAGTAAGTAGCATAATCAAACATAGCAGGGATGTTGTGATTATCAGACCAGAAATTTAAAACAACTATGATTAATATGCTAAGGGCTCTATTGGATAAAGTAGATAGCATGCAAGAACATATGGGCAATGTGAGCAGAGAGACAGAAATCCTAAGAAAGAATCAAAATGGAATTCTAAAGATTAAAAACACTGGAATAGAAATGAAGAATGCCATATATATATATATATATATATATATATATATATATACTAGCTGAGGAAAGAAAATTCTCTGAGCCAGGGGATATATGAGTGGAATCCTCAAAACCTAAAAGGGAAAGTAAACAAAGAATTTTTTTTAAAAAAAGGAACAGACTATACAATATCCAAGGACTGTGGGACAACTACAGAAGGCATAATGTACACATAATGGGAATACCAGATGGAGAAGAAATAGAAAAAGGAACAGAATATTTTAAGCAATAAATGACTGAGGATTTCCCCCAAATTAATGACAGATGCCAAATTATAGATCCAGGAAACTCAGAGAACACTAAGCATAAGAAATAAAGAAGGAAAAGAAAAAGAAATAAGAAGAAAGAGGAGGAGGAGAGGGAGGGGGAAAAGGTGGAAGGGGAAGAGAAAGAGGAAGAGAACAGGGGAGGAGGATGAAGGGAAGAGGGGCTTGAGGGAAATCCTACACCTAGGCATATCATTTTCAAACTACAGAAAATCAAAGAAAAAGAAAAATATCCTGAAACAAGGTGTGTGGGTAGGGACAATTTACCTATAGAGGAACAAAAATAGAAATTATATTAGGCAGCTTCTCAGAAATCATACAGCAAGAAGAGAGTGAAGTGAATTATTTATGTAGAGAGAAAGAAAATCCAGCAACCTAGAATTATGTACCCTGCAAAATTATCTTTCAAAATTGAAGGAGATAAAGACTCTCAGACAAACAAAAATTTAAGGAATTTCTTGCCGACAGATCCACTTTGTAGGAAACGTTAAAAGAAGTTCTTTAGAGAGTAGGAAAATAATATAAGTCAGAACTTTGGATCTACATAACAAAAGCAAGGAGTCAAAAGGAATAAATTAAAATAAAACCTTCGGGGATCCCTGGGTGGCTCAGCCGTTTAGCGCCTGCCTTTGGTCCAGGGCACGATCCTGGAGTCCTGGGATTGAGTCCCACATCAGGCTCCCGGCATGGAGCCTGCTTCTCCCTCTGACTGTGTCTCTGCCTCTCTCTCTCTCTCTATGTCTATCATGAATAAATAAATAAATCTTAAAAAAAAAAAAACCTTTAATTTTTCTTATTCTAAGTTACCTGACAAATAGTACCTTGTCCAAAATAATACCAAAAAAGTATTTGGTTATGTATGATTATGTATATGTCATATACATACTTGTATATGACATACACATAACATATACTTACTTGTACATAATGAAAATAATAACAGTAATGATACAAAGGATTGGAGGGAGGAAACAGGATTATTTTGTTTTTATAACTTATTCATGCTACCTGAGAAGTGATATTCAAAAGTGCACTTGGATAGGCTGTAAGTGTATATTATTAACTCTAAGGAAAATGCTAAAAAAAAAAAAGAGAGATGGGGAAAGAAGTATAATCTATCTGCTAAGAGAAAAAATAGGATTATATAAAATGTTCAACTAAAACCAAGGCAGCAAAAGAATGGAAGAAAAAGTAGAAACAGAGAACAAAGGCAATGGACAGATGATAGTAACAAATGTGGTGAATGTGAAATACAAGTATATTAAAATCACTTTAAATGTCAAGAGTTTAACTCTACCAATTAAAAGATAGTAATTGTCAGAGAAGATCCAACTATAAGTTGTGTACAAGAAAATCATTTTAAAATATAAAAACATGCATAGATTAAAAGTAAATGGATCAAAATTAAAAGCTTCTGCATAGCAAAGTAAACAATCAGCAAAACTAAAAGATAATCTACTGAATGGGAGAAGATATTTGCAAACGACAATTATGATAAATCGTTAGGATCTAAAATATATAAAGACCTTATACAAGTAAACACCCAAAAGACAAAGAATCCAATTTAAAAATGGGTAGAATACATGAATGGACATTTCTCCAAAGAAGACATCCAGATGGCCAACAGACACAAGAAAAGATGCTCAACATCATTAATCACCAGGGAAATGTAAATCAAAACCACAATGAGATACCACCTCACATCTGTCAGAAAAACACAAGGACAAGTGTTGGCAAGAATGTAGAGAAAAAGGAACCCTTGTGCACTGTTGGTGGGGATGCAAACTGATGCAGCCACCAAGGAAAACAATATGGAGGTTCCTCAAAAAATTAAAAATAGAATTACCATATGATCCAATAATTCCACTACTAGATATTTACCCAAGGAATATGAAAACACCAATTCCAAAAGATATCTTAAAACTGCAATGAGATATCACCTCACACCTGTCAGAATGGCTAAAATTAACAAAATAGGAAACAACAGATGTTGGCGAGGATGTAGAGAAAGGGGAACCCTCTTACATTGTTGGTGGGAATGCAAACTGGTCCAGCCACTCTGGAAACAGTATGAAGATTCCCCCAAAAATTAAAAATAGAACTACCCTACAACCCTGCAATTGCACTACTAAGTATTTACCCAAAGGATACAAAAATACTAATTCAAAAGGATACATATACCCCAATAGCATTATAGCAGCATTGTCAACAATTGCCAAGTGATGGGAAGAGCCCAAATGTTCATCGATATATATATATGTAAAATTGGTGAAGGGAATTAAGAATACATTTATTATAATGAAAGCTGAATAATGTATAGAATTGTTGAATCACTATATTGCATACTTGAAACTAGTATATATATATGTTGATGAACTTATAAAGTAATATCTATCATATATATATGATATAATATTACTCAGCCATAAAAAAGATGAAATCTTGCCATTTGTAACATCATAGAGAAGTTAGTATTATGATAAGTGAAATTAGAGAAAGAAAAATGCCATATGATTTCACTCATATGTGGGATTGAAGAAACAGGACAGATGAACATGGTTGAGGGGGGATGGAAAGAGAGAGACAAACCATAAAATAGGCTTTTAACTATAGAGAACAAACTGAAGGTTGCTGGATGGAGGTAGCTGGGGTGATGAGTCAAATGGGTGATGGGTACTAAGGAGGGCACTAGTTGTGATGAGCACTGAGTGTTGTATGTAAGTGATGAATCAATCACTAAATTCCACACCTGAAACTAATATTACACTGTATGTTAACTAACTGGAATTTTTATTTTTATTTTTTAAAGATTTTATTTATTTATTTGACTGAGAGAGAGAGAGGAGAGAGAGTGCACAAGCAGAGGGAGTGGCAAGCAGAGGGAGAGGGAGAAGCAGGCTTCCTGAGCAAGGAGCCTGCCACGGGCTCAATCCCAGCTCAATCCCTGGGATCATGACCCGAACCAAAGGCAACTGCTTACCCAACTGAGCCACCCAGGCACTCACTGAAGAATTTAAATAAAAACTTGAAACTACAAAGGAAAGATATACATACCCCTATGTTTATTTGCGGCCTTATTTACAAGAGCCAAATTTATGAAAGAAACCCAAGTGCCCATCAATAGATGAGTGGATAAAGAAGTGGTATATATACATACAATGGGATATTATTCAGCCATAAAAAGAATGAAGTCTTGCCATTTGCAACAACATAGAAGGATCTAGAGGGTATAATGCTAAATGAAATAAGTCATTAAAAGAAGGACAAATGCTATATAATTTCACTTATATGTGGAATTTAAGAAACAAAACAAATGACAAAGAAATCAAGAGAAACCCCCAGATTCATTTAAAAAAAAAAAAACCCAGATTCTTAACTATGGAGAATAAAGTGATGGCTACCAGAGGGAAGGGGAGGAGGGGGATAAGTAAAATTGATGAAAGGAATTAAGAATACATTTATTATAATGAAAGCTGAATAATGTATAGAATTGTTGAATCACTATATTGCATACTTGAAACTAATACAATGCTATATGTTAATTATACTGGAATCAAAATTTTAAAAATCAACACCAGAAAAGTTTTTATCAGTGTAATATTTTCACATGATGCAGAAAAATTAACTATACCAAAGAGTTTCTTATGTAAAATAGCAGTTCTTGTCAACCCATCCCTTCACCTGCCTGAGGTAATATCCATGATACTAAGTAATATGATTATTGTTCTTCCTCGATTTATTAAATTCAGACAAGTTTCATTTAAAAAAATAAATAGAGAAAAATATACTACATTAACGCTAATCAAAAGGAAGCAGAGGGATAGCCATAGTAATTTCAAACAAGACAGTCTTGGGGATGCCTGGGTGGCTCGGTGGTTGAGCATCTGCTTTTGGCTCAGGGCGTGATCCCAGGTCCAGGTTGAGTCCCACATCAGGCTTCCTGAGAGGGGCCTGTTTATCCCTCTGCCTCTCTTTCTCTGTATATCACGAATAAATAAAATCTTAAAAAAAAAGACAGACTTCAAATCAAGGAAGTTATTAGGAATAAAGAAGGCCATTATATAATGATGAAGGAGTCAATTCTCCAAGAAAACATAATAATCCTTACCATGAAGGCACCTAACAACAAAGCATTACACTCTTTGAGGCAAAAACTGAGAGAGTGCAAGGAGAAATATGAATCCACTATCATAGCTGGAGACCTCAACACTCCACTATTAGAAATGGGCAGATCCAACAGGCAAATACTCAGTTAAGGACATGGCTGACCTCAACAACACCATCAATCAACTGGATATAATTGACCTCTATAGACAACTTCATCCAAAGTAACAGAATATACAAACTTCTTAAGCTCTCATCGAACATTCAATAAGATAGATAACATTCTGGTTCATAGAACACCCCTAACCAATTTAAAAATGCAGAAATCATACAGTATCTGTTCTCAGATCATGATGGGATTAAATAACAAATCAATAAAAAAAGATAACTGGAAAAACTCAAACTATGTGGAGATTAACAACATACAAGTGTTAATAAATTCCACTTGATCATGTTGTATGATCTTTCTAATGTGATGCTGATTTGGGTTGGTTGGTATTTTGTTCAGAATTTGTGCATACATAATTAGAGATATTGGCGTATAGTTTTCTTGCCATGCATTTATTTGTCTTTGGTTTCTGGGTAATAATTCCTCTTAAAATGAGTTGAAGAGTATTCTAGAGAGATATTCATACCACTGGATACATATATCAGGGAAGAAGAAATATCTAAAATCAATAACCTAAGTTTCTACCTCAGGAAACTAGATCCTCAGAACCTATTCATCTTGTAACTGGGAAGTTTGCACCTTTTGACAAAAAGAACAAATTAAATCTAAAATAAGCAGAAGAAAAGAAAGAAAAGTTTAAAGAACAGCAAAGAAATTGAAAATAGGAAATCAATAAAGAAAAATCAAAAGCCAAATGCTGATTCTTCGAAAAGATGAATAAAATCAATAAGCCTCCATCCAGGCTTAGGGAAAAGAGAAAGAAAAAAGAAAAAAAAAATGAGAGAGAGAGAGGAAGAAAGAAGAGAGAGAAGAGAGAACACAAATTAATACTATCAGAAATGAAAGAGGAGATATTTCTACAGAGCACATGGATGTTACAATGACAATAAAGTAATGCTATGAACAAGAATGGGCCCACCAAATTGAAAGTCACATTCTGCCAAGATTCACACAAGAACAAATAGGCAATATGTATAGATATATATCTAAAAAATTGAATCAATAATCTAAAGTGCTTCAAAACAGCACAAGGCCCAGATAGGTTCACTGTTGAATTATACCAAACTTTTAAAGAAAAATCTATACCAATTCTAAACAGTCTCTCAGAACTTACAAACAGAGCTCTTAACTCATCCTGTGAGGCAGGCATTACCCTAATACCAAAATCAGACAAAAATATTACAAGAAAAGAAAGCTATAAATCAGTATCTCTCATGAACAGATGTAACGATCTTCAACAAAATCTTTGCAAATCAAACCCAACAATGTATAAAAAGAATTATACATAATAAACAAGGAGGATTTATTCCAGGTATGCAAGACTGATACAATAATTAAAAATCAATTAATGTTACCTATCATACAAGTGAACTAAAGAAGAACAGCCACATGATCATATCAATAAATGAAGAAAAAGTTTTTGACAAAATGCAACAATGATTCATGATTAAAAAAAAAAAAAAACCTCAGCAAATTAGTAAAAGCAGAAAACTTCCTCAACTTAGAATATCTACCAAAAAATCTAACACTAACGTTATACTTAATGGCGAGAAACCTGAAGCTTTCCCACTAAGATCAAGAACAAGACAAGATGACTCCTCTTACCACTACTTTCAAATATCATACTGGAATTCCAAATAATACAGTAACAAGAAAAGGAAATAAAAGGCATGCAGACTGGGTTGAAAAAAATAAACTGTCTTTGGTCGCAGATGACATGATCATCTTTATGGAAAATCTGAAAGAATCTACAAAAAATGTGGAACTAGTAAACCATTTTAGCAAGGTTGCAGGATATGGGGATTATAAAAGCCAATCACCTTACTACATGATAGCAATGAACAAGGAGAGTTTGAAATTAAACGACAATGTAATTTACAGTAGCACCCTAAAAATGAAATAATTAGGGAAATTATAAAACTCTGATAAAGATATCAAAGAAGAACTAAATAAATAAAGATACATTCTGTTCATGGATAGGAAGACTCAATATTATCAATATGTCGGTTCTTCCCAATGTGATCCACAGGTTCAATGTAACATCAATTAAAATTTTAGCACGTTACTTTGTAAATATTGATAAAAATGATTCAAAGTTTATGTGAAGAGGCAAAAGACCCAGAGTAGACAACAAAATATTGAGGAAGAGCAGGACTGACAACCTGATGCCAAGACTTATTTTAAAGCTTAAGTAATACTTACATTATATTGACAGGGATGGAACTGGAGGGTATTATGCTGAGCAAAATATGTCAGTCAGAGAAAGATAATTATCATATGGCTTCACTCATTGGAATGTAAGAAACAGAGCAATGAGTCATAGGGGAAGGGAGGGAAAACTGAAGGAAAAGTCATCAGAGAGGGAAACAAACCATGAGAGACTCTTAACGATAGGAAACAAACTGAGCGGTGCTGGAGGAGAGGTGGATGGGGGGACGTGGTAATTGGGTGATGGGCTTTAAGGAGTGCAGGTGATGTGATGAGACCTGGGTGTTCTACACAACTGATGAATTATTGAACTCTGCATCTGAAACTAATGATGTTCTGCTATATATTGGCTAATTGAAAATATATAAATACATAACTACATTAATAAAATATGGTGTGGTATTGGTAAAGGAAAGACAAGTAGATCAATGGAAGAGTCTAGAATGCTCAGGAAGAGATCCACCTAAATATACTTAGCTGATCTTTGATAAAGAAACAAAGATAATACAATGGGAAAAAAAAAAAAAAAGGTTTTTTCAACAAATGGTCCTGGAACAACTGAACACCCACATACAAAAAAAAAAAAAAAAAAGAATCTGGACACAGACTTCCACTCTTTACAAAAATTAACTGAAAATGGGTTATGGATTATAAATGTAAACATAAGATGTAAAACTATGAAACTCTTAAAAGATAACAAAGGATAAAACCCAGTGATCGTGGGTATGGCTTGACCTTTGTTTCAACCCCAAGGCCATGACCCATGAAAGAAATAAAAAAGCTGAATTTCACTAAAAATAAAAACTTCAGTTCTAAAAAAACATGATATCAAGGGAATGAGAAGACAGGTCATAGACTGGGAGATAATATTTGCAAAGCAACACATCTCAAAAAGAACTCTCAACTAAAATATACAAAGAATCCTTAAAACTTAACAATAAGAGAATAAACAACCTGATTAAAAAATGGGCCAAATACTTTGACAGCCACCTTACCAAAGAAGATACACATATGGCAAATATGCATATGGAAAGATGATTAATACCATATGTCATCAGAGAAATGCAAAATAAAACAATAACAGGATACCGCTACGCTCCTACTTGGAGGGCCAAAATCCAGAATCCTGACAGCAGCAAATGTTTGCCAGGATGTGCAGCAACAAGAACTCTCATTCACTATTGAAGCGAATGCTAAATGGTGCAGCCACTTTGGAAATCAGTTTGCCATTTTCTTACAGATTTAAACATATTACTACCATATAGTCCAGCAATTGTGCTCATTGGCATCTACCCAACTGAGCTGAAAACTTATGTCTACAAAACCTTACGCACAAATGTTTACAGCACCTTTGTTTACAACTGACAAAACTTGAAAGCGACGAAGATCACCTTCCTTAGGTGAATGGATGAATCCTCGTGGTACATCGAGACAACAGAATATTACTTGGTGCTCTAAAGAAATGAGCTCTCAAGCCATAGGAAGACAAGAAGAAATCTTAAACACATAATATTAAGTAAAAGAAGTAAAAGAAGCAAATCTGAAAAGGTGGCATAACGTCGAATCCACCTACCTGATGTTCTAGAAAAACGATGAGGACAGAAAAAATGGTTAGGGGTTGCCAGGGGTTGGGAGGGGAAAGGCTGGGCACAGACGATTTTTAGGACAATAAAACTATTATATATGACACCACAATGGTGGATGCCAGTTATTATGCATTTGTCAAACTCTAGAGTGGAGCACACCAAGGGGGAAGTCTAAGGTAAATCATGGATTCTGGATGATAATGATATGTCAGTGTAGGTTCCGGGATTATGAAAAATGTAGGATATTGACATGAGGGAGGCTGCCCAGATGTGGCGCCAGCAGGAACACAGACACTGTGTTCAATTTTGCTGCAAACCTAAAGCGACTTAAAAATAATCTTAAGAAAATAACTGGATAAGTGTATGTACCTATAGTACTTTAATCTCGAATCCATAAATTCTTCAACTCTCCATTGATAGTATCAGTAAAGATTTATTTTTGAACCGAATAGAATCAAGGGAATTAGGTTGAATGAGACACAATCACTTAACAAGAGTTGGTAACAAAACATTCTTTAAGTTCCTAACTTATCAGGAATTTATTTGGTTGTATTAAGCATATATAAATTGTGTCCTCTATCCATTTCATTTCTCACTGTCACATTAAAACTGAAACTTGGATTATATTCCTTTTTTTACTTTAAATTACCTTTATCCTTAAGAGATGCTATGATAAATGGAGACTATAGAATATTAATTTACAACAAATAGTTGAGTTTAAGATTGAGGGGAGTCCTAGTTTTCAGACACAGTAATAAGACAGAAATCGCTTTATCTGTGTTAAATGAGTGCTCCTACGATCCATTTTTTAAAAATCTTCAATTGATCTTTGTCATATTTTAAGATCCTAACAATGTAGCCCAATTTCAATTTCTGCAATTGAAAACTGAGAAAATTCAGGAGAAAGTTTTAGGTGAATTATTCCGGTGATAGTCTTTGCAGCTCATCTCAATTTTAAATATTTGAATAATTTCTATGACTGAAGAAGAATGATCAGTGCAAATGATATAAATAACCATTAAGGGGACATTTTTGATTGACAGCTATTCCCCAAAATGTTCAAAGTAAAAGGCAGTTATTATCAACAAAATTATTGAATAAAATAACTTGAAGGGTGTAGTATAGTCTAAAATCAATGCATTTTGACACATAAGAATGATTTTTATAAAACTTGCCATTTAAATTGTCATGAGCTGGAAAAAATGTGGCTAAAATCATATTTAATTCATATTTATATAAATTGGATAATGAATAAAAGTAAACAAGGGAAGACACTTGAGCCGCTTCTTTCCTCAATACATTTTTTTAATGGTATGATTGCACTTTTGGGAAGCTAACTGCATTTTGTACTTTGCAGACAAAGTAAGCCTCAAAAAAAGAGTACATACAGTGATAAAACAAGAAAAGAACATAACAAATAATCACTGCGTTTCTAATATTTTTGTTTGTTTCTTTCCTTTATTGATGTGTGTGTGCGTGTGTATGTGTATGTGCATGTAAAACACATGAATTCATCAAGAATGTAGATTAGTTGGGTAACATAACTAACGCCACAGGAGTCGACTGTTATAAAAACATGAAAGCTATCAGAGGAATATGGGGAGTTATTGAAGGACTTTAAAATAATATAACTGGTAAGCCGGAAGACCTAACCAGTCCTTGTTTTATTTCCTTTAATAAATTGTTATTTCTAAAACACATATTACATACCAGCTCTTGGAGTAGACACTATTTCAACAACTGAGGATACTACAGAAGTCTGCACTGTGAGGAAATGATTATCTAGTTTTGGAAAAGAAACAATTAAATACAGTTTTATAATTCATTTTGGATAGCTGATCAAATTAACTTTATATTAGAAGAAAATTTTATTTTGATAAACAAGAGACATTAAGTTAAATATCCTCCATATTCTTTAATCAAATTTAGAATTAGGTAAAACAAAGCCGGTACTTTAAAGCATATGAATATACTGTGAAATAGGCCACAACAAATTACTCCATCTCCATACACCTTTACCTTTATCTGAATCTGAAGGTCATCACTAATAATTTATCATAAAGCTCAGTATATTCTGAAAAGCCCACCGCCTTTGTAATATGCCATTTAAGGATATGCACGTACTGAATCTCATATGAACACACATCACAGATATTTGTACAGCAATTCAAGAATCCCTGGGTTGTCGATACAACAATCCTAATGTAAGCTATCCCCCACAAAATGATTGTGGCCCTGATTGGAACTTCAGCATTTAAACATATTTTTCAAGCACGGTCAACTTAACCTTTAAAATAAGTAAATTCATGACTGCTAACATTTTATTGGTTGGTAATTTACAAGCAATGCAATATTTAATGGTTCTGAAGAAAGTCTGTAGCAAATTTTCAAATCCCAAATCCCATAACAGCATTAGCAGGTAAGGCTGCGAGTCATTTAACCTAACTTAATGTTGCTTGTTTTCAAGGGTATCACACAGTTATGTAAGCGTAAATTAAATTAAACATTTAGACCTCTGACCAAGAAAGAGAGAGAAAAATAGCAGAAAGGACAACACAAAAACAAAAACAAAAACAGTGCTACTTTACCCATTATTGCCAATCTTGTCATGTCAAAATAGAGGAACATTTTTTGATCATTTATGATTTGTTTCATGAGTCAGTATTTTATTTCTGAACTTCTCTGTTATGTCTATCTGTCTATCCATCCTACTTATTATAAGTGGGTCTCCTTGGTTTCCCAATTTTAAATACTTCTCAGGCTTTTTCATCTTTTGCTGTAATATTCTTTATGGTACCTATAGCATCTTTTAAAAGCTTTTTTTTTTAGGGCAGCCCAGGTGGCTCAGCGGTTTAGCCCCACCTTCGATTCAGGGCCTGATCCTGGAGACCCAGGATCGAGTCCCACGTCGGGTTCCCTGCATGGAGCCTGCTTCTCCCTCTGCCTGTGTCTCTGCCTCTTTCTTTCTCTCTCTAATAAATAAATAAATAAATAAATAAATAATCTTAAAAAAAAGAAGTAGGATCTTTAAAAAATTTTTGTAAAAAGGTTTTTTTTAGATACATTTCTCTTGATAGTTTCTAGAATTTACTCCAATATTTACCTACTTTAATACATAGACGTGCATAAAATTTATGAGCGATCTCACTTATTGATCAAATATACACTCATATTCAATTGTCAACCTTCCATTTTAATTCACTTTCTCCCTAAGACTAGTTTTCATCAGACTGATTACAGTTAAACTTCCACAGGAAAGTGTTCTGTAGGGACCAGGTATAGTATAGTTCATTCATTTTACAGGTGAGGACATCTAAGTCCAGAAAGAATAATTCCTTGTCAAAGTGCCAAGCCTCACCCAGTCCCTGAGTATAAAAAACATTCAAGCTTTTTTTTTTTTTTTCTCCCATTAACCCACTGATTTCATAAAAGTCCAACTGGAAGTTGTCCCAGTTCTACTCTAGTAAAATAGATAAGGTCATGTGGCTGTTAGAGATTAATTCATGCTCCTCATACCCAATCCTTTTCCTTCAGTGCATACACCACGCTTCATTTCCCACCCTCGCTTGAAGTGAGGGGCAGCCAGTGACGGAGTGTGGTCAGTGTGATGTGGCAGAGTGCTGCGTGCCACGTTCAGCTCGGCTGCTGAGAATCTCCCAGCAGTGCTCCTCATTGCTCCCCCATCCACTGACTGAATGGAGAGAACTTACAGGATCTGATATAGATCAGAGGTTTGCCATGGAAGTGACCCGGGTCTCTGAATTACAACATGAAGCAGAGTCCAACTAAACCTGGAAAATGCATATTGGACTATAATAGGTACAAGCAATAACATTTTATTGTGTTACATCACAACTGATTTGGGAATTTTTTTGTTCTAGGAAGTAGCATACTTGAGTAATAAATCTGTATCGATAATACACATTGATTACTTTGGATGTTTGCCTTTGGTAATTTTTAGGAGAGAGTTTTGCCAGAACTTTCACTGAAGTATACATTAATGAAAATGCCGTCCTTATTTTTAACAAAATAGTGAATATTCTAATGGATAATGGGTGGCAAAAATGTGAAATTGTATTTAATATATACTTAAATTTTAGTAATTAATTTTTACACTTTAGGTAGTCAAATTGGTGACAAATTCTGTCACTGTTCTGTTGTAGGACTACATTGAAACAATAATGCACAAAGTATCTACTTAGTGCATTAAATTCTTTTGGCTTGACATGTTCAGTAGATTTGCTATCTCTATTAAAAATTATTTCAATAGTGCACTAAGTATATATGTAGTTTTCTATAGATCTGATGTTTAGTTTTCTATATATTTCAACTATTGCATCCTTTATTGGAAAAAAAGCACAAGGGTAAGCTATAAATCCTGGAAATTATTATTTTTATGACTTTAAATTAACTCACTGATGATTCAAATTTCCTTTACAAAATAATAAACTCAGGATTTATTTATGGGTCATCTATGTATACAGTATATTCTTTTTTTAATCTTTTCACAAAACATTTCAAGAAGAGAATTATTCCTGTGTTCCAATAGATATTGTTATTTAAATTTCTGATATTGGTTGTAGTAGTAAGAATTAATTTATAGATGTAAAAAATATTTATAGATGTGAATATAAAATATATGTTTTGTTGTTGTTGTTGTTTATAACACTTAGCAAACTATCTTAGATTTAGCAAAGCTTTGGAAAGCAATTTATGATCACTTATCAGATAGAGGAGGTCTGAATGTTTACTTTAAAAAAAAAAGATTTTATATATTTATTCATGAGAGACACACAGAGAGAGGCAGAGACAAAGGCAGAGGGAGAAGCAGGCTCTCTGCAAGGAGGGAGCTCGATATGGGACTCCATCCAGGGACTCTGGGATCACAACTTGAGCTGAAGGTAGACACTAACCACTGAGCAACCCAGGCGTCCCCTGAATGTTCTTTAAATAATATTTGGTTTTGTTCAAAGAAAAAGGCTCTTGGAATGCCTGGGTGGCCTAGCGGTTAAGCACTTGCCTTCGGCCCAGGGTGTGATCCTGAAGTCCCGGGATCAAGTCCCACAGTGGGCCCTGCATGGAGCCTGCTTCTCCCTCTGTCTATGCCTCTGCCTCTCTCTGTGTCTCTCATGAATAAATAGATAAAATTTTTAAAAAATTTAAAAAGATAAAAGCTCTTAGAGTAATACATTGAAATCATTTGGATATCATTTGGTTGAGAAATCCAGGGTGATGGTAATTCATGTTTGTCCTTGAACATCCTGGAGAAGCATGAAATAAATATTTTAAAAGGATTATGATAGCCTTATTTGAAATGTAAGTAAATTCACTTACATGCAAATAAGTTGTTTCTGCTCCTGTTTCTAATGTGCATGTATAGTCCAGCTGATTGAAAAATATGATAGAAATTTGGGAGTTAAATGACCTAGGAATACATGCCATCTTGAATCACTAAATTCTACACCTGAAACTAATATTACACTGTATGTAAACTAACTGGAATTTAAATAAAAACTTGAAAATATCTGCTATCTTTGCTTACCTTCTAACAGAAGTTTTCTCTAATAGATTTTCCATGAATAACTTTGCCTCTTTCCTATAAATAACCATAAGATTTTTTAATAAGAGAAAAAATTTTAAAAAACTTTCTATTTCTATTATAGCAAAAATCTATGTTTTATAACCTGATCTCATAATTTTGAAATATATCAGCAGGTAAGAAAGTTAGTATCAGTAACAAAGACACTGAAGGTGAGATTCCAGCTGAAATGATTCTGAACTATATAAGATTTACAAAGTAATACATCTCCATTTTTATCCCTCTTTGCTCTCTGTGTCAGGAAATGGAAATGAATCCACCTATATAAATATTTATAATCAGCTCCGATGAACTCTGTTAAGATATAAAACGAAAGAAATTCAGGGGCATCTGGGTGGCCTAGTTGGTTAAGCATCTGACACTTGATTTTGGCTCAGGTCATGACCTGAGGGTTATGAGACCAAGCCCTGCATCAGGCTCCGCAATGAACATGGGGCTGGCTTAGGATTCTCTCTCTCCTTTTCCCTCTGCTCCTCTCTGCCGCATGCACACTCTCTCTCTTGCTCTCTAAATAAGAAAAAAAAAAAAAAAAAAACTAAGGAAGTTCACATGCCACAATTTGCCTGATTGGCACTTAATGGATGTACTTTATTAAGCTATGGGTTGATGGCATATTGAAGATTAGATACAAAATGATGTCAAATATCATAAATTCAAGATTGAATAGCCTTTGTGTAAATCTTATGTCCCTATTAACCAATGATATGAAACAAATCTTAAGAATAATATATCTATTCTTTTATTTCCAGGATTATTTTGCATGAAATGAGGAAAAAAATAGATGGAAATACTTTGGACCAGTAAAATGATTTGTAAACATCAGTTATTTAAAACCACAAGAAGAGTCTGTTTGAAGAAGTGTTGTCACCTGTGTCTTTTTCTATTTATCTATCCCTTTATTTTTTTTTTTTAAGATTTTATTTATTTATTCATGAAAGACACAGAGAGAGGCAGAGACACAGGCAGAGGGAGAAGCAGGCTCCCTGATGTGGGACTTGATCCCGGGGCCCCAGGATCATGCCCTGGGCTGAATCCGGGGCTAAACCGCTGAGCCACCCAGGCTGCCCTCTATCCCTTTATTTATACTGTTTTGATCCTATTTGTTTTATTTGGCAAAATTCCCCCTGTTCAAGTCATTCATTATTATCTATGCCATTCCTGAGGAATTTACTCCTTATTTTAAAATTTTATTTCTTTAGTTTTGTGATCGTTCTTCTACACACCCAGAATAGGATTAAGAAAATTTAGAAAGTTCCGTTCTCTTCTTTAAAGACAAAGTATATATTTTTTCTATTTGCAGAAATATCAGGGTAAAGTCGGAGAAGACAACTTGCTTACTAAGAGAAGGAGTCTGGTATAATAATATTAGCAATGAAAAAGAGACGGTTTACACATATGATTTCAAATCCTCATTTTTCTACTTAAATTAACTAGCTCTTGGTCTTGTAGTCAGTACTTGATCTCTCATAAACAAAATAGTCTCTCAACAGTAATACGTGGGTAATACCCCCAGCCTATGATGATGTTTTTGATTTCAGGCAAAATCGCATTTGCGGTCATACAGTTAGAAATCTATAAATTATAGATGTATCATCACTTTGGGGAAAATTTTGAAAAAATTAAATTATTCCATCTTTATGCTACCCATATGATGAGTGAATTGGCATAACACTAATGGTGCACACCTTATCCAGTCAGGGAGGGATTTCATTATACCCAACTTTCAAAGCATGCCTTTAGGTAATGCTACAAAAATCTAAATGTGTCTTGATGATGAAAGACCTTTTTACGCCCAGCAGGAAGAAAAAAAGGTGGGTACTGTTTCTCCTATTTACCTCCCATCTGCCTACTCCCTTCCTTCCCAACTCTTGAGACTTAATGAAATTAATCATCCTCTTCAACACAAGTTTCTGCCATCAGAGAAGCCCATTTGAATGATCAACTTTACATGACAGGGTAACTTCCATTTTTTTGAGTTCTTCATATCAGCTCTCTCTGATTGCTGATATGCAATCAGCATATGCTTTCTTATCAATCATACTATTCTTTGAACGACTACCAGCTTGGACTTTAAAATGACCACCAATTACCACCTCATTTCTACTAACTTTTCACCTTAAATCTGCTCTCATTTGCAATGACAGCTCTACTGAAGCTGGATGTTCATTTTGTTATGCGGGAATAAAAATCTCTAGTTATGTCATTTTAGTCATTAAACTATCAGGATGCATTCATTTTGCCATTACATGATACTTTAAAAAAATAAAACAAAACAAAACAAGGACAAAAGTTTGTAAGTTTGTTAAACATTTTATCATTCTTTCCAGTTCATACTTATTACTCAGCACACCCCCAAAGCTTCTTCTTTGCCACAGAGATTTTAATCCTAGCTGTCTCTAAATATAGAAACCCTGTAGAAGTCTATAAATTTAAATATATCTATGTAAATATTCTCCACAGTTTTTCAAATTTGAAGAATTAACACCAAGTCAACTGCAAGAATTTACTATAAACTCTTATCAACTTTCATATCAAACTATATATAAGTTTATTTGGTAACTTTTACAAATGCGAAATGCCATTATTTGTATGTAGAAAATTTAAATGCTTTGAATATTATGATTTCTCGGCCCATTATTCTAATAATTTAAATTAGCAGTTAAAGAAGAAGATAACAAGAGGAAATTCTTCATATTTTTTTTGAAATATATGCCAGGCATTGCATAACATTTTATACCAATATTTTATGCTTTGCTTAAATTTTAACTAAAAGTAATTATTCATATATTTAAGTACATATAATGAAAGTATTTGCTACAATGTTGTACTTTTAGGCTGTAAATATTCGTATCTGCTTCTTGCAATAAACAAAGAGAAACCACTTATTGTATGATACCAGTCTGTGTTTTCCCACCATAGCTAAAATTTCTGTTTTACCACTTAGTCATACAGTAAAAAAGACGGATGTAATCCCCTTACAGCCATTTACCATCTGGTTAAACAAATACACTTAAAGATACTTCTGCAATTGTGATCAAGTGACAGCAGATCTAAGAACAGACAGAGCTTGGACTCTAAAATGATGATTGTACAGCTGTAGTTAGCATCATTAGAGACCAATAAAATCTTTATGTTCCGTTTGGATGGCAAGGACCTTTATCAAAGAGAAGCTCAAATGGCTAAATAACAAAGAAATGATCCATTTAGCAGTTGTTTTAAATTTAAGGCAGATAATGGAACTTCTAAGTCATAATTAGCTTTTAACATTGGAAAGATTGTTTTCAAGTTCTATATTCCAATCTGATATTTTAAACGTGTCTCCTTACCATAATTCTGTGATTATGGTTTAGCTTCATTTTTTCAATGCCATCAATGTAAGCTAAAGCATCACATAATAATTAACAGCCAAACCACTGAAATTATCAGAATGCTTTCATACTATTTCCAATTAAATAGCACAATAGAGAAACAAAACACCAAATGTCTTTTGCCTGGATAAAAAAAAAAAAATAAGCAGATACACACTTTTGTTTGCTTATCAGGTAATTCAAAACTGTTTCTGAACATTGGATATTTATCGGGTTCTCTGTTAACAGGATAATTCCTGGGAAGCTATATAAGGTCCATTAAAACAGAACAAATGAGCACAGCATACTGCTGACTGATTTACAATATCAGCAGTAATCCCTTTGAAATCACACTCAGGAATTTTCAGTGCTCAAAATTGACATCAGCAATTTTTATTTAATGGCTCTTTTTTTTTTCTTTCTGTAAAGATCCGATACTCCTGGTGCCTAAATATTTTAATGATGTTCCGGACTGGAGGGTAAAACCGACTTACCACTTCTGCAAACATAATAGTCGTCAGACTTCTCTAGGGAATGCCTGCAGAGCTTAGATTCTATCCATTGCAGAAAACCAGGTACATTTTTCCATATAGGCAGTACTATAAATGTAATAAAGGCAGAGGCTGGTATATGGTTCTCAGTTTTAGAATTTTACGTAAAGAGGACACTACCATTCATCTAACTCCACGTTATAACCATGAATGTGGAAATCTAAGTCTGAGATGAGTGTCTGGATAAAAATCACACAGTAAGAGGTAGCACAGAGAATAATGTCAGGCCTCCCTGACTCCAGAGTTCCGGTTCCTGTCCTTTACACTAGAAAAGTATGAGTCCTGACTTTAGAAAAGTCAGAATTCTTCTTAATTCATGCTCACATCATTACTGGACCACAATCAGAGTCCAATTTCGGGTGGTATTTGAGAAACTCAAAAACAAAAACAACCTTCCTTGGTCATTTCTATTGGTCTGTCTGTGAATAAAGATCCACATGCTTTTCCAAATTATATTCGTGAGACCCACGTGCACACCCGTGTTAATTTATGCAGTGCATATTTGTACTATACCCCATGTTATACAGGAAGCTCCTCTAAGACGGAAGATTATTTTCCTCAAGAATGTGCACATTATTTAGAAAAGCTCCCTTGGCTATCTCAAGTACTTGCCAAAAGTAAATCAATGCTTAGAAAAATCAATCATAATGATAATTTGCATGTACAAGGTACTTACTATGTGACAAGCGCTGTGATTTGTGAATTGTGCTCTTACAGAAGGTTCAGTCAACACAACAGCAGTGGGGGGCAGGTATTGTTATTATTCCCATTTTGCAGATAAGAAAATTCAGGTTTGAATGTTGGCAAACTGGCCCAAGATCTCACCACTAGGAAGTAGCAGGAGTACAACCACCAGGTGTAATTTGACTCCAGTGTCCTTTCTTCTAACCACTTAGCTACACTGAATTCCATGATTACAGTTCAATATTGTATTAGAAATGTCCTTTTTAGGCTGTCTGGGTGGCGCAGTCAGTTGAGCGTCCTACTCTTGCTTTTGGCTCAGGTCAGGATCTCAGGGTTGTGGGATCGAGCTCCACGAGGGGCTCAATGCTCAGCATGAAGTCAGCTTGAGATTCTCTCTCTGCCCCTCCCCCCACTTTCTGAAATAAATAAATAAACCTTTAAAAAAGAGAAATGTCCCTTTTTCTGCATGAATAAGGAAAAAAAACTATTGTCACACTTCTTTCTACCTTTCAAAGAAGCATTAATTTAAAAAAAAACAATTATGTGTCATGTTCTTTTTTTTGGAACCAGCTTTTAAGTGAGATTTATGATTCACATTTACTTGAGGAGCTCGGTTAAGTTGCAAGATTTCCCATACTGTTAGTAAGTAGCAGGGATGGAAACTGAACCCAATCTTCTGACTTTACCTCCAGATCTATCTTAAGTAGAGAAATTGAATTCATACAGATTTTTTTAGTTGCCTGAGACTCCATCCAAAGCAGGTGTAATTGTGATGCTATATATGATATATCAGAGAAGAAATACAGCAAAAAGCAAAAAGGGAAATAATAAAGTTAATTACTTTCATTCACTTTAGAGTGCACTTACCTTTGTGCCAACCACCAAGATAAAGGTGTTTACACATTATGCTGTTTAATCCTCACTACAGACTATTAGAATTATTTTTATGTGTCACAATATTTTTGCATTTCTTAATTATTGACCGGAGGACTAAGTGGCAGTGGTGAGTTTCATAATGAGTGTTCTGGAATCCAGACCTTGCATTTTTCTGGTGAGCAACAAACAAAAATACAGATGAGTGTATCTGCTGCTTTCTTTCTTATATTATTTTCCCTTAGATATCTGACAATATTGCACTTTATCACTGATATAGAACAGCCACCTGAATCACAAAACCGTAATATTTTCCTCCTCCACCTATATATGGTTATGGAAATATACAGTTGATACATAGGATCAGTATATGTCTAGATAATTAATCAAGTTTCAGTTTAATCTTAATATTCTTGATATGCTGCCATGACCCTTGAATTCCATAATAATGCTAACCTCTCTAAAGAGGTTATTACTTCTCTAAAGAGGTTATTACATTATTACTGCCCGTAATAATGTAGGTATCTTTTGACATCCTCATTGTTTTGCTACTTGAACTATTCCATTCCTTAACTAATGGTAAAAATGATACAAAATTGTTTTGCGGGTGAAAATGGTAAATATTAATTTCTTATGTTTTGAACTGATCATATTATTTCCTAAAATTATTTGTTATGTTTTGACCTGTTATAAGGTAATATTTTCCTAATTGATGCCACCAATGTATTAATGCTTTATGAAAATTTTAATTCAAATGCTGAAAGATGTTTCCTACCCCACTGCACATGCACCCAAATTAGTATTAGAGCAGATTAATGTAACTGAGAAAAGTTCATATCTTTGGTTTTGTTTTACACTATATTAAGAATTGTTTTCCTTTCTCAATAAATATTAATAATTATAGTATATACAATGGGGTTTGTATCTAGTAAGGCTGCAGCTGCATAAGCTGATAAAACATGAAAATTTTGATATCTTACACCTGAAAAAAATATTTTTTTTCTAATTAGGTAATTGGGCCTTTATATAATTGCATAAGAAGAATGTTTATCAAATTTTTTTACAAGATTCTGTTCTTATTCCCTTAAGACTTTTTGAACTATAGGGATTTTATTGTGTATATTTACATTTCACATTTTTAATTCTGGTGTCAAAGCATCAACTAATACATGAAATATATATATATATATGAAACATATATATATGAAGTTTACATATATGAAATTTGATATATACATATGATACATGAACCTTTTCAAAGTAGTAAACATGTTAATATTATATATCTTTAAAATAAGGAGAACATCAAACATTAGAATTCAACTGGATCGTCCTGTCTGTGAATTAATCTTATTGGAGGAATAAATTACATATTCCATTCAATTTGTTTGTAATACGTAACTGGGGGAATATAAGTAATATATATTTTAATAGCATATATATTTTTTAAAGTAATTCATTCTTTTTTTTTTTTTTTGTATTTATCTACTGGGTAACTAAAGTTCCTAAGTTCTTTGTGGCAATATTCCTGTAACTTATAGTGACAATCTGTTGTTGTTTTTATTTTAATTAATAGGCCAATATTTAGAAAAGTTTGTGTTTACAGTGAAATTGCGTAGCACAGAGAGGTCCTTCTGTCCACCAACTCTTACATTTTCTTCTATTGTTAACATCTTGGCTTATTTTGGTGTATCTGTTACAATTAATGAACTGATAGTGATACTTTAGTATTAACTAAAGTCTATAGTTTACATTAAAGTTCAGTCTTTCTGTCATACAGATCTATGGGTTTCGGCAAGTGCATAAGGTAATCATCGTTACATTATTGTACAGAGTAGTTTCAGGACTCTAAAAATCCCCCAGATTTCACCCATTCAATACTCCTTTCATCTCTAAGGACTTGACAACACTAATCTTTTTATTATCTCAATAGTTTTGCCTTTTCCAGAATGTCATATGGTTGGAATCATGCAATGTGTATCATTTTCATTTAACAATATGCATTTATTTTTTTTTTAACAATATGCATTTAAAGTTCCTTTAAGCCTTTTTGTGGCTTGATAGGTCATTTCTTTCTATTTATTTTTATGTACATATAAATATGCATATTTATTTATATGCATATATCATATTTATTGTATTTTATCAGTATCATGATATTCATGTTAAAAATAAATATAATATATAAACATGTTCCCTGTATTATAAATAGATTATCATTTGTATTATAAATTAAAATATATGATATAAATATATGAACATTTCAATATATCTTATATTCATATTTATATTATATATACATATTTATTTATCACATGGATATGGTAACTCTATCCATTCACCCATTAACAGATATCTTGATTATTTCTAGTTTGAGGCCACTATGAATAAAGCTGCTGTAAATATTTGTGCAGGGTTTGTTGTTTTTTGTGGATGTAAGTTTTCAACTTGAGTGGACAAATACCTAGGTCATATGGTAAGAACATGTTTGGTTTTGTAAGAAACCGCCAAACTGTCAACTATTTGGTGTCAGAGAGTTTGAAATTTTGAAGCCATGGCTATTATAACAGTAGGGCACATTTCTGACTATTCTACATTTATGTTTTAAAACTTGCATCTATCAACCCAAAGTATGCTTTCTTACTTTTTAAAACCAGATATTAGTTCTCAGGAAACATTCAACAGTTATTAAGATATGTTCAAATTCTGAATATTCTGAGGGCTAATCTATGATTGAATACTATTACCAGTAATAAATCAGGTCTATGGTACACTGCACAGAGAGAAAAAGTATATAATTCAATCTCCTTATATTCAGATTGCAAGGAGGTATAATTCAGTCTTGAGAGTTTAATTACTATGAGGTCTCAACTGTAAAGTGTAATTCTTATATTTTTTTAAGCAACCAAAATGCAAAAGTCACTAAGAGGCAGCAAACAAATGGAAGGCTTCCATTTTTTGTAGAATCCAAGTGTGTGTCAAGTCCTTTAGAAACAAACCACCATTTGTTATTGCCAGTTTGGGAGTATATTTATTTAGTTAGTTAGTTTAGCTATTCTAACAGGCATGTATTAGTATCTAATTGTTATATATATTTGCAATTTCCAAGTGAGAAATGATGTTGAGCATCTTTTCTTACACTATTTGCTACCCTCCTATCTCCTTTATTGAGATGTCCATCACTGCTCAGTCTCTATCTCCTTGCTTCAGCTAACTACATTATAGTTTTCTTTTAGGAAGATACCCTTCATCCATTCCATATCCTCTTAGATGGAGTAATTCCATCTTTAATATTTGAATCAGGCCTAGCATAGGGAGTGAGGTGGTAGGCAAAGAATCAGGGATATCATACAACCCAACTGTGTCAATTATGACATTCTCATTGGAATCTGTGTGAAAGAGAAGCTATATTTCCATTGGACAGGAAACTAGGAAAAATGAAGTCACCAGGTGCTGGAGACCCATGAGAAAATGTCTGCAGAACCATGAGACAATGTCTGCTGATATGTCTCCCTCCTGCCTGTCAGGTAGAGCTGATGCAGAGGAGCACAGAGGCAGGACATGGACAGAGGACACACATATTAGTAGAACCTCTGTACCCAGCTGTATTCTACTCTTGCAATTTTAATTGTAAATACCACTAAATTTCTTAGTATTTGCTCAATCCAATTCATTGGATTTTTCTGTCAGGTCTGAAAGCTGTTATTAACAGATACATTCACACACAGATGTCATTAAAAGGCCTAAAATTCTTCTGCCAGTCACAGCAGAACTTTCATGAAGCCTCTTCTCTCTGTCTATCCATCTAGTTATTGCAGCTGGTGCTTATTTATTGAACATCAGCTATGTGTCAGATACTGTTCTAGGGTTTGAGGGTATAATGAAGAAAAATCATAAAAATGTCCCTGACTTCATGAAATGTCATTTTAATGGAAAAGAAAACCCCAGAAAATCATACAATATATGTCAACAAGTAAGCAAACCAAAGACAAGTAAACCCCTTGAGACTTTTGTGAAAAACAAAAACAAACAAAAGCACCAAAGCAACTTGCCCATAAGAGCTTCCTCATTTGAAAAAACATGTTAACAGGGGCATCTGGGTGGCTCAGCCGGTTAAGTGTCTTTCAGTGTCTGCCTCCGGCTCAGGTCATGATCCTGGGGTCCTAGGATCAAGCCCAGAGTCAGACTCCCTGCTCAGCAGGGAGTCTTCTCCTTCCTCTCTCCTTCTCAAATAAATAAATAAAGTCTTTTAAAAACATGTTAATAGCATTACCACCAAAGTTCTGAATCCAGGAATGCCAAAGTGAGGCCGTAGAGTGAGCTTAGAAAACCTCAGCTTTCAACAGTAGTTGAACAAGCATACCATGTTGTCCACAGAAGACACATTTGGAGAGTCACAGAACAAAACCACACGATAAGGGAAGCACAGGGAGTGGCAGGAACAACCCAAAAAGGGACTAATAATGAATTTTCAGAAAGAACAGAAAACCCTTAATAAGCATAGCAATGGGTGGACACTGAGCCTTGCATAACGTGTCTGCGTATACCTTGAAACTTAAGAAGATTGAAACACTCAAAACAGTAAACTGTGGTATTTGTCTGGTTCTATATGATTAGTTAGCACAATTCTCAATTGTCAAGAGATTATAGGAATAGTCAAATATGCCTGGTATTATCTATGCTATTTACCTCTTTAGAAATCAGTTAGTCATTTATTCAGGCCATCACTGTTTTCCTACACTAGTTTTATTGTCATTATTAAAGACATCTAAAGGATATTTTTGAATGTATGTTCATTCATTCTTTCGTTCATTCATCACACATTTACTGAGTGACTACCTCAATTCTAGACTTGGCATAGATGATCTACAAGAAAGCTGTCCCTGCCCTCATTGAGATTACATTTTAGTAGTAAAGCCTGTCGAAAACCAGAAGACATAAATCAGTAGTAATATTCCTGGCAATATTTCAAATGTATACTTAAAACATTTTTAATCTTAAAACATGAGTACAGAATGCTTAATGTATTTTGAAGAAAATATCAAAAGGTGTCTTATGAATGGTATCCTGTGAGGAGGTGACATGTGAGAGCTGAATGAAGTAAGGGAACAAGCCCTGTGCAGATCTGAGGAATAACATTACTAGTGGTGCAAAAACGGGGAATGTAAAGGTCCTTAGGTAGGAGTGAGCTGCTGTTTTGGTATCAAGGATAATAGACCTGGAGGCTGAAATGAGAAAGCAGTTAGGAAGAATTATAAAAGAAGAAGGACATTGATACGTACTGATCAGGTCACATGAAAACTTCTGGATTGTGGCTAAGACACTGGATCTTGTTTGGGGTATCAAAATGCATCTGGGGTGTTTTGAAAGAGAGAAACATAATCTTGGGTTTTGTAACTTTCATTCTGATCCTTGAAATCGATATATAGTTAGAAAAAAAATTAACTAGGGTAATATTAGATTTACATAAATTAACCTCCAGTAAAGATGAATATTTGTGGAATGTTTCTAATCTTATCTTTAGTTTCTTTATCTATATATCCTCTATCACACGATCAATTTAATTGTTCTCAGTCCTTTAAAATACCCATCAACTTAATATTGTTACCAATTATAAATTATACATAACATTATTTTGCCTAGTTTTTAATGTTTAATGACTATTGTACCTACCTAAAAGGCACTCCGTAAAATCCACTTACTATATAAAATCATATGATATCTAATCTGATAAGTAAGCATTTATTCAAGTCCACTGTGAGAAGATGGAGAATCCCACAGACATATTTCATGTGTTAATAAGCATCAGCCAAATTATTTTTCTCTGTTTGCTACAGTAGCAGAGAGAGTTTTTAAATGCATAATATTTAAATGGTCAGGAAAGGGAACATATGCATATTTAAAAAATAGATAAAGGCTAAATTTGAATGTAACAGCAATTCTTTTTCTTCATCTTCACTGAATTTGTGTCTTATTAAAGTGAGGATGAAAGGATTAGCATATAAAGCCTTTCTTTGGTACATAATTTCCAAAAGAATACATTTTGTGAATATACTTAATCCTTGCTACTCTCATATCTGCTACGTTACATTTTGCTAGCATGCCCACCAATATTAAGATTTTGATAACTACTTTGATATGTTTGAATGGTGAGGTCTAATTAATCAGCAAAGTCAGGCTACTCACCCTAGTGAGAGTTGACAGTAGACTGTATTAAACACCTTTTCAGGATTTTTATTGTGATGGTTTTAATAGGTGTTATTCCTACAGGATATCAAATCCCAAGCTCTAACATTTTTTTTCATGTATTTCATTCATTTTTTTTTCTTTTGATCAGGTTATTAAGTCTTCTATAACTTTCCCTCCTCATTTTATGTGCCAGCACTTTTAACACATTTTAAAAGACACTATTGATGTGACTGGTCCCAAGTGTTCTATTCAACCATAATTTTCATTTCCTTCTGGCATAAAGAGATAATTTTTTAAAAACCTTCCTTTTCTATACCCCTCAAAAGCCATTACACTTTTGTACCATAAAACCAAGAAACATGAGAAACCCTTTTTATTCATTCATTTCCTCAAGCATTATTACATGAAACCACCTTTCATTTATTTTTTCTTTAGTCCTACTTCATTTTAGGTATAATGTATTAAAACACCCTTGTAACTATATTAGACCTTTAGCAAAATGTGTGTGTGTGCATGTGTGTTTTTAACAGCTACAGTCATACATCATGAATCTTAGGTATAATACCTCAATATTTTTGTAAAATTCTTATCAAAAGATCAGCTATTGATGTCACACTGGATTTCCCCCAAATTAGACATCAATGTGTTAGGGAGGGCATGGGGCATTGGTGAGTGTGTGTGTGTGTGTGTTTGTGTGTGTGTGTAGAACTATAGGTATTAGCCTTCCTCTCTTGGGGAAATAGTATAGACATTTTCTTAAAGTATACTTAGTCTTTTTTTTCTTCAAAAGCACAAGGTGCATAGATCAATCACTTAATTAACTGAAATTCAGACACTGCATGTCCCTGACCACCCAAAGCCTTAAAGTATTACCCTGGGCCCCTCATTTATCTTCTAAGTCTTCAGTCCTTGTTTCAGTCATGTAAAGAGAGCAGAAGGGGAAAGGCAACTTTATTATGGTGATGGAAATAGTATTGCCTGACAAACTTGAGGCAAAGTTTTGACGAGAAAAGAAAAATTTCCTTCAATATCCTAAAGTGAATTAGAAAAGTCCTATATGAAAAAAAAATGATTATCTTTGTCCATACTCTCAAATTCTAAAACTTTAAGGAATAAGTTTTCTCAATTTTCATTATAATTTCCAGACCTATTAACTTAGATTCACTAGCAGACAAAAGTCTGATAAATTGTCACTTTTATTTTAGTTTTTAAAGATTGATTGATTGATTGATTGATTGATTTAGTGTGTGAGTGAAGGGGACGCATAGGGAGAGAAAGAGAAAATCCCAAGCAGTCTTCCAGAGCGAGAAGCCTGACACGGGGCTCCATCCCACAACCCTGAAATCAGGGCCTGAGGAGAAATAAAGAATGAGATGTTCAACTGACTGAGCTCCCCAGGCTCCCAGTTGTGTCACTTCTAAACTTACATGCCTTGGCAATTGAGGATCGATCTTAGTGTAAAATTACAGGTGCACAACATGTGATGATTTTTCCTTAACACAGTAAAGGATTCAGGAGGATCATTCTTAAACTGGGTCACAATTTAATCTGTTCAAGTGCTTTAGAATTGATCATTAGAAATAGGAAGTTTATTTTCTCAAAATCCAACCCATTATTAATTAGTGCTGAGGGCTAATTACTTAAAATACCCCATTATTCTCTTCCTCAGAATAAGAAAATTTATTGTTGAAACTTTAAGTAATTTATGCAAAGCAATACTAATAGTGTTCAATGTATATAAATTCTTTTTTTTTAAGGGTAAGGGCATGTTTGGTATTAAGTAGAAACTCGGACCAATAAAGATTGACTATAAGTTATTTTTAGAAAACCAGAGACTACAAAAAACCTATGAAATACACACATTTTAACTCCTGTTTTCTTTTTTTTTTTTTTTTTTTTGACCCAGAATGTGGCTGAGGCTGAAAGCTTCCCGAGAACCTACCTTTGGACAAGGTTTTAACCTGTGAGGTTGGCATATGAACTCTGAAATTAGAGCCCAACCTGTGCAAACCTGAAGTTAAGTTCAAAGAGTCAAGGTTCCGAACTCCTGAGTCCGTAGAGAAGGCACAGGTTTTGTGAAAGAAGAGTGGGAAAGAAGACTTGAATGTCCTGAGAAAAAGACATACTTAAGTGCCCCAAGAAAATGACAAAAAAACTACCCAAGTCATATCCTATGAATGTTCCTGATACTATTAATGATAACCATCTTTAACCTCCTTCATTCCTAGTCGTCAGTGATAAGATGAAGTAATGAGACTGTGCCGACATCTAGGAGTAGAAAAATTGACAGCAGTAGAATGACAAAAACAAAGGAATTCAGGGTAAGTGCTTTGGTGAAAAGAAGATAAATTTTTGAAAGAGCTAAAGGCTCTAGCTCAAATTGGTCCATTCACTTTAATTTGATTGGAAATAAGGTTGGAATAGAGGCTGCTTTTTATGAATTTAACAGTTTGGTCCTTCTGAGCTTTTCTTAAGAACAGGGTCAGGAGATTGGGTTATAAATGGGGTTGATGCCTTGGCCTCTGCCAAAAGCCACAGAGTAATGGCTTTTTTTTTTTTTTTTCCCTTGTCAGGGCCACTGCTTTCAAGTCTCAGAGAACAGTGGGATGCATTGGGCAGGGAGGCAAGGACGACTGGGGCACGGTAGGGTAACAAGAGGCTTTGAGTACAAACCACTTTCTGAATCTGCAAGTAAATGTTCTAAATATTTAGGATAACCTAGGGTCAAATATAGTAATCCTCCCCTCCCTATTGCTTATAACAACTGGATGTCTAAAAAAGATATTCATTGATTGATTGATGATTGATTGATCATGGTATTCTGGTGTTGAAATAATTAGAATGACATAGAAAAGGCATGGTATGATCTTTCATATATTTATTGATATGTTGAAATGAGACTCACTTCCATGCCTCCTGCTTCCTGTAGATGTAGACGCAGCACTGACAAATTCATACAGGAGCCCGTGTGCATGTTTACTATGGAATTAATGAACAAAGCTGTTGCTGAGTCCTATACTAGCTGTTTCTGAGCTATGGAGATTGTGCCAATGTGTCATGTAAATGTTTCCACTTGTTAAAATTTTTAAAGGCCAAAACATGTGCTGTATTATTCAAGCATATTTTTCCCCAGGATTTGAAAGTAATTTTGACATAAATTTAATTAAACCCCCAAATCCTACTCTTATGTTTTGTAGACTGTCATCACAGCTAAATGCCATAGTTATTATTCCGAACTCTAGAAAACACATCCCATACCAACCTACATATTCTTCTATATTTCACTAAAAGTGCAGCTGATTCGCACCTTTTTTTGCACTGAAAATATTAGTATTTTTCAAGTGAAAATTAAACAGCAATCACTTTGTCTTATAGAATTAATTTACACACTTGTCTGTTTTGAAAATAAATGAGTAAATGTGGGATATACAAAAGAAATGATGGATTTGGATAAAGCATAAAAACTCCACCTCAAAGCTAGAGATTTCTAGTGTTAATATTCTTTGCTTGTTTAGGAGTAGATGAGGGTCCAATGACCAGAGATCTATAATGTCAATAAGTAGTGGCAAATGTCTTTCCCCTCAATGGCACATTTACGTAGTCAAAACACGCCATGCACTACATATGGGGCATTAGGTTCTCTGGGTTTTTAGAGACATGCAATAAACTCAGGATCTGCTACATCACTACATCTTAGTTAATGTCATCCCTTACCTGAAAGTGGAGTGAATGGCCAGTATCTCCTGGGTTGTTAGAGTGAACTTTGTCAGAATGAAGATGAGAAGCTTATAAAGAAACACTGTCCACTGATAAGAACAACATTGAGTGCCTTCCAAAGCTACAGGAGCTAACATACATGACGACAAGGTAAAACTAGTTCTCCACACATTCCTTTTGAGTTCTAACTTCCCTGTTGTTGTTTTCTAAATTTGATTCCCTTATTTCTTGCCAGTTATGTTTCTGAGGGATCCCTGATCTCTCTTTTAATTTGCACTTCATACTCCATAAACTGCCAAGAGGAAAACCTAAATGTCCATAGACAGAAATTGAACGTAATGTGGCACATATACCCTATGAGGGGAAAAAAAATGTTTCACTTAAACAGAAGGCAAGTGGGTTTGTTATGACAGAGTAATTTCGTGTCGTTGAATATTAATTGTACAGATGTTAATCTGACCTCATATCCTGAGACCAGAAATGGTGGAAAACATCACTGGTCATTAATTGATTTTTCCAGCCACTCATCTCCACTCAGTTAGCAGAAATAAGAACTGTGTCATCTCTATTCTTGGACATAGCATTGAGAATGGGTCAGCCACAGGATTAAGCGTCAATAAATAATCACTGGTGAATGGCTAAAAAAATTGTATTTGCTCATACATACCTATCCATGATGTACATATGCATATATTTTATTTTTGCAATATTTTATATTAATTATTACTTGAAGTCTTTTGACAAGCATGTAACATTTTGAGCTTTTATAAAATTAATCAAGCATATGTAATATTGTTCCTTTCAATTAATTACACTAATGGTCAATTAAATTCATCAAATGCTCATGCATCTTTCTGAATTTTTAATAGCATTTTCTTCCTCTTTTAGGATAAAAAATATTTCAAAACTGAATTAAATGCCAACAACCCCAGAAATAACCACATTTAATTAGTCTAACATTATTGGCAGCCAGACTGATTAAAGCACATAAAAAATTGAATCTGTTTAAATATAGAAATATTAGGTAGAAAATTTTGAGCTACCTCAAATTTTCAAATGATTTGTTCAGCTAAACAAAGCAGTTTCAACTGTCAAGACCACTGAGTTATAGAATTAATAATAAAGTAATATTACATTAGGTATCTTTTCAGGATAAATTCCCATCCAGACTCTGTTTTGGAGAATTACCTGACAATTGTTCTTCTTTTTTTTCTAAAATGAAAGAAAGAAAGAAAGAAAGAAAGAAAGAAAGAAAGAAAGAAAGATCTATCTTATCTCCTTGCCCATCATAGTGATGGCTACTTGATCAGAGAGGTAGAGAGCTATTGAAATAAAAGAGCTATTATGAGCCTATATGCTTTCCAAAGATCTTGGAAAGGTACGACCTGGCTAACTAGTTTAAACACATCTCATTACTGGGAATGTTAACCAAGAGGCACAGATGTAAACTGAATGTAAGCATAAAGAAGTTAAGCCAAAATATATGATGCAATTTCCAGATTGTAGAGATGGTTGGGGAACTTGTTCTCACCTATATGCAAGCCAAGGCAAAAGACACCCACCAGGACGTCTCTGAATGCCAGAGGAGGTATATGCACAAAAGCAGAGATAAAATAATCATACCGCCCCTGAAAGATATGGACAATACGGCTTCGGACTCTTTTCTCATCTATAATTCTTTCCCGAGGAAAAAATAATCCTGGTTAAACCTAATTTTTCATCTATTCAATGCCTTAATCAAAGCAGCTGACTATATTTGTAAAAAAGTACATAATCACAAAAGAACTTTCACTTTAAATTTATGAGCAGAGATAGAGAGTTCTTCAAAGCTGCTGGAAATTCTACCAGATTGCCTTGTCTTTTTTTCTCCTTTGTCTTTATTTTTTTACAAGTTCTTTTGTTCCTTTGTTTTCCTCAAATCTCGAAAACCTTCTCCTCTGTCACTTTCATAAATATATACTTGTCCTTCTCCATCTCCTGACCTCTGAAGGTTGAAATACACTTCTATCCCCAGGACTCTTGGCTCCCCAATGCGTGCTTCCTCTTTGGTTGATCTCGACTATAGAGCCCCTTGCCTACTCTCTTTATTAATATACTTATAAATCCAAATGTACCTATCTTCCTCCAAATTCTCCTTTCATTTCCTGACTCATATCCTACTGAATAAATGGCATTTTCCCTTGCTTGTCTAAAAGGGATTTAAACTTATCTTCAATGCATGTGTGTATGTATATATTTTCTCTTTACACCCACTTTCAAAAGTGTGAGCCCCTCAGTGTTTCACATTTCTGTAAAAGATTTCTCAATTTTTTTTAGGTTAGCTTATTATTATTTTTTCATTTCCCATACACTCTATGTCCACTCAACAGCAAATTGTGTCAGAGAGCCGGACAACTTTGTACTGCCACTGGCACTTCTGTCATCTTGGTTCAAACCACTGTCATCTCTCTCTTTTTGGATAACTACAATTAGATACTAATTGACCTCTTGACTTAACACCTTACTTTTCTGTATTAATGAATTCACATCCAACGTCTCCTTAGAAGTCCTCAAGAGGAAAAAAATACTGGCAAAATGTAATCACAACTCATGCCTAGATTTGGGGGGAAGACCTTTAGAGAGATGCTATACAGATCAATGGAAATTCATATATTGATGAAAGAAACATATAGAAACAAGTCTTCAAAGTGATTACCACATGAGGGAACACATGAAATGCTTCACATTTATCTGAGTACACACCACCCTCTGTTGTAATCATGAGGTTGATAAATAATTTGTAGCTAGATGATGTGGTGTCTTGAACTAAAAACAAACTGATTACATTATTGCATTAAATTAATTTGAACTTTTATTAATTGAACTTTCTTATACTTTGCTTAACATTTATCAAAAGAGCTACACTCTTAATTACCTATGCCTTACATTGTGCTGGAAAATGCCAAATTTCCTTTCTTCAATGTGATTCCCTTCAAGTATTTTTTTCACATAATTATCTGGATGATAACCACAGGCAAAGCTCTTCATTTTCCCACTTGGGTTTAAATGTTTATCTTTAATAGATTTTCAAAAGTCTCCTATAGTATCGATAGACACCCCTCAGAAAGGATTTAATTGATGATTGATTGATTGATTGATTGATGAGAGAGAGAGTTGGGGAGGAGCAGAGGGAGAAGGAGTGGGAGAGAGAGAAATCTTAACCAGACTCCACATGCAGCACAAAGCCCAATGAAGAGCTCTAGCATATGACCCTGAGAGCATGACCTGAGCAGAAATCAAGAGTTGAATGCTTAACTTATTCAGCCGTACAGATGCCATCCCCACCAAAAGGATTTTACAAGTGAAATATAAATCAGGCTAATAGAGAAAATTTTTCAATTGCATCTTCTAGATCATATTATCCCCAACTATACATGCTGAGTATAATCAATGGAAAGTTTTTCATCGTCCTATTTTGCAAAGAAATATTAAAGAGAAGATTTTAACTTCATTAAAAAGTAATGGTTGTAAAAAAATGTTCTTCACTTTCTAAGTTACAGAAATGTCACCTTCTGCATTGGAAAATAGGATACTGACAAAGTAAACATAAGTGAAGGTGTCAGTGAGAGGTAATGACTGATACAATATTTAAACAGTCTCAAGACAGATGAAAATTTATTTGAACTGATAAAATGTTCAGGTGCTCTCATTTTTCTAGCACTACTGAATATTGTGCTTATAACTATTAATGGAATATTCATACATGCATAGAAAACATGAAATAAAATATTAAACTAAAATATTATTCACACATGCATAGAAAACATGAAGTAAAACATTAAACTAAAATATTAATTCTATAACTTGAAACTGAAGAAAAACGATATAGCATGAAAATATATGAAAACAAGATAAGACTATCCATGAATTTTAATGTTAAATTTAGTTCCTATAACAAGGGGAACAAATGGGAAAACTTGACAAAAATTACATGCATCAAGAAATGCACTTAGTAAAACAAAAATGCACTTAGTTTCTAAGGTTTTGGGTTTTTTTTTTGGGGGGGTAGGGGTGTAAAATAACATTGTCATATATCTAATAGATACTATATTTACAGCATAAGTAAAATCAGCCTAAAATAAATCTGTGAGAAAGGTGACTATAAAAGTTTCTCAAATGTCAACTGAGAAACTAATAATAAATACATTTCTAAACTCGAAATAGTTGTTTTTCTTTAAGTAGTTTTATCAACAATCAGAAAATTTGCTACCATAAAGTAGCCAATTATAATCTGGCAAATTCAGTTATGTAATAATTTATCCAGAATCTTTTGATGCAAGATTATAACCTAATGTAAACCTCTAAGAAAGTATGTGTGGTTTCACAGATTCAAATTTTAAAATGTACTGCAATCAAATGTTCATAGGTATTGTATAAAAGATACAGTCTTAAATAATTATTATCTGTTACTATGTTCTTCAGTTGGCTAAGAATGGTATCAAATGCATTATTTAATCCTTAAAAATACCACCGTAAGCAAGAATGTTTCTAAATAATGTCACATATTCACTATTAAAATGAAGCTTTAAAAATCATAGGCAAATAAGATATCATGGTATTGTGTATTTCAGCAGAATATTTGGAGGATATGTGCATTAAGGAGAAGAGAGAACCCCTTTTTTTTCTTATCTCAGTAGTATTAATTCACTATGTGAGTGTTGGAAGGTCATTTTAAAAACCTCAGTCTTATTTGACTTCTCTATAATACATGGGCTTCTTATTATGATGAGACAATAATATAATACTTGTGAGAGTGTTTTAAAATAAATAATATTCAATGTATTATTATTACTACTGGTTGTCTCTCTCTTCCCTTCTGATAATAGTTTTTAATACATTTGTTAAGTAGTCAATATCTAAATTTCTTTTTTATCATTTTTCATATTCTATGTAATTATCATTTATTTACTATCCATCTCTACATGGAAGGTAAGCCCATATAATATGTAATGTTTACAGAATTCTTTACAGTTTTCAAAAATCAGAGAAGAAATAAACATTTTAAATGACTTTAATAACAAATGGTAAATTTCTGAGTTTGCACATTACAATTATTTCTACATATGTAATATAATGAGCAATACGTAGAATCTATATTTCGCATTTTTATTAGAGTTACAACAAAATATATCATTAATTTGGATTAAATGTGAGATAAATTTTAAAAGTAAAACACAACGCAGTCAATTTCACATCACCAAATTCAGAAGTTTTTACTGTAAATCTACTCAAACATCAGGAATTAATCAAATTGATTTTGATGCTGTGCCTGCTGAGGGCATTCAAGAGAACTAGACCTTCCATTTGGCTAATACTGACCAAAAGCCAAGCCAAAACAAGCAAATATCTGAGTGTTACTTCCAAAGTTTAAATATTTATCAAATGATTTTCATGAAATGGCGTAAAAGACTAGACATAAAATAGAAGTTTTACAAAGCTTCTCTTCAAAAAAAAAGAAAAAAGGTAATCTAAAGCCCACGTCTATTAACACAGCAATTCCTGTTATATTTTAAAATATGATTGTATCATTGGCAGCTTAGTTTTCTAGCCTAAGTTCTCTAAGTCTTAGCTTCAAAAAAAAAAAAAATCAGGTAAAAGAACCAATTAAAAAATGGAATATGAATGTCTCTCAAGATTATACCAAGGAAAAGAACACAAAGTCAGATCTCATTCAAATAGTACACATATAGCCATAAAAACCATATTTCCCAAGTTGTTATTGTTTGTGATGCACATTTAAGTGCACAGAACATTTGCTTTTATGGCAGTTTTATTCTCAGCACAGTAAATGGCAAAAGGGTTTCTGTTCAATTGACTTTCTCATAAAAGGTTTAATTCCTTATTCATTTTGGCATAGGTTATATCTTGAGTTTCTTACTCTAGCTTATATCTATTCTCTGAGTAAGTAAATTCTGCTGTGTAAGACAGTCTGATCTGGAGTCAGAGTGAGAGAAAATGACACTTCTTATTAGTGATGTGAATTGCAGAAGTTAGAAGCCCCTTGGGGGGTGGAGGTCGGGATGGAGATGACTTTAAGCCAAAACTGCCATCACAAGGAACAACTAGGCATTACACACACAAAAAAATAGAAAGTTTTATACTATGTGATGGGGTTCAGTACAGTTCACTTCAGAATGTGCCACTTTTCCATGTGGATTATTTCCAGTCTTATTTGAAGACAATAAAGACTCAAAAAGAGCTTTTTGGTCCCCCCCACCCCACCCTTAATTGCCTAAAAGAATTTAAGTAAGGGGCCTGCACCAGGAAAAGGGTTATTACTGTAGATAACTTTTCAAACATAAGAAAAAAACTGCTCAGCATGGCATAGTGAACATTCCTTTACCAAACTTTTGCTTAACCATCTCCCTGTGAATTGTCTTTTCCAGTTTGAAGTCCCAGATCCTTACCCTCTTCTTATTTCAGGACACATATAAACCTCAATTCCCTCTCAATGGGTCTCACATTCTTATGCGGCCCCATGTGTATATAATTACATTTATTTTTCTCCTCTTATCTGTCTCATGTAAATTTGATTATTAGGCCAGCCAGAAGAATTTAGAAATGTCCAGAAAATGTTTTTCCTCCCCAACATATGTCAAGTATCATCTTAAAGCATTTGATGCCAATAAGCAAATACTACAATATTCTAATCAATAATGTTATTCTTTGTAATCACATAAATGTGGATAGTAATAAATTTAAAGATGTTATATTCCTAGATCTATTATATATTTTATTTATAGTTCCATCATGATCATAAATCATTAAAGAAAATTCTTAATGAAATCTAATTGTCTCTAAGAGTCAGTAATACTAAAGCTAAGCATACTACAGAGGAATTTAAGTATTTAAGGACCTAATGTAATAGAAGGAAGATATATAAGTATAGATATATGCATAGATGTAAAGATGTAAATATAGATATAAATCTTTTTAAACTTGCACGCTAACCTTAATTTTAAAACAATCAATAAACATGATTGTACAGATTAATCTATCTTAATAAGTTTAAATATAAATGGCAAACCTGATAAATTTGATATGTGAAATAGGACTTAACTTGAAATAAGTGAAATAATTAATGAATAATGCAAACCATACCTTCTTTAACATTGTCTTAAGTATTTGATAGTATTTTCCCAGCTTTTTTTTTTTTTTTTAATCATCAAACTCTTTTTATTCTGAGAGAACCGTAGAGTCATATGGGGTTGTAGGAAATTAACAGAGATTCCATGTGCCCCTTACCCAGTTTCTACCAATAGCACATTTTGAAAATAGTACATAGTACAATATGATAACCAAGATGACATCTTTAGCACTGCCTATTGATCTTACTCAGATTTCCTGTTTTGCTTGCATTCATTTGTGTGTGTGTTTATTTTTATTCAAATATAGCACATGAGTTAGGTCCTTATATTCACCACCATAAACAAGAAGATATGGAAAATCTCTTTCAATATTTTTAAAAAGTAATTTTAAGGCACTGGCAAACTTTTAAAGCAGATGTTAGTAAACTTGTTACGGGAAGATACAGACAAAATATTTTTTATGCTTTGCAGGCCATAGTATCTCTGCTATAAATACTCAACTCTTATTTGTTTTACAAAAACACCCAAAGAAGTTTTCTAAATCAACAAATGTGTCTCCGTTCTAATAACACATTACTTTATGAGGAAAAAAAAAAAAAAAAAAGACTGTGACCTGTATTTGGCCTCTAGGTTCTTGTTTGTTGACTCTTATTCTAAGGTTTAGATAATTAACTTTTATTAGATCTAAAATATGAAATTTTTTTTAAAGGAGGAAAACTCATTCTTGTTATTTAGTTTGTTGTGATTTTTTTCTATTAAAAAATCTAATTAAACTTAGGTTTTTAGAAGTTCTTGAATTTAATATTTTGATTTGCTTCTTCCTTTGGGCCATTATTGAAAACAATATAATTACAGACATTCTACGGAATATAAAGTTCACAATCACAAGGATTAATTTTCGTCATTACAACTATGTCAGGCCTTTAGCTATAATCGCCAACTGCACACCAATAAGACAGACAATTTATGGTTTTGTTCTATATTATTTAGTTCATTTCTGTTGAAATAAAGTCCTTTTGTGAGATATATACATGTTAGGCAAAACCCCAAAATGAATAAATAGAAGACAAGAGACCTGAGAAGTATGTAAACCCTTGGTAGCTAACCCAGATAATATAAATGAATTTTTAATACTACAAATATTTTTTATAAAAAAAATACTACAGATACTGAGATAAGATAGTATTTTGACTTACAAGTGACGAGAATGTATTTTGAAACAACCATAGATTTGATTAATATACTTAGTATAATCTGAAAAACAAGAGTTTTTCAAACCATTGTTTTATGATTTCACAAGGAAGACAATATTCTTGGCTATATCCAGTTCATCTATGTCCATACTGATATTCATATGGAGTTGCCTTATGCCTAAGCATCCAGCAATAAAGGTGAACATTAGATATACCAAATGTTTTTCTTACATGATATTTAATATCTTACGTTCCCACATAATCGATTGCTGGGTGTCAGTTGGACAAAACCTCATTTTCAGAGTATGACTCTAAATTACCTTAGAGAATATTATTCATGTTTTATGATGTCATGCATCAGTGGCATAGCAAGATTTCCACTGTACCATCTCAGATCAAAATGATAGAAAAAATAATCTTTCTCTGTCTCTCTCTCTCTCTCTCTCACACACACACACACACACAAACACACAAACACACACAACACTCTCTTTCATGAGGTTTAAAGCACGATGCTAATAGAATTAATTTTAGTTATTTGTAAAATAGATTTGATAGAAGGGAATAAATTGAACTGAAACCAAAGCAACCGCTATTCTTTCTGCAAAAGAAGAGAATCTGATATGATAAAATTTTCTGTGCATGTATTCAAGGGCACGTAGTTCCTGTGGTAAGGAAACTACTATAATTTTACTTCAATTATATCAATGGGCCTCTAGTCGCCACACTGATTACAGAGTATTGCACCATACATCATTTGAAAAGCTCTGTGTATCATTTTATTCTCATCTTGGAAATAAAACTTTATTTACTCTACCATGTTTGAAAAGGGAGAGACATTTTACCTTAATATCAGGCAAGTCTTAAAGTGTAAATAAACGTTAGGAAGATTATGAAAAAATAGGATGGGAACCAATTGAAAATTAGAAATCAAATTGATCACTAACTTATTCAAATGATGGAAGTTCTGTATATTTAACAGAATTTCAGAATTTCAGTCTGGCCTATGACTATTAATAAGCAAATATTTTGTCCAGTAGAAACAAATAAAGATAAAATAAGTTTATGAATAAATGATATAAGAACGTTCAATGATTTATTTCTTTATATAGAATGTTAAAATAATTTCTCAAATTACTAATTCGGCAGTACTTTTTCATAAACAGTAACCAATGGTTTTGAGTACCTTGAAAGTAAATACCAATATTTTTTAGATTTTAATTTGTTGTAATCCCAAATTTACTAATTAAATTTAGCAGAGTTTTTCAGAGTTATTTCAATGGACATTTACAGGTTCCATATAATCTGAATTATGTGGTGAAAACTAAAACCCATCATTTTTAATCAGGAAGAAATGAGATGTTATCACAGCATGGCTTGGCATTCACTATTCACTCAGTTCCACTCCAGGTGCTTTTTCCTGGGTGGATTTGGCCTGTTGACTGAATTGGCCTCCCTGTGTCCTAAGATAACTGCCATGATTGGGAAGCCATATGGTGCAATGCTGTAAGCTATATTAAATTTGAGTCATATTTTGGCCAACTTTGTGCTCATAATTGAGATTCAGAATTTTATCCATGTAAATTTCTATATACTTACCGATTATTGATGTAATTACACTCACATTTTTTTCTTTCCCTTTTTAAATGCTTGCTGATATAAAATCATGCTTAGAGTTTAAACTTAAAGGCAGTTGTTGAAAAAAGGAAAGTAATAGAAGGTGACATTTTAGGTCCACCTTGTGTTTACCTTTAAAGAAGCAGTCTTCATTGTGAACAATGGTGATCTTTTGTTTTTTCAGGCAAGCAGCTCTATGCACTTCACAGTGGTTTTCATAAAATTCTCCATCAGATCCACACACAGGTTTGTAGTGCCGCTTGCAAAGGTCCATGCAGGCACATTCTGCTTGCCCTGTCTCTCTGCTGATTACACAGTGTCTTCCCAAACCACAGTATTTATTTTCACAAGACCCCAAAGGACCATCCTGAATCAGGAATCCTGAGGATAAAGAAGAGGAAAAGAACTTGTATTCAGATGTCTAAATAATAAGCGCATGTCAAAGTATGAAATAAAAAAAGTCTAAGAGAAATATAGTATAATCAGGGTTCAGTTGTTCTCAGTGGAAAAGAGACTTGTATCAGACAGGTAGATGAGCTTTTGAAATCACTCTGAAAATCCTCCGCCCCACCCCACCCCCACGCTGTGCTGTAGCACTCTCTTCTCCCTCTTCAATGAGTAGTGTGGTCCTCAAGAACATGATCTCCCAAATTAAACTGCTCGAGTTCAAATCCTGCCTCTACCATTTATTAGCTTATGTCTTTGGATAAATTACTTCTTGGAGCCAAGGTGTCCCATCTGTTATATGGAGGTAATTATAGACTGCCTCCTAAAGTTATACAAAATATAGCATGTAATGATCCACAGGAATCATGTCCCTGCCATAGAGTAAATGCTAAATAAATGTCAACTTTCACAGTAATAAAATTCTGGATAGGAGAAATGACATGTATGCATATAAAGCAGGAAATAAGAGAATAGAAAATAATTGCGCCTTGAGAACTTCTTGGTGGGCTCTGATAGCTGATCTCTTTTTGTTTTAACCTTTGCCACTGGACAATCACAAGTACACTTCTCAACTAAATGAATAAATAGCAAATAATTCAGTTTTCTTGTTACTTATTCAGGTTAACAATCTCCATCAGCACCAAAAAAGAATAGATGGATCCAGCAGTCTTGTACTAAAACCAAACTAATCAACTTGAATCACTCTGATAGGTAGATCTGGCCTTTTTCCTTTGAGAATTTATTTGACTGGAGACTAAAAATTTATATATATATATATATATATATATATATATATATATCAGTAAACTGAATACACACACACACGAGACAGACATACACATAAATAAAATAGAGACATACATGTTTACATATGCATGTGTGTATATGTGTGTATAACCATCAGACACCTATATTTTTTTAAAAAGAAATAATTTGTGAGGTAAAAAATACAGTAATTTTCTTAGATATTTTGCATATTTTTATTTTATTGATTTAAAATCATCTCTCCACATGGTAACAGCATAATGATGAAGAACACAGATTCTCATCCAGAGTTCAAACCATAACCCCACCAGTTGCAAGCTTCAGGATCTTGGGCAAGTATCTAAGACATCTGTAACTCAGTTTCCGCATCTGTAAAATAGGCATAATGCCTTATTCTCCTAGGGTTATCAAAATGAAAGGGCTTGGCACATATAAAACTCTTTAATTGCTAGTTATTATTACTGTTATTGTTACTATTATTATTATTATTACCTTTCTAGAGACTAATTTTCTTACGGACAGATATGTACAAATGAACAAGTATTTTAAAAAGTAATTCTGTTTTTAAATGAAACCTATATAGTACTTTTACTTCAATACATAAATGTATTTCCAAATGGAGAATAGTAAATTTAACATTACAAAAAGAAAAGGCCAATACTATTGACTATTTTTTTCCTAAAGCATGTCTTTTGATAGCAGTATAAATTGGAATAAATTTATCTTCTTGAACCCTTTGATACCATATACCAATTATTGAGAAAAGTCTATAAAATTTTTAAAAATAAGAAAAAGAAATAAAAAGCATAATTTACTGAACAAATCTCCCTTACGTAGTGTTATTTTATGTGATAACGCATGGAAATATTTAAACAAATTTTGTAAAATATATTTAATAAGGTAGTTCCTGAAGTTTGGCACACATTAAAATGGCCTAGAGAAGTGGTTAAAACATTCATTCTGCCTCTAAACCACCTCAGAGTTTTTGATTCAGTAGATCTGGACTGTGGCTAGCCCAATATTTATATTTCTAAGTTCCCATGTGATGATGACACTCTTGCTTCTGGGATCATACGTTAGAGTCTTTGATTTATTGCATTCTATTTTATATCCAAAATAAATAAAACACAAAGAAAAAGACTAGGTAACCATTTAGGCAATACTCTTTAAGTGGAAAAGATGAGAAGTTTATAATGTGATTAAAAACATAAAATAATGCAAGTATTTAGGAGTAACTAAGAAAAGATAAAGAAAAGCAAACTATTAACTAGGTGGATATAATACTGGGCAAATGTTTCTGTGTTTGCATTATTGTTTTTTAATGTTCAATGAAATACATTTTTAAAAAAATCCAAAATTGTATCAGTTGTAACTATAAAATATGCCCGATTTCAATTTGGAATATCTTTTTCCTCATTTTTATGCCAGTTTTTATGCCAGTTGTTGATCTAATGTTTATAGAGTCCAAGATGTGACTGTCAGGAATCTGACTCACATACTTATATTTCGTATAATTTTATACCTTATATTTTCTTTGTGTTCTTACTATCTAATTCTAAATTGTTTTTTTTTTGCTATCAAATAGTTTAAGATTTACAAGAGAATAATTTATTTTTTACTATCAAAGAATGAGTTTAATGTTTATTGAGAGTCTGACCATTTTACATTTTAGTCACAAATGAGTTGGCTAACTAAATCAGTAGTTTTCTTTTGGGGGAGGAATGCTTTGCTAAAAATGAACTCATTTCTGGTGTATCTGGGTTGGTGAATTGTTTTCCCAGATTCTCTCCTCTTATTTTGTTCCTCTCAAAGCCTGTACTCCAGTTCAGAGATTTGTTTGGGATATTGGCCATTTTCTAGAAGTTAATGAACTAGCTAGAAGCTGCATGTTGCATGTAGTTGCTACAATTAAAGGAAATATAATTAATTCATATGCAATCCAAAAGAAAGCTCATATTATGTAAATGAACAGCTAGAACATATCCTTTCTGACAGTAATTATCCATGACTAACGCTGAACTTAAGTTTCAGCTGAGATTAAATCAATTTAATCTGATCAACATGTCAAAGATTTCTTTTAAGTATATTCAGTCAGATGACACATTAAATGAATTTTAATCAAGAACTTATATCCTGCTCTCTCATAACTTGATAAAACAGGCATTTGTTCCCAAAAAAGTGCTGTATATGCACATCATTTTAGAATTTCTATGCCTTCAGAGCATTATAAAAAACAGATTTAAAACAAAGATGAAACCTTAAAAGATGAAAGACACCAAGTCATAAAGCAAAATAATTCTATGGAATTGTAAAAATGGTCATTTCAGATTCTCAATAATGAAATCCTCTTCAAGTCATACACACACACACACACACACACACACACACATATGTATATATACAATTTATCAAACAGTACTTAATATAGAATGGATGTAGATTGAAATAAACTTTATTAAATGTACTCATTTTTATTTGCAAGGTTCTGTTACTTGCTATAGGGTAGATAAGGGAAGTATAGATAAGGTTACTTCCTAAAGGGTAGAAAAGAATAGTCATTGCCACTTTTTTTTAGTGGCTCACAAAGGGTATAAGGCGGGATTTGAGGGTGCCCAAGTAGTGAGGCAAAGATTTAGGGGCACATTTAGGGACACAAAGGAGAGTGAGATGGATAATAACAGGTAAGATCTCACAAGCAATGTATCATGCACAGTTGAGTTTATGTCCTACCAATGGGTTAGGAGTTCAGAAGGCTGCTCTAGGGATAGACAGAGTATGAAACAGACTGGTACTGAATTGAAAACAGGAACTAATAGTGCAAGGGATCATCAGGGGAGGGATAGGAAACTGAATGAGAAAAAAAATCAGAGAGGGAGACAAACCGTGAGACTCAGAACTCCGGGAAACTGAGGGTTGCTGGGAGGGAGATGGGGTAACAGGGTGATGGGCATTTAGGAGATCACTTGATGGGTGCTATATGCAACTGTTGAATTATTGAAAACTACATCTGAAACTAGTGATATACTGTATGTTGACAAATTGAATTTAAATGATAAAAAGAAATTAAAAAAAAAACAGGAAGAGCAGAGGAAGGAAAAATCCAGATTTGATGAGCTAACTACCTCTAATGATTCCAATCGAATATAAACATAATTAAGTTAGAGTGCCAAATTACTTGAGGTGTTAATTGTCTCATAAAAATGTATAATGCTGAAGTGCAAAATATAAGTATTGTGTTAACTTTGTTGAACTAAACAAAAGATTTTTGGTCAGAAAACAGGGTTATAGTCTTTGCTCTTCTACTACCTAGTTGTCTGACCTCATCCAGGGTGTAATGTCTTTAGGCCTGATATTCAAATGGTAAGATGGGAGGTAAGTTATATTTAGATTTACTCTCATCCAATCCCTTCATTTAAGAATGCTTGACAAAACACAATTTTAATAAAAGCTAATATCTGAGGAATATATTAATAAGCTTTCTCTAGCATGTTTCATATTTAAACTCACCTGCACTAAACAATCATATACTTAATTCCCTAGTTTAAATATTTTCATATACTAGAAACATCCTCAGCCATACAAAATGTAAAATTATTTTTGGGGTAGATTTTCTAATTTCTCTTTTCTAAGATTTTATCACTATGTATTCTATTTTTGTATCATGTTAATAATTACAAGAATGGATCATAAAGTCAGAGTCCTTTAATTTGTATTCCAATTGTCACTACAAGTGTAATTTTTAGGCAATCAGTTAAAATTGGTGAGCCTTAGTTTCCCTAACTAGATCATAGAAGAAAATCTGTATTATTTATTAAAATAATAAGATGAGGATAATAATAATAACCATTAGATAATATGATTGATCCCATAAGAGGATTCTGTGAGATAATGCACTCGATCTGCTTGCCTTAGTATGTGTTTAACAAATATAGTTATAATTATTAAGAATTATCATTTACTATAGACTTGACATGTAGACTATATTGACTTAAAATCCCTGGAATGAATAAAGAACAACTTTTTACAACTCTACCTTTTATTATGTCCATTAGAAATAAATTTATGGGAGTGTGGAAATGTGTTTTTCCCAAATAACCTATATAAAATTTTCAAGAGTGCCATACCACTACATAAGAATTTCCCTCATCTGCAAAAACAAGACAAAACACAACAAAAAACCCCTCAAATTTATATGATTACATATTTTGCTTTAAAAATAAGTATAATACTTCGGTGACATTTTGTTACCCAAATATGGAAAAATTGCAAAACTCTTCAGTAAATACAAAATACAGTTTCTGTTGGACACTGTATTTTTGTAAACGCTAACAAAATACATTCAGTCCTCACAAACTTCATGGCAAGTAGCAGTTCCAGTAAATATTCCAATGCCTGCAGAATATTGAGCACAGTATGATCTTTTCATGACCTTTAGAGACTGGGATATGTATGCCCTGCTGTTATTTTGTGAAGTTGGTCAAAACAAGGCTGTCTGAATGATAGGTGGCCCAGTGTGCCACTATTGAAAGGCAGTTTGAATGGTCACATGTCTGTACTTCAGTGAATTTGGAACCTTCTTCCCCGTATTATTTTAGTCAGTCCATTGGACTTCTGCAAACACCTTCATGTAATTCTGCAATCAGATTTATTTTAAAAGAAGTGAATATGAAAAAAGGTAAGTAAAAAAAAAACAAAAACAAAAACACAGGAATTCAGTTAAATTCCAACCATCCAAGTTACAGTTTCTGTTTAAATCCAAAGACATTTTTGCCAGCACAGATGATTGTTGATGTGTCATTTCAAGAAGTTCGATGATTTGAGATCACTAGCTAGCATGCTAAGTAACTTCTTGTTTAATGTTCTCAACTGCAGTATAATTCCAACAGAAGAACACCGAGAGAGCCTAAGATACACTCTTAAAACTCCAACCTCAACTAGGAACCTTGATAACAAAGCACACAAAATTTTTTCCTCATTATTAATTTTATCCTTTCCAAGTCCCATCTAGGAGCCACGATTTCCATATTAACTTAATATTTCTATCTTATTGAGGTCTTAGAGTAGTACTCGTGGTTAGACACTTTACCAGATAAAAATACTCTCATCATCTGTGTGATTTATTTAGATTACGGAAATGGGTTGGAAGCTAAAGAATTCTCACTTGATAATAATTTCCATTAATAACTGGAAATGCAATGGCATTATAGGTAGACTAGTAGATAGATAAATTGAGAAACAGACGGATAGATCACAGATGAGAATATGGCATTTAAGACCTTTTTTTAGATGACAGTGATTATTAAAAGCAAAATATTTATTTTTAGATATTTTAGTTCTGTAATGATTTTGAGTGATTGAAAGAAAAAAGTATTTCTTTTGCTTAGTAGTTAGATGCTACTCTCCTCTATAAATGATATTGATGGATAAAATAAATAAGAAAATAAATCAATTAGCAGACATAAAATAAAAGTTTTTATTTTGTACAACTGTATGCAATGAGAGTAAAGACATATGCTAAATCATCTGTGATACTTAAACTATTTCAGGCTTTGGAATAAACCCAAAACTTTACAAAAATATTATTTCTTATTTATTTAAAAATTTAAAACCGTAGATGGATTTTCTCAAATAATGTAGATATTTTCACACTTGAGAAAGAATATTAAATAACAAAATAAAATATTTAAAGTGAAGATCAAACACTGTAATGGAAGGGTAGATTTGGGTAGGTAATCTTCAGATTCATTATAATGCTGATTGTTGGAGTCAGACCAACCACATGGATAATAGGGAATTGAGGGAGAAAAGAAGACAGCAATTTCCATTAGAACTGTTAAGAATGATTGCCAGAAGAATATTGCTTTTAGAACTTAAAAGTTTCCATTTTAAAACCCACTTTAATACATTATTTTTAAGATGTTTAATTTTCTTTAAAAAATTGTATTTCTTGGGGTGCCTGAAAGGCTCAGTTGGTTAGATGTCTACCTTCAGCTCAGGTCATGGTCCCCACGTCCTGGGATCAAGCCCCGAGTCGGGCTCCCTGCTTAGTGGAGAGCCTGCTTCTCCCTCTCCTTTTGCCCCTCCCCCTCCAACTTGTGCTGTCTCGCTCTCAAATAAATTAATAAAATCTTTTTAAAAAAGAAAAATAATTCTTCTTTGCAAAAAGTGTTTTTCATAGCTTGATTTTATGTTTTTAGTTAATAGACTCTTTTTTCGAGCATTCGTAGGTTCATAGCAAAATTATGTGGGAAGTACAGAGAGTTTCATAACCCAATCACAAAAAGGCAAATATGATATGATTCTAATTATGAGCTCCTTAGAGAAGTCAAAATCATGCAGACATAAAGTAGGATGGTAGTTTGGCAGGGGCTAGAAGAGGGGGAGCGGGGGGTTACTGTTTAATGGGTATAGAGTTTCAGTTTTGCAAGATGAAAAGATTTCTGGAGAACTCAAGAATGGGAGTGATGGTTGCACAATATTACAGTCCTTAAATACCACTGGTTTGTATACTTAACAATGGTTTAAAAAGGTACTTTTAGACGTATTTTACCACAATTAAAATTTGGAAAAAAAAAAACACATTAAAGTTGAAAGAGTTCCTGTATAGTTCCTCCTTCCAAAACACACAACGTTCTCTACCATCAATGAAACCTGATCATCCACTATTTTCAAAAAAGAGCCTTTGTTTCCTAAGAATCAACTTAATAGCACACCCAGGACTCTATATTTCCATGACTAAGTTATAAAACTTCAATCTCTGTCATTTTGGGGGTTCTTTTTTTCCTCTTTGAGGGTGTAAATCAATGTAAGGGAGGGTTTTATGAAACAGCAAGGCATGAAATATCAAATACATTTAGTGTCAGGTGCAGAATACAGTTTGTTACTTTACAAATCTAACTCCTATTCCCCTGGTCACTTAAATGTTTTGCACATTAAAAAAAAAGAAAACAAATAGGGACACCTGGGAGGCTCAGCGGTTGAGCGTCTGCCTTCAGTTCAGCGTGTGAGCCTAGGGTCCTGGATCGAGTCCCACATGGGGCTCCCTGCATGGAGCCTGCTTCTCCCTCGGCTTGTGTCTCTGCCTCTCTCTCTCTCTCTCTCTCTCTCTGTGTGTGTCTCTCATGAATGAATGAATGAATGAAAGAATGAATGAATAAATAAATAAATAAATAAATAAATAAATAAATATCTTAAAAACAAAACAAAAGCAAACAAGGGGCACCTGGGTGGCTCAGTCCATTAAGTGGCTGCCTTCCACTCAGGTCATGATCCCAGGGTTCTGGGATGGAGCCCTGCCTGCACCGGGCTCCCTGCCCAGCAAGGAGTCTGCTTCTTCCTCTTCCTCTGCCACTCCCTCTGCTTATGCTCTCTCTCTCTTTTTCTCTCAAATAAATAAAATCTAAAAACAAACAAACAACAACAACAAAAACAAAACAAAAAGCACTGCATCTACTCTTGTCAACTTATTTCTTTCAACTAACCACCTACTTCTCTCTTCAGTTAACTGTGGCTTAAATCTAAGTCAGGTACAGTTTCTCCAAAAAGTTTATCTTCTGAATTCTATCAATTCCCTTGGCTTAGGTGTTTGGAATAAAAGCAGGTGTTTTTGGCTTTTCATGCACTTAGTTTATTAGAGGTAACAGACACAGGTTCAATCCCCAGCTTGAATTGGACAAAGGTCAAGGAGAAAATAAAAGAAGACTACCTCAAAAGTATTATGTCACCACCTTATAATGTAAAGGACATATAATCCAAACCAGTAGGGTTCTAGAAGGCATTCTAGAGAAGAAAAGGTTGCATTGTATGGGAATTAGTCATGTAAAGAAGAGAATCCAAAAAAAAAAAAAAAAAAGAAAAGATTCTTAGCAGAAGTATGAATATATGCACATGATGATTCTTATGTTACCAAAATGCAGAGGTTATGGCTGAGATTGTTAGAAGATATGATTAGCAAATTAGGGAAAGGATTTATAATGAACAGCCCTGAAGGCTAGGTTAAGGATGTGTTAGTGTGGCAATGGGAGCTGGTATTTGGCAGTTTTAAGAAGGATTATTTGTGGTGGATAGAAATGAAACACCAGTCAGGAAGCTACCAGCCTGGCCTATGTGGTAACAATGAGTCAGAACAAGGAGAGTTATAAGAAAATCGATATATGGAGCAATAGGGTATCAGCCATAAAGAGAGGAGGCCAAAAGAGTAGCTTTGAACATGAAGAGTTTAAGAGTAGTTTTAATAAAGGTAACCTTGTGAATAGCATTGTAAGTGGTTGAAGCCTTAACAGTCTCAATATTTTTGGCAATAAGAACAGGAAGCACAATAAATAATTGGCTGTGGATTAAAATGACACAATTGAGGATGGAATCCAAGTGCTTTTAATTGCATCAATTTACCTCACTGTGTTATTTTTCATCAACACTCAGTCATCTCACATAGAAGAGTGGGGAAGTAAGACTATGGCACTTTTTAGAGAAATGGTTTTACTTGTCAAAGTGAGGGAAGGATTTGACAGGCCGGGACACTCACCACAATACTGATGAGGAGGACTTGGTGGAAGGACAGCAACTCAAAAGAAAGTGCTGCAAGCAAGGTACAAAGAACAGGATACAGATGGAGGAAATAAGGGAGTTTTCTGAGTTCTTGCCTAATAAATTGTTTTATATCACTTATAGTCACGGAATTAAGTCCAACATATTCTTTTCAGCTGAAATGACAATCTATTCTGATGTTTCTCTAATACATATGGAACATTAAAAAAAATTATCTTTCCATCCACCCAAATAAACAAGAGACTTTTTTTATATGTAAAATCCCCAAGGTCTCAAGTCTTCTCTCTTTTGAAAAAAAATTTACTGTTTATTATCTCCTTTATATTAATTCTATATTAAGTTCTAATACATATGTGCTTTTCTCATGTGTCTGAAAATTAAGCTGTATGTAGCATATATACGAGTTACATAGCTTGACTAATTATTTTAACAATAAAATGATTATCATATTAGACTTTTTAATGTATTTGTCTTTAAAATCTTATTTAATTTTTTTTTAAAATTCCTACTTAAGTTCCAGTTAAGGAACACACAGTACAATACTAGTTTCAGGTGTACAATATAGTGATTCGACACTTCCATACAACACCCATGCTCATCAGAGAGAGTACACACCTTAATCCTCATCAACTTTTTAATCCATTCCCCCACTGTCTCCTCACTGGCAACCATCAATTTGTTCCTTTAGAGTCTGTTTCTTGGTTTGCCTTTCTCTCTGTGTTTTTCTGTTGCTTTTTTTGTTTCTTAAATTCCACATATTGTTTCTTCCTTTGACTGACTTATTTCACTTAGCATAATGCTCTCTGTCTCTATCCATATCATTGCAAATAGCAAGATCTCATTCTTTTTCATGGCAGAGTAATATTTCACTGTGTGTGTGTGTGTGTGTGTGTGTGTGTGTGTGTGTGTCGCTTCTTTATCCATTCATCAGTGGATCGACACTTGGGATATTTCCATAATTTGGCTATTGTAGATAATGCTGCTATAAACATCACGGTGTGTATATATCACATTGATTTAGTATTTTTGTACCCTTTGGGTAAATATCTAGTAGTGCAATTGCTGGGTTGTAGGGTAAATCCAGTTTTAAATTTTTGAGGACCCTCCAGAGTGTTTTCCAGATTGGCTGCACCAGTCTGCATTCCCACTGAGTGCAAGAAGATTCCTTCCCCCAACTCCACATCCTGGCCCAACACTGTTGTTTCTTGTGTTGTTAATATTAGCCATTCTGACAGGTCTGAGGGGATATCCCTTTGTATGTAGCAATATAGGCCTACTTTAAGAAGTAAGAAAAATCTCAAACAACCTAATCTTGTACCTAAAGGAGCTAAAAAAGTGCACCAAACAGAGTCTAAAGCCAGCAGAAGGAAATAAATAATAAAGATTAGAGCAGAAATAAATGATATAGAAACTTAAAATAAAAACAACAATGGAGCAGATCAGTCAAACCAGGAACTAGTTCTTTGAAAAAATAATAAAATTAGTAAACCTTAGCCAGACTTAATCAAAAAGAAAAATTACCCACATAAATAAAATCACAAATAAGAGAGGAGAAATAACAACCAACACCACAGAAATACAAACATTAGAGAATATTATGAAAAACTAGTGAATTGGACCACCTGGAAGAAATGGATAAGTTCCTAGAAACATATAAAATACCAAAACCTGAAACAATAAGAAATAGAAAACTAGAAAAGACCAATAGTCAGCAAAGAAATTGAATTAGTAATAAAAAAAAAAACTCCCAAAAAAATAAAAGCCCAAGGCCAGATGGTTCCACAGGGGAATTCTATAGAACATTTAAAGAGTTAATATCTATTCTCCTCAAACTACTCCAAAAAATAGAAAAGGAAGGAAAACGTCTAAATTCATTCTATGAGGCTAACATTAGCTGAATATATTTATATTTAAATTTTTATTTAGCTTATGTTCCACTATGATTTCTAGGTTTTTGGTCTTACTGTTTTACCTCTATTCTGTAGCTCTACATATTCCTTTTTGTTTTTTGTTTGTTATTGTTGGTGTTTTGCTTCATTATCACTGTTTATTATTTCACACTTCCTAAAAAACTTTAGTTTTCAACTTATTCCATGTTTATCACATCTACATATTTGCAATCTCATTTTTCCACAAAATAAGATAATATTTTAATTTATTGTGTAACCAATGCAATAGTTTTTCAGTTGTTTTGAAAGATCATTTTATTAATTTTATTAGATAATTGAATTGTTTTCTTAGCATTCCAAATATTTTGATTGTGCTGTTCTCATCACTGGGTGTAGGTTACTGTCAAATCACTGATAAACTCTCTACGAGTTATTTAATGGAACACAGTATTACACACTATAATACATAAAATAATATTTTATCATTTTATAAATGTTGTAATTTCCATATGCACATGATAGTCTCTACACTCACCTTTATATCATGTACAATGTGCTTAGATAATATTCTTGTTTCTCTATTTTATACTGCTGGCAGACAAATATGGCAGATTTGGTATGAATTTAAAAGTTATTTCATGATTTGGCACCTCACTCTCCCTACTCTGCCAATTATTGGGCATTGATGCTCTTTTCCAGAGGTTTTTCTCTCATTTTGCCTTTCAGGCTCTAGTGCGGTAGGAACTCACGGGGCTGGTATTATATGGTGTTTATAACTTGATGACTATTCTTGTTCCTTTCCACATCTTCTCTTTCTTGGATGTACAAGTTGTTATAGAACTTTCTACAAAAAGGTAATCACCCAAGTACTGAAAACTATGCTAACATATGTGCCATTTGTATTAAGCTCCAAAGGACCTTATGTTTTGGCTGTGGGGATAGGGATACGACACAATTAAAACATAAATATTTCTTAAGGTGTGGAGATACAAATTGTTACAGAATTTTGGAGTAGGAGATTTATTTTGAGTAAAAGTAATAACAAAAGCTTCCTAATAGAAGTCATATCTGTTCAGAGATTTTAAAAGTTGGCTAGGATTTTGATAGGTAGAAATTGGTTGGAAAAGGAAGAACATGAAAAGACAGAAAAGCAATATTTTATGTCCCATAAAACTTGGCTCTTGTATCATTTTTTTTAAATTTTTTTAAAGATTTTTATTTATTCATAGAGACACACAGAGAGAGGCGGAGAAACAGGCAGAGGGAGAAGCAGGTTCCATGCAGGGAGCCCGATGTGGGACTCGATCCCAGGTCTCTGGGATCAGGCCCTGGGCTGAAGGCAGCGCTAAACTGCTGAGCCACCTGGGCTGCCCTCTTGTATCATTTTTATATGACCCTTACAAGTAGTTTCAGAATAATAATTTCTTAAGTTGGGAAGCCAATCCTTATCATTGTCCCAAATGATTTATTTTTAGGTAATTATCATATATTTTCAAAAATTACATAAAATAGAGTTGTTTCTATGTAGTTCTGAGTTCTAGCTCTGAAATACAGAAACATCTGCAAACCAAGCTTCCTTTCTTGACTATCATTTATGAATACTAACTAAAGTTTTCTTTAGTTTAGTTAGTTTTTAGTATTCTTTAGTTATAGTATACTTACTAAAGTATTTTCCTAAGTATTTTCCCTTTATTAATATTTGTAACCTATATAATAAATTTTATTTATTTTCTGTTTTACAAATAAAAAAGAAACTAGCTCAACATGGTTACTTATCATGTCCTAGGTCACGCAGTAAGTGATGACACCAGGCTTCAAACTCACGTCTGTTTGAAATATTAATCATTACATTATTTTTTCTGGATTTTGTTTCTATTGATTTTTTTTAATTTTTTTATTATTTATTTTTATTTATGATAGTCATATAGTCATACAGAGAGAGAGAGGCAGAGACACAGGCAGAGGGAGAAGCAGGCTCCATGCATGGGAGCCCGACGTGGGATTCGATCCCGGGTCTCCAGGATCGCACCCTGGGCCAAAGGCAGGCGCCAAACCGCTGCGCCACCCAGGGATCCCCTCTATTGATTTTTTTTATAATTCTGGTGGAATATTTAGGGGATATGTATTATAGGCAATTGGAAAGGTAAAACTTGAGCTTAGTAGAAAGTCTAGGAATCTCAATTTTACAGTCATCTATAGAAAATGATAGGTGATAACTGAATGAATGAATGCTTTGTAAGAAAAAAAGTATATATAGAAGGAAGAGTTGGAAGTATAGCAAATTGGATTTTGTATAGTTTTTCACAAGACTAAGAGTATCTTTAACTTTAGTAATAAAAGAACTTGTAATTTAAAAAAAAAAGAAAAAAAGTCTCATTTGCTCATTAGTTAGGACCATTGGACCAGGAGTCCCGCTGCCTGGGTTTGAGCCTCCATCAGTAACTGGATCTATAATCTTGAAAATATTCTTGGTTTCTTTTTACTTTAGTTTTCTCATCTGCAAAATGGAGATGGTAATAAAACTGATTTCATAGACTTATTTTAAATCAATGCATGTAAAGCACTTAAAATACTACCTGTGGGACAGCCCTGGTGGCTCAGCAGTTTAGTTCCGCCTGCAGCCCAGGGTGTGATCCTGGGGACCCGGGATCGAGTCCCATGTCGGACTCCCTGCATGGAGACTGCTTCTCCCTCTGCCTGGGTCTCTGCCTCTCTCTTTCTCTCTCTCTCATTCTCTTTTCTCTCTGTGTGTCTCTCATGAATAAATAAATAAAATCTTAAAAAAGAAAAAATACTACCTATTAATAAGTGCTGTATTACAGTTAGCTATTATTAATCTTAATATTATTGCTCCTGTTGTTATTGCTATTTTATTTCATTCTAATGGATAATCAAAAAAGGAGGTGATTTTCAAAAGAGTAACACTCCAAAGCTTATGTGCTAGGTAATACTCATTGGGACAATATTTGACAAGATTAGCTTCAGATTATCCTTCAAACTCTACTTAACCCTTGATGATTTAATAGTATGGTACTATATTGGTGATATTACAGAAAATGTTCTTCAACAAAAATATGGCCAGCAGTGTAACCTCAGATCTTATGACCATATTTCTTCTATTGCAGAAGATTTCCTATCCACACTGTCAACTTATCAAGTAATGTCAGTGAGAACACCTCCAGCTTCTACTTAAAGATTTTATTGACACCAGAGCTCCAATTTTGCAGGGCATTCAGTAAGGGGTTGGTAAAATGAAAAGTGAGAACATCAAGATAGTAGGGAGAGAAAACTTTGGAGACCAGTCATTATTGTCAATTTTGATTCCCAGAGAATTTTTGTTTCCAATTTATGCTATATTCTAGGGTACACAGCATCAACGGTGCAAAACTCCCTGCCTTTCCTCAGTAAGGGGTGTCCACCCATCCCATGATGTCTTTCTGAAAAAGGCAATCCTATAGTGCTTCATATCCATCTGCATACCAAAGTCTGTCCTCATCAACATAAGAGAGTTGATCATCATCGAATGAATCTCTGTTATCAAACTTTAGATTGACATCTAGGGTTACATGGTCAGAGCTATCTCTTTGATTACCATTAAGAAGTAATTAACGGTTGGGCATCTTGGCAGGATTTTCAATGAACCCTTCTAGAGAATAGGACTTCTTCCAAATTATTGGGTGTCACAGTCTGCCTCCTCCTTTGTACATGTCTCTGTTGCTTCTGATTCTCAGTGTTTTTTGTCCTATATCAGTTTCCTTATATTCAATTTTTATCCATTCAAGCCTGATTAGCAGAATTTTTTTCTTAGGTTTCTTTTTTTTTAAGATTTTATTTATTTATTCATGAGAGACACAGAGAGACAGAGAGAGAGAGAGGCAGAGACACAGGCAGAAGGAGAAGCAGGCCCCATGCAGGGAGCCCGATGTGGGACTCGATTCCGGGACTCCGGGATCACGCCCTGGGCTGAAGGCAGGCACTAAACAGCTGAGCCACCCGGGGATCCCCTTTTCTTAAGTTTCTTAATGGTCCTAATGCAACCAATAGGATTAATCCATATATCTTTCACAAATAATCGTATGAGAAATGCATAAACTTAAAGATACTTCTCTGAATGTTTTATTAAATAAACAAACTAGCAAAAAACAGGAACTATATTCACCCAGTACAGACTTTCCCTTAATGAAATACAGAGTAAAGTTTCTTAATAGTTGTTACCTAAGGAATTGCAGAAATTAAGAAAGCAATGAAGCTTCTTTTACATATATTCCACACTATGTACATAATATAAGTATGTGTATGTATATATCCATACACACTAGCATACATATATTTTCCTCTTTAGTGCACTCCTGGTTTACTATGGCATGTTGAACATATGAATATCATTTTGCTCCCAGCTTACATGCTTCAAAACCACTAAGAGGCAATTATATTAAAAGATATATACAAGGATGAGGAAGAACTGGAAATAATACAGCAACAAAATATAGAAATTTGAAAGCATTTAAATAAGTGGGAGCTGACTTAGTGGCTCTAAGGAAACTGAATCTGAATCCTATGTTGGTAAAGTTGAAAACCTTATTTACTAGTATACAGATTTACAGATTTGTAGATCTGTAAATTTGAATCTACAATTCAAATTGATTCAAATTCAATCTGTAAATCCGAATTTACAGATTCCTCACAAAACTGTATAAACTAGCAAGGCCAAGTATCTCATAGGAAGTGAGAGTGGCAGTGATTTTATTTTATTTATTTTATTTAAAAAAAATATTTTATTTATTTATTCATGAGAGACACACAGAGAGAGGCAGAGACACAGGCAGAGAGAGAGAGAAGCAGGCTCCATGCAGGGAGCCTGACGTGGGACTCGATCCTGGGACTCTAGGATCACATCCTGAGCCGAAGGCGACGCCCAACCACTGAGCCACCCAGGAGTCCTGAGAGTGGCAGTGATTTTTAAATATATAGAGGCCTGGTGAAAAATTTTGGAGAATAGACTAACTTGAATTTAGATAAAATCAAAGAAAGAAAGAAAAGGAAGAGAAAGAAGAAAAGAAGGAAGAAGAAAGAAAGAAAGAAAGAAAGAAAGAAAGAAAGAAAGAAAGAAAGAAAGTTATAGGATAAGTTGTTAAATTACTAGGTTCTCTCCACTGAACAACCCTTGTAGAAGTCTCAAGGTTAATTCACTCAAGACACAAACTATATGGAATCTGAAGAATACTGAATTTTGAATGTAGTGAAGAGATGTTCTCTCGCCATAGTGCCTTCACTCCTAGCACCATGCAAGAATATAGGCAGTCATAGGCATGGCCCTCAAGCAGGTGATTCAAAGACCCTTCTCTGAGCAATTTATAACCTACCATTGGGAGTTCTCTAAAATTGACCCACCCAGGTCACCCACAGTGAAGTTTACTGTTGAAAAACCTTATCTGGTACTCAGAAATTCCAAGTCAGCCTTTTGCTATCTCTCTCATAATCAAAAGCAGAAAGCCAACATTAACTGGACATTTGAGTAAACCATCTAACATAGAAAATAAGGCCAAAATAAACACGCAAAGACAGTGTGAAATGAGAATGTACAGGGAGACAAGTACTACAAAAACGAAACAAAACTTGTAATTTATATTCTGATAGAAACGAAAGATAATAGGTAATCCCTGAAATAAGAACAAGAAGAAACTTTATAAAAACCAAAACAGCTAATGGAATTGTAAAAACCTGATAGTTCAATACAAACTTCAGAAAAGCCTACAGAAAATAAATAAATAGAAAAAATGGCAACATAGGAAAAAGGACATTAAAGCAACATGGATATCACTTCCAGAATTCCAAAGTCCAAATAATAGAAGGTCCAGATGGAGAGGGAGTAAAAACAGATGGTAGGAAATAATTAATAAAATTAGTAAAATATTTCCCAGAACTAAAGGACATTAATTGCCAAATTGACAGTGTTCACCCAGTGCCCAGTAAAATGAATTAGAATAGACTCATACAAGGACATTGAGAAACTTAAAAAAATTGAAAACAAAGAGAATTTTCTACAAGCTTCCAAAAAGAAAAAATAAAAAAATAAATGCTCAGTCACACGAAAATGGATTAGGGATTTCTCAGCAGTAACAGGTAAATCCAGAAGGCCGTAAAGCAGTACAAAATTCTGAAAAAAGAAAAAAGGGCCTCGTACTAATGCTGTCCTTGCACCTATTCTGTTCTTCATGTCCTGCTCCTGAGGACACCTCATTCTCTCCATAGAGGTATTTCTGCTTTGACTTATTTCCGAGAGCTAGAGTTAGGGAATGGTAAATTTAGAAGCAAAAAATTCAAAGACCTCTCTCTCTGCCCATATGTCTGCTGCACTTCAGTACTTGGATCACACTACAGCTCTGCCAACTGCCTCATTGCAAACTTCCTGGTCTTTAAGATATTCTACTAGGGTGATCCCTCTGAAATCCTCTCACCTCCCTACCAACACATCAACATTCTTTGTCTAACTCCCACTCACCGCACAGGTCTCACATTACATGGCTTCTCATCAAAGAAACCTTCATTTACACCCTTCTTCATGTCTTTCCTTAAACTGCTTTACCACTACAGTAACTTCACCACTGATCATCAACGGGAATGTATTTTTTTAGTACTCTGTGTCTTTTCTCCACAACACCTAAAACAAAACTGTGATTATAAGGCTACTTGTTTGAATATTTGTTCAATATCCGTGTCTCAATAAATCCAGGTTCAAAAAGACCAAAGATGCTGTCTGTTTGTTCAACACCTCTCATCCCCTCACAGAGTCCATGTTGAATCTCAATAAGTGAATAAGTGAATGCTTGATACAATAGTTGATGTTATATCCAAAAAGATCAAAGGGCATCAACAAATTGAATCACATTGTGAAATATTTACATAAGTCTTTTATTTTATGTATACACACGTTATCTTTTAAAGTGATAGATACATATATATTCAGCTAAAATTATTATTTTAAAACTCCATAAATTTGGCACAAACTTTATCTATGAGAAACATTACATGAGAGGATTTGTGATATGAAACACTGGTGCACAGTTTCATTTTCTGTATATCATGGTGGATAAAAATGTAATATCAATAGTAAGTCAGAGCAGTAAAATGTACAATGCTAAAAAAAATAATAAATTGATTAAATAAAATAGTCTACAAAAATGTGGCATAACTAAAGAAATATTGCAATATAAAAATGATTGTCCCAGATCTCCATTTTCTCGGAGCACTTTGGTTATAAGATGCTTTTAATGATTTAATAGCACTCTTATGAATAAGCATTATATTTATTTAAAGCTCTTTGCTATAGGGAATGAATTATTCTTAAACTTAAGTTTCCTCTTATTGGTGACGTAAGTCCAGAAAATGTTTTCCAGTGGTTAATTTCATTAACTTACTAATCAATAATTTAAAAATGTACATTAGTTGCTTTAGTCCTCAGCAAAGAGAGTAGTTGGTAATATGAAAATATATTTAGAAGATGTAGTCATAAAAAAAGAAAGTGACAATGAGCATAATACATCACTTCCCTAATTATAAGTTCCCTAATTATTAATTATATCATCTAAAGATGAAAAAAAGTTGACACAAGTTAATTATTATAGTGCTTTCACTTTCAATATTGGCACAGAAAATTGTTGAAATATTTAATAATAAAGGAGAATGAATTTGGAAAATAAACTTACCTTATTTTCTTAGAATAAGTGTAAGGAAATTGTGTTTTTATGTATTTAAATATAACAGAACAAAAATTATAATGAATTTCTAAAATCCATATTCTTGTCGTTGTTAGAGCACCTATAACTTGAAATTATATTGAAAATATTTTTAAAAATAGAAAGAAAAATAGGGGATCCCTGGGTGGCGCAGTGGTTTGGCGCCTGCCTTTGGCCCAGGGCGCGATCTTGGAGACCCGGGATCGAATCCCACATCAGGCTCCCGGCGCATGGAGCCTGCTTCTCCCTCTGCCTGTGTCTCTGCCTCTCTCTCTTTCTCTCTGTATGACTATCATAAATAAATAAAATTTAAAAAAAAAAAAAAAAAAAAAAAAAAAAAAAGAAAAATATTTGTAATATGAGAAGCTTTCTTTTCCCTGTATATATATTTATGATATTTTCTCTTTACTTAAATCCCAAATAATCAAGGTAAGACTCAATTCTATTTTAGGTTTATTCAGTCAATGGTTTTAGTAAGTTTTCTTCTTTATAACCTTTGACTGATTCTAGATACTTCATACTCAGGCTCATTAAGCTGGCTAACACACTTCATAACTCAGCCATAAAAATGACCATGTAATGAAAAGGACTGTACAAGAGGACTTGATTTTTGTTACTTATGTGTAGCAATTCTTACTGCCAGTTTGGAGAGCTTGGCTAGATTTAATAGGAAATAAGGTATCATTCTGGATTACTGAACAAGTGGTAACATGAGTAAAAGAGTGAATTAGGAAAGTTACTTTTAAAGTTATGTGTGAGATGACGTCAGTGATAATAGTACTAGGTAGCTCCAAGGGCTTAGTTCTTCACACACAAAAAATTTAAAATAAAGTAAAAATAAAAATAATTGAGCATAAACTCTCAGAATAAGCTTAATCATAACTCTAGAAAATAGTCAAGAATTTATAGAAACCAAGAGAGGGCTGAATCCAGAAAATGTCAACTTAAAAATAGTAGAAAGGCTTTGTGACATTTTCACTCACCCTTCCTATCTCGCTTTCCCAGCTCAGTGGTAATGTTAAAGATACCAGTCCATGTTCCCAACCATTCTGGCTCTGATCATTATAACTAAAATGAAAAATTCACCAAAGGCTTTCAGTAGCAGATTTTAGCAAGCAGTGGAAAGTATCAGAAAACTCAAAGTTAAGTCAATTGAAATTAACCATTCTAAAGAACAAAAATAAAAAGGAATAACAATAACAATACTAAATAACTAAAAAAGAATAAAGCCTAAGAGACCCATAGGACACCATCAAACATACAAAATGAGTATAATGGTAGTCTAAGAAGGAGATGAGAGAAAAAAAGGGGCAGAAAGAATATCTGAAGAAATAAAAACCAAATTCTTCCCAGATTTAATTTTAAAAACATACATTTTCACATCCAATTGAGTACAAGAAAAATAAAAGCACAAATATGCACACTGCATACACATTAAACTTTTGAAAAACAAAGAATCTTAAAAGCATCAAGATATAAGAAATTTCTCCTATAAATTGTCAATAAAAATAACGATTTCTAAGCAGAAACCATGGGGGACAGAAAGTAGTGGTAGGATAACTTTAATTGGTTGAAATAAAAAATACTGACAAACAAGAACTCCATATCAGGTAAAACTATCTTTTAAAAATGGAGAAATTATGATACTCTCGGACAAACAAAACCTATGAGTATGTGGTACTTGTATACTTGACCTCCAAGGAGTAACAAAGGGATTCTTTTGACAGAAAATAAAGGATACTAGGTAATAACTTACTGCTATATATAGAAACTTAAAATGTTGATAAAGGTAACTACATAGAGAAATAAAAGTCAATATTAAGGCATTTTGGAGGGTAACTCTTCTCTATATGATTTAAGAAAAAGCAAAAACCAATAATTTTTCATCTATATTAATATACCTATAATGGATAAAGATCTAACTTGTGAAAACAACAATAAAATGAGTGAGGAAAAAAAAATAAAAAAAAATAAAAAAAAATAAAATGAGTGAGGAATGGAGCTGTCTGAAACGGTGGTTTTATGTACTATTTAGATGATATAATACTGACAAACATATATGCAAGAAAAATTGGACCTCCAGAGTATATGAAGCAAATACTGATATAATTGAAGAGAAAAATTTGCAGTTCTACAATAATAATTGCAGACTTTAACACTCCACTTTCAATAATGGGAAACTTTTTTTAATAAGAAAAACTAGATCAATAATGAAATAAGAAAGCATATAACACTGTAAACCAACTACACCTAATAGACATATTCAGAAAACTTCACCTCCAAACAGCAGAATACAAACTTTTTCTTTCAAGTGCATGTAAAAGTGTCCCCAGGAAAATCTATACATTAAACCATGAGAGAAGCCCCAATACATTAAAGAGAAATGAAGTACTCCAAAGTATCTTCTCCAATTGCAAGGGGATAAAACTAGAAATAAATAACACAATAAATTATTTACAAATATGTAGAAACTAAACAACACATTTTTAAATAGCCAAAGAGTCAAAGAAGAAATCAAAATGGAAATTTGAAAAATTCCTTGGAGATAAGTGAAAATGAAAATGAAAACATAACAAACCAAATTTATAGGACTCAAAGAGAGAATAGCTAAGAGGGAAGTCATAACTACAAATGTCTACATCAAGAAATATGTTAAATTGGTAAACTAACTGTACACTTCAAAGAACTAGAATAAGAAAATAAACATAAACTCCAAGCCAGCAGACAGAGGGAAATTATAAAGATGAGAGCAGAAATAAATTAGAGAATAGAAAACCAATGGAGAAGATTAATTAGACCAAAGTTTATTCTTTGAAAAATTCAACACAGCTTACAAAACATTTATCTTGATTCGCTAATAAAAACTAAGGTGGGGGGGGGGAGAGTCAAATTATTAAATTCAAAATTAAAATGAGGTCATGACTACCACCTAACTGAAATAAAAAAAGATAACTGAAATAACAAAGAGATCGATTCAGTGATCAAAACCTACCAACAACAACAAAAAGACCAGGACTAAGAGACTTCACTGGTTTTATGTAACAATCATTTGAGGAAAATTACTCAAACATTATTTTTCCATCAATCTCCAAAAACAGAAGAAGAGACAATACAATACAATTCACCATGTTAGTAGAATAAAAGAGGGGAACAGACGATAATAGAACTTAGTGCAAAAAAGAGGGGAGGGACAGAAGGACAGGAGAGAGAGAATCTCAAGCAGACTCCGTACCGGCATGGAGCCAACCCAGGGCTCAGTCTAACAACCCTGAGATCATAACCTGAGCCAAAATCAGGAGCTGGATGCTAAACCGACTGAGCCATCTATGTGCTTCTATTTTAACCTTTTAAAAAAAAATACTGATGAGAAACATGCTTATATAGTATAGCTGTCATTATTTTTAAAGTGTTCTGGTTGTTTTTATAGTTTTAGCATGATATGGAAATAGAAATTTATTTCCATTTATTTTGCTCAAGTGTTTTATGATCGTTCAGATGATTGGAACATTAAAAAAATTCTGGAATATTACTGGCTAATATCTCTTGGAGCTATTACTTCAATCACATTCCCAGAAGTCCTAAAGTTTTCTGTTGGGTATTTCCCACCATAACCTCTATAGCTTTAACTAATCTATAACTGATTTTTTAAAAATTTCCTCTCCAACAACTTCTCACACTTAGAGTTGATTTTCTTTTTCCACTGCCTTATGTTGAGGAGTGGAGTTTTGGAGGTTTTCTGGGTCTCTTTTAACAGGCAGAGAATCAATTTAATGCTTCAGTCTTTCTTCAGGGTTATAGCGTAAGTTTCCAATCTTCTGAGGTATAAGTTAATTGCTCCTTTCTCTGAAATACCAAATTTCAGCTTCTAAGTTCTGTCTTGATATGAAACTCTTAACTGATATGAAACTCAGTACATCAGCTTGTTTTTCATTCTGAAATTCAATGTATTTATAGCTAAAAGTTGCTTGCTGATAACAACATAGTCTATCATTTTGCATAAAGATTCCAGAATTTAATTATGGTTATCATTATGCTTATACACCCTAATGTCAACTGCCAGTAATCTTCTGTGTTAGCCTGGGAGCTCATGTCGAAATATTTCTGCCAGTTTAAAAGGCGAATGTATATTTTACACGTATAATTAAAAATTGAACAGCAATCTCAAAAATGAAAACTTTGTCTTATATTGTTTCATAAAATGAGACATATTTGACATCATAAAATAATATAATGGTGAAGTGTAACTGATTGGTTGTTCTTGGCTAATTAGAAAAGTATAGAAGCAGACATAAAGAATGCAGTGTGTATTTTAGTCAAACACCGCCACATGGAGTCACAGCATGCTATCATAATAAGCATCATATAGTCCTATAAATGGAGAAACTGGGTAGAAAAATTGTTTTATAAAAAGTGAATATACATATTTTTTATTCAGAGCTATCGTCATGGTATCATGTATCATATATACATTGAAAATAATGTTTTTACTTTAGCAAAATAATGCTGGTTAAATTAAATTAATGATATAAAATTTGATATCACTGGTTTTATAGTTCGGTTAGCAGATAAGATGCTCGAAGTCGGGAATATTTTTTCCGAAAATCCCAAACATTTAATTAGCAGGTGTGAGGAAACTAGCACAGTTCTGTCTTTCCGTAGTGTTTATTTCAGGTGACACTTTTATTTGTATCTAGGAGAAATTTATTCTCTATATCAAAAAAAAAAAAACTGTTGTTAAAATAATCCATTGAAGGCTAAAAGCTGAAGGCTTCTGATTAGTATGACAAAGAATGACAACTATTATATTCTTTTCCAAAGCCAAATGCTACATTGTATGTACGTCTGGAATCTTTTCCTTCTAGAATCTACCCATGGTCAAACAACGAAATTGCTGATTTTTTTCTATTTCCTTTCTAGGAGGGAGCATCCCATCCACATCTCTTTTCCCCTTCCCAATTCCACAAACTATGGATGAGGAATGAAGAAATACTGTTGCAGAGTGTTACAACATTCTTTGAGTCGAGTCAGAGAAAACTAAGAACAACAACAATAACAAAAAAAAAAAAAAAAAAAAAGCAGACTTCTGATGGAGGGCCTTACGGGAGCTAAAGAAAGTTTTTAGAATATTTCTGAACATTGTCATATTATATAATTTTACTTTAAATTTTTTCTCATCTTTCCCTGTTCTAATCAATGCTACTAATATTAAGTATTTGTACAGATAAAGTGATTTCTGGTACACATTTACACAAAAAAGGATTTAACCCAAGCTTGTCAAAGGTTTCTTTACAAACTCACCACATATTTCTTCCTGTATACTATAACCCAATTTTCAAATTACTTTGTCAAACTGGTTATAAACCAGTCTGATATGTTCATTCATTGACTTACTTGTCAAGTAACATACCCGGATTGTATGGTCTCCAGTTCTGTCTTGTAACCTTTGAACTTTGAGTCATAAGTGAATAATTTCTGTATTCACTAATTGCTCTCCTTCCTTCACTTCCTTCTATCAATATGGGCTCAGAAAACATAAAGCTCTTAGAGAATTCTTAGGTAATAGAGAACTCTAGTGAGCAAATTTCCATCATAGACATTATTAAACAAATAAAACAAGAAAGCCATTAGACAGGGAGCTCTAGTGCTGTGACAGTTTACATAAGCAAACCAAAAGACTAAGCCTGTAAATGCCTCAAAGTTCTGAAATCAAAACACTAAGGACACCAATCACAGTCACAAACAGCCAACTACGCTTTATAGACAATAGACAATCAAATAATTCCCTTTCTCTGCTTCCACACTTTCCCTTGGCTTCCAGCGGCAGAATGTTGCCAAACGCTTCCAGTTTGGTACTGCCCAATTCAAAGTGAATTTTGCCCAAAGAGATACAAAGTCTTGATATTCCTCAGTTTACCTTTTCGCAGTGTTTTCCATTTGTTTTTGCAGAACTCCGCTGTGAGTCCCAGTGTTGGTATGAAGATTATTTTTATACTGAAGACATTTGAAATTCAACATATGCAGAAGGAAGCCTACTCTGAGCTTCCCTTATTTGACTAAAACCAGCAACTTCCTGGAAATGAGGCTGCTATAAATTCCCTCTTCAAGGTGGAATCTGCCTCCAGGAGGAGGAATAAAAATAAGTCAACATAAAGCACTGAGGAGGAGAGAGACCTCTCACATCTGTATGGACAAATATTATGTAAAGTTCCTTATCTTCCCTTTGTTCTCCTAAAAACTAATTTATCTTTCTTGAAGAAACCTTTTTAATCTCCCTATAAGAGCTTTTTATCCCCCTTCCCTTTTCCCAACTAATTAGGTCTATAAACTTATAACTTGAATCCTTCAAGGAGACAGTTACTTTTTTTGTTGGCTCCATGCATAGAATATATACGTATAAACATTTTTCTCCTGATAATCTTTTTATCAGCTTAATTCTCAGGAACCCAGGTACTGAAATAAGAGGAAAGGGGAAAATTTGCTCTCCTTTCCCACATTTTAAAGCACTACTATGATTTTATGCTACTCTCTTAAAAGTTGTTGTGCTGTTTACATCTGAGTTACCTAATGCAAAATATGTATTGAATTTCGATACTCTGATGAACTCAGATTGTGAGTTTAAATTCCTTTGTCTTTTTGAAATTGTCTTATTGCAGTTGTAACTTGTAGTAATTTCATAACTTTGAAGACCCCCTGAGAAGATTGAGGATCCATTCTTTAAGATCTAATTCTGTTTTCAATCTATACTTAAAATACTATTAATTGCAAGTCCACGGAGAGTAAAAATGTCTCACAGCTGACTATTAATCATGTTAGCATACCTTCTGGAATCTCTAAACTAAGCAGAATGTAATAATTTGTAATAATTTGCTTATTTTTGTAGGTGCATCTAGAAAGGGGAGGTGTTTGGACTATCCTATTCTAAATAAAGTTGTAACTAATCTTTAAATTTTGAACTCTACATTTGATAGAACCCTTAGATTCGAACCAACATTCGGAAACTCGCAGAAAGAGGAAATAGGTTTATTCTGTTGTGGACTTGTTTTTAATACAATATGACCTGGTTTGTGGAATGCAATTTAAGAAGAGTGGGCGTGAGATGTCTTACAAAGATCTCAAATAAAAACTGCACACTGGACTATAACTAATTGAATAAAGGGACAGGACTAACCCCGCATCTGTTCATTAGATTTTGCTTCATCTCTAATTAGGAATTGGAACTGAGAGACTACTAGAGGGTTTCTGCATGTGGTTAAGGTCTCTATGCAAAATTAGAGGATGTAGGGTCGTCAGTGCTTCTATGCAGAGCATGGTCAGCTTTCTGCTGAGGGAACTGACAATGGCAAAGATCAAAAACAAAAAACAAACAAAAAGATCTGTCTGGATATCTAATCACTCTTTGTATCCTTGTTCATGTCCCTACTTGTGGATCAAGTACAGTTCTACATCATGCCTTTTGCTGATTTCATAAGACAAGTAAGACAAGCTTAACTCAACATTCTCTTATTCTTGCTATCACTTAAAGCAACCTGAGTTCATTTCTAGTCTAGCAAATACAATTATAATTTCTTAAAAAATTATATTAATGTAACTATGGAGAAAACAACCCTTGATTTTATACTTAAGATATGCATAGCGTTTCTTGAGTTCAGCATACCAACAGGAATATGGGATATAAAAGAACTGGCCCGTGTCCTACTCCTTAATATACATAATGGATGTGGAATTACAGAGTAATAGATTACCTTTTAGCCTTCCTTGTCTAGGAAATTTTGCTTCAAATACATCACAAAGCCACAGATGTTAATTTCTGTTAATGTATCTATACGGTTGCTTAGCTCTGCTTTATATTGTTTTAAAACCTTACCTGCAAAAGTTTATAAAATATATTACAGTAATTTAGGATCTACTGAAAAATTAAAATGCAAATGTACTTATTGGAGAAAAGTTAACTTTATTTTTAAACAATATATAGATGACAAATATGTTAAAATATCTTAGCCATGGATGCCATTTATTTATACCCATATGAATGTGCATAAATATATAAAAATATATATAAACATAAATGATTGCTCATAGTACTTTTGCACTTATTTTATTTAAAATTAAAATTTAATATGCAATGTGTGTTTTCTTTCAACACTGCGTTTGTTGTAAATAGCTAATGATAATTATAGCTGTAAACAAGATTATATTTCTAACAATTCTTGAAAAATAGAAAAATTTTAAGTGTAGAAATGTTCATGGCCTTCCTTTCATTGTACACAAAAGAGAATCTCTGGCACTGGTAACTGAAAACCCAGTGTTGTTTCTAATATTAGACATGCTCTTTTCAGATACTCTTCAACGTCATCATGGATCTTTTTTTTCCCCCTCATAAGCCATTTTCCTGACTTTTGGCCTCATTTTCTACAGTAGTACTTTCATGCAGCAGCAATGATGATTCTAAGTAACTGCAGACTTACGTGGGGCTATCCACCATTTATCTAAGTAGAAGAGATAACCATCATTTGGGATATCAATCTCTTCCAAAGGTTTCTAACTGGTCCTAATTGGAGCAGATGTCCATGCCTGATCAATCCATTTCTCTAGAAAAAAAAGGATAACCTGATAGGTCAGGTTGAGTGGCATATACTTCCTTTCTCTATAGTAAAGCATGGGCAGGTTGCTCAATAGCCTTACCAGATTGACAAGGGGCAATTTCTAAGAATAAATATTATAGGGTAGGAAAAAAAAAAAAAGAGTATCACAATTTTTCCTGAGAAACAGAAGTAAATAAAATTTCCTTTTTAAATACTTATTATTGTTTAGCTCTGCTGATTTATATAGATGGAGCCATTTGTTTTTCATACTCTGAATTGATTATGTTATGTACATAAAGCCAATATTAAGTTGGACCAAAAGCATGGACTTTGTGAGGCTTTCATATTTCTTGGGACATCTGGGATAGGAAGCACAGAGCAATGAGAATAAAGGTATAAAATGGTCTTTTAGGAACACAAGAATTAATTTCTAATCTCACCACTGATTATTTTAATTTTCTTTAGACATATGTTTGAGCATATGATAACTCTGAATTTGGACATTTTGATTTATATATTTAGCTTATTTTGAGATTAGCAAATGCACAGATCTCGAGTGATCCAATTTTGACAATCTTACACACTATTAACACTACCTTTATCAAGATATAATATTCCAACTACATCAAGTTCACTTCTGATCTCTCCTGTCAATTCCAAGCTCAACTCCTCCCACCTGAAAGAGAAGCACTGTTCAAGACACACTTTCTAGTGTTCTCAGTAATCTTTGGGGCCCATAGAAATGTTTTATTTTAAATCAAGAAGGAAAAGTAGGCTTTAGGCCAAAGGAAATGCTTTATAATGTTACTATTTTTGTCATTAATAAAGTATATACATATTTTTTTAATTTTTATTTTTTGCAGATAAATACCCATCAAGGTAAATGTGCTAAGAGCCCAAAAAGTCCTGATTTCTTTCACCATAGAAAACTTCTGTCTGCTCTGGACTTCATGAAATCAATAATACAGTATGTGCTCTTTTGTGTTTGGCATCTTTCATTCAACCTTTTTTTGCTGAGAACTATCCATGTTGCCATATCTGTTCTTGCATTTGTAATGATAAGTGGTATTCCATTATATGAATATGTTAATATCCACTTATCTATTCTCCTGTGGATGATGACTTGAGTTGTTTTCCTGGTTGGGGCTATTATGAAAAAGGATATGATGAACATTTATGGACAAATACTTTTGGAAATATGTTTTCAGTTATTAAGTGAATATATAGTGGTGGAATTTCTCTGTCATAGGTAGATGTATATTTAATTTTATAAAACATTACTAAACTGTTATTCAAGGTTGCTTCTTATTTTACACTCACATGCAAGTTCCACATGTTGTTACGCCTTTGTTAAATCATGTTCTTTCATCCTTCTGGATTTTAGCTTTATAAGAGGTATTTCTATGATGGTATCTCATAGTTACATTCATTTTAATTTTCCTGATGAAGGATGATGATGAACATCTTTTAATATAGCTATTGGATAGTCATATTTTCATTTTTCAAAGTTTCTATTCAAGTGTTTTGTCCATATTTATTGGGTCATATATAATTTTATAGTGATTTTTATAAGTTCTGTATATACCTCTTTGGTAGATATATATGTACATGTGTATCTTATTCTGGGACTTGTTTATGTCTATTAATTTCTTTAGTGGAGTCTTCTGATGAATATAAACTTATTTTTATGGAATTCTGGGGTTTTTTTATCTTTTTTTTTTTTTACTTTTTGTGTGCTACATAATATATCCCTACCTATGCCAAAATTGTGAGGTAGAGTAAAGGCTATAGCATTTCTTTTCTTTATTTCCTTTTTTTTCTTAAAGTAGTTTTGTACAGTTTCAGTTTGTTGGATTCCCATATATATATGGAAATCACATATATTTCCATATATATATATATATATATATATATATATATATATATTAGAATCGTTGAAATTAAAGATGAAAACAACCCAACACATTGTCTCTTAGGACCTTGAGATTTATTTAAATCTGTAGATGGATTTGGAAGAATCAACATCATAATAATATTATTTCTCAATACATGAATGTGGTATGCTTCTCCATTATTTAGGTTTTCTATAGAAAGATTCTTTCTATAGAAAGCTTTTTTAGTCTTATGCTTATTTACTGTTGTTAAAGCTATTTTAAATGCTGTTTTATTTAATTTTTTAAATAAGAAAGAAAAAGAGAGACTGATTCATCCTTTCTTATACTCCTCATTATTTTGTTTCTGAAAAATCTAGGTTTTGATATAATGTAATTACCCCTCCACCTGTACAGCTTTTGTTGCTACTGTTATTTTAATATTAATTGTTATTTTAATAAGTCTGTAGGGAGAAAAGTTGTTTTTCTTTTTTCATTTTTTTGTCCTTCTGAAAGTTTTGTTTTTTTCACTTCAATTTTTGAGTAATATTTTTACTAGAAATTGAAATCTGGATAGGCAGTTTAATTAGTTATTGAATCTTCACTAGTTTATTACTTTTTTAAATTTAGCCCTTTGTTTTTTAAAGATTTTACTTATTTATTTGAGAGACAGAGCAAACAAACAGAGGAATAGGGAGAAGCAGGCTTCCCACTGAGCAGGGAGTCCGATGTGGGGGCTCCATGTGGGGCTCAACGTGTGGTTCAATCCCACGACCCTGGGATCATGACTTGAGCTGAAGGCAGACACTTAACTAACTAAGCCACCCAGGTGGCCCCTTAATTTAGCCTTTTAAAGATGTTGTTCCATCATATTCTTTATTACATTCTTTATGATGAAAATTTTGCCATTTTTCTTTTCTTACTGCTTTTCAATATGATCTGTGGGTTTCTCTTTTGGTAGCTTGTATTTACTGTCTTATTGATGCTGTGACAAATCACCACAAATTGGATGGCTTAAACAACTCCAATTAACTCTCATAAAATTCTGGAAGTGAGAAGTTCCAAACTATTGGGCTGAAATCTAGCCAATGGTAGTACTGTGTTTCTTCTGGAGGGTCAAAGGCCGCCTGAATTCCTTGGTTTGTGGTCCCTCCCTTTGTCTTTAAAGTCAGCAACACAGCATGTTCAAATATCTGTCCTCTGTGTTCTCAGCTTTCATTGTCTTCTCAGACTCTCAGTCTTTTGTCTCACTTTTTCCCTTGTGAGGAGGACCCTTGTGATTACATTGAATCCACCTAGATAATCCAGGATAATCACCCATATCCATATCTTTCTCTTAATGTCATCTTCAGAGTCCCTTTAGGCATATAAAGTAAGGTATTCACATGTTTTGGAGACTGGGATATGGAATTCTTCGGGGAGCTACTAGTGTGTCTACACAGTTTTGTTTATTTGTTTTGGTTTTGGTTTTTTACAAATGTTCTCTTTATATTTGATTTGCTTCAATTTCACTTTGATATAGCTGTGTATGGTTTCATTTTTTCCCCTTGAATAATGTCTGCTGAGACTCTTGATTCTATAAGTACTTTTCTAAATTTTGAAAATCTTAGCAATTATATCATCATTTTTTTTTCCTATTCCGATTCTTTTTACCTCTTCAACTCCAGTTCACATATATAGGAATATATCTTATTGTACAAAAGATCTCAAATGTTCTGCCTTTAGTTATATTTTCTGTTTGCTAGAGTTTAGATCATCTTCAAAGTCATTATTCAGATTCACTGAGTCTTTCCTTTTCTATGTCCTTTTCTTCCTATATGCAAACTGAAATGTATTTTTCCTAATATCTCCATTTGGATTTTTAAAAACAGTTGACATTCTCTGCTTCAATTCTTCCTCTGTTCACTCAAGTTATTTTCTTCTTTGCCATACATTTAAACATTTTTACTACAGATTTTTAAAATTCTCTGTTTGATAATTCTAATGTTTCGACCATCTCTACATTGGCTTCTATTAATGGTTTCATCTCTCTATGATGCTATATTTTATGGCTCCTTTTCCTAAGTTTTAAAAAGCAATTAAGGAGAGAATGAAATAAATAATATTACCTTCAGAAAAGGGCATATCCTTTCTCTTTCTGAACAATAATGTGAATCTTTGAGACAATAAATGTGTTGTTGAGAAATCCTAGGCTAGGCTAATGTTTGGGTTGAGTTCAGTACCGATGAGGTTCATTTACTTCAGTAGAGCATGACATCTTACTACCAAGGACACTGTAAAAATCTCTTCGCTGATTTACACACAGAACTAACACTCTAAACCACAGGAGATTTGGTTCTCAGCTATTTGGGTTATGAGAAATTCTATTTGCTCTCTAATCCTGCTCTGTCTTTATGATATTCAGGTTTTCTTGCTTGCTCTCCTCTGCCTTGCTGCCCCGAGCCTGCCCTCTGTAGGGCTGTGGTCCAGCGTTCAGTGAAAGCCCCAAAAGCCTTGGAAAATTGGTTTCTCAACTTTCCTATCCTGCCACATTGTTAGGATGCAGCGCTTAAGCCTCTGAGAAGAAACAATGTGCCTCAGAGGCATTGTTTCGGTTCATGAGATATACACAGCCTGTAGCAGCAATGCCTGTTATTTCTTATTGTCAGAATATTTATCTCTGTGGAGTTTATCTTAATTGTTTCTCCCTCCCTACAGTGTTCAACAGTCACAGCCTCCTGGTTACTGAAAGCCCAGAAAGCCTCATTTTGGCTTCTCTCAGTTATCCTGACCTGCCCACAGTCTTTGGTGGACTCCAAAAGCCTCAAGAAAGTTCTCTCTATCCACTCTTCTACTCTCTTTGGCCTTTGTCTCCAACTCCAGCTTTTGCTGAAGAATTTGGAGAGTTGGCAGGTGAAGACTTGCTTGGAGGGTGGCGCACCTCGGGATTCTAAACCATCATGCCAGACACCACTTGCCCACCATTATTGCTGCTGCAACTAGTCGTAGTGGTGTATTTTAATTTTGAGTCGTTTCTCCTTACCCTCCTTACTTCAGTCTCTGGTGACTATCTCCTCCACCGTCCACCCCAGCAGGGATGGAAGCAGATTTAGGGCCCTTTTTCCCCTAGGAGGGTCTTGTCGTTACATAGGTTTTTAGTTCATTAAGGTTTCTTTGCATCCTCATTTCTCTAATGGGTTGTTAAAACTGTGATTTTGACAGTTATATTTTTTCTCGTTATTAAAGTAAAAGTGATACTCTCTTGAAACATTCTACATGGGCAGCCTGGGTGGCTCAGCGGTTTAGCGCCGCCTTCAGCCCAGAGCCTGATCCTGGAGACCCAGGATCGAGTCCTGCATTGGGTTCCCTGCATGGAGTCTGTTTCTCCCTCTGTCTGTGTCTCTGCCTCTCTCTCTCTCTGTCATGAATAAATAAATAAAATGTTTAAATAAAAAAAAGAGAAATATTCTATGTCTTACTTAGAAGCAAAAGTCTGAAAATCTTAGAAGTCTTCAAAATTAACTTAGTTGTGAATATCAAAATTATTTTCTCTATTAGATAAATTTAAAACAGTAGTGTAAATAAAGTTTAAAGATCAAGTAATATGGTGTTTTGAGGTCTATAACTTTTTACTAAAGAATTCTGTAACACATTTTCCTGCAAAATAATTGAAATGCATTCTGAGATTTTAAATTTATCTATTTTGTACATGGGAGTTTTCATAGAGCTTTATGTCTTTACATGAGAATATAGCTTTTTTTTTTAAAGAGAATTCCTTTTTTTAGATGTTTCATAGAAACATCTTTATTAACATAATTCTCAACTAATCTATATTGATAGAAGGGTGTCATATTTTATAAGAAAGATTTAGATGTCTGTATAGCCAAATTGATGGATTCCTTATTTGGTTGAAATACACAGCCTTCAAGGTATTATATGTGTATTCATGGAAGGTAATGAAAATATAAGCTCCATGATAGAATGTTAAATTAAAAATCATCCCTGAAAAAATAAAGCTTTACAGAAAAAGAACAACAAATAACTAAGGGTTTAAGTGTTATACATGGGGAAATAATGGATCTTTCTTTCTAATGTAACACCATCCGTCTCACTAGCTTTAATTAGACTTTTAGGTATTGTTCTCTTCTATTCCTTTTTAACAGCAAATAGGTTTGACACTTGTCAGACACAATCAATAGTTGTATTTTTGACCTTATTGAAAAATATGTCTCAGGAGAAGTAGAGATGGAAAGTGAAAGAGAAGATAAAAATCCGGACAAGGGAAAGAAAGGAGGATATGATCTTGTAGTTTTCAAGTGATCATTACAGACTGATCTGAGGTCATTGGAAAACAGTTTAACTCATCATCATCATCATCATCATCATCATCATCATCATCATAAATACTGCATAGTGCTTTTAGCCAAAGCCTTGAAAAATATCTGAAGCTTCTAGTTAAGTTTTATTTTGTATTAGATGGTAACTTAGAAAGTTTAAGAAATTATCTCATGTTTTTAATGTAAAATTCCTATGCAGTAAAAGATGCTACATGGCTTTGGAAATAAATATGGTAAAAGTCTTGGATTAATTTTAAAAATCTATGCATTAATTGAATTCATTCATTCATTTAACAAATATGTAGGGAATGATTAGGCGCAGTAGTAAGCTCAGGAATAAAATGATGACAATGGTAAATGATACCTTTTAATTTTGATCAGGTCAGGCAAATGGAATCTCACTATTAACTGTTTCTGAAAATATCTTTATGTAAATCAAGTTTAGACATTACAGTCATAACCTTAGGAATTATCATTTTATTAAAAACATAGTCATGTACAAAAATATGACGGGTTTGTAGAGGGCTAAGCATACATTAAATTATATGACCATTTACTGTTGGCTCAAGGCAAGGTTTCTTATCTTCATGAATACAAGACACAATTCTTAGGAAAGATTTAGACATTTATCTGCCTAAAGGCCCTGAAGACAGATGGTTTATCACAGGATTATTTTACTTCCTTTTATCCCCTTAAAAATGTATTATCACAGGCAATCTAAGTAGGTCCTTTACACCATAGCTTAAAAATATGGCTGTTTGTTCTCTATATTTAGGAGATTTGCACTCGAATCTATAATATAATGTGAGAGTGTATTTGTGCCTTCAGAGGGCAGTTTATTCCAGTCCATTTGCCTCTCCAGCTTAGTGTGTGTGGTCAGTCTCCACACAGCAGGGACTGGGGAAGGGGGTGGGAGGAAGGTGTTGTCTTTTCTACATCTTCACAGGTTCAGCAGGAGGTAGCTGATGGGCCTGGGTCCAGGCTTACTGAGATATTCTTACCCGCACAACCATAGAGACAGGGTTCCCTCACTGCTGGTCAGCCTCCTTTGGAAAGTGGACTGGTCACTTTGAAGAAGTGAGCAAAGACACGCCACGTTTCCAATGAGTCTTTCTCCCTTACACAGAGAGTAGCCGGCTTCTTTTTTATCAATTCTTTCTATCTGTTGAATACAACAGTGTGCTTTTGGTACACATTTTTTAGCAATAGTTATGAATTAATGGTAAAACAAACCCCCAACTCACTTATCAGCCCTCCACTGGGTTTGCAGGAGGGGCCCTTGAGCTAACAGAATGGGTTTTGCTGGGCCATTTCGTCCCGTTTGCCAAGCCGTGAGGGGCATCTATGCTCCCTTCCTGTCACAGATCTGACCCTCAGCATGCTTTTACTTCTTTTTTTCCTTCCAGTCAAACCAGTAAGTTTCCAGAGAATTTGAGTCTGCAATGCCAAAAGGGTAAAAATCTGTATTTCACAGTTGTATAAAATAAAGGCTTTAGTTACAAAAAAAAAAAAAAAAAAAAAAAAGTGTATTTGAGTATACGACTTTAAGAGCAGTGCTACAAGTCTGTTAACTTTAAAATAAACTCATCTAAATCATAGTAAGATTAGATAAGTATAAAATATATTCTGTAACTTTTTATTTATAACTTCAAAATTTAACTCTATAATTCAATTAATTTGTAATAAATTATGCTTATGTTATTTGAAATATTATGAAATATAGCAAAATTTACCTTTAGGACAAGACATTTATATTATGTATGTAGACAGTGTATAATAGACACTGTTAACTTATAAGCTGTATGGGTCCATATGAATTCAATTCCCAAATTAGTCACATATTTAACAGAACTGACATACTTCTTTAAGTAAGTAACTTGATAGAGTCAAATAACAATAATTTTATGTTATTTTGATAAAATTGCACAATTTTAGGACACCACAGAATTACCAAACACAAATTTTCAAAAACTGAGTAGAAATAATTTGAATTCAGAGGAAACAAAAACAAAGTTGCTTCATTTTGTATATTCCAAACCCTACCATTTTCCCACATTTTTTTTTCCTAATGATTTTCAACTGTTTCCTGTATAAGGTATAAAATTTGGTAGATCTGGGAACAGATTTAAAGAGTGCATTTATTTTTTTTTAAGATTTTATTTATTTATTCATGAGAGTCACAGAGAGAAAGAGGCAGAGACCCAGGCAGAGGGAGAAGCAGGCTCCTCGCAGGGAGCCTGATGGAGGACTCAATCCTGGGACGCCGGGATCACACCCTGCACCAAAGGCAGGCGCTAAACCATTGAGCCACCCAGGGATCCCCTAAAATGTGCATTTAAATTTGAGTTTTGAATTGATGTAAATTAAATAGCAGACTTTTGCATAAACATATTGTTCTTCCATTTATTTGTAGTTGTAGTACTTAAATTCTCATGTCAGGACTCAAAATATGTGGGTGATATGTTTTGCTCTTCCTATTCATGTGACCTTCTTTAGCTAATAGAATTTTTAGAAATCAAGATGCAAGCAGAGACTTGAAAAACTCTTGTTCTCTTGTTTTTCTTGCTCTTTAATGAATGAAAACATGCCTAGAATAGCAACTGAAGGAATGTGAGAGAAATGTGGAGAGAGCAAAGGCCATCCTACAGCACACCAAATAGATTAAGCCTTACTACATGAAATAACATATTTAAAATAATCATTATATGGAAGCCTTATATTTTTTAACAGCTATGAGGTATAATTAATATGCATTTAACTGCATATATTTAAAGTATACAATTTTGATTTTCCTGTAAAATTTGATAGATTGAAAAATTATAACAAAATATGAGCTTTAAAAATTAAACTGTGATTGTTCACATACATACACAATTGTCTTTTTTTTTTAATTTTTGCAGGCTTTAGGGATTGTTGAGCTTAATGGATATGTTAGTTTACAATTTTTATCAAATTTGAAAAGTAATTTTCTGAGTTCCAATTATACATATCATTTCTAGGACTCCAGTTACATATATATTAGGCTGCTCAAATTGCCTCATAGCTCAATGATGTTAAGACTTTTTTAAATCCTATTTTTATCTTTGTTATATTTTAGATGATTTTATTAGCATAAATTCACTGTTAGCAATCTTTTCCTCTACAGTCTGATTTGCTGTCCATCCCTCAATTGTATTTTTCATATCAGGCCTTGTGCTTCTCAATTTTAGAAGTTCCATTTGGGTCCTAGTTAATTCTTCCATACTTCTAGTTAACACATTAAATCTTTTCTCTAGTTTCTTTTTTTTTTTTTTTTTAAGCTTTTATTTATTTATTCATGAGAGACACAGAGAGAGAGAGAGAGGGGCAGAGACACAGGCAGAGGGAGAAGTAGGCTCCCTGCAGGGAGCCCGACTTGGGACTTGATCCCCGGACCCCAGGGTCACGCCCTCGGCTGAAGGCAGAGTCTTAACCACTGAGCCTCCCAGGCTTCCTTCTCTAGTTTCTTGAATGTGGGGAATACAATGATAATATCTCTTTTAATGTCCTTATCTACCAATTTTATCATCTCTATTGTGGATGATTTCCACTGATTGGTATCTCTACTCATTGTGTGTTTTACTTTTCTGATTCTTCCTATGTCTGGTGAATTGTGATTGAATAGAAGGCGTTGTGAATTTTACCTAAGGTGCTTGATATTTTTGTATTCCTTGAAGTATTCCTGACCTTTTTTTCTGGGATGGAATTAAGATACATGGAAAAACTTTGATCCTTTTTGCAACATGCTTTTAAGCTTTGTTAATGAGGATTAGAACAGTGTTTAACCTAATGCTAGATCTGCCTCATTCCTCAAACCAGACACTTTTGAATACTCCATCTAATGCTTTGCTTCTGGAATTGTAAAGTGCTCTACTTTGAACGGTGGGCAAAAGAACTATCCCCAGTCGTATGTGAGCTCCAGCGACTGTTTCCTCTAATGCTTTCAGAGATCATTTTCTTCATTTCTACTGTTCAGAATTCAGATGAAATCTCAAGGAAGAATTTTGTCAGATGTCCAAGAGCTTTTTCTCTGTGCAGTTGTCTCCTTTCCAGTCCTTTGTCTTTTGAACTCAGCTGTTAGCCTCAGTGTTAGCCTCCCCACATTCCAGCTCTGTCTCCTTAATTCAAAGAGACTAGTGGGCTCATTCTAACACCCCTTTCCTGGGCCACGACCTGGAAATTGCAGCTCAAGACCTGGGGCAGGTATAGTTCTCACATTGTTGATTCCAGGTTATTCAGGGATCATTGTCCTTTGTTCCCTGATGACTAAGCTCTTTAAGAAAAAAAAAAAAAATCATATATTTTGTCCTGATTTTCTAGTTGTTAACAGGTAGGAGACTAAACCTCCTCCTGGTCCTTTATCTTGGCTGGAAGCACAAATTTTGTCATAGAGTTTAAACATTTATATAACCATTATATTGTTTCAGGTGACAATTGTTGTTATGTTATGGGCAAGAAAGACTTATGTAACTCTCAAAGAAGTATACCCATTTTACTGATTCTAAGGTGCACATATTTCTGCATTTTAATACAGATATAATTATTTAATTTACAGATTTTATTTTCATTATTGTAGTAACCAAATAAAGTATTACAATTAATAGCATTCTACATTCAATGTGATATGTTACTTCAGATAGTTATAAAATGCTTTAGGAAATAGTTTTAATTATTTAATGAATGGTGACTACACTTTCATGTTAAAAATACATAAACCCGGGATGCCTGGGTGGCTCAGCGATTAAGCGTCGGCCTTTGGCTTAAGGTGTTATCCTGGAGACCTAGGATCAAGTCCCACATTGGGCTCCTGCATGGAGTCTGCTTCTCCCTCTGCCTATGCCTCTGTCTCTCTCTCTCTCTCTGTCTCTTATATAAATAAATAAAATCTTTTTAAAAATCCATAGACCCTTATATAACAGAAGTTCTAATAATGATTGAAAAAAATGTTAACAATGGCAAGGAGTTCAGCTAAGCTTTTAAATGAATGCATTTTAATAATGTCACAATATCTAACTACTTTGACAAAAAGTAGCATATATGTGTGAGAAATTTTATTAATTAATTAATTAATTTATTTTTTAATTTTATTTAAATTCAATTTGCCAGCATATAATATAACACCCAGTGTTCATCTCATCTATTTAGATTAGAGATATTTCTTGGTATGTAAATGGTTTTGGAGATTTTTTCAATAACGTTTCACCCTTCTGTGCCTCACAATTTATTGGGTGAGAATTAGCTGTCTGAGAAAGCTAATTCAGGGGTGTGCTATTGAATTGGCCTTTAACACAAACAGTAATTCACTAAGTGGGGCCCTGGTTGCCTAGAAGAATGAACCATGTTTTAAATTTACATCCAAGGAGTAGTTTACACAGAAGACCAATTCTGGCTTCTTATATGCTCAGCATGACAAAGCTAGCATTTCAAAGTATTCCCAAACCTCAAACTAAAATCACCAAATCAAGCAAAAGAAAGGAGATACACATTTATTATCCACACTGTAGCTAAATAAAAATGGTTGGCACATGAATGTTCAGTTAGCTTATTTGCCTTTCCAATATTTAGTCTTACGCTAAAACAGAAATAGACAAATGGATGTACACAGAATTTTATTTTATGTTTTCTAAAGATTTCATTTATTTATTTATTTGGGAGAGACAGAAAGCATGTGCAGGAGCAGGGTGGGAGGGGATAAAGCAGACTCCCAGCTGAGCAGGGAGCCAGTTGCAGGGCTCAATCCCAGGACCCTGAGATTATGAATTGAGCCAAAAGCAGATGCTTACCCAACGGAGCTTCCTACAGAATTTTAAAATACTTCATTTTTAAATCCTTTTTAACTTTTAAAGACTTTATTTATTTGAGAGAGAGAGCACACATGAGTTGGAGGGAGGGGCAGAGTGAGAGAGAGAGAGAGAGAGAGGCAAACTCCTGCTGAGTGAAGAACCCAACATGGTGCTAGATCCCAGGACCCTGGAATCTGACCTGAGCCAAAGGCAGACACAACTGACTGAGCCACCCAGGCGCCTCTAGAATTTTAATGTACTTTAACCAATGAAATCTCTCTATATAAAGTATATATATTTATTTATATTAAATTATCCAACCTATTATTATGTATTATTAAATCATTATTTTAAATCAAATAATTTTAAAATGTTATTATTGAATAATTATTTATTTTAAAATAATAATTAAATATTATTAAATAATTAAATTTTAACTTTTAAATAATTATTTATACTTTAAGTATACTAAATATTTTATTCAAATATTTATATATAGTTTAAATTTTATATATATATTTCAGGACAGAAATGAATCTGCTGCTGAAGTATCTACCTTTCAATAAATGCAGTAGTCAAAACCTTTGAGAAGACAATTTAAAGCAAAAATACTTTTAGTAGGTTCAGATATGAATAGGAAAACTAAGTTAACAACTCAAAATTGTAAAGATTCATCAACTATGTCTAAAACAAATTAAGAGAATGTAGTGAATTCATTTGTAAATAATGTAAAAACTTTTTTTTTTTGAATTTTATTTTTAAGTAATCTTTACACCCAAAATGGGACTGGAACTCACAACACTGAGATCAAGACCTGCATACTCCATCAACTCAGCCAGCCAGGTGTCCCAAATATGAAAATTTTTAAATTTAAATTATTACTCTACATGTATGTCTCATCAAATATAACTACTTGGTGCAGTTTTCTTAAACATACTCTTTTGATTATACTGCATATGTTATTAATTTATACTATTTTGCTCTTTATTTTTAAAAGGAAAGCAAAGTTGAAGAGATAACTTTGGTTATAATAGATCTTAAAATTTTAAATGATAGCATTGTGTAGTTCCTACCTTAACTGGTATATTTGGCCCCAAAGAGACAATAAGCAAATAAATAATGTTATATTCATCATTTTACCCTGGAAATAAAGATACATGATATATATATATATATCAATATATATATATCAATATATATATATATCATTATATATATATATAAAATTAATTCTGAGATACATCTTCTTTTCATTCAATAGCCATAATTTCTTACTCACTTGATATTATCTTAACCTTTTAAACTCTCAATTCCCAAAATTGTTGGCAAAGTTTTCTCCGTAGAACAGAACAACATCAATGTCTCCAAAGTTGATAATTTGGTGATATTAACTTTTTTAATACATTGTAAAGCTCAAATAGTAACCGAATACTAAGGTAAAAAAAAATCTTACTACCAACAATTGTATCATGGTCCTTATTTTTACTACATGGCCTAATTTCACCAAAACTTTTAAAATTCATAAAACATACACTGTAATTATAAAATTTGCTTAATTGTCCCAATTGGGGGAGTAATTTAATATTAATTAAAAACTTAATGTTTAATATTTAAATAATTATAATTTAATAATAATAATAATAATAAAATCAATTTATTAGTTCAAATAAATTAATTCTCTACCAACTAGTCTGACATTTATTTTACTTATGCTCAATATAGCAATATATGTTCATATTATATGTTAATAGCACACAATATTGATCTTTATTTTAATAGAACCCTTTTTATGAAAATTGAGCCCCAAACACTCATAGAAAAAGTCAAATATGAGTAATGAACTAAAGTATTTAAGTATTTGTGTACTCTCAAATTTAAAAACTTTTTACCATAGTATTAAGAAAGCTACACAATAAAATTTGACTATTTCTTTAAACATTCCTAAATAGATTGTAGGTTCCCTAAGAATAGAGTCCCACTTGTTCTTTTAAATATTTTGTCTAAGAACCCAACATTGTTCTCAATTGTAATTATTTTGATATGAATTAGAAAATCTTTCCTGCTTGCTACTCCAGCCAAAACTGTTCCTTTTTTTGAAATCTAATAAATCTCTTTCCCCCTGTTGCAACCCTCAAACACTCTCATTTGTACCTACCTTCCTATGAACTCAGAATAATAATTGCCCTTACTGCTCATTTGAAATAGATTACAGGCATTGTATGATAGCATCTTTTATTATTACCTTTACTGTTGATTATCTGTCTTTTAATTTTTGTTAAGTTGATGCCCTGTCTTTTAAGATCCTCTAGGGCAGGCCCTATGAATTAAATTTAATTTTGTCACTGAGACAGCTTATTAACTGAGCCCTTAATACTCTTTAAACTGCTATTTAGATAATAACTAACTGCAATTTCAGGCATGTCCATAGAACTAAAGAACTTTTATTTCTCAAGGCACTTGAAGGACTTTCATTTAAATACATTCATTTTCCAATTGAGGAAAATTGATGTAAAAATTTTACATTCTAGACAAGCGATTTGGAGATCAGAATCCATTTTTCCATTCTCACAACTAGCCCCTCTATTATTATAATTATGGATAAAAGTGACCAAACCTCTAAAGGCTGAATCCTACCAACAACAGTAATGTGTATTTTCATAAGTGTATGTATGAAAAAAAACAAAAAATAAAAATAAAAAAAGTGTATGTATGTAATTAACAAGCATTGCTTGGCTATTATATACAAATAATTATTTGAAATACTGTTCATATATCTGTAAATTTTGCTATTAAAAAGTTTAGAACCCAATTAAGGAATATTTTAATTTACAAGGATATTTCAAGAGAGGAAATAAAGGTGTGTATGTGTGTGTTGTATCCTATACTTTGAACGGTAGGTCTTATTATGAAAGATGAAGCATAGGTTTTAGTATTAAACTGTTTAAATTCCAGCTATGCTACTTGCTAGCTGTATTGTTTGCCCCAATTTACCATTAATAGAGAAGAAATACAATAACTCCCAGATTTGTTGTAAATTTGAATGAAATCTAAGTAAAATATTATGCAGAACATCTTAATATAGTAGATGATAGTTACTGGCTTTTTTTCCTCATACTTTCTTGTAAATGAATTCAAAATCACTGTAAAATAGGAAGTCTCCCTTTGTTCTAGTAAGTTCAGAGAGTCACCTTCAAGACATCAAAAATGTTCTTCAATAAAATGATATTTTTTTCTGAAATCTCACATATATTGTATATACTTACATGAAGCGTATTTTTAAGAAGTTGATTTTGCATTTTTAAAAAATATAAATCAAAACAGAGCATTCACAGCTAGTGTCCTCATTTGCAGGGTTATTTATTATGCATAATGCTTGCTGCGACTAAAATACTTCAGTAACCTTGGCTCTTCCCAGTTAATTACCCTTTAATATGTTCCCAACTAAAAGTGTAAAACATTATATTGCAGAAACTTGAATTAGGATACATACTTGAAAAAAAAAAGGATACATACTTGAACATTCATATAAAGAAAATTATAGCTATTTTATGTTATTATATACATGAGATTCTTTAAACTGTGTGCTGCTGTGAACTCTCCATTTCTAATGTATGACCTTTTGCAAGAGACTGACGCAATTCAATAGAAAGTCCATAAAATTTACTTTTTCACCAAAGTTTGCCTAACTATTGTTGTTTTCAACAGAGTGCAAACATTATTATTACTAATTAATGGCCTTCCTTACGTATTATCCTGATACTATGCTATGTTGAACAAATTCAAGGCATTTTTTTTCCTGCTCACGCTTGACACATGGCTAACTATAAAATATACTGTTAAGTGATTTAAATAATTTCTGAACTTGCTAAGACACTTCGGAAATTGGTTGCAATAGTGATCTTAGGAGAACACTTTCATTTAATAATACATCCCCATGAATTCTGAATTAGGTACAGTTTCTTTTTTTTTTTTTTTATTGGGACAAAAGATTTCAGGAATGATAACTTTTAGGTATCCTTTTTTTCTCTAGTCTTATTTAAATTTGATGAATGTTAAATACTAACTATTCACACTTGCAGTGATGTTAGTCCCTATTGAATTCTAATGTGACCCTGAAATATGATGGATATCAAATAAAGACACTGCATTGAAGGTGACTTTTATTATAATTTGAAGAATATCTCTGAGAATATGTTCTGGGTTTGCAATCATTTGACTGAGGTGGAAAATTTCAAGTCACATTTCACCTCTAGCAGAAAATGACGTCTTCACACTTCAGCTCACTGATATTGGTTTTTAATTATTTAATTAATAACCAACTTATCAAATTCTTTATTAGACTCTACAGAGCTTTGTAGCAAACTCCTTAAACATGGTTTACAAGTAACATGCAGATTTTGAGATGAAAACCACATAGTATAATGAAGCTACATTATGATGAATTAAAGAATAAAAGTTTTAGCTGAAAATCTAGGGATTGGCTATTTATTATTTACCTCAAGAAATCTCGGGCCCTTGCATGTAGTAAAGTGAGAGATTTAATAATATCGAAGGTTAACAGTTTTAAAGACCCCCTGTGGTTTTTGTTTTCCTGTTACCATAGGAAATCATCTGCCAGATTTTTGGTCAGTTTACTGTGCTCTTCTATGAAAACAGGTAATATTTAATTTATAATGTCTCCTTCATTCTTAGTCTATAAATATTAATAGCTTCCTGTGTTTGCCTTCTAGGACACAGCATGATAGTAATAGAAATTTTTGAAACATGAATTTTGGCTTCTAGTTATAACAGTTACATTTAGAATAAAACATTTCCTAATTTTGTAACACATATGGTCACTATTTCTCAGAATTTTTTTTCCTGAGCTCCTAGAAAAGCATAATAATATCTTTGCAACAAATAAGACCATCCTTAATTGTTGGTTCATCATTACATTGCTTTATTTTATTCTAGAGTAGGGTAATGCTTATCTAATTATAAGAAAGCATTCAGAGCCTAAGTAAAACTATTAAGATATCCCCTAAAGCATTGTTACATCTAAAAGAGAACTGATTACTAGTAAGCCAACATTAATCGTTTTGAATATTTTTTAAAACACATGTTTATTCATGAAAATGTTGAATTTTTTATTATAGCTTAATGCTTCATATCTCTAATGGATCCATTACCTTTGTTACTCGACCTTAACTTCCACTCAATATCCATGGTCCCTTTTGAAATTATATTCAGGTTCTTAAGCATATGGCCACCCTATAGACACTTTTTCAAGCATCCCAAATTTACAGGACTAGAGAATAGGTCTACCCTTATATATTTTAAGGAGTTACATCTTCTAGCAATCTCACTTGAGTCCAGAGAGGCTCAAAGAGTTTTGGTAATTTCACTTTAGAATGGTAAATAGAATTTTTGTCCAAACTGGAGACAGAATCAGTATTGGTTGGTGTTGTTCACCTTTCACTTCTTATGTAATTAATTGCATTTAATTTGGGGAGAGAGGAGAGAGAGAGAGCAAACTAAGTGGTACCTCAGAATCTGTATAAGACCAGACAGGATTTGTTTTGAGATATGCATTTGCTATTCCCAGTATAAATAAATTTGGAAAAAAAAAAATATGACCTATATATCTACTGAGGAGGCTATCACTTTTTAGTCCTTTTTTGAAAAATTGATATGACTGGCATAATTTTATAATACATCAGGAGTGGCCACTCCAAAGAAACTACCTTTGTTTTGTTTTGTTTTGTTCTTTTTTGAACTGGGCCAAAACCTTTGGACAGGGCAAAACTGCAATTTTTATAAGCAATTGCTTGAAAAGTCAACAGGGAATGGACATCCTGATCATAAGACTGATGATTGGGAACTTTGTGAAGTTTAAATCAATAGTCAAATTATAACCCAGAGTAGTTCATCTAGTTAACACCCATAGCAAAGTTTGTTCTTCTTTCTTTAACTTATTTAATTATATTACCCCTTACTCTTCCTCATAAAAACCCTTTGCTTTCACCCTGCAAATGGGACATTTTTTAGGTTTCTGCTAGAATCTCGGCTCCCTAAATTGCTATTCCTTGATCCCAAATCAACATTCATTTGCTTATCATTGTGGCTCCTTATTTCTTGTTAACACTTTGCTTCCTGATTCCCTTAGAAAAGATATTTAAACAAATCAGGGAGCAATAATTCAGGCTTTGCTTAATATTGAGCATAGCAATCTTCAGGAACTTGTTTTACAACACTGGGTTCAAGCATTTAAGGGATGAAAAATTATGAGGGTGGCATCAGTGGCTCAGTCGGTTAAGCATCTGCCTTTGGCTGGGGTCATAATCCTAGGGTCATGGGATCAAGGGTCCGGGGATCAAGCCCCGCATCAGGGTCCCTGCTCAATGGGCAGCTTGCTTCTCCCTCTCTGCTGTCTGTGCTCTCTCACGCATTCTCTCTCTCAAATAAATAAATAAATAAAATCTTAAAAAGGAGAAAGAGGAATTATGAGAATTGTCATTCTCTAAAGGTAGATATCCAATTGAGATGCCTTAGAAATAATATTTCTTTCTTCACCACTTATCAGTAGACTATGTCGCAGTTTATAAACTTCCCACACATTTAGTTTATTAATTTAGGAACTGCTGAGTAGGCAGATTGTGTAGATGTTATGCAAAATACCTGGGACTTAGTACATTTTAGTGTATGTATGTGTTTATGAAAATTTATTATTTTTTGTGTGTCCATTCTGTGTGTGCCTGTGTGTGATTTTCTTACTGCCACAAAGATAGCAGATCTGCAATAAAATCTTGCAGTAGGCAATACTGAAGCTATCTCAAGAAAGCAGGCTATTTTATTTGACTCATACTAAGCAGATAAATGAGATTATTAAGGCTTAAGTTTCAGTTCACACTAAAATTTGAAACACAGCTCTACAATTGGTGATCATCCATCTTGATTTTGTTGATCTCTAGCATTTCACTCTAGGCTCCACTAAATCCCTTACTTTGCACTGCTATATATAAAATGCTAAATAAGTTACTCAGGAAATCTTTAAGGACAATTTAGAAGCACTTAAGGAAATATCTAAAGGGCCATTAATGAAATAAACTGTGTCCCTCCCCCAAACTACTATGACATAATTTTGTCTTAACCCCTAATACTTGGAATGTGACCTAATTTGAAGGTAACGTCCTTACAAAGGTGATTAACCGAAAATGACTTCATTAGGCAGACCCTAATCCATTATGACCAAAGCCCTTATAAGAAAAAAAAAAAAGAAAAAAAAGGAAAAAAACACAATGGTAGACAAAGCAGGAACAATGTGAAGACATAAGGAGATGGCTAGCTATAAGTCAAAGAAAGATCCCTGGAATGGATCCTGCCCTCATGGTACTCAGAATGAACCAATCCTGCCAAAATCTTGATCTCAAACTTCTGGCCTCCAGAACTGTGAAAAAACAAATTTCTGTGGTTCTGTGTGGTAGCCCAAGCAAACTAATATAGAACATCTTCCTTGTCATCATGATTTTATTGGAGTACATCCACTTCATAGTTATAAAATAGTACTTAATTCAATTTAGTGATGACCCACTCATTGCTTGACATGCAAGAAAATCTAGATTTTTTTCAGTGGAAATAATTTACACCAGATGGACTATGTCATAACTAACTTACCCATAACAAATCTGTTACCACCTCCACATAAAAATATATAAGATTGACTGACTTGTTTTCTATTTCCCCTCTAGCCGTCTGTTCTGTATATAGAATCAGGTACCAGCTAAGCCTCATGAGTTAAAAATGTCATTCATAAAACCTAGAAAATGCTACTTAAATCAGGAATGACATCACTTAAATACAAGATAGAGTACATTCTAGTATTCCCTCTTTTGATTTTTATTTGAATGATCTGATAACAATTTTTGAGTAAATTATCTCATATGAGTAAGAATAATTCATTTTATATATAAACATTCTCATATTTTATTTCAAGTTTCAAGTTTCTAAACAGATTACTGACTGTGCTAAAGGGGACACAGATAAACTATTTCAAAATTAAAGTTGTTGCTTTAGGTAATCCTCTCAATATTTAATTTTTACAAATAAGAGATTCATACAAAGTCAGCTGACTTTATATTATATGTTGAATTTAATAATTTGAGATTTATATCTAAAATACACAAAAATTGTCTCATAATTAAAACACATTATAGCATTACCTAAAAATAGGAATTTGAAGAAAACTTTTGGCTTTAGTTTAGTTTAGCTGAGATAGTCATCTATTACATCCATCTTAAATTTTTCCAGGCTAGAGTCGCAGTTTTGAGGGAAGTTTGGCATATCTCTGTCATGTACTGTTGAGAAACTCCATCTAATGGAATTTCTTTTTCAATCATCTTAAAGGTTTATTGAGGCAAAAACAAGATTAGTAGACTGCCTCCATATACCGTCAACAAAAGCAATACTTTCCTCAACCAAAAAACAACAAAAAATACCTATTCCCCAGAAGAGAGAGAGGGATGGGGGCGGGGGGGGGGGTGGGAGGGAGAGAGAGAGAGAGGGAGAGAGAAAAGAGGAAGAAGAAGAAGAGAAGAAAGAAGAAGAAGAAAGAAGAAGAAGAAGAAGAAGAAGAAGAAGAAGAAGAAGAAGAAGAGAAAGAAAGAAAGAAAGAAAGAAAGAAAGAAAGAAAGAAAGAAAGAAAGAAGAAAGAAAGAAGAAGAAGAAGAAGAAGAAAGAAAGAAGAAGAAGAAAGAAAGAAAGAAGAAAGAAAGAAAGAAAGAAAGAAAGAAAGAAAGAAAGAAAGAAAGGGAAATAAAGGAAGAAATGGGGTGGGGGGGAACCCTTAAGAAGAAAGTTAAAAACAGGATGGTCCTAGGTCTAAGGGATGGAGAAAAAAAAATTCAATTAAATAAAATAAATTTGTAACTAGTTGATTTGTTAAATGATATAAAGATATAAAGGAACTAGATATAAGATGATATAAGTTTTTGTATTAAATTGTAGTGTCTTAAATTAAAAGCAGACAAAAAGCATCCTTACACTACTACTTTGGAGTCAGAGTTTATGGAGAATAAATTAACTTTTCTTTTCTAAAATCATTAATCAGTGGAATCAGTTGGTTCAAAGAGGCTCGCAATTTAGATTTTATTCTAAAAATGTAAAAAAAGGTTTTTTTTCCTATTTTTTAAGGCTAATAGATATTATAGAAAATTATAATTAGGAAATCTCAAGCCTTTATATTTATTTTTTTAAGATTTATTTATTTATTCATTCATGACAGACACAGAGAGAGGGAGACAGAGAGAGAGAGTCAGAGACACAGGCAGAGGGAGAAGCAAGCTCCATGCAGGGAGCCTGAGATGGGACTCGATCCCAGGACTCCAGGATCAGGCCCCTAGCTGAAGACGGCAGGTCACTGGGGCTGCCCCAAGCCCTTATATTTAAAGAAATAGCTTCCTCCAGACCATCTTAGTAAAGAGAATAGTTTGTGATGAAAATAAACTAGAGAACTTTTATTAGAGTTTCCTTTTAACAATTTTTGTGCTTATGGACATTTCAAAAAGAAAATAAATGCTTCTTTATTGTTGCTATTTGTTTAAAATTTGATGTAATTGTTAAGAACTTCTGATTTTTAAAAACATATGCTCTCCTATAAGCCCAATTTCTTTTTTTTTTAATATTTATTTATTTATTATTTATGATAGACATAGAGAGAGAGAGAGAGGCAGAGACACAGGAGGAGGGAGAAGCAGGCTCCATGCCGAGAGCCCGACGCAGGACTCGATCCCGGGACTCCAGGATGGCGCCCTGGGCCAAAGGCAGGCGCTAAACCACTGAGCCACCCAGGGATCCCCTATAAGCCCAATTTCTATGGGTAGTTTATTAATATGCACGTTTCTTCAACTGTAAAGTGTGTTGTTCTTAAACCTATATGATATGACATTGACATGATATGATATGATGTGATACCAAGAACAACTCACTGTCTGGCAAAAATGTTAGAAAAACCTGGTGAAGAGAGAAATATAACCTTATAATTAAGTTAAGTACATGGGTAATATTAAATGCAAGTGTAAAATACAAATGCAATTTTCTACGAATCATTTAAAAACACATGTCCGTGAAAAATAGTGTATTAATAAATCAAACAAATACATTATATCATGCATGCAGTACTACATGTTACCAACAGAAGTATATAATAAAATATTTTATTATTCTCATAGCAGACATTTAGGACAGAAATTTCCTACTTAATATTTAAACTGGCCATTTGGGAAAATAATATTTTTTAAAAATAGGTAATGTGAGATTTAGAAAGGATCTCAGAGACATACTAAAACAAGTCTTCCATTTGATATCTCAATCTTCCCCAAAGCTTTTAAGTCAACAAATATTCCATATATATTTGAACACCTGTTATAACAAGCAATAACACATATCAACTAGTAAGTTTGTCTCTAGCATCTCAATTATTTATTTATTTATTTATTTATTTATTTAATTTTTATTTATTTATGATAGTCACAGAGAGAGAGAGGGGGGCAGAGACACAGGCAGAGGGAGAAGCAGGCTCCATGCACCGGGAGCCCAACGTGGGATTCGATCCCAGGTCTCCAGGATCGCACCCTGGGCCAAAGGCAGGCGCCAAACCGCTGCGCCACCCAGGGTTCCCAATTTTTTTCTTTTTTCTTTTTTTTTTAAATTTTTAGCATCTCAATTATTTAAAGCTAATATTTAGTTTATATAGAGCTGAATATATTCACTTTAGTCTCTATTAATCCTGTTGGGTATTCCATTCTCATTCTCTCTCTTTCTCTCTCTCACTCTCTCTCTCTCAAAAAGTAAATAAAATCTTAAAAAAAAAAAATCGTGTTGGGTATTAAAAGAGAAGAACAATTCTGCTGGCCAAAACAAACTTTATATAAGCAAAGACAATTATGTTGCCCTTAACACCCATTACACACACACACACACACACACACACACATGCACATACACACATACATAATTCCTTTGTCTTCAAAATAAATGCTTAAGTACCAGGGAATTTATGAGTTGGCTGTGAAACTTTTTACCACCGTCACTGGCATTGCTTATACAAGTTCCAGGGTGGTGGTGAGGAATGGAGGCTCTATGTGTTTGACAGCAAAGGCCTAACTTATGTGACAAAGATACTCTATAGTTAGTGTTGGTAGAAAGTGCAGTTTGTAGTTCACCTATTACGTCATGTGACCTATTAAGTATGTACAAATAAGTCTAATTCGTATCTTCTTCTGCTACTTCACTGTTTCCTTTCTCTATATTTCTCAAGTTGTTTTTTGTCTGCCAAGTACTGGAACTAACATATTTTATCTGGTTATATCAAAACTACTTTGCCAAGATTTTGACATGCTTAAGGCTACAAAATATTTACTTACTTTATTTTCTATCAGAATTTCAAGATAAACACAAATTTGACAAGCATTTCCCCTGTAATCTAAAAATATAAAATAACACCAAGTCACAAATGTCCAAATATACCCCACTTTGCTTTGATTTTAACAGAAATGCATTTATAAGGAGACATTTTAATGTATTTGGGTCTTATTCATCATTGAGCGGGATTAGCTAAAATCACAGATACAGAAGATATATATATAATTGAATATCACAGTTAGTTCTTCAAGAAACAGCCTGTAATAGATTAAAGAATAGCATATGCACAGAGGACATATTTCAGTACAGCATCAACAGAAGGGTTGAAGACATAAAGAGGAACAACCTGGCATATGGGCTGTGTTGATACAGATGTTGGTAAAGTGAAACAAGCAGTGAAAATTTGAGAAAATGATCAGTGCATCATATGAACATCCTCTCTCATAACAAAAGCTTACCTTCAAGCATTGATGAGTAAACCATTTGGAATAAAGAGTAAAATGATAATAATTATGTTTACAGTCTATAGGGCAAGTGTGTTCAAAAAGGCAGAGGATAGGACCAAAACAATAAATAGATTCCTGTCCCTACAGAAAGAAACAAACATACAATAAAATAATTACCAAAACTATTTGGTTGTGATCTTCAGCATTTGGGGGGAAGTAAAAATGAAAGTTGAAAGTTAAGTCAATATAAAGGAAGGCAAAAATATGTGTATGAGATCATGTAAAAGATTTAGTCTATAAAAGGACAAATAAGAGCTTCTGGGTAATTCAGTCAGTTAAGGATTTCATTTGATTTTGGCTCAGGTCACAATCTCAGAGTCTTGAGATTCAGTCCTGTTTTGGGCTCTGTACTCAGTGGAGAGTCTCCCTAGATTCTCTCTCTCCCTCTTTTTCTGTTCCCCCATGCCCCATTCTCTCAGATAAATAAATAAATAAATAAATAAATAAATAAATAAATAAATAAATCTCAAAAAAACTAAGAAGGAGGACAAATAGCAGACTTTGTTAGGGAGCACATAAAGATCAAAATACTAATTTACAAAATACTAATTTATTCTGCTTTGGAAGAAACCAAGTTGCTATATTGTCGACCAAGTATGTAGTTAGGCTTGAGAGACGGAAAATACAAAATGACACAGAATAGTCCTTAAAACCTCACGCTATGTCTCCCCCTATTTCATCAAATCTAAAATACAATCAATTATATGATACACCTTTATTTTCAGCCGAATGAAGAAAGATAACACTTGCTAATATAGATGTTTTATAGGATGCTGTAGGGAAATAGAAGAGGAAGGACTTGGTCTTGGCATGAGTGAGGACTTTCTTTGGAGGAACTGATTCATTAGCCAAATTAAAGGAGGAGGAGAGAAAAAAACATGAAAAAGGGAGGCGGTGATGATGACTAGTAACATATCCAGAGGGAATGAGGGAGGACTAGAGGAGATAAAGGATATGGTGTGTGTTTGAAGAAATGTAATTTGTTTATTAGTCCTATAGTGTAAGTCTCCGCACAGAGAATGAGAGCCTATGAGCTGAAGAGGTTTGTGAGTTACAGAATTTTATGTGTGAGGCTGAGAAATTTGGACTGGATTTGGTGGAAACTCAGGAAAATTATGTGGTTAAAAAAATAAGAACGGTTGTAAAATATAGATAATGTTTTTGAGGGGGAAAGAGTGAAATATGACTGGGTTATTAAAATAGACCAGATGGAGATAATGAGGATCTGAAGCAAAATCGTGGTAGTAGGAGTAAAAAGGTAAGAATAGATTTTAAGAACTCTAAAAATTTATAATCCCAGAACTTATTCTATATTTTGAAAGTTTACATTGATGATATTAATAATAATATTTTTCAAGATTGTAATGGAGCCTTTGCAGTGTAGAGCCTTGATTCTGTATATCAGTGAGTTGAGTTTGGATTTAGGAAGAAAAGAGCAGTAAGAAGAATACAGACTTATGAACTAAATGTTTTGAAATGCAATATTGTGGTGACAACTAAAGTTTCATTAGGGCACATTGCATTTCCTTCAAGACACAATTTTTTTTAAAAGGCTTAATTTGCATAAGATTATATTATTTAAATTTTTAGGAATATGGTGTCCAGATTGAACTAAGAGAAAAAAAGCAAAATGTTGCCTTATGGAGAAGGCATCTGTGCAGCGAGAAACAAGAGATTTTCCATCCTGTACAAAAACTCTCAGGCTGGAATACCGAGCAGAAAGCTTTCTAAAATGCACAAATTTAATCCTGGTTTAAGGAAAAGACCATTAAAGACAGAATATTAGAAACAAAATCCTTATGGTAATGCATGCAAATATTCACAATACAACCTCCGAAATGCAAAAGGAATAATATGATTTCAATAGATGGTTGAAAATTAATTTATATTCAAAGCAACTCTGAGTGTATCGGTTATATTTGAACAATGAAATTCAAGCGAATCATGTAGAAATTAGAGTTAATACCTAGTATGGATTCTATTTCATTTGTGTACTCTTTGTAAGTGATGTAATTACATAAAAAGGGAGCTGGTTCATCATTAAGAAATGACTTTTCCACCTGGGCCTATGAATTATTTTACTAGGAAACAATAATAGTTTCCTACTAATGCATATAACAATTACTGCCATAGTATAAAAATAATAGCAATGGTAAATATGAAATACTTATTTTTTTTTGAAATTTTGCTCACATAAAATGACTCAGAATGGAGATTTCATGAGGTAGAGTGAGGTTCTCAAGTCAGATGACAGATTGTCAATGATCCCTGCAGTGTAATGCATGTCGAACTATATAGAAATACTTTTTCAATAGGTCACAAGTGGAAATAACAGAAATACCATATAATTCTAGTTTATTACACCAGAAATGATTTTATAAATCCTTTATTTAAGATTTTCTAAGCTATTTTTAAGGATTCTAACATATTTTATATAATACTTTATATATTATGGATGATTTAAGATAACAGTTAATTAATTTTATTCACAAATCTTCTAAGGAACCCAGAGAACCATTTTCATACATGAATACAAGTTTTATGGGGTGATCAGGATAATGGAGTAAGAATTTTGATTGCCTCAACATTTCTGAGGAAAATATTGAAATAAATATTACGGATTTCCTCTTTGAAAGCTATACATTTCCTGAGTTTAAATATCAGAATACAAAAGGCAGCAGTCACAGTCTATCAATTGACATAATGCAAAAACCTCTTCTATAAACTGTGCATGTCTTAAACAAAAATTCAAATAAGAAATAGTAGAAATAAACACTGATTTATCTATCAGTAAATACCAACATCTTTCCTCTAATTGATTGTTGGCTCTTCTTGAAACCATCCTCCTACCCTTACCTCATCCAATTCATCACCAAGCTGAGGATACTATTTAATAATCTCAAAAATTCTTGTATAGTATTTTCCATCCATCATAGTAAATATATCAAGTCAAAGTGACGACAGCACACAGATTCTAAGACGGTCCTCAATGATCACTACCTGCTGGTTATCATTCACTGATATAATTCCTCCTCTCTACCCTCCACCCACTGCTTGACTGGCACTATGACTTGTTTCTTCACAACGGAATATGAGAAATGTATCGGGATGTCCTAAGGTTCTGACACCTGTCTCACTAGCAGTCTCTTTCTCCTGCTGACTTTACTGAAGCAAGCTCCCATGTTGGGAGCTGCCCTATGGAGAGGACCGTGTGACAAGGAATTGGAGATGATAGGTTCTGGTCAACGGATAGCAAGAACCCAAGGCCCTCACTCCAACAGGCTTCTAATACCTTAAGAAACTAAATGCTGTCAACGACTCAGTGAGCTTCTGAGTAGAACTTTCCCCACTTGAAGTTTCAGTTACGACTCCAGCCATGTTTGACCCCTTGCATGTGAGAGATCCAGAAGCAAGAGCCCACACCAACATTTGACTCACAGAAATTGTTAGATAAAAATGAGTTTTATTATAAGCTCCTTTGTCTGTGGTACTTCCTTACCAAAAATAAATAATACAATCACCATCACTCTCACATGGACTACGAATGTCTTAATAGCTTCTCTTCTGGCACTGTCCAGAACGTTCTCCTCTACTCAGAAACATCTGTTCGTACAAAATGCCAACCTAATCACAACACCTTCTCTTTTTCCAGCCTCACATACTGCTTAAAATCCTTTCTTTTTTATAATTATTTTTTAAAGATTTACTTATTTGAGAGACAGCATACAAGTGTGTGGGTAGGAAAAGTAGCAGAGGGAATCTTCAGGCCGACTTCCCTAGAGCATGGAGCCATGGCATCATGACCTGAGCCAACTCCAAGAGTCCAACGCTCAACTGACTGAGCCACCCAGGTGGCCCTAAACTAGTGTCTTTAATGTCTTCTCATTGATCATGAGGAATTGATATTTCCTTTAATAGGACCTAAAATTTTGTATCTGTGGCCTTTATCTAAATCTCCAGTCTGATCATTCTTCCTCGGGAGAATTTTTCAGATCCACTTACTGTCAAGCAAAGTCAGAAAATCATTTGCTAAAGTGTCCCGTGTTTTTTGTATTACTTAGGGAAAGTTATGTTTCATGATGGTTTTAAATGCCAAGATAAAAACATATAAAAGAAAGGTGATTTAGGCATAAACAGTATCAAATAAAGCTGCAATGTCTGTAAAGATATCACTAGGTTCTATAATAGGCCCTATTCTCTTAAATATTTTGATCACATGTAGAAGAAATTGCAAATAATACATGTTTATTTTACAAATAGCACAAAATTGAGAGGGATCGTTAAATCATGGGAAATAAAGTATTTCAAAATATTAGAAAAATAAAATCAATAAAACCAGTTTCTTCACTAGCAATGATTCTTCATCACCAATACAAATAATACTTGACATTATAGAACCCATAAGGTTCCACTGAAGATTAAAGGAGTTTTCGTGTAGCACTTTGTCTTATGCATATTACAAAGTCTGTATTCAGAAATATTCCCCCAAAAACGTGTTTAGAAATGTAATTCAGTACAACGTGAGGCCCCCCACTTGTGGTAATGTTAGAGAAGTGAGACCATGAAGGAGGGACCCTTTGACTCTGATACCCAAAGTGGAGGGAAAATCTTCACTGTGCATGTGGTACTGAGACCCAGCTTCTACCACCAAACAATCAAATACAGGCGGGGACCAAATCTGAGTCAGTTCAAGATGACTTCTGTGCATTTCATCTTCACCCACATTTATCTCAAGTGGAAAACTTCAGATTATGAATATATTTTCCTTTGTAATAACGATGGGAGATTATGGTTATGGGAGATTGGTATTGATGCTACTTCTTGTTTTCTTTACTGCATCCAACCAAGAAGGCCTCTCTTTGATGGTATTTGTATTGAGTGATTAATTCAAAATATCCATAAGAGCTGATAAAGGAAGAATAAACTGTTTCTCCCCAAAAATAAATATCAAAATTTATTTGTGTAAGACCAAGATATGAGTAGTTCTTTTGATTATCAGGTGACTTTTTTTTTAAGGATTTATTTATTCATGAGAGACACAGAGAGAGGAAGAGACATAGGCAGAGGGAGAAGCAGGCTCCCTGTGAGGAGGGGAGCCTGATGCAGGACTTGATCCCAGGACCCCGGGATCACAACCTGAGCCAAAAGCAGATGCTCAACCACTGAGCCACCCAGGTGCCCCGATTATCAGGTAATTTTAAGACATATCTAGATTTGAGAAATCTGCATGAGTTCATAGGCCTGAAGGGACCTGTGAAACAAAAGAGTCTTCTAGATAGGCAAGAATTGTAAATTCATCCAAGACTAAATTTTCATCATTCAACCTTTATTTCTATCATTATTTTCTCCAGAAATGGGCACCATCTTTTCATTTTCCATGGTGACTTTGATAGGTATCTCATTTCCTTCATTTAGAGAAGAGCAGCTGTAAAGTCTTAGTTATAAAATCTCAATTGTAAGTAATCCCATATCTCTTTATAATGGGCCACAATTCACCCAAAGCAGAATTAGGAAGATCAGGAGCTTCCAACAATGTGATATTTTTATTAATCCATATCCCAAATAGAGACTGAAAATCCTTAGAGCTCATATACATTTTTATATTACCACAAGGAATCACCGTATAAAAATTGTAAGTTATTTTGATGCTGTCATAACAATGCAAAATCCATTTATTACTCGTTATTGTCCCAACAGCATCAAAATGAAAGTGGAATGGCCTTTCCACTTTTATTTAAATTATAAACCTCCAAAGGCAACCTATTGTTTTAACATAGTTTATATATAATAATCATGAAAAATAATGGCTAATAGAATTTCTTATTAACAATACACAAATCTTGACAATTTTCTAGACCTAAACTATATTATTTATGCCTCACTTAAGTAAATTAAACTATAAAATATTCAAATGTATGTTTATATGTATATATTCTATAACCAGCTCATGAAGCTATTGATTATATATTAATGTTTTCTAAAGTATTAAAATAACACTCACTAACAACACACAAAAAAGACAGAAACCAGAAAATATTCATAGTGGACACCTATGAATATTCAAAGTTACTTATTCTTTATTTAAATAATCACATTAAGGTGATTGATATGTTTTATTTACATGCAAAAAATAATACATCAGTCACAATGTTTTATTTAATTATTCACAGTCTGAAAACAATTTTAAGTATTACCACACTTGCCCTATTTTACCTACCCATCCATTTATCTATTCCACCTACATAATGTATTTGAAAGGAAGTCACAGATATCATGAACTTCATCCCTAATTATTTCAGCATGTTTCTCCTAAGAATGGTCTATATAACACATACAGCATTATTATAACACCATATGAAATTAATCTTGATTTAATCATAACATGGAATGTATAGTCCACAGCAATCTGTACTTAAGTTTTCCAGTGTATCTTTTTTTTTTTTTTAACCTAAGATCTAATCAAGCTTCATAACTTGCGTCGGGTTTTATGGCTTCTTAGTCGCTTCTGTTTCACAATAATAGCCCCATCTTCTAGCGTGTTTTGAAGATTATATGCCACTTGTTTTCTAGAATATTTTACATTCTAGATTTGCCTATTAATGACTCATATTTAATTTAAGTTAAAATTAAGTACTATTTTGGACAAGTTCACTATGTAGGTGATTTGTGTACTTATTACACCATACTAGAAGATACATAATAGGTTCATTTTATCAATTAAATTAAATGGTGATGGCAAGATCTCTTCACTTAATAATTTTTCTCTCTGAACCAAAAAAGTAATCCATTTGTAATATCTGAATATAAATATTCTGATGTCCAACAAGCTTTCAACTATTAATTAGTTAGATCTATCCAATCTGTGGTAGATAAAAATAGAAGGACGGTCTATTCCTGGGGGCACCCGGGTGGTTCAGTCAGTTAAGCATCTGCCTTTGGCTCAGGTCCTAGGATTGAGCCCCCCATGGATCCCTGGAGCTGGCTTTCTGCTCAGCGGGGAGTCTGTTTCTCCCTCTCCCTCTGCCCCTACGCCCACTCATGGGCACATGCGTGCTCCCTCAAATAAATGAATAAAAATCTCAGGAAAAAAAAGGAATGGCCTATTCCTTCCTTTTGAATGTGGACTTGGTTATGTGGCTTGTTGTGGCAATGAGATGTCAATGGATGTGATGAAAACAGAGGTTTGACATATCCTTGGCAAGCTGTGCTTTTTCTTTTGCTCTCCTGTTTTTCACCATGAAATAAAAATTGTGAGTCAGATAGCCACTAGTCCAGGACAATGAAAAACACATGAGAGATAAATAAATGTTCTTTGTATATATGACAACATCAGACTTCATTAAACTGGAATGTAGCAAATGCTGATGATATTTATTAGATTTAGTAATTACTTCCAGGCTTGAAAAATAATGATTCTCTAAATTTGCTTTCCTTCTCTATTAATTTGCCTTTAAAAAACCCTCTCCACCCCCCTTGTTTTTTTTTTTTTTATCAGTCACTGTGAGGTCAAATTTTTTTTATTCAAAAAATATATATATCCATTTACATCCATTTCTATCATTATTCTTTTTTAAACTTAAATTGTGTCATACTAAACAGGTGGATACCCTTAACATACCAATTATTACACTTTTTGGACATGTCCCTATTGTCTCTGAGCAATTCTTTGCTTTCTGTACTAGCATATTGCTGCTGCCCAGACCTGGCCTCATATATTTCTCAAGGATCTCTGATCCAGAATAGTGGGAAATGGTACTTAAAAATCAAGATGTGGGCTCTCTATATTTTCAGTCATACTGCAGTTGATTGTTCTAGTCCTATTGGAAGACAAAGTGAAGGAATTTATATTTTTTAAATGCATGATTTCATATAAATGCCTCCAGTGCAAATCCACCATTATGCATTTTTTTAAATCTAAAGGCCAAAACATTTTCTAGAGAACTATACTTGAATTATTCCCCAACAAAAAAGAAAAAAGGACAAAGAAGTAAGTTTAAGGAACTGAGTAAATCACCTAGAGACAGGTGTATTTAAAAAGAAACGTTGGGAAAGAAGCAACAGCTGCTTAAGACCAAAAAAACAAATGACAAGTTATATCCATGGCACCTGTTCTTTTGTTTCCTTTATTCCTAAACATGGCAGATTTTCTTCCCCTGCCCCATTTGTTTCTTTCTTTGCTCACTGTAATTCCTTCTCTACAGTTTCATATCCTCTTTCTTCTTCTTGTTTACTTACAATTTTCTGTTTAATTTCTTCTTTCCCATTTGTTTACGGTATCAAATGGAAATTCTAGGGAAGGTGAGTGGTATTTTTATGCCCTGGCTTGTTCCATAAATTCATCCTTTCAGGACACCTAAACCTTCTGTAATATTATTAATTTTTATTACACAATTCATAATAATAATAATTATTTGAGGAAAGAAACTAACACCAAATCATCTAATAAGAGTAATAGGATTGTACATTATTCAAGTAATTTTTGCAAAACTTAGCATGCATAGATCTTTGTTTTTTTTTTTTTCTGCCAAAAGCAAAAGAACACTTTATAGCTCTAAGATACAAATTTTCTAAAAAATCAGTACAGGAAAAGATTTGATGAGACAACTAACTAAATCACGTATGTTACCTCCTCACTAAAATACAGATATAAAATTCTGGCTTCCTCAATTGAAATTCACTATAATGCACAGCGCACATCCTAAACCAGAAGTTAGATCCATTAAAAGATAATGAAAATGTTTTACTGTTATAATGATGATCTTGCATTTTATAGTAACTTTGCAATAAGGAATCAGAGTAGTGAAGAGACTTCCATAGGCTATCCATGGAAATCTAGCAAAACTCTGCCTTTTGATATACTACACCAAGAACGTGAAACTTTCATATTCTCAGGACATTGTTTAATTCAGAATTATTTATGTAATTCTGGGGTGTAGATAACTGGTATAAAATACCACTTTACACTTTTAAACATAAACATACAAAGTTATACATATTAATTAAATAAATGTATATTAAGTATATAAATATAAATATATGTACCAGATTTATCCCATATTTTCTTCTTTTACCCTAATTATATGCCATTACTTCCTTTTCTTTCCATAATGATGTGTAATTATAGTCTTACCTCGCAGCACATGCCTAGTTCATCTTAATAATATTTTGTAACAAATGTTTGGATTTTTGCATCTGAGGTCCTGGGAATTGGTCTTCAACTTGGTATTTTAGTACTTATGTATAATCTTTACCTTTTTCCTTCTTATTACTGCATATATATATATATGTATATATATGTGTGTATATATATATGCACGTATATATATGCAGATATAGTAAAATTGACATTCAAATGAGCTCTTAAAATTAACATATCTTTATACATTTAAATTGCACATTTATATAATAATTGCAAACACAAGTGATTTATATAAAATTCTATAGGTACCTTTAAGTTGGTCCTGGTTTTCTTCAGTTAGAAATAGATACATTTTGAAATAAGTTATATTTAACTTTTATGAAATCTTCAACAAAACAAGTTCATTAATTCTGATTTCTTTCTCCTTGATTATTGGGATTTTAGAGGCTGTTTTATGATGCTTATGCCTCTAGTGGGTACTCAAAATCAAATTTAAGCTACAGCAATTTTGTTGAAGGTTAGGCTGTGATTTTCAAATATTACACATGACTTCCTAAATAACAACAAAGCCACAACACATTGAGACCTGGTTCTGGTAAAGAATAGAAGCTGTGTGACGAGGTCACCTTGTGAGAATGAATAACACAAAAAAGGGATCTGCCCGACTGATTGTTTATTTGGGATTAAGGCTTGTTTTTGAGAACAGTTGCCAGCCCTCCCCCTACCAACAGTATCCACAGGAAGTTGAGACCAAAATTGTAAAAATGTCTATCAAAGGATAAAAAGGCACTTCACAATTAGAAAGCAGAATGATTCTGTATGTATAATTGCTGTTTTTCTGCAACACAGATAGTGACAAGGGAGAGAAAGTTGCACTTAGGAAAATGAATGCTCCGAGCGCCTGGGTGGTTCGGTGGGCTGAGCTGCCCACTCTGGATTTCAGCTCAGGTCATGATCTTGGGGTCCTGGCATCCAGCCCAGCATTGGGCTCTGGGGTGAGAGGGGAGTCAGTTCAAGGATTCTCTTTCTCCCCCTCCCTCTGCTCCTCACCCAGGGTATGTATGCACACTCCCTCTCTCTCTCTCTCAAATAAATAAATTTTTCAAAAGAAAAAATGAACACTTTCTTACTCCTGTCATTGTGCTGAATTCTACTGACTTTTGTACATCCCTGTCTATAATTTACTATATATTCATATGGTTAGGAAAACTATCATATACCTGTGAAAGACTATCTCTTTTGATATTAATAATATTGAATAATACTTGAGTTGTGTTCCACATGTTACATGGAAAAATACAGTATTTGTTTATATGAATAATGATTATGGCCTTTTATATTCTATTATGGTCCACTTCAATAATAAATTAAGAAAGTTACAAAATAAACTGCCAGTTTCTTCAGTCATTAATTCATTAAAAAATAATCATGGGTTACTTTTTAGGCCTGTGTAGTACTTGTTTTTGTTTCTGTTTTTTTTACTTCTTAGGAATTCGATATTGCTTACAGCACATTAACTATATTACAGCACTGTTTAAGATACTATATTATGAAAAAAAGAGGTGTTATATTTGTACTCAATTACCATCAAAATATACAGTGCATTCCCTAGGTTTTGGAAGCTTCTACAATGTTATACAATTCAAACCTAACTCAAATACTATGCTGATGTATTTTAATCTTTTTTTTAAAGGAAGATATTTAAGAGCAAGTAATAAGTCAACAAAAGGATTCAGAAACTATCAGTTTTTGCATGAATTGCACTGACAAACTAGGATAAGACAAGAGAAAAACAATTTCAAGAAGGTTTTTACAGCATGGGGAAGAATGTACTCTTATGGAAACCATGCATCATTCATATCAATTATATGTGCATTTTTTAATTCTCGTGTCTGTGGTTTGAGATTCATATTTGCTATTTTAGCACTAATGTAAATTACATATCTTCTCTTAGAGAGTTTAAATATCTATACATTTCATGAAAAGGGCAGAGGATGATTCAAATTAGGACCCAGAACTCTCATTTACATAACAAAAAAATGTGAGATATATTTTCTTGATTTATTTGTTTTCCAGTATTATGCCTTTCACCAAGACAACCCTGGGGAATGCAAAAGAAACTTCTTAAAATCCCAGAACACAAAAATATATTGTTTGGATTAAAGTTTGTTCTCATCGTTTACCTCTTGTATTTGATGAGTATCTATGGAAAATCTTCTCACAAAATGAATCCATAGTCAACCTTCATATAACACCATTCTCTTACTGTCTTTTACTCTTCAACACAGCATCCAAGGCATAAATGTTTTTACTTCTTGTCTGATAAACACATTTCCTTAGTGTTTCCATAATGAAATTTAAAAGAACTCTAGTAAATACTATATCCTGTAATATTACAAGGGAATTTTAACTTCTATTTTGCATATCATGCTATTTTAAAATTTGTGTTTTTCCATATATTTTTTTTTATTTCTAGAGTCATAATTATTCAATTCTATTCTAATTGAATAATATGTAAAGTGAAATCAATTAGCAATTAGCCAGTATTATATACTTTCAAGCTCACTGACTATATATCTTCCTTTTTCTTTCCTTTTGTTGTTAAGTTTTTCTACTACAGGTTTCACCTCACTTTTTTTGACATATAATTTTATTTGTATTATAGAGACTATACACCAATAGTCAGTACCTACGATATGAATGTTGTACATTTGTTATTTATTCTGCCAACTATTTTCAGATTAAACTTGGTAAGGAGGAATTTTTAAAAAAGAACACTAGAAATAATCTCATTCAGTGTAGAATCGAGTTTCTATAATGCTATTCACTGTTTTTAATTGATTTTGATTTCCAGATCCTCAGTCATTTCCAAAAGATTAAAATAATACTAACAATAGTCAACATGTACTTCTTTTCATATATAAGAAGAAGGTAAAGATACCTGTATTGTTTTATTATTGCAGTCATGGTTCTGCAAATGTCATTATATATCAGAATAATCAGAATAGCTTTTAAAGATCCAGATTCCTTGGCTTCATTCTGGACTATGGCATCAAAATCTTTAGTAACAGAGCAAAAGAGTTTCTCTCTTACTCACCCTCTCTCTCAACATGTTTTCCAAGTGATTTTGATGTTTATCCAAGATTTCTTTTCTTATTAACCAAAAGTGCTGTCAGGATTGATTAGATTCATTGTTTTTATAGCTCATTATAAAATAGTGTTTTAAAATATTTTAAAATTATTTAATCTCAGTATCAAGGATGTTAACATTTTGGCCACTTTATGAAAAACTCTATTGAAATAATGTTAGTTATGAATCATTTTAAGAAACAGGGTGTATTTATTTTGAAAACTTTCCATTTTTTATAAGACACATTTGTGGTTTACCCAATTATTCCATCTATTAATACTATGTGGCTTCTCCACAAATTTCAAAGGTTGACATACTGAGTGTGTGTTTGTGAATAAAATAAGACTAAAAAATATAATTGATTCAAAGCCTCACTGAAATGAAGACTAGTGAAACATCTTGGTTATAGAGGTAAATTTAATTTTGAATATAATTATACTTTTAAATATCCATATACTATTCTATAAGCACTTAGTAATAGGTTTTGATGGCACCTTATGGTTTCCTTTTTTTTTTTCTTAAGATTTTATTTATTTATTCATGAGAGACACAAAGAGAGAAGCAAAGACACAGGCAGAGGGAGAAGCAGGCTCCTCACAGGGAATCTGATTTGGACTGGATCCTGGATTCTCAACTGCTGAGCCACCCAGGCATCCCTCACATTATAGTTTCCTAAGTTGAATGGCATCAAAATTATTAAGGAGAGAGCAATTTTATGAACATTTCCATATAAAATATGTATTATTATCCACATATCTGTATTCCATGTATATTTAATAATTTGAACATGTATTTTTTTTAAATAAAACAAACATTATTTTGATATTCATTCATTGGAGACATAAGTCTTCCATGAAACTACTTTCCTCGACCACCTAGTCTTACCATGTGTATCTACCACAGTTTCTCAACTCTTTATAAAGGTTTTCATAGTTTTTGTTTGTTTATTGTTTGTTTTTAGAGGAGAGGGAGGGTCAGAGAGAGAGAGAGAGGAAATCCCAATCAGGCTCCACACTCAGCACAGAGCCTAACATGGGGCTTGAACCCATGACCCTGAGATCATGACCTGAGCCAAAATTAAGAGTAGGACACCTAATCGACTGAGCCCATGGGCACCCCAAGCTTTTTACATTTTTATATATTTTTAATTTTTTTTAAGGATTTACTTATTTATTTATTCATGAGAGACACAGAGAGAAAAAGAGAGAGAAAAAAAAAAGAAAAAAAGAAAAAGAGAGAGAGAGGCAGAGACACAGGCAGAGGGAGAAGCAGGTTACACACGGGGAGCCCAATGTGGGACTAAATCCCAGGACTCCAGGATCACGCCCTGGGCTGAAGGCTGGCGCCAAACCTCTGAGCCACCCAAGGATCTCAGCTTTTTACATTTTTAACTGACAAAATGTGACTATGCTTCTCCAAGTTCCTACAGACTTTTGTACCTAAAGTAATTACATCACAGTGCTATTTTTTTATATACCTTTGCTGTTAAAATATAAGGAACTGAATGAGACTCTTGACAATTGTAATCTTAGTGTTTACCAAAGATCATGGTATGTAGTAAATATCAAGTAAATATTTATTTAAAGATTGTATGATAGCGCTCCCTGCGGGGAAACTTCTTCTCCCTCTGCCTGTGTTTCTGCCTCTCTCCCTGTGTCTCTCATGAATAAATAAAAAAAATAAAATCTTAAAAAAAAATAAAGACTGAATGATAAAGAAATTAGAAGAATAAATGTACAGAGTCTTAAAAATTAATAATTGGGAGATTTCACAATTACTTCAAATATAGGGAAATTTTTGTTCAAACTACTTTGAACTAAGATGACTAAATAGACAGTGGAGGTAAAATTTTCCACCTCAAAAGCTTTTGAAAAGTAGAAGGCATGATGTGATGGTGACCAAGACTCTAAAAGACGGAGTACAAGCACCACATTTGACATTTATGGCACTGGTCTGCGTTTAGCTCTTCTAGCCAAATAACTGCTGAAGACAAACACGGGATTTATTAAAAAAATAAACCACAGGCCCAAAACAGAGTCACCTGTTCTAGACCCAAGTCACCAAACTGGGGCTTAATACTTATCCTAATTGAAATTTCAACCTTCTCCAGGGCAGCCCAGGTGGCTCAGTGATTTAGCAACACCTTCAGCCCAGGGTGTGATCCTGAGGTCCTGGGATCAAGTCCCACGTCGGGCTCCCTGCAGGGAGCCTGCTTCTCCCTCTGCTGTGTGTGTGTGTGTGTCTCTTTCTGTGTCTTTCATGAGTAAATAAATAAAATCTTTAAAAAAAAAAAAAAACAGAAAGAAATTTCAACCTTCCCCGAGAATGCAACCCTAACAGGTCAGTTTGGAATCTTCTGGCTACCACTGATGAGGTAACCCATGTAATAAGATCTATTGTCCCCACAAAGGAAGAGACTTTGGCCAAAACAATCTTTGCTGTTGTTTATCACTTCCTTATTCTGCTTTTAAAAACCTTTCCCTTTCTGTAACCCTTTGATGCTCCTTACTGCTTGCCAGACGGGATGCTGTCTGATTCATGAAATGTTGATTAAAGCCAATTAGATCTTTTAAATTTACTCAATTGGATTCTTGTTATTTGACCAATTTAATTAACACTTTCCGCAGACTGACCATAAGCCTTAGAATTTAAATCCTAAAAATATGATATTTGAAATTTAGAAGTTGTGAAAATGGCATTGACAGAAGGAGCCAAGAAGCAGCAATTCCAAGGAAACACACATTCCCTGAATCTCCTACCCTTGTCCTAATTTATCTGCCCTACACCTAGTTTTGATGTGTCAAAGCTAATGTATCAAAGCTAATCCATTAACTTTCATGTGTGAAAACCTGTTGTTGTTTTTTTAAGCCAGTTTCTTTTTGTTGTTGTTTTTTTTTTTTTGTATTACTTATGTATTTCTGTGTAATAGCTCCCAGATGATGAAGCTGGTGGTGATGGTTGTTTTTATTTGTTCATCTTCTGAAAAGCACTTCTGTAACCCAAATAAACATGGCTCCTCTGGTGAGTTTTCAGAAAGTTAACAAAGCTGTGAGGAAGATATTTTGGAATGATAAGGGGAAGAGAAGAAACGTTCTAAATACAAGAACAAGCTTATAATTCTTTTTTTTTTTTCAAGCTTATAATTCTTAAGTAACAACATAAATACCACATAAAAAGAGAATCCAGGGAGCGTAGGAAGCCTAACAGAGGAAATAGAAATCTGGAGAAATATTCCTACTCAGTGGCTCCAACAAATTCTAATTTGCAAGGTTTTGAGTTCTCAGAAAAAGACTCCATACCTGAGGATGCCTTCATGGAAAATGCCCCCTAAGCAAGAGATCTGCCACCTTTAGCTTGATTTTGAGAGATCCAGAAAACCCAGATTACCATATCATAATAAAAATTAGTATTTACTTAGTCCAACTTCATCAATTTACAGACATTTACATTTACATGCAATTACATCATTACAGACATTTACAGACATCATTTATATTTTAGAAAGTGAGTCTCAGGGCACTAAAGAACCTGTTTCTCAGTTATTTCAGTTTGAAATTTCAAACTGAAGATACAACAAGCTCTACAAATTTTATAGTGAGAGAATAAGTGACTGAATTCAGAAACTACTAAAAGAAAAACATAGGTAGCTCATGAGAATTGAAATATGCTTCCCATATCAGATATGGGTTACCATTTTCTTTGATTTCACAAAATTGGAAAGGCAAATAGGATCTAGAGGAAGTAGTCAATTTTGGGGTTATGAGGTACTTACAAGATTTCTTTGTTTTCCTAGGTTACAAACCACAAAATATGAGATTTAGAATTGGGAAGCCAAAGACAGCCAAGCAAGCAAAAGTATTCCCACTGCTTAAGTAACAGAATCACTGACAACAGAAAATGTATCATTTGCCCTGAGACAGGGTAAAACAACAACCAGAATATATGTAAATGGATGATAGTGACAGTTAATAATTCTCAAGACATGCTAAAATCTCTAAAAGAAGAAAATTCTATAGAATATAAAGCATGGAAAATTGTTTATCAATAAAGAACTGTCATATTATAATTTTAGTAGAAGTTAACTGTGTTTATTAAAATATGAAACATTACCCCATCCCCCGCCTGGAGAAAACGAACTCATTCAATGCATACACTTGAGATTTACAAAAATCAAAAATATGAAAATTTTGAAAAGTTATTTCTACATATACATCCAGCAGTTTCTTAATTTATAGTTATTTAATTTATGGTTATTTAAGTTATTTAATACCTTACTAAATAAATAAGCTATTTTTTTAGTTATTTAAGTTTCCCCCTTTTTTCACGATTTACTATAAATTAAGTGATACAAAATGCTAGGTCGGTTTAATTTAAAGTTGCAGCAGAACTAATTCTAATAATGAAATAACCCCTTACAGCAAGTCTTTCAGTGATTAGAGGATTTTCAGATAATTTCTTGTGAATGCAAACAAGATAATCATAGAAGTGCATATATCAAGTAGCCCTTTCTTCAAACACTGGTGGTTATGCATATTCAACAGAATGCAAATATTGACTTTTCTGATAGCAAGTGGATCAGATTGAAAAGTGTCTGATGGGAAACTATAATCATTTGTGGAATGCAGCAATGACCTTCACACCCTCTATGCCAAGGGTGTATTCCACTCGAATCTCTGATTCTGCTAACCTTTAAACAATTTCCACAACTTGAGAAATAAAATAGACCTCTGGAAAAGAGCAGTCTCTGCCAGTACAACAAAGGCTTAGAAGAAATAAACAGGCCTCATGTCTCATAATGTTTCTCAGGAGATCCAAAGCAGGAAAACCTAAGGTGGCAATTGACTTCTCAAAAAGACAAACTAGCACATGAAAAGCTTCGTCCCTCTGAATAAATAGAGGAGAGAAGACAAAAGGTCAGTCAATTGTATACCAAATAATCAATATGCTCTAGAAATGAAACCCTCAATTAGATTTAAGTATTTAATGTTTCAGTGGGAAAAAAAAATCTCCTAGGACATTTCAATCAAGATATTGTTAAAAATATTACAGCGTGTTTTATACTTCATGAACATACACTTATCATGCTTCAAACAGCAGCCAAGGTATGGCTATGGAATCAAAGCTTAAAGAAATATGGCTGAGTGTAAATAGACTTATATATATGTCCTCTGACAAATAAAAATCAAATGCTATTTTATTAAAATATTAAATGCATTAGATAGTAAAGATGCCAGTCCAATCTCAAAATATTACATACTGTATGATTCCATTCATATGTTATTCCAGAAAAGGTGAAAGTATAGGGACAGAAAAACAAATTGGTGGTTTGCAGAAGTTGTGGGGATGATCTGACTATAAAAGATAGGCATTACAGATTAACACGGGTAATGGATCTGTTCAGTATCTTGATTTTGGTGGTGATTACGGGATGCTAAACAGCTCTGTGAATGAAAATAAGTGACAATAATAAATTTCATATGTATGTGTGTGGGTAGATGGAAATATAGATACAGAAAGATATCTACTCACGTATCCCTAATTACATTGGGAGGTAGTCAAATGTGAGAATATGTTGTCCAACTCAGAGAACACATCCCTGAATGTTTACAGGAGCATTATTCATAATTACCAAAACTTGGAAGAAACCAAGATGTCCTTCATTAGGTACATGGACTTATAAGTTGTAGTGTATCCAGACAATGGAATATTATTCAGCACTATAAAGAAATGCACTATTAAGTCATGAAAAGACATGGAGGAAAATCATATACATATTGGAAACCAGTCTAAAAAGGCTATGTGCTGTATGATTCTAACTAAATAACATTCTGGAAAAGGCAAAACTATGGAGACAATAAAAATATCAGTAGTTTTCAAGAGTTAGAAGGAAGAGAAGGGTGAAGAGGCAAAACATAAAGAAATTTAAGGCAGTGAGATCACTCTGTATGAAACAACAATGGTGTATATGTGTGATTAAAAATATACATATATGTTTACACAAATATATACACAAGTGCATATATATACATATCACAAAAATATATACTATGTACACATATATATATACACAACACACACAATTTAATTATACCTCAAAGTTGTTAAAATCATATTGAATAGATTTAGATATACAGAAAATAACTTCAGAGAATCTATCCCCATAATTTTAAAGTAAATTTTAAATACTCGGAATAAAACATGAAGATTACATGCTACACAGTTTGATGGCTTCTATTCAAACTAGTGACGCTGGATGCTTATTTAGTTAACTCTGTTTTAGGAAATTAGACTATTTAAACAATCTTAGGGCAGTTTCCATGTGACCCTCATATTGTAATAAAACTATAAAAGAAGTTACGTTTTTGACAAGAGAGATATATTAGACTACATATAAAACACCTTCCTTAGCTAATGGTGTTATAAAATAATGTTATAAAATCATGATCAATAAAGTTAATAAATTTTGAACACTCTTAAATGTGCATGAATTATTGAATAATACTTTTTAAAAACACATAAATAAAATAAAAAAGTAACATAGTAAGTGAAAATAGAATAAGGTGCATCAGCTATTCTCTTTTTTAAAAGATTTTATTTATCTATTTATTTGAGAAAGAAAAAAGAGAGAAAGCAAGCAGAGGATGGGAGGAATGGAGGATGGAGGCAAAGGAGGGAGAGAGACAAACATACCCTTCTCTGAGCATGGAGACAGTGTTGGGCTTGATCTCACAACTCTAAGATCATGACTTGAGCCAAAATCAAAAGTTCGATGCTTAACCAAGTGAGCCACCCATCAGGCACCCCCTCAATTATTCTTTTATATATTTAACATTGACATACATAGATGATAGATAGATAGATAGATGATAGATAGATAGATAGATAGATGATAGATAGATAGATAGATAGATAGATAGATAGATAGATAGATAGATGATAGATAGAATTAGGGCCGAAAACTCATAGGACAAGAACATAAATCCTATGCTGAAAGACTATTTAGCCATTATCTTGTTATTTTCTTGTATAAATATTTTGTGATTTAGGAAACCTGAGTGGCTCAGCAGTTAAGCATCTGCTTTTGGCTCAGGGCATGATCCCAGGGTCCAGGATCGGGTCCCACATCAGGTTCCCCATAGAGAGCCTGCTTCTCCCTCTGCCTATGTCTCTGCCTCTCTCTTTCTGTCTCTCATGAATAAATAAATAAAATCTTTTTTAAAAGATTTGTTTAACTCCCTGTGAAGCACCATGCTAGAAATGATTGAATCAACTTCTGAACTCTTTCCAATGAATGAAATATGTGAGATACAAGACACAAGATTTTAAATTGAAAATCACAGCTACCAAATGATTACTTCTTCTAGTTGGGTGTTAGACGTGCGTGTCTAGACTTGCTATCTTCACCAACCTAATGATCAAAACATAGCAGCTACTAGTAGGATGTTAACAATGGAGTCCTGGAAGTGAGTGAATGGAAATAGCCTTTGTTAAAAAAAAGAAAAAAACAATAACGAAAACCCTCTAGATATGGACCAAATTCCCAACACGAATTTCCTAAAAAGATTTATTATACTTCTATTGATTTGAAAATACTATCAAGACTTAAAAATATAAAAGGGCTATCAAAATAATCAAAGTGGAAATACTATGTTTTAATTTCATATAATTTTCATTTTAATATAAAATGATTCACACAATGCAGTGGTTTGTCTCATACCTACTGAATAATCAATGTTATTTCCTAATTGGCATCCAATTTTATACCTAGGATAAATGAACTTTGAGAAAGCAGAAAGAAGTGTCTTCCTACACAACTAAGAACCAACATCGTAAAATCATGTCACTGGCTACAGCACCAACTATCCCCGACTCTGCATGTCTTCTCTCTCACGTGGTCACTTCAAAACTTCAGCTGGCAGATAATTATGTAGAAGATTTCCTCACGTATCCTATCAAATATTTTAAGATATAAATACAAGTCAAGCCTCAATATTATTAACCGTTTAAAAAATATCCATCAAAGATCTATCATATACTAATATTCTAAAGACAAGGTGCACAATAGTGATCCAAGCAGATGGAATTCCTGCCCTCAAGTGGCTCACATTTTAGTGAGGAGGCAGACAGAAAACAGAATTAACAAACAAAATGCACAGTTTGTTAAAAGGTGATAAGGCCATGAAGGCAAAGAAAAGCAGGAGTAGCGGAGAGGAAATTCCGACAAAAATAGGAAGTTTCAGTTTTTAATAGAAGAGTCACAAGGGGGTTGGTGTGACTGGAGCAACAAGAACAAAAAGAAAGTGGTAGGGATGAGGTCAGAGGGAAGAGGCAGGGACATGGCCTTAGGGCCTCTGGAGAGGGGAGCCTTGAGGGTGTCTGAGCTTTCATCTTACTCACTCTGGCTACTGGATTGAGAAGAGTCTTCAGGGAAGAAAGGTCAACCCCAAGGATGGTAATCGGGATCATCCCCACGGAGGTCAGAGTGGCTCGGACAAAAGGGGCAGAGGCAGATTTCTTGGGCAACTCGGAGCTTTGAATCCGTTTTGAATATAAAGACTACGTTTTCCCAAGAAAGTGAGTGAAAGAGACGAATCTAAATGGATTCCAAGATTTGACTGAGCACATGAAAGGAAGGAGTAGCCATTAGTTGGAAAGGGAAAGACAACAAGACAAGATGTATCCTGCTTTGGATCGGATAAAGTTGAGATGTCTCTAGATATTCACACACAGATACTTTTCAGTATGTCTCACAAATGGTGTGTGTGTGTGTGTGTGTGTGTGTTGTTCTCTACCTTTGATATCAAGTGGTCATTCCATGGCTTGGATGTCAGATGTAAACAAGAATGTTTTTTAAAAATTGTCAAGAATTGTTTTTTTCAATAATTCAGTGATATTGTTGGTGCACAAACTGAAAAAAAAAATATGATACCATTATATAACTGAACTAATTTCTCAAGGCCCTTAGAGATTGTGCTTCAAAAAAAAAAAAAAACTTATGAGTTAACTTTATTACTGAATAGCAACAAATCAACTTAAAAAAAAAAACTTGAAAGTTATATATGAGACATAAAATAAGTGGTACATGATCTTTGAAAAGAAAAGAATATGATTGGGGCGTCTGGGTCGCTTAGTCAGTTAAAGTCCTGGGATCCAGCCACCTGTGCGGAAATCCCTGCTCAGCAGAGTCTGCTTCTCCCTCTGTCCCTCCTCCCCCTGTTTGTCCTCTCTCTCTCTCTCTAATAAATAAATAAAATCTTTAAAAAATAGAATATGATTCATAACTGACAAGGACAAGGAAATCCTTGTCCTTCTCAAAACTACACAATAAATTTTACCTTTGCATGAGTTTTAATCTGAATGTAAACTACTCAAAAGTAAATGGAAAAAAACATCAAACCATTTGCTTTCAGTGTCTAAGTAAATCAAAACCTTGAAAGTTGTGTGATTATAGGACTTTGTCACACTTTCTTACGGGCTCACCATGGAAAGACTTTTTAAATGAACTTAGCTTTTGAGTTAAGAATATCTTTAGTGGAATGTTTTTTTGTGTGTGTGTAGATTGGGGTAAGGTGGGAGTGGTGGTGAATAAAATTAACACTAAATTTACTTTGACCTGATTTTCAGATTTTGTGAATGTGTGTTTGTGTGTGTGTGGTGTGCAGATGCGCGCTGGTAACATAGCTGTTTTATTTGGAGTATCTAATTGACTCAAAAATGTTAGCATTTTGTGCATTAAGATTACAGGTTATTAAAAGAGGACTACTCTGGTGGGATGCAAGTGTAGGGAGGGAAATCAAGTTCTCTAGTTAAAAAACGATGATGAGTAAATAATAATGATACTTTATACATCATAGGCCGAGGAAACTGCATAAAATTGCATATATTGCTGTGCATGTGCACAGCATTGATTATTATTTTTTTATTTATTCATTTATGAAAGACAGAGAGAGAGAGAGAGAGAGAGAGAGAGAGGCAGGCAGAGACATAGGCAGAGGGAGAAGCAGGCTCCATGCAGGGAGCCCGACGTGGGACCCAATATCTGGTCTCCAGGATCACGTCCTGAGCCAAAGGCAGGTGCTAAACTGCTAAGCCACCCCGGGATCCCCAGAATTGATTATTGATAGCCACTCTATAGATAAATTTGGAATTATTTTCTTTTACGGGTAAAAAAAAAAAAAATGAGAAAAAAGTGACTTGCCCAATTTCACATGGTGGTGAAGCAGTGGAATCAGGATTCTAAACCAGACAGCCCAACACTAAAGCCCGTGCATAGCTTGCTATTAATGTGTCACATCTTTATGATTCACCTATATCCTTTGGGTGACCAATCTTCTCTGAACAAATGCTCCTTTAGTACATAAAGGGAAGATCATCCTTATCAGCCTTAAATAGATGGACAAGGATTACTAATTTGTTAGCACTTAAGAATACAATAATGAGCAATCAGCGTCAGTACTTTTGTACAGAAGATACACCTAAAAATATAAATTTTTATTACCTAAAAATATAAAAGTTAGAATACTGACCACTCAGCTGTAAATGAATTATTAATTTATATTCTCTAAATATTTCCCTAAATATGTTGACGGATCCCAAAGTATTAACATATAGTGAGGTTTTGGTATTTGGATTTATATTCCCTCTGGTATCTAATGAAAACATGCTACTTCTTAAGCTGAAAGAGCCTCTCTGGAGACCCATACTACACTTGGGATCACCCATCCGAATCTTAAGGTATGCTATTTTCCTAAAAAGACCACCTGGTACTCTTAAAGACAGGTCACTTCACACGGATATAAACCACTTTATTAGAGAGACACACGTACAATAGAGCTAATGCAGTAACAATTATTTGCTAACCAAGCCCCCCCCCCAAAATGCCAGAGGGATAAAGGCTAGTGCCTAGGAAAAGGTAACTTTTGCTAATGAATTCAATTCTGAATCCGTTATGTGTGAATTCACAATTACAATCTCCATTACACAGGAAAAGAACTGAGACTCAAAGATATTACATAAGTTGCCCAAGGTGGTGGCCAGGCCACATTTTAACCTTGAATTACCGGACTTCTGGAGTAGCCTATAGATCCCTTACACTAAGGTTGCTCCCCAGTGAAATAATTTTTCTCTCCAGAACGTGCTTTTCTTCCAAGAATTACCTTCATAATGCACAACAAATATCTAGGCACTTGTGTCATCTGCAGCATCTCTTCCCATCCTCTCCCATCCAGATGTTCACCTCTGACTCTCTCACTTTGGTCAAATTTCATTGCTGTTGTCATAATTTAGGAAGTCCTATTTTTCTCACGAACCTCCCCTTCACCTGCCTTACCTGTTTCCGCTGCTTAATCCACGTTCCACACTGCTGCTGCTGCATTCCTCTGGATATATAAACGTGATTATATTTAAAACCATTCAATAGCCTTTGCCTTACAAGATCTTTTTTTTTCTAGGCTTGGAAATTCATCTTATTTTTTTTTTAAAAAAGGTTTTATTTATTTATTTGACAGAGAGAGTGAGCAAGAGAGGAGCAGGAAGACGATGGAGAAGGAGAAGCAGAAGGGGGAGCAGGTGTCCTGCTGAGCACGGAGCCCTGCTCAGGACTCATTCCCAGAGCCCCGGATTCATGACCTAAGCCACAGGCAGACGCTTAACTGACTGAGCCACCGAGGCTCCCCTGGAGATTCATCCTTTTGTGTACCACCTGGTGTGCACTCTCCTCCACTATGGAACCACTGGTTCACATTATGGTTTAATAAATCTGCCAACTTTATTTGCTTTCTACAATTATTGCACTAAATGCCTGTATTTTTGCAGGTCTTAAACATTTGATGATAAATAAGGAATCCAACTCTACCTCAAGAAGACTGTCGCTTGCTAATTAGAAAATATTTTTAACCTCACAAAAATCATTCTCTTGGGATAGCTGTTATGGCAGGGGAATCTTATTTCTATAGTTAAAAATACATATCACATTTTAGTAGGCAATTATATTTAAAGTGTGAAATCACCATTCCAACAAAATTTATGTGAGTACAATCAAAACACATGTTGATTAGATCTTTCATGAGATGAGTGAGACAGATGTATATTATCTATATATTGTATTATTTTAAACTTCTACAGTGTTTTAATTAACTTTTTTTTTGAACTTTTTTTTTTTTATTTTTATTTATTTATGATAGTCACAGAGAGAGAGAGAGAGAGGCACAGACACAGGCAGAGGGAGAAGCAGGCTCCATGCACCAGGAGCCCGACATGGGATTTGATCCCGGGTCTCCAAGATCGTGCCCCGGGCGAAAGGCAGGTGCCAAACCACTGCGCCACCCAGGAATCCCTTAATTAACTTTTTATTATTACTTTTGTGAAGAGCAAATGATGCACCTAAATTAAATTTTTAGAATTAGTTTGAGCTAATTAAGTCCTCAAAGATTAGAAATATAAATATATTTAGAAACATGATTTTCATCACAGAACTTACTTGATGAATTAAACAATTTTCTTTTTTCATATAAAGGTTTTATGCTTTAATAGATTTTTTTCCTTATTATTTTCAGAATATATCCAAAGATGTGTAGCACAAATGGATACAATTGACAAAAGAATAACTTACAGGAAGCATTGAGGAGGGAATGCAGGATAAACACATATCCAATTATCAATCCCTAAAGAGCGTAGACAGCCTATATAAATTTCAAATATCCTCTGAATGTATAGCATAAATATATATATGATACATAATATATGTTATATACACCCATGCACATATATTAGGCTTATTGTATGTATATATGTTCCTTGCAATGGATATTTCATTGAAAGCAAGTCAAATATACCCTACTACAAATGACAAAGAGTTTTAAGTCTCTACATTTACCACCTGTGTGCATTTGTGTGTGTGTGTACATGTACATGTAAATGTGTGAATGTGACTGTAGATCACAAGTCTGTACATGCCCAAAGGTCAAGACTGAAGTAACAGTGGCCTTGATACCACCGGTTAGAACAATGCAAGAAACAGAACTGGATGTCTGTAATAACCTTTTATCTAAAGCTCCCCAAAGGAAGAGACTCTCTCTATTCTTTTATTTTTTCACTTTAAGGTTTTTATTTAAATTCCAGTTAGTTAACTTACGGTGTAATATTACTTGGGTGTACAATTTAGTGACTCAACACTTCCATTCAACACCCTGTGCCCATTGTAACAAGTGCACTCCTTAATCCCCGTCACCTATTTCACTGATCCCTCCATCCAGCTCTCCTCTGATAACCATCAATTTGTTCTTTATATTAAGAGTCTGATACTTGTTTTGCTTCTGTCTCTTTTTGTCCCTTTGTCATTTGTTTTGTTTTTTGAGTATCACATATGAGTAAATTCATAGGGTATTCGTTTTTCTCTGACTTATTTCATTAAGCATAATACTCTCTAGCCCCACCCATATCATTGCAAGATTTCATTCTTCTTTATGGCTGAGCAATATTCCATTGTATATATTCACCACTTCTTCTTTATCCATTTACCAGTCAATGGACACACACTGTTTCCATAATTTGACTATTGTAAGTAATACTGCTATAAATATCAGGGTGCACATATCCCTTTCAATTAGAAATTTTGTATTCTTTGGGCAAATACCTAGTAGTGTAATTGCTGGATGGTAGGGTAATTCTATTTGTAACTTTTTGAAGAATCCCCATACTGTTTCCCAGACTCGCTGCACCAGTTTGTATTCCTAAGAGGAAGTTTAAGAGGAATTTCCCCTTCCCTGCATCATTGCCATCACCTGTTGCTTCTTGTGTTGTTGATTTTAGTCATTCTGACAGGTGTGAGGTGACATTTCATTGAAGTTTCGATTTGTAATTCCCTGATGATGAGTAATGTTGAGCATCTTTTCATGTGTCTGTTGGCCATCTGTATGTCTTCTTTGGAAAAATGTCCATCTATGTCTTCTGTCCACTTTTTCATTGTATTATTTGGTTTTTGAGTATTGAGTTTTAGAAGTTCTTTATATATTTTGGATACTAACCCTTTACAGATATGTCATTTGCAAATATCTTCTGCCATTTTGTAGGCTGCCTTTTAGTTTTGTTGATTGTTTCTTTGCTGTGCAGAGGTTTTTATTGTGGTTCATTTTTGCTTTTGTTTCCCTTACCTCAGGAGACATATCTAGTAAGAATTTGCTATGTCCAATGTCAAAGAGGTTACTGACTATGTTCTCTAGGATTTTAAGTTTCTTGTCTCATGTTTGGGTCTTTAATCCATTTTGAATTTATCTTTGTGTATGGTGTAAGAAAGTGATCCAGGAATATCTGTATTAAGGACTTGGTAGTTATTTCTTTGAAATGTGATTATCAAGAAATTTAGTGCCATGATCTTTGTAGGAAGATACGAGCATAACTTTGTGGGAAGACATAAGCATAACTTTGATAAGCAACCATTAGCAAAAACAGATGGCCTAACCCCATCAACCAACTTCCCTATTAAAGGAGCTCCTTGGGTACTTTTCCATTGCCTTACTCTGCTATTTACAGCCTTCCCAACTTTTCTAAGGGGAGTTGAGATGATCTCTCTCCCCATTGCAAGGGTCTGAACCACTATTTTAATAGTTTTAAATAAATTTTTGCCATTTAAAAAAAAATTTTGCCATTTTTAACAAGTATGTACTATAATTTACTTTATAGTAACTATTCAATATATGTAGCTAAAAGAGAATTTCACTGACTTGCTTTTGGATGAGTAACAATTGAGTCATTCATGCAAACAGGGCCTTAAATAATTAGGTCATAGATTCTCCTACTATACAAAATGAATTGCACAAAGAAATACATAGTTGTGTTTACTTATTAAACAAAAAATTTGTTCTCAAAGGAATATAAAGATTTAAAAAATGATTTGTCAATTTTTCAAGTAATTAAAGCTGAACAAAAGTGCCATTTAGTAATATTATTCCAAAAAAAGTGGCAAGCTAGAAAATAAGGGGTTTTTTTAAGATTTTTTATTTATTCATTCATGAGAGAGAGAGAGAGAGGCAGAAGGAGAAGCAGGCTCCATGCAATGAGCCTGATGTGGGACTCGATCCCGGGACTCCAGGACCACACCCTCGGCCAAAGGCAGGCACTAAACTGCTGAGCCATCCAGGGATCCCGAAAATAAGTTTGTTAATTCAAATTTTACCACTACAAGTGAAATAAATAATTTTAATTTTAGTATGTTATTAAATAAATTATAATAATCAAATTATTAAGATGAAATATCTACAATAAAATATTAGATTCTAAATTTATGCTTATATTGCTTCTCCTTTATAGTCGTATTTCAAACTAAATGTTATATTTCTGTTTAGCAAACATGTCTAAAAATACTCCCAATTAGGACGCCTGGGTGGCTCAGTGGTTAAGCATCTGCCTTTGGCTCAGGATGTGATCCTGGAGCCCCAGGTTCAAGTCCCACATCGGGCTCCCTGCGTGGAGCCTGCTTCTCCTTCTGCCTGTCTCTCTGCCTTTCTCTCTCTCTCTCTCTCTCTTTCTCTCTCTCTGTGTCTCTCATGAATAAATAAATAAAATTTTAAAAATATTCCCAATTATTAAGATAAAATGGTGAATGATCTATGGCTTTTTAAAATTCTAATTCTGGTTTTACTTATAAATTGTTTTTTTCTTAGGTAAATTATCTCCAATTTTTCTGTGAATTACACTGTTTTTTAAGTGCATTGTTCTATAAGTGACAGGACTTTGTGACCTCTACTCTGGCATATAAGTTTATTACCACAATGTCATATAACTAGATGAAACTTTCAAAATGTTATATAATCCAAGATAGCATTTAAAAAAATCACCCAGGGATGGCTGGGTGGCTCAGTGGTTGAACGTCTGCCTTTGGTTCAGGGCATGAACCAGGGGTCCTGGGATTGAGACAACTAAAAAAATAGGAATATAAAATACTGTAGTAGGAAAGAGCATATGTGATTTTTCTATTGTCTACAGAAATAATAGATGACACATAGTGATCAAAATAAACTATAAGAGATCTATTAAAAGCATGCCCAATACCCAAAATATCAATAACAAATCACTGTTACATTTCAAGTCTTTAGACATGTTCAACTTTTAATAAAAGTTATTTATAAAGACATTAATTTATTTTATTTCCACTCTGAAAGAAATATGAAGTGGGCTCTTTAATATAAAGATTATATGCTTTAATAAAAATATATTATCTATGTAGCTAAAATGCTATGCCACAAAGACGAAAAGTTACAAAATACCTGGATATTTAAAATGCCAATAAAAAAAATTAACAACAATCCCCTGAAAGTAAAGTTAAACATTGAAAATAGAATATTAACTTTAATCTGGTCATATAAATTGATATTGATGAGAAAACAAATTCACTTTGAAATTATCTCCTTTTGTGTATAATAAATCTCTTTCTAATTAACTATGTATAGAAAACACTTCATGGTGCCACTAAGATATTTGTACTCATCAGCAAATGGATTGTCTAAAAAAGTCTAATAAGAAGAGAATTATACTCTTCTGGGAAAATTGCAATGCATTATGTATGCACAAACGATCATTTGGATAAAACACTTTAATGTGCCTGAATTAACACCATGATAGCCAACAAATTTCATTTATGCCTCAATTATGTGTTAATTTTAGAAATGAAAAACACAAGTATAATCCATAAATTTTAAATTTAATTGCCTACATGAAATAATGATGTAAAAAGGACATTTCTCACCATTCTTGCCTAGACAATTCATGTGAAAATCATTACAGTCACCTCTAGTCTAGTCAAAAGTTAGCAAAGGTTTCAGAAGTCAAATTCAGCTCTGATTTCCCAGATAAAACAAATATATTTTTCAATGCAAGTAACAGCTTTTGCTGGATATTTCAGGCATCGTACGATCAGCTTGTACTAAATGATTGAAGATTGAAATTGATTCTGATAAGCTGATCTGATACATTGGATTTGAAGTTCTTTTGCTTAGGGGCTGTCAGGAGAACAGATGTCAAGAGGTTTGACTTCTGGCAGCATCAGCCAAAATCTATGTGCTTACACTGATGCCTGCCAGACACAAAGACACTAGTATCCACAGATTCAATAGTTCATGCTTTCTTTAAAATTGAAGACCAAGTATTTTCCTTTTTTTTCTAGTGTACCATTAAAAGCCTTGAAAGAACTAAAGATGCCAAATTCGTGACATTTTTTAAATGTAAACTTCTGTGAAATAAAGTAATAAAGCCAAGGTAGTATTTTTGTATTATTGTGCAAAACCACCTTTGTAAAATCACCTTTCTAATCTAACTGGGATTGAGAAATTATTATTAAAATACATGCTATTATTTTCTATGAGAAGTTCAGAATTATAAACTGTCTTATAGGGGTTGTGCAAGTAGATGTATAATAGAAATCACTCCCCTTTTACAAAAGGGAATAAGGAACACTAAAATAGAAAAAGAGAGGTGGGGGTAGAATATGCCTGGAAATGCTTCCCAAGCTCTCAAAACAGTAAGTGTTGGAAAGAGATTAGTACAAGTAGCATTCAATTGTGCATAGACGACTTAATTTGATATCCCGTTGAATCAGATCTATTAGAAATTACGTATCTTAAACTAAGTGGGTCAAAAAGTACAATTTTTTGATTCCCAAAAATATCAAACGATAATGACAAGAGTCCCAATATTTTGTAATTTTGATTTAGTTTCATAACAAACAAATAAGAATTAGTAGCTACTAGTTATTATCTACAGGCCAGGAACTGAATCCTGTATTTTATGTCCTTATCACATGCATTTTTTTTTTATTAAAGAAGGAAACTCCTCAGTAAGTTTTTAGGTGTATTGAATGCAATGCAATCCAGTTAAAATAATAAAGATGTTGTATTCTCATTACGGAGTAAGAAACTCAGTATTTTATAAGCATGTGTGTCTGCTTAACCACCTATTTTTTTAACAACATACTTGGAAAGGTAGTTGGTGTTATTTCCTCTTGTATAGATGAAGAACGTCAAAGATCTGGAGTAGAATTGAGGAGACAGTAACTAGTAAGGAAGGACTGTGAAAATGAGGCATTGCTGAATTGCAGTTAAGAGTCACCTAGTCATGAATTTGAATCACAGTTCAGTCATTTGGTAGCCATTAGGTCTTAGAAACATTGCATTGTCTCTGTAATGTTTCATTTTCTTCATTGTACATGAAAGTGTATGATAGTGAGCATATTTATAAATTATGAGCTGTCAACTACATAATACACTGGGATCTCCTTCTGATAAAGTATAAACCTAGTGTGTTTGTGTATGTGTGCCTGCGTATAGTGTATATACATGGATAACATTCAGTAAGTGTGGATACACATGTTCAGTACCTCAAGAAATCATAGCATTATTGCTAAATGTTAGCACCAGGATTCAAGCCCAGTATTATTTTTACACCCAAGCCAGTATTTTCACTGCATTGGTGCCAAAGACAGAAACTCTCATTGTCTTCCTGCTTTGATGAAGTTTAAGAAAAATGATTTATTCTCCTTTCCCTTTGTGTTTATTTAAAATTCTATATTTAATTGGATATATCATTTCAGACACTGTCATAGTTAAGGAAGTATAAGGAGACACTGTCTATCCATTAGGGAAAAAAAATATATATATATATAACAAAGGCGATCTTAATTTTATAAGGTTGTAAGATAGAGTTGAAAACACCTACTCATTTGTTAAAAGGTATATCATTATTGGTTTGATCAATTGTTACAAATTCAACATTTTAATAGGAATATTGTACCTTAATTGATGATATACACAAATTCTACATTTGAATTAGCTGTATTATAAACTCAAAGAGATTGATATTTCAAGATTTTATGTACAACAATTTTTATAACTAATGAGAATGCCTGCTCCATTACATAGTTTAACTAGTGAACTGACTCAAAAATTCTATTTTAAATAATTTCAGAGGAAGAGACTTACTCTAAAATCAGTAAAATTCTTTCTCCAAATCCAACCAGCTAGCCCATGCTTACTCTGTGCACATATTTCAGGTATCAAATTAATGGCTACTTCCTCTACTAAACCCTCCATGAATTCAACTCAGTATCCAGACTCCGTAGGACGGTGACTCCTGCTACACATGTCCATAACATGTTGTCTTATCCTATCAACTGTTTAATTACCATTATTATTTATAGTTTGTTTTTTAGTTTATTTTTAGTTTGGTAACTATGGGATTATATGTGCTTTGTTAACAATTTGGCTACAAATCAAAATTGAACCTACCACCATTTTGCTCCAGGCTATGTTCCATGGTAATCATATAGGAGAATACCAGATTCTAGCTGTACGTGTATATAAAGACTTAAGAGAATCGGATAAAATAGTAGACCTAAACATATTTATTTTATGTGAAGTTTTCACCATTATGTCAAAAAGCTTATCTTCTATCTTACCAAGTTGGTCTTTTATCAAGTTGGTAATCACATTATTATTATTATGGTTCTTTTTCTTCATGTTTGACTCTGATTTTTCTTCCATAGACCTTGGGCTATGAGAAGTTATTAGCAGGGGTCATTTATTAGTTTATTCATCTTGACTTATCTATCAAAGTATCTGGCAAGGAATAACTATATGTTACATTTAACATTTACATTCCCATGTGCCAGATGTTAGTCGGTCTATGTGTTTTACTAATTTCATTCTCTAGCCACTTAAGAGATGGGAAAATAAGGCATAGTGACCAAAGCCATTCAGAATTTTCATTCAGATGACTGGCTTTGAAATTTGGAGTCTCAGTTATTATGTCATGTTGTCTTAGCAAATTTGGTACTAAGTAAATGACTATTAAATAAATAGAAGAGAAGACAGTAAGAAAAAAGAGGAAAAAGACAGCAAGAAAGGAAGGGAAGAAAGAACGAAGATAGCAAGTCAGGCAGAAAGGAAGGTAGGGAAGAAAGAATAGTATTTAACTTACAATGAATTAAATTAAGAAGACAGAATAAATAATAATTATTCATAGGAATGACTAATAGCATTGTATATATATGATACATGTAAAATATTTACAAAAAGAGTGTTATTCAATTAAATGTAAATTATTTTATTTTTTAACAATTTATATTCAGTGTTTTTTACATAATGCTTCATTTTTTTTATTGCACCTCACCCGTAAATCCTATTGCTATAGGTGCACACGTATTATTGTGGCCATTTGGCAAATGAGAATATTCTTGAATAGATGAAATAAGTCTTCTGAAAACAGCTAAGTAGCCAAATCAAGAAGAGTAGGGTTAGACCTAATCGTTTTTACCCTTTCTTTACCACTTGATGCATCATTTGGAAAGTTAAGTAACTTCACACGTTCTGTTCTTCAACTTACAGGATGAATCTATTTTTTTCCCTAAGCTCTAGACCCAAGTATCAAATTTCCCTACTTCCCATGTTTATTCACCTGGATAGCATACAGCACAACTTCAAAAAAAAAAGAAAAAAGGAGACTATGTTCTTCCCTATGAACCTTCTCTTTCTATGTTGCCTACCATAGAAATTATTACTAAAATTCTCTAGCCAGAAATACAAAAAATATTCATAATTTCTTCTCTCCCATCCACTGCAATAGTTCATTGCTAAGTCTTACTGACCCTGCTTCCACTGTTCTCCCAGATCAGGCCACTGAAAACTACTGCTGTAACTCAAGTATAATCATCCCTGCTTACTTCTTGGACTTCATACCAACCTCCACTTCATTCACAATGATATGATTATATGTGTCCTTTCATTTTTGAACATGCTAAATTTATTCCTACATCAGAATTTTTACTTTCATCTTTCCGTATAGCATGAACTTCTTCTAAGTTATTATCAGTTAGGTCTACCCAAGCATTATCATGTCAGGTAAGCATTGCCAGAACACTTGTCTTAAAATATCACACTTCTTTTTCTTTCCACTTTTTAATTAAATCACATTATGTTAATTATTTTATGGGATATATCACTATTTGAAATAAACTTCTTGTGACGGTTAATTTTATGTGTCAACATGACTAGCCAGAGGGTGCCAGATTAAATACTATTTTTCAGAATGTCTGTGGTGGTATTTCCAGATGAGGTTAGCATTTGAATTTGCGGACTTAGTAGATTACCCTCCGCGATAGGAGTGGGCACCATCCAATCCACCGAAGGCCTGAACAAAAAAAAAAGAGGGAGAAAGGAGGAATTCACCTCCCTTTTCTACCTTATTGTTTGAGCTAGGGCATTATCTCATCTCCTGTCCTTGGATTGGGATTTATACTATCAGCTCCCCTGGTTCTCAAGCTTTTGGACTCAGAATGAATTGCCCATTGGCTTTCCTGGGTCTTCAGTTTGTAGATGATGGATCATTCAACCTCTCAGCCTCCATGACTATGTAAAGATGAGTGTCCTGAATTGGTTTTTGAGCTTTCCAATTGGCTCTCTAACCTGATTAGGTTTAAAGACACTCATGACTGTAGTTCCAGCAGTAAAGGGAGAACTGTAGTCAATGGCATGAACTGTTCACAGAGATATGCAAAGTATCTATCTACACATTTTACAGGATACTCCTCATCAAATACTTATAAGAAACAAAAAAACTAGGAGATTCAGCATATAATACTTGCAAATTTGGTGGGGAAAACTAATGAATATAGTGACATTGCTTAGTTGCTCCTAATGTCACTGGACAAAGTGGTGAAAGAAAAGGATGAGTTCTGAGATTTGAATTCTCAACTCAAGCACTACATAAATGACCTAAGAACTTCTATGGTCACCCAAGCTATGTAGCTGGGGATATTGAGCCCCTAAATTTAGATGAATCTTCTTTGTTAATGAAGAGGTTTCTCTACCCTGCAGTGGCAGCAGCATACCTCTTCCTAGATGTATTAGCTGCTTGCCCTCTTTCTAAGACGATTAGCCATACATTTGTAGTAGCCTCCTATACCTATAGACAATCCTAATTCTTCCCAGTACCCACTCCCACCATCTTTTTTTTTTTTTTTTTTTTTTTGCTTTTGGACCTTAACTATACTCATATCCCATCAAGCCCCTAAAAGTGAGGCATAAAGTGTTATCCATAAGGAGGTGTGCTAGACTCCAAAGAACAACTTGAATTTTCTAGTGTATACAGACAGATACCTGGGGGACATGCACGGGCATGCTTATTAAGGATTTGAGATAACAGTGAAGGAACATAAGGTCAAATCAGGCTGAATTCATTAACTTGGGCTCACTAAAATGAGATTAAGTATTTAATGTTGCAATTCTAACTCTCAGAGTTAGGAAGGACTCTACAAGTTTGTTTGGTTGGTTGACTGAAACATGGGCCAAGAGGTGGATCTCCATGAATGAACTGGGAATGCCAGACATGCCTTGGTTTAATGTATAGGAAGGGAATCAAAGGCTTAGGGGGATTGAAATGTCATAGTGGAAAGGGTCTAGAAGACATATCTTTTACTGATTCACTTTTACTGAGGGAAGCCCCGATATCCTTGGAGAGCTCTGTGGTAATACTTCTCTAAAACAGACCTCATACTAGGAACCATAGTTTCTGAATTGGGAAACCTAAATATAATGGGAGTAACTGAATCCTGGAGTGGCAAGGGCCTAGTGGCAACACCCAACTGCCACAGGCAAGGTGAACATGGTTACCACAATGTACAGCAGAGTCAAAGTATCAATCAGAATAATCCAACTTATGCAGATTGTGGCACTGGGAAGTTGGCCATGGTGTTCCTACAAGTGAGATAGGAAGTTTAATAAATCCTTACTTGACCTACATAACAAAACAAGTTCTAGTTCAAGTGAACAAAAGTCCAACTTGAATCATAAAAAGAGAGAGCCATGGGCTCTCGATCAATTCCTATACTGGAGATACTTTACAGTGCAATAACTCCTTGAATGAGGAAGCCAGGTCACCTTAAGCAAGGACACTATTGAAAATGTTTACTAAAAAAAAAATAAAAAATAAAAATTAAAAAAAAAAAGAAAATGTTTACTATTAATCTTCCCCCTACCCGTTCCCAAAAGGATGGATAGCTCTGATAACTTTATATCAGGGGAAAGGAAATAATCAAACTTTTCAGGGATGACTGGACACCAGATCTGCACTGACAATAATTTAGTAAGACTCAAAATATCACTATGAACCACCAGTCAGAGTAGAAGCTTATGGATGTCAGGTAATCTATGAAGCTGATCTACCGCTTGGGCTATAGAATCCAGTAGATCCAGTGATGCTTGAAGTGTCAGTGGCAGAGAGCAATGCTGTTTGGAGGCTTTGGGAGGTCCCTATAAGTGACTCACAGTGCAAGCCTTTAGGATTTTGTAGCAAGACCTTGCCATCATCCACAAAGGACTACTCTTTTGAGAAACAACTCTTGACTGGTAGTGGGCTTCAGTAGAGACTAATACTCAACCATGAGTCACCAAGTTACCATGTGACCTGAGGCACCCACTATGAACTATGCATCATCTGACCCACAAAGTCATAAAGTTGGACATACACAGAAACACTACATTATTAAATGGAAGTGGTATATATTTGAATGGGCCCAAGTAAGCCAAATTATACAAAGTACAAATTATATGGGGGAAGTGGCGCAAGTATCCATGGTTCCCAGTTCTGCTATATTACCTTCTCTTTCCTAGCCTCCACCTGTGACCTCATGGGGAGTTTCCTACCATAGGCTGACACAGGAAGAGAAGAATAGGGCCTGGTTTACAGATGGTTCAGTAGAATATGCAAGCACCACCCAAAAATAAGATAGCTACAGTAATACAGCCCGTTTCTGGGACATCCCTGAGGGATAGTACTAAGATGAAATTGTTCCCATGGGGAGGAAAAAAACAAAAACAAAAACTTTGAGAAATGCACTTGGCTGTATACTGCTCTTGGCAAGATAAATGGTCAGAGGTGATTATATACTGATTTGTGGACTATGGCTAACAATTTGACTAGATGATTGATCTTTGGAAGAATCATTATTGAAAAACTAGTGACAGAAAAAAATTAAGTCACAGTTATGTAGATGGGCTTCTGCAAATAGGCAAAAAACATGAAGATATTTGCGTCTCCTATGAATACTCATTAAAGGATGACATCAGTAGAAGGGGATTTTAATAATCAGGTAAGGTGATTGTAAATACTCTGGATTTGGATTAAACTATAGTTAGCCTCTTTCCCAGTCACCTCTGTCATTGCCCAATAAGCTCATGAACAAAGTGGCCATAGTGGTAGGGATGAAGGTATTTATGGGCTCAGCAACATGGACTTCCACTTACCAAGGTTGACCTGGCTATGGCCAGTGTCCAATCTGCCAGCAACAGAAACCAGCACTGAGTCCCACTCTCAATAAGCACTATTCTCTGTGGTGATCAGTCAGCTATGTCGTCACAGGCTGATTAAACTGGACAGCCTCCAGCATAGAACGGGTGACATTTTGTTTTTACTAGAATAACCATTTACTCTAGATACAGATTTGCCTTCTCTACATGTAATGCTTCTGCTAAAACTACCATCAGCGGCCATATAGAATGCTTTATCCACTGTCATGCATTCTACATATCATTGCCTCTGATTCAACCCACTTCACATCAAAAGAAGCATGACAATGCACCCATGTTCATGGAATTCACTGGTCTTAGCATGTTTCCCACTATCCTGAAGCAGTTGGCTTGACAGAATGGTGGGATGGCCTTTTGAGAACTGAGATACAATATCTAGGAGACAAAATCATGCAGGGCTGAGGCAAGGTTCTCTAGAAGGCTGTATATGCTATGAATCACCATCCGATACATGGTGCTATTTCTTCCAGAGCCATAATTTATGGGTCAGCAATTAAGGGGTGGAAAAGGGTGTGAAACCACTTGCGATTACCCCTAATAATGCACTAGCAAAGCTTTTGCTTCCTGTTTCCATTACCTTGTGTTCTGAGTCCAGAGGAAGAAGTGTTTCCACCAGGAGACTCAATAATGATTCCATTGAACTGGAAGTTAAAACCACCAACTGGGCCTTTAGGCTCCTCATGCCACTGAATCAGTAGGGTAAGAAGGAAGATACAGTATTGGCTGGGGTGATTGATCTTGACCATGAAGGAGAAATTGGACTACTACTCCACAACTGAAGTGAGGAACAGTGTGTCTGGCATACAAGAGACGCCTTAAATCATCACTTAGTATTACTCTGCCCTGTGATTAAGGTCAATGGAAAAACCACAACCCAATCCATTAACAGACCAGTTACTTCAGGAATAAAGTCTGGGTCAGCCCACTGAGGTGCTTACTGAAAGCAAAGGGAACATAGAATGAATAATGAAAGAAGGTAGTTATAAATACCAACTGTGGTCATCTGACCGGTTACAGAAAACAAGTAATCGTCACAAGTATTTCCTCTCTATTTTGCTATATGTTCAGGTATCTATCTATCATCTATCTATCATCTATCTATCTATCTATCTATCTATCTATCTATCTATCTATCATCTATCATCAATCTGTCTACTACCTATCTATCATGATATTTTTGCTTTCTTTATTCTCTTATCCCTTTATCAAATAAGATAAAATGTATTGATTTTATTTCATAGTAGGTAAAAGGTTATCAAAGAGAAGAGCAAACACCACTCAATGATTGTTAATTTCTCTTCTGGGTAAGGAATTAATGTATTTTCAGTTGAACTCAGGATAGTTTGTCTTAGGTGGAATTACGACTTTGTTACTATCTTTATTAGAGTTTTAGTACGGTTTAAAATGCATATGGGTGCCAAGTTGAAAAAGGGCAAACTGGACATGATTAATTTTACGTGCCAATTTGACTGGCTATGGGATGCTCAGATTAAATATTATTTGGGGGGGGTAGATTCCTGTAGCTATTTTGACACAACATTTAATTTTACTTTTGATAGCATTTGTATCCTGAATAAATACTAAAAAAACTTTTCTTCTAAACATAATTAATGCTTATTCTAAACATAATTTATAATTTAGTACTCTTGTCATTTCAGGGAAAAATGGAAGGAATTGGAATAATAGTGGAATTTTAAAAATAATTTTTCTGACTTTCATTTAGAAAGTTAAACTGGTAAACACCTGGGCATTGTGTTGCCTAAAAAGTGAGAACCAGATAAATGAATAAATGATATCAAAAATTAGATCATACATGTCCTCTGGGTTTCCTATAAGGAAATTGTATATGTTGTCATGTTATAAGCAAAAAAAATCTATAATTAAAGTCAATTTTCTTATGTTTCTACAGGAGAATATTCAAGAATTAAAAGTAGTATTCTTAAAAAAAAAAAAGTAGTATTCTTTGGTAACAAAAAAGAAATGATATTTCCTAAATCCCAGTGTTATTTATTGCCCTAAGTAGCTTAATAATAAACCAACACAATTTCTTTTATTTTGCCATGCTCATGTTGTTTTTCAAGTAGGATTTCCTGCTTTGAAAATAATTCAATTCCTACAGAGACTATTTGCAATATTGCAATTTTCTATTTTTGAGATAGATTTTTTTTTTCAGATAATGCATGGTGGCAAAAAGAAAACCATGAAGGTCTCATGGTTCTGGAAGAGGATTGCCAAAATATTTAAATTACTGGGTCAGTCTTTTTTTAATTAAAAAAAAATTGATACATATATTATCTGTCAGTTACCATGTCAATCCTTGGAATATTTTGACTTTCTCATAGCTAAACAGAATCTTATTTTCACATGGCCAGGCACCAAGAGATTTAAAGAGGTAACCCCATTTATCTATAACTTGTTGCCAGGCCCACAATTAACCAATAAGAGTTCATCAGTGGCTGATACCACATTAGTTATTATAAAAAAATGAAAGAGATAATTCTTCCACTAAGTATTCTGATGTTAATGCAGGGATTATAAAAAATCATAGTATATATAAGCATTATCCATACTAAGATTTTTTGAAATAAGGAAAGTGTACTTTTCAAATAAAAATTATAATAGAGAAATGTATAGTAAAAATGTATAAGAATACTAGTTTTTGGAATACTTAGATTTTGAGGGGAAACATTAGCACTAAAATATTTTATATGGTTTGGTAAGTTTTGTAATATGGCTATGTATTATCTCCTTATATTAACTCTACAATGACCACAACACAATATTTTATCTTATTCAACTTATTTTCAAAAAGTAAAAGTGTAGAAGAAATAGTGCAGGCTCAAAGACAGGGAGAATTGCATTTGAATCCCTGCTCTGTATTAGCCAAATGCTGGTCAACAGTACACTGGGTTAAGCACATCGTGGTACATTCATTCAGTGTAATTCCAGATAGTAATAAAAATGAGCAAAATACAGCCTTGGGCAATAAGTGTTTACAATACCTTAGAATGTTGAGCACAAAATAATTAGATTATTTCACTTATACATGGTTAAAACAGGTAAAATTCAACTCAATTTTAGAAGTTACAATCATAGTTAACTTTTAAACTTGATAGTGACTGGACAGAGGGTGACCCAAGAGGGCTTAAGGGGCTTTGGAGATAGTCTAGTGATGATCAAACTGTAAAGTTGAAATTCATTTATTTGCTTATATAAAATATATGATAATATAGTATTCATTTAAAAATATATTATGAATATTGTTTGTAATTAGAAATTTGTTGTAAATATATTGTAGAACATTCTGAAATTTAAACTCAGAATGCCTGTATTAATATAATGACCATGAATAATAACTCTTGCCAACTGTCTTTATCTTGATTTTTTTTAAACTAAAAAAGAAAATAGTATCATATAAAGCAAATACAGGGATCCCTGGGTGGCGTAGCGGTTTGGCGCCTGCCTTTGGCCCGGGGCGCGCCCTGGAGACCCGGGATCGAATCCCACGTCGGGCTCCCGGTGCATGGAGCCTGCTTCTCCCTCTGCCTGTGTCTCTGCCTCTCTCTCTCTCTCTCTCTGTGTGACTATCATAAATAAATAAAAATTAAAAAAAAATAAAGCAAATACAAATGCTCTACATAATGACTGATAGTAATGGGTAAGTGATAAAAGAACCACGGTGCCATGACAAGGCTTAGACACAGCTGAAGAGGTTAAAAACCAAACTTTCAGATTCACTATTTATTTTCCAAGAGTATCTTCTCATTTTTTCAAATATTTAGATTCAACTCATTTTGGTAAGAAAGAGTGCTTTTTTGATAAAGGATGGTTATATGATTAAAGATGATTCAATAAGAAAGCCATCTTTAATTTTGTCTTAAAATAGAGATGGCTTATAACTCATGCACTCTGCCTCTGACAGGGTCATAAAACTCTTATCTGAATTTCCTGTTCTGTAGAACCAATGACAAAATCACTATGATGTTTGCACACATCATATAGGAATAAATAATGAGCTTTTAAATATAATTTCCATCCATGTTCCAGCAGACAGACATCTTTACCCAAAAGACAATGAACTAGATTTAAAAAACACTGGGTTCTAATTTCCTTCAGCTTGAATGACTTTAGGACATTCATTTTTTTTTAACATTTAATATGGAGGATAAATTGCCTAAACTTGGGCTTGATTTACACAATCTTCCTCTAGGATAGTAATTTGCATTGTAGTATTTTAAATTAAACAGGCTCAGTTATCCAGGAAGCTATTAAAATACAAGACTTTTTCTCTTCCATCTATTTAGTTTACATAAAGGGGTTTAATTCTGTAGAGAAATTAAATTGAAAAGAAAAAAATAAATAAAAGGAGGGAAATAAAAAAAATTGACCTTTGATTGACAGAAGCCTCTAACATTCTACAAGAAGTGTCCAATAATTATATACATTTAAACTACTAGTTAGGAATAGATGTGTTCTCTTTTAGCAAAGCCTTCTTAGAATGCCATTCCTTTAGCAGTAATCAAAACCGACAGCCTGGTCCACCTTTTATGATAATGTGGCATGCAGCCTTGTTAATGTGACCCATTGAAATAAATGAAAAATGTGCTTGTGCCCCAGTATAATTGTTGGCAGCAGCATTTTAGCAGCCTTTAATTTGCACTTCACTGTAATATCTCCTCTCAAGTCTGATGTAAACGTTAACCAGAGCTGGCACTATTAATAGCATGCTAGGATCTGGGGTAGGAGCAAAAGAGTGTACTTGGAATGAACCAGAATATGACCTTAATTGTTAATGAAATGCAGTAGTTGTATGAAAAGGCAAGAGCACAAAATGACTACAATAATTGTTTCAGTAGGAACCTGCATAATGCAGAAGGCTGCAATTATAAAATATACCACCCCAAAAAGCACTCCTTAGATTCATATTTCAATGTTATATGTGAGCTTTGATTGCCCCTTAAATTGCCAGTAGATAATATAAGAGAAAATAATATGTCTTAATATATAATTAATAATATTTAAAAGCATTAACTCATAGACTTGAAGCTAATAGGTGGCATAAAAATAAGAATAATAAAACTGCTATACACAGAAAACAAGAAATATTTTCTTTTATTCCTACATTATTCTGTGGCTACATGAAGATTTCAATATCATTTAGTATTTTGTTTCTTCCTATGGACACCATATAAATAATCATTCATTCAACTTAATATACTTCTGACCAGTTTCTGCAAATTCGGTGCAGTAGTGGCAAGCTATAAAGATGAAAAGGAGCATGCTATTGTCAGATTTTAGTTTTTGATGTGAAATTTTTTTTTAATTTTTTTTTATTTATTATTTATGATAGTCACAGAGAGAGAGAGAGGCAGAGACACAGGCAGAGGGAGAAGCAGGCTCCATGCACCGGGAGCCTGATGTGGGATTCGATCCCGGGTCTCCAGGATCGCGCCCCGGGCCAAAGGCAGGCGCCAAACCGCTGCGCCACCCAGGGATCCCTTGATGTGCAATTTTAAGCAAATTTTCTTAGTATTGTTTTGTTTTAAGAAATAGAACCTGTTACACCTTTTGAAAAATTTTCTATATCTTTACTAGTACAGAATATAAACATAAGTGGTACTTCTGATCTGTTTCTTGATGCTTCATTCCTACTTGTAGGTTAATTTGCTTTTTATAAGTTCAACACACCAAACTTAGGATTTTATCAACGCTATTTCAAAATATCAACACTATTTCAAAATAATAAGATCGTGTCTTCCAGTATATCTCAAACCTTTTTTTTTTCTCCATTTTCTAATGCATTTGGATGCCCACAAGATTATAAATTTGTCAAAGCACCCTAAGGCGGTGATGCATTAATGCTAAGGATCACAGAGAAGTTAAATAAGAAGTATAGTCCTGCATAATAATGATTATCATGCTAAGAAGAAAAAAATGATGGAGGAACATATGAGAAACAACTGACGTAGACTACAGCTAACCCACCTGAAGTACACAATTCAGCGTCTTTTAATATATATTCACAGGGTTCTACAATCTAGAACATTTTCATCACCCTGAAAAGAAACCTCAAACCCATCAGCAGTCAATCTCCATTTTTTCTTTACTTTTCCCTAGTCAACTGCTAATTCCTGTCTTCATAGATTTTCCAATTCTGGAGATTCTATATAAATGCAATCAGACAACATATGGCCTTTTTATGTCTGGCTTTTTTTTTTTTCATGTCATACACTGTTTTCAAGGTTTATCCATCCATCCTGCAGCATTTATCAGTACTTCATTCCCTTTTTATTACAGAATAACATTCCATTGCATTACACCAAATTTGCTTATCTGTTTGTCAGTTGATGAGCATCTGGATTGCTTCAAATATTTTGCTATTATGAATAACGCTGCTATGAACATTTGTGTATGAGTTTTGTCTGGATATACGTGTTTTTATTTCTCTTGGATATATAACTAGGAGTTGTATTGCTGAGCCATATGGTAACTCCATGTAAAATAATCAGATTTTGAAGAATGCTGTGTAGCCCAATAAAAGCCCAGGACACTGGATTATTGTTGTTCCCAGGAAGGAAGAACACGTCTGTTCCACTGCCTTTTTACCTGGCTGTAGTGGTAAAGGAAGTGTGCATGACAGTGAAAACTAGGACACAATGATGCCTAGGATTTGGAGGTTCAGAGTTAGGGGAACTCTCAGGCCAGATATTCAGTGCCACTCACGTGCTGAGCCTCTGTCCTCTGTATCATCAAGCCATTAAAAATTTTTGTCCCCAGGCTTATATTAGGTTATATACTGAAAGATCTGACTTGAATTTGTGGAATAAGCTTCCCACACGCTTCTAGAGGACGGGTGAAATATTTCATGGGTTTGTGACTTCAGTATGCCGCGGTGAGTACTTTGCACTTAGGTTGATGTTCACTAAGTATATAGACTCTAAATACCTACGTGATGCACTGTGTTCAAGGGGTAATAGCCAGACACGCACTACCTGGCACACATCAAATATTGATAGACAACATGCTTCAGCCCTCCGTGGGGGTATCTCTGCAAGGCAGCAGACTGAAGTGAGACATAAACTTCAATATCACCAGTTGAGGGCAAAGCAAAAAATACGATTTATCCTGAGGAACATGCTACCCATAGAAATCCTGATGATTTTCCAGAAGTACAAGTACTGAATCTTCTCAGCATTATTTCCACTCCAGATTATCAACACTTGATTCTCCTCCCTTAATTCGATCTCAGATGTCCTTCTCAGGATATATAAATTCTTCAAGTGAAGTTGGATTAGTAGTGAAAACAGAAAATCAGAGTTAAAATGAAATACTGTGACCCAAATTCCATTTAAATCATACTTCAAAACATTCCAATTATGTCTTCAATTAAGAAAATCTGTAGCATAATATTAACTAAAAGGAAACAGCCCTACACATATGCTTTTTTTTTAAGATTTTTATTTATTTATTCATGAGAAGCACAGAGAGAGAGAGAGGCAGAACAACAGGCAGAGGGAGAAGCAGGCTCCATGCAGGGAGCCCGACGTGGGACTCGATCCTGGGTCTCCAGGATCACACCCTGGGCTGAAGGTGGTGCTAAACTGCTGGGCCACTGGGGGTGCCCCGCATATGAATTTTAATTCAACTTTGCTGAGTTTTGATAGGAAAAATCCCAATTTGACAAAACTTGAAAGGTTTATTTTATATTTTAGTTAAATTATACAGGAAGAAATTTAGATACCTCAAATCCATTTCAAGTGAAGATCAAATATCTGAGTGCTTAATGATATCAAATTGGAAGCTTATAGACTTTTTTTCCCAGAATGGATGGAGAATCTTGTTTTTCACCACCTTCTCTATATGGTGTTATATATTATTAGAACTTTTGAATAGTACAGTATTCTGAATTTTATTCACCAAAATATCACCTCACAGAATAGCTTTGCAAGTGCCTATCGGACTTCAAATATTTCCTGTGACCATTTCAGTAGTGAATTTGTTCCCCTGAGACGGGGAGCTTGACTCTATTGAGGACCAGGAAGTAGAGATAAAGAGGAAGAACCTTCCTGATAATCCCTTCCACACAGAGGAACCCATTCGCATAACACCCACTATGCCTGGTTTCTTTCTTTCTCTTGCATTTATCCTTAAGGAAGGCAGAGTTGATGTGAGAATTGAATTTGGGAAGGAAAAACTGAGCTTTTACTATTTCCTTCTTTTTTGTGTTTGTTTTTTGTATTTTGTTTACTGTTTATCATTTATTATTATTACTATTATTATTATTATTCTCTACTCTTCATGGTTTTGATTTTACAAGTTGGAATCACAGCTACATGGTTTTACTTCACATGTTACTTCACATGTTTGCTTTGGTAGAGGTTTAGATTACGTTATGTAAGTGAATTTTAGGTTGTCAACTGCCTTAAATCAAGCATTTGCGAGTATTTTTATACTTTGGCTAGTCATGGCAGCTTATGAAGGATTTGTCCATGGCTATTTATAAAAGAGATATAAAAACATCCCTGCAAACACCAGGTCTTAAGCAAAGGTGCACTGACCTTGACAAGGTACTGGGCATCTTGGAATGAAGTAAAATAGAAGCCACATGGATCTCTGAAAGCAAAATGCACTCTATTGAGGCAGAAAATTCCAGCGCACACTCAAAAGCCTTAATCATAGAAAACAAACTGAGGGTTGCTGGAGGGGGATGGGAGAAATGAGGCAACAGGGTGACGGACACTAAGGAAGGCACGCAATGGAAAGAGCACGGGGTGTTATGTAAGACTGATGAATCACTGACCTCTGCCTCTGAAACCAATAATACATTATATGTTAATTAATTGAATTTAAGTAAAATTTTTGAAAAGAAAAAAAAAACAATACCTCCTTGACTTCAGTAAAGGGGCAATCCTGGTGAATCCTGGCTGTGAAGACAGTGGTGTCTCAGCAGATGCCACCAGGGGGCTGCAGAGGCCTGAGTCATCAGATTGAACTCAAGGCAAAGTTTAGTTCTATGGAAAAGGGAATCTTGCCATATACCTACCATCTAGACTTTGAAGAGCAGAACGAGTTATTTGTCATCCGCATTGTGCTTTTTTCAGCCTTGTCTACAGGGAATGGCTTTTAGACGGCAAGGCAGCTGGATTCCAAGCGTGTTGCCTAATACTGAAGAGGTTGTGATTTTAAGTGATTACTGTCAGACTTAGGTTTGATGCATTCAAGGCTAAAGAGGAAAAGGTGGAAGAACCAAGCTTGAATTCATGAAGCTGATCCACATGGCTGAGATTTGAAAAGTAATAAAATAATTTAGGGAATGAGGTTACATTGAATTGGCTACCCAGGAATTTTCTGTGCCTTGGGAGACCAAGTACGATCAGTTTGTAGAATTGAGATCCTAGATGAAAGCACAGCAAACAGGAAGCATGTGACAGGAAGGCAGGTGGGATGACGATAGATTCAACCCATGTTATGGTTAGGTGACAATATTTCCTGAGCAGGATTATCCAAGCCAAGAGGTGAACGTGCACAAGACTTGCCCGAACACTGGATGCATTTGGCAGACTCAAAACATACAGAATCTAAAATCTTAAAATAATAATAATAATAATCTGGACAGAAGCATAACGTTGATAAAGGAGCAAGGTATTTAGAGCCAGAAAACAGCTACTTTTTTACGTGGTATTAAAAGAAAAAAACCAATTTTATAAACAGGTTAGCAATGGCTTTTCTAAAAAAGGAGAATAGAAAGAGCAGAAAAATAAAGCAATAGAAGTTATCTTCCATCATCGAATACAAATTATCAGCTAGAAACAATGCACAAGATCTGAATCCTCAAAATAAGAGGGATGAGAGAGACTTGAAGAACCCTTGAAGAACCCACGGCAGATCTACTGTCTTCACTATGTTCTTAGCGCAAACTGACGCATTAACAGTAGGTTACAGTTGGGAATCTTCTGAGAGTGATGCTAGAACACAAATAAGAAAAAAAAAAAAAAAAAGAACACAAATAAGAGTAAAACCTTCCTCCGGGGGGTAGTTTCATGGGTCTGAACAGTTTTACAGTAACAAGGCAGCGTAATAGGCCTCCCGTGGCCAGGTTCCGTAGACGTTAGTCCACAAGAAAAGCTGGAGGCTGGGTCACTGAGAGGATTCCACATTCTTCACAGCATGGGTGGGCTGGAAACACAGAGCTCAAAGGAAACGGGAGCTACCAGATTCCAGTACCTTTATCCTCAGTCCAGATAAGCCTACTTGATTCGGCCTTTGACTCAATGAGTCCAACCACAACCTAGCGGTTTCCTGCTCATGGGGCATGTTGCCACTGGCCTCAGGAGAGCCACGCTTGATGCCCTTTCTCTGATGTTCATGCATATGCATCCACCACGTGTCATGCCACGCCACACACCACCCACGCACACACACCTAGACGGCCTGGAAGGGCCGGGCAGTTAGTGTCTCAGCAATGAGTTTTGAATAATGGAGTTCAATGGATAAGTTCCAATAAATTCTTCTCCCTTCTAGCCCATGGATGGATGACTTGCGGGTGGAGGACCCTCATGCCCCTTTCCCTAAAGATGTCCTGCGAGGCCAAATAACTAACCTGTTATCAAGTGTGACGCCCAGCTTGTTGAGCGCTGAGTCCGTGGCTGTCCAACATTCATCCTCTTTCTCTCTACCTCAGTCTTCACTCCTCAGTTCCCAGGGATGTCCTCACCACTAAATGTTAGCACATCAGCCTGTCCAAAGGCTCTGATTTTAAGGGAAATTCAGCTGACAGAAAAGTTAAAACATGTTTCATATGCTGGATGAGAAAGAAAACTGTGTAAATCAATACTTGATAAAACCAATTTACTGTCTATTTCCAAACTTCAAGAGAAGGTGATCATGTCTCACCAGCCCTTATCCGAGAATGGCGAGAGTGTTTGTTAAGAGTTTACTTTTCTCCCAGATATGGTAAACACGGTGCCATACTTAACCTCTTGATTAGAGTCTTCTTCTAGTTGAAATTATTTTCGAGGTTCCTACGTATGAACAACTGGCACAGGTGAACTGGCGTCCTAAAGTAGCTGAAACAAGCCTTATTTTGTGTTCTAGCTCCATTTCTTCAGATAGCTTTGCATTTCTGTTTTGGTCTCTGCCAAATCTAAATCCTAGGCTCTGCAAATATAATTCTGAGTGGACTAACTTTGTCCGCATTCTGGAAAATAAGCTTCTTTACAAAATTTATTGGCTAGTTATGTACACTATGATAATCTTCGGATGCTCTAAAGGAGAGGCACATCAGATCTGGCATTGATCTAATTGAGATTCTGAGTTTGTGGGAGAACCACATCAACCCTGTGGAAAACAGATGCCCGGACTGTGCTGAAAGCAGCCTCATTACAAACAGGCTCCAACATCCCCGAGGGCTCACGCTGAGCAGGATGAAAAATAGGGAACATTCTATTTTCTTTGGATTTTAAAGGGCTCGATAATTGATTTTTTTTTGAGTTTTAATTCTTTTGGACTTTAGTGTCTTTGGATTTTAACTTACATGGGAATTTAGTTTTCCAATTAAATCTCTTTAATGGCTTCCCCAGGCTTCAAATAAGAATGAGATTTATAATTGTATTTGAGTAGCTCCATGGTCTTGGCATTCTTTGGAGTATCTTCATAATGTTACATAATCTTAATATAGAATTCTGGATGAAACCTAGCTCACAACATGGCTGGGCATAGTTTGGGAAGTGTAAGAGAACTGGAATGAATTTTCAGTTCAGAAGGAATAGTCTTAGACTTAAAGCTTTTTTTTTTTCTGACTCATTTCAGCATCTTCTGGGGACAAAATCTACACTAACCATCAATATATCAGTAGCCCTGGTTGATAGTGGGTTTGTGATTTCATGAGGTCCCGTAGCTGTCCCGATAGATTTCAAGGAGGATGCTCACACTGCATATTGAACACAGGTTAAAAATGTAGTTAAATGGTTTAAAAGTAAAGCTAAAAATAGCCGAGTGTAGAGATTTTCTCCCCTCCTATTCTCTAGTAAATTTCCCTTCGTTTCAGTCTTTGCGGGCGCCTGTGTAGTCACCCCGTGTAGGATTCTCCTGCTGTGACTGAGATCATAGGGCCTGTGGTGTGCAGACCACACGCCAGATGGGCTGTGTGCTGTTCTCCTGTAGGTTATCTGCCAGCGTGTTCTTTCCAGAATGACCAGACAATAGTCAAACTCTTTGCAGCATCTCTACCTGACCTTGGTTTGGTTTGGTTTGGTTTTCAGATAAATTCACCGAAGACTCAGAGCCTGAAAGTACAGTGAAAGCATTTCTCTCGGATGAAGTGGCTCCTAACCTTTCTGAATTCTATTACATCACCCTAAAATAATTATAGACGATACCTGTTACTGAGAGATGACCGTGTAAACAGGAACTTGTGTCAGATAATGCAATGAAGGCACTGTTGACCAACTGTATAGTTCCCGCTGCTCTTCTGAAGAGCATTTTAAGGCAGGCTCATCCTAGAACCCCAATGCCATCAGACACATGATTTGTGTGCTTTTTAATTAATTTATTTATTTTCATACTTCCAGGAGATCACTTACTGAGTCGGTCTAACAAAATCAACAGAGAAGGGGGTCAGCAAGAACTGTAAAGGATTTTAGAGAATGAGAGAACAGGGGCTAGCACTTTTCCTGAACACAGAAATGTTTAGTGACTAGTTCATCAAACTGTCAAATTTTTCAAACTGTAGCTTTATCCATGTAAACCACTGTTCCTTTCAATGTAGTCCCCTTTCCCAAGCTTCCCCTAATGCAGCTTTTCCTACTCACTATACCCTTTCTAAGTGGTATTTTCCGGTTCATTGCACCTTTGAAGCAACACTGACTGGGCGTGGGCAGGGGCTTCCTGTCTGAGCTCCTTGCTGTAGACCCTCTGGGCCTCCTTGGGTTGTTTCTTGCAAGGCAAGCAGTTCTTGGGGTTCTGTCCAAGTCTGGACTTTGCTCTCTTCCAGGCCTTACTCAGGGTGACTGGACCCCAGAATTCCCTGACAGTGACCCTGAGCCTGCTTCCTGGATCTGAAAGGGCACTTCTCAGGCCATATTTTTGTTTTTAAAAATTTTCCAAGAGGTGGAGGAATTAAAAAAAAAGGGCATGCAAATATGTATAAGGGAAGAAGAGCACTAATCAAGATGTGGGGTTAGGTGGCTGGAATGTTTTATTTGTACCCTTGGTGCACAAATTTTAGAGTGGGGCCCATTTGAAACATGTAGTAAGCAAGTGCAAATTGGTACAGGTTGAGCCAAATTTTGTAGGTTTTCATGGTTAGAATATTGTTTTCCATTAATTTCCAAGAATCCCACTGACACTTAACACTGTACTAATTGGTGACCGTAATTTGATAATCATTTCATTTCTGGATAATTGTTTTCTTGTTTTGCGGCATACAGGGTAAAGTTAATTCTTCAATAACTGTAAGATGGCCCTTGCTGATATATTTCAGTACATAATGGAAAACATAAATGCAATCTAGATTATTCCTCATTTCACTATTGATTACCATATTTTTTGTTACCCATCTGCCTAATACTCCCCTTTTGTGTCTGATACTTTTATATTTCTTTAAATAAAAAATTAAAAAAAAATACATAGATCAATGCCATCTGCTAACTCAGTGTTCCTTCTTAAGTTCTAGAAAACTTGAGAAAACATTCTAAATAAGCTCAGACCCAGTTCCTGTTCTCCAGGGGCTCCAGTGTTAATACTTCATATTGAGGGAGTTACATATTTCCCCCCCCTTTTTTTTTTCATTTCAGTGTAGATAGAGCTGTCTTTTTCATTATATCTATCAATTCCATACTGAATAATCTCTCTAATAATGAAACATGAAAATAAGTAAATAATATGTTAAAAGCCTAACTTGTTCATGTGTTATTTTTTTTTGCATTGCTGCAGTAATGAATCCACTGAAATGTAAAAACCTCTATCATAATCAAACACTAGATACTTTCCTATTATTGGCTCTGTAGCCCTTTACTGTCATCACAAATTATTTTTGGCCTGCAAATTTGACTTTGTGAGTCAGCCACAAAGCAAGCTTTTTCTCTCTGCATCTGAAATTTAGAATTTTTAAATGATCAGACACATATTTTCCTTCAACAGGGGACAATTAAATTTTGGTAATACACATCATCCCAAAATCTTATAAAATAAAAAGTTTCCACTGATCACAATTTATACATTACTCATTAAAAATTTAGCTAAACATATGACATAGCTACCAATTCATTTTTTTAGAAGCAAGATGAAAATGTGTGCTAACACATTTGCAAACCTCAACTCTTGAAATTAAATGAAAATTTTATGTATGGCAATAAATATAAAAAGCTAATAATAAACTATGCCATGTCGTTTGTCTAGATTATACACTGGAAAAGATAACCAAGAAGGTAATGTATCTGCTACTGTTTGACAAAGAACACTGGTGAAACTAATTAATTTTTAGTAAAAATAATGTATCACATTTCTAATAGAAAATATTCTAAATAATTCATCATGGATTCCATGAAATGTTCTCATATAAAAGTATACTGACATTTTGTAACTGAATAGGACTTCTAGTTCATTCATCATTTATTCACAAATACTTTCTGAATAACACCTCCAGTGTTTCAACAGAGATACAAAAACTATCCAAGTCCTGATTTTAACCATAAAGAAACTGGTTGTGTTTGTGTGTGAATGTGTGTGTGATAATACATAGTAGCTTCTCCAAAGGTAGAAAGTGATTTAATTTTATACCTATACATATAAAGGTTATATGTATAGGAATACACAAATTTATTTTTTTTAATTTTTAAAAAAAATTTATTTATTTATTCATGAGAGACACAGAGAGAGAGAGAGAGGCAGATATAGGCCGAAGGAGAACCAGGCTCCATGCAGGGAGCCCGACGTGGGATTCAATCCCAGGTCTCCAGGATCACGCCCTGGGCCGAAGGCAGCGCTAAACTGCTGAGCCACCCCCGGCTGCCCCACAAATTTACTTTAAATGTATTTCATTTTATACCAGTTTATTGAAATTATTGTGAATTATATATATATGTATATATATATATATACTACATATAATATGAAATCTATATTTGTACATGTACAGATATCTATCTATATTCATAAACTGCTATCTGATTTAGATTTAATTAACATTAATTGAATACCTGTGAGATTCCAGGTAATGCGCTAAGTATTTTTCATGTATTATTAACATTCATTATTTTATTTGCCCCTCAAAGAGAAACTTATTTTAAAAAAATCCCCAAATTACAAATCAGAAAATTTACAGAGAAAATGAAAAAATATATGATTTATACTTTTTTTCAATTTCAATAAATAATACTGAGCATTCATCTCCTGATTTAACAAGAATCATGGAACAGAAATCCTATGGATAAACTCACTAATGATTAAGTTGCTGGAAAAAATCTGTTTCATCAAAATTAAATCCAATATTTAGAAAAATAGATGATTAAGTTTACTGCTGTGAATGATAGGAATGTTCAAAGGACTCATTTTCCTTATTACAGATATTTTCTACTCCTATCCTGTATAATTCATAATATAGGTAATGAACAATTCCCCAAATCTTTTCATATATGAAATCACTCAAGAATGTATAATAGGGGATCCCTGGGTGGCGCAGCGGTTTGGCGCCTGCCTTTGGCCCAGGGCGCGATCCTGGAGACCCGGGATCAAATCCCACATCAGGCTCCCGGTGCATGGAGCCTGCTTCTCCCTCCGCCTGTGTCTCTGCCTCTCTCTCTCTCTGTGACTATCTATCATAAATAAATAAAAAATTAAAAAAAAAATTAAAAAAAAAAAAGAATGTATAATAGTAGTTAACAGTTATAAGGCATTAACTATGTGCTGAAACTGTTCCAAACCTTCTATGTGTAATCATAGTTAACCCTCACGCCCACCCAATTAGATGAATGCTCTCAATTGTCCTCCCTTAAGGAAGAGAAAAATAAGGCTCAACCTAATTAGCAAATATGCCTACAGTTAAATGGCTAGAGAATGGCAAAGTCGGGTTTCCAGCTAGCTAGTGTGACCTCATCACTCGGCGTTATGATTTGACTCATTTTAACAGGGCAGGAGAGAAGAGAATGAAGTTACTTCCCATTCAACAACAACAATAAAAATAACAACAACAATAACAAACACACAAAGAACAAAAAAAAGTTTCAATTAAAAACTATGCTTTTTCAGCACATGTTCATCACGTGCCTTTTGTGGACTGAACCAAGTGATAACTGCCTTATCAGGCCCCTCCTAGGAAGTGATGTAGTATTTTAATTTCATTTATTTTATGATTTGTATTAAAGTAAATAAAATTAATCTTTCATTAATTTGTTGATTTGTTGTTGATTTGCTTAAATCATAGGACAATTAAGTTCTTTATTTGGGGCAAAGGTTTAAGTTTGTCTCCCATTTAATTTGTTCAACCTGTGCACTTCTTTTATTGGCTATGAAATATGAGTGTTTTATTTGGACTCCAACACTTAAATAATTAATCTATTTATTCAGTTTTTAAGGGGACAGGACTTTCCATCTTGCAACAATGTAGTTTATATTGGTTACTATGCATTTGCAAACAATGACCTTATTCCCATATACAGATTTTTCCAAAAATAGAAAATTTCACTGTATTATATTACGCATGCAACAAGATGCTTAGAGATAACTGTGAGAATGACAATCCCAAGGAAAAGCAGTCAGTTTATTTTAAATTAAGCATTTATTGGCTGTATAATATTCAGTGAGTTACTTATCCTTCAAGATTCATGTTCCAGACACATAAAATGATGCCTACTTCTCAGAGCTTTCTTACAGATACAATGAGCTGAAGAAATAAAACACCTAGATGTGTGACACATAGTAAAGGAGTGATATATATCAGCTCTCCTTTCAAGCCTATACACAAACACAACAGCAACAAAATACCATAAAATAAATCACATCTGTGATCACCTAAGTATTATGATTGTATTAATTATTTCACATAATACAATATGCATCATATGATATACCGTTTAAATCATATGATTTATAATGCTGGATGTTATTAACATTTCATATTAACATTATATATTGTTTATATATTATATATTTATATGATTATATATGTGTGTATATATACATATATATGCATATAGCATCCTCTATATCAAGATTTTTCAAGGAGAAACTTAAAACACTATTTATTAAAAATTATACTGGGGTAAATAAGATTCTATTATGCCTGTAAGAGGATAGAAATATACATAATAAAGCAGAAAAATTATCACATAGAAACCAAGACAAGTAACGGGATCTCTGTAGGTAAACCATAAGCCCGACAGCTGTGTGCTCTAAGTCAGCCTACGAAAGCATTCCTGCTTCATTTCCCTGAGAAAACAAAATGTTGATGAAGACCAAACAGGAAAAAAAAAAAAAAAAAAGACCAAACAGGGCCAAAAACCGTCGTGGAGTTCTTTCTCTTAGGATTCATGGGAATTACATCATGAAAATTACCACTTAGTCCCCATGATTTTGAATTCGTAGGAAGAGATTTGGGGGCAAGATTGAAAAACAAATATTTGCTGAATCAGAAATCATTTCCTTCTAAGGTCTGAGGGTCTGCAGGGGGACCTTAGAGGTAGCAGCAGCTAAACTCCTCAGAGAGGGACTTTGTCCTTCATTAAGTTGATTCTAATCTATCAGTTTCAATTTCCCTTCCTGCCTCCATCCCCTATAGCACTGGTGCCTTATTCTAAATTTTAGGTGCTGAGGCAGAGAAAGAAGAGGAGCAGAGAAGAAAAGTCATCGGTGCTTTTCATGAGATTTTAGCTGTTCTTTGAAAACAAGCAACCATTCTGTGGTATGGGCAGATTTCCTAAGAACCACAATGTAAGATCCGGGAAGGCAAATCCTTTCTCCTGTTCTGCCCACTCCTGTATCTCCAACGCCCAGAACTGTGTTTGGCACACAGTTGATGCTCAACACCAAAGTTTGAATGGTTTGAATAAGCGACTGTATGAAGGATAATTACATCTGACTTAAGAAGTCCCTCCTGTTACGCTTGAAGCTAGATGGGACCACCTGGTTTTCACATGTGCCTGAACAATGCATGTTTGAGCTTAACGACCTATACCTCCTGATCGTCACTGCCTGCCTCAGCCTTGCAGATCGGTTTGCATCCTTGGTTACTTATTTCGTCCACACCAGGTTCCTAATCTGTGTAGTGATCAAGGCTCATTATTACAGACAAAAGCCTCGGCCCTATTTAAGCAAAAGAGATATATTAAAAGATATAGAAAATAGCTCACGGAACTGAAGGAAAGGGCTATCTATGTATTGAGCTCTTAGAAACAACTTCTAAAACCCCACCACAGACCTATAACAGCAAAAGGCTCACTAACTCTCCAATCACCAGGACTAATACATACGTAAGCGGTCACCCTAGTTGCTGGCTTCAGAACTACACTGCCGTAGCCATTGCCTGTGAAAGGAAAAGTTCTTTCCCCCAAACTGGGCTTGTTTTACAAAAAGAATTTCATAAAAGGGGGACTCCTGGGTGGCTCAGCAGTTGAGCTCCTGCCTTCAGTTCAGGTGGTGATCCTGGGATCCGGGATCGAGTCCCATGTCAGGCTCCTGGAAAGAGCCTACCTCTCCCTCTGCCTATGTCTCTGCCTCTCTTTCTCTGTGTCTCTCATGAATAAATAAATAAATAAATATTTAAAAAAAAAAAAGAATTCCATAAAAGGCCATGCATGTATGAATCTGATGGGAAAAACCTAAAACACATCCAGAAGGCGAAATGCAAGGAAATCTGCGAAATGTAGCTTTCAATTTACTAGATTCTGTAAAAAGTCTATAAAAAGAAAGCATGCTAATTGGCGTCTGAAATGGTTGTGGAGCGAACCAATTCATAGTATCCATCACAAAGCATTTGCTAACTTTTGAGGAGCAAGGCTACCACTAATACTTCCAAAAGAATACTGAGCTGTTTGTGAGTTGATTTTTCCCTCCGCCTCGGCAGAGGTATTTGCATATATAAAAAATGTTTGAATTCACATACACCAAAATAGTAATGATAGGCATTTTTAGATGGATGGATTGACAGCAAAATTTACTCTCCTGTGAGTATACAAAATTCTTCTGAGGGTTACATAAAATAATACGTGGAAAGCAATTAGCAGAAGACCTGACAAAGTACTCATAAATATTAAACACATATATATAGTCAAGATAAAACAAGTGAAGCACCTTACACAGAGCCTGGCACTTATTATTATTATTATTATTATTATTATTATTATTTTAAATTTAATTAGTTGACATTTAATGTATTATCCATCAAAAAAAAAAAAAAAAAAAAAAAACAAATCTTACCATTTGGACCTGGCTGGCACTTATTATTTACACAACTGTGAGTTGCTGTAATTATTTTTAACTCTCGGACTGTGTTTGACTTTCTAAATGACCATGTATAAACATACAAAAGAGAAGAAATATCACTGTTTTTCACTGTGCATCTATCTGCTATATGCTTATTTAGTTAGTTCTTTTACCCTAGAAGCAAGTTCAGAAACGTGCACCCTTCCACGAAACCTCAGCAGAGAGGCTGTAAACGAGAAAATCCTGCGCTTGCTATAGTCTACATTCACTTGCACCCCAGAGGAGAACCAAGGGGGAAAAAACCACTCTCGGAACAAGGATGATGGTGGTGGCAGTGGTGCTAGTAATTATAAATGTTTATTGAGTGGGTTTTTCTAGCTGCTACTATTCTAACTTCTTAACCAAGAGACAATTTTCCCTGTGTCTCTTCCATTTCTGCCTGTCTTGTAAGAAGAGACAGTGGGCTTTTTTGTTTGTTTGTTCTGTTTTGCTTTTTATCCCAGATTTTCTTTTCAGGGATTTTGTACAGTGAATATTCTTAGAAGATAGATAGAGGGTCTCCCTCTAAAGCAAGGGGCAAGTGTGTTTACTGCCAAAGGTAATAAACTGTCCTTTCCAAGGGACAACTGTCAGGTGTGCTTCTTGCCCATTATAACACATCAGGGTTTTCTGAGCTGGGTGGGGGAGAGGGCAGTGGCTCCCTCCTGTACTGCGAACTGCTCCACTTGCGGACACCCCCAGGCGCCCTCTTCCCATAGCCCTGTAAGAATTAGCACAGATGCTACACCCTGGCTCCTGCGATGACTCTGAGTAATAATAAGCTGGTCTCTGTCTCTGACCCATGAGCCTCATATCTTCTGGCTGCACCCAGGAAACTGTGAGGCTTATTTATTAGTTTGTGAAGACACTAAAATTTCAGATCCTAGACAGCTCTTGATTAAGTGCTCTGCATTTAACAACTTGTTTAACCCTCAAAACAAACTTACCAAGAAAGTGCTGTTATTACGCACATGTTGCCGATGAGGACCTTATTAGTATATGGAGGCCAAACATTTGCCGCGAGTCGCACAGCTGTTTAGTGGTCAGCCCAGGACTGACATTCACTCTCTTTCTTGAGCCTAAATGCTAAACCAGCAGACAGAACTGGTTTCATGATCACTGTGCAGTTCTTAGTTTTTGTTCTGTTTGTGGCAAGGGGAAAATGGAACGATTTCAGAGGACAGAAGGAAAAATCTGTGGCTTCTCAAATTGGAAAGCTGCTTAGCTTGTACCCAATCTTTTTCAATGTTGTACCGTTTTTTTTGTTTTGTTTTTGTTTTTAAGATTTTGTTTATTTGAGAGAAAGGGAGAGCATGGAGGCAATGTTGGGGCAGCAGGAGAGGGAGAGGGAGAAGCAGACTCCCCATTGAGCAGGGCGCCTGACATGGGGCTTGATTCTGGTTCCCCGGGAGCCAGCCAAGCAATACTGTACGTTCTCATTGACATGAGTCTTCCATCTAGCTTGGGCCATGTCTTCACATTAGCATTATTTCTGCCGAAAAAAAAATTTGCTAGTGGCATTTTCCTAGTTATAAATGATTCTTTGTGTCAATTCTCCACTGCACTCTGATTTCTCCCTGTAAGTCTCATCAACCTAATATTGATAGTTCAACATTTATAACTCACTAATGACTCATGACCTAGAATATGCTCCCTAATTTCTCATCTCTCCTTTTCATCCCCATTCTTCTAGACAATATCTTGTTTCTCTGTAAAAAGAATAGCCAGCCTTTCCCAAATGTCCATTTCTAGAACTCCTCCCCATACTTCACTATACCTCTATGCGTAGCATTCTATACCTTTCTTTACCAAAGTGTGTGATGGGGGACAGAGGGCTACTGAGGACAAAGCACAGGCTGATACCCCACAAAGGACATCCCCTGCTCCTACCCAGAGTAGGATATGAGTGACATTGTCCAGAAAGTTTCCAATGTCTTAATGTTAATGCCTTGCTAGAGGGAAAAACCATCTTTAACGTGACAATGGCAAGGCCTCCAGTATCCTGTAGGTCCTCCTTAGCATATGAAAACCCTTTTGAAACCTCCCTTTTCCTTACCTCCCCCAACTCCCACATATATAATCAGCCACCCCTCACAGTCCCTGAGCAGCAGCTCTTCCTGCCAGGTGGGTCCTATCCCTGTGTTTTAATAAAACCACCATTTTGCACCAAAGACGTCTCAAGAATTCTTTCTTGGTTGTTGGCTCCGGACCTCATCCATATTCCAAAACTTCATCAGTATACATCACTTTTTTTTTTTTTTTTCGACTGCATTTATTTGCTCTAGTTCCCATCTCCCCACCTCGAAGCCAGTATTCCTTGCATCCTTGAGGTGGAAACTTTATTCTTAATCCTAATTTCCCTCATTCCTAACTAACCTCATTTCTAATATTTGAACTAATAAACATTTGTTGAACTAAGCTTTATTATCTGATGCAGCTGAATTTATCCTATCTTCTCCCTTTCTGAATTTCAGGCAGGTTAACATTACTAGAAGATTTCTGACAGAAAGCAGTACTTTCTAACTGTAGCCGTGGTTAACTTATATTCAATAAGTTAAATTTGGTTTGGTTTTCTTTTTTTAAGTTTCTCATAAATCTCTTCATAAATTTAAATATAAACCATTACATCAAGTTAATACTCTCAGATAATAACACATTACTTCCCCAAAAATAAAGAATGGATCTTCTGTATGTTCTAGTAGTATCCACTGCATTGTACTAGTTTTTTTCTTCTATGGAGTTTTATGCATCATGGTACAAACAAGATAAGAATAATGCTAGTCTAAGAATAATTATGAGAGAATACCTAAAGGCTATTTAATATCAGTAGGTCAGATTTCTTCAAATGTGGAAAATACATGGGTTATAATTTGGAATAATGTAAAATAACAAGGCAAAATAAAGTCAACATGTCCTGAACTCTTAACATTTTATGAAATTAAAGCTTTTTTTTCATAGATATGTTTCTAGCACAGATGTATCACAAAATAATTACAGACATTTGAAAGCACTGAAATAAGAACTCACATAAACCAAAAGATTTTCATTCCACACACAAGAGTCACACTTTAACTTATTTAATCCTTAAAACAGCACTTTGTGGTATATTTACTTAACAGGTGAAAAAAAGTTTAAGAGTGGGTGATAAGTTAACTGCTCCTAACTATGCTGAGTCTAAACCCTGTGATACACCTTATAAAGTATTATACAAATCAGTGGTTTACAGAATGTGGTTCTTGTGATTTTAGTTTCTCTGAATCAAAATAACTCTTTCTTGAAAGATGAGTAACGGGGAAAAGGAAATCCTTGATCCAATATAATGAAAATGTTTAATGACACAAAGATAAGCATCACTAAAGGACTATGTACAAATTCTGCAGTACCACAATGCATATGTGACCAAAGTTTTCCAGTGTCTAAAGGATAAGGATCCCATGCACCAAGAATTTAAACAACAATATTACTCTTAGTAGGATGGCATGCATTTTCCAACGAAAAACATTTAGATCCAATTATCTAAGTAATTGAAAAAAAAATGTTAGCCATATAACAAATTAAAACTATAAAATGCATCTTATAATTATTTAAAAGGAATGTTATTTGGCCCTTAATAGGCAAAATTCCAAATTAACTAATCTATCATTTTTAGACAAAGAAATGTAGGTCTATTTCACCTCAAAAAAGTCACTGAGTATAACATCACAAAATAATAACTCATTTTTATATAACATTTCTAACTTTATCATTAAAAAATCAAATAATTACAAATATATATTATTACAATGGTAAGAAAGAAGAAATATATTATTTATTTATTATTTATTTATTTATTTATTTTTACGATTTTATTTATTTATTCATGCAAGACAGAGAGAGAGAGAGAGAGAGAGAGAGAGGCAGAGACACAAGCAGAGGAAGAACCAGGCTCCCTACAGGGAGCTTGATGTGAGACTCGATTCCAGAACCGCAGGATCATACCCCGAGCCAAAGGCAGGTGCTCAACCGCTGAGCAACTCAGGTGTCCCCAGAAATATATTATAAAACCCTAAGTAAATATAGTCTTTTTAATAGAGTCAAATTTCTTGTTTAAAGAAAGAGAGGAGACAAAGAAGGAAACTGATAGTTTTTCATTTGCAGATAAAACAGGGACTTAGGCCAAAAAAAAAAAAAAATGTAATGTTCATAACAATTTCAAGAACTACTCTTCCACAAAAGCTAACCATGTCTGCAACTAAGTGAGGTGATTCCATCAAGCTAAATAAATGAAGCCATCAACATATTTTGGCTAATGTTACTTCATTTTTCTTGAAATATTACATTCAACTGTTTTAGGCTATGGAATTTTTTAAAAAGCTTCAGAAATGTTTGACTCTGAGAAAGTCTACATAATGAAGATATTTTGTATTGGTGACTGAAGGGAAGATCAATATTGAGATTTAGCATACAGGTATATAAAATATTAAGCTAAGTAAAGAAAAGCCTGAACAATATTAATGTGGTATTACATGCAGCATTAAATTATTATTTTTTTAAAAAAATATGAATTTTAAAAGATTAGATCCAAGTGTTCTGGGTTGTTTACCAGCATCAACAAAGGGATTATGCCTCCGTTTCTTTTAGTTAGTATTGCCTCCTGGTGAGCAAAATGAGTGGCAAAATTAATCACCTTGAAACCAAAATAAATGATCTATTGGACAAGATGATTTATTGGTAACCTTTTGAAAACTACAAAATGTATGCAAAATGGGGGGAAGGGTGATGTGTTTGGCATAATACAAACTGAGTCCCTCATGACATAAATGAGAATACGATCACATACTTTTTGACACCTCTTCTTGTTTTTGATAATAGCATCATTTGGTAGTGAAAGAAGTTTGTCTTCCTGTTTGCTGTGGCAGGAAGACAGGCATCAAGATCATTTAAAAAAGAACCGAGTTGGTCAAATGAATTTTTAAAAGAACGGATAACGAATATTATCTTAATTCCCTGAGAAAAGTTATTACTTATATTGAAATCTATACTACTTAAAAGTTACTTTGCAAGGTATTTAAGACCATCATTTAGATTATCCAAAGTGAATATATATTTATTAATTTATTTTTTTCTATGGAGTTTTACATTAGAACTGAAATTGTTGTATTTTTGAAAGTTTGTCGAAGTAAGGAATTCTATCTCATGTATATATGGCTTCAAGAATTTGCATCTATGTATTATTATTTTTATTTCAAAACTCACATTATCACAAAAATACCAGTCACATAAAGAATCGTGACCAGTTTTTTATAATAAAAAATCATAAATGTCACAGATGTCACCTAATGCAATCAGAAAACCATGGCCATGTGTTCATAGTAACTTGGAAATTACATTTTTAATTTATCTGGTTTTCAACAATTGATTTACACTTATATCATTAAGTTAGGTGTAGAGTGAAAACTGATTGAAATATGTGAGAACCCATATAAGTAATTAAAGTGTTGCTACTCAATCATACACTATGGATGGTGCACATATGACATTGATATTTTGCAACAAGGTAACTGATAATCATGAGAATACATTTGTCCCTAATGAATTTTAAAAGTGTATTTTATATAATAAATAGAATGAAAATATAATTTTTGATATAATGCAATTGCTATGTCATAATATGGCAGTCATACCTCAGAGATTTTGTGGGTTAGGTTCCAGACCAACCACAATAAAGCAAGTAAGTACTACAATAAAGTGAGTAACATTAATTTTTAAATTTTCCGGGGATCCCTGGGTGGCTCAGTGGTTTGGCGCCTGCCGTTGGCCCAGGGCGGGATCCTGGAGACCCGGGATCGAGTCCTGCATCGGGCTCCTGGCATGGACCCTGCTCCTGTGTCTCTGCTCCTCTCTCTCTCTCTCTCTCTCTCTCTCTCAATCATAAATAAATAAATCTTTAAAAACTTTTTTTTAATTTTCCAGTTCATATAAAAGTTATGTTTACACTATACTGTAGTCTATCTACTGTGACATAGTATGTCTGAAAAAAAGTACATTTTTTTAATAAAGGTTTTATTTATTTATGAGACACACACACAGAGAGAGGCAGAGATGTAGGCAGAGAGAGAAGCAGGCTCCACGCAGGAAGCCCTATGTGGGACTCAATCCCAGGACTCCGGGATCATGCCCTGGGCCAAAGGCAGGCGTTCAACCGCTGAGCTACCCAGGTGTCCCAAAAACTACAGATTTTAATTAAAAAATAGTTTGTTGCTAAAAATACTAAATCACCTGAGCTTTTGACATATTGCAGGAATTACCAAAATGTGACAAAAAGTGAGCAAGCGCTGTTGGAGAAATGGTGCCAGTAGATTTGCTCAACACAGGTTGCTATAAACATTTAATTTCTAAAATAAATAAATAAATAAATAAATAAAACCACACTATCCAAGAAGCATAAAGTGAAGTATAATAAAAGACGTCTGTATATAAAACAAGTTATTGCTCCTTCGCATGCTTTTACAACATTTAATTATTTTTCAATAATTATTTTCACAAGTCTGCCTTAAGTCCACTTGCCTGGGGTTTATCCAGCATTACCATTTGCGAAAAACAAATGAATAAATAAACAAAACAATCCTTTGGTTGACATTTTCTAGATATGAGTTTTATTTAAGAAAACTTCTAAAAGAAGTTTAGAAATAAATAAATAAAAGTTTAGGATTCTAACTACTGAATTCCTAAGGATTATAACTATTGAATACAATAGACAAAAATCACAGTTTTTATGAATCCTACAATTATTTGTCTCAGCAATAGCTTTCTGAGCTGAATACCAAAAATCCTAGCATTCACTAGGTATGATATTATAATTCATTAAAAATATAGCAGCTCTGTATTTTATATAATGGTAACAGTCTCCATTTCAGGCATTAGTATTACACTGGCTATATTTTATTTCCTAAACAGAAAGACACACAACAATTATACAAAGAGTCTCATAAAGGTCTCATATATATGAATTACCGTCTTTCAGCTTTATTGAGAGTTTCATTTGTTAATGTAATGGGTCTCACAGTTTTCAGGAATACAAATTTGAAGGTCTGTTCCCATCCAATAACTGTTCCTGACAAGTTACTTAACCCAGAGGAAGTCAACTAGTATCAGTAACTCTATAATTCTGGTAAAAAGATCTCTGAACACTCAAGCAATCCAAATTAGGAGTTTGTTAGCATTCTAATTCCAATTCAATATTATATATAGTGAAGTATAGTAAATATATGTGTATTTATATATGGGGATGTTATATGTAGAGACGTATTATATATGGAAACAGGTAATATATATAGAATGTATATATATAGATGACATATATCTATAGCTATACACATCCCTATATGTAGCAGATCATTTTCAGTCCCCTCAATTGGCAATTTTGTGATGTAGGAAATAAAGAGAATCTGAATGTATGGTTATATAAAAGTAAATAGCACGTATGTGCATTTCTCCATGCATGTGTGTGTGTTCACATGTAAAGACTACAAGCTCAATAGTACCTTTATTAGCATTTATTGTCCCAAACACACACCTTTAATTTGATTAAGTATGGTCTTAATATACTACTTATTGTTCACTATATACAAGAGTGTATGTACCACAGGGAGAACAGTTATGCAGTTTACCTCTCCCTTATACACAAATGTATGAGACATAATTTTTGCCATGTAGAACCTATTGAGAATTACAGAGCTTTAAAGGATAAGTAATTGTAGTAATAGCATTGTCTAATGTCTCTATAGAAATATAAGCCTTAGGAAAAAAAAAGAAATATAAGCCTTAGAATTGCATATATGTAAAAGGACTTTTGATATCATGGGATATGTTACATTAATATTAAGCATAAAAGAAGAATTACTTCTGGAGGGTGAAGTCACTTGTCAAAGATCACAAGCATTTATTGAGCAAGCTGGCATAATTCTTACATCTGTTCCCTAGAACATGAGTATGCCACATTTATCATTATCAGATTTTTCTTAAAGTTACAAAGCCCTGAGCAATATTTATACAAATTTTCAGTAGGGGAAATATTAGAAACGCCATACCATTAAAGAAAAATAATGAATAATAAAATTCATATATATCAAATCCATGAAAATGTCAAAAGCATTGCTAATAACAAAATGCTAAATATATTTAATGTATAATTGGTAAATTGGTGAAATTAAATATTACCCATTTACAAATAGGACAAAATTAAAATATCGGTCTGAATTATTTACTTTAGATGTGATTTCTCAATATGCTGGCATGTTTTAATACTAAATCTTACTTAATAATGTGTGTTTCAGGATTAAAATGAGGTAATATATGTAAAAAGCTCAGCCCAATGTCTGATACCTATTGGATATTTAACAAAAGATAGATGTTAATAATATACCATGTAAGTGACTATTTGGGAACCACTTTTAGTCCTCTGTGTTTCCCAACATATAATGAGCAATGAAAAGGAAATATACTTTATTTTTATCCCTTCTGAATGAGAAGAGCCTAAAGTATCCACTTGAGAAGAAAAGGAAAATTGCATTAAAAAAGAACTGAGTATTTTTGGTGAAGGAACAAACATTCTTTGAATTGACAAGGGGGAGAAAAAAGTAGATATTCAGGAGCATGCTACAGCATAATCATATGCAAACTTTCCACAATGATATTATCCTTCTGGTTGTAATAAGTATTGTAAATTATTTTTGGAAAATTAAAAACTTGACTAAGCTGACAGAATTTTTAAGCTCTCTGTAAAACAAGTATCATTTAAGTTTTTTGTCAAAAACTGTTACTGTTTTATCACTGAGAACTCTAGAGAGATGTTCTTAAATATAAATGAATAAACAAATCACACATTAAAATACTGCCCTGAGAAATACTGGTAGAGGATAACTGACTTGTACTCCTTATATTAGAACTATTCTTCAAAGGAAATTATTTCCTAATAATGTTTATCAAATTCTTAATGGATTTTAAATATATAATATACTCTATTCTAACACATTTGCAATATCACTGAAAAAGCAGTGTGAAATACGGCTTTTTGAATAGTTGATCATTCTTTCAAACCTGTTAGGACTGTCTTTATTTTTCTGCTATAATTGTCAATGTAACTTTAATAAAGGATATCGTAAACAACTGTAAACTTCAAGATTGTGTACTAACTACAGATGAGGCTATAATTTATTTAATAAAAGGCAATCTAAATGTGAAAGTCAATTGATAATACGATGGTATACTATGGGACCAAAATTCATTTTGTCAGTTGAATTTCTTATATATATATATATATATATATATATATGTGTGTGTGTGTATAAACATATATATATACACATATAAAACTTTACCCATATATATATGTAATTTTAGAATATATAAAAATCGGATTCTATGGCAGTTCAAAATAATATGAGAATAAAAAATTGTGTGAGTATTAAATACTTAATCAGAGATAAAACAGCAAGTTTCCAAACATTTCAATATATACCTCCATGTACACAGAGGAAAAGACTGATCGATTTTTCATTGGACTGCTTTGTGCATTAATGTGATTTTAGGTCACTGGTATAACGAGGATTGGACTGTAGTCATAAGCAGGAATAGGTACAGAATGCGGAAAATTAGAAGGTTAAAGACTTCCTCTGCATACATTTCTATGTAATAAACATGTTCTGACAAATAAGATCACCAATTAGGAAGTCCAGAGAATTATTAGTTAAGAATTGATTACTAACATCAAATGAGGGCATAACACATATTTCAATAATTAGCTACCAAAATATGTACGATATTTACTTTTCAAAATTTTTCTCACATACCAGTGGGTAAGCTATTGCTTTTATTCAAATCTTTTTTTTCTTAATATTGATATTTAAAGACATTTTTAATGGCCATTTATAATTTTCAGTAAAACAACATTTCAAGATGAATCCCATAAATAGTCAAGAAAAATACGGAGTCCTAAGTAGAGTTAGGCAACAGGTCCTGACAAAACTGTATGTCCCTGATTTACTTACAACTCAGTAGCCTAGAAGCCATAATGTGAGAGTTCTGAAACAAGTGTCAGCCAATAACAGTGAAAGAGGTGACAAGCATCATGTTGAAATTTTATTACATTATAAAAGAAAACATGTTTCGAGGCAGTAGTTGAAAAAACATAATTTCTACTACTTCAGATGATAGGATTTATATATCCCAAGACAATAAAGCATCAAGAAGAAAGCTATGCTAAACTTATTTCAACTATAACAGAATTATAAATATGATTTAAGATTAACCTGAAACACTGGGACCCTTCGTGAGAAGATGTGTACTCAGTATGCTTAAAATGTATATATCATTTAAATGCACATCATACAGCACATCTTGGAATACAAATTCCCTTTTGCAACACAAAAGTATGAAACTTTGAATTAATATGAGTGCTTTGAGGATAAATAAGTGTAATAATTTCACATATAAAATAACAAGACATACTTCAGTTTGCTGAAAAAGAACACAAATAGTTTGGGAAATCGCTGGAAGGGCAGTCTTAAATAATTCATTTGAATAACATATACCTACCAAAATAAAAAAAGAATATCTTTTCACATTCTTCAGTAATACAGACACACACAGATGACCAAACATGGAAAACATATTGGGTAATTGAATTTGTTGCAGAGAAATGTGCAGAGAAGATTATATTTGGGTTTGTTATTAGTAAGCAAGACTGATATGTCAATTTAGAGACCCTCAGAAGACTACCCGCCCTTTCATCATTTCAGAAGTACATGTAAACTTAGTGACTTCTCTACATTTTTTTGTTTGTTTGTTTGTTTGTTTTGGTTTCAGTTTTGGTTTTGTAGGACTCTAAAAAAAATTAAAGTAAAAATAAATCTATATTTCTATGCAAAAAAGGATGGAAGGGAACAGGAAAATCATCCCTCATTCCATAGTCAGGCTCGTGACTATGTACTGTTGGAGAGGGATAGGTGGATGAGGATGTCTAGTTTGTAGAATAAGAAGTGCTAGGATGTGAATGGAGAGGCCAGAGGATTAATCCAGGGAAAATCTGTTAAATTCATTATTATGGTCAGCAGGAAATCAAGTTAATGGAAATCTTTTGCTGCAGGATTATAATCTACCTAGTGTAATTTATTATCTCAACAATAAACATCAAACATAAGAATGTCATTATGGGGAAAAGAGTTTCCCTATGTCTGACTAGAGTGGACTATACCATACTAAAAGCTACACCAAATTTTAACATATAAATATTGTCTTGATTTTTCATAGAAATAAAAGATTTTTCATAGAAATTTCTCTCTCTTTCATAGAGACAGCAGTGACTCAATACTTGGTTTCCTATGAGACATATTTTTTAAAGTTCATCTAGTCTTCTGGCCTTAACCACCAACCTTTTCCTAAGGACTCTCAAATTTATATCTCTGGCCAACAACTCTCACCATAGATTAACAGAACACCAACTCTTTGGAAAATGCCTGGTGGAGGAATGCCACAAGAACAATTCAGAAAATTATGTCTCAAGTTTCCAACAACACTATATGAAGAAAGGAGACCTCAATGGAGGATCCCCAGTGACCTTGTAGAATTCCCAAAGGGCTCACAGTGGCTTTAAAACCACATTGAAACTTTCAAATTCTTACTGTTTTCTCATTTTTAGATATATTTTCAAAGCCAAATCAATTTTTTCTTCTCCTATACTTATAGGAATTTATGATCTTAAAACAGTCATTTCTTACCTTTGATTCTTGAACTGTCTTGACTCTTTTCCTGCTGGAATTAAAATAGAAATAGGTCAAATACTGTGAGTATGTGATCAACGGCCTGATATAACAGATGATGGTAACTAAAGACTTGTCAAGATATTTTGTTGTACATATACCCTAGAGTCATTGTAAACAAATCTCACCTTAAAAAATACTTATGCAATCTTTTATTGGAGTAGTTATCATTCTTACTGTACATATATTTCTTAAGAAACTAATACATTATAATAATATGGATTCATAAAAAAATAAATAAATAAATGGTAATGAATAATAAATAATCATGCCTCTCAAATGCTTTAGGCCACTTCATTTCATTTCAAAAGATAATGACTGAAGTCTTCAGAATTTATTTTCAATGCCTCTGCATTAACCACAAATTGTTAGTGAGGAAAAAAAGTTTAAGGGCAAACAGTGGACAATTCATTAAAAAAAAAAAAAAAACACAAAAGACATTTCAACTGTCTTTCCTTCAGTTTAACTTAGAATTGGTCCCTGCCTTACTTCTCTAAGGCTAAAGTTGACAACAATTCTATTATTTATTCAAATGCTGCTTCAGTCAGATCTGTCTTTCAATTTGACATACTCCTTATTAGTTACCAGGCAACCCCAAAAGAATTAGCTTGCTTTCAAGTTTTTAAGTAGAAATTGTGCCCTCTATACCTTCTCAATTAATATTCAAGCACAGTTTACACTGTGTAAAAGTTTCAGGACCTCACACTAAAAATAATTTTGAAACACATTTCTAATTAAAACATGACACGTATATATAAATAAAATTTCAGAATTGTATGAATCCCAGTAAATTTTGGTAAAATTTATGAAAATAGTTAAAATAAGAACTTATTTTGCTGCAAGGGTTAATTCCAGAGTCATATTTGAGGATACAAATGCATTTTGACAAATATATATTTATGTAACATGCTTCTTCAATGTTTGATTTTATTAGACTTTTAATACTTTGTGTGTTATTTCTCTTGTCCTAATTGACCCAGCCTTTTAGATCCTGTATTGTCCTTTGTTAATTAATTTACTTTTTCCAGTTCTGATTTATTTTTAATTTAGAGTATCTGTTGTTCATTAAAACTAAAATTTTAAAATAAATTTGATTTAAAAATATATTATTCTTTCATAATATAGGATAAACAAGCTTAAGTTTTCCAAAGACATATTTGTTAATGAAAAGAATCTGTTTCTGTCCTCTCTCCTCTTCTTTCATCATTCATTCATTCATTCAGTCAGTCATTATTATTTAAATAAATATGTACAGATTGTTTTTATGTGCCAGACACTGCTCCAAGTGACAAGGTTACAAAGGATGAACAAAACTGTAATGAAACAAAATAAAACAATCAAAACAAAATTAAAAAAATATATCCTCAAAGTAACATAATGCATAAATGTCAGTAAATTCTATTTAGAAAAAAGATATACCAGAGAAGGTAGCTTTACAGTAATTGACTGCAATCTTACATGGGTCCACAATGATAAAATGATGTTTTCATGTTTCAGGTTTTTAATCAAAATTTTAGCTAGTTAACATACAGTATAATATTAGGTTCAGGAGTGGAATTTAGTGATTCATCATGTACATATAACATCCAGTCTTTATCACAAGAGTACTCCTTAATACTCATCACCCAGGGTGCCTGAGGGGCTCAGTGGTTGAGCGTCCACCTTCAGCTCAGATCATGATCCCAGGGTCTGGAGATTGAGTACCATGTTGGGCTCCCTGTAGGGTGTCTGCTTCTTCCTTTGCCTATGTCTCTGCTTCTCTCTGTGTGTCTTTCATGAATAAATAAATAAAATCTTTAAAAAGAAATACCCATCATCAATTTAGCCTATTCCCCTGCCCACTGTCCCTCCAGCAACCCTCAGTTTTTTCCCTATAGTTGAGAGAGGGTATCTGCCCCTCTTATGGTTTGCCTCCTTGTCCTTTTTTTTTCTTTTCCCTATTTCATCTGTTATTACCATATCTTAAATTCCTATATGAGTGAAATCACATAGTATTTCTCTTTCTCTGACTTATTTGCTTAGCATAATACACTCTAGCTCCAGCCATGTCATTGCAAATGGCAACAGCCACTCTGGAAAACAATATGAAGGTTCCTCAAAAAGTTAAAAATAGAACTACCCTGTGACCCAACAGCTGCACAACTAGGTATTTACTCAAAGGATACAAAAATACTGATTCAAAGGGGTACTTGCACCGCAATGTTTATAGTAGCATTATCAAAAATAGCCAAATTATGGAAAGAGCCCAAATGTCCATCAACTGATAAAATGACTTTGGAACAAAATTTTAAATGAGATGAGAGGATATTCGGGGCGTTTATCTGGGGAAAATAGATTCTAGAAGAGAAAAACAATCACACATTTCCTAAGGTACCAAAGTTCTTGGCATTGTCAAAACTGCCAAGGAGACCACTGTGAGTAGACTAGACTGAGTAAGGGGAGTTTGGTAGGGAATGCAAAAAGGGAGCTAGATTAGCATCTGAGGCACTTGTTAGATCTTTGGCCCTGATACTAAAGCAGCTGAGAAAACATTGAAAGTCTCTTCTCAGAGGAGTAACATTATCTGAACTGCATTAGGTAGAATCAGGCTGGCTATTTAGAATAGGTTAAGGGATCCCTGGGTGGCGCAGCGGTTTAGCGCCTGCCTTTGGCCCAGGGCGCAATCCTGGAGACCCGGGATCGAATCCCACGTCGGGCTCCTGGTGCATGGAGCCTGCTTCTCCCTCTGCCTGTGTCTCTGCCTCTCTCTCTCTCTCTCTGTGTTTGGCTATCATAAATAAATAAAAATTTAAAAAAAAATTAAAAAAAATAGAATAGGTTAAAAGGGGCAAGGGAAAAATTAGAGGGACCAGTGGAAGGGGTATTGCAGTAATCCAGGTGGGAAGTGATCATGCATGGAACAGTGTGGTAGCGGTGCAGTTGGAATATCAGGACTGTCAAGATTTCCTGATAGAATAAACTCTGTATCCTGAGAAACAGAATAGATGAGGATGGTTTCGAGGATCTGAGTCACTAGAAGGGTAAAGATGCCTCTAAGATGAGGAAGCCAGAAAAGAAGCACTTTTATCCCTTCTTCACTTGATTTCTAATACTGTCTCACTCTGCGAATTTTCTCTTGATGTCTGGCCACCCCTTTCCCATCTGCTTTACTGATTCCTCCTCATCTCCTCAATTTCAAACCACTAGTTTCCTAGATGTTGAACCCTTATCTTTCTTCCATATCCTTGCTCCTTTGGTGATCTTATCTAGTCTTCTGGCTGCGACCACCAACCTTTTCTAAGGACTCTCAAATTTATATCTCTTAGCCAACAACTCTCGCCATGGAACTTCAGCCTCATGTATTTAACTGTATTTTTGAATCTCTACTTGGATATATAGTAACAGCCTATATATCACATCCAAAATTGAACTTCTGACCTTTCCTTCCTTCTTCGGCTATCTCATCTTCTTCATCTTTCCCATCTCCTCATCCTTCTAGTTGCTCAGACACTTAAAGTAATCCTTGTCTACTATGTCTTTTAAGAGATAAAGAGCCTGAATTTTTCATGGGTTTGATGTTTGAACATGCTGACTTCGATTTTACTTTAAATATCACTCTAAGGATGCAAAGTAGGCAGATGGTTAAAATGTCTGGAACTCATGGGAGATATTTCAACAAGACATATAAATTTAGAAATCACCACCCTGTGTATAAATCATCAGTACTGTATCTGGAGAACATATAGTAGAGTTGAATGATCTAGAACTAAGTATCTGAAACAGTATAAGAAAAATATTAAGTGAATTAGGCAAAAAAAGAGAATAGAAGGGTGGACAAATTATAGGAGAAAAAACAAAAGAGCATGGAATCATAGAATCCCAGGGAATATATTATGTAGGGGAAATTTTTCAGTAATATAGAATTCTTCTGACAGATCAAGTACAGTTATGTCTAAGGCAATGCTCATCAGAAAAAGTGGCATAGAGGTGCCCGGGTGGCTCAGCTGGTTAAGTGTCTGACTCTTGATTTCAGCTCAGGTCATGATCTGAAGGTGGTGAGCTCAAGCCCCACCCAGGCACTGCACTGGGTGTGGAGCCTGTTTAAGATTCTCTCTCTTGGGACACCTGGGTGGCTCAGCAGTTGAGCATCTGCCTTCGGCTCAGGTCATGATCCCAGGTTCCAGGATCGAGTCCTGAATCAGGCTCCCTGTGAGGAGCCTGTTTCTCCCTCTGCCTGTGTCTCTGCCTCTCTCTCTGTCTCTCATGAATAAATAAGTAGATTAAAAATATATATATTTTCTCTCTCCCTCTGCACTTCTTCTCCTACCCCACTCGCTCACTTGTTCTCTCTCTCTTAAAAAAAAAAAAAAAGTGGCATAGATGGCATCATTGATTTCAAAGAAAACACTTTTTTTTTTGTCGTGTTATGTGTTTAGAAGTAAAACTGGAGGAAGGAGAGGGAAATTGCATAGTGTATGAAGTAGTAAAAACGGAATGAGAGAAACATGTATAGGAAAGAAAGGCCTGGGGTGATGTGTGGCTGGAGACTAAGTGAAATTCATAAAGGTATCATGTTTGGTTTTTGTTCTCCTCTTTGTTTCATCTTTATTTTACATTATTTAAATCAGAATTGAAAATGTGTGAATAATAGGAGATACAAAGTAGAAATGGAGAGGATTATGATAAAAGGGAAATATAATATGATGGATTTTATAAGGTTATTGAATGTGACACAGAACATAAGTGGAGACATTTAGATTGAAGGAGAAGCTGTTCTCCAATATAACAGGTGGGCACAGAGAAGTGGGGTCAAAGATGCAAGAGGTTCATGGGTTTGATTTAATTAATTTTGAAAGTTTAGTCTGTGAAGATTTATTTTCTTTATCTATTAGAAGGAAAGTCAGCTGAGTGGTGAAGTAGGTTGATTTGTCAGAAATTTGACGAGATTTTAAATGCACTGCTTTTTGTGACAGTTGATGAGTAATACAGCTTGGTATTGTCAAAAATCTTAATTAGGATTTGCTATCATAAGTTTGTATGATACTGATATTAGCCTAATTTTAATTTTTGTCAAATAGGCTTAACACTCACTGATATTATATTACGTTGTACTTTTTTTCTTAAAACCTAATTATCTATTTATACAATTACATATAATCATAAATTACCAATGAAAATAGCCTTAAATATTTTACAAACTAAAAATATCCAAAAAAAAATTTTATTATTAAAAAAATATCCAAGAAGCATGTATTTAAAGAAAAAATAGAAGTTGATTTAATGGACTAAGAATAACAGATCTGTAACATAAGAAAAAAAAATAAGGGTAAACTACTTCATTCGCTGCAAAACTTGTATTAAAACCATGTCAGTAGATATTTATTAAATATTATTTAGGAATTTCAAAGTCAAAATTGTTTCAACTTGCTTCTATGGCTAAAATGTTGCATTATTCACCTGACTATATACTTTCCACAATTTTACTTTATAAACTATTACTTCATGTTTTAACTGTTAATTATTTTTAATGGGGAAATTTTAGGGAGAAAATTATGATTTTTAATTATATGAGAATTTCTAAGAGGTCAGAAAGATTTGTTACCCTGTCTTCATGATACAGTTGAATAACATTCTTACATTAAGAAAAATTAGATCTTGTCTATAATGGTAAAATGTCAATTCCTCGGTATAACTCAATTTTAACATTCTTTCAAAAGATTTTCTGATAAATTGATTTTGTCTTAAAATAATAAATATATTTTGGCTACCTATCAAAATTAGATAATAGCAAACCATTTGTGTTTTATTTTGTACCATATGATTTCTTGGAAGAATACCAAAGTGCTATACTAATGAACTAAGTAGATTTCATGAAATCCAGCTCAATAGTAGAAATGAGTAAATAGACCCTTGCAGACACTATGATAAAGATTGGCAAAGACAATCTGGGCAGTAGGGTGGATTCAGAAGGAACAAATGATTGTATAATATGTCTTAAATATAAAAAATAGCATAATAAATAGAATTTAGCTGAGCTAGTGTAAAATTAGGCCACGATGGGGTAGACAATAATTTCTAAAATGAGATGAGGTGGTCTTAAAGCACCTAGGCAGACAAGAATGTAGCTAAATAACACTAATGCATAGGTTGCTAGTCCCACAAAACAGCACAATGCTATCACTCTAGAAGATATTCTTAAGAATGTTTCTTATCTTGCATTTGCATTTTAGCTCTCATGATGACTCTAACATAAAAATTGATGTCTCTTCATCAAGCACTAAAGCTAAATGTCTGTCCATGGTATCTTCAAACATAGTTTACTTGGTTCCCTCCTTTTTACTAAGAAGTCCAAGGTCTCTGGAAAGAGAAGAAACCATCTAAATACTAAGTGAATAATTTCCATTATAACAGCATTAAGTTATGAACATTAGACGGTGAACTGTCCTCTCATTCTATACTATAAAAGTTAAATCACTTAAACAAAAGACATGAACCTCTTACAGGTAATACCCATACTCTTTTATTTTAAATACTCTTTTATTTTAAAATTGCATATGCATATTACTAGATTAATGAGACTGATTATATACCTTTTCAGTCATCCCATAGGCTTCCCTTCACATAGAAGGATATAAGAGTGAAGCAAGTGCAAGTACAATGAATTGGTCCCTAAGAGGTAAAACAATCCTCTCTCTACTTTGAGAGAATATACTTAGTCTTTCTTTTGAATACACATAAAAATAATGTCTACACTACATGAATGATGTAGGGAACATCTATAAAATGCATCATCTTTCCCCCTCCAGTATGGGAGTGATAAAGAAAAGATTTCTAGGTTGCCATTGTTTTCCCTCAGCCCCATGTGACTTGGTTTGCATTCGGCCATTAATGAAAAGGCATTTGGTAAGGCCATGCTCCCTGATAACTAACATATTAGGAAGGTATTTTCAACTTAAGGGTTCCCCCTTAAGCATATCATTTCCTTTGGTTGAATGGGTGGCACATTCTGAGGGACTATAGATTTTCTTTAAAGTCATGGGAGGAAAAAAAAGATGTTTTTATTTATTTGTTTTTCATTGCCTAAAGTGTAAAATAACGCACACTCACCGTGTTTAGGTTGATCATGTATTGAGAAAATAAACAAAACAAATCTCTGTCATGGAATTTAAGAAAAGTCAAATGTACAGAATAGTTTTGCTGGCATATTTAATCAAGTCCATAATGAATCTTAAAATTTAAACATTAACAGAAGAGACAAATAAGTCTGTTGCATCCAAAAGTGATGTGTCCTGGCTAAAGCAATCTGGCTCAGAATCCATATGATCCATACATGTTACAGAAGTAAAAAGATGTCATTCACCAAAGCTGAATCATTATATATATATATATATTAATAGTGTATCATACAGCACACATAAAATTTGATTAGAAGTATTTGCTGCAGGGCAGCCCGGGTGGCTCAGCGGTTTCATGCCACCTTCAGCTCAGAGTGTGATCCTGGAGACCCAGGATCGAGTCCCATGTCGGGCTCCCTGCATGGAGCCTGCTTCTCCCTCTGCCTGTGTTTCTGCCTCTCTCTCTCTCTCTCTGTGTCTCTCGTGAATAAATAAATAAAATCTTGAAAAAAAATGTAGAACATTTCTTTAAAAAAAAGAAATATTTGCTACAGTTCTGTTGTATTTGTATTTATTTGCATTGTATTTACATATATTTATATACAATGCATATCTATATAGTACTGCTATAGAAGCTGAGGTAAGCACACATAATTTTAAACTCAAGAATAAAGATCAATAGATTGTAACAGTGAAAACAGTCAATGGATGGAAAGAAAGGATGTATAAATACAAATTTTGGTGGCAAAAAGGTAAAGACTATTAATCTTAAAAGGCTACCTAGTTTAAATTTCGTTTCAGGGTTCTTCCCTTCTCTTTGATGTAATTATTGTTTACCAGACAAATACCATCAAACAAAAGTGAAATGTTGATTTGCAGGAAAATACTCATGTTCAATATTTATATTTATTTATTTCCATCCATGTGCTATGTGGTTAAAATTAGAAAATTAAAGTTTTTTATATTAGAGCTATTAATAGTACTCCTTAATATTAAGTGATATTAAATTAATGGAAGCTGATAATAGGAGACTTTCAGCAGAGCCACTCCACCACAATCTTGTAGCAAATCTCCTCTATTCTGAAGCACGCATACCCATGAACACATGAGCTCCCTCCCTGAGGCATTCAGTGCGTGTGTGTGCGTGCATACACACACACGTACTTTCTCAAAACACACACACGTACTTTCTCAAAAACATATATCTTCTGGTAGGGCAATTTAATTATAAAATGCCTGGAAAATAAACAGTTGCAAATAAAATGCAGTCTATCAAGTCTCCTAAATCATGGAGATACAGACACTTTTTCGGTAAACTCTCATGGTGAATTTTCAGTCTTACTGACTTGAACAAATTTTCTGATCTTTTATTTAAAATACTTCCCTTGGAATTTCAACCATGTTCTTTTTTTTTTTTCAACCATGTTCTTGATCCAATGTCACCTCAACAAGCCTCAACTCTCACCATTCTAAAAGATAACGCCCGTTATTAGTTGTTTTTCTTACTTCTTATTCTTTTCACACAGAAGTTGTTACTTCCTGGAAAAATATGTACTTATTTGTTCATTTTATGTTCCCTTAACTGAAATTAGCAAAAGGAACTTTGCGGTCTTAATTGGTATATCCACAGTGTCTAGAAGAATACCTGCAAGAGCGTGCACTATACCTAATAGAGTCTCTGAACATTAGAATTTAACAGCCTTGTGGAGGGACAGGCAGATATTCATAAAAATACATGAAATAAAATGTGATATTCAATAGTGGAATTATGTATAAAATCTAAAGAGCACAGTCAGGGGAACAATACATTCTTTCTTAGACAGGTGAAAGGAAGCTTTGAAAATGTCAAGAACTGTGAAATATATCGAGAGCAGATGAGGTGGTAAGAATAAGTAGTTGATTTCTACAGCAAAAGGAAGAAGATCCTATCAGAAGACATAGCTTGAACGAAGTCAGGCATCTATGACAGTGTATGGAAGACAGGAAATAGTGTGTCATGCTAAATGCACAATGGGATGATAAAGTTATTTCAGTCGGCCAACCAGTAGGTTTCATCTTTTCATGAAGAAGTAAGCAATTCTCTTATGTTTTAAGAACTATTACATATATTCATAATATATGGCATATGTACAATTTTATTAAAAATATATGCTATAAGTTATATTATGTAATACATAGATTGATGCAGATAGATATATAGATATTCAAAACACGACCTGTAAAAGCTATATATTGTTAATCTAGAGCTGCTTCTCATTTGGTTTAATATGTTGGTGTGAGGTCATTAATTCCAATGTCCAAATTATAGTTGTTTCTCATTGTAGATTCATATTATATTTGATATGTTTATATGATTTTAAAGAAGAAAAGATAAAAAGAACTTGTTATTGGATTGATGAATATCTTCAGTATTACTTTGAATTCTTAAGTCCATATGCAAGGTAACAAGAGACAAGCACCGTACTTAAAAAAAAAAAAAAATCGAACTAGAATGGAATTTACTTATAAATCAAATCCATGTTTAACAATATTTGTATTATGCTTTTGTTACATATGTATTATAATTTTAAACATTAAATATGTAAGGGTTAAAATAGAAATTTATTTGTATTAACATTTAAAATAAAATCAATCATTATTATAGAAAATATATAATTACATTCATGACTTTAATGTAAACATCAGAAATATTTTTTGTCTGCTTTTTTTTAACAAGAGTATGTGTATTTAAGTTAAAAGGATAAGACATATGCATAAACTATCACTACAATACAATCAGTAAGAAGTTTCACAATGTGCCAGAAAAGACATCTTTGGTTCAGATATTCATGAAAGGCATAAAAGAAATGGATCTTAAAAGATGAGTAGAATTTAACTAGGTGAAGGAATTGTGTATGGGCATTTAGGGCGGAAAAAAATAGCCTGCAGAAAAGAGGTATCAGGTAGTAAAATATGTTATGTTAGAAAATAATGCAGACTCACAAGAATCATAGATAATTAAAATAATCAAAATAGAGAGTGCTCACTAAAAACTGCATACATGATGCATAAATAATATGAGTACTCCTCTCTGTATAAAGAATAAAATTACTTTTTATTTTACAATGCGTAAGATTTAAGGATTTTAAAAATGCTAGGAGAAAAAAAAAAAAAGTTCTTTCACCTAACCTACAATCATAAAATAAAAGTGATAATTCTGGGGCACCTGGGTGGCTCAGTCCGTTAAGCATCTGCCTTCAGCTCAGGTCATGATCTTGGGGTCCTGGAATCGAGCCCCACATCTGACTCCCTGCTCAGTAAGGAGTCGGCTTCTCCCTCTTCCTCAGCCATTACCCCTGCTTGTGCTCAGTCTCTCTCTCTTTCTCTTAAATAAATAAATAAAACCTTTAAAAAAAAATGATGACTCTGTAGTCCCTTCTTACAGCATCATTGTTTTACACTATTAGAATTTGAATTGAAATATGGGGAAAATCTAAAATTAATATATGTTGCTGGGCTACTTTTCTGAAGCCATAAATTTGAAATGGAAAGAACGTAAATTAAGAAAATAAATAGCTTTTGATAATTTTAATTATGTATTGTAGGCAATATTTCATTGTGAAGGATATCCAGCACAAATATGGAAACGTTTAAAAGACAGACTTAATTTTAAATATTGATTATTTTTTTCTAAAAAGAAAATGTTGTTAATTATATTTTTCAAATTGATAATATACATTCTCACTGGCTTTATCCACTTATTAACTTGTGAAGAAATTCAAAATATAATTAGAACTTATTGATCTCATGACCATGTTACCACTTTAATAAAGTATTCACATACTAACTCACTCCTGGAATACAGGTTTGTTTTGAATATACATGGCCAGCACCATGCTATGAGATAGGAATGAAGTATAGATAACATCAATTTCTGATCTCAGAAGTTCACGTTTTATCTATTAATTATAAAACAATGACAAAGAATTTATAGGATGATGTAGAAACAAGGATGGGAGGAGCAACTGTCTATACTGAGTCTGGAACAAAAGGAGAATTCACGATGAAAATTGTTGCTTGAGCTAAGAATTAAAGAGTACTAAACTAATTTCTTGTTGGAAAGAACATTAAGCTGTGCAAAGGCACAGAATTGTAAAATATTTAATCCTTTGGGAGAAACAGTGAATAGGTAAGCATAGCTCAACTACATACTTCTTTAAACATGAGGATTATATAAAAATATATTCAAGAAACTTCTCTCTCATTTCCAGAAGAAAATTTATGCCCACTTAAGTGTTATAGCTAAAGCTATTTGGTAAAGAGCCATATAAATTAAATAAACATGTCAATTATTATAACAGTTTTCACAGTGTGTTTTTGGAGTGTGAAAAATAATGATGATTTTCCTAACACAAATCACTAATTAAAGGATTTGGAATAAATAGAAATATAAATCACTAATTAATTAATGATTTTGACATGGAAATTAGTGAAGTTGTATTATTTAAAATGCACATATTTGCATTAGAATTCATTCCATTTTCTGTTTATCCCTCAATAGATTCAAATTTATAACTTATTAAGTCTCTAAATGGATCCTAAGTTATTATTGTTATAAGAATATAATGATTTAATTTTTAAATTTTCAACAATCTGGAGTACGCTTTTTCTAGTAATAAAAATTTCCTGAGACTACCAGTAATTAACATTTATTACTGAAAATATATTTTGTACAAAAAATTACATCTTGCAATGTAGAAAATATGAAGATTTGTAACAAAATATCCCAAAGTATAAATTCTTTAGTCACAGGTGACCAAGGGACTCAATAGGGAAGATAAGCACAACAGAGGTCAATAGGTGGCCTCTAAGCATAAACGCAACCATTACTATCCCAATGAATGGAAAGATTGGTTGCAAGTGTCTATGAAGAGAAGATGAAGGCTTGGGGAATATAAAAATAGAGAAAGGAGGGAGAGGACTCTAGAGAGGAGAGTGCATTCTCAGGGGAAGGAAGTGAGGGGGGAGATTAAAACACGTATCTTACTATATGCCAAGAAATGTTTAAGTTCTTTACATACAATATCTCACTGAGGTGACCAAAAGTCATGGTCTAGCTCCCCCTTGTATTTTCAACCTAAGGTGTTTTTTTTTTAAAGATTTTATTTATTTATTCATGAGAGACAGAGAGAGAGAGGCAGAGGGAGAAGCATGTTCCCTGTGGGGAGACCAATGGGACTCCCTGAGCCAAAGGCTACTACTACTAACTACTGAGCCACTACCCAGGCGTTCCTCAACCTAAGGTTTCATGGAGACCTTTATAGTGTGATAACTATAGTACATACAGCAGCATTTTCAAGCAAATGTGATTACATTAGAACAGAGCCAAACACACACACACACACACACACACACACACACACACACACATCATGGAATGATTACCAAGATCAAAATCTGTATAAATCTGTATAGATAGTTTTTATTACTTTTTTATTGAACTTGTCATTTTGTTCATGCATCATTTTCCTGACTTCACTGGATTGTGTATCTGTTTCCCTTGAATCTCACTGAGCTTCCTTAAAATAATCATTTTGTATTCATTCTCAAGTGTCTCATAAATCTCCATTGTGTGCTTGGGTGGTGTCATTTTCTTTATCTGCTTTTTCTTTGTTTGTTTGTTTGCTTTTTCACGTATCTTTTGGCTTGGTGTTGGTTCTGCATATTTGAGGGAACAGTCAACTCTTCCTGACTGTTCAGACTGGCTTCAATGAGGAAAGATTCTCACCGGAAGGTGGTTATGAAGGTGTTGGCTGAGTGGCATGTAGCATTTTTGGATCCTGGGAAAGCAAATTAGTGTAGTCTCCATGAAACTCCATCAGCTTAGGCCAATGTTAATGACAATCACAAAGGGGCTTCTTTGACCAAGACTTTGGAGGTTCTGTGGGTGGCAGTGGCAGGTAGGGTTACGGTAGTTCTCAGAGATGAAAGCAGCAGGAGTCTTCCAATTCTACTTTCTTGCCTGTTGGAGGATGTTCTGACCAAAGACACTGAAACCAGGTCCGGCCCCCTGAAAAGGAGTGGTCCCAGCAGAGTCCTGGGACCAGGCACATACAGACCTACCTCAGTTCCTGGATCCTAAGGCACAGATGAACTTGTTGCAGTGGTGGTATTGGTGTCTGAGGTACAGGAGTGTGCAGGAGTCTTGGTCTCTGGTACTCACTGTGGTGACACAGATCACAGGGTGCTGAGAGGGGCTGTGGAAGTGGCACAGGCCCTGGGTGGCAGCTTGGGTCAGGGGAGTGAGGGGCAGTGTACAGCAGCAGCATGCTCTGGGGATGGTGGGTCAACATTCTGATTCTAGCCCTAGTGGGGCAGTTGCAGAACAGCAGCAGCAGCTCAGGCACAGTGATGACAAGTCAAAGTTGCAACTTAGAACCCCAGAGATAGGGCACAGAGCTGCATGGGCACAGCCTGTTGATGGTGAGTAGTGAAAGCCACAACATAGGGCCTGGGGTGGTAAAGAACACAGGTATGGTGGGACAGAGTTACAATTTCGAACCATGGTGGTGAGTCACAGAGCTGCAGCAGTGCAGTCATGGTGATGGTCGGTCAAAGCCTGAGCTTGGCATCTAGAAGGCAGAACGAAGAGAAATAGAAGTACTGCCCCAGTAATAGTGAATCAAAGCCTTGACTGAGAATCCTGGAGGTGGGGTGCAGAGCAGCAGCAGCTCTGGTCCCATAGATGGGAAGGCACTGTGGTGTTCCAGTCTTGGAGAGCAGGGCACAGCACTGAGTGGGGCCCCAGGAAAAGGTCTCACTGCAGAGACAGTTCCTGCACCAGAGAGAAAATACAGACAGGGACTCTGGGCAGCTCCATCAGTTGGGTTCAGTGTTGGTGAAGACTGTGGGAGTTGTCAGCAGCAAAGGCTGCAAATAACCATGGCATTGAGGCTCTCTGGGGTTTTCCTGCTCTGCTTTTCCACATGGGGTAAAATCCTTCCAGGGGATCTCTCTTAATGTTGAGCTGCTCCAGACTAGCAATTTTGTGATGGATGCAAAACGCTTCCTATACTTATCTTTGTGGTCATTCTCAGTTTTTGAACTCCACAGGGTTTCTGCGCTTCCTTCATTATAGTCCAGAGCTTTCCCAGAGCTATTTTCATCAGTTGTGGTTGTTTATTTACTATTTTTATTGTGTTTGTGCACAAGAATAGCACTGGGACTTCCTAGCCTTCCACCTTGCTGACATCCTCTTCTATTTACAATGGTTGATGTGAAAACCTCTTCTATCAAAACTTACAATCTACTTTAAGGACTAAAACATATACAATATACAGAAAAAATAAAATCTCTGAATAGTTTATATGGGTGATAATAGTATATTGCAGAAGAAGATACATTTTGGGTGGTGCATAATTCATCCGATTCCCTCACTGTTGTATTATTTTCTCCCCTTTTAGGAAAATGTATACTTCAATGTAAATGTACATTTTGCAATACACACATACAAACACACACACAAAAACACACATTCAATCTGACAACTAAAACATTTTTGAATTTATTTATTAGCATATAATATTCTTCCCACAGCTCTTATGGGTTTCAAGTCACCAAGGAGTTAAAGTTATCAAGAAAATGAAGACAAAAATGTAAAGAAAAAGACAATAATAATGAGTAATGCAAGTACCGGGGCTATTGAGTTATGCTAATATTATAAACTAAAATATTCCAACAAAGCAAGCCTCTGAGTTATAGGGTACAAAAAAAGTGATAAACTATTGGGAAGATCAAAGATTGTCATCACTGGTGTAGATGGCTTATGAGAAGCAGCTGGAGATCAAATTAAGAGAAACTTTTGGGGGTGCCTGGTTGGTCAGTTGGTTAAATGTCTGCTATTGGCTAAGGTCATGATCCAGGGTCCTGGGATTGATCCCCATATCAGGCTCCCTGCTCAGCGGGTAGTCTGCTTCTCCTTCTGCCCCTCTCTCTGCTCATGCTCTCTCTCTCCTCTCACATGTTCTCCCTCTCTCTCAAATAAATAAATAAAATCTTTACAAAGGGAGAGACAGAAATTTTTGGAGAACTGCTCTCACCTCTACATCTACCCAACTCCAAATTCCCTTTCCAAAACCAAATGTAATTCCCCTTCCAAATGCAATAGTAATAATAATTATTATAAATGGTTTGAATTCACATTTTAAAACTCTGATGGGTCAAAAAACAAGATCTAGCAATATGTCATCCTCAAGAAGTACTTAAAAGTACAAAAGCATATATGTACAAATATATTTATATACATATAATTCCAAATATATATATATATTTGTATACAAATATACACATACATAAGTACGAAAGAGAAGATATTTGATGCAGTATTCCATACTAAAATCTGAGATGAAATGCATGTAATAAATACAGCAAATATGATAAGAGCATAAGGGAAAATATATAGTCTTAATAGGAACCATAAAATGAGAGGATATAACCATCATCAATGTATATTTACCTAATAACAGACTTAACACTAAATTAATTATATAAAATGTGTGTGTGTGTATATATATATGTATAGTTACACACACATACATGCACACACATAGATAGATCAAGTGGTGCTGCATTTTTTAACAATCTCCCAGAAACTGAAAATTGAAGCAAAGAATAATCTGTATTATGAGTTCTACAGAGAATCAGCTTGAGCAAATATATGGATAAAGAACCCTACACTCAATTAACAAAAATAACATTATTTTTTTTTAAATAACATTATTTTTTTTTAAATAACATTATTTTAAAGCACATATGTAATATTTTCAAAATCTGAAACATATTAAGTTGTAAAGGAAGTTTCATAGAAACCAACGGGACAGAGGGAAGGGTTCAGGATGGCAACCTAAGAATACTCTGAACTTACTTCCTTGCACGGACCCCAAAAATTTACTCTTACATATGGAGTAATTTCCCCCTGAAAACAGCTGAGAACTAGATTAACAGCACCTCCTCAACAAAAGACAAAAGAGACAAATCGAGAAGAGTAGGAGAAGCAAGGACCTCATTCTGGGACTCCCTCCTAGATGAGGTGACCCTACAATCAGGAGGGATCCAAAAGAATATGGACCTCTTCCTTGAGAAGTAAAGGGATTGTGCCTCACATCAGGCATCTTGATCCTGAAGGACACAGACAGAAATACAAACCCCCAAAATGTCTTGTTTTCAAAATCAACAGAGATTAAGACCAGGAGAATCAAAGAATTATAGAGAATAAAGATCCCACTTTTTTTAAAGATTTTATTCTTTTTTTAAGATTTTTATTTATTTATTCATGAGAGACAGACAGAGAGAGAGAGAGAGAGAGAGAGGCAGAGACACAGGCAGAGGGAGAAGCAGGCTCCATGCAGGGAGCCCGATGTGGGACTCGATCCCCGGTCTCCAGGATCACAACCTGGGCTGAAGGTAGCACTAAACCGCTGAGCCACCCAGGCTGCCACCAACTTATTAATTTTAAAGTGGCTGCTGGAGAGGCAGGAAACTGCAGGAAACTTTTCTGGGGATGGAAGCATTGGTAGATACCACTTTTGCAATCTCATGCTAACTTGCTGGTGATAGAGTCACAACCATCATTTTTGGTGACTTCCCTCTAGCCTGCTAGTACATTGAAACTAGGATCTGCCCACCCCATTTCACACCCATCCTGTGCACCACATAAACCATAACAGAGCAGGATAAGTACCTGAATACTGCCCAACTTGCACAGAGACAGATACAATCAGCATGAGTGAGTGTCCTGAGACTTGTCTTCCTTGCTCAGCAGCTTGGACACAAACAGGTGAGATATCACCAAAGTCCCACCCTCACTGATAAGGAGTTCAAAGTGATGGTCATAAAGACCTTCACTGATCTCAGGAGAAAAATGAATGAACACAGAGAATACTACAAAGAAGAGATAGAAAATATTAAGAAGTACCAAACAAATTCAACTGAACTGAAAAATGCACTAGAGGAATTTAACAATAGAATGGATGAAAACAGAAGCTTGAATCAGTAAGCAGTAAGACAGAGCAATGGAAAACACCCAGACAGAGCAGCAAAATTTAAAAAGAATTAAAAGAAATAAGGAAATATTTAGGGACCTCTGGGACAACATCAAGCAGAGTAACATTTACATTATGGGGTCCCAGAAGAAGAGAAGGAGAAAAAGTCAGAAAAAAATATTTGAAGAAGTAATGGCTGAAAACTCCTCTAATTTGGGAAGGAAATTGCCAGTTCTAGGAAGACAGGAGAGTTATAAATAAGATGAACCCAAAGAGAAAAATCAGGAGACATTGTATTATAAGTGGTAAAATATAAGAACAATAAAAAGAATTTTATAAGTTGTAAGAGAAAAGCAATATATTGTGTACAAAGGAAACCCTGTAAGGCTATCAGCAGATTTTTGAGCATAAATTTTGTAAGTTGAAAGGGAGTGGTATGATGTATTCAAAGTGCTGAAATAAAAAAATATATATATGCCATCAAAAAGTATACCCAGCAAGGTTATCACTCAGAATTGAAGAAGCGGTTAAGAATTTTCCAAATAAGCAAAAGCTAAAGGAGTTCATTATCATTAAACTGGTTTTACAAGAAATATTGAAGGGACCACTCTAAGCTAAAAAGAAAAAGTACTAGTTAATTAAGAAAATGTATGAAATCAAACAACTCATGAGAAAAAGTAAATAAATAACAATGACAGTAGATAAACCACTTACAGAGCAAGAATAAAGAGTAAAAGACAAAAGTAGCAAAATTAATTAAAAAGACAGTGATTAGGGGGATCCCTGGGTGGCGCAGCGGTTTAGCGCCTGCCTTTGGCCCAGGACACGATCCTGGAGACCCGGGATCGAATCCCACGTCGGGCTCCCGGTGCATGGAGCCTGCTTCTCCCTCTGCCTGTGTCTCTGCCTCTCTCTCTCTCTCTGTGACTATCATAAATAAGTAAAAATTAAAAAAAAAAAATTTAAAAAAAAGGCAGTGATTAGTTAGAGAGCGGTGCTTAGATGGCTCAGTTTGTTAAGCTTCTGCTTTTGGCCCAGGTAATGATCTCAGAGGAGCATCCTGAAATCAACCCTGAGTTGGGCTCCCTGCTCAGTGGGGAGTCTGCTTCTCCCTCTTTCTCTGTCCCTTCTCGCTGCTTGCACTCTCTCACTCACTCCCTCTCTCAAATAAATAAAATCTTTAAAAAAATGCAGTAATTAGTTAAGGGATATATAAAATAAAAAGATGTAACATGTCATCAAAAATATAAAATGGGAGGTAAAAATATAAAGCTTTGGAATGGGTTCAAAATTAACTCACTACTAACGTAAAAGAGACTGTTATATACATAAGATATTATATGTATACCTCATGGTAACCACACACACAAAAACTTCTAGTAAATACCCAAAAGAAAAAGAGAAAGGATTCTAAACATTTCTCTGAAGGAAACAATCAAACTACAAGGGAAGAGAAAAAGAAAAGAAAGGAACAGAGAGGAACTACAAAAACAGCCAAAAAACAAAATGCCAAAAGTACATACCTATCAATAATTACTTTAAATGTAAATTGACTAAATTCTCCAATCAAAAGACATATAGGGTGGCAAATGAAAAATAAAACAAACAAACAAACAAACAAAAACCCCAAGGCACATCTCCATACTTCCTACAGGAGATTAACTTCAAAAGTGAGGACATACACAGTCTGAAAGTGATGGGATAGAAAACTTATTCCACACAAATGGAAACAAAAAGAAAGCTGGTGCATTTATATTCATATAAGAAAAAATCGACTTTAAAACAAAACTGTGGGCAGCCTTGGTGGTGCAGTGGTTTAGTGCTGCCTACAGCCTGGGGTGTGATCCTGGAGGCCCAGGATCGAGTCCCACGTCAGGCTCCCTGCATGGAGGCTGCTTCTCCCCCTGCCTGTATCTCTGCCTCTCTCTCTCTCTGAATAAATAAATAAATAAATAATATTTAAAAACAAGTAAATAAAAATAAATAAATAAATAAAACAAAACTGTAATAAAAGAAAAAGAATTACCTAATGATAAGTACCTAATGATAAAGTGATAAAGTCAATCCAGTAGGAAGGGGTAAATTGACAACAATATAATAATAATAATAATAATAATAATGTACTTTAACCTTCAATTTACATCAATAGATAGATTGTTTGACAGCAAATCAGTAAAGAAACATTAGTTTTAAATGATCCATTAGACCAGATAGACTTAATTGATATACACAGAACATTCCAACCAAAATAGAAGAATATGTATCTTCTTCAAATGCACAAGGAACTTTCTCCAGGAGAGATCACATGCTAAGCCATAAAACAAGTCTTAATAAATTTAAAAAGTCTGAAATCATGTCAAGTATCTTTTCCAACCACAAGAGTATGAAAATAAAAATCAATTATAAAAATAAAACTGGAAAAAAACACTAATACATGGAAACCAAAAAAAATATGTTATTAAACAATGGATCAATAAATAAATCAAGGAGAAAATTTTAAAATACTTTAAATCAAATTGAAAATACAATAGTCTAAAATCTTTGGGACACAGCAAAAGCAGTTCTAAGAGGGAGTTCATTACTATACAAGAAAATCTCAAATAAACATTCTAACTTTACATTTAAAGGAACTACTAAAAGGAGAAAAATGAAGCCCAAAGATATTAGAAAAAGGAAAACAATACAAATCCAAGTGGATAAATATGAACTACAGACCAAAAAAAAAAAAAAAAAAAAAAAAAAAACAGAAAAGGTCAATGAAACTAAGAACTGATTCTTTCAAAAGAAAAACAAAATCAACAGATGTTTAAACAGATTCATCAAGAAAAAAAGAGAAATCCCAAATGAATAAAATCAGAAGAGAAAGAGAAGAAATTACAACCAATAAAAGAGAAATACAAAGAATTAGACAAGAATAGTATAACAATTATATGCCAACAAATAATCTAGAATAAATGGATAAATTCTTAGAAACCTGTAATCTTCCAAGACGGAATCATGAAGAAATTGAAAATATAAATTATTTACAATGAAACTGAATCAGAAAAAAAAAAGAAAGCTTTCAACAAATATCCAGGTCCAGATGACCGTGTACTCACTTTGGTGAATGTACCAAACACTTAATACCTCTATCCTCCTTAAACTATTGAAAAAAAATTGAAGAAGGAATACTTCCAACTCATTTTATGAAGCCAAAATTACCATGATACAAAAACAAATGATATTACAATAAAATAAAATTATGGGCCAACATCTCTGATGAAAAAATATGCAAAAACCCTCAAAAAATTAGAAAACACAATTCAACTATATATTAAAAGGATCATACACCTTGTCCAACTCCCAAATAGAACTCAATCCAGGAATGCAAGGATTGTTTAACATCCACATATCAACAACGTGATACACCACATTAGCAAAAGGAAGGATAAAAATCATACGATCATCTCAATATATGCAGAAAAAGCATTTGACAAAATTCAACCTCCATTTTTGAATAAACTCTCAATGAAGTTGATAAAGAGGAAACCTATCTCAACATAATAAAGGCCAAATAGAAAAAGCCCACAGCTAACATTATAGTTATTGAAAAGCTAAAAGTTTTTAGCTCAAAGATCAAGAACAAGACAAGGAATCCCACTCTTGCCACTTTTATTCAACAAATTTTGGAATTTCCAGCCATGGCAATCAGGCAGGAAAAAGAAATAAAAGTCATCCAAATTTTAAGAAAGAAATGAAAGTTTCATTATTTGCACATCACATGATGCTATATAAAGAAAATCCAAAGACTCTACCAAAAAACTACAAGAATTAATAAATAAATTCAGTTAAATTCAATTATTAAATAAATTGCAGAATATGAAATCAATATACAGCAATCTGTTGCATGTCTATACACTAATGAACTATCAGAAAGGGGAATTAAGAAAACAATTCTACTTACAATTGCATCAAAAATAACAAAATGCCTAAGAATAATTTTAAGCAAGGAGGTGAAAGACTTGTACACCGAAAACTATGAGACACTGATGAAAGTAATTGGTGACAACAAAAATAAATGGAAAGATATACTGTGCTCATGAATTGCAAGTATTAATATTATAAAAGTGTCTACTACATGAGAAATAAAGCGGTCTTGAGAAAGGTGAACAAAGCTGGAGGTATCATGCTCCCTGATTTCAAACTATACTACATAGCTATAATAATCAAAACGGAATTATATTAGCACAAAAACAACACATAGATCAACAGAACAGAATAGAGACTCAAGAAATAAACTGCTTTTATGGTCAATTAATTTATGACAAAAGAGTCAAGAGAATACAATGGGGAAAGACAGTCTCTAAATAAATGGTGTTGAGAAACCTAGATAGCTAAATCCAAAAGAATGAAACTGGATCACTTTCTTAAACATATAATAAAATAAATACAAAATGGATTAAAGAGTTGTAATACTTGGAGCCTTAAAACTCTCAGAAGAAAACATAGGCAGTAAGCTTTTTGACCAGTTTTAACAATATTTTTTTGGATATCCCTTCTCAGTCCAGTAAAAATAAACTACTGGGACTACATCAAACTAAAAGTTTTTTTTTTTTTTTTTTTAACTAAAGGCTTTTGTAGCGCAAATGAAACCATCAACCAAATGAAAGCAACCTATTAAATGGGAGAAGATACTTGAAAATGATATATCTAATAAGGAGTTAATATCCAAAATATATAAAGAACTCACACAAATCAATAACAACAAAAGACAAATAACATGATTAAAAAATGGGTTATGTATCTAAATAGTCGTTTTTCCAAAGAAGACATACATATGTCCAACAGACATGTGAAAAGAGGCTCAACACACTAATCATCAGAGATATGAAAATCAAACTATAATGAGATATCACATCACACTTGTCAGAATGGCTGTTATCAAAAAGATAAGAAATAACAAATGTTAGTAAGGATGTGGAGAAAAGGGAAGACTGGTGTTCTGCTGATGGGAATATTAAACTGTTGCAGCCACTACAGAAAACAGTATGGAAATTCCTCAAAAAATTAAAAATAGAACTACCATATAATTCACTAATTATACTTCTGAGTATTTATCCAAAGAAAACAAAGATATTAATTCAAAAGGATATGTGTGCCCAAATGTTCACTGCAGCATTATTTATAATAGCCAAGATATGGAAGCGACCTAAGCATCTGTCAATAGATGAGTGGATAAAGATGTTATATACATACACACAGTGGAATAGTACTCAGCCATAAAAGAATGAACTCTTTCCATTTGCAGCAACAACGGCCTAGAGGATCTTATGCTAAATGAAATAAGTTAGAGACAGATAAATAATGTATGATTTCACTTATATGTGGAATCTAAAAACAAAAGTTCTGTTGTTCTAAAAACAAAACAATAATTAAAAAAAAAAAAAAACAGATTCATAGATGCAGAGAACAAACTGGTGGTTGCCAGAGGGGAGAGACGGATGGGCAAAATAGGTAAAATGATTAAAAGGTAGAAGCTTCCAGTTATAGAAGAAATGTCATAGAAGTGTAATTAATTACAGCATAGATAATATACTTAATAATGTAGTAACTTTGTATAGTGACAGTAGAACTATCAAGTTGATCATTTCATAATATATAAAAATATTAAATCTCTATGTTGTACACCTGAAACTAATATTGTATGTTAATAATAGATTCAATAGCAAAGATGATAAAAATAGTATAAAACAGGAAAATTATACATATAATTTATCAGATAATATTTGGCAATAGTAAAATAATATAACAAAGTTGCCAAAATTAGTACCCATAGCTAAAATATAAATATTAGATTACCAAATAATCCTCTGATTAACAAGAAAACCATACAGTAATTCTGAAATATTTAGATGGAAGCAAGAGAAAGCACTGCATGACAAAAGTCATGGAGCTCTGGAAAATAATATTTGTGGGAAATTTATAGCTTTAATTATCAGGAAACAGGAAAGGTTATAAAATACAAACTATGAATTCAACTCCAGAGGTTAAAAGATAGTAACAACATAAACAGAAAAAAAAAAATAGACATCAAGGGAACAGAGATAAAAGTAAATGAAGAGTAGAAATATAATTTTTTTAAAAGATTTATTTATTTATTCATGAGAGACACAGAAAGAGAGAGGCAGAGACATAGGCGGAGGGAGAAGCAGGCTCCTTGCAGCGAGCCTGATGTGGGACTCAATCCCAGATGCCGGAATCATGGCCTGAGCCGAAGGCAGACGCTCAACCACTGAGCCACCCAACTATATTCCCTAGAAATATAGTTTCAATTAATATTTTCTTTTTAAGTTTAATAAGATTTCCTGACAAACCTTTCCCAAGACTGAATTAAAAAATAAAAAGTAGAACGTTAGAGTAAACAAAATGTGGTATGTAAAAAATTGGAAATACAGACAGCAGTGATTTAATGTAAAAGGCAAACCCAGTATTCTAATAATCTTAGATGTAAATGATACAATTCTGAAAAAATTAAAAATCAAAAATGGCACAAGAAGAATAAGAAAACTTACATAGGTAAGTAAAATTTAAAAACAAAACCAAAAATGCCTGAAATGGCCATGAAAAATCTCTTTCCAAATACCCAGACTCCAAAATCTTTGTAGATAAATTCTACTAGACATTCAGGAAATAAATGTTTTGTATATCAGGAAATTTTTCTTTAAAATAATCTAAAATTATAAAAGATACACTGCCTTTTCTGTAAGACTAGAGCAATCAAATAGGAATAATCCCCTGCAAACCATATATGATCAAAGCTTAGAAATTCTCATAAGTTCCATAAGGAGTAGGAGGGGGGAGGATGACTGTCACAACATTGTTTGTGTAAGATATTAGTGGCAATTGATGTGGTAATCACTAGAAAAATTGCTTTGTAAATAACAGACACTCAACAATTAGAAGCAATAAATAACAAGGGAAATTAAAAAAAAAAACAAAGTATTGAGTGAAAAAATTAACACAGTGAGAAAAAAGTAACGCTATTTATGTGAATTCAAGGCACAAAAGCACAAGAAAATACATCTTTATAGGAATATATGCCAAAAAATCAGTCATCAAATGAATAAAATGGCTGACAATAAGGAAAAGAGTTAAGTAGAAAATGGGAATGAAAAAGAATAGAGAAAAGGATAGAATGTTGGATGGTGATAGATACATACACACATACATGTCTAAGTAGATAAAGATAAAACAGATGATTCATTTCACGAGATGACGATAACAGGCACTTAAAGAATGTGCCTCAATTGTCTTGTATGGAATTCAAATAGGAATGTTACATACATATAAATTTTTGTCTAAATAATTTCTTTGGCATACCAGAGGAAGGGCAGCTTCCAAATTCATTCTTGAGACCAGTATCACCCTGATACCAAAATCAGATAACGATACCACCAAAAAGGGAACCACAGGCCAATATCTCTCATGAATATAGATACAAAAATCCTCAACAAAATATTAGCAAACCAAATCCAACGATATGTTTAAAACATCATGCACTACGATCAAGTGATACACGGCACCAATAAAAGATAAAACCACATGATCATTTCAGTAGATACCGAAAAAGCATTCGACAAAAGTACAACAACATTCATTAATGATAAAGCCCTCTGCAAAGTAGGTCTAGAGGGAATATACTTCAACATCATAATAAAGACTTTATATGAAAAACCCATAGCCGACATCATACTCAATGGTGAAAAACTGAGAGCATCTCCCCTAAGGTCAGGAACAAGACAAGGATGTCCACTCTCACCACTTTTATTCCACATAGTACTGGAAGTCCCAGCCACCACAGTTAGACAACATAAAGAAAAAAAAAGGCATCCAAATTGGCAAGGGAGAAGTAAAACTCTCATTATTTGCAGATAATATGATACTGTATTATAGGAAACCCTAAAGACTCCACTGAAAAAGTACTAGAGCTGATAAATGAATTCAGTAAAGCCAGTCAGTCAGAGAAAGACAAATACCACATCTTACTCATATGTGGAATTTAATAAAGAAAACAAAGAAGCAAAGGAATAGAAAAGAGAAAGAAAGAGACCGGCCAAGAAACAGACTCTTAATTATGGAGAACCAACTGACGGTTAGCAGAGGGGAGGCTGGTGGGGCATTGGGGGAAATAGGGTATGGGGAGTACACTTCTGGTGATGAAAAAAATAAAATGATATAAACAAATTAACTTTTGAGGCACATGGAGGCAAAACAGGAATGTGTGGTTTCTAGCCTGAGCTCTAGTGTGGGAAATATATTTTCCTTAGTATTTGTAACCACTGGAATGCCCTCACAAGGGTTTGGAGTGCAAATTTATGCACTGCTATGACCACAAAAATTCAAGCAGCAAAATGTTTCTACTTTGATAGTGTCTTAAGACCCTTTACAGCAGAGAAGTTTTCATCTCTAGAAATTTGTGCCTTTGGCTGATGCTTCGCAAGGTGCCCAGAGACAGAAACGAGCAAAACAAAATCACAGAATCCAAACTTGTAAAATACACATGGGGGCACCTGGGTGGCTCAGTCAGTTGAGCATCTGATTCTTGGTTTGGGCTCAGGTCACGATCTCAGGGTCATGAGATTAAGCCCCGTGTAGGAGCTCCACGCTCAGCAGGGAATATGCTTAATTTTCTCTCCCTCCTCACTCTCCTTCTGCCCCTCCCTCTACTCACACTTGCACCCTCTCCCCCTCAAATAAATTTTAAAAAAATCTTTAAAAAGAGATACATGTGAATGTCAGTAGAAGCAACAAAAGAGTCACTGTGCTGTGCCAAATTTCAAACACTGGGATTACTGCATACAGAAGATAAATTGAGGAGATTAAAAATATTTAGGCAGTTGTAGAGAACTGTGAATACATAAGAAAGGTAAGGGACCCTTTCAAACACTTTTTTAAAACAAACAGGATAGTTCATTGTAACCTAACCAGTTAACAAGTTGACCAGCACCAAGCTGACGTCTCTTCTTGGAGAACTGGGAGACAAATCTGAAGAGGTCCGTCAAAGAAACTGGAATCAATGCAGATGATTTTCACTAGATGATTAGAAACATTATTGTTTGAGAAAATTGGTAACATTCCTAGAGTCATTTGTAAATATCAGCTACACTTGAATATGCAGATATCCAAGGAGATAACAAATCCACTTTTGATAATGTATCCCAGAACAATTTCTGCATATTTGCACTTATAAAAATGTCTGAAAATGATCCTAGCATCACTGTTCGTAATAATAAAAATGTGAAACAAACTATCCTTCATATGGTGAATGTGACATATTTATAAGTGAAACATTAATTAGAGAGGAAATAAATTGAAGCTATAGAAATCACTATGAATAAATAAAATATTACAATAATATAAAGTTTTATAACATGCAAACTCACTATATTGTCAAAATATCCATATATATTAAGCTTATAAAGCATACTGTAAGAGTACTTAACAAAATCAAGAAAACATTTTCTTTCAAAGAGGTAGTCACGTAAAGAACATGATTGAGGAGAGGTACGGAGGAGCTTAAACAATATTGTCAGTGTCTTATTTCTTACTTTGGTGTTGGATTCAGAGGGTTTTATTAAATTATTGTATACATCACCATACATCAGAAATATTTTCTAATAAACTAAAGAGAAAGAAAATTTGCCTAAGTGACAGATTCCAATAAACTAATAAAAAAATTAATTTGCCTAAAACATCTGTTGTTAATTTCATTATCCTAGAGAAAAATACATTGATACATGCAGACATTTGATATTGTGTGACTGCACAGGCGTATGATTTAAACTGATGCTTAAAAAAGACCTGTGTACAGCAGGTTGTAAATAGGTCCTGAGGGGACAAAACAACCCAGCTGGGGTGTGTGGCCCACCTGCCTGATTAGCACTGTGGCTGAAAGGAGCTGACAAGCAGCTTCTATTTTTATCTAATCTTTAAATTCCAGGAACCTCATTTCACTAAATCATAGCTTTCTAGTAGGATTGCAAAAGCTTTCCCTCTGCTTATTCCTTTTTAATCTAGATTTCTCTCAAGACCTCTACTCACAGATGGTTACTATCCTGATAAACTCTTCATCTGCTCTGCCACTAGGTCACTGGGGAAAAAACAAAAACAACCGAGATAAAATGAAAGCAAAAGGGTAAGAGTAATTTAATAATTATTCATACTGGTAAACACTAATTTTAAGATTTAAAAATATATGGTTTTCTATTATTGTTAATGTTTTTGCATTGTGCATAATGTAGACCAATACACAAAGTTAAATATATTTATGACTACTTGGACTCTTTTGCTTAAAGAGACAATAAAAATGCACCCACAAGTTTATTAAACATTCCTATAATTGGTCTTTTAAAGTTAGCTTTAATTTCACACTATATTTAATATATTTTTTAAAAGATATAATGCTGGGGTACTGGCAATGACAAGGTATTATACCACAAACACATTCTTAAATAGTATAATATAGCATAAGAAAATTTTGGTATTTTATCAACTGCACATGTGCACATTTCTAATTGATTTCACTCATGGTTATAGATTAGATTAAATGTATATTTACAATGATTGTGAGTATGGGTGTAAGTAGTAAGACATATGCGGGTGAGGGTAGTGATAGATGAAGAACCCATATGATTTGCTCTTTGATTTGACATCAGTGATGGGGAGCCAAACTCATTTTCCAAGAATTGGAGACAAAGCTAGATTAGAAATGTGTAGAAATTTCATATGAATTACTGGCTTTAAAAGAAAGCAAGGATATCAAATGACAGGAAAATAGATCAGATCTTTATGTCAATTTTCCAAATGTGAGAATAAATCTGATCAACTTTGGATTTTCAACTTGTTATCTATTCAATTAGAATATTTTTTTATGTTGACATACAATTTAGACTGGACATCCCAAATTTAGAGTTAGATTTCTAAACTAATACAAGGAGGATATACTACTTGCTTTGTGTCAAAAAGTAAAGTCAAAGACTGTGTGGTATATTCACACTACGCACTCCGTTAAGAAGAAAAATACAAATCCGTGAGTTCAAAGGCTTTCAATGATATAATTTATTACTGCATTCAAAAGCAATGGCATAATTGTGTTGGAAAGCAGGTTCACTAATTATTAGTTCTTTTAGCAGGTGTGGTTCAACCCATTTTAAATTTAAGAAAAGATAAAATATTTCAAAATACTTGAAATCCTTTCAAATAGCATAGAAATCTAATAACATTTAAATTTATTAGAGGCCTACCCATATATATTTTAAGTAATAGTCAAATTTTTAAAAGTCTGAGAAAGTATCAGAAGTTTGAGACAACCTAAAACTATTTGATATTTAAATCCCAAAAGATTTTGAGTGGCTAATATTGTGATACAACAGGAGTGAAAAAGAGAAAAATCCAGGAGTCATGTAATATTTCATATGTATTAATAGTAAAACATTTTCTGTTTGCAAAATTGAAATATTCGTTACAGAACATTAGGTATATAAGTCATATATTCTTATATATTAGTGCTGTGGTTGTGTTAAAACATTCGAATTTTAGATTTATTAGATTTATCAATTAAGTTGCAATAAATTAAATTGTGTTAGGCTCAAAGCTCTAAATTATAGCCTCATCTAGGAAATTGAAAGGGAAATTGAAATAAAATAATATTAATTATTATTTATCCGGTCTATTAAATGTCATCAGCATTTTCAATACAATGTGAAACCACATTCTGTTTCAAATTAGTGTAATATCATACTAGCCCACCATGTCAGTGCACAAGCAATCACAAAGGTCAAGAAGAGTCAAGAGTCACAGTGGAATGAGAATGCTAATAATAGTTTATAAATAGCATGATCTATAACTCAGACAAATAAACAATTACGTCCATAAACATAAGGAAAACCAACATTTGAGTGGACTGTGGAGAAAGATGGGCTGCAAAAAAGATCAAGGTTAGAGATCAGAACCATGCACAGATGCTTGACTTCTGGATGAAGGTCACAGGTCTGGAAAAAGTTTCAAATTTCTCAAATTTTAGTGGGTATAAGAATCACTGGGGAACTTGTTAAACTGCAGACTTTTTTGAATTCCACTTTAAGAGAAGTGAATTGATTCAGCATCCTTCGTCTAAAACATTTTTAAAATATAGTCCTCCTAGGGGCCATTTCTTATCGTTTCTTTCAAGATTATATTGGAAATGTAGAAGAAAGACACAACACAACTGAATGTTACAATCAGTTGGCTTGTTTATTTGGGATTAGATTAATTCCTTATTTTCAGCTCTGCTATTTTTTTCTCCTCCCTAAATATCTTTCATTCCATAACTTTCTTAAAAATTTAGCTGAAATTTTTGGTTAGAAATAATAGTGGATTCATGTTAGATTTATACTCAAATCTGTGGGTAAGTTGGTAAAACTATACATATCACAGGATACGAGAGGCTCTATAATTTCACAGTATCTTCTTTGAGTTTTGGAATAGTGATTGGATTTCTCAAATATAATTTCCTTGCGTTAAGGAATTACGCAATTTCCTTGTGTAATTTAATTGCGTTCCTTTATCGCTTTTCTATTTATGTTGACATGTACTCTAATTTGAATTTTGTCCCTCAAAAAGGGATATGGGAAGTTCTAAATCCTAGTGCCACACAATGTGACCTTAACTGGAGATAGAGTTTACAGAGATAAATAAGTTAAAACGGAGTCATTAGGGTAGGCCTAATCCAATATTACCGCTGTTCTGGAAAATTTGGACAGGGAGAGACATGTACAGAAGGAATTTGGTATGAAGATACAGAGAGAAGACAATTTACAAGGAATACCAAAGGTTGCCAGCAAACCTCCAGAGAAAGGACTGAAGAGATTATCCTTCAGGGTCTCAGATCTCTAGACTCCAGAACTGCTGGACAATATATTTCTGTTGTTCTCAAGCCACAAAGTTTATGAGATTTTTTATAGCCGTCTTAGCTTATGATCACTTTTCTTAAGTGGAACATGAGTTTATTTGAGTGACCCCTGTTGATTGGTACCAATAAATTGCTATGTAAAAAGCTAACACTGCTTCTGACATAAATATTATTGAGACCACACTCCCCTTTTTAATTCCTCATTAACGATCGGTTTATGTTTATCTAGGAAACACGTAAAATTCCACGTATGCTTCTGGATCGACATAATTTTTCTGTGACTGAACTAGGTCTTGACTTTTCTGAACTAGGCCAATTTTTGAAGATTGGAGCAACATTTTTCCACTTTTAAACATGTACTACACATGAGTTTATATGCTTTGACGGTTTTGAGTTGTTATTTTTCTCGCCTGTTTTTTTGTTTGTTTGTTTTGTTTCGTTTTGTTTCTTTGCTGGAAGTAAAATGGAGGGTTCTGGTTCAAGATAAAAGGGAAGAAGATGCCACGACCAAAAAAGCAGGAAGTTAAAAAATAAAAGTAAGGCATGAAAAGGACAAAGAAAAGATAAGGAAGAGGAGTATGAGAAATAATGGAAGGCAAAAGAGCAGCCCCCAAGGTAAGGGAGGAATTCTGACCCAGGCCTCATCACTGCCCAGCTCCCCAAGAGTACCAAAGGGAATGATAAATCCAAAGGCACTGCTTTGATGAGCAATTTTCGGAGACTCTGCTTGGGAATACAGGTGGCGTACGTGAGAAGTCATTCTCTTCATTCCAGATCAAGAGACCTGAAGCCTCCAGCACCCACAATGTTGAACACCCATGTCAGGAGCAACAAGCAACATCACCCTTCCTACTGCCATTTGTGCTTTCGTGGAAAGGCAAAAGCCACAGAGACAGCACCCAGGAGGCACTGTCACCCTGGGTCTCCCTAAAGTACAGGAAGGAGGTATTTGCGGCCTGGAGACAGGATCAGCTATGTAATCTGCAGGGCTCAGGGCAACATTAAAATGCAAGGCCCCTTGTTCAGAAATTATTAAGAATTTCAAAGTAGTGACAACACAGTATAAACCCAAACATGTGGCCTAGCTTAGCATGCATAGGGTCCCAAGCAATTGGGTAGGTTACGTGCCTGTAAAGCTGGCCCTACTTGGACATGATTCATACATAAACAGATAAGGGCTAGGAACTGATGTGATACAGCATTGCAGCAAAATTAAATTATCGTTAAATGTGCAATCGAGTCCCTGTAATTCCTCTATTTAGTAAGTACGGTAGCTATTTGAAAGCGTAAAATTTTAATTTTGTTCTTTAACTGCCTTAAAAAATTAAAATGGTGAATCTGCTGAGAGTATCCCTCTCAATAATATGTTTCAAAGTATTAAACCAATAAATGACTCACTATTTTGACATTTTATTTTCTAGTTTTTCATTAAAATGATTACTCAATCAAGAGTGCTTTCTAAACTCTACCTGAATTATATGCATGAAGTCAAAACATCTTCTTAATTGATATATAGCACCCATTATTTCTGATTAGCAACACTTACACAAAGTTGGCATTTTCATAATAGATTAAACAAATAGAAGCCAATTGTTTATCTTACCATGAATTTACTGCTGTCTCTGATATGAATTCTAAGTAGTCGTTGAGTCATCTTATTTCAAGGGTGGAGATACAGTAGGCAGACAAGCCATACAGACAAATAGGAATGGTTAACACTGCCTTGAGATTTAGGATACTTATATTGTTTTTTGCTTCATTCAACTTCTAATAGAATTTCCCAAAAGAAACAAAATATTTTCTATCCAATCGTGCCTGCTTTACTTATTTTCATAAATGCCTGAAATAAAACATTTTTCCCTCTTACATTTCTTTGAACAATTTACGTTCACATACCTGACATTTCCCATCCTTCTTTCATATCCATTGTCATATATATTCTAAATAAGAAATCAATTTAGAATTATTATTATAATTAAATACTGAATAATATTTTTGTTGTCTTCTTCATACCCCCCCTCCCATTTACAATTGAAGGGTAGGATAAAGTAAAGCTTACCCGAAGAATCTTTAAGAATGAATTTTTACTCATACAAATTAGTTGGACGAGTCAGCTTTTTTGCCTGTACTAGGCAACATTTTCAAATTCCTTTATGTTTTCTAATAAGAATAATGACAACTCATGTGATTGTCTTTTCATAGGTGTTGTACACGGTCCGCAAATCAAGTTTCTCTATAAATAAAATGTTGTTGTATCTGAATTCTATCCAGGTTCTAATTAATGATATTGATATGACAGCGTCTACACTTAAGTTCATAAAATTCATCTCTTTATTATCTGTATTATATGCTACTATTTTGTGTGTGTGTGTGTGTGTGAGAGAGAGAGAGAGAGAGCAAGAGTGATGGGGGTGGGAGGCAGGTAGGGGCAGAGGGAGAGGGAGGGAGAATCCTAAGCAGGCTCCATGCACAGTGTAGAGCCTGCCTCAGGGCTCAATTTCACTGAAATCATGACCTGAGCCAGACCAAGAGCCGGATGCTAAACCCCCTGAAGCCACTCAGGCACCCCATATGCTACTATTTTAAAAGGGGCTTTTTCCCTTTGTTCTTTTAAATATATTCTGAATGTCCTCTCGTTATCCTACTGACTCCTCCAATTCCATCCTTACATCTTAACATTTAATCACCTGTGTCCTTAATTTTTCTGGGATTAGTCTTATAACTACTGGGTGGTTATTACCATTTCTGTTTATTGTCCATCATTTTTTCTCCATTCTTCTTTCATTTATCTCATCTATAAAATTATGAACGAGTTTTTGGAGGACTTATTTCCCCACTATTTTCAAACTTAGATGCACACAGTTTTGAATAGCAAAGCCTCTTTTGATAAAGTTTTTATAAACTTCTTTTATATGAGAGAACTTTTTCATTCCTGTTTTCCACGTATAAAATAACGATTGCATTTTAATTTCCAAAGGCCTATTTTAATGGCTTCTCGAGTTTTACTGATAGCCTATATTAATCAATGTGCTATATCATCTAAAATTTTTGTACTGAAATGAAAAAACAGTAAAACCATCCTTTCAAATCTTATGAGGCATAGTAACAATTCTAAATTTAGATGCTAATTTCTAAGATAAACAACTTATATCATTATAACAGAATTAATTATCTTAAATTTGGCATGGACAGTTAAATCATTGTTTCTAAAATCGTATTCATTTGTTATTACTTGATCAAAACTAACTGTGGTCTCTTTAAAAACTGAATTTTTGTACTCCTCTAGAACAGTAACTACTTTGAGAGATTTATATTTGAACAATTATGCTCCTCTAATTTATCTCTGGAATTAAACAAGGTTCCCATTTCATGAGACTTTTCTAGGAAGCTATTCTCATTACTTTCGAAGTGAATTCTTAAAATTAAACTCTCCTTGACAGTTTTTTTTTTTTCTGTCCTGTGTTCTTCCTCCCAGAGATTTGTGTAAGCTTTCTAAATGCATTTCATCATGCAGATTAATAAAAAATAGACTAGGAAACTGAAAAATATGCATCCCTTCCTTTCCATTGCCCTGTATTTACCTTAATTACATTTTCTATCTTTTCTTTCTTTCTTCATTATTCAGCTATTTTTCCATTGGTATTTTCATTCTCCTTCTGTTGGCCTCCCTAAGTTTCTTTAACAGCCTTTACTCTGCTCATATGCCTTCCTGCTCATTCTCAGGCCAGTTGTTCTTAAAATAGGAATGTTGCTTGCTGATGAAAAATTCTTCTTCAGAGGTCCTCTTTGTGGGGCATCTGGGTGGCTCAGCTGGTTAAGCGCCTGACTCTTTATTTTGGTTCAGGTCATGATCTCAGGGTTTGAGAAGGTTGCCAGGCTCCATTCTGGGTGTGGAGTCTGCTTAGGATTCTCTCTCCCCCTCTCCATCTGCCCATCTCCCCCTGAAAAAAAAGTGACCTTTGAGTACCTGTATGATATTTTGCTGATTGCTTTGGGGGCTTATTAGTAGAAGGGGTGAACATTTATTAGCAGATAGCCCCTGTGACGGTTAATGTTATGTGTCAACTTGACTGGGCCACAGGGTGCCCAGACATTTGTTCAAACATTATTCTGGGTTCTTTGGTGAGAATCTCACATAGATGAGATTAACATTTGAATCAGTAAACTGAATAAAGCAGATTGTTCTCCCTAATGTGGCTAGCCTCATACAATCAGTTGAGGAACTGGGGACACCTGGGTGGCTCAGCAGTTGAGCATCTGCCTTTGGCTCAGGGCGTGATATGGAGTCCCAGGATCGAGTCCCACATCGGGCTTCCTGCACTGAGCTTGCTTCTCCCTCTGCCTGTGTCTCTGCCTTTCTCTCTGTGTCTCTCATGAATAAAATAAAATCTCGAAAATAATTTTTAAAAAACAATCAGTTGAGGAACTAAATAGAACAAAAAGGGAAATCCTCCTGCCTGACCACTTGACCTGGGATATGGGTCTTTACCAGCCTTTAGATTGAAACTGAAACACTGGCCCTTCTTGGGTCTCAAGTCTTTCCTGCTTCTCCAGCTTGCCAACTGCAGATCTTGGGACTTAGCTTCCGTAATGTTATGAGCCAATTCCTAATAATAAGTATCTTCCTTTTTCTTCCTCTCTCTTTTTTTCTTTATGTATTTGGAAGCTTCATTTGTAGACACATGAATGTTTAGGATTGTTCTCCCCTCTTGATGAATTGACCCTTTTATCATTATGAAATGACTTGCTTTATCCATAGTAATAGCCTTTACCTTGAAATTAGTTTTATGTCACAGTGATATTATAACTGCACTAACGTGAGTTGACTCCCTGGTGAGGTACAGGAAGACACTACACCAGATGGAGTTGTCCCACAAAGGACAGTTGTGGGACAAACATTTGCAGTTGCAGCAAATGAGGAGCTCATGGGAAATAACTTCCAAAGCCAAGAGGTGGTGAGTGGTTTCCTTTTATTTAGGGTTAGAATTAATATTCAGAAAGGAAGTTTTGTCATTGCACATAAAGTCAGGCCAAAAGTTGCTCAGCCATACTTAGAAAACATGCCTATTCAGGTATCCTATGTTATAAAAAAGAAGCTTGTGCTCCTTCTTGAGTAGAGATTTTAACATTATAATAAAGCAGAGGTCAGTACCAGACAACGGGAAGGGGCTACGGGCCACTCTCTAAGAGCTGGTATGAAGTGGATGTGGCCTTGGGCTTATTATTGTCAACAGTACTAGGTATTTTACCCCTGATTTATTGTCTCTGATACAGTTAGGATATCTCCTGGTCTGGTAGACTGTTAACTCTTGCATTCCCTCTCCCCTTAAAATCTTTGATTACTGGGTTTTGCATTTCTTTTAATCTGAACACTTCCTAGGAAGTTCTGCAAGGAGTGTACTTAGGCAAGTAGAGCCTTACCATAGGGCATAGAAGGGGTGAGGCTATGGAATAGCTGGGGGCCTAAAATGATTTCCTAAAGTCAAAGTTTTATCTTTCTTTTTCTGGAGACCTCTAACGCTTTCTCTTTACAATATTGCTAGTCTAGCTTTTCCTCTGATTAATGTTACCATGGGATATATCTGTGTATCATTTAACTTTTAATTTATGTGGATATTTATATTGAAATTGCACTTTATAGGCAGTATATAATTATCCTTTGTCTTTCTAATGATGACAATCTCTATCTTTGAACTGTACTATTTTGACAATTTATATTTAAAGTGACCATTAATATATTTAGATTTGAATCTGTTAGCTCACTTTTTTTTTTTTTTTGCATTTGTCCTTTCTGTTGTTTGATTACTTTATCTTTTTCTTCCTCCTATTGAATTAATTGAACATATTCTCATATGCTGATCTGCCATCTGTTTATCTCCTTTGGTAGGGTGTCTTTTCAGATATTTTGTCCATTTTTAATTGGGTTGTTTGCTTTCTAATTGTTGACTTTCAAGAGTTCTTTGAATATTTGGATACAAGTCCAAATCATTTGTCAGATATGTCTTATGCAAATATCTCACCCAGTCTGTCACTTGTTTTCTCATTCTCTTGACAATGTCTTTTGAAGAGGAAAGATTCTAATTTTAATGAAGTCCAGTTTATCAATTATTTATTTCATGGAATGTGCCTTTGGTGTTGTAACTAAAAAGTCATCACCATTTCCAAGGTCTTCTAAGTGTCTTCCTATTTTATTTCCTATGAGTATTATAGTTTTATGTTTCTCATTTTGGTCTATATTTCACTTTGAGTTAACTCCACTCTTAGCTTATTAGCTACAACTCATTCACCTTTTAAGATTTTTATTGGTTATTTAGGGGGTTATGCACAGCTTTAACATATCCACCATCAAGTCATATTACCTCATGTCTTCTATGATAAGAGAATCTTACAATAATATACATCTATTTTCCCCATTCTACCCTTTATGCTGAAATTATGCATTCACTATAAGAAATGTTAAAGTCAATCTTCTAGGCAGAAGAAAAATGATCCCAGTTGGAAATATGGATTTATACAAAAGAACAAAAAGCAACGGAAATTATATGGACATGGGTACATATCTATCAGTTTTAAATAAAACTTCTTTTCTCCCCCAGAGTTGCACTGCATAATGGGAATGCAAGGGAAATAAACAGAGGGATAGAATATACAGAAAGGCTCACTCTTTCCCTATTCCTCCCCCATAAGTATATCTGCCCCTCTGTTTATCCCATAAGAATCCTCTTGGTCTCATTCTTTCTGAGATTGGCCTATTAAGGGTTTCCTTGGTATATTTAAGAAACATCTGTTTGAGAGTTTTCAAAACAAGCATAACTCATCCCAAGTAAGTGTACCCTTAATTTATTAAAATGATTTGTTCCCTGAAACCTCTCACATTTTTGTTTCTAAAATCTATAATTTCTAAGTATACCAGCTATTCGTTTTGGTGTAAACCCTGGAACAGGAAGTACCAGTAAATAAAAGATTAGACACTGAGAAGGAACACAATTCTCTCAGTTTGAACTGGTGAGATGCAAGGTGAAACTGGAGAGGCATATTCCACATATGAAAATAAGGTTGAATGATGCATGACTTGATACATATCACAGTTTTTTAAGAAACCTGCGGGTAAGAAGGACATACGGCTCAAATGTGACTTCCCTGCTCATTCCTTTTATTTATAATATGCATATAATATACCTATACTGAACCAGAACAATGAAATAATCATCTTTTGATACTATATTTCAAGAGCAAAATTAGGTGAGGAACGGCATGATTAGTTATGATGAAATGGCATGGTTGCTTAGATACTATATATGCCACTGGGATATCATAACATAAATATTTACAGCAAGTGATCAGAGAGTGATACTAAGGAGTCCTACTAGTTGGAAGATATATTCAGGAGTCTTAAATCAAATAGCCTGTCTTTGTAATCATATTTTTTTCAGTAATGAATGTCAGTTTAATTGACATTGGTTCAACAGACTAAATAATGCAGTTAATAAGGGACAGCTAATCAGAGCTCACAATACTACTTCACATCTAAACAGCCGAAGTAGAAGTGCTTATTTACTAGAGTATATCTTTCTTTTTCCACACATAGAACAAAATCAAGATGAAACCTTACCATGGGAATTTCAGCTATGGTTATTCTTCTAAAATGTAGAGATAAAATATTGAAATGAAGTTTTCCGGTCTAATTTTTCTGTGTAATTTCTGAAACTGAATGCAACATATGCATAGATGTGATTAAGTTTCTAGGATGAGATGGGCCAAATAATTGGTCCTTTACTGCTAAAGTACTTAAAAATTTGGTCCAATATTTAATTAATGAATAAATGAGTTACTCTCTAAACATAAAAAGTAATACATAATGAATTTTAGATAAATAAAAATGACCTTGTTCTGAACTCTACTAGGAATACTATAAGGGAAAAACTCATCAATTAACAAATGATTCATTTATTCACTAATAATTATTCACTTATATACTACTAATTTAAGGAATAAATATACAATATGATTTTGTTTCTAAGTATAGAATCAGTTCTTTGAACAGAGACAAGTTTTGTCATATGACAAATACAGGCACCCTTCCATGAAATCAATTTTAATGATATAATTGCATTCAGGTACAAACAGGAAATACTCACTGTGTATATTAACAGTATTGAAAATTAAGATATATTCCGTTAAAACCTAGCTGACATTCTTGATCAAACATTACCCTGGGTGTTTCTGCAAAAGTGTTTTGGACGAGATAAACATTTGGATAGATAGGATGAATAAAGCAGACTGTCCTCCTTAAGGTGGTGGTCCTATCCAATCAGTTGAAGGCTTAAATAGAACAAAAAGGCCTACACTCCCCTTAGATCTGGGATATTGGCTTTTCCTTGCTTTCAGCCTGGAACCGAAACATTGGCTCTCCCTGGTTCTTGAAACTGCTAATGTCTGCACTGATTCTATACCATCAGTTCTTCAGCTTCTCGGGCCTTCGGGCTCTGAACCACCAGCTCTCCTTAGTCTCCAGCTTACTGACTCACCCTGCAGATCTTAGGACTTACCAGCCTCCAAATCACGTGAGCCAATCCCTTGTAATAAATTTGTTTCAAAATACATATACATCCTAGTGGTTCTGTTTCTCTGGAGAGCCCTAATACAGAATGTAGAAGTGCATGTTATTAATAAATTGTTGTTAATCATTACATTATCATGTGGTGTGTGTGTGTTTTATGGGTGTAAATTCAATATAGTAATGTAACATTGATTTAAGAAAGAATAACTTCTTTAACGTTCACCAGTTTAGGAAACTCACTTTTCTCATTTCTTTATTTCTTTTAGTAAACTATCTGATTGATTAAGCTGCAAACGTCATAATAAAGCTATTTATATAAAGGCAAACTGTGGTGTATTTATTTGTGATATATCTTTAATCTTTGCAGATATAGAAAACTTTTACATCAAGAAATATCCCAAGGAGCAGCAAAGCATAGGAACTAAGTGGCTGTACTTTGAAAATATGCTTATGATTAAAAAGTATATAGATATTTGACTATAATAGCAAGTGCAAAAAATTAATATTTGTTGCATTATAGTTTACTCTGGTGATTTAATTTTTGTCATGATAATATGTAAGGGGGCAAATTTGTAGGGAAATTAATGGTTTTAAATAAAATACTTATTCTGATATCCCTATATATTTTAAATTTTATTTATTTATTCATGAGAATCCCAGAGAGAGAGAGGCAGAGACGTAGGCAGGAGAAGCAGGCTCCCCGCAGGGAACCCGATGTGGGACTCGAACCCAGGACCCCGGGATCACACCCTGAGCTGAAGGCAGATGCTTAACCACTGAACCACACAGGTGCCCCTGGTATCCCTGCATGTAAAATTGAGTATGCTTGCTGTACTCCTCCCCTTCATAAATAAGATAGGATAAATTAAGCAATGTTTGTAGTGTTTTCAAGTTTTGACAAAGTAATACTGCTATCTCTAGAGAATTCTGAGATTCTTGAGCCAATACATTTAAAAAGTAAACACGATGCATTTTATAAATTTCAGCTCATCAGTGAGAAGTCTTATATGCTAAAATATACCTTTTTCACTTGTATTTCTAAGTCCCTCAGTTGTCCCTTGCTTATGAAAACTCTTATTCTATTATAAAAGGAAATTAAATTAGTTCAGCACAATTAGCACTTCACAAAATCAGGAGATTACACACAGCTATTTTCCAATTTTAGGTGATTCTAAATTATGCCTTTAGTGACTTCAAGTAATTCCCCAAACTAAGTATTTTGCTCACCATTTAGTAATTTATAGATTTATCATTCTTCCCTTCCTAAGGAGATTTTAAAATCCCTTTTCTGTCAGTTATATTTATTATTTTTCATAATCATGGTTGTGCAGTTTGAGTATTTATGGTTTAAGTGATAATATTCTTAGTAAATCTTGCTAAATTTTATTTATTTTTAATTTGAATTTTTTTGTTGGTTTCTAAATATATCCATATTGATTTTACAACTGAATTTTTTCAGTAAAGACCATAAATTTCATATGAAATGCCATGGTACCATGTACTAAGGGTTAATGAATATCTGTTGAATTAATATAAATATATATATTGCCTTAATTATTAATATATTAAGTTTCATAAAATATGACTGAGTTGTTCTTCCTACTGTGCACCTGTTGTGTATTTGTTGGAATCATTATCTTACCATTTATAAACTTTCTGTAAGCAAGTCTCCCTATATTTTCTTCCCTTATCTTTTGTTTTGATATTTTACTTATTTATTCATGAGAGATACAGAGAGAGAGAGAGAGAGAGAGAGAGAGGCAGAGACACAGGCAGAGGGAGAAGCAGGTTCCATGCAGGGAGCCCGACACGGAACTCGATTCTGGGACTCCAGGATCACATCCTGGGCCAAAGACAAGTGCCAAACAGCCGAGCCACCCAAGGATCTTATTCCTTTATCTTTTTAATTATGGCAAAACAACCAGCACCAAATAACAACAACAACTAATAATAATAATAATAATAATAATAATAATAATAAAATGAAGCCATTATTTTCATCTTTAGGTAGATGGGAAATTATTTCAGCAGAATATTGGCAAGGAATCATATTCCCAGTAGGATATTTTAAGAGCTTATATCACCACCTTGCCTTGATTTGCCCATATCTATGAGAAAATGGTCCACAGCTGATCAAGAAAGTTGTTTGTTACTGAAAATTGATATTAAGTAATCTAGTAATAATATTAAGAAAACATTTATAGGAGAGAGCTACAGGGAAAATTACAAGTTTCCCATCAGACAAAATGGAATATATACATATGTATATACATATACATATGTATATATTCCATTATACATATATATAATGGAATTATATATATACATATATATATATATATATATATATATAAAATGAAAAATTTACCCAGCAATGCTAAGTGGTAAGTGTGTGAATTATTACAACAAGGATAATTTGGCTCCTAGCTTCAGAAATCTGTTACGAATACGCACACACATACACACTCCCTCCAAGAAGACCTAGACATTCTGGAAAAAACACAACAAATTTTATTTAAATGTATATCTTGAGCTTTCAAGGAAAAAAAAAAGAAACAAAACATATTAGAAACAGGAAAATGAAAATCAGTTTACAGGAGTCAAGATGAATACTGCACATTCCATAAGCTGCTGGTATCGCAATTCTGGGGCTTGAAATACACGGCCCATATAAAGCAGGAGATAAAGCTTTGGGCTTCTAAAAACTAGTTCATATCTGTGACGACTGTAAAAAATGTGCACCTTTAGAGGGATGTACCATTAGTAAAAGTCTGAAGGATGAAAAATAAATAAATATTTGTATCCACTGGAGCATGAAGAAACCAAGGCAACTGTCTCTGATTCATTTCTAGGGGATTGAGGAAACCTCTGAAAATACATAATAACAACTCTAAGCCCAGTGTAGGTTTTAAATATGCAATGTCTGTGACATAGGAAAACCCAGGGTAAGATATTAATATCAATTTGGCCCTGGCTGGTTATTGCTTAGGTGAATGAGAAGGAAAGGATTTCCAGGGATATGTTTCCCACAGGTTGCATCACAGCCTCTTTCCACCTCCTGTCCATACTGTTGGTTGGATAGATAGAAAATGTAATATTTATAGTTCCCAAACTTTCTTTCCTATGAAGGTTTGGATGTGAATTGGGTTCTTCCAATTGGATGCACCTGCACGATATTAGGAACAACTGCTATGGCAGAGGCCATCTTCCTGACGCTACTGTTGCCAGGAAGCAATGCCATAATATTGAGTGACAGATACAGTCACGGTGACCAGAATTAGCATTTCGTATCCAGCTGTCATCTCCATGAGGATCTAAAGCATGCCACTTCTCTAAGAATTAAATGTACCAGTGGAGAGGAAGTAGGTCTCTTAAATTTAGAATGGACCCAAATGCAGAGTTTCAGATACACACTATTGTACTTCCATTGTCAACAAAATCAATTCTATCTATAACTTGAATCAAACTACTCGAGAGATACTTAAAGACATTATAGTAGCTTCATTTGTAATAGTTTTCTTACAGTGACATACCAATACTTTTCTACCCCCTTTCTATTCCTGAGTGTCAGATCCATATGCCCCAGAGAGAACAATAACAAAATCTAAGAAGGAAGTAACTAACACATAAAAATAATTGTAAGATGTTAATAATTTATAACCCCAAAAGCCTGGATCGCACATGTGGAGATGAATTCTAATAATGATGACCTACACAGGAAAGAAAATTACTAGATTAGGCCATATTTATCGATGTGGGGATAATTATGAATGTTCTGGATTTAGCAGACTACTTTAGAATATGATAGTTGATTTTTTTGCTTGATTTATTGACCAAAACTAGAATACTCATCAGTTTCAATTACTCATATTAAATAATGTTGAGTCGTAAATTTTTTTAATATAGTTCAAAAGACTAAATGAGACACATAAAGTGTAGTGAAGTTAGAATGGACTTATCTTAAAGTACATATTCAGGCTTTGTAATGACATCCTCTCAAGACCAGAGCATGCAATCTTTATAAAAGCAGTGGGCTGATCACTGATACCCATGAAAAGTACTGTGGTTATGCCAAAGCAGAAACTGACACTAAATCTCTAATATGTGATGTGTTCCTAGATGAGCCAGCCAATTACCTGGGGTAAGTCGGTTACATTGGTCACATTCATTAGGAAGTTTGTAGATATTTTCCACACTAGATACAGATTTAACTTCCCTGTCAGCAATAGTTATGAAGTTGTCACCCTCTTTAGATTCATCAAATGCCTTATTTACTGCTATATATCCTACAAAATATTACCTTTGGACCAAATAACTTAATTTTCATGCAAGAGAAGTGATTAACATAACTAAAAATTCACTGACCTTACCATAAATCCTAATATTCAGAAGCAGCTGGATTTATAGATTAGCTCAATGGTTTATCTTATTGAGTACTTAGTTATGTTTCCAGCCAGGAGGAAACTGCTTGTGAATTAATGGTTTAAGATGAAATGCATATTATCAATTATAATCAATATATGACCCTGTTCTCTCATATACCAAATACCAGGGAACAAAGGAATAACAATAGGAAAAGTGTTTCTTACTATTATACTTAATAGTATATTCTCATATTTTTGTTTACTCCTTTTCTAACTTTGAATTGTGTTATTTTATTGTGTTATTTTAGTATTCAAGGGAGAAATGTTCTCAGTAAGTCACAAAAATTCTTCCATGAATTGGATGTTTAAATTGCTACTTGACAACTGTATATCTTCATGCAATTGAAACAAGAAAATAGGGAGACTGATTATGATTATCAAGGGAACATGGCTGCAGGCACAAAACATCTGTCTGAAACTCAGAAGGTCCTTTGGATTAACTCATAATATTTGCACATGCATTGCCAAATATTGAAAGAAGGCTACAGAAAAAAAAAATCACTTAACTCAGGACCTTCAGAAAAGAAGTTAGAGCCCAGCTGACTGGAGAAAACAATAACAACAGGACTCTAGTGTCTGAAATATCATCAAGGATCCAGAACACATGAAATAATTAATGAAGGAAGGGTTGTTACAAACATCAATCGTGATTGGCTGAAAATTATAGACTGTAGAAACTACCTGTATTTTCTGCCTTACTTTATTCTGTGTATCAACCAACTTTCTTTCATATTAATCTACTCTCTTCTATGATTTTACGTAAGGAATATAGGTGGTGAACTTTCTAATTTAGCTTTAAGATTAAAGCATATCAAGTTGAGAGTATGAGTGAATTAATGTAATGAATATCATCTCAAGATATCTTCCAGAGCTACCGGAACTCCATGTGTCTCCTTCTGGGTATATGGATTTGTGCTGTAAGAAAATTAGTTGCATTACACTATAGGGAAAAGTACTTTTGGAAAAGAAGAACAGAGAGGAGGAGAATGGAGGGAGGGTTTTTAGGTCTATATGGTTTTTTTCTATTTTTTATAAGCAGAAATATGAAAGCAACCTGGGAAAATGTTAATGTCTTTTTATATGGTTATGAGCATGTGAGTTTCTATTACATATTTCTCTATACTATTCTATATTTTCAATTTTTTTAATTCCATGAAAATACAATAAGGATGTATTCAGGTTTATTTGCCCCCCTAAATTTGCATGTATAAATATTTGGATATGGTGAAATTACCCTTTTTTTTTTTTAAGATTTTATTTATTTATTAGAGAGAGAGACAAAGAGTATGTGCTACCAGGGAGGGGCAGAGGGAGAGGGAGAAAGAATCTGAAGCAGATTCCACACTGAGTGTGGAGCCCGACTTGGGGCTCAATCTCATGACCCAGAGATCATGACCTGAGCAAAACGAAGAGTTCAAGCTTAACTGATTGAGTCACTGAGGTGCTCTATCCTTTAATTAGTGAATTCTTCAGGACAGAAGCAGGGCAATTTTAAAGCATTTAAATTTCCAACGGAAAAATTATATAAATAAGAATTGGAGCAGGATTTAGGTAGGTTCAATTCATTTAAGAAAAATGAAAGAATAGAAAAAAAATACCTAATACGAATATGCAGTACAACAAAATTGGGAAGAAAATTTGCAATAATGAAGTGTACTTTGGATTTGATGTAACGCTAATGTGTGGTGGGAGGAACAGGAAATTATCAGCTTTAGGAACACATCATGCTAGCTGAAGAGAGAAGAGTATAGGATACAGTTTAGGAAAATAACAATTAAGGGGTTATAGGAAACAAAAGATGAATTAGTCGATGAAAAGGTTTAAAGGGGTCATATTTTTTTTCAAATGTAAAATGATACAAATTGCATTTGCAGTCAGGAAAAACGTACCCTTCTCCCTAGAATCTTTTCTTTTTCTTTTTTTTTGGCTGCTCCATATGGACCTTCATATTCTTATTTCTCACTAACTGAGCAATGTATCTTCAAACAACATAGTATTGAGATTATGTACATGTTTCAGTTTCCCCAAGCCCCTTCAAACACAATTTATGTCAGTTGCTTTTAAGGAGATTATTCCTTATATTTTTCATTATACTTTTCTATGGCAAATTGTATAACGATTTATTCTTACTTAATATATTTAATATGTGTCTTAAAAATGACAAGAATAATTAAATCTTGGGCTGCAGGGCATAAGCTGATTGCTAGAGGGTTTTATTTTTTATTTTTATTTTTTCTGGGGATTGCTAGAGGGTTTTAAGGATATTTTTCCTCTGTGCACAAAATTGTGTATTGATAAATTAAAAGAGAAGTGTTTGGGGGAGAATCTGACATTCATTACTCTGTACATACTGAAGTAAGCACCAATCTGGAAAATTCTACAGGAGAGGTTCACTCTAGGCATTTTATAAAGTGTTACAAAGTATATGCTTTTTTAAAATAAATTTATTATAGATCGGTATTATTCTTCAAATTAATTATAAAAAATCAATTTCTCAAAGTTTTACCATTTTCTTGTGTTATATGGTTCATTTCATTATCTTGTCTCTATATTATTACTTTTTAGTTTGAATATCAATAATTTGAAATTAAATCTGAACAAATCCCCCATGTTTTCAAATTCACTAATGTGTTCTGTTATTGAAGTTCTTAATGTGAATTTGACAAACTTTATGCAATAGATTCAATATAGCGACTTCTAGAGCACAATTTTTTTTACCTGACCCCTTTAAAAATTGACTGAAAGAACCCTAGTGTATTTAAATTGCCAAAATTTAAAAGCATTGCCATGAACTAAGCATATATAATTCTTCTTGTTTTAGACAATAGTAGTCTGTACAAGTTATGCCCACAGGACTTTTCTTTTCCAAAATAAGAACGGAAATTCCAAGATTGAAATATATTAATTAAGCTGGAAAGTTAATTTTATATTATTTATTCGTGAGAGACATAGAAAGAGAGACAGAGACACAGAAAGAGAGGCAGAGACACAGGCAGAGGGAAGAGAAGCAGGCTCCATGTAAGGAACTGGATGTGGACTTGATTCTGGGACTCTGGGATCACGTCCTGAGCCAAAGGCAGACACTCAACCGCTGAGCCACCCAGGCGCCCCATTTAGTGAATATCTGTATGCCTGCCCTCTAAATAATCTTCACTGTAGGAAGCATTCTAATTTCTTAAAGATGAATATTTAATCACTTCTCATCTAATGCCAACATCTCAAGGACTCGCAATGTTGGAATATGTACAAAACCAGAGTTCTCCTGGGCCAATGGCACCAAAATGCTCTTAACAAGTAAGATGTCCATTAGAGTAGATCACAACTAACATAATATAATGGATCACAGGGACTAGGAGTTCAAAGGGCTGCTGGGGATGGCCCTCTGCTAATGAAGCAGATCAGAGGCAGGCATCTAAATCAAAAGGATTTAGTTCTCATTTATTTTTAGTCTGCATTTGGTTAGTAAAAGGCTGATTTGCAAAGTGTTGCTCTTTATCAGTGAACACAACCCAGGTAAATCAAATGATATATGGAAGGTGAAGACAGTCAATCTTTTATCTTTGTTCTCCCAAGGTAAAATAGATTCTTTATTTCTAAGGAGGCCATAATTAGACTGTGGAGTCAGCATAATAATTTGGTAAACAAAGGCTCATTTATAGCATGCCATTTTGTTGCCCATAGATACTGTAAACTAAAAAAAATAAAAAAGGTCTATAATATGAAAATAGAACCAGAAAAAATAATTACTTAAGCCTCTCTCCTTTCTCCATTTCTCTCTCTCTTCACACACACACACACACACACACACACACACACACACACATACTTTTCTTAGGCAGACAAATTGACAAGAATATATAGTTCAAATATTCCTAAACAGACTTCAGTAACCAATAAGCAGCCCTCAGTTCCAATGACATAACATTTCAAGTAGGTAATCAATATATCTGACAAAATTATTTTGAGCCCAGAGTATTTTATAAAATTTGAATTAATTTAAACATTCTACAATTGAGGTATTTTATACCACGATGAAAAGCTGTATTATTTTGGGATCCCTGGGTGGCACAGTGGTTTGGCGCCTGCCTTTGGCCCAGGGCGCGATCCTGGAGACCCGGGATCGAATCCCACATTGGGCTCCCGGTGCATGGAGCCTGCTTCTCCCTCTGCCTGTGTCTCTGCCTCTCTCTCTCTCTCTCTCTCTCTCTCTCTGTGTGTGTGTGTGTGACTATCATAAATATTTTTTAAAAAAAAATTTAAAAAAAAGAAAAACTGTATTATTTTAATAGCATTTGCATTATCTGGTTTTTAAAAATTAGGTAGTTAAGAATAGATGATAGATGATAGATAAATAGATGATAGATGATAGATAGATAGATAGATAGATAGATAGATAGATAGATAGATAGATGATAGACAGCTGTGGAGCCATTTGGTTCTGGCCTTTTTCAATGCTGATCTCTAATTTCCTTTCCAATCTCTTTTATAGTAGTTGGAGAGTAAGTTTTTCACCTTCATTTGAGTTGATTTTGAAAATTTGCCTTTTTCTAAGAAATCACCAATTTTACCTTAATTTTCAAATTTCCGCAATCAGATTGCTGTAAGTATTGCTTATGATTCTTTCCATCTCTTGCTATTTTCTACTATCCTTCACTTATTCACTGCTTAGGCTTAAAAGGAGATATACATATTTTATTAATAAGGTAAGAAAGAGCTTTTTTTATTTTTATTTATTTTATTTATTTATTTATGATAGTCACACAGAGAGAGAAGAAAGAGCTTTTGAGTATATTTTCCTAATCCATTGACTTCTATTGTCTAGCATATCAATTTCCGCTTTTACTTTATAAATTCCTTATTCTTAATTTTATTTGATATACTGTCCAATTTTTTTTTTCAAAATCTGCCATAAAGAAAGTATTTAAGACTCTATTTTTCCATTTAAGTATTCTATTTTCTTAGAATACTCACCAGGCTCAATTTGTTCATTTGTGTCACTTATTTAGTTTCTAGAATCTTTTGAATTCACAAGTCCTAAACACTGACACATCAATTTATGAGAACTTATGTCTCTCAGCATATTAAATATATAAATCTTTTGATGTTACTATCATATTAAATTTAATCTATACCTACCCAAGCCCACGACACATAAAATATACATATTTATTTTCTTTTTCTTTTTCTTTGAGACTAAGCAAAATATTCTTTCAGCCTCGTGTGGCATCCAAAACCACTTAGAAACTAACCACAGAGAAAATGCTTTAGTACAAACTACAAAGTAAATCAGTATCAAATAGAATGCTAAAAGAAAATTCTGCAGGCACCACATAGTGAGATTTGCATAAGCTTACTAAATGGGTGATATCAGTAAAAGCTGCTGCCAGTATTTAGTGTTTACTCAATGACAAGTGTTTTGTGATACATTTGTTTGGAAAAGAGCTTAAAATAAAGATATTCATGTCAGAGATAATATACTATTTTATCCCTTTTTTTACATTTTGAACAAAATGGGTGGACATTATCTTTTACAATATTGATTTAAGGTAGTTCTATTGGAAACATGCAGAAAACATACGCCTACTAACATTTATTTGATGACTGTCTTGTATTTAATGACTAGGCAAGTGTAATGAAAGTCTTCAAAATGGTGAATTCATAAAAACCAATAAACGATCATTACCATGTGACATGCTCTAATTCTCTCAAGAATGAATGTTATACACATCACTTCATTCAAAGCATGAAGAAACTGAGATAGTGTAGCTTTTGGATATAAAATATTGCCTTTCTTTAAGAGCAGAGTGTGGTATCAGATAAAACATGTGTTTTCATTCAAATAGCTGGCTCAAGATAACAGAGTTTTGTTGAAAGGAATTAATGAGTTGATACAGAAAAATTCCATTTGATAGGAAGAGATTTTCTCCCTGGAAAGACTTTCAATGAAAAAATGTACAGAACCAATAGAACCCAAGAACAAAATTAACTGCAAAAATCTAGATCTTTATACACTTGTAGGAATAATTTAAGGAAATATAAATTTAATGTCCAAAATATTATCAAAACAGACCAATTTCCAATAGAAGAAAATATAAAACTCTAAGTAATCAACTTAAAAAAATGGCTGATTCCCAGGTGGCTCAGCGGTTTAGCACCGGCCTTCGGCCCAGGTCATGATCCTGGAGTCCTGGGGTCGAGTCCCACATCAGGCTTCCTGCATGGAGCCTGCTTCTCCCTCTGCGCCTCTCTCTCTCTCTCTCTCTCTCTTTCTCTCTCTCTCTCTCTCTCTATCTCTCATGAATAAGTAAATAAACTCTTTTTTTTTAATTTTTTATTTATTTATGATAGTCACAGAGAGAGAGAGAGAGAGAGGCAGAGACACAGGCGGAGTGAGAAGCAGGCTCCATGCACCGGGAGCCTGATGTGGGATTCGATCCCGGGTCTCCAGGATTCCGCCCTGGGCCAAAGGCAGGCGCCAAACCGCTGCGCCACCCAGGGATCCCCAGTAAATAAACTCTTTAAAAAAAAAAAAAGTGAAGCACCCATATAAGGAGAATCACAAAACACTGCTAAGAGACATAAAAGGAGGTTAATGAGAGATACTTCATTTCTTCTTGGAAAAAGTTAAATTTATTATAAGATGGTAATTCTTCTCAAAGTAAAATCGACTGACATGGCTGTTAACAAATGTTTGGTGTAAGCACAAGTTAATTATTAGTTTTAGTGCAATATATCAATAAATAATTCTGTAATTTAAGTCAGTTATTCCAAAGTGTTCATAGAAGAAAGTGTCAATAGGTAGAAAAAATTCTGAAAATTAATTATAGCAAGGGAGATATGTATCATTTGGGGTATTAAAGTATACCATAAAGCTTTAGTAAAAAAAGTTTTGCATCCATGCCAGAATAAACAGACACATCGATGGTATAAATTGTAAATTTTAGACAGATTTCCAAGTTGACTATTAGCTGATAAATCCATACAACAGTCCTTCTGATTGGTAAATGCTCATACGAGGCTTACTTTTGAACATTTAGAATACTGTCTCCTGGGATCATGTTTATCTGACAACATAATCTATATAGCATTAAAATACCATTGAAAGAGGTTGGAGACTATGAATCACTTACAAACAAAATTCAAAAAAGTGGTTAAAGTTAGATAAATAAAAAGATTTCTGACCCAAAAATCCACATAAAAACAACAAAATGTCTTCCAAGCTTTCCAGAATGTATATATACACTTTCAAATGTAAATGCAAATTATAAAATCATATTAATTCTAGGATAAATATTCTAGAAACATTTGACTCTAGCACAAGTGTCAACAAAGAAAAGAAAACCGCCTTAATGAATAACAGTTGTGATAAGGACAAAAATATTGGGGATCATTTCCTACGTAAATAGGACAAAATATTTTTAAAACATAAAGGAATTTATTGTGAACAATAAATATTTTGAATTTTCATCACCAAAAATACTATCCAGGAAAGCCTTTGAAGCTATTTAACAGTTTGGAATAATTTATGTAAGAAAAAGGACCAAGGGATTAATGTCTTTAATATATTAGTAATTTCTATATACTAATAAAAGTTAAAATACCTATAGTATAAAGTAGTGAAGAAAATTCAAATATCCAGTAAATATTTAAAAATTACTGTCACTTAAAATAAATAATAAAGCTCATAACAAGTAGATTATGTTCAGGTTTAACAGAAGGAAATTTTGGAAAAATATAATGATTTTAATTTCTTAACAAAAATCAACCACAATATATATTTTTTCTTAGAATTATATTAGCCAGAGTAGTAATTATACACACACACACACACACACACATATATATATTCAATGTATCTATATATAGATACAGATGCTAAAGCATCTGATTCATTAATTGGAAATGTTATCAGGTATGAAAAAGAAAGAAAGAAAGAACAGTACTTTGTAGATGAAGTGGGGCAGCAGATTTCCCACCTGTTCCTGGTGGCCCTGCCATTGAATAATTGTCACCTGAGTGATGGCTTATTTTACCTGTAAGCATTCAATCTCCTAGATACTAAAATACAGGACTTTGGATTGGATACCTTTAAAATACCCAACTCATATGCTATGTGATCTTGTTCTACAAAATTTCACAATTTAATTTACATCACAAACTATCATATTTCCATTAAACAGAGGCTCCTGAAGCAAAGTAACAAAGAGTGTAAATGTAAGCAGTGTTCAGGGAAAAAAAAAAATACAGCATGTTAAACAGGTGGTCTTTGAAATTGAATCTGTTATTAGCTTCAGGGCATTGTCCATGTAACATGCAATATTTAATATTCTTTCCGCTCTCCCTTAATATTTAATAAATTTAATGTGTTCTTTGTTCAATCATTATCAAACTATGTGCTTTATGTGTCCAATTTCACAAGGCACCAGGCTAAACCTAAAACTTCCATAATATAGATTAGGGGAAACGTACTCCAAATTTTTCTCTCCTTTACATCATTCTACCTCCCATATTGTTGCCTTTACTATCCTTCTACTACTCCTCCTTCTCCCCTCTCCTTCTTCTTCTTCTTTTTTTTTAAGATTTTATTTATTTATTCAGGAAAGACCCAGAGAGAGAGAGGCAGAAACATAGGCAGAGGGAGAAGCAGGCTCCCTGCAGGGAGCCCAATGTGGAACTTGATCCCAGGACCCTAGGGTCACGTCCTGAGTCAAAGGCAGCCACTCAACTGCTGAGTCCCTCAGGTGTCCTTCCCCTCTCCGTCTTCTTAAATATCCACAAATTTACTTTTGCTATTCTTTTTCCTGCTTCAATTTTGATAATGGATACTGTTTACTCAATTATGTCCTGACCTAGTATTCCACTGGCAACATTAACAATATATAGAATATTTGTAAAGCTTTCATTTCTGGTATACTGACTATGGGGTATGCTCTAATATATTTATTTTTTTAAGCATTATGGCCTATATCTCTGTGGGATGCTTTTGAAAATTGATACTATCTAAAATGTAATTCCTTTTTTATTACTTTTTTAATGCTGAATTTGTGGTGATTTTTGTGGTTTCTCCCAAATGTATTTGGCCTGGGGGATTTATTTTTCCCCTTTTGGTTCCCCTATGTCTTTCAAAATGTTTATTGATCTGAGAGCTTCAGATTTTTATCTTTTTTCAAGGACCTCAAAACTTCATTCTCGTGTTTAACAAATACTTCTGTTTAAGAAAATGATAACATAAGATTCTAGAATATTAAGTTAATATTTCAGCAGTGTTTTATAATTAAAGAAAATGCAATAAATTATATGTGATAGGGATCCCTGGGTGGCGCAGCGGTTTGGCGCCTGCCTTTGGCCCAGGGCGCGATCCTGGAGACCCGGGATCGAATCCCACATCAGGCTCCCGGTGCATGGAGCCTGCTTCTCCCTCCGCCTGTGTCTCTGCCTCTCTCTCTCTCTCTCTGTGACTATCATAAATGGATAAAAATTAAAAAAAAATTATATGTGATATTTGGTTGAATGCTATTACATAAATAATACCTAGCACTACACATTATCCTGTAAATTTTCAAGATAATTATTCTTTGGATATTTTAACATAACTTGTTTTTGATAGAAATTTTCTTTCATTTGTTTCTATAAAAACTTAATTTACTAATGCTCCAAATCTGAGTAAATCTGTGAAGAAATGCACTAGTGTGAGTATATAAAATGCAGCATTCAGAGAGCTCAGAACTTTCTCCAGATTCTCATCTTCACTATCATGACTACCGTACTTCCACTCAGAGAAAATAAACCAGATTTTAATTCTCTTCGAATAAACCTAACCAAAGAGGTAAAGGATCTATACCCTAAAAACTACAGAACACTCCTGAAAGAAATTGAGGCAGACACAAAGAGATGAAAAAATATTCCATGCTCATGGATTAGAGAATTAAGATTGTGAAAATGTCAATGCTATCCAGGGCAATTTAGACGTTTAATGCAATCCCTATCAAAATACCATGGACTTTCTTCAGAGAGTTGGAATAAATAATCTTAAGATTTGTGTGGAATCAGAAAAGACCCCGAATAGCCAGGGGAATACTGAATATGAGAATTTTAAAAGCAATTAAAATTCTGCCCAAATGAAACATTTGTTTTGGGTATTTCTTATAGTGCTTTACATAAGATTACTCCAATTGATTAAAGTTAGGTTGAGAAAAATCCATTTGGCTATTTATTGGTTTATAATTTTGCTTGTATTTGGGGAAAATCAGGCAAATAATAGGTCTGTTGTTTTGTCATGATCGTCTTGCAGACAGAAAACATCTTTGATATGCTTTTGCTGTGTTTTGCCTTCATTCGAGAGAATGAAATCTTCAAAAAATATTCATAAAAGGTAAAAGCCCAGGAATAATACTAAAGGGATTATAAAAACGAAATATTTCTATTTTAGTCAAGTTCAAACTTCATGGTCTAAATGAATTCCATTCTTTCCATTCCCTCCTCTCCAAAAACAAAACAAAGCAAAATACAGATATATCAAATCACTGAAAGAAAAGCTTAAATTTGGTTTCAAACAATTTTTTAAAAACAATTATTGAATGACACTTTGGACATCTAGAAGCAGAGACTCTATAGAAAGCAGAATGGGTTAAGTAAAAGTCACCATATACTAATTTTTAAATGTTCCCTTTATTTCCCCTTCTCGCAAGGGGATATAGAGTAGATACTCATTTCACATATGTATGTGTCATGAACACATTTTATACCATCATTACGGAATGCTGAATTACATAGGCTGATTCTAGAACAACTCAGTGCCTTGCATATACTTGAATAATTATTCACATTTTCAATATCAACAACTGAATCAACATTTTCTAAACTGTAGTAATTGTCTTAGACAGGTATATGCAAAATGATAACTGATTTGAGAATAAAATGAATCAAAATAGAAAAAAATGTATAAAACAGGATTTTTGACCTTTAACCAAAATAAAGGTTTAACTGGTTTACCTCTCAACATACAGAGTCTACCAAATTCACAATATAATAGACTGACTTCACAACATGGTAGGAAAAACACCTTCCCCTTAAACAAATAAAAAAACAAAGAAATACAAAAACACAAAATCAGATATTTGATTGTAGATTCTAGAGTACCTAATGTGGATGGTCTTTAGTACGATGGGTAAGAAAGGAAAAGAAGCAACGAATTCATTATTAATGTACTGATGTCATATCCAGAAAGAAGTTTGAATTTAGTGGGAAGAAGATCACACCTAGACACTGAGTTTTATTCCAGGCACCACATTTTGCAGAAAAAGGATAAAATGAACCCTGGTTAGCAGAGTAAAGAACACAGAGAAACTTGAAGCCAAATTCATATGAAAAATGGTAATAGAATGAGAGATTTTTAGCTTGAGGAATAGAGCATTTCAGGGGATATGACAGCCACGTTCGAATATTTCAAGGGCTTCTCTATGGAGAAGACATTACTTTATGAAAAATCTGCCGAGCTAAATTAGCACCAGTAATTGAAAGCTACAACGAGATAGAGTTTAGTTCAAAATAGCAGATTTTCAAAGTTGCAATGAGGAGTTTTGCCCACTTAAGGTGGTTGGAAGTTACTCAATGTAACCGTATAAGCAGAATGACTATTTATCAGGCATACTTGAGAGTATTCAGCCTAGAAGAGGATAATCCTCTGGTGAACTGGATGGCTTTTAACGTACCCAAAAGACATAACATAATGTAAGTCAACTATCTTACATTAAGAGAAATAATTATGATTTAAATTCTTAAATACTTACTAGAAATTGTCATTTATTATGTTGAGGAAAGGGATTTACCTTGTTATGTTAAAATCCTCATGTGAAGAAAATGCAACGTTTTGACTTATGCTTTTCCCTTTAGGCAACAGTTTTCAAATTTTATCATGAGTCAGAATTACCAGGAAGGCTGACTTAGCACATCCGGGTGGAATCTGAGAATTCACATTTCTAACAAGTTCCCAAAGGATATCAATTGGATTCTGAGACCATACTTTCTGAACTTTCTTAAGGAAGTGGCTTTGTAATACCACTGCCAACTTTCAGGCAGGTTAAGCCCCTATCTACACAAGCCCCGTTTGATTTCAGATGACTGTGCAGGGTGGCCTTTCCTAAGTATGATGAACTGAAGCATGATAAAAGTTAGCTTCTTTAACAAAATTGTTACCTTAAAAACTAGAAAAATATTTTTAACCTTTAAGGTATATAAATCACTCACTTTATGTTGTTATTTATTAAATCCTGCCCATTGGCTCCATCTCAATCCTATAGTAAAATTCAGAAGTTTTACTACTGTTTATATAGTGTCCTCCATCACCTCTCTGCTCCTCACCTCTTTAAACTGAGTCATTGGGACACCTGGGTGGCTCGGTCGTTAAGCATCAGCCTTTGGCTAAGGGGTGTAATCTCAGTATCCTGTGATCGAGTCCCATGTCCGGCTCCCTGCATGGAGCCTGCTTCTCCCTCTGCCTGTGTCTCTGCCTCTCTCTCTGTATCTCTCACGAATAAATAAATAAGATCTTTTAAAAAATAAAAATAAACTGAGTCTTTTCCCTATGTCAAGTATTTTAATTCTTGAAAACACTGAACTCATTCTCAGGGTTTCTTAATAAATGTATCTTTCCTCCTGCTTAGAATTCTTTTATCCCTTCTTATTACCAAGTAACACCAACATTTTTTTTTTCTTTCAAGTTTGAGCTAAGTTGTTTCTTCACTAATACCACCCCTCAAAACCAGGTTGAATGACCATCCTATGCACTTCCACTGCGTCCTGAGGTTACCTCAAGATTTCTGTTTGATACATTATCTCCTTGAAAGTGTAAGTACTATACGCCCTTCAAATCTCTGCACTAATACATCCTTACATTAGAGTATATTACTATTGGAAGGTTTTAAATATCTAAGCCTTAGATAGGTATATGTTTCACAATCTTCAACTGCCATCAGTTATGGCTTAAATCAAATATAGTTTCCTAATTACAAACAGAAGCAACCTATCCTTAACAAAGGCTTAGCTCCTTTGGGGATTCCTTTCACCATAAGTTGCCATTAAAAGTCTCTAAAGCACTTTCCCCCCAGCCAACCTTGCAATTAAATGGATGTTAATTAAAGGGATGATCCAAACATTCCCTCTGGAAGTTCTGTTCTTCTACATTGTTTGGGGCTCATTCTCCAGGCCTTGTCTGTGGCTTGACAGATTATAGATTTGATTTTCCTCCGCTAGTATTATAGACATATTATAGTCAACTTTCCACTTCATCCATCACATATTAACATTCGACCTGTTTAACGTTGTTGCATTATTACTTTCTTTGGCCCTCCAACAACTTCAGTAGTAAGAATATTCACAAGCAGTACAAAATTTTCACCAAAGTGGGTTTCCTTTTATACAAAAGCATTTTTTCTTTAGTGGTAATATTTAAATTATGTATACACATATTCACAAATAATGTAAATATATGCATATTATAGCATATATGCATACACCATGTGAACATAGTATGTATATTTTTTAAATTTAGAAATATGTACTATACAATTCTATATCCTCTCTCCATATGGTCTTTTCTTCCCATATATTGTTATTGTATAAGAATTCTATATTCTTTCTCCATATATTATTATGACATTTATCTTATATACCTCATATAATCTATATTTTGTATGATATATAATAATATATGGAGAGAGAATATAAAATCTTATAATACAGAGTTTTCAGTATTTCTAAATTAAATTTAATTAATTTAATTAATTAAATAATTAAAACTATTTAATATTACTTTTTAAATACAAATTAATATTCTTATGGCTTTTTGACATTCAACACTTTGATACAGAATTCTAGCCATTAGCACAGTGGCTATCTACCGACTGTGCTTTAGAACCATCCAGAAAACTTTATATACTTCCATGTCTGGGACCTAATCCCAGAAGTGCTGATTTAATTTCTGAAGGGAATGGATCAGACATCTGCATATTTATATGCTCCTAGGTAATTCTAATATGCAGTCAAGATTGATAACCACTGCTTTAGAGGCCCTTAGAATCAGTCTATACCTATAATTGCTTTCTTGAAACCTTAGATTGTTAAAAAAAAAAAAAAAAAAGCAAATTTGACAGAAATACACAATATACTTCTACCGGTTTGTGTAATGTTTCATCCTAAGGATCCTAAATACAAGTTTTCTGTTAAGGGTCAGTAGAATATGTTATCATTTTAAACTGGTAACAGGTAAAATTCACAACAGATGATCATTTTGTTCCCAGAATTTCATTTCACATGGCTTACACTCCTGATACCAGCAAGAACACAATAATGACACTAATTTTCAGATCACTGCTATGGACTGAATATCTGTGTCTACCTCCAAATTCATATGTTGATGCCTAATCCCCAATTCAGTGGTATTTGAAGCTACAGTATATGGGTGGTGATTAGTTCATGAAGATGGAGCCCTCATAAATGGGACTGACTCTCTTACTAGAAGAAATATGAGAATGTTTGCTTCCTCCATCTCTCTTGGCCACGTGATGATACAGTAAGAAGACTGTTGCCTATAAACCAGTAAGACATTGGACACCAGATCTACTGGCACTTTGATGTTTGACTTTCCAGCCTTCAGAACTGTGATAAATAAATGTCACTGAAGCAACTCAGTCTATGGTATTTTCATTGTATCAGCCGGAACGGACCATCATTTTTCTAGATTTTGATAAGTAAAAAAGAAATAAGCAATATTAGCTTCATTTAGAAACTAACCCAGTTCTACCAATTAGCACATAACTCAAAAGATAGCTGAGCCTATGTCTCCCAGTGGTATAGGGGCTTATATGTTACAAGCTTAGGTAATTTCAATAAACTAGGTTCAGTAAGTATCTATAATTAATAGCAATAAGATTATGAGAAAATAAGACGTTCAAAATAAATATCAAGGGGCATTCAAAGCTGAATCAGACTAAAAGTGTAGGTGGGAAACCCCGACATTAATAATACTGGGTATTATAATACTAGGGTACTTTGGTACCCTAGTTACACAAATGTAAAGCATCAAACTATGCCAGTCCTCTTTTTTCCTGCTTTATATTTGTTGATTTTGTAATGCTTTACTATTCTTGGATTCTTAGGCTAATTTTCACTTCAAGAAAATTTGGACTGGCTTAAGGACTATGAGGTAACAGGTCAAATGTGTGCTGAGAAACTTCAGACTTCTCATATATAAAGCATTATACTTTCTAGTAGTAAATATTCTTTCAGTGACATCAAGTTTTCTATAATAAAATCCTGTCTTACTAATTACCAGAAAATACTACAGAAAAAAAAAATGTTGAAGTCAATCCCACTACGGATTGAGACGAGATGGAAACTGCTTGAAGTATCTTATTTTAAAGAGTATAAATATAAAATGTCATACCTAAGAGATTATTTTATATTAAATAGATATTAGGAACTTTGGTGTTTATATTATGTACAAAAGCTGTAAGAAGCTTAAATTGACAATCACTAAGTTTCTTCATGTGTCAAAAAGGGGAAATAACTTTAAGAAAAATTTAAACGTATATGATTTGTTTATAATTAGGGTAAATTTGCAATGAAAGAATGACTCTTTTCTCTGAGTCAGACATTGCATACTAATTCACATCGTATTAAACTTTCAAAAATGGAGTTAATAAGAAATTTTGGAGTTCAATTTCAGTATTTTTTTCTTGAAAGCTGAATATTCAGTCACTTAATCATCCTGTAATTGTTTTGCTCAATCATTAGTCAGCAGCAACAATAATATAACATCTGCTCACATCTCATTTTTTCCATCTAGGTAGACAAAAGAAAGATCTAGAATTAAAATAATTACTAAGTCATTCTGAAATACTTTACAAAACAAATATGTTGGCACAAACATTTGGAAAACTCTTTGGCATTATCTATTAAAGCTAAATATATGCCAACCTCATGATCTTACAATTACACTTCAAGAGGAATAACTGCATATGTCCAACAAAAGGCTTATATAAGAATGTCATAATAGTCTCAAACTAGGACAACTCAAATATCCATCAATAATAGAACACACAACAAATTGTGATTTTTGTGTAACAGGGCACTATAGCGTAACTAACAACAATACACATATCAACATAGATAAACATCACATAGTGTTTAGCCAAAGAGACAAAGAGCCATACATGAAAGAATATCTGTAGCAGGATCTCATTTTTTATGTGAAGTTCAAAAGCAAAACTAATTTATGGCAAAAGGTCTGGAATAGTGGTTACCTTCAGGAGATGACAAAAGGAACCTTCTGGATTGAGGATATATTTTGTATCATAATTACAGTGGTGGCACTGCAAATGTGTACATATGTAAAAATGTGTTTAAATGTACAGTGATGGGATACCCGCGTGGCTCAGTGGTTGAGCGTCTGCCTTCGGCTCAGGGCATGATCCCAGGGTCCTGGAATTGAGTCCTGCATCAGACTCCCTGCAGGAGCCTGCTTCTCTCTCTGCCTATGTCTCTGTCCCTCTCTCTCTCTCTCCCTCTCTGTGTCTCTCATGAATGAATAAATAAAATATTAAAATAAATAAATGCACAGTGATGATCTATGTACTTCACTGTACCTATTACCTCAATTAAACTAGTAAATATTAGTGTATTTCAATATTTTTATTTAATACAGTCTAATTACTGATAGCAAGATTTTAAAGAATTGTGATTAACACATCGCATGTGATTTAAAGCAAACAAAAACTTAATTTGAAAAGATATGTGTATCATAATTCTTAAACCATAACATCAACATTCTCTTTCTAGAGAAATTTAAATATAAAATATAAATATAAAATAGAGACTGATAAAAAAGAGCAAAAATATTTTTTTAAGACTTTTATTTATTTATTTATTCAAGAGAGACCAGAGAGAGAGAGGCAGAGACATAGGCAGAGGGAGCAGCAGACTCCATGCAGGAAGCCCGATGTGGGACTCGATCCTGGGACTCCAGGATCACATACTGAGCCAAAGACAGATGCCCAACCACTGAGCCACCCAGGCATCCCAAGCAAAAATAAATTTATACTACTTTATCGTTATAACTATAAAATGATAGTAAGTCAGATCTTGAATATTGTTAGTTTCAAGAGAAGCCAAAGTTGGCTGCTATGTATAGCAGCAATTAAGTCTAAAGCCACTGGAGCACAGTTCCCCAAATTGCGTTTCCTAGAATACCAGAAGGTGTTCAAAATTTTCCATAGTCCATTTAGTTGGGAAATTCTAGGTTAAGCAAAGTTTAGAATACTTCTCAGACTTTAATATGCTCTTGTGCATTGTGGATTTCCACAGAAGCATACTAGGCAGTTTTCTCCAAATGACTTGGTCATTAGAATCCATTTTCAGCAGAACATTTCACAGAAATAATGTTCTCAGGGGCAATGAATACAGACTTCTGGGAGGTGAATAAGGGACTTTATTATATCAATCAAAAGTAAAAATCGTAGGATCTTAAGGAACAGTTTTCTCATAAGAGGAACACCAGACACAACAACAGGGTTTGAACTATAGCACAAACCAATTCTATTTATGTTTTAATGATGCTGTTTTGTATTATAATGATGGACTTAAGCAATGGCTGAGATTTCAAAGGGAGAACTAAAAGGTAATGGGGTTTTGTTGTTTGTTTTCTTTTGTTTTGTTTGATAATACATGGTTACTTGGCATATCAAGCTTTGAAGAGAAAAGAGCTGGGCATCCCTGGTGGCTCAGCGGTTTGGTGCCAGGGCGTGATCCTGGAGTCCCCGGATCCAGTCCCGCATCGGGCTTCCTGCATGGAGCCTGCTTCTCCCTCTGCCTGTGTCTCTGCCCTCTGTGTGTGTGTGTGTCTCTCATGAATAAATAAAAAAATCTTAAAAAAAAAAAAGAAAGAAAGGAGGTGAAGATCTAGTACAATTGGTAAAAATATGCATGTCCTGGATATATTTGTATATATAATACATATAGGTACTGCATGTGCATAATTATGATGATAGTGTTTAAAACAAATACATCAAAAAAGATGTCCCTAATAGGTGGTGTCCCTGTCTACTCTTTGTTAAGAGATGAATGATTTCCAAAGCTATCACTAACTGACTTTAGCAATTTGGGAACAAAACAATTAAACCCTAAATTTTTCATTAGTCAAATGAAGATATTAGATGTGTAGACAAACAAGATACATTTCAACTTTCAGTTTCATGATGCCTTTGTAATGGTTGTACAAATAAATGTAAATATGTTTTTCAAAATATTTAATTTTCTTTCCTGAAGAAAACTATTTTAAAAGCTGTCTTCAATTTTTAAAAAAAAAATATATTTGGTTTTTGGGGTACTTGGATGGTACATTGGTTAACAGTCCAACTCTTGATTTCAGCTCAGGTCATGATCTCAGGGTCAGGAGATTGAGCTCTGCCTAAGGCTCTTTGTCTCTCTTTCAGGGCACCTGGGTGGCTCAGTTGGTTAAATGTCTGCCTTCAGCTCAGGTCATGATCTTAGGGTTCTGGTGGAACACAGTGTCAGGATCCCGAAGTGGGAGTCTGCTTCTTCCTCCCCATCTGCCCCTCCCCGCTGCTCATGCTCTTTCTGGCTCTTGTGCCCTCTCTCATATAAATAAATAAAATATTTAAAAAAAAAAAAAAGATTCCCTCTCTCCCTCTCCCTGTCTCCCACTTACGTTCTCTCTCTAAAAGTAATTAATTAACTAAAACATATTTGGTTTTAGCTTATCTTCATCCTTTGGGGATAAATTTGAGTTTTGGGGGGGCACCCGGGAGGCTCAGTCAGTAAAGCACCTGACTCTTGATTTTGGCTCAGATCATGATCTCAGGGTCATGGGATTGAGCCCTGCATCAGGCTCTGTGCTCAGTAGAGATTCTGCTTGATATTCTCTCTCCCTCCCCCTACTCTTCCTCCCTGCTCACTCTCTCTCCCTCTCAAATAAATAAATCTTTTAAAAATTTTTGAGTTCTAGTACTGGCTAAACCACTTGAAACCATAATTCACAAAAGCACTAGGTAATTAAGATGATCCGTTTCAATATTTAATTTTTATTATGTAACAAGCATATTTTATCCAAATAAGACTTTTTATGACTCAAAATAGATAAAAAATAAATCAGAAATGTCCTAGGCAAGAGGGAGTAAAATAAGGAGGGCTTTCTGCTCAACCTTCTGCTTGCCTTCCATTTTCATGTATTATTTCTTGGTCACATTCATGTAAACATAAACTAAATGTAAAATGGAATGGAAACTAGTAATCTGATACAGTCACTCATAGAGTCTACATACTCTTTCTCTTAGTATCTCTAATACCTGATTAAGACATGTTCTCCATTCAAAGGAAAGAAATGGTTCTGTGGACAAGTAATGTCTTATTTTTTTCCATATAATATTGCTTAAACATAAATAAGCTTAATAAGTTGAAAAATTCAGAAAACAAAAAGAAATAAAAGCCATCCAAATCGGCAAGGAAGTCAAACTATCAGCAGATGACATGATGCTCAATGTAGAAAACCCAAAAGATTCCACCAAAAAAACTACTAGGGCTGAAAAAGTTGCAGGATACAAAATCAACATACAGAAATCTATTGAATTTCTCTATACCAATAATGAAGCAGCAGAAAGAGAAATTGAGGAATAGATCACATTTATAATTGCACCCAAAACAGTAAGATTCCTAGGGATAAACCTAACCAAAGATGTTAAAGATCTATACTATGAAAACTATCAAACACTGATGAAAGAGATTGAAGAGGACACAAAGAAATGGAAATATAGTCCATGCTCATGGATTGGAAGAAAGATATTGTTAAGATGTCTATACAACTGAAAGCAATCTATACATTTAATGCAGTCCCTATCAAAATACCAACAGCATTTTGACAGAGCTAGAACAAGCAATCCTCAAATTTGTTTGGAACCACAAAGACGATGAATAGCCAAGGCAAACTTGAAAAAGAAAAACAAAACTGGAGGCATCACAATTCCAGATTTCAAGTTATGTTCCAAAGCTGTAGTAATCAAATCGTATGGTACTGGAACAAAAACAGGCCTACAGATCAATGGAACAGAAGAGAAAACTCAGAAATGAAACTACAATTATATGGTCCCTTAATCTTTGACAAAGCAGGAAAGAACACCCAATGAGAAAAAGACAAGTCTCTTCAACAAACTGTTCTAGGAATCCTGGACAGCAACATGCAAATGAATGAAGCTGGAGCACTTTCTTCCACCATACACAAATATAAATTCACAATGGATAAAAGACCTCCATGTGAGACCTGAAGCCATAAAAATCCTAGAGGAGAACACAGGCAGTAACCTCTTTCACGTTGGTCATAGCCTACGTACACACACACACACACACACACGCACACACACACACACACAGTGGAATATTACTCACCGAGAATTAAAAAAATGAAATCTTGCCATTTGCAAAGATGCAGATGGATCTAGACAGTATTATGCTAAGCAAAGTAGGTCAGTCATAGAAAGACAAATACCGTATGATTTCACTTATATGAAGAATTTAAGAAACAAAACAAATGAACACAGGGAGGGAAAGAGAGGAAAACCAAGAAACCGACTTAATTTTAGAGAATAAACTGAGGGTTGCAGGATGGGAGGTTTGCAGAAAAGATGGGTTAAATAGGTGATGGGGACTAAGGAGGGCACAAGGTGTTATATAGAATTGCTGACTCACTATATTGTACACCTAAAACTAACATTACACTGTATGTTAACTGGAATTTAAATAAATAAAAACTTTAAAAAATAAGAATTATAAAATTTACTCATATGTATTTCTCAAATATCTATAAATCCAAAATAAACTTTAAGAATGAATACAAAAATAAAAAAAGTCAACATTATTCAACTGATGAAACAGAATTGATACAATTAGTGATATATTACTGAAGTTATATTAACACTTGCTACATACCTATAGAACTGACAGGAATGTAGAACCCAGTAACATTAAATATCTTTTACTTTCTTATTCTTCAAAGATGAAATAGCACATCATTTTTAAGACTTGTTAAAACTCTAATATAACATGATAAGACAAGAGACATTTTCTCATTATAATAGTTATAGGTCCTTTTATTCTTTCTTTTCCTAAGTGGAGTTTTAATTCCTTCCTGTAAATGTTATTTCTGCCATTTCTGGTTTGCATATTGTTAATCTCACAGAAGTGAGTCATAGAGGAATATACTAGGGAAATAGTATTCTAGATTTTAACTTGACTGTGACTGATTAACTTAAGTGGCTCATAAACCAACTGCAATAGATGAATTCCTAATCTGTTAACAATGAAATATGAGTGGAATAAATGTGATACTTTAAATTCTATATATTATATATTAATATATAATTATATATAATCCTAAATACACATATATAGATATACATAGATATGAAGATCTATCTATATATATCTTCAGATGCATTGTAATAAAATATGGCATTATTTTAGCCACATCTAATTTGTGTTAAGGGTTATAGCTTTTGATTATTATTGTTTATAAACATTTATAACTCTGTCCAAAGATAGACTCCTTTTATTGTCTTCACATTGTTTTCTATGAAATCACACTAAAGACTCTAATAGTAGCTATATGTAGTTTAAAATTTTACAGTGATATAAGTGCACGAAATAATTACATATTTTATAAAGAACTGAGGAAATATAAAGGACTTCAATGACTGAACCAAAAAAAGAAAAAGAAAAACAATATCACTAAATACACAAAAATTTTTGGACACTTCATAAAACAAAATTTATGAGTAATCAGTATACAAATGAAAAAAATTGTCAATGTCACTACCTGTCATCAAAAATATTCATATTAAAACTATAATAAATACCACTTTTCAGAATGGCTAAAATTAAAAACAAAGAACAGGAAAAGTTGCCATAGATGTAAAGTAGCTGGATATTTTATACATTTCTGTTGAGAACGTAAAATTGTACATCTTTTTTACAAGTGCTGGTGGTTTCTTAAGATTTATTTATTTGAGAGAGAGAGAGAATGTGAGGGGGTAGGGTAGAGGGAGAGAGAGAATCCTTAAGCCGACACCCTGCTGAGCCTGGAGCCCATCGCAGGCCAATCGCTGAGATCATGACCTGAACCAAAATCAAGAGCCAGACTGACTGAGTCACCCAGACACCCCATGGTGGTTTCTTTTTGAAGGAAAAATTCCTAATCCACTGCTAATAACTATTAACTATTAACCCAAAGAAAATGAAACTATACAACCAAAAAGACTTGTACAAGAATGTTCATAGACACTTTATTCATAAGAGTTCCAATCACGTTTATGTTCACAGGAATATATACTATGGTCCCATTCACATGAAATTTTAGAACAGGCAAAACTATACTATGGTGAATAATATCAGAATATTAGTGGCCTCAGAGTGAATGAAGATGTCAGAGATTGCCAGGGAAGACATATGAGGGAACTTTGAGGGGGGGTGATGCCTTTGAGTATTTTGATACAATTGTATTTTGATGTTTATTGTAGAAGTGTAAACTTCTATAAAAATTCAAAAAGTAAAGATAAAAGGTTGGGCCTTTCCATTGTGCATAAATGGCATCTCAAAAGAAAAAAAAAGCTCTAAATATTTAACCCTAACTAATGATGTGTACCAAAGTATTTAAGAAAATCTTAAAGTCTATAATATAATTTGAAGTGAATAAAAAATAAGATAGATTAATAAATGAAAAGACAGTGTGGAGATACACACAAACACTTATATATATGAGAAGCAAGCATAAAAAAATATTTATCTAGGTCTTGGTTACATGGGTATTCACTGTAAAGTTCAAATTTTCTGTATACTTAAAATTTCATTCCAAAATTTAGGAGAAACCAAATATAAGGGATACATAATTCCTTTCAAAAATTTCCTAAACCCTTACACAATGAAATGTTTATATCACTTCAAATAATATATTTTCAAGCTTTACATTGTTGAATTTAATTATTTGTTTTAGTATTGTCAGAACACTTGCTTTTGTGTGTGTTTTTTATAAAAAAGTATAAACCTAATGGACACAATCTCTCGCAGAACGTTGATAGTGCAGGAGGGGGGTGTACAGACATGGGCATGCTGAACTCTTGGCTCAATTTGGGTGGTAACGTACCACTGCTCTAACAGTAGCGGTGAGCATAGCGTGACATAGGGAGCTGTGGCATCACTACGCTCTATGCCTGAAACTCACATAACGTTGTGAGTCAACCACACTCAGATACAACAACAAATAAAAAAGGAATTATTTTGGAAAAATAAATAAAAAAACAAAGCCTATTTTAAAAATTGAGCAAGAGCAAAAGAGGTCCCTACCTCAGGAGAAAACAAAACCCCATTGCCAGCATTTCTTAGAGCATATGTAAGCAAAATTCTGACAGAATGTTTGAAATAGACCTTTTTTGGTTCGTTATGTCTACCAGTTGTTAGTATAATGATTGACAGCCCCATCTCTGAACGGGCTGTTTAACCCACACAACTGATAAATTCTCGGTCGCTTTCAGACAGCTTGGTGACTAGTTCAACATCTCGACTGAGCCTGTTTTTCCTAGTGTTCGACCAGCAAATATGCATAGTCACTCCCATTTATTTCCCTGAAATTAATGTCTATGAAGCAAACTGGCTGTCCCTGTAGGCTGGTCCCCTTGCTGTATATTAAATAAAGTCTTTTCCTGTATTTTCAATCAATTCATTTGAGATGTTTACTTCAATAATCACAGGCAAACCAATACGTGTATCTAAGAACTTAATTTGAATCATTTTGCTCAGTATCTTGTGTGCAGCAGCTACTTAATACATACTTGTTGAAATAACGAGTGAATGCATGTTTTTGTTGATTAAAACCTGGACTTGAAGAAACAGGTTAATTTAAGGGAGCAATGTGTTAAAGGAAAACAAAACTGTCCTAGAAGATGGGAAATCCAGATTCTTTCTTTTTAAAAAAAAAATTCTATTTATTTATTCATGAGAGATGGAGAGAGAGAGGCAGAGACACAGGCAGAGGGAGAAGCAGGCTCCTTACAGGGAGCCTGATGTGGGACTCGATCCTCGACCCCGGGATATGACCTGACTCAAAGGCAGACGCTCTATCACTGAGGTACCCAGGTGCCCCAGAAATCCAGATTCTAATATTAGTTGAGCAACACCCATCTGTATGATCTTCAACAAAGAATTTTGCCCCCCAGGCCCTCGGCTTTCCTATTCCTTTTCCTCGGCTTTTCCTTTGCCAGATAGGAAAGATATATATATATATAATGAATGAAAATTATATATACATAAAATATATATATATTATATAAGGAATTGAATATTTTCGACTAATGGCTCTAAAACCCTAACTCTCAGCTCATATACAGGAACTGATGCCCCAAATAAGTAATGAGTAATATTAGTTAAAAACAACACCACACTTTTCAGTTGTGGTTTATATACCATAGGGTGTTTATCTTTTAAACATGCTGAATGCCAAGCTCATAAATCAGGATCTTTCATTTATAGTAGAGAGCTTTGCTAATTGAATTCACAATAGAATTTTAATAATGAAAGATGTACAAAACAATGTATAATTAATTTACACATTGAAGTGCTGAATGCAGATGCTAGCTTGCAATATATTAATATTAATGATTAGATAAACGTATTTTTACTTCATTCACCTGTTAACTTACAACCCTTTTTCCTACATCTACAGTTTAGTAAACTCCCATTGAACCCCTTTAAAAACAACATACCTGTATTTTGTTTTTTGAATAGGAGGTAGCCTAATGTGCTTAATTGGCAGATAATGAGGGTATACTAATAGTTTGCTTTCCTAGCAAACTAATACGATGTAGCTGACATCCTCTCCACAGAAACGGTAACAAAAGACAACTAGATCGAAAAATTTAAAGATAAGAAGGCTTTGGAAGTCAATCGAAAGAAAATGAACAGTAATGACAAACTTCTTTCAGAGCACATAGGTCCTGATATTCTGATGTTTCTTCCTCAGTAGATGGATCAATGTTCAGAAAAACAGGAGTAAAGCCATTTTTTAACTATCAGGATATTTTTTAAATTATAGTGTTGGGGGGCAGCCCGGGTGGCTCAGCAGTTTAGCGCCGCCTTCGGTCCAGGGCCTGATCCTGGAGACCCGGGATCAAGACCCATGTCAAGCTCCCTGCATGGAGCCTGCTTCTCCCTCTGCCTGTGTCTCTGCCTCTCTATGTGTATCTCTCATGAATAAATAAATAAAATCTTAAAAAAAAATTATGGTGTTGGATAAAAGAAAGCATTGTAATTCAAGTCACTTGAAAATCCATACCGGGGTGATAGAAAGCATGATATGTGCCCAAAGCTGATACATAAGGAGAGTTTTCTGAAATCTTGACAAGCTTGACTTTAATGTACTATATAAATTTGACTTTATTTATGTACTTTATTATACTTTGTGAATAGATGTAAATAGAATACTAAAACACCACATTTTTTAACATTTCAAAACTTTACATCTTCAATGGAAAGTAGCTCTATTTGTTCAAGTTATAGCTACTTTTAAGGATTTACAAAAAAAAATTTTAACGTAGAGTCAGAGAAGTGTAAGGGAGGATCCTTTTTGTGCACCTTCCTATACAACTATAACAGTACTGCTTCGAGAATTCATTCTTGAAAGGATCAAATGACAATTTTCTGTAGCTGGTCCACATCTTGAGAATTTTAGAAGGTGGGTACATTCCTTTGATGTTTTATTTTTGCTAAGCAAAAGGATTCAGTCCTCTGCATGCCAATTTTCCCCCAGTTTCTCAAATATAATCTGGTTTGAAAGAACAAACATGCAAGCAACAAAGCCAGAGCTGAGTTAAATATTTCTTTCCCCTTAAAGTTCAAGAAAGGACAAAGTTAATCAGGTAAAAGGTAGGATGAAGCCTTAACCGTGTACTTGGTGCACACAGCATTAATTTTGGTTTTAGATAGATACACTTGATGGTAACTCTAACCTCCTGTTAAAGATGGTCTTTTCCATGTGCATTGGGAGACAATCTCCACGGTGCCTCATGTTTCTCAGGCCTCCTGAACAGAGACACTGACTGCCATTTGCTCTGGACTAGCTGTTCAAGGATATTTGGATAAAAAACTGCCTTGAAACTTAGAGATAATGTCTCTCTTGAGAGCAAAGAGCAAGTGTGTTAACAGCCTTAGAGGAGAGAGATTGCATCTCCAGTCACAGCAAAGGGCAGAATACTTACTGTCCGGTATAATAAAAATAATGTGTGCTTCTGGTGCAAAGAACAGGCAGGCTTACAGCCCATACTATAGAACTGGTGTCCTTCAACTCACAGATCTTCCCATTAACAGTCCCTGTGGTATGTGCTGGTTTAACCTGGTCCTATTTATAGTGCCCTGTGGAAATCAGGCTCTGGGAACTAGCTCAGTTAACACTGGAATTTTAGCTCAGTTAACACTGGAATTTCATTTCTGAGAAATAAAATTTCAAAATGTTCTTATTTTTCAAACGTAATTTCCTTGAATAGAAAAAAAATCTTAGATTTATTAATAATATTCAGCCATGATGATGACTATGGAATAAATATATCGATATATTAGTTAGCATAGTATTTATTTATTTTAAAGATTTTATTTATTTATTCATGAGAGACACAAGAGAGAGGGGCAGAGACATAAGCAGAGCAAGAAGCAGGTGCCCCATGGGGAGCCTGATGTGGGACTTGATCCAGGACCCGGGATCATGACCCAAGCCAAAGGCAGATGCTCAACCACTGAGCCACCAGGAATCCCAATTAGTATAATCTTCAATATTTAATGAATTATTTGACCAGTTCTCCACTCCCTTTATCACCAACATTTTTGCTCTTAGATAGAGTGTTAAATTGCTTCCTGACCTCCACAAAATATATTAACATTTTAAGGGCGTTCCCTTGAACATGCTGCAAGCAGTCAGATATTTCAGATGGGATGGCAAAATTTTTCCTCAGTCAGGAAATAATGCTCCTGGGTCTGCCTGAAGGTTTCCAGCCTCTAAGCAGTCATGGTTTTGATGTGTTGTTTAACATTTGTCTCCTTCCCTAGAGTTCTCTTTTGCTACTCTTCACCAATCCACAGCTATCATTTTTTTTTATACCAAAAGTCAGAAATCGTCTCCCACAAATGATGTTTTTGAATTATATTGCACTACGGTGCATAGCAACACTCTCTGGACTTACTAAATTATGCCAACTCTTTGTCCATTTGCACAGTAACTACTCTCATAGACAAACATTTTGATTTAGGAGGTAAGGGAGTCATAAGCCACTTTGGGTTTGCGGGGGTAGCTTTGTACCATAAAGCTGGACATGGCACTCTCTGGTTTCACATAAAGATGTAAGAATTTTAAGATCTCTGAGTGGTCCCATTAGCTATCCTCAAAGAACATTCCTATTGTCCTCCTAAGATGTTCCTTCAAGCCTGACTTTGATTTCGAGTAGCAGCAAACAATGCAACAATGTGATCAGAGCTGTAGGCAAGAAAAGGCACGTAAGATAGGGTACTGTGCCTAACAGAGTTTAGAGCCTACCAATTAGAGCCTACGGCAATATGTTAGAATATCATTAGGACTTGCATATGACAGGGGCATATATACAATAGGAAGTTACAGTGTGATGGGAAATTATGAGCCAGCAAGAAGTAGAGACAAGGAAGAAACAGAGAAAAGAGTGCAAGAAAAATCCCAAGAGTGGAAATGAAACAAGAAGCCAAAATGGAACAGAAAAAGCAGCCTAGGATTTCCGACTCTGTGATAGGAGTAGAAGTTCTGTCTTTATTGGTGAGGATCGGCTGCGGTCATGGGGAGGCGATAAACAACTCCCAAGTCTCAGTGGTTTAAAACAAAAGTGTTTTGTTTTGTTTTTTCTCTCTCTCTCATTTCACATTTCAAGACAAACACTAATTGCCTGGGTGTTTTACTCATCCTGGTTATCTAGAAATTTGGGGTGATTAAGCAACCACCACCTTGAACAGATGCTGTTTGTAAATGCTAGGGGAAAAGAGAGTTCGGGAACACTTTAAAACTGGAATCACATGGTTCAGCCCAGATGCATTCTATAGCACTTAACTCATTGGCCAGAACTAGACACACAGTCTCATCTAACCACAGAGGGACGTGAAATCCAACCTTCCTGCCATGTGATCGGAATGTGGGGAGAATAGGAAATACGTGGTACCCAGGTCAAATTACTACAAAAAGTTTTCATTATGTACTCTGCATCAAGCTATTTAGTCTGTGTATTAAATCCTAAATCCTTTCTCCTAACTTTCTAGGTATGTGGCATTAAAAATTACTATACATTTGTGAACTCCAGTTTCCTCAACTATGGAATAACAATAAACCACTTATTACATAGGAATATACAACGATTAAATGACCTAATGTATAGAATAGAACTACTAAGCCCCCACATTTGATGTGTTCCATAAATTTCTGTTGGATAAACACACAGTTGAAATACATGATCAGCTCCTTCAGACATACTGTGACTATAATTACAATTTCTATAAATGGCATGATGAATTTATATGGTTCTCATATTTATCTTGAGACTCAGACAAATATGTTTTCAATCAGTTATGCATACATATATTTGTTAATGATATAAATATGTACACATATATTTATATTTAAATCTGTAATATTTCTATGTAATCTGACAAATAAATGACATTTCACTTTTTGTTCCCCAGAGAGGATTCTTTATACAGTGGCACGCAAACATTTGGTAAACATGAGTTCTAAACAAATAGTTGTTCATACTCAAAGTACTGACACCTCTCTGGTGGAAAATATCTACTATATCTCAAAATTTATCACACATATTATTTTATTGTTTCTAGTCAGTAAATATATTGAACACAGTGAGGCCTAACCCAAAAAATGAAAATATTATCCATCCCTAAGCCTTACAGAAATATAGGCATATAGGCATTTATATTCTTTGCAGTTTAAATAAAATGGAAGGTTAATAAATAACAAATAATAGGAAATTAATGTATGTAATGCTATTAAAATAATTTTTAAAACATTTTATTAAGTATTCTCTGTTGATTTTGCTCTCATAAGCAGAAAAATACCTAATTAATTTACTAATTATAATTAACTATATAATTATGTATCACATATATATGATATATGCATATCATATATATATGATTTTAGCCCTATTCTAGTCAGCAGATGGAATCATTCATTCAATATATATTTATTAAGTGTTGACTATGTGCCTAACACAATTCTAGGTGCTATAGTATAGCATGATAAATAGTAGTTCACATCATAATGGAAGGAAATATCTAAATTATACATATTTATACATAAAATCATATATATATATATATACACACACACATATATATATTACATCACAAATGGTGAAAATACATTTTAAAATGGGAGGTAAGAAACACCTGTGACTGTTCCATTTTTAATTATGGTTTGGGAAAGCCTTACCAATAGATGCAACTAGAATGGGAATCAGTGGAAAAAGGATGACAGGTCATTTCTGGGATCCAAATAATGATTGATTCAAATAGAAATAAAGGCTATAACGTTATTAATTATCAAGATCTTGGGGAAATAAAGGCACTTCCCTGTGGTTGGGTGGAGATGTTGCTAGTGAGCACAAATTACTTGGTAAGGTTTTGACAGGGACTTGTAAAACTCAGAGTACTTCTTTCTCCTGTCATGCAAACGCTTTCACAAATACACACACACACACATACACACTCACAAATAACTTTTATAGTTTAATTTTACCTCAGTCCTAAGTCATTTGAAAATTAGGTATTGCTAACATTCTGCATCTCTGCTTTTAAATATCAGTAATCATATATTATCTGTAACTATTTAGGTGTGAGACTCAGAGAAATGGAAAAGATTGGAAGGTAACTTTGACTATTTTTGGTGATTATTAGTGTTTCTAAAATAGGCTTAACTCATTGTGTTGTTTCTTTTCTTTAAAGGTTTACTAAATCTCACAGCAGAGCATGATAAATAATTTATCTTCAACATCCAAACTTAATTCAAAATGGTTTGTTTATAAATGTACACTGACATATAAAAACCTGTCGTATTATAGTTAGCCGAAGAACAATAAAAACAGCATAGCCATGCATTCTACAATTTTTTCTGCCATGGAGTCAATTAAATATTATCTATTATGTTCATAGCTCCAGGAATGAAAGGATTAGAAAGGCATAGTTTCTGACCTCAAGACATATAACTTGGGGTAGATAAACAGCACAGAATAAATATTCACTGGTATTAACAAAATGAGCTAATACATTGTATTAATAATATGTTTTGAGAGTATTCACAAAGGAGTTATTCTCTCTATGCTTTAGACTAGGATAAAACTGAGTTTTTGTGATGTACAGGGCACAAATGATAATTGAAAGGTAGTGAAACAAGATCAATTATCAACAATGATTTTTAACACTGAAGTACATTTCCACTTTTTACTTATTTTATTGTTTCTGGCTATCAAACCTATATTGAATGTTACCCTAGTCAATTAATATATTTAACAACTGTATGCATTCATAAAATCCCTTAACAACTCTAGAAATTCTGATTTTTCATATTTAAAATGAAAAGATACATCTTTAGAAGATTGTTTTGGAGATTAAATAAAAGACTACATTTAAGAGTTTACTGTATGGTCTGGCACATAAAAATCCCAGTCAACGTTGGTGGTTTTATCAAAATCTTATAATATTATGAAAGAATTTCAGCAAGACTATATGCAACGTATACAGATGCAGTGTAAATATGTGTGTGTTTCTACAAGTATACACCCAGGTCTGAACAGGGCAGGTCTACTTACACACAATTTTAAAAATTAATCTAGTACTATACTGTAAAAGTATTTTTTCTTCCTTTAAATTTTTAATAACATTTTAATGTAATTACATAAATAATTCTCACATTACTTTATCATGAGAATATAGTATATAACACATATACAAAATACGTGTTCTTTGATGGTTTATATTATCAATGAGGCTTCAGTCAACAGTAGGTTATTAATATTTAAGATTTTAGGGAGTCAAAAGTTATGCATGGATTTTTGACTATACAAAGGTCAGCACCCCTAACACATATGCTATTCAGGGGTAAACCGAATTATATTTATTTCAAGGTTTGTTTATTTATTTTTGAGACAACATAAGAAAATCTTAAATGTATATTTTTTACCATAATTAGCATGTTAGTTTTTGTCTTGTTTTCTACTTTCTATGAAAATCAAAATATATTATAAACTTTTAATTTGATTGAATAAAAACTTACTTTAGCATTAAAGTTGCTCTAGTATTAAAATAAAAACACTAGCTTAATTAGTGTAACTACATAATCTATATGATTTATAGTATGCCTAAATGTCAATTTATTTTATACTTGAAAATATTTAACATAGGGAAGAGAAGTATTTCCCCAATATTAAAGAACTTAAAGTTATGATTTGTATGAAATTAAAATGTCTAATTAGATTTCTATAAATACTAATTCTTTGCCAACCTATACATCTCCAGCTGGTATAAACATCTTTTTCTGTTTACTTTTATTGCAAGTTAAAAAACATAACACTTATGCTTTAATTTTAAAAGTTTTAAACTTAACGTGGGAATAACAGAAACTAGTTGATTAAGTCTTAACATATTTACTTATTTTTATAAGTCTATTACTATGACAATGTAAGCTTTAATGATTTTTTTCAATGAGCCCTCTCTGTACTTTGTCAAGAAATATTTAATTTCAAAAATTGTAAATTTTCAAATTACTACCATTTCATGTTTTAAAATGTGCACTTTTATATGGAAATTATATTCTGAAGGCATTACTGAACTAAGTGCTCCTAGGTGTATAATAAAGCAGACACCTAGTAGTTTAGTTCATAACTGCTAGGCACTGTGAGCAAATTCAGAAGGGTGACTGTACCTTGTGTCGCAATCTTATTAGAGGTTGGTAGGATTTAAGGCCATATCCTGCTTCTTTGGTTGGCCTTCCTTCTGACTCCAGAAAAATTAATCCAAGAACCAAGACAGCTGACCAGCACTTAAACATTCTTATTGCTTTTCACCTGTGAAAATCAGCATTACAAGTAATCAGAAAATGCATTATTATTGGGAAAAAAATGCATCAGGAAATATTCAACAGTGCATAGAAATCTCCACATATCTAATCAAAATGAGTGGGTAATTGCCAAGTGAATCCGTAATAGGTTAGCATCTCCAAATAAAGATTATGATCCCCTTGATCATAACAAATACTGTTTTTTTTTTTCACTCATCTAGCCTTACACAGCATTAAAAACGTAGATATAAACCCCAATCAAAATGTATTAAGGAGAATTAATTAAAACCAAGTTGAAAGAAAATGAAAAACAAAACAAAAACAAAAACAAAAAACAACTGAACTTCAAACCATGGCTAATTTTCTAAGCATTCATATTAAGTACGATTATCAACATACTTATAAATTTTGAACTCCTCTTTAAGTACATTTGCTGAATAACACTTAATAAAACTATAGTTATTATAATTCACTAGTAAAGACTGCGGAGAGTTTGATAAGGTGGTCTTCTCTGGGAGGCACTTAATGAGCTGAGGTTCAACAATTATGCAGACAGTTATACTGAGTTATGAATGCATTTTTCCAATACTATCTAAAAGAATATTTTCTAGAAAACTTCTTAGTAAGTGCCTTAAATTTAAGCCACATGAGTCTATCCACTGCTCTATGTCTTTGAATACAGCAGAGAAATTATAAAATGCAATAAATTTATGATCATATAAATTCTAACCCCTCTTCCAAACAAACAAATCTATGCTTTAAAATATATATATATATTTTTTTAATTTATTCATAAGAGACACAGAGAGAGGGAGGCAGAGACATAGGCAAAGGGAGAAGCGGGCTCTCTGTGGGGAGGCCAATGTGGGACTCAATCCTGGGACCCCAGGATCACACCCTGAGCCAAAGGCAGATGCTCAACCGCTAAGCCATCCAGGTGTCCCACAAATCTATGCTTTGAATTAAACTATAACTCACCTTATAATTTTAACCAACGCATCTTTGCCCCTATTGTGACAATAGAGGAGCTCTTTCTCCTCTTCTCTACTCTATTCTGTACATCTGACTTCTTGAGAAACTTACCCAATGAATTAACCCTGCTAGTTACTGTCTAAACTTCCCCACTTAGTTATTAACTTCCATCTTTAAAGATACTCTAATCACCCAGGTTTTAAGATAATTTCTCTCCTTTACTTTCTGAATTTTCGGAAAGAGCTGTGTATCTCTCTTAATTTTTGAACCTAGTTCACTCAAGCATGCTTCTACCCCTATTGCTCTATCAAAGTAACATTCCTTTTTTTTTTTTTTTTCAAGAACTGGTCACTTGGGGTTTAAGACACCCCTCTCTTCAGTTTTTGTAGAATTTATGAAAATTTCTCAGCCCTTTTGCAGGTTCATGTCACTCCTTTGCTTCACCATTAAAAGGTATAGTTTATCCAATCTCATTCTTAGCCACATGCCTGTTCTATTTATCCAGTCCAGACATTCCACATCATCTATGGTTTTAATTACAGCTAACTCCTGCTTTTCAAAAGTTCACATTAGACCACTTTGCTTTCATGGAACACCTGCATTAGTACCTGTTTTCACTAAGAGAAATATGAAAAGGATTTTGCTTTCACAAAAAGAGGTTTAAAGAGGAAACAGTGTTCTGCATTTGTTTTGCATTAGCCCTTAAGGAAGCAGCCCGCCTGGGGGCATGGAATAGTGAGTGGTTCCGCCAAGCCCCTTCCCTGGGAACTACATCCAGCATTTCAGTACCAAGGCCCCAGGGCTTTTGAAGTGTCCCTGTGAGCATCTGTGCTTTGTCTTGATTTATTTTGTGCAGCTAAGGTGACAGAAAACCCTGAGAGGGCTTATTTTGGGGGTCATGAGAACACTTAAGAAATTTTCCACGTAAATTAATGGTAACTGCTTCTTTGTTTTATGCTGTTTGGGGCTTATGGAAGATTTCATAGGAATGTTATACTTTCTGATAGTGGTGGGGGGTGGGGGGGTGGGGTGGGGGGGAGGGGGCTTTATATCATTGCTTCTCATCCAGTCTCCAGATTAAGACAGCCTATGGGGCGCCTGGGTGGCTCAGTGATTGAGCATCTGCCTTCGCCTCAGGTTGTGATTCCGGGCTCCTGGGATCCAGTCCTGCATCTGGCTCCCCACAAGAAGCCTGCTTCTCCCTCTGCCTATGTCTCTGCCTCTCTCTCTGTGGGCCTCTCACAAATAAATAAAAATAAAATCTTAACAAAAAAAAAAAAAAAGCCTACTTAACAGCTCCACATGTATATTTCAAAAGCAGCTCATGGTATACAAACCCCACATAATGTAATGCTTTCCCGGATTTTCTTTCATCCATTTAATCAAGCCAGAAACAAAAGGAGACAACTTTGTGTCCCATACCTTTCATATTAATTATTTTTTAAAGATTTTATTTATTTATGAGAGACACACACACAGAGAGGGGGGGGGGGGCAGAGGCACAGGCAGAGGGAAAGGCAGGCTCCATACAGGGAGCCCGACGTGGGACTCGATCTTGGGACCCTGGGATCACGACCTGAGCCAAAGGTAGATGCTCAACCCACTGAGCCACCCAGGCATCTCTCATACCTTTCATATTAAAACCCTTCCTAAATTCTGTTAGTTCTGCCTTCAAAATATATTTCCCAAACAACAGTTTTTTTCCCGTCTACTGTCACAACTCTAGTTCAGCTCTCAGCACCACACTCCCACACTTCCCCGAGCACATCCTTACTGGCCATCCACGTTCATGCATATGTGTACCTTGAATCATTCCCTGAGCAATAGCCTACATGATCATGTCAAATGTAAATACCATGACATCATTGCCCTTGTTAATAAATTTAGGATATACTCCTTTACCCTTAAGATAAAAACCAAAATCCCTGACATACCCTACGGGTGCCCACAGAGTCTAGGCTCTGGTGCTTTTCTCTTCCTCTAAAGAACTGCTGTCCAGCCACACTGACTTTCATTCAGTTCTCTGAACTTGGTCCATTCTCACTAGGTGACTTTTGTACACTATTTTCATCACTTGAGATACACCTTCCCCGGGACACCTGGGTGGCTCAGTGGTTGAAAGTCTGCCTTCGGCTCAGGGTGTGATCCCAGAGATCAAGTCCCACATCCGGTTCCTTGCAGGGAGCCTGCTTCTCCCTCTGCTTGTGTCACTGCCTCACTTCACTCTGTGTCTCTCATGAGTAAATAAATAAAATCTTAAAAAAAAAAAAAGGAAAGAAATCCACCTTTTCCACCCCCATTTATCACCGAAGACCTTCACATATCAAACATATCCCTTAAGAACCTTTCCCTATAACACCAAGCTTGAGTTACATTTCTTAGTTACTCATGCTTATAAGTGAGTTTTCCTTCATTTCAGAGCAACCATTTGTAATTATATATCGTTAAAATGATTAGTTGAATAATTGTGGCCTTCTTCTCTACATTATCCATCAGTCTTCTCCTTCAAACTGCATGAATACAGGGATCTGGGTGGGGGTTTTTTTGCTGGTTTTTTTTTTTTTTTCCAGCATTATATCATCTGAGCCTAGCAAATTGTCTGGTACCTACTAGACACTCAATAAATGAATGCATAAATGAATGTCATCCTGCATTCAAGAGAAAAAAAAAAAGATTGTGTTTTCTTGCATTCTGATGATATTGAATGCAATTCCTATTTCACTACCGCTACAAAACATCTGAAAACTAAACCAGAAAACTAAATAATTTCATTTGCAATCCATCCCTTTGCTGTCATTTTGATGTATAGTCTAATACTTCTCTCAGAGGTAAATATTTGTTTATAAGACAACTGGATGGAATATTTTAAATCCAAGATAGAGCCCAAGAATAAAGCAAACAGGATCAACTCAGCCAAAGGGATATTTTCTAAAGGTTCTGAATACTATGTGTTCCTTCGTTTGTCAAACAGAAGCAGGAGGAAAGAGGCACAGCAACAGCCTTGTGTCATCATGACAGGCTAAAGGTTGGATCATAAATTTCTCAAACTGCTCACTTAAGGGTTTCTCTTTTTCTGTCCTTTCTCTCTCACATACACATCCACACGCTCAATCACACACACGTATTCCACATAACTACAAATATTTCATATACTATAAAATACACATTAAATGAACAATTAATTAATTTTAATAGGTGACCAAAAATTTTACAAATCTTGAGAAAACTTCCATACATTGATAATTAGATCAACAATCTCCTGAAATATTTTCTCTGCTAAAATGCAATACACTAGGATTCTCTGCTTTAAGAAATTTCACCAAATGTTGGTTACAACAGTCAACACGTAAATCTTCAGCGCATTATATACAACTTATTTATACCACTTTCTCATATTATTAACTATGATGATTTTTTTCATTGATAGTCCTATAATTTTCAAGTCTAAAATTTATTAATACCAAGTTATACAAAACTTGAAAACAGAAAAAATAAAAATATAAATGCTTAATCTCAGAAAATGCTATCAGACAACTGGAGTGATTTACTTGGTATCACAGAGAAAATGAAACAATTCATATTAAAAGTCAGATACCAGGGCACCTGGGTGGTTTGGTCAGCCACGCATCCAACTGTTGTTGGTTTTGGCTCAGGTCATGGTCTCAGGATCATGAGATCAAGCCCTGAGTGGGCTCTGAGTCTGCTTGAGATTCTCTGTCTCTCCCTCTCCCTCCGCTCTCCCCTCCCTCCACTCTCTCATAAATAAATAAATGAATAAGCAAATAAATAAATAAATATAATCTTTTTAAAAAGGTCAGATACTTTATTTTTGAGAAATCTGATTTCTATTGTAGATAGGTGTTGGCCTTACCAGTGAGTGTTAGACAAAGAAACAAAGACCAGTTTCTGCATTGATCTTCTGTGAATGTCTACCTTGCAAGATTTTCTCCATTAAGATATTACTAAGAAAAATAACTGAATCCCATTATATAGCTATCAATTAGCAATCTAAATAAAAAGATATTTCTTGATGGATGCTTAGAAAATAATTATCATTTTATTTATCTTCAGCTACAGATTCCAAAGATGTCATTAGCATGTCTTTAAAAGTTCACTCATCCACAGAAGTTGTTCTAGAGATTGTAAATCAGTAGTAATCGATCCCATGATTCACTGACTCATGATCTCACTTTCTCAGTACTGTAACCTCTGACAACCTGTTAGATTTTCATAATTAATTGGCAGTTTGTTGATAGCTCAATAAGAACACTGAAAAGCATGTGACTAAAACAAACCAGCTGGAACAGATGGTGCAATAATGATCCTATGACTTTTCCCTTGCAACCTCAACATTTATATAGAAGCATCAGAAAACAACCTCATTATTAACTTAGAGAAAACAAAATGTTTACAAATCTAAAAAGTATCTGCTTAACATCAGATGTAACAAAGTTAGACCTGAAAAAGGTAAGGGGAATGGATAAAGGTTTCTCTTGTTCAAAAAATAATATTTTTCTCTGAATCAAACTATTTTATTCGCCATATGGTGTAACATGCTGTGCTGCTTATGGCAGTAGGATTTAGAGTAGTTACATGATTTAGTAGATTCAAATTTCAGGGATTTTGATTTGTTTACACATTCTCTAGAATCTCACCTCACTTGGGAAAACAAACTAAGAGTGTTAAAGTATTGCCTTAGGAACAAAATAAAGCATTTGAGATGGGGAAGGAAGCTGGTATCATGCCTATGAATGAAAAGATTGTCAAGATGAAGCAAATCCCCACCATTATCTAAAGTTGCAGGGAAGTCAAGTAAGGCTTTCACCTGGAGAACCCTCACTGCTTCTCCCTCCAGCCGAGACAAATACTATAGGTCTTCCAAGATAGCTCCAGTCACTTCCTTTGTCAAATCTTCCATCAATTTCACATGGACTTGGCTGCTCTCTGCTACAATTTTAACATAGCTCCCTTCAGTGTCTTTTCAACCTTGCACTATGATTATTGACTTAAGAAGGCTAATATCCTTATACAGATATAGAAGGAGGTACTAAACTGGTTCTATCACAAACTCAGAGTTTCTTAACTTCCACAGACCTCTCTTTGTTCTCTTTGGTAATAGGGAAGTGGCCTAAATGATTACCGATGCCTTTTTCCTTTTTGTTATTCTATAATTCTACGAGACAGAGAGATTGACTTCTCACCTACCTTGTGTCATATAGTATAACCTAAGCAAAACCAATCGCATTACTTGCACCTCATCTGTAGGAAGGGATTCATGACCCTATGCAGTCTAGCATTTGTACCAGATTTTCCCTTCTGTGTAGATTTATTGATCTGGATAAGGATATGGGAAAGAACAGGTTTGAGGGAGAAAACCATTACTCCTTTTTTGAGAAGCCTTTTGGTAGTCCTACTAGAGATGCTACATAGTCACTGGGATATAGGAACCTGAAGTTCAGCAAATACATATGGGCTAGATACACCTATTTGGAATTCTTAGCATTTATATGCCATCTAATCTAGGTGTGAGATGGGAAGAGGTTGGACTAAGCTCTCAGACAGATTTAGTCAAAATGGAAGAGTAAATGTTACTAGGAGGTAGAGCAAGTGAAAAGGTGAAGTTTTAATTTTGGAGAAAAAGATGGATGGAAATTTCCATTGAAATGGAATGACTGGAAGCTCTTATCATCTGGCATGCTATATTTTTACTGGTTTGTTTATTCTGTTTCCAACCAGAATGTTAGCTCCATAAAGACAGGACTTTGTTAATTACCTGTGTGAATTAGAGCAGTACCTGGCATACAGCATGAGCTCAATAAATATTTTTAGATAGATAAATGAATGAATAAATTAATGGCGATCAGTAATTAATTTGAAATAGTAGGTGTACATTAAGGGGTTCTTAATATTCTTCACGTAATTGAAAATATTCATTAAAACTGACTATGAAATCAATCTAGAATTCCAGTTGCTGTTACTACAAAAAGCTTTTCTTTTATACCTGGATCAAAACCAGGTTTTCAGTGGAAGTTCCTGTGGAAAAGCCTCCCTTGTCAAGGACTGACAGTCTTCTCATTCCCTTAGCTCAGCTGAAATTGGAAGGACTGGAAAGACTTGTTTTACATCATCTATCAGGCAAATCTGTTGCGGTAACTGTTTTTATCTTTTGACCTGCTTTAACTTCATACCCACTACATTGAACGCTGTGTTTGAGTTCTAATTTAATAGTTCTCTTAGGGGAAAAAAAATTTCCAAAAATCTACTTTCATTATGGGCAGTGGATTCTCCCTATTACAGAACCAGATTCTTTCCATCTAGCAGCTGATTATCCTCATCAGAGCAATGGATTCTCCTAATCAATGTCCTGTCTTCAAATGTTCATTCTAATAAGCATAATTAACAGCAATAAGAAAACAGCTAGGAGTCACAGCCTTCATGTCGTAGAACCATACTAGAGAGCAGCAAAGAGAAAATAGATCGCGCATATCCTACTAGACATATTAGGATGGTACCTTACAGGATTAATTATCCAAAAACATTTCCTGATAGGTATTATTACTTATATTGAACTAAATATAAAGAAAGAGAAACTTATCAGGATAAAGTTTCCATGTTAAGAAAGCTGGTTATTGTCAAAACTGGTATCTGAACCCAAGGCTGACTCCACTCACATTTGACCCATGGTTCTATTATATAATTCTACTTTTAACACACACATAATGATGCAGATATAGATGAAAAGCCTGAACAAGAAGTAGTCATAAACAGCAAACAAATACTTATTCATGCTGAATACTACTGGAAGAGAGAATCTTTAGCTTACATTCACTTTGGATCAATGTGATTGAAAATACAATAAACAAACAGTAACCATAAGAGGGCAATGGCTATGTGACCTCTATGTCTCCTGCCTGGGTAAGTGTCTTTAAATTCTATGTGGACACATACAAAAGCATGGAAACTTCTTTAGTTCTTAATCCTGTCTCATTGGTTCATACTGTGAAAGAGAGAGAAAAACTTTTAAATGTAATACTTTTTGTTGAAAGATTAGAACATGTGCAGTACCCCTTTTCCTTAAAATCTGAGATAGGGATAGAATTATAATTGCTAAATAATAAGAATTATGACCATTAAATTAATTTAACTTTCAAAGAAGGAGGAACTTTTATTTCAATGACATCTGAGTCATTAATTTTGTTGAACAAAACTGTCCAGATTCTAACCAATTATACCTTTCAATAGCCAGCTTAATTTGAAAAAGAAAGAAGCTAAATATAGATAAAATATATTCATTGGCATTTTGGAAGGACTGCAGTGTGAAATGTATAATAATTTAAGCCTGCATTAGGAGAAAGTATTCACACTGAATTCCATTTAAATTAAAAAAAAAAAAGATACATGTACTCCGCTTTAAATAAATGAAAATCCCACATTATGAAAAGCATGTTGGGTGGTAAATATTTGTTTTCTAAAACCATCTTTGCTGTACAAAACTATTTATATGCTGCAGTTATATTAACTCCTCTGGTGCACTAAAAACATTTTTTAAATTAAAAAAATTAACTACAATATGGAACACAAGATGGCAGAACTGAAAATCATATTAGAGACCTAGTGTAACCCCTTCTTTTTATATGGGAAGAAGATGACAAGCACAGGAATAACAGGTGCACCTACGATGAAGGTAGTCATAGGCCTGGAATGTCACTATCCCGATTCCGAATATACTACTTTTCTTTTAAATGCTACAGCACATCTGACTAGAAGCCATTCACTATGGAAAGAAAGGACACACGTGTACAGATGCTTTAAGTGTCTAAGGCACTATTTAGAAACCGCACCTCTGTGAAGTCCAGCAACTCCGTATTTACTACCCACTAGCGTTTCCAAAAGCCAACAGAAAAAACATCAGCGTCACCGTCTCTTCAGAATCATATTGCTTACGTGCAATTTTCAGAAAAAAAATTTTGTATATTTGTGTTATCACAATGATCTTCACTGGGAAGACAGTCATATATAGCTATGGTTAACGTCACATATGTGGTTACAGCAGTGCTTAGGTAACTATAGTTATACAATATTTTTATATATTTATTATAAATAAATAAATTTTATGAATATGTATGCACATAATGTGAGAGGCATAGTCATATAACCTTCCAGATTTTCTATAGTTATATATGGATGGTTATATATAGTACAGGATGCATATTTTTTTTAAATGTGTTTGACAACGTGGAACAGAATGAAACTCTAGGTCTAGCTGACCTAACCAAGGAATTTTATTAAATTATATGACCTTACAATAGTCTGGACCTTCAAATTGTAAGTGCTGGTGCCTTAAACTTAGGCAGAAAAACAAGATACATACAGTTACTCATGACTCCTAGGCGATCTCCCAAAAAAAGCCCCCAGACTTGACTTTATAATACATTCATGATTCCATAGTAAAAATATATCATGTATAGGCAGAAATTACGTTAATTCCATATGTGTGTTTTTATGATGACCTTCGATAGGTGATATTAAAAAATAAACTTTACGCAATCAGTTTCATCAAAATAACTCCAGTTTAATGAATAAACTGGAGTTATTTTAAAATAAATCTTTTTTTTTACGACTTTATTTATTTATTTATTTATTTATTTATTTATTTATTTATTTATGATAGGCACACAGTGAGAGAGAGAGGCAGAGACACAGGCAGAGGGAGAAGCAAGCTCCATGCACCAGGAGCCCGACGTGGGATTCGATCCCAGGTCTCCAGGATCGCGCCCTGGGCCAAAGGCAGGCGCTAAACCGCTGAGCCACCCAGGGATCCCCTAAAATAAATCTGATATTAATATTCTGTATTATGTATGTTGGTATGTACACATATAGAGGCATCAATTTCCCACCTTGCTGAAAGCTACAGTCTGTATCATGGTGCAAGACGACTGGTTAAAAGCATGTACTAATATGTCCAAGATACTGTGATACGTCTTAGTAGCTATACTTAGCTTTTCTGTACCGTAAACCCACCTGGCTTATGTGTGACAAGATCAAAAAGGAAGCAACTTCAATATTGTTCCTATATCTTTGTATGCAGTTTATTTATTAGTCAAATTTCTGAGTTTTAGCTCATTTTCATAGAAATCTGACAACAAACGGGCACTTTTCTTTTCATCGTTGCTAACCTGAAAACAAATATGTCTAAAAACTGCATCAAAAGTACTAAAAAAAAAAAAAAAAAGTATGTTTTTAGGAATGCCTGGGTGGCTCAGTGGTTGAGCGTCTGCCTTCGGCCCAGGGCGTGATCCTGGACTTCCAGGATCCAGTCCCGCGTCGGGCTGCCTGCATGGAGCCTGCTTCTCCCTCTGCCTGTGTCTCTGCCTCTCTGTGTGTGTCTCTCATGAACGAATAAATAAAACTTTTGAAAACAAAAAGTATTTTTTAATGCTGAGCAGCAGCATGCTGCAGAAGAACAATAGCTAAAGTCAAAAGATAGGGACTCTACCTGTAGCTTTGTTCATAAACTGATTCTCTTCACACTTGCGCTCCAAATCTCATCCCACTGTAATCCAGCTTCTAACCAGTTCTAATCCAACTAATCCATCGATGCTGCTTTCACAAAAGTGACCACTTACCTGACCTCCTTCTCCCTTGAGCTGCAATCACACAATACTCTCATGATTTCCCTTCACTTTCCTAGCCATCCTTCTACCGCCTCTACTCCCATTCTCCTTCATCCATCTGCTCTTTTAAAGCTGATAACCCACAGGTCTCGTATGTTAAATTAAAAAAAAAAAAACATTAATCACAATAATAAAGTTCAGGGTTTTTGTTTTTTACTTCATATTCTCAAGAAACAATTTAAGGAATAACATCTGCATGCCATGGCAATATAAACTGAGAATTATTAATAATTTCCTAATTCTTTTCAAAGTAAGTACCAACTGGAAGTAATCATGAAAACTGAAACTAACCAATCACATTGATCATAGTTTGTTTCATTTTGTTTTCTTCTAAATACTGTGGATGTAACTCTATTGCACGTTGCAAAGTGTTAGCTAACGATTAGTAATCTCATGTCATGTTTGCTGTGAAAGTCCTATTACCCTAGTTTGTATCTAAGTTGCACTAAGTTTGCCTGACATCATACGAAAAACGATGCTTTAAAGTCGAAAAATAATAATATATTATATGACCTTGAGGATATTGCCCTAGTTCAAAAGAAGAGAAAATCATTATAGTCTCTGTCTTCTGAATTCATTGCTTTCTACCTTGATGAGCACTTAAAATGTAAATTAAGGAAGAATGCAGCTCTTAGGATTGACTTCTGTCTAAAATCCCAAAGGTACCATGTTACAGATTTTATTTGCTATTAAAAAAAAAATCATTGCAATTTTGTCAATGTCAGATTTTAAATTCAATCTATCCCATACCAAGGTTTCTAGCCGCCTATGTTCTTTAAATCGGGGACTACGTTTATTGTACAAGAAAAAAAAAAATTCTGTCACAGTTTAACAATGAATTGCTGCACAGGGAACAATTTAATTTCTTCTGTATTTAAAACTGAAATGCCATGGGGGAAAACGTGCCCATTCATTCAGGTCAGCCAAGTCTCAGAGGTATTCGACTGAATATGAATTCAGAAAAGTATGGGGAGAGTCCAAGGATGGAGTCCACAGTTAGTAGTAGACAGTCATTGGGACCCAGAATATTTTCCAGAGCAACCTGACGCCTCCCCAGAAGGACAGTTCTGGGCCACCACCGTGTGTAAAGGGAAAGAGGGAAAACTAGGTTAATGTGACCTAGTTCTGCTGGGAGGATTTTCACAAAGTCGCTCAAAATCAAAACCTCCACGCTTTCATGAAAGATTGAGAACGCAGCGAGTAAACGAAGCGTAAAGATCAATTTCAGCTAAGTCAACTGAAGATGAGCACATTTCCAGTGACTTGAACCAAAGCAGACAAGGGTAGTTCAAACTTTCCAAGAAATATCAGGAATTAATAGAAACTGTACTAGCAAGTTATGTGGCCAATGGTGGCTGGTGATTAAAACCCAAGTCGTGAGCAAAAACACAGGAAAAAATTTGAATTAGTACTAAGTGACATAAGAAGAACCTGCATTTCATTTTATACCCATAGTGTTTCGAATTTGAAAAATAAACTACAGATGAAAGGTTGGATTTAAGAAAAAAATGAACAGGCTTCGAAAGAAAGAAAACTGAGGTAAGATGGAAAACAAAGAGCAGTAACATAACGTTTTACGATATAAGAGTAAAAAGTGCTTATTGGATATTTATGGTGCTCCAGGCCAAGTACACCATTCACATTCGCTTTCACATTCTTGGCAACAATCTGTCAATACAAAGTCCACTAATTTAGGTGCACTAGACATGTGAATCCAGGCAATATATCCTTAACAACTTCCTGAGTTATATTATATATCTTCTGAAGCAAATGTTTCGAGAAGAAAATAAAGGCAAGGCTCAGGTACCAGTTTGATTTCTGAGAATTACACAGATGAGGTCTTTGGGGATGTCTCCTTCTAATTAAATTTAGGGGCAAATGCTTCATGGGATTTGCCTATATAGGATGAGAACTAACTTGCAACTCTATATAGAAACTAGATGCTATCTCTAGTCTCAAGGCAGGTAACATTCAGTAGTAATATCCAACCCTAAAATGGCCTGCTCAGGACACCTGTAATTCTGCAAATCCTGTAACTCTGACAACACTTTTTTTTTTTTTTTAAGCAGCTTTGTTTCTCCAATTTTTCTTTCCCAGGTAATGAATATAAAATTCCCAACAGAATTGGCTGGGCTCAAGATTGCCAGTAATATTTATCTCCCTTCCCCTGTTCTCATGGAATTAGAACCAGAAATGACCATAATGATTCCTTGCAGCTGGAGGCTGAGAGAAATGCCTCTCAGGTTGCCTTAATAAGGGAATCTATTGCAAAACGGCTCCTCGAACACCCAGAGAGCAGCCAAGAAAATACTGAATGGTAGCTGGAAAATCTATCAAAACTTCCCTCAAGCACACTTAAATGCTTCTTTTATTTCATTACTTTTCTTGAAAGAGCAAGCTACAAGCTTGACTCAGTCCACTTACTGTCCTACAGTAAATACAAAAATAGCTGAGGCCAACCCCGAGGGGGCGTAATTGCCCATAAAGCATAAAGGGAAACTACCTCAGGGCACATGGATTCCCCTCAAATTTGGCTTCTAAACAACTCTTTTTTTTAAAATGAATTTTGAATTATATTTTTCATTTTTACTTTTAATTTTAATTATATGTTATTTCTAATTATAATGTATACGATTTGCTGTTAAATGGTTTGTAATAAAACTGTAAGATTTAAGAAGAAAACTTCCCTTTCATAAAAATGTTCTCATACATGTATTTTCATGTCAAGTTTTTCACTTCAGCTTTTTCATTGGAATCTGGAATTAATTTGGGGGCATGGTACGGGGACAAGACTTTATTTTATTTTTCTTGGATTTTATTTTCTAATTTTTCCCTGTATTTTATTTTTACCTTTACTTGTACTCTACCTAACTGAAGTGTTTTGTTTTGTTTTGTTTTTAAAGAAGTTTATCTTGTTTATAAATCTGTCTTGGTTAAAGGTTGGCTTTCCCCATATTGCGGTTGTGTTTTAAAATTGTCTATATGATTCCATTTATTCCTATGCAGATAGCACTGACTTTAATTACTAGAGTCTGATAACAATTTTGATATACAGTAAGGAAAACTCTTGGTTCTATTCTCTTCCATATCCATATCCATTTTATTTTATTTTTTTAAGATCTTTTTTATTTATTTGACAGAGATGAAAGTGCACAAGTAGGGCAAGCAGGAGAGTGAGAAGCAGGCTCCCTCTCAGGCGGGAGCGATGCTGGGCTCAATCCCAGGATCCCAGGATCCTGACCTGAGCCACCCAGGTGTCCCTTCCATATCCATTTAAAAAGAGCATAAAATGTTCTTCATCAGAGCTCATGATTCACATTTATATTTGCATTTATCTCTATTAAGTCAGTGTGATTTACTTTAGGCATTAACTTTCTAAGCAGCAAATGTTTTTGTTAACCATGATGAAAATATGTCCTTATTAGGCGAATATAACCATTTTTACATTTATTAAGATTGTTGCTATATTTTAGCATTTCTACAATTAGAGTTTTATTCCATGTTTGTGTGTGTCATTTTTAACCATTATTTATCTTTGATTACTCTGTTTCCTTTCATACTTTCTGTTAGACTGAATGTATTTTCAATACATCCTCTTCTTTTTCACTTTATTTAGAAGCTGAAGATGGATTTCTCCTGCCAAAAATATTCAATATTACTTTCATCTGAACAACAACAAAAAATCCTAAGCTTTCCACATGTTTCCAAAATATAAGGCCTTGGGGCAGCCCTGGTGGCCCAGTGGTTTAGCGCCTGCGTTGGGCTCAGGGCATGATCCTGGAGACCAGGGATCGAGTCCCGTGTTGGGCTCCCTGCATGGAGCCTGCTTCTCCCTCTGCCTGTGTCTCTGCCCCCCTCTCTCTCTCTGTGTCTCTCATGAATAAATAAATAAAATCTTTAAAAATATATGTATATATAAGGCCTTGCATGAAATTAGTAATAGTAATAGCTTCACCTTTAAAAGACAATCGGTTATATTATGCTTATTGTCAATAGTTAATTTACTTCTGCATTTGCCATTTTATTATTTGCACATTATACGTTCCTAATGGTTTACTTCTATGTTGAGGTAAACCTTTCTAAAATATTTCAGCATGGGCCAATAAGAGGTAAACTGTCTTGTTCTTTGTGTCTTAAAATAACACCTTGCTCTTAATACTAAATCATACCTCAGATAGGTAGGTAATCCTAAATTGGTAGTACATTCTCTCAAACACTTTAAAATGTTTTGTGGCTTATACTAATTTAATGAGAAGACTTCTGTTAATCTAATTGTCATTCCTTTGTAGGGAATGTGTTCCTTTCCTTGGTAGCTTTTGACACCTTGTTAAATTTATTTATTTTTAGCACTTTATGCTTGATAAATTTCTCAGTAGTATTCTATAATTCATCAATTTTTGTTTTTCTGTATAATCTAGTGTGTAACCTCTTCATTTAACTCGTATTTAAATGCTAATAGGCATGCTTGCCAAAATTTCAAATTATTTTGTCTTTTAAAAATATTGTTATTTTTATTTAATTAACTGTGATTCCATTGCATAATGTCTTTTTATTTTTGGACATTGTGGCTCCTTTTATCTACTTGGTGTTCCTAAATATATTTATTTAAAAATTCCTCATTCTTTCTCTTAAATCGCATTCCTTCTGGAACATAATCACCTTCAGTTATATATTTACTTATTTATTTGTCATGTTGTTGGATGTGTGTGCATGTGTGGCTGAGAGGAGGCAGATGTTGGTCTGTGTCTCATCCTACCTCCCGTCTAACAGTGGCAGCTTTGGACCCTTCTTTCATGTTACTATGCTGAGAGCAGCGCAGTCAGGCATCAAGCTTGTGATTAGCTTGCCCGATCCTGAGGGTTGTTTTTTTTCTTTTTTTAAAGCAGCCATTTCTCTCAATGCAAAATTTGATTTAATTTGGAGCACAGACCAGCTTTTTTCCCTCCATCTCAAATCAATACTAACGCAATCCCTGAATTTAAACAGTTTGGTTCTAGCACCACCTAAAAATTTGCAATGGAAAGTTCTTTCCCATTAACCCAAAGAACTACTTCTCCAGAGGAGTTTACCAGTTAGTTTACGTGTTTCCCTCTATATCCCTGGCTCTTGCCACCAACTCATCCTGCTTACCCCCAAAGTTATGCCTCTTTGACATCCCTCTTTTTGTTTTGGTGCTTTATGCTTAGGAATGCCCTCAAAGGATAAATAAGAAAATCTTTTTGTTTGTTTATGAGTGTGTCTAAGGCATGCTCACAATATAATCTATCTGTGGCTATTGGACTTGCAAGGACGGACCCAATATCAACTAATTATTCAGTAAATTTAAAAAAAAAACCTGAGTTGTCAAGAATTCAAAAAACAAATGGATCTCACAGAAATACCATTTGTAAGTCACTTAATGAATACATATATCTCGAAACTATTTGGTTTTCTAATTTACTTAAATAAATTTAGTAGCATTTTCATTAACTTTTTCATGATAAAAGTTAAGTGGATTTTTTTTGCACTATTAAGCTTTTAAAAATACAAAGGTAAATACAAAATGCTAATGTACACATACTATAAGGCTATAACCAGGCCTTATCTGTGAAAATCTGAGAGAGAAAAGAAATGCCAATCTTAGTGGGGTCTTTTGTAAATATTAGACAAGAATTGATATATTATTCAATTCATACACTAACAAAAATGCTTGGGTGGAAAAGCTGATGAGAGCATTTGAAAATCATGACTTTATTTGATCTATAAGCCTGGAAATAATTCAAATGATGCACTAAGGAGATTCTTACAATTCTTTTCAGCATATCCCTCTGTTTGTATTACTTTTCAAAAAATACAGAGCAGTAATTAATATGCTAAATTTAATCTAATTCCAACATAAATCCAGTCTCATGAAACATGAAAAAAACTAGAATTTTATATTTGAAAGATACATTAAAATTATGTAGTCCAAAGTCATTTTCTCACAGATGAGGAAAATGAGTCAGTATAATGAACTGAACTCCGATGGTACTTAGCTAATTACTTGGTAATATGTCCAGAATATTTCTCAATACATGTATAGAATATGTCTAGATATAACATTTCCTACTACCTGGAGTTCTTTTCAGGATTTATTTAAGATTCTAATCAAATAACTCCATATGATTGCATTATATGTTAGAATATGCAAAAGAAAGATATCTAGATTAAGAAAATAGAATAATGCTACCAGAATTTTCTTTGTCCCCATCTAATATATTTGGTTATTTAGTATGCATATTTCTGTAATGGTGTTTGTAATATTCTTCTCATTGTAAAAATGATTTTATATACAAGAGATCAGTCACATGTTGGCAGGATGTTATCTCCAAGTTAAATTAGGTGTAATACCTCATTGCTCAAGACTTTGTCTATTGTTATGTTTAATTAACTCATTTATTTTGTTCAAATCCACATCTTACATGAAATATAATCCTTTGAATATTGTAGTGGTAACTTATTATCATTTATATTTGAAGTTTTAAGAAAATGTCTGCTAGAGAACTCTGTTGGAATTTAATATTTCCAAGTAAATCTCTGCAAGTTTTCATATTCCTTGCAAAAATAATAAAAAAACTTTGATGATACCCTTGATGTTGCATAGCAAATATTTAATTAGAGCATAGTAATCAACAAACACAAACACATAATAATTGAAAACATAAAAAGAACATTCTTTACAGTCTGTCACCGAGAAGAATCTTAAACCAATGCTGTGTGACCGTGACAGTTCTTAAACTTGGCCTCAAATTGTATCATGGCAATATTAATACAAAAAGGCATCTCTGAGCTCCATGTAAAAACCAAAATAAGACGAATACAAAATGGGGGGGGAGCCCCTTTAGAATTGAATAACTTAATGTAAATTAAATAGTACATTTTTAATAAATATCTTATGCAAATGCTAAATTTAAATAGATAATGATTTTCCAAATTGTATAACCTCAGAGATAGTGCTGAATAACATGTCTGCTATAGAGGAGAGGAAGAGCTTAATCAAACAAAACCATCAATTCCTTCTAGATTTACTCATCACAAGATTTAAAATGTGCTTTTTTTTAAGAAACACGCTAGCACTATAAATATATTTTATGAAGACAATACAGTGAGATTAGAAACATGAAGCAATAGAATTCTAAGAACCTAGAGGGATAAAGTCCACACAGGTATTGAACATTTTTTATTTTCTAAAATCACCCTGCCGTTTGAAGCAACAAACTGAAGGTCTTGTAAAATGATTGTATTCTGGTATCCCTGAGCACTTGACAAAGAGTTTAGGAAAAAATCATCTGTGTCTGGTCTTTGAAAAACTTTAACCGCGTATTCGGTTTTCAGCATCCATATGAGTTCATTCTTCAGAAGGAAGGATATACCGTCTCTGTAAGTGTAGTATTACCTGTACAGAATTTTTCATCCTAACTATAAATTCACCCTTCATCAAATGCATAATAAATAGGTTCGTGGGTTTGAAAATTATAGTCTTTTAAAACAAGCTCAATCAAGCCTGAACGCAAGCACTTCCTATGCAACTGATTAGAAAAGTGCACGAAGTATCTATGACCTGTGTAAACAAAAGCTAATTATCTTTACAATCAGATTTTTTCAAATGACTGATAGTGTACATTAAATAAGAAAAAAATTCTAAGTGAATGCGTTTTTGTTTTCTTCCTAGTTTTCTGTGTTTAAATAAGCTGTGTCAGCTCGAAAGAGAACTATAGAAAAAGCCCTTCCAGATATGTCAAGGTCTAACATCATTAAAACAATGTATTAGTAACAAAAGCAAACATTTGTTGAGTTATTACCTATTGCAGGCTTTATGTTAAGAGGTTATATGAACAATTCGACTTGGTATTATAGGAAACCAAAACAAAACAACTTAGACTGATATGTAGAGATTTGTCCAAGATGACTACATTGATAAAAGATCTGGATCCTTGTTGCTCATGATAACCAAAAACCAAGCAATTCTCATCAATTCACTATGGAACAGGTACCGGCTATCTGCTTTTTAAATATTCACCTTATCAACATTTCCATAATATAAACATGTTATAAAACATTAAATTTTATGTGTCAATACATGCATGTCAATCCTACCATAGTGGTAACTTTAAACCATGTTTTTCATTACATATATGAATAATATTAAGTGGAAAAGGAAACTACTTTTAAATATCAGTATTTTTTCACAGAGCCACATTTGCCTATGCAAATATATCATTTGAATTAGAATACAACTGTGTCATCATCACTGCAAATGTGATGATCCAATGGGTTTACGTACCACTGTCTGCTGTGTTAACCATAATATAATCCCACTAGAAGACTTAAGAATGTACCTAACCCAGCAGGAACACATCACTGCACAGTCACTGCCCAAACAGAATTAGAATCTCAGATATCATCTGGCTGATTTGAGTAATCATAGGACATGATTTCTCATTGGAGAGATGGAATGGGATGTTCTGTTATTTGTGGGCTAATAGAGCTCTATGAATATTTTATATTAAATGAATGAATCCACTACAGTACTTGTCTGCACTCAGAGAGTGAAAAAATATAGATTGTGGTCATAGCAAGGTCACATTGTTTAATATCAAAAACAACCCAATTTTAGAATGTGGGGCTCTTTGGCCACTGAAGGACAGTTCATTTGATCTTCTCTAAAGCTGGCCATCTGGTGGCATCATTTCAAATTGAAGTCATGTTCCAAAAGATGTCCTGTGAGTCTCTGAGGATGTGGCTAAGCCATTCAACTCTATTTACAGAGATTATAGTAATCAAATGTCACAATGATATAAAATTATTCCATGAAATTGGAGAGTACCTACTACAGCAGGAGCTTCTCACTGAGAGAAGATTCCTTGGGCCGGAAGGATGCAAGCAGCGTCAGAATGAGAAAGTCAAAAACCGCAGGCATAATGAGAGGGCTCAGGGGTGTCAGTACAGAACCGCTGTTCTGTGCCAGTTTCCACCTCACTGACTTTCCTAGCCGCTGGCTCCCCTTTCTCTGCGCTCCTAAAACAGCAGACCTTACATTATGCCTACAGCTATCAGATTTCGGTGGGCGAGAGAATTTTAGGATGAACCAAGAGATTCTGATTCCAGAGGTCTTAGAGGAAATCCAAGAATCTGCATTTTAAACAGGCATCACAGGGGATCTATTACTGGGGCGGGGGGGGGGGGCATTCTCGTGAAACACTGCTTTATACTACCTGCTATACCTGAACAAGAAACAGATTAATCTCAAAGCACATAAATTATATTTGCATTCCAAGGTTCAGTAGAGCATTTACTTTTGTTTGTTTGTTTCATTGATTCAGTGCCTGAATGTTGGTTTTGTTCTTGATCTAAGCAGAGGTGGACAGAATTGTATTTATTTCCATACTCTTATTACAGGCAGAGGGGCCGGGGGGGGAAAAAGGTTGAGACTACGGAGGGAAAATACTGTACACATTAGAATTTCTTTAATGTAATCTTTCAGTTGCCAGAGGGGTGGGAATTGGAGGGATGGGCAAAATGGGATGGGTGGAGGGGAGCGGGAGACACAGGCCTTCAGTTATGGAATGAATAAGTCATAGGGACAAAAGGTGCTGCATAGAGATTCTAGTCAATGGTACTTGAGTAGTTTGTGTGATAACAGACGGCAGCTAAGTGGCAAACAGCGTAGCATACCCTACACGTGGAATTCACGACGTCATATATCTGGAACTAATAATGTAACATTGTGTGTCCACTGTACTTTGAAAATAATAAAATCTAATCTTTCTAACTTCAGATGAAATCATTAGTGGCATTAAAACTACCTGCCCTGAAAATGTTCCTGAGCCTAGCGATAGGGAATCTTTGCTGTAGGTGAGATAAGAAATCATCTTCAGAAGCATGAAGGAGAAGTTGCAATCAAGAAAATTGCAGGTATTTATATTTCTCTTTGGGATTCTTGCCATCTGCTCTGCGGGAGGAGCTAATTCCCTCTTATCTTCTAGACAAAGTTGTTTGGTCCCCTAAGATTATCAATCTGTGAACTCTTACGTGCTATTAAGAGAATGTGACTATCTTTTTGAAGTCGGACTCTTGCTTAGTTATTAGAAATTGATCAAAATCGTTTAAATATGTAGCAGAGAAGGGGTGGCAACGTCGTTCTAATAGTAGTTCAAAAGCTTAGGGCTGAACTCAATGTATCTGTCCATGCATCTGAGTTTTTGAGAGTGTTCATGGTTCTCAAAAACACTACAAGTAAGGGAGTACTGGAATCTGGTGTGCACAGTGTCAACTGAGTGACTGAGGACGAGCAGATTAAGGACCATCTCAAGGTTACGCAGAGAGTAGAGAAGGTCACCGGAAGTCTCAGCTCTCTGCTTCCTTACTCGTAGTTTCTACAGCATATGAGGTAGTGAAAGACACGCAACCCTTGTTTGTGGACGGCTTTTCCCCGCCAACTCCCTGTGCTCCCTCTCCTCCTTCCTTCTTCTCACTCTTTTCTTTTTAAAGGCATGAAACATCTTATTTTCATATAAATACAGATAACATCCACTTTAAAATGTAGCCCTTTCTCAGACTAGGTCAGCGTTTCAGCTGGTGCCAGGCATATGGTAGACTTGATAAATATTTGAAAAGTGAAAAAAAAAAAAAGCTCTGTCAAAGTAGTTCCCTTGAAATTATGAATCTTCCTATATTTGTGATAACTGGTGCCATAAAGAGATGCTTCATTTCTTCTGTTTCTGCTTTTAAGAAACTTTACATAAGCAGCTCTATGACATTAAGGACAGACATCGCTGAAATGGTTTCGATGTCTTTTGGTCAGTCATGGGATGTGGAATGGAGGATCCTTGTTGTGGCTCCTTAAAGCTCAAAATTCTGATTTCTCATCCATAGCTTCTACTCTCTTCCCTCCTTCCTACGTACAGTTGATTTTCTCTCAAGTCTACCTCTGGGCCACTGCACTGTAGTGTTGAGAAATAAGAATAGTCCTGGGAATTTTAAGCACAGTGGTATCTCGGGCCACGGAGGCCTTGGTGGAAGTGTGTTGGGGTGAATAAATTAAAGTCAGGGGACTTAGAGGTGTACTCGGCAACACGGAGTAATCAATTTTAAAATACGTGATTATACTGCCCCTGAAGTTTCGCATTCCTCGATGTATATTTTAATCTGTAATTGGTTGATGGGCTTCAGGCGAGCAATTACACACTCTTTTCTATTACATGACATGGGAAACCACCTGAGAATATTTCAAAAGTGCTTTGATTTGTTTGTGGAAAGTATCTGACAGAACACGAAGAGCTCATTGGCTTCTGAGGCCTACTGCTTTGTGACAGTCCAATGACGTTGGGCGCAATGAACAACTTAACCCCTTCTCATTTAGCTCCGGGAAATTCTGATTGCATAGTCCCTTCCCCGGGCTGGAGGGAAGGGAGGATAACAAAGGTATTATCCTACACAGGCCTCGGAGGAGCTGTTTTAATAGGATGGAATCATGGCTCCTGATCTCATTTTCCCAGAAATGTTCACAGCTCAATCTCCCGGAATGGCTGTGTTTACCAGCACTGATGTTGATAATCAGTGTTAACACAGGAAACTTAGACAGTCAGCCAGGCGGTCCTTTTCTTCTCTTGTTAACGGGGCTTGTTATTACGGTTCCTTCAATTTCCTAGAGGATTCATGTACATAATCATGTCAGCTGCTAAACTGGTGGGAATTGAAGTTATTCTACATTTTGAAGCCATTAGCATGTGCCAACTTAGTAGCTACATAAATTACTGCTTTGCTTTCCACTTCTTAAAAACTTCTAGCAGCTCAAGCAGCTCTAGTTTTTTTGGTGGATATGTGCCTGTCAGCATAGAACGACTTGAGTTTTGGCAATTATCGACTTAATTAGATCATTATGGAGCCAATCAGGATAATGAAGCCCTCAAAGTAAGTTTACAAAGGTTTTGTGACTGTCTGTATTTGAACCGTTTTATCTAATTTCTTTATATTTGTCATATTATTGCTTAGTTAAATGTTACACCTCCATTCCATTTACATTTAAAATTCAATTAGCGATAATCATTAGAACACAGTCGTTCATTTTTTAAATGATATTTCTTTTTATAAAAAAGGTGTATCTTGAGTGTAGCCATTTATAAAATACATATGAGAAAAACAGAATAAAAATTACTTGTAATGTCACAGTCCAGAGTCAATGATGCTTAATATTTTGGTGTATTTCAATATTTTCCTTATGCATGGAATCTAAAATAAATTCCTTACAGTTTAACCCATTTAAATATGACTTCTTCCCCTACTATTGCACAAAAATTTGCCTCACTGAGTCTCTTACATACATCTTCATTGGTAATTTTAATGAAAATCTCTATGTACTTTCTTATCTGTCTTGGCTTTCCCTAAGTAATTGTGTGTCATTGTATATTTCAAGCTCTATGAGGTCAGGGGTCATCTGGTATTACCTCTGTAGTCCAGTGCTAGCAGAGTGCCTGGCACATAAGTATGGCTCCTTGGATATTTCATTGAATAAACAATCATATCCCTCATCTTCACACAATATCTCCATTTTATCTTAGGGCAATAACCCTTGTGGATTTTCCATTACTTACCTAGAAAGGTATTCCATTACTTATCTATTCCATTACTTATCTAGAAAGGTAATTTCCATTACTTATCTAGAGGTATTCAAAATCTTTCATTTTCTCTTGCTCCACACTACTTTCAAAGCTAGAGACTTTCTGTTCTACATCTTCATCTTTCCACTCTGCTTAGCTCTCCATGCACTCTTGTGATTTCAGTGGTCATCTAGATGGTTTTCTTTTCTAAATAAATATCCATCACAGACAGTCCCTTCTCAGATTCATAAACACGACTGCCTATTGTAGTTTTAAATTTTGATACATTTTAAACTTTGATACATACTCATCTCAGAAATAACATGGTCTAGGCCAAAACAATTACCATCTAATCTCCCAAAAAGTAACTACAACTCTCTGTGAGGTGAGATAATAGAGAATACTATTCTCTATTAAGAAATAGTCAGAACTGAAATGGGCTTGGCTTTGAGAGATGACACGATCCCAGTTAAGAGTGGGAAAAAAAAAAAAAAGAAAAAGGAATTGAAGACAGTCTGGAAGACATGTCCACGATGATTACTTTCAAGGTAAATGCAGCAGCAAACCAAATTATTTACCAAGAGTCTGTCAAATTTAGCTTTTACATCTCTGGAATTGGGAAAGTTGTGGATATAGAAATTCCTGTGAAATGGTTTAGGACTGAGAGAGAGACTTGGTTAGACTATTAACTCAAAAAACTAAACAGAACTCTAGAGTAGTAGACTGGATTAATAACATAAATATGCTATAAAGAGCTGTAACTCGGGATCCCTGGGTGGCGCAGCGGTTTGGTGCCTGCCTTTGGCCCGGGGCGTGATCCTGGAGACCTGGGATCGAGTCCCACATTGGGCTCCTGGTGCATGGAGCCTGCTTCTCCCTCTGTCTGTGTCTCTGCCTCTCTCTCTCTCTCTCTCTGACTATCATAAATTAAAAAAAAAAAAAAAAGAGCTGTAACTCTACACCAGGAAATCTAGCCTGTGAATATAGCCATTTATATACCAAAAGGAGGTAATATAACCTGAAATATTAGTGAAAAATTATATATCTCTTACCTGAAACCGTTTTCCAAAACACATTATTTTTTTTAAGATTTTTTATTTTATTTATTTATTCATGAGAGACACACACAGAGAGACACAGGCAGAGGGAGAAGCAGGTTCCATGCAGGGAGCCTGACACAGGACTTGATCCTGGGTCTCCAGGATCATGCACTGGGCCAAAGACAGATGCTCAACCACTGAGCCACCTCGCCTGCCCCCAAAATGCTTTCTGCAGAATACTAGGGATATATTAGCTGGATTTATATAGGAAGGAAAAATTTTAGGGAAGCTGGCATAAAAAATAATTTTATAAAAGATTTCTCAGAGAGTTCAATATGCTAAGGGGTACTGGAAGTTCCAAGAGGAAGCCAGAGCATGCAGGGTTTCTTAAGAATGCATAACAATTCTTACTTTTTAAAAAGAAGAACATATTAAGGGATAAATACGCTTTGATTAAATGTTGAAATAGATTGCTATAAATGTATGCATATAGTGGGTACTAGGTAAAACAAGATCTTTAAAAATGCAGCATACTAAATGATAAAGAAAACATGTTTAAAATATAATTTAACTTTTTCTCAGCTATTTTTCTATGTTGGCTATAAGTCAATAGCTATCATCATCATTCTCCCATAAAAAAATAATAAAAACTGGTGGAAAATTTCTACATAATGAATAATTATAAAACATGTCCCCAAATATTAACATGAATTATGAAAAAAAATCCACGTATAGGGGCACCTGGGTCGCTGGGTTGGTTAAGAGACTGATTCTTGATTTCATCTCAGGTCATGACCTTATTTAGTGTGGGGAGATCGAGCTCCATGTCCATCTCTATGCTCAGCACAGACTGTGCTTGAGATTCTCTCCCTTCTCTGCCTTGGCCCATTTCTCCCCACTCACATGCTCCAACTCTCTCAATTAAATAAATAAATAAATAAATCCATGTATAAGTGGACCCATTCATCTCAAACTCATGTTATTCAAGGGTCGATTCTACATACATACATAGTAGATATAAATATAAATAAATATAACATAAGCCTTCTCTCTCTTAAATGTATTAAGTAACCCATGCAGTTCAACAATCTAGCTCCAATCTAAATATGAAGCAGTTTTTTGATAAATCATAGTGTACTGGAAAGAATACTTCAGTTATAGAAACTTCAATTAAGTAATTAACTATATTAATTAATTTGATTAGTATGTATTATAACAGCACATTTACAGATTAAAGATCATTGATACTAATACTAAAGCTTATCTTATACAATTCTCTTGATTAAATTTCAGATAACATGATAAAAACTCTTAGCAAACTAAGAATAGATGGAAACTACTTAACCTAAAAAAAGACATCTAATTTTTAAAAATATTTTTAAAAATACTCATTGAAATAATCCTTAGTAAGATCAGCAATCAGAAATTACTTGTTATTATCAAATATATTAAGAATTGTACTGGAATCCTAGTCAATGCAATTAAAAAGTAAAAATAAAATAAATAAATAAATAAAAATTTAAAATTAAATTTTTTTAAAAAAGTAAAAATAAAATAAAACATATAATTGGAAAGTTAAGTCAAAACTCTATTTTTAATTATGTGCCTGTCTATATAGAAGCTAACAAATGAATTTTTATTATTAGAATAAATAAGCATTGCTGAACCAAAAGAAAAAGTCCACATGCAACATACAATTACAAATCTTTAGGCCACAACATTCAGTTAGAAAATGTATTTTTCTTCTAAATTAACATTTAGAGTAGCAATAAAAAATAAAGTTCTTTACAGAATTCAAATATTTTACTGAAATACTTAAAGTAAGGAGATGGTAACAGTGATTATATTTTGGAAAGAATTCTCTACCATTAATATACCAATATTCCTCAAACTGAGCTATAGAATCAGTGCATTTCCAATGAAAATCCAAATGGGGTTCTTTATGGAACTTGATAAGCCGATTTTAAATTGCATATGGAAATAAAAAGAACCAAGACATGTCATGGATAGTAGCACATGATGAAAAAGTTTGAAGGGTGAAGTTACGGACAATAACAAATCATATAATAGTCTAGGCATACTGAAGACTAAAAACTGAACAATGTGTTTAGTAATAGGCAGGAGATTGCTGACCTTGACTGGAATAGATTTCAGAGAGGATACATTTAGAGAGAGAAATTTGATAGAGTGGTAGGGATTTATAGGAATTTTGCCACAAAACAAGGGAGAGAAAAGGAATGAAGGATAATCACAGATAATCAAAAATGTTTTTGCTCGTTTGATGATTTTAAAGATGGGAAAAACTACCTTGCTCTTTTATGCTGATAAAAATAATCCAGTAAGGCAGAAATAATTGATGAGGCTGAAAGAGTGAGGAGAATCCTTAGAGCAATGTCCTTGAGTAGCTAAGAGAAGACATGATACAGTAATTGAGATGTTCCAAAGTTTTTTTTTAAGTAGAAAATGAAAAATCAAGCTTTATCATTCATATGCATCATACCTGTGTGAACTTTATTTTGACTTCTGTCAATTATTAATAACGTAACTTTAGCCAAATTATTTAAACCTCTCTTTACCTCAGCTTTCACCTGTGCGATCGTACCATCTTATGAGGCTGTTGTACGAATTAAATAAGACAATGTATACATAACACCTAATACTCTGCCTTGACACACATTAGGCTCTTAAATAATGACAACTATTAGTATTCTGATTTTTAATGAGAAAAATCAACTACACCATCCTTGAAATATTTCTGTTACAATCAGTTAAAGTCCCAAATGCAATGTCAATAGCTGCTTAGCAGTTTCTTAAAACTAGCTATATTCTGCTAAAAACAACAACAAAACAACAACAACAACACAACAACACCATGCACACTGATACCCGATGATAGGTAACATTAGAAATATTTACTCAAACAACACCTACACTTGTCATAAGTAACCATCTGCAATTTATATTTAATTGGGTCATTTTATTTCCAGTATAAGACATTAAGTTACAATGACCCAAAAAAAATCCACTTTTAAAAGTTATTAACCACAGCTTGATTTGTAGTAAGGCATTAGTACATGCTTTATAAATGTAAATCAAATTAAATTTGATTTTTTTATTTTAAAATTTTAATTATGAGCTCACATTATTACCTGGCAGTGCTCCTTATAAATATTAGAGCAGATGATTCTTTTTCAAGATCATAATTTGTACCAAAGACAATCTTATACATATTTAGTGGTCAAATAGCCATTAATGCTCCTTCTTAATTGCATATAATTGGCATTACTAATTTAAATGCCTAAAGCATATTATTTTCTTTCCATTTTTCTCTTCTTATTCCGTTTCTTGGCTTTCATGGTTATTATAAATTGCATAGTTTTTGAGTGCCTGAACTTTAAATCACCATATACACCTTAAAAGACTAAGACTTAGAATCTCAAATACCAACAGCTGATGTTAACCTGACTTCAAAAATACACACACACACACACACACACACACAAACAAATGCACACACATAAATACACAGAGAAGCTTGCTTTTCAGTTTCTAAGCAGAAATTTTCTATTCTAAAGTTTTTTGTTTTCTTTCAAGATCACACAATTGGTGTATGACCATTACTGTTCTCACAATATCTGCATATTTCAGAGTCAAAAATTTACTGAGAAAATTCAAGACTTTGAAATTACCGGGTGTTGACCCAGTTTGGGAAGTTCCATACTTATGTCAAAAACAGAACCTGCTGACAGAGTTCAAAGCTTCAGTTACTGGATTTCTAATGCAATGAAATGCAGTGAAGGGCCTTCCTTAGCCTCAGTGGGGTAAAGGGCTTGCCTAGTGACTGGTCTGCAGGGGATAAACAAAACGTATTCTAATGTGATCCAAAGTTAATGAACTTTCAAGCATGCACGAAAGGAAGAAAATTCAAATGCACACATCAGTGATTTATATAGCTATAACTTAATTATTTGGGAGGAATTTCCATTTGTGTTATATGTTCTATTATCGATGTAACTCAATTGGATTGCCTTCTTATATTTGCATTTTAATGCACTAAAAGGATTTAATTTGAACTTTTCTCCCATAAGGCTATTCCAAATGGAAATTTATTTCCACGTTACTATTTGAGCTGTATTCCATTCATTACAATCAAACATGTCAGAGTATACTATGTTGCATACAATCACTCAGCCTGTGTGATTAGTATGGAATCAAACTCAACTTAATTTTTTAAATAACTTTGTCAGTTCTGGAAAATGACACCAATTCAAAGCTGTGCTTCATCATGATGAGGTTGTAAACATCAAGAACATCATGGTTATTTTGAAAATCTGATTAGACAAATATAATGATCAACAGGAAAAAAGTGAAGGCGTATTTCAAGCAACCAATACAGAAAAGCAAAAAGAACCAGGTAAAATCCGATACACCATGCACATATTAATCTTGCTTGTTAACTTTTAACTTTTTAAATCTATTTTTTGTTTTGGAATTTCCTTATAAAAATGCTTATATAAAAGTATATGTTTTAGAATGTGAAGTTAATTCCAAAGAGCAGATATCCACACAGAATTACTGTTATCACAAATTAAGAAGTGAGAATCCTCAAAAAAAAATTTTATAAAACATAAATTTCTCAATAATACAACAGCATTTTGAATAAACACATATCTAGTACCAGTACACACACACTCTCATACATACACACAAGTGCAAATCCACACAAACATGAATATTTACATATATAGTTATGCATATAAAATATTTTAAACAAGTAATGAAATCAAGTATTGTAATTATCTCAAATTCTTGATGAGTTTTAAGAAGTGAAAATCAAAATATGTATTTAGAAACATTTAGAGCAAAATGCTTATAGAATATTACCAGTACGTTATTACAGAAATAAAAGTTTATTTTTAAAATGTCTTTAAAAATTCAAGTTTATAGAGGTTTCTATATAGCATTTATAGTCTAGATTGTCAAAATCACACAACAATCAACTCCAAATATCACAAACCTATTTGTTTTTCAAAGTGAATGTTTGCCTATGCTATATATCCATTGATAGTTGGCAGGGAAGAAGCCTTTTTGTGTAATTATTTTTAAAAACTGACATGAGGAAGAGTGCCCCATCTTATGACACCGTCATCTCAACATGAGCATCAGGATATGCCATTGGAAGGGATGAAAACATAGGGAATCTGGCACCTGCTCTTAAATATTGCCAGCTAGGAATTCTCCTGTTCAATCTACTCCCTTTTCACTGCCCAAACCAGTCACAGGACAACACCTAACTTCAAGAGGATGAGACAGTGTAATCTCTCTATATGCTCAGATAGTAAAGAGAACTTAAAAACTGGTGAGAAATGATCATTTCTACAATACTTCAAGATCTTTTTTCTTTTTTTAGGCAAACTGAACCTGTAATGTGGAACTTGAACTCATGACCCCAAGATCAAGAGATGCATGCTCCACCAATAGAGCCAGCCAGGTGCCTCTTGGCCCTTTTACATTATAAACCTTAAAATAACCTAATGTGTATTATGATTCTTTTTTTTTTAAGATTTTATTTATCTATGAGAGAAACACACACACACAGAGAGAGAGAGAGAGAGAGAGAGAGGCAGAGACAGGCAGAGGGAGAAGCAGGCTCCATGCAGGGAGCCCAACAAGGGACTTGATCCCAGGTCTCCAGGATCACGCCCTGGGCCGAAGGTGGCGCTAAACCGCTGAGCCACCCAGGCTGCCCTGTATTATGATTCTTAAAGGCTGGTGAGACTATACTGCATTTCTGAACTTTCTGAAAAAGTAATTTTTTAAAAGATTTATTTATTTATTTGTTTTGGAGAGAGATAGAGAGTAAGCATGGGGTTAGGAGCAAAGGGAGAGGGAAACTCAGACTGCACTAAGCGGGGAGCCAGAAGTGAGGTTCAATCTCAGGATCCTTAGTCACCATCTGTTTGGTATATGTGCTGCCGAAGCGAACACAGTCACCATCTGTTTGGAATCCAAGAGTCCGGCTTAACAAACTGCCACCCAGGCGCCCCTGCAAAAGTCATCTCTTACGTGCTATATTTTTGCACTAAATTTCTGTGAACATACACTGAAATAGTAATTTATGCTCTATTTTAACTTAGAGATAAACTAAAAATATGTCACAATCGCACTATACTGATTAGAGTTTTGATTTTTTTGTTACTGAAATATACATCAAAGTGTAATAATTTCTTATTCATATAGCACAATAGTGAAGGAAATAATAATGGTTTTCTGGAACCCAGACCTTAACCCATTAAGCACCCAATGTTATTTTCTTTCTTACACTCGAATGGGGATTATCTGTGTATCTTTATCATCCCTAACTCTGTCTCTGTGTCTCTTTCTATAGTCAAACTATCTATTTATCTATCATCAAATACCTAAAGAATAGTTCCTCTTTAGTTGAAGTAACTGTAAAGTTTTGGGGTGGATCTATTCTACCTGAAGAATTAAATGTAGAATTTCCTTTCTAGAGTAAATTCCTTAATAATGACATTGTCATAATTTCTATGCTCCTTATGAAGAGGAGTAAAAAAATATGTTCAAATCTGTGATTTTCTATATACCATAAATTACTAACTACCCATAAAATAAATCACTGTATCTATAGCTAAAATAGCCTTCTTTTCACATTACCTTAATGTCTTGCTCATTTTATAAGTTTTAGGTTCACAGAAAAGTTGCAAAGATAGTACATCTCCCATGCTAGATAGTAACTGTGTACCCAGACATTTGATCCCCTATTGTAAACGTCTTATGTTAATATAATACATTTGTCACAATTAATAAACCAAAACAAATACATTACTACCAACTAAAGTTAATAAAGTTCATACTTTATTCTGATTTCTTTAGTTTCACCTCATGTCCTGTTTTTCCCCAAAAAATCATCGAGGACATCACATTACATTTCGTTATTACGTTTCTATAGGCCCTTCTTAATTGGGATCTCAGCTAATTTTCTAACTTTCACTTTTTCAAAATTTTGTAAATATTCTTACCTGGTAATTAGTTTCTAAACTTAGCTTTTTAGGTCACTCCCCTTCAGTTAACGTTGAAATGTTGCTTTTCAAATAATACCAGTAAAGTCCAACATCAAAGAGCATTTCACAAGAAGCTGTTTTCATAACAACAGGTAAAAATTGGATTTAAAAACTATGGTAGTTCTTTGATCTTGGTTTTTCCAAGTGTGTCCTATAATAAAAGTTGTAAGATTTCTTTGTAGTCCAGAACTATGAATTTACTCAATTGTTGTGAGAAAATACAAAATAGAGTGATAAATTGAAATTGGATTCACATTTTTGTGCAGCATTTAAGTTAAAATTTTACTGAATTCACTATCTTTTCTCCGAGGAGGTTTTCTAGAAGAATTTTTATTGTTTGTACTGTTTCCTTAGTTTGTCTGTTTTTTCATTTGTATTTACAAAATTTATTTTCTAACTCTGTAGACCACTTAGGTAAATGACAGGCATTTGTACCTGTGTGACAGACTCACCCTCATTACCTAAATCCCAGTCTGAATTATCTAGAACATGGCAGATTACTGGACAATATTTAGCTAAATTTGATATCTAAAATTTATAAATAAATACTTAAAAGTTGGGGCTATCAGAACTTTACCATATTAGATGAGTTTGTGAAAGACTGTTACATATTATTTAGACAATCCTTCCCTTTGATGAACATAATTAGTCTATCATTTAAAAATCCTCATACACAATTCAAAATAAATGAGATAAAATGCCCTATTAGTATATTTTAGTGTGATAATTATTGTGTCATACTAAATGGCTTTTATTTTATGTCTCAGATTTGGATCTCCATTGGGTTTTCAACCATTATATTTAGTATATGCATGATTCCAGTGGATCTTCAGCTTTTAACACATCAACATAATGCTTCATTGAAAATGTACTTATGGACTTATTAGTAAGTATAAGAATTCCAAATAATTTGAGGGTTTTAGAAGATATATATAAATATATATAAAATACAATATAAATATAGGATACTATTTATTTCAAGGTAAACATGATTAAAGTTAGTGTTCACTGTCCATAATAAATCATTATGTATATAGTTCACCCCCAAGCCCCAAAGAGATAATCACTTTTATCTTAAACATGTAAAAGTATTCCACAAGGTAGCCAAAAAATTATATGAAATTTCTTAAAATCCGTGTGATTTAGTACAACACTTTGGCTTTCTGAGTCAGGCATTATTAACTTGCATTTCTAAAGGAATGACTACCAAACCACTGTACAAATGAATACAATTTATATAATATGAAATTCTAAGAGCTATAAGGACTACAAGGGGTAAACACTTAAGAAGAACCACATGTATTACCCAGCCTGAAAAGCATATACATTAAACAAATGTTTGACATTACTCTACCTACATTTGTATCAGGAAAAATACTGCAAATTCAAAACCAAAATCTTTTGTTTGTACCATTCACCATATGATTACAGGTATGAGGCTCATAAATAGAGTTTTAGCATTCAAAAGTTATTACAATAACAATTCTCCTCCCAAAATAAAATGTCTGAAAGTATCTTGTTCAGGATTATACACAAAAATCAGAAAGCGTGCAATGACTGGAATGAAACCAATACACAACTGAGTCTAATCCCAATTAAAATGAAATGCCTTAATCTTTGTTTACTCATTATTAAATTAAATGATAATAAAGATTCCTCCCACTGAAAAGTCAATGTAGATTCAGTTAATTTTTTTATATATTTTATATACATTGGTATAGATACACATATATTTAATTTTTATTAGAAAAATAAGACAATTTTTAAAATATAATTCCTGTAAAAACATCACCTTATGATTTTATTTAGTTTGTAATTGTCTCAAAATTATGTCTAGTCTGACATTTTTCTAAGATACCCCAGAAACCACAAGTTCTGATATTCCATCATTTAGTGATAAGACTTGAATGAAAAAAGATAAGACTGCATTAATAAATTTAGTTTTATTTTCCTCTAAATTAAAAAAAGTTTTAATTCATGGTACTTTTGCTTTCACAAAATTGTAGAATTTCTTAATTAAAAAATAATGAATAATCAAGATTGCATTAGAATACTATAGTTTCATTTTGAATCTTATGCAGTCAAGACATGAGTCACTGAAGAAATCTTATGTACTTGAGAAACTCAAGTGCTTTCTAGAAAATCTTGCTGGGCCTAATGTATTTTTATTTGAGACTTTAGACATCAAAAAAATCAGCTTGCATGAGAAATATGACACTAAAATTATAGAATTCTTAATATATAGTCACAGAGCATTGAGTCCTTTGAGCCTGGAAAGTCCATGCGTGACCCTGTCTGTGACAGTGTGGCCTTTAACCTCCCAAAAGCCTTTGGCTCAGCCTTGGTTCTACCTTAAAAGGTCTTGTAATGCTTTAGTGACATTATTTAAATGGTGTCCAAAATCAGGCTTGAAAAAAAACAAAAAACAAAAAACAAAAACAAAATCAGGCTTGAGGACCAATAATTGCTCAATAAATGATAAAATAATAATGACAAATATTATTATTTTATCATTTATTTCTTCATATAATTCAATTTTTAATTGATTTTATAAAATCGAGTTAAGATTCTTTTAGATTTATGGCCAAAGAACATACAGAGAAAATTTACAGAAAACTTACTTTAAAAAACATTAAAACATCATATTCACTAATAAAGAAATGTAAATAAAAATCCAGTAAGTAGGGCAGCCCAGGTGGCTCAGCAGTTTAGCGCCACCTTCAGCCCAGGGCCTGGTCCTAGAGACGTGGAATCAAGTCCCATGCCGGGCTCCCTGCATGAAGCCTCCTTCTCCCTCTGTCTGCATCTCTCTCTCTTTCTTTCTCTCTCTCTCTGTGTCTCTCGTGAATAAATAAATAAAATCTTTAAAAAAATCCAGTAAGTATAATTTTCACTATTATATTAACAAAATCATAAAATGCAACACTATAACCAAATATCTCAAACATCACTAGCCTAAATCAATTTTAATCATTATAAAATAATGCAACAATAGCCATTTCTAAACTTAAGTATGATCAGGTGATTTTCCCAAATAGTTCAACTTCTAGTGAAATTTTAAAATAACAACAAAAGCTTTGAATGGATTTCAATTTTTTTTTTTTAATTTTTATTTATTTATGATAGTCACAGAGAGAGAGGCGCAGAGACACAGGCAGAGGGAGAAGCAGGCTCCACGCACCGGGAGCCTGATGTGGGATTCGATCCCGGGTCTCCAGGATCGTTTGAATGGATTTCAAATATACCTTTTAAAAGTTTGTAGATCCTCAACATTCATAGGAAAACTGCATGCCAAACAATAAATAATAATATGTATATTTTACTAAAATGCAACTTTATTATGATCTCAAGAAATCACATATGTTGCTATAAAATTTAAATGTCCTCTGGAAAAATGGCAACTGATTCCAAAAACTGTCATTATGCAAGAAAAGAATCTATTAACTTATCATTAAGTCAAGACTGACTAATACTATCACACTGAGACTATGTTAAGAAGCTATTAGTAATAAAATTTTCCTTCCTCTTTAAAGAATGCTGCTATGTAATTGCCCATTATTACAGCATGGTAGGATTTCAATTGAATCTTTTGGATGTATTTATACTCTCAGATGCAGAAAAAAAATATTTTATTTTGAAAAAGTGTTTTAAATTATCAAGTTTTCTATTTTCAGCAAAACTTTGGAAAATTGTGGAGCAAAGTCCCAACCAAAAACAACCTGAGAGTTGGTACTTTCAAATTTATGAAATATATAGATACGAGACCTGGCTCTCTATATGAAGTTGCCAAAGGAAAACATCAGATCTGCTTAGGAGTTTCTGAGAATGGATGCCCTTTATTCTGTTCGAGTTTTTCAAAGTTTAGAAGGAAGCTGCACAGGTCCTGGATAGTACACAAACCTATGTTTAAGTCCAGTGTTTAGCTAACTAGTAACATTTTAGGATAAGGCCCAACTTATTCTCAAGACTATCAAAGATTTAATTTAAGCCAACTAATGCTATATAGAAGTCCCCCAGGGATCCCTGGGTGGCGCAGCGGTTTGGCGCCTGCCTTTGGCCCAGGGCGCGATCCTGGAGACCCGGGATCGAATCCCACATCAGGCTCCCGGCGCATGGAGCCTGCTTCTCCCTCTGCCTGTGTCTCTGCCTCTCTCTCTTTCTCTCTGTATGACTATCATAAATAAATAAAATTTAAAAAAAAAAAAAAAAAAGAAAGAAAGAAGTCCCCGAATGCTAGGCACCTAGTGGTCATGTTCTCTTTTCTTGATTAGACCCTGTGCTAACATCTAAAAACTGGGGCAGGAAAGCCTCGGTTCACAGAGTGAGATCTTCATAGTGTCTCAACAATTTATAAATCAAATCTATTTACCTTCTTAACAAATAGGACCAAAAAAAATAGGGAGAAATGGTGAGGCTTCTTGAAGTGTTAAATAACCATGAATCTGAGGACCCCTGGGTGGCTCAGCGACTTAGAGCCTGCCTTTGGCCCAGGGCGTGATCCTGGGGTCCTGGGATTGAGTCCCACATCGGGCTCCTGGCATGGAGCCTGCTTCTCCCTCTGCCTGTGTCTCTGCCTCTCTCTCTCTCTCTGTGTCTCTCAGGAATAAATAAATACAATCTCAATAAATAAATAACCATGAATTTTGCAATTTCAAAAAAGTTATGTTGCACTTAAAGATAAAGAAGACTTTTTTTTTAAGATTTTATTTATTTATTTATTTATTTATTTATTTATTTATTTATGAGAGAAAGCAGGAGAGAGAGAAAGCGCAGAGGGAGACAGAGAAGCAGATTCCCTGCTCTGCAGGCAGCCTGACTCGGGGGTAGATTCCAGGACCCTGAGATCATGACTTGAGCCAAACATAGATGCTTAACTGACTAAGCCACCCATGCTCTCTAAAGAAGACAATTTTTGAGCATAGTGATATTGAGAAAGCTAGTATCAAAATATCCTTAATGCTTTCTTGAGCTCCCTCTACTGATTTTTAGATAGTTGTTAACCTGACCGAGATGTTTAACAAAAACATATACAATTATCACGATGTCTAGTTGAATGCTAGTATCAAGAGCAGTTTTCACAGCGCGGCAAAAAATTCAACTCCAGATATTATCAATTAAATCATACTACTTGTTCACAGACAGGAAAACAAACTCAACAAAAGACTTTCCTCGTCCTCAGCCCTCAGGAGACAACAAACAGGACACTTGCCAAAAGAAAATAAACAGTCATAGGGGGAATTTATTTGAAATCTTAGTTGTCATTAATTGTAAATATGTAGACTTAAAATGCAAAGCATTTCTAGAATTTTTTCTCTTCATTTTTAAAATCTTTTTAGCTCAATTAATGATGACTTCATGAGAAATCTCATCAAAGGAAGTAATTTATGCAAAGCATTGCCACAATTTGTGCAAGTTCTTTCAAGTCTTACTTTTTTTGTAAATGCACTAACTTTTGAGATTCTGCCAAAGGACTGAGATGTTGTGCATTTAATTGTTGCACTTATTTCATAAAGTTGTGGGTGTATTTCTAGCACATTCATTTTCTTCTGCTTTTTCCTTACATGGTCCCATGATGTCACAGTTTTTAATAAACACTGGTTTCTCAAGCATGTGCACAAACCCAAAAGGCATACTAAGCATTTCTCTTTCCCTAATAATGCCATAGTGTCTAGGATAATGAATCACTTGACATAAATACCAGCTCACTGGATCATTGCCTCAAAGGAACATAGATTTTTAGAGCACTCAAGTTTTCTATGAAAGAATGTGAAGTTCTGAACAAATAAACTGTGCAATGCACAAAGAGTTTTCAGAAATTAGCTTTAAGTCCCAGAATTTAGTTACCACATCTGCTCTGTATAGTGTATTTAAAAATGAAGGAAAAATTAATCTAAATAACATTTCAGATATATTGTAGTGTTAACAAGAAAAATACAAATAAAAAGAATAATTTTCATCATGATGGGAGCCTTTTGGACTTTGTCAATAATTTGACATCAAGAATGAAAGAATTATTCTAAAGAACACATGTAAATGGCCAACATGTCCATGAAAACTTGTTCAACATCCCTAATCATCAGGGAAATGCAGATTAAAACCTTTATGAATTATCACCTCACACCTGTTAGGATGTCTATTATCAAAACAAAACAAAACAAAACAAAAACTAAAACACACAAAAAAAAACAAAAACCTAGGGTGCTTGGGTGGCTCTCTTGGTTGGTTAAGCGTCTGCCTTTGGCTCAGGTCATGATCCCAGATCATGGGCTCCGTGCTCAGTGGGGAATTTGCTTTCCCTTCTCCCTCTGCCCTCCCTCCGCTTGTGCACTCACTCTCACTCTCTGTCTCTCTCTCTGTCTCTCATAAATAAATAAAATCTTTAAAAAACCCAAAGAAACCCTGTGCATTGTTGGCAGAAATGTAAAATGGCACAGACACTATGGAAAACAGGATGGATATTCCTTAAAAATTAAAAATAGAATTATCATATGATCCACTGACCCAACTCTTTCTGGCTATTTATCCAAAAAAATTGAAAGCAGGATCTCAAGAGATACTGGCATTCCCACATTCATTGTAGCATTATTCACAACATCCACAAGTAATGTCAACTTATCAGAAACTACCTAATGGGTGCCACAGAATGCCAGAGTTGGTACCCAAGATAACCTCTACCTCAGACATCACTCATTCCTTAGTAATCTTTTACCTGTTTTACTTTTGATCATGATACTTATCAATAATAGACATGATCCTCTGCCTATATTAGTTTCTTTATTATCTATCTTTACACAGAAAGAGTAGAGTGGGAACTTTCTATCCTTCTCACTCAATCCCCAGCACCCAAAAGGGCACCTGAAATACAGTAGGCACTTAATGTTTACGGAAATAATTATTTTATGTTAAATATTATCCTAATGTTTTAAAGAAAATTACTGTTTATTAAAATCAAAAATTGAATTTTTAAAAACATTTTATTTGGGAGACAGAGCGAGAGAGAAAGAGTGAGTGAGCAGATGAGCGAGGGGAGGGGCAGAGGGAGAGGGACAAGCAGACTCCCTGTTGATCAGGGAGCCCCAAATGGGGCTTGAATCCAGGACCCCAGGATCATGCCCTGAGCCTAAGTCAGGCAGTTAACCAAATGAGTCACCCAAGCGCCCCCAAAATTGAATTTATATACTAGTTGATTTTATTTAGCTTTTATCTAAATAAAATTACCGTAAAATGTATGTAAACTTATAAAAGTTATAAGTGCAATAAAATTGTATAATAAATGTAAGGAAAAGTAGTTACCTAAATATTTACCAATTGCTAGACTAAATAAATAAGAACAAAATTATTAGTATCATAAGTGTGATATTCTTTTTAAGATGACATTCTTTTAAAATATGAAGTTTTTCTTTCAAAGTAAATATAAATAAATTTGTGGCATTTTTCTTAAATAATAAATGTAAATATCATTTTAACTTTAATTATAATTTCTATACATCTGTAAAGCTTGACACTAAATATAAATCCCTGATTTGCGTGGAAAGATTCTATGTTGCATGAAATAAGATAATAATAATAAGCCCTTTGTGTGGTTTTTCAATTCGTTGAAGACCAAAGACAAAAGATAAAATAATAAAAGCAGAATAGAAGAACAAAACCTAAAAACACTAACCAATCCATGGTCATAAACTACATGTACAAAACGCTACATAGTAGAGGCAAACACAAAAAAGAATAAACTTCAATGAGGATTATGTAACAATATGTACATGAAGTAATTTCAAACTGCGACGTTTTGCACACATGGAAGGAATTCCTAGGGTTCTTCCTTTAAAAAGAACTTAATATCAACTAGGAAGAACAATCTAAGATGCTTTAAAAGAACCAAAAGCCACATCAGACTATTCACCGCACAGTTCAGGTCATAAATGCTGGAGACCGGTGGCACAGCAATAATGCAGAAAGATTCTAGGGTTCAAGCAGAACTTGAGACAGGTATGGGAAGCAGAACTCCTACATGAATCCCAGTGACCCACACTCTTGTATAATCACCTCACCTTACGGGGAGCCAGAACCTTTAACTCACTTTTGACCAACAGAATAGGACAAAGGTGATACAGTGTCCTTACATTATGGAAAAGAGGAGAGATTTTTAAAACTTAATTAAGGTTCCAAATCAGTTGACATAAGTAAGTAAGGAGATTACTCTAGCTGGACCTGACCTAATAAGGTGAGCCCTGTAAAGCAGGTCTATAGGTCAAAAACTGAAGGAGTCAGCCAAATTCTTATCTGGCCTTGAGGACACACACAAACAAAGAAAAGTAAAAGAAAAAGAGAAAAAAATATTAACAGCCAGTGACCTTGGGGAAGGAGCCTGGGCCTCAAGTAAGAGCCCAGTCCTGGCTAAAATCTTGATATGAGATTCTGAGCAGAGGACCCAACTAGTCTGGACCCAGACTTGTGACTCATGGAAACTGTGAGATAATAAATGTTTAAATTACTGAGGTTATGGTAATTTTTATACAGTAGTAGAGAACACATACATACATGTGAAAAAAAATATACATCTTGGTGACACTGACATGACCTTAATTGCAACAAGCTCTCTGGGCTTGGACCTAGTTTGCGGCAACATGGCTAAATGCACCAAGAAGATCAGAATCACGGGTAAATACAAGACTGCTGATGGTGCCTCCCTCAGGAAAATGGTGAAGCAGACTGAAATAAGCCAGCACACTAAGTACACTCGCTTCTTCTGTGGCAAAACCAGATGAAAAGATGAGCTGTGGGCACCTGGCATTGAGGCTCCTGCATGAAAACCACAGCCAGGGGATCTGGACCTGCACCACTACGGCCATCACAGTAAAGCTGGCCATCAGAAGACTGAAGCAGTTAAAATATCAGTAGAAGTTCTACCATTTGAAACATCGCTAGCGTATAGTAAGTGGGTTAATTAATGTAATAAAAAATAATTGTTGGGCAGCCGGGTGGCTCAGCTGTTTGACTCCACCTTCAGCCCAGGCTGTGATCCTGGAGACTCAGAATCGAGCCCCACGTCATGCTCCCTGTATGGGAGGGGCTTCTCCCTCTGCCTGTGTCTCTGCCTCTCTCTCTGTCTCTCTCTGCGTCAATCATGAATAAATAAATAAAATCTTTAAAAAATAATAATTGCAACAAAAACAAGAGCCCGTGAAAAGCACATATGAGCACAATGTGCTCTTCTATTATGAAAAAACTTGTCTAGAAATTGAAGAGTGAGATGCAAGTGGAGATTCTTGAAAACGCAACAGTCCAGACAGGGCACTGATTTTGTATTGAGGGAAGAAATCATACTTCATATTTTGATCCATCTCTGTTTTTACATAAGTGCATTGCACACACGAGAAAACTGAAAATCAGATTGATTACTTGTAGGCTACAAAACCAAAAACAAGAACTAGTAGAGAATTTCAACTTAATATAGTAAAAATTAGAGATCCACTGATGATTTCTGAAGGACACAGTGACATTTAAAAGCTTAGTTTAACTGAGAGGAATCTAGAAGAGGTATGAAGTCTGTATCAGCAGAACATAATGATGATGATCATGCAGCTGGTTTCAGACATAGCTTGATCTGAGTCCCAACTCTGTGGGCAACATAACTCCTTAAGCTCTGATATTTCACTATCTACCTCATAGGGTGCTATGCATATAGAATATGATAACGTTTATAAATACTTAACATATTACATGGCATAGTATGAATTACCAAAATGTTTACTTGCTATAAGTATCATTAATTATCACTGCAGGAAGAAACAAGAATCAAGGAGATCACTGTAGAAAGTGTCAAAATAATTCTGATTGAGATGAGAGAGTGTGGGTCAAGGTAAAAGTGATAAGATGGGGGCACAAAAAATAGGGAAATAGATAAATCTATATTACAAAGGGAAGAATGTTAGAACTTGGGGACTCACTGCATATAGTATGGTAAGAATGATGTAAGTTCAAAACACCTCTGAAATTTTCAGACTGCGGTCAATAGAAAAGTGTGTCATTAACTGGCAGGCGAAAAATGAGGATGGGGGATCATGGGACCATATTAGGGATGAGGTGATGAGTCCATGGCATTTGTGCTGTCATCATGAAATCAGAATTAAAATGTCCATCAGACCTTTGTAAATACATTAATAGAGTTCAAATCTGGGCCAGCGCTTGTATATTCGGAAGATATCTGTGAAGAGAGAATAATTGTAGCTGTGGGAGTGAATGGACTTCCTGTAGGGCTCCACAGAGCATGAGGAACAGTGAGTCAAATGAATGGTATAAAAAATGGTGCAGAAATTTCAAGATTAAAAACTTGTATACCAGGCATCATTTTAAAAGTAAAACACTGATACTGCTAACCAATATGCAAAGTACTTAATAAGAGCCCTATAATCTTTCACTTTTAAGTTAACTTCCTCTATAAATCAAACTTTTCTATCTCCTTTGGGATCCATTTAATAAGGACAACTCCAAACTTGGATAATGAGGATTCATTGGGGAATCTGATGCAACTCTGGGGCTCACCTGGGAACTGTTTTATAATTACTGCCAACAGTACTCACCTCCTCTCCTACTCAGTGAGCTTAATTCTACACGAAAACAAAGAGCTTTGAAAACAAAGAGCATCAGCTAGTGGTCAGTATTTCCCTTCAGGCCTCAAACAGAATAAAAAACAATAAATGAAGCATTTACTGTTTCCTAAGTGTTCAAGAGACCACTTAGACTACCTCTTTCTGTACTGTGCTTCAAAACTACTCACTTTATTTTGATGGCCTTATTTCATCTCACAGATCATTTGGAATATTAGTAGCTAACTAGTCTGAAGATTTAAATGGGACTAATGGTTGATAACACAAGTGGCAATTGCTTGAAGTGGGCTGAAGTTCAAGATGTATTTGTATTTGATATTCAGTAGGATGTTTTTGTGGGAGTGAGGAGAAACCTAGAACTCTTAGGACACAATAACTCTTCTACTGTTCTTATGCTATTTAACATAGAAAGGGAAATATTGTCTGTTCCTACTATTATTAATGGTCTACGAGATGGAATAATGTAGCACATTTCTAATGTTAAATACAAAGGAAAAACTTCTTAAAACCTTTGGTATTGTGCACTCTAGAGTGTGTATACTAAGGAATAAATGCCATGAAATTATTTCCATATAATTTAATAATTAAAGGAAAGACTTGGGGAAAGGAGGTAGAGGAGGCATTCACATAGAGTAAAGAAAGTTTAACAGAAAATGGGTAGCTTTAAATAAGACACATCCAGTTGAAAACCTGATCTAAATAGAGTTGCTGGAAGTGCACAGTGTAGCTACAAGAGAGGTGAGTTGGGTATGATTGCCTAATCCACCTATTCCTAGTGGTGTGGCCACACTCTAGAGAGGTGTATAACTTTGATCTGAGGGTCAACTTTCTTATATCTAAAATTAAAATAATGATTTTTTTCACAGTTTTCACAAATGTTAGACTTAATGTAAATAAAATGGCCTAATAGGAGTAAAATATGTATGTATATAACACTTTGAATGGTATCTCCTTCTGTCTTCTTCTTGTTTAAGTAAATCCAGGATCAAAGACCTTATGCTCAAATATCAATAGGTAATTTACAGTGAGACAGCAAATGTGTTTAGTAGCAAATCACCTTCTTTCTTTCTTTGGAAAGATGAATGGGACCTCCCCTCCTTAATCCTAGAGGAGGCAGTTCAGAGTCTGGTTGATGTCAGGATCACAGCAATTACTGTAGCTTTGAGAAAAGGGGGCACATATCTACAGAGTACATGGGGACATTTGCCACTTCATGTTAGTAAAAATATCTGAGGGTTTTAGAAATTAGAAAAAATAACGTCTTGGTGGTCATAGAACACTATCTAAGTGGAAGTGGCCCAATCATGAAAGGCAAATTATTTCCATTTCATCACCATCTTTGTGGAACATAGTTCAGGCTTGTATGTTTTAATTGCTATTGTATGTGTATGTTTTAATTGCTACCTTAGTGCTACTTATACAGAAAAAGATATATATATATCACTAAAGTAAGTTTCCCTTGACTGTCAATTACAATGGATATATTTAAATAAAACTGAACAAGAAAAGTATTTTCAAATCTTTTGCATTGTGTTTTAAAATTGCTAGCAGTGCCATGAACCAGTTACGAGTTGGAATAATATTCTCTGTATTGACATGCAAATGAACTCACTAAGCAACTACTTTGCTTTAGAGATTTACATAATTTGATACCAAAAGCCACATTAAATTAATATTAATTACTTGGTTTTAAAGCAAGAAAGTTCAGAGTTAAGGCTGATCCTCTTCCCACATTTTACCACATCTATGCATGAAAACACTGATATACAAAGAATAAAAACATCTTAGGTATAGGGATATCCAGGCTCTATTCCTTAGAAGTGCATGGCTTATTACACAAAGATGTATAGGAAATAAACCTGATATATCTCTTTTAGAGATAGAAACTTTCATATCCTTTACCAGCACTCATTTTTTCAGAATCAGTGTGGTGCCATAAACTCTTCATTATGTACACATCCATTCTTGACAAATTTTCATTTCCAATTGTCCCTTTCCTTGCCAATCACAGCATGAGAGCTTATGAATGACATTTTCATGGCAAAAAATTGGTGTGTGCTAAAGCATAACAACCTAAATTAAACTAAGAATAACAAAAAAACACATTTGTCATTAAAAATTACATACTGTATTACAGCTTATTATGTAAATTAGTTTTGTATTAAGTAGCATGTTGAATTTGCATGTTCAAGATCATTCTCATTGCATGTTTATGGTAGAGTATAATTTACTGAGAAATATATATGTGTATACACACACACATGATGTACACACATACACATTCCTTAGATCATATACTGAAACTACTGTTTAATTCTTTCTCTTTAAAAAAAATATCAAGACATTGGAATTCTGAATTTATTAAAAACACTATCTTATCTATTATAATAATATTAACTTCCTCAATACCATAGTGATTAAAGCACAAAGGGACCAATTGTTTTGTTGTATGGTAGGGTGATCAATTTAATGGGAAAATTAGGATTTTCCACAAGGGACCCTACGGTTCACCTTAACTAGACTTAACTATGCCCAAAGGACATAGAAGGTGTTGAAGCAGAAGGTGATTAAGTCTGTTTGGTAAGATAATTGGTCACATGGCTGTTATGGTAATGTTAATAACAGGAAATACTTTTTCTGATCTATTCATAAGAGTCTTTAGAACTTCATAATATATTAAGTTATAAAAATATTAGAGTTATTGTGGAATTTGGGGCAGAACTAATTGAAAGATATTATTGAAGGTGTTTTGGTTGGTCTCTTTAATAAATGAGGATTAAACATGAAAAATGGGGATCCCTGGGTGTCTCAGTGGTTTAACGCCTGCCTTTGGCCCAGGGTGTGATCCTGAAGTCCTGGAATCGAGTCCCACAACAGGTTCCTGCATGGAGCCCGCTTCTCCCTCTGCCTATGTCTCTGCCTCTCTCTCTCTCTCTCTCTCTTTTTCTCTCTCTGTCTCTAATGAATAAATAAAATCTTTAAAAAAAATGGCCATTATCCAAAGAAAATTCTCAATTTACTTACATTATCTCTTAAGTAGAATTTTAAGTTACCTTTAACAAGTCATTCACTAAAACTTTTTAGCATACTTCAAGTTTATTATTAATTTCTTTAATTTTCTATTGTACATATTAGTAAATGAATTTTTAAAAAAGCAATGTATGGCCTTGATAATAGAAAGCCCAACTGTTTCATCTTTATCTTAGATATCACCAAGCATGCAGTTATTCATCTTATCTATAAGAAAAAAAGACATCTATCTAGCAACACCATTTTTGAAATTTTGAGATCAATGTCCTTTAAGAAACTGAGATGTCAAAAAAAAAAAAAAAGAAACTGAGATGCAATTAAGAAAGACAACTTGAGTATGTCATGTGACGTGCAATGAAATTGTTTCAATAATTTTTCTATACAAGTGGTAAAACTTCATCATCTTGAAGTAAAAAGTGCTGCATTTACTTTAGTATCTATGCCATGAAATGAATTCATGCTTTAGCAGGCTATCTATTGTTGTGGTTTTGAATATTCCTTTGAATTTCACATGGACAAGTTGTAACTCCAAAATATGGTCATTTTTTTTTGTGCAGCAAAGAATTTATGAAGGGTCACCACATTTGAATATCTTCAATAGGTGTCTTCAAAGTTGGCGATTTTATTTGATTACAGTAAGAGTTGCATTCTGCATCCAGATAGCATCCCCAAGTGCTAAATTCGGGCTTATCATGGTCATCTAATTTTACCTTGCCTCAGAACTAAGATATAAAAGTGAAATATGTAAAAAAATCAGGAAAGATGTCTCTAATATTTTAAATTTGCAATTTCATTGAATCTACCTTACAAGTTTAATGACTGCCAATAGCATATTTTGATTTTAGTGTTTAACATCTCATTGTGACAACACTAAACTTAATTTGAAAGAATTCCAGATACTAGTAGTTCAGGGGAACTGCTTATACTCAAACAAAGACATACATCTTGGAAAACTTTATGCAGAAAGAAGTGAATCAGATACTGAAATACATTTAGGTGAGTATAGTGTTTATTTCTATTATTGCTTTCCAGTAAGTTATAAAATTAAAATATATATTGATGTTTCAGTAAAGAAAAGAAAACTGAAACTAAAAGAAGCCATAGTCCTGTTTGAAATTCCATAGTATGAGTGTTTATACCCGTATGATTAGTTTTAAAAAGAAAATTTCAAAGTGTATAAAAAAATCATTATTCTATATTAATGTAAAGGAGGCTGTTTGGTAAATGTTTCATGTCCCAGTGTTCCATACTTCCTCCTTCGCTTCTCTACCTGTTCCCTTTTAAAAATGTGTATCAATGTTTAATATACGACCACATGACTGACAGAAATCCTACAATCTGCACTCAGGGTAAAATATGGGAACAACCTAAGGGGATTTACATTTTACCTCTAGTGTTTGCAGTAATATCCATTTCTTGGAACAATCACACTCACGCGTAGGACTATGCTGTAGATAAAATGAAAAAGCTCTACACAGAGGAATTATTTTAAATCATAAACTCTAAAGCTAAAGTTCACACTTGCAAGTGTAATGCAACTGGAGCAGAAATTTTTATAACTAAAAACATGCAAATATATAAACTTAACTTAGTGTGCTCTTTAGTTGCTGAAAAACATAGCCCTAGACTGTCGAATGATACTTAGTAAGTCTGAAACAGCTTACAGTTCACATGTTCCTATTAAGATAGGATGTCTAGTTGCAACCCGAACTCTTTCCCTGGAATGCAAACCTTCCCCTCTATATTCCCCAACTCTCATTTATCCTTAACCTGGTGCCACAAAACGACATAGATGAAAAATCACAATTCTGTGTATCAAACATCATGCATGCCTGCCAAAGTCATGAATAGCAGTAAGAAATACACAGAGCACCAGTTAACTTCTAGCATTTGATACTTGTTCACTATGAGAAGTACTGTTCAGCGGCTCTCTGTACTGAATTCTTTCTTCATACACACTCAAAACACACTGCCAGTTGACAAAAGGAGCACAGCTTCAAAAGCAAATCTCCTAAGTAGAGAAAAGCTCTCTGTTAAACATGCAAGAGGTTAAACATTGCTGAAATAGCGAGACATTTTCTCAGCCCACGCTTCCCAGTTCCATTCAATTACCAACAGCAGTAGCGACTATAATACAAGCCAATACTGTATTATTAAATCGGAGCTTCCCATTTACATCCACCTCTAACCTTAGGGGGTGGGGGGGGGATCACATTTACTAGTCAACAGCAGAACAAACAGCCCCCAACTTGGAAATACACATGACCTTGGGGCGTAGAATTCTCAGAGACTGAGTTTCACAAGTTGTATTTGGATCTACTGCAAAACAACACGTCTAAACGAACCCAACATGGTATAAACGCTCTTAACCTGACCACCTCCCCTCCAAAAACGTTAAGAGAGCTCTGCACTTTGCAGTCTATGCTATAGACATCAGAGGTAATACTGATTAATCAGACATTAGTCCACTCCAATATCTTTTTTTTTTAACACTGCATTTGTCTTAAACAACTTGTTGGCTGGCTCATTTCATGTAATTTGCTAACATATTTGGGGGCTTGCATTGAACGGTTCCTGTTTCTTGAGCCTCGCTAGAAGTGCTGCTCCACAAATATTTGCATTTAAAAAGCAGAATATAACCTGATGACATTAACTTCACAAAAAAAAAAACAAAAAACAAAAAACCACACACACACACAAAAAACCCTCAACTTCCCCTCTAGAATTCCGTGCTTAATCACCAACTGATATTCCTGCAATGATAATAATAGTAATAATTATTTAAATAACCCCTGCAATCATTGCCAAAAGTCCTGTTTCGGATTACAAAAAGCCTAACTTGCTTTCAAAATTTCGTAAGGCACTCTGCAATTCCTCCCCCATTTGTAATAATTCACAGCAATGGTATTTGTCTTACCTTATTGTAAGAGTCAAAAAAATAAAAAGTCTCCCAGAAAGATTCCTACACGGTGGGGATCTATAGATCACAATAATAATAATAATAGTTTTAAAAAAAAAAAAAAAAAAAAAGCAAAAAGCAAAACAACAACCCAAAAAACGTTAAAAGATGGTCTCAGCTGGGTAAAGAGGAGAAGAGTTTGGTCTAAAACTACAGGAATCTCCAAAGTCACGCTTGAACGGGCGCCCCGGTGGCTCACAGGGGACTGGCCCCCGCGCCCCGTCCACACTCCTTTGTCAAGTTGCTGCGGTCCCGGCGGGGCGGCGGGTCCGCGGGGCAGGGCGGGGCGGGGAGGGCGTCGCCTGGAGGGGGCCCGGCGGCCGCGGCCCCGGTTCAGCACCCGCAGCGCGCGGACAGCTCCTCTCGCCGCCCGCGTGTCTCCGTCGCTGGACCCGGCTGGTTCGCGCGCCTCCTCCCACGGCCGCCGCGGCTGCCACTCAACGCGGAGGCCCCGCCCCCGCCCTCTGACGTGGGTGCTTTGCATACCGGCTGGGGGCGGGGCCGGGCGAGGGGGCGGGGCCTGGGCCGCCGCTCGGGCGCTGGGCGGCGGGGGAGGAGGCGAGACCCGCGCGGGCCTGCGATGCTCGCCCCGCAGCCCTGGGGCGCCGGCGCTCCTGGGCGGCCCGAGCCGCTGCCTGGGCCCGGGCCGCGGCCGCAGAGGGCGGGGGAGCCCCCGAGGGCACCCCCGCTGCCCCTGGGCTTCGGGACAAACTTTCCCGCTCCCGGGGCGGCTGCAGGGAGTCGCTGCAGCAGCTCCACCTTGTCCTGGAGGCAGGGACCGCCCGGGCGCCCGGAGCAAACGCGAAAGCGGGCGGCGCTCATCCGCATTCGTAAACGGAAGATTTGCTTTTTCTTTTTGCTTTTGCTTTTTTTTGTTTTGTTTCTTTTGTTGTTGTTTTTTTCTTTCATGTGAGTGCTCTACAGGAGATCTCACAAGTCTGCAGCATCTTCCCCCTTCATTCTTAGGATTTAGATACACACCGTCAAGCTATGTGAACTTGGGAGATTCCAGGGTTAAAAAGAAAAAAAAAAAGCATTTAATAAGGGAAAAAAAAAAAAGTGAAAGTTCTCAGCTTCAGCTTCCACTGCCAAAACCCTGAAGGTTTTGCAATATTTATTACGGCTAATATATCAATAGCTCTATGGAAGATGGGGTCTGCTGGAAGCCTTTGGTGGGCTGCAGCCACCCCTCTGTGTCTGTGAGGCTCCAGGCTCGGTGAGGCTCCAGGGGCTTCGTCAGCCAGAGGCGGGGTGGGGGGGTCTACAAGCCACACCCCTGACGGCCCAAACTTGTAAACAAATGCTTAGTGAACTGAAGGGATCAATCATCTAGAAAGGTCATTATCACATCCTGCCCACTGTCCCACCTACAGCCGTCGGGACTTCCTTGTAGGAACAAATGAGCAGCTAAAAATTAAGCCCGGGTTTTCTTAAGTTGTATAAAAATGTTTTCATAAAGTGATTTATTCAGGAAACTTCATAGCATCCCATACATTGTTGTCCATCAAAATACTATGTCCTGATATTCCCAGAGTCGACTATAATTCTGTACTGAATCCACTCATGAGTGTTTTCAGGGACTTTGATGAAATTAGCACACTTGTGTATATTCCTATCAAGAAACATAATAAATTTGATTTTCTGCAATATTTAATAAATCATTCGAGGATGCACATCTATTTTGTGGACATATATATCCAAATCCTTTCTCGAAAGTTAGTTAGCATAATTGAGGGAAAAAATGGTAATTTTGCTTCTGAGAGAACTTCTTTTTCTTCCTTTGCATCCACATAAACTTTCCTTTCCAGCTTTATTAAAGTATTTGTTCAGTTCCTTTCCTAAATATTCAGTTCCCTGGGAAGATCCCCCAACACATCTAGACTGTAATGCTTGCATTTCAGGTAATCTGCAACATTTTATTTTCCTTTGACAGCTATTGATTTTATATAAATATATAAATGACTAGTGCAATGCCTTCTTGCACTGCTCATTACATACATATACTCACACACACATACACATACATATTCCAAAAGTGCTTCAGTTCCCAAAGTAATCAAATAATGGTTTCAGAAACCACAGTAGGGCATAAAAGATGACATTTAGGGGCAGATGGGCATTCTACAATTATAATTACAATGAAGCCAACTGAATATCCTGTACTCAGGCTGATCAAAGCACACATGTTATGCTTCTTTTAGAAATGTCACATGGCATATTTGGTCTGCTTCATGCCAACATGCCAAAATGGCAGAGAAGACTTAAAAGTTCACTGTGAAAATATACAGAGTATATTATAAAAATTCTTATGAAATTCCACCAAAGCCTGTGTCACAGACTGTTTAATAGAAACTGTTTTTCAGTTCACTTCAGTGATCATCTTGTTTGGGGCTATGAATTAAATTTAGGCAGGCATAATATTATTCAAAAGCCTAGGGGGATAAAACTGGAAAACAAATATGCTTCAAAAATTAAAAAAAAAAAAAAAGAAACCATTTTCTCACTGTGTAGAGAGAAAGAGAAGAAAATAAAGAGAAAAGAAAGAAAGAAAGAAAGAAAGAAAGAAAGAGAAAGAAAGAGAAAGAAAGAAAGAAAGAAAGAAAGAAAGAAAGAAAGAAAGAAAGAAAGAAAGAAAGAAAGAAAGAAAGAACTAGGAGGACTGCACCCTCCTAAGAGATTCTAGGTTTTATTCTGTCCTAAATTAGCTGTGTGACCAAGATCAAGTTATTTAAACTCCTACATCACACTCATCATTTGTAAAATTTGAGGATTTTATTATACTAAATTATCTCTAAAGTTCCTTACAGATCAGTCATTCTATGATTCTACAGTACAACTTTAAAACTTCATAAATTTCTATATTATAATGATATTGTGATAGAATTTAAGTTCTTAAGAACTTTCCCCTTAGGTGGGATAAATTGGCATCTGGGTACAAAGACTGTGAAAATGGTACCTTAGGGTAATTAGTTTGGGAGGTGTGCAAAGGAGATGAGTGACTAGGACAAAGGATGAGGTTAAGAGAAGTCAAAAAAATAAATTTTACCTGCCCAGGGTGAGATTAAGAGAGGACTGATTGGGTCTGTTAAAGTAGTCATTTATTTTTATATAAGCAATATTATAATATCCTTATATATAGCCATACATATAATTACTGTTCAGGATATTTGAAGTAATTGTAAAGCAACAATAAAATGTAATGCATGCAAAAAGTCATTAGATAGATTTTTAGTTGTAAATTGTAACGGGAAAGATGACTAAAATATTAAGTCAACATGAACAAGGAAAATATCTTTAGAGCTGAATGACCAACATGTACTCCCGGATTTTAATTTAGGTAATTTACATGAACATATTAAAATGTAATACACAGAAATTATGAAGCTCATTGTGTTGTTGCTTGTGAGTGTGTATTTATACTTGTGTGAAAGATTTACCTTTTAATCATATTGCTTTTTGGTTCTCTATTTTTGGACTCCTGTAGCGTCATCAAATTTTACAAGCTCCTTCTCAAATTATAATTATTCTAATGTATTTGTGGTACATTAGTAATATAAATACTCTAAAGATAATAATAGCGTGTGCTTTGCTAATTTCTCTTTTTGAATCAATTATACGAAGGTTTGCTGTGAATTAAGAAAATCCTTATTTTGAAAAGCCAATATTCACTACTTTATGCTAAGTAATTTTCACTCTTAATTTTGAGGGATCAAAGTAAAGCAAGGCCAGGAAAAAAAATCTGAACCACAAATGACCAAGCCTTCCTTAATTAAAAAGAGCCATAAAATTACAACATGAACACAAAATGTATCTATCTTAGACATTTCAGCTCTCTTGCAATGTGAGCTTCCATATGATTGTACTCTCTCCTGCATTATATGCACAGAGTGTTTTTAAAGTGCGAAAGCTGCACTTAACAATTGGTTCTTTAAAAAATAATTCCTGAAATTTAATATATGCTTAGTTTTTAGCTTTTTAATGGCAATTCCAAATGCCAGATATATAGTGTTTTGCAACATTATTAGAATATTTGATACTTGAAAATATATTTTTCTTCCCTTATATCTACTATTGTTTTTCTTCCTACTTCCATTACTTCCTTCCTTTACTTCTTTCTAAGCTTTACTCTTTTATGACCTTTCTCTCCCTACCTTTTATTTTAGCATTCTAATAATAAAGGGTTTATTAGTGGTATATCTGATGTGTTATAAGATATTTAAATACAATATTGTAGGGCAGCCCCAGTAGCTTAGCGGTTTAGCGCTGCCTTCAGCCCAGGGAGTGATGCTGGAGACCCAGGATCAAGTCCCATGTCGGGCTCCCGGCAGGGAGCCTGCTTCTCCCTCTGCCTTTGTCTCTGCTTCTCTCTCTCTAGCTGTGTCTCTCATGAATAAATAAATAAAATCTTTAAAAACAAATAAACAAATACAGTATTGTATTACTGTAGTATTGATACAATGTGTTTATATCTAAATTTCTTGGCTAATGCAGAAATTCAATCTTAAATGCACTTTATGTGCATCTGGAGGGAGAAATGCACTGAAGATTTTCAAATATATTGTTTGTAGCTTTAAGATAGAAGAATCAAAACCTCAATTCTAATATATAAAGTTACAGACTGAAAGATTCTATTAAGTTCACACCCACACACAGACATTTTTGAACTAAGTGGTATTTGCAATCAACTGTGTAGCTTTCATGAGATTATATTAGCTTAATTTTTAAGAATTTCAATATATGTTGCAAATTCAGATGATGTTTATTTTTTTGTCTTCATTGTGTATTATAGTGCAGGCATTGTGTTGTTTTCACATAAGAGAATGTTACTTTTATTGATGAGTACTATGAAAGTTAGTTCTTTTCTTATTAATATTTCCTTTAACACACAGGAAGACACACTAAGACTATTCATATTTTTTAATCATGAACCTACCATTAAAATGATACATTTCATAAAGGATTAAAGTCCCTTTCCAGAGACACCATGCTAAAACTTGGATATAACTCTTTTTTCTATACCTCAAAGTCTCACATCAATGCATATCTGAATTCTTTAATTTCCACTATGTAAATTGGTCTTCAAGTTCCACAGGAACCTTGGCAAATGTATAATATGAATAAAATTTAGGTTCAAAAAACTGGTTGATGTTAATCTGTATTGAGGTAATGTTAAATAGAGAAAGAATAGAACATTTTCCAAGAAGTGCTGCCTAACTCGAAGCTAAAATCTGCAGCATTTAACAGAGCAATCAGGTTGGATTTTAAGGAATAGATCTGTTCATTGTCATCAATAATCTGGGGTGATTATCAATAATTATCATTAATAATTTGGGTGATAGAAAATTCTGAGTTCGAATTCAGAACTAAGTACTACTGGGCTATTCAAAGGACCACTGTAGGTTACCATGAGTGGTTTGTACTATGGCTGCCAAGTGTAGAAAGACCTGTAAACCTAATATTTCTCTTATGATAAACATGGATCCTCAACTTGGATAAGTTTTATCTTCTAAATTGAAGGGAAAAAATAAAGTTGCCTCCTTATATAAGCATATCAAGGTAAATGAAAAATAATAGATTTACCAGACTCATCTTTGTGTTTTCTACTCTAGTTTTTGAGTTTTCATGTATTTTTATATTCCTCATCTAATAGCTCTTTTTAGACATACTCTCTCTGACTTCCAAGTGATACTACTATGAATTTCCCCCAGAGCTATATTTTGCTTTTCTTATTTTGGCTTGGTAAAGAATAGTTACTTTTTTCTGTCCTACTCTGAAAACAACGGGAATAACTTTTTTTTGAAAACTGTCATCTACCAATATGTCCTTTACTGAAATCTCAAGCTCATAGGGATGGGGTCAAAATGTGTTACTCTATAGAAGGGAGGAAGAATAAGAAAATACATGTATTTTTTTAAGAAAATACTTTTAAAGTAAATGTAATTGAATAAACTAAAAATTGTTTTATATTGGCACTTGTCTATACATTTTGTGACCTCATTAGGAAGATGGCAGATATGGACATAAGCCTAGATGAAAATAATTGGATTAAGAGGAAAAAAAAATCTGGGAATAATTTTTTTTACATTAACTAAAGGTAGAGAGAAAAACAACAGAGTTATATTTTCCCAGATTTATATAATAAAAAATCTAAGTAATTTTTTTCTTATGAATAAACTTCAGTGTTAAAAATATCTGGATGTAGTTGTAGGGAACTATAATCAAAATGCCTCCCATTAATACACTCAATGCACAATCTGCTAATAGCTATGTTGTAGAAAATAATAGATATCATAGTAAAATCTGAAAAATCCAAATGTATCAGCTAATTCATTTGAGCAAATGCTTTACAACTCACCCTAATCTTCTATGATTAAATTAACCTGAGAGTTATAGTTACACACTATACTGCCGACTGTATTTATTGAAATTAGAAATCATTAATCTAAGTGGATCAGATGTACCTTCACTGTTAGTTTTGAAAGTAATTCTGGAAAAGTTTCTTTTTCTTTCCTCTATTATTTTAATAATCAGTGTTTGGCGCAGGTAATTTGGAATGTGGTAATCTTAAGACCCCAGGATCTAAAAATATTGTACCATTTTACAAATGTAATGAAAATTGAACTACGAAAATAAAGCATAAGAAGTACCGATTCTCAAATGCATAATTTTAATTCTTTGAGTTCCTGTGTTTAAGAGATCTCTTAGGGCATCTATTGGCCAATGTTAGTATTACATATGAGAATGAGAGTACAGCAGTGTGAACCCTAAAGTTCTGTGTTTCAAAATAATGACTTAAATGTATGCTGATCAAAAATTGATGATGGAAATCTTTAATGTTTATTGTTGGATTTCAAGCGTCTTGCAAATACATGAAAACTAATATGATATAGGAGTTAGACTTAAGAAATTTTTGTAATAAACTGCATTTTAACATTTTCAGAATTTATGTGGTCTCTTACAATCTTTTATGTCACTGGATTTACTTCTTTCAGTATTGTATTTAAACCTCTGAATATTTTAGGAATGTCCAAATAATTCTCTTTACAAATTTCAAAGAAGTACACACAGCAACATATGTTATATTGTTCTTTGAGAGCAGAATGTAAAAGGATAGTGAGAATATGGCTCTAAGTCAACAGTTCAGAAAGATTACATATGTAAGGAGATATACTGTTAGAAGTGGAGATAATATATGTATTTGGTCATATGGACAAGTAATTTTACCCAAACAGCTACTTCCTAGACGTTAGGCACGACAATGAGAAAGAATGGAAGAAAGATCTAAATCTTAAGATCTGGCATCTGTGTGTGTGTGTGTGTGTGTGTGTGTGTGTGTGTGTGTGTGTGTGTGTGTGTTATATAAACATATTATGTTAGCATATTATACATATATTAGATAGCATAGAAACTAATAATGTCACAACTAAAATTATACTATATAATTAAGATAGAAATAAAAAATATTAGAAGCACATATAAAATATGACAGGTAAAAATCAGGAAAATGCCATATGTAAAAAGTGATGATTCCTGAAGGATAAATAAAGGGTTTGGTGAAATAAGAAATTACTGCTGATTTTTCTTGTTCTTTTTAGACTTCCTCTCAATGAGATCCTTCCAGAGCATAGCAGCCAAAGCATCTTTCTCAGTTCATTCCCAAGAATGGTACTAGCATTGCCTGGGAGGAAATACACTAAGGACCAAATGGAGATGTATACATATGTCACTTTTCTTGAAGTCTCATTCCATTAATGTCTATTTCTGTTGTTTATTAATATTATATGGAAATTATTTACATTTAAACAAGCAAACATGGTCAAAAAAAGAAACTTGAAAACAAGTCTATGTAACAGATCAGGATTTTACAATATACTTTTGTATTCATTAATGCTGCTCACTGCAATATCCCAACTTCCTTCCTGTGAATGTGTCTGAATCACACTTTGTGGTCTCCACTGGTTGAATGGAGCCATGTGCCCACTTCTGTACAAAGGATTATGAGTAGAAGTGACACATATCACTTCTGGGCAGAGAATTTAGCAAGATCCTGCAGCGCTCCTTTCTCTCTGTCAAAGAAATTGGCAACATCTGAGATAAGTGGCTGCTCAGTTAGCCTGGATTCCTAAGGGATAACTGTGAAGAGAGAAGCATTTGCTGACTGTGATGATTAATTCTAGGTGTCAACTTGATGGGGGTAAAGGATACCCCAGTAGCTGGTAAAACATTATTTCTGGGTGTGTGTGCAAAGGGGTTTCCAGAAGAGATTAGTATTTGAATTGGTAGGCTCAGCAAAGAAGATCTCCCTTACCAACCCACTGGGCATCGTCCAATTCACTGACAGCATGCATGGAGCAACAAGAAGAAGGAAGGGCAAATTCACTCTATGCTTGAGCTGGGATATCTGTCTTCTGCCCATCCTGCTTCTGAACTCAGATCAGGACTTCTACATTGCCCTCCCCACAACATCCCAATTCTCAGACTTTTGTACTCAAACTAAATTATACCAGCAGCTTTCCTGGTTCTCTAACTTGCAGATAGCATATCATGAAACTTCTCGGTCTCCATAATCATGTGATCCAATTCCTATAAAAAAAATGTATCTATCATCTATCTATCTATCTATCTATCTATCTATCTATCTATCTATCTAAACCCTATTGGTGCTGTTTCTCTGGAAAACCCTGATAAATATACACTGATCCAAAATGGGGATGAAATATGAGCAAGAAATAACCTTGGTTATTTTAAGCCACTAAGATTTGGTCTCCGAGATTTGAGGTTTGTTAGTCTGTTACCCCACATAAATACCTTAAACTAATTGAAAAATACCAGCAATTGAGTTGATTTTGAAAGAGTTATATATGCATCAATCCCTCACAACACCTCAGTTATTACACTTTAAGCTGACGTCTCTCGCTTCCTACATGAATGATGGCACTGATCTCCTCAGATATAGACTTATTTATTCCCTAGATTTCATATTTATCTGGAATTAAATAGAATAAATCTCATGCTCTTACTATCCATTCTAAAATAAGTTTCAGTTAAGTTGGCAAAATAAAGTAACACTGTATTGACCAGAACCAAGTTTCTATCATTCTGTCCTAGATACATTATTCTAGAGCTAATTGTTTTGCTTCTCTTCCAGACTTTGGACTGGCTATCTCTAAGTTAAGGATTTCATGTCTACCTACCAACTTTTCCCCAAAATAAAAACTAAACCTATTCTTTAGTGGTAATTTCCAAGTATCCCTTCAATTATCCATTCAACAAAATAGAAATCAGTTTTCTACTCTGAAACAGATATGCTGGGAGTTAGAGATACAAAAATAATATTTAATACCATAATCAAGATCCACCCAAGCCATTACACTACAATGTGACAAGTATTAGGATAATGTGCCTAGAATCCTCCCAGACCAGTGTGAGCCTTATGGGTATTTCTACAAGAGACTAATGTCCTGCCTTTAAAACTCATTCAGGACTGATCGATAGATTTCAAAGTTTTTGACTGCCTGTGTTCTGTATTTCCATATTCCACCCCTTGACTGAGCTAATGCTAGTTAAATGTACATTATCCTAAACTATGTACCTACAATTGATGGTGAATGACGTGCTCCTTTGACTCCTGTGACTTGACCAAATGGCTCAATCACAGCATTTAAGCATACTTGATTTTTGAAACTAATGAGCTGATCTGGTTTTGTCAAGTCCCCCTCTCAGATTCCTACTAGTCTTAAATTGTTATGATGAAAACTAACTACTTCATAAATGACTAAGGAATTTCATCTGGAGTGCTAAGAAAATTTATGAGGGAGAAAACCAGCATTAAATGAGAAAATACTTTGTATCAAAAGTTGGTAGGACTTTTAAATTTATTATTTCTTTTGTAACTCCCTATGACCCTCTAAGTTTATTATATCCCCAACTTACAACAGATTGCAGAAAAGTACATTGATTTGTCCATTATTGAAGATCAAGTTACTGAAACACACCAGAATTAATCTGCTTAATTCAGAAAATCTTTCCAATTCACCACCATATTTCCACAACCCTTACTTAGTATTTCAAAATTGTTTTGCTGAGGTATGATAAAGAGAGTTAGGGGACAACCATTTCTATTCGGAGAAACAAGAGATTGCTTCACAGGTGAGAAAAAGGTATTCCAGGAAGAGGCGGAAAGTGCAAAAGAAGAGAGGGGGCATGGAGAAAATGGGGCTACCTGTTAAATGGTTTGTAAAATAGTCTAGAAAAGCATAGGGTCATGGAAGAGAATCAAATGAGACAAGAAGAGTTGCTTTTTAAAAATTACATCCAATTATTATCTCTCCTTTTCCTCTTCCACTTAATTCTCCAACTATTGCCATCTTTAAAATGCCTGCTCCATATAGTCCTTGGAAATTGCTGTGGTCCACCAAAATAAGCCCTTTTTCAATCTCAAAGATATTTTTCCTGGGGAACCCTGAGTGGCTCAGTGGTTTAACGCCTGCCATTGGCTCAGGGTGTGTGATCCTGGAGACCTGGGATCGAGTCCCAAGTCGGGCTCCCGGCACGGAGCCTGCTTCTCCCTCTGCCTGTGTCTCTGCCTCTCTCTCTCTCAATCTGTGTCTCTCATAAAATAAATAAATAAATAAATAAATAAATAAATAAATAAATAAATAAATCTTTTAAAATTTTTTTTAAAGATATTTTTCTGGTCTTGAGTTCTGCCAGTCAGTTAACACTGTTGACCACTCCTACATTGAAACAGTCTTTATTTGGCTTCTGTGACACTACACCTTCCTGTTTTAAACAAATTGCCTGACCATTTTCAGTGTTGCCTCATTTTCTTGGCTTTCCTTCTCATGTCCTGTCCTATCTTTTCTTTTTCCTTCTCTCCCTCACTCTCTCTCACCTTCTCCCCGTGTAATTCCTCCTCCTCTTACTATTCTGAAATGCTGTTTCTCAGGGGTCAAATCCTACTCTACAATTATTCTACTTATCCCCTGGGAATCCTCCACTACTTCCACAACCCTTTACATTTTGTTGACATAATTAAGGGCTTAGAGTCATATACCTTACTAAACAACTGCAATTAAATAATTCACAAGTATCTAAAACACATGTCCCAAATTGAATTCACTGAAATCTTCTCTTTTTTATGAACCTTTCCTACTGAAAAGTACCTCCAACATCACAGTTAAAGCTCAAAACCTGGTAGCTTAACTTTTATGTTCTTTGTGTCCCAACCTACATGTCATTTTCTTCAGGAAGAATCTCTTTTTGTTGTTGTTTTTTTGTTTTTTTAAAGATTTTATTTATTTGAGGTGTGTCTGGGTGGCTCAATGGTTGAGCATATGCCTTTGGCTCAGGTGGTGATCCTGGTGACCTGGGACTGAGTCTTGCATGGGGCTTCCTGCAGGGAGTCTGCTTCTCTCTCTGCCTGTGTCTCTGCCTCTCTTTCTGTTGTCTCTCATGAGTAAATAAACAAAAATCCTTAAAAAAATATATATATATATTTATTTGAGAGAGAAAGGAGTGAGAGTGAGCACAAGCAAGAGGAGGGGCAGAGGAGAGTGAAAAGCAGACTCTCTGCTGTGGAAGAAGCCTAATGCAGGGCTTGATCCCAGCACCCTGGAATCAGGACCTGGGCCTAAGGCAGATGCTTAATCAACTTAGCCACCCAGGCACCCCAAGAATTCCTAATTCCACTCTTCGTAGCCTTTATTTCTCTCTTTGCAATTTTAATCAGGTGTCCCAACATTATGGTCAACTGCATCTTTAATTTTCTCAAAATTACTGTTTTTAGTACATTACATATAATTATTTATCTAAGCATGTATCCTGTTTCTTATGCGAAGCTCCATGAAAGATTTCATTATGGGATTTCTAATCTTAGCCCATACATGACTCATAGTATAGACTCAATACTTAATATACTCAATTTTATAAGTCCAGGAATCTGAGAGTTTCCAAATTCCTAAATGGTGATCTTTAATAGAGGAGTGACAATGTGCACATTGAGAGCGGACTAGAAGGGGGAAGGATAAAATAATAGGCATGTAGCTCAAGTAAGAAGATAATAGTTGTTATAAAGATAATAAGAGAAATAACAACAACAAAAAAAGATGATAATCATGTATAAACTAAGAACAAGTTAGGGAAAATAGCAATCATGCAGTGAGGTTTCTAAAGAATTTCACAGACCTCATGGAATTTAATTTCAACAAGAGTTAATAAAGCTTTACACGAAAACTTTCTTTGAAAAATCAGGAGTTACTATATTGAAGAAGAGGAAATAAAATAGAACCACCACACCAATAACAACAAAAAGCCTTCTGAGAGTTACTATTTCTACTAAATTAAATAAAAACTCTTAGTTTTGCCTTAATTCCTCAATTAAAATTATATTATAACTGGACAGTACAAGATTCCCTGAACTTTGTAAGTTTGTTTTGTCACTGGTATATATACACCTTAGTCCCACCTACAATCATCTACGTTAGATATTATCTATCATCTCCCATTATCTGATTACCAAACTGATCTCTAGCTTCTTTCTACCTCCTTTCAAATATATTTCCCACATATAAAATATATAAACTATATTTTCTACAGCTATTTTTTTAAAATATATGTCACAATATGTCCCTTCTTTACCTAGAATTTCACATTCCACTTGGTATTTTAACAATCTAAATTACTACGCATTGTTCATAGGTCCTTCCACAATTAGGTACTCACATCTTTGATGTCAGATTTTACTCCTGCCCTTATCTTTTTTTTTATTTTTTTTTTAATTTTTTATTTATTATTTATTATAGTCACAGAGAGAGAGAGGCAGAGACATAGGCAGAGGGAGAAGCAGGCTCCATGCACCGGGAGCCCGACGTGGGATTCGATCCGGGGTCTCCGGGATCGCGCCCTGGGCCAAAGGCAGGCACCAAACCGCTGCGCCACCCAGGGATCCCTCCTGCCCTTATCTTTACCAAGTTTCAATCACTGTAGCAATCTTGTTCTTTGAACATGTGAAGCTTATATCCATCTTAATATTTCCATACTTGATGTTCCATCTTCCCAAATTCCTTCTCCCAGATTTCCCTATGGCTGAGACCTTAACATTTATAGCTCCATGGAGTGACCTTTTTCTGCCTACCAGTACTCTACACTACCAACTTTCATCAATTATACTGCCACTTGCTCTTCATAGGATATATAAATGTCTGGAAAGAGATCAGTCATTCATTCATTTATTTACTCATTCTTCATTATTATGTTTTCTCCTGCTTGAATGTTAGGTCATTGAGTCTAAGATCCAACCTGATCATGCTTGTATTTTTGTGCAGAGAGTTGCCTATAAGTGCTCTCTCTATATTTACTGAATAAATGTATTAATATATTTGGTAACATATTCATTTAATACATCTTTTAACTTTTTCAAAATCTACCTATTCTTCAAGTGTATATTGAATGACATAGCTTTCACAAAATTTTATATTACTTGCAAACTTTTGGTGACACTTCCTTATTTCCAGCCACTGTAGATGTCTATCATCATGCTCATTCTGATTTTACTCAAAGCTTTTGTTTGTTTTTGTATTTTAATTCCTCTCTCCAATCATGATTGGATAATGATTACCCTAGGGGGAAAAACTAGGATTTATAGATTTGATATCCATAAAAAAAAAAAAGCTGGGATTTATAAATTTGATATCCATAATGTGATGTCAATTTCTGGCTCACAGTAAGCACACCAGCTATAAATATGTGTATTTAGTTTTTCTGTGTTTGTTGTCTATCCCTAAATGAGACTTTGGCCTTCTTTTATTGCTCACTTCTATATCGTCACCTCCTAGACACAAATTAACAGGCGAGAGAAGCCCAATAAATAGCTGCTAACAGAATAAAAGTCTGAACTTTTTCCACTGAATTCTACATTTCCTAAAATATTATTTTACCATGTCAATAAGAGTATTAGCATTATCATTTGGTAATTTATTTCCAGAATGTTTTATTTTGTTATAATCATTTAAAATGTTTATCAATCAGTATCTTAATATTACTGGAATTTTAATTATGCCTCATCATTGATCTAACAAATGGTTAATTTAAAATTCTTTGGGTAGTCTAGAAATCAAAGAAATGGTATGTCAGTTTCTAGGAATAGCCTGGATAAACAAATTTATAATCTGAAAGTAAGTAATATACAGTTTGATTCATAAGTTTCAAGTTCTGGGCATTGTCTTAAATGTCTTATCTTACACTGTAAAGTATTTTATCGATTCTTAGTCTATACTTATCCTTGGTAAATGTAGGAGAGAAGGATATAAACCAAGATAATTCAAGCATATATGCTTCAAACTTAGACTGAAATACAGAACTTTTAAAGTAAACTCACATGGAAAACATTGACAAAACAATATATGTTAGTCTTACATTGTTAAATATTCAGTTCCCCTTTACCACTATTTTTTTAGTGACACAACTTATAAGATTCCAAAAAAAATTAAGAAAATGTATGCCCATTTTTTTCAAACTGATGTACAAAAATATGACTATTGGATACAAGCTGTTTATATGCCCATTTCATTGTTTGTTTCTAAGAGATTTTATTTATTTATTCATGAGAGACACAGGGAGAGAGAGAGAGAGAGGCAGAGACACAGGCAGAGGGAGGAGCAGGCTCCATGTAGGGAGCCCAATGTGGGACTTGATCCCGGGACTCTAGGATCATACCGGGCATGGGCCGAAGACAGGTGCTAAACCACTGAGCCACCCAGGGATCCCTATATGTCCATTTCAAATAAATAGTAATGCTTAGGTTGAGTGATATACCAACCATGTAATCACTAGCAATTTATTGTCTGAATTTATTGTATCTGTTGAGTGGTTTTGCTCCAAAAGCAGTAGGGCAATTGGAAAACTTTAATTTTTACCAATGTAGTATTCCTTCTTGTGAGTTAAAAAGAAAAAAAGTAAGAAATTTATCTTGCTTAATGAAAGCAACAATCAACAGACAGTTTTTGTTATGTTTAAAGAATGTATAATCTAGTAATATAAGAAAACTTGTGGCAAAGAGAATAAATATTAATGCATTGTAAGTTTTAAACACTATATATACATTACAATTATTTTAATCTAAAAATAGAGATCAAACTAATGTATTTTTTATAAAAATAGAAATTTATAACAAATACAATATAGGTGCTATACGTGAAAACAATTATACTTAAATTATCCTTAATGGTGCATATCATTTATGAATAGCAATTCAACATTACTAAATTGTTTCCTAAAGCTTTAGCCAAAAGAGTTCTTTATTATTATTTATTTTACAGAATGTTGCTTAAATTATTGAAAATAGTTCTATGAGGACATTTTATAGTGAATAAATAAAAGTGTTCCATTAGCCAGTGAAATGTAAGAAAGAAATTAAAAGCTATGAAGAAAAAGAAATAACACATTTTAAAATGAATCTTGAAGATTAATATGTTCTATTTGCTAAGTTTACTATTGAGCATAAAATACCAAGACAAACTAGTAAAGAAAATTTATGAAAGAACATTAAAGTAATCAGATGCCTTAGACTTAAGCAACAATTCAGTGCACATGTAATTCAATGTTTTGTTTGGTTATTTATTTATTTTTACTTCAAATCAGGTCCTATTACTGGCACACTGTTTTTATACACTTACTAGGCAAGTGACAAGGTTCACTTAGCTGTACAAGGCACCCAGAATAATCTTAGGTGACTTCACAGAGCTGCTTCCTCAGTTTCAGGTCACAGACAACCTGCCTTATTACCTATCTTTGTGTTCAATTAATAGTTCCAGTTCCCTTGTTTCATTATCATTTTAACATTTAATCAATCCTAATTAAACCAGAGCTGGGGATTCTCAACATGCTCCACCTCATCTATTACAGAAGTTCATATTTTTTCCTACAAATGTTCATTACATTTGCTCCAACCTTAACATTTTTATAAAATGCTTTGACAAAGATGGATGACTGGATAGCAATTCAACTTTAACCATGTTTCAAGTCTATTTTCAATTATGAAAGAAAATATTTTAATTTGCTTCTAAGTTACATTTACAGTTATAACAAGCTGAAATATACAGGTGAATTACATTGACTCATTGTCATACAGTAAAGCTAAAATAAGGAAACTATAGATTTCAGAAGAATAGTTTGATATGAAATGTAAAAGGAGAGATTGTATTATTTATTACTCTACGTTTTACAGAAACATATTTTGAGTATCTTTTTGGGTCAGGTGCTACAATAGGCACTGGGTATGTGGTAATGACAAAAGAAAAAAGATGGTATTCATTTTAGGAAACTTATTTTATATAGGAGAGAAACTTAATCTAAAACTCCATATCATTAAATATATTATGCTACAGTTATAAGAATTAGGAAAAATAGTTGACATAAGCATAAAGAGAAGAGGATGAAACATTTCATATAGAATGTCCAAAGTAGCCTTTCAAATAAAATAAATATCTGAATCTTAGTAAAAAGGAAAAAATAGTGTCTGACAAATATCTGGAGGAAGTTTTCCATATAGAAGGGACAACAAGGAAAGATGCCAAGGAAAGCTAGTATGGGAAGACTGGATTAAGCTCAGAGAGGTTGGTGGGCTAGCTATGTAGAACCTTGTGACCCATTATAATGTGCTAGATTTGGTACTGATTTTGATGGGAAGTCATTGAAAGGTTAAGGAAGGAAAATTTGGTTAATGTCTTAAAATAATTATCTGACAGCTAAGTGAAGACTTGTCTTTAAGAGAATAGAACGCCATACAGGGAAAGCTGTTAGAAGGCTGATGTCATATTTCAGGGGAAGGAATACATCAATAGTACATGAAAAGGGTTATAAACCATGACCAACTAGGATTTATTCCTGAAATACAAGGATGAGTCAACATATAAATATCAATTAAGGTTGTATACCAGATTAACAGAATAAAGGACAAAAATCATCCAAATATCCTAATCAATTTAAAAAAAAAAAATCTGACAAAATTCAACACCTCTTTGTAATAAAAACTCTCCTGAAACTAGGAATAGAAGAAAACTATAGCAGTATAATAAAGGCCATATGTGGAAAGTTCAGAGGTAACACCATATTTAATGGTGAATGCCTGAAAATTTTTCATCAAAGATCAAGAATGAGGTAAGAATGTCCATTCTTGTCACTTTAATTTATTGGGATTTCCAGCCAAAACAATTAGTCAAGAAAAGAAATAAAAAGCATCCAAATTGGAAAGGAAAAGTAAAAAAATCTCCATTTGCAAATGTTATAATCTTATATGTGGAAAATCCTATGTTCCACATAAACACACACAAACACTTAGAACTAATAGAAAAATTCAGCAAAGTTGCAGGATACAAAATCAATATGAAAAATCAAGCTGTGTTTGTATATATTAACAATACATAATCTGAGAAGAAATTATGAAGACAATCCATTTACAATAGCACAAAAAGCAATAAAATACTTAGAAGTAAATGTAACCAAGAAGGCAAAAGATTTGTGTAGTGAAAACTACAAAAAAAATTGATGAAAGTGAGGTAGGGAAAAACAGGGCTAGGCAGGGCTAGCTAGGCAGCCATAAAAGCAGGCTCACAAAAATCCCCCAAATGCTGAGATATAAGGAAACGAGAGATAAAGGAACAAGCCAGACCACCCTGCCCTAAGGTGTGGGTGGGGAGGGTGTCTTGTTATAACACCTCCTTGTGACCTAAAAAGGAAGTAAGCCATTAAAGATGTTATCACTAGTCCTTACTCAATGGTGATATCAATAGATATGTTAAAAGGATTTAGGTTCCCTGATTAGGCTCTCAATTAAAGACCAACCCTACAAGCCCTCAGGGGCAACCCTGTGGGACCCCACTCACTTCTGAGAGCTTTCTCTGTATCTTTACTTAATAAACTTCTATCCCTTTATTCATTCTCCTGTGTTCAGGAGATTCATTTTTTCACTCTGTGAGACAAGAACCAAGCTCTCCTGTATCGAAAGAATTTAAAAGAGATAAAAATAAATAAAAACATATGCTATGCTTATAAATTGGAGACTTAATTTTGTAAAGATGTGTATGCTACCCAAGATGATCTACAGATTCAATACAATCCCTATCAAAATCCCAAGATTTTCTTTTTTTGCAGAAATAGAAAAATATTCTAAAATTTATACAGAATTTCAAAGGGCACTGAATAACCAGAACAATCTTGAAAAAGAAGAACAAAATCGGAAGCCTCATATTTCCTGATTTCAAAACATATTACAAAGCTGTAATAATCAAAACAATGTGCTACTGGCCTAAAGACAGACTATATAGACCAATGGAACACCACAGAAAGCCCAGAAATAAACCCTCACAGAAATGGTCAAATGATCATCAACAAGGATTCTAAGACCACACATTGGAAAAGGACAGTCTCTCCAACAAATGGCATTGAGAAAACAAGAAAACCGGATATCCAAAAGCAAAAGAAAAAAAAAAAAAAAGAAAGAAAGAAAGAAAGAAAGAAAGAAAGAAAGAAAGAAAGAAGGAAAGAGCTAAGCTGGACCTTTATCTTATACCATATATAAAAATTAAATGGAAATGGAAAAAAAAAAAAAAAACCTCAATGTAGGATTACAAAATCTCGTAGAAGAAAATATAAGGGAAAAGCTTCATGAACATGAGTTGGCAATGATTTATTGGATATAATATCAAAAACACAGACAACAGGGACACCTGGGTGGCTCAGCAGTTGAGCGTCTGCCTTTGGTTCAGGGCATGACCCCTGGGGTCCAGTATCCAGTTCCACATCGGGCTCCTGGCATCGAGCCTGCTTCTCTCTCTGCCTGTGTCTCTGATTCTCTCTGTGTCTCATGAATAAATAAATAAAAATCTTTAAAAAAAACAAAAACACAGACAACAAAAGCAAAAATTGACAAGTGAAAGCACATCAAACTTATAAACCTCTACATATGAAAGAAAACAATCAACTGAATGAAAAGGTTTATAAAATGAGAGACAATATCGGAAAATCATCTATCTAATAAGGACTTAATATTCAGAAAATCATCTATCTAATAAGGACTTAATATTCAGGATGTATAAATCATCTATCTAATAAGGACTTAATATTCAGGATGTATAAATAACTCCTACTGCTCAACAACAACAAAACAAAACAACTCTATTAAAAAACGGGCAAAGGATCTGAATACATATTTCTCCAAGAAGACACACAAATGGTCAATAAGCATATGAAAAAGATGCTCAACATCATTAACCATTACAGAAATGCAAATAAATACTACAATGAGATATCACGTCTCACCTGTTAAGACAGCCACTATCAAAGAAACAAAAACAAAAACAAAACAAATGTTTGCAAGGACATAAGAAAATTAGGTCCTTTGTTGGAGCCCACGTGCGCTGTCGGTAGGAGTGTAAAATGAAACAGCTGTTCTGGAAAACAGTTGAGGTCCCTCAACAAACTAAATATGGAATCACCATATTATTTAGTAATTCCATTTTCAGGTATATACCCAAAATAATTGAAAGCAAGGTTTCTAAAAGATATTTAACGTCAAGGTTCACTGCAGTATTATTCACAAAAATCAAGAGATAGAAGCAACTCAAATAATGAATTGATGGATTAAAAAGAAATTGTGCTATATACATACAATGGGAATGCTTTTTAGCCTTAAAAGAGAAAGAAATCCTGTCACGTGTTACTATGTGGAAGAACCTTGAGGACTTGCTGAGTGAACTAAGCTAGTCGCACAGAAACGAACACAAGATGATTCCACTTACGTGAGGTATCCCAAGTAGTCAAACTTTAGACACACAATGTAAAATGGTGGTTGCCAGTGGCCTGGATGGTGGGGAAATGGGACCTAGAGTTTCAGTTTTCCAATGAAAATGGTTTAGAGATCTGTCATATAACAACGTGAAAAGAGCACTGCTAAACTGTACACTTAAAAATGGTAATTTTTTGTTATATTTTTTACCCATAATTTTTAAAAGTTCATCTTCAAATTTATCCCTATCTTAGGAGATAATAATAAACTATTATATTAAAGAAAAAGGAACCCTTTTATACTGTTGGTGGGAATGTGAATTTGATACAGCCACAATGGAAAACAGTTTGGAGGTTTCTTGGGAAATTTGAAAAATGGTATTATCATATGATCCAACAACCCCACTCTTGGATGTTTACCCAAAGAAAATGAAAACATTAACTTGAAAAGACACAGACACCACTATGCTTATTACAGCATTATTTACAAAAACCAAGATATGAAAGCAACCTTGCAAGATATGAAAACATCCATCGGTAGATGAATGGATAAGGAAGGCGTGGCATGTACATGCACTCACCCCCCCCCCACAGCCACACCCACCCCCTACCCGCATACACACACTCCACACACACAGAAATCATATGCCACCATAAAAAAGGATGAGATTGGACCATTTGAGACAAGATGGATGGATCTAGAAGGTATTATGCTAAATGAAGTAAGTCAGACTGAGAAAGACAAATACCATATGATTTCACTCATAAGTGTAAAAACCACCACCACAACCAACAAATGAATAAACAAGCAAAAAGCAGAATCAGAACTATAAATACAGAGAGCAAATTGATGGTTGCTCGAGGGGAAAGGGTAAGAGGTTGTGCAAAATAGGTGCAGAGAAGTGAAAGATTCAGGCTTCCGGTTATGGAATCAATAAGTCACAGGAATAAGACACAGCACATGGAATATAGTTAATGATATTTTAACATCCGTATTAATGGGGCAGATGGGAGCTACACCGTGGTGAGCATAGCACAATGTATAAACTTGTTGAATCACTAATTGTATACCTGAAACTAATGTCACATTGGGTGTCAACTATTCTCAAATAGAAAATAATAATAATAATAATAATAATAATAATACCAATAAAGTATTGTACGACTTAAACGACTAAACGACTAAAATTGGGATTCACGTGTAAGTCTGTCTTGATCGTAGAAGTGTGGTTTTTCCACCCTCCGTATTGATAGTTACAAGTTGTGTCTCTGAGGCACAAGTCCAAGTTTACAGACTGGATCAATGCAGTATTTTTTTGTGGTTTTGTTCTGTCTTGTTTCCGTGGGTGAGAATAGGGCCTTAAGACAGATTTGATTCCACAGGTTTATAGGTACTTATACTGTGTTAGAGATTTCTCAGAGCCTACTTCTAGATTGTGCATGTGTATTTATTTATTAATAATGAATCACCAGCATATAGATTTGAGGATCACAGTAATTTTTTAACCTCATAAATGGAGGATGCTGACATTTAACTTTGTGAAAATTGATTCCTAAACGGAGGCCAGTAGATACAATACCAATGGGTCTGCATATGAGGACTTAAGGACGACAGAGGCAATGAAGGGAAGGACATAGCTGGTTACAGAAGGTGTCCACTAAGATGCAGATTTACTGCCTCGTTAAGTGATCTCTCTGATTATTGATCATCGCCTAAATAAGTAAATGTTTCCCTCATTGACTATGCTCCTCCCTTCTACGGCATAGAATCCAGCAACTCCTGATTTGAATTACTGGATGATAAAAAGTCAGGCTTTCCAGGCTTAGCATCTTTTTCTTCATCTTACTCCTAATTCATTCACTGAAATTCACTCTTTCCATTGAATTTTTCTCAAGTTAATATGTAAATTCTCTTCCATTTTTCCTGTTTTCATCTTTTATTCATAACGTTATGTTTCCCTTTTTCTGTTAGGGTGCAGTTTTCTCTGCTTCTCCTGTTTCAACCATGACTTCCATGAACTCCTGATCCTCACTGTTGCCTCCCTCTATCTCTTCATGCAGTCTGCCCCTGGAGCATTTCCCTTCTGTTTTCACACAGGCTTATTTTTCCGTTCCCCAGAAACAGGACATTGAAACAAGTGTGCGGAGGGAATGGTAGAGTAATGACTGGCATCTTCTAAGAATTAGGACATTCCTACTGTTAATGTAAATATTGAGGATGCATATGACCCTCTTTCTGTCAGGATTCCAGATACAGATGAGTAACATTAAGGACCTTGGCAAAACAGAGCTTAAAGCTAACTATTCCTTTCCTCTTTCTTTTAAATTTTCCCAAATATATACTAAAAATCTATTTGGCATTTGTTTTATTTTTTTTCGAAGATTTTATTTGAGAGGGAGCACGCATGCACACACGAGGGTGGGGAGGGGCAGAGGGAGAGGGAGAAGCAGACTCCCCACTGAGCACGGGGCCCATTGCTGTGCTTGATCCCAGGACCTGAGATCATGACTGAGCCACCCAGATTTCCCCAGCTTAGCATTTATTTTAAAGATATGGAGTGTTTTGGAGGAATAAATATATTTTATTCATATATATAATTCTCAAGTCATTACTAAAAAAAAAATGGGAGAGTATATGAGCATTTAGCAAACTGATTTTGTTTTGCCGTCTTGTTTTTATTTACTTATTTTTTTTACATTAGAATGATACCATTGCCATTTCTATTCTATACGCATGTCTGCCAGTATCGTCACCACTCCCACTCTATGAAAAAGTGATCCTGTTTTCCTTCCCCTGGTACAATTTTTCATCATGTAGGAAATACCATGTCCCATTCCAACTCCTGGCATCATCACCCCTCTCACATTTGTCTGACTGGCGCTGGTAGTACTAGTACAGCTAGGATAGTACTACGCAAAGGGCAGCAGTTGCTTAATGTTGATCAGTTCTCTGTATTACTGTTTTGTAGTAAATGTCTCAGTGATATTTGATGAAACAGATGTGAGAATTGTTAAGACCGATGGTGTACAGATGCCTCACCTTAGTCAAAGTGTATATGAGTAGGCAAGAAGAACTGAGAAATGGAAGTTACTGTATCTTTGACTTATATAAATCTATAGAAGCATGGTTTAAAAACATATTTTTTGTCTGCTTCAAAAATCCCATGAATTTGGTTACAGTAATTTGTAAAATTTGCTAAAACAGTTTGATTTTAAGCCAAGGCGAATAAATCTATAAATTGGGTATCTATAACTGAAATGCCTGTGCTCTAAATTTGCATTTGCACATAAGAAATAAATAACATACTCTTTGACATTCCTGATCTGAAAATAGGTAGTCCTTTTCCTTCAGTACATGAGATATCCTACCTTTGAGAGCAGCTGTTAATGTTCTTCTGGTAAGAACTCTGTCGGCCAGAAAATCAGGTGGAAGCCTCCAATTGGGTAGTTTGCAGTGTGTCTAATGTGAGGATTGTTTACAATGATGAGCCAACAGTGATTTAGAGTGAAATGTATCCTCTAAAAAAAGATATGTTGGAGTCCTAACTCCTCATACCTCAGAATGTGACCTTATTTGGCTATTGGGTCTTTTTTTAATGAAAATTATGATTTAACTTAAATTCAATTTGCCAACATAGAGTATATAAAACCACTCATCACATCACATGCCCTCCTTAATGCTCATTACCCCATTATCCCATCATCTCACGCACCTCCCTTTCAGCAACCCTTTATAGAGGTGATCAAGTTAAAGCCATTATGTGGTCCTTAATTCAATATTACTGGTGTCCTTTTAAAAAGAGGAAACTTGGATATAGAGAAAGACATACACAGGAAATCACCATGTAAACCTGAAGGCAGTAATAGGGGTAAAGTGTCTACAAGCAAAGTAGTGCCAGCAGTCGCTACCAAACCACTGGAAGCATGGAACAGATGACCCTTCCCACCATCAGAAGGAACAGATCATGGGGATACCTTTGTAACAACACGTCCACTGGTCTTAAGGGCTAACTTATCTCAAGCTATGCACTCCTTGCTTGCTGACCTGAGTTCCAAAGTTTTTAGCAGAATCTGTTTTCCTTGAAATTTTGCAAACCACTGGCCTTGAGGAACAAAGGACCACACCAGACCACATCTGAAAATAGCCGCCATGGATACCAGCACATCAGTTCAGGTCATACTGGTAGGTGATTAACTGCTGAGCGCCAGCTCCCCATGTGCATAGCCCCCTCACCATTTCCTCACCTTCCCTTTTAAAAGCTTCTGGCTTTGCCTAGACTGGAGGAGATGGGTTTGGGATGTTGGTCCACCATCTTCCTGAATAAAGCAACTTCTCCTTTCCCATCATCACTTGTCTCTCAAGTATTGATTTTCTAGTGCCAAGCAGCCAAACCTGAGTTCAGAACTGAGTTCTCTGTCTGGTAACACCTTGTTCTCAGACTTCTAGCCTTGGGACTATAAGACAAGACATGTTTGTTGTTTAAACCATCTTGTCGGTTGTACTTTGTCATGGCTGTCCTAACAAGCTAATATAAATGGTACAGGAGACGCCTACGGCATAGTGCCACCTATGTCACCATCCACTCATAAACCCTTACGGGCTTGAAGAGGCAGGTGAGATGGGAAACAAGTTATTGAATGCTACAAAAAATAGAGATGGTAGGAAGATGCCTGTCTTGCAGAAGGTGAGACTTTCCTTAGAGGGATGCAGCTAGACAGAGAAACCCCTCAAGCTGGAAATAGCAGAATGAATACCTTAAATTTGCTTTGTACTCTTCCATTTCAAAATATTCTTTTGATACCACCCATTCATTGACCTCGACTGGAAAGCCATTGATGTAATCCACCAAAGTCCTACATTCAAGAGGCACAGAGTAGGATGGAGACGCATAGTGATGCATCTGGAGACAAAGGGAAATTTTCACCACATAATCAGTAGCCTTTAAAGTACATTTCATTTATTCACTTCTCAGTAAATGTCTACTAAAGTTTTATTTAAAATATTTATTTATTTATTTATTTATTTATTTATTTATTTATTTGAGGGGGGAGGGAGAGAGAGAGAGTATTGAGCAGATTCTGCACCAAGTGCAGATCCCCACTCAGGCTCGATCGCATGACCCTGAGATCATGACCTGACCCAAAACCATGAGTCAGACACTTAATTCACATGCCACTAAGGTATCTCTAAAATGCTTTTCAGTGAAAGATGCTATTTTAAAAACTTTAGGTATAGATAATACCACTTCATCATTAAGGATTCCCACAGAAAATACTAATTAGAAGGCAGATAGAAGATAGGAGAAAAATGTAGTAGCATTAGTTGTTAAGAAATTTTTTCAAAAAGAGAAACTTTCTATAATTTAAGCATTATTACACAAAAACTGTGAGAAAATATCTACTTTATTTGAAAATTAAAATTTGAAGGAGTATTATTGGGTACCTGGGTGGCTCAGTGGTTGAGCATCTACACTTGACTCAGGTCATGGTCCTGAGGTCCTGGGATCGAGTCCCACATCAGGCTCCTGGCAGGGAGCCTGCTTCTCCCTCTGCCCATGTCTCTGCCTGCCTTTCTTCCTTTCTCTGTGTCTCTCATGAATAAATAAATAAAATATTTAAAAAGAAATAAAGCATATTATTTTGTTATATTCAAAAGACATTTTCTTTATATTTTTATATATAAATTTTATAAAATATACTTCACATATAAAATAAATATAAAATTAAACAGAAATATTTCATTTATATAAATTCTGTAATTTCTATAAAATATTAAGAAATTTATTTATAATATAAAAATATACATATGTATACCGATATTTATACAGCCCTGATAGAAGATTGGGAAAAAATTAATTTTAATTAATCAGAGATAATATGGAGATAAAAGACTACATATTGGTTTATCAACACAGGCCTTTCAAAGTATAACCAAGCTATATGTGATCAAATACCTATTTATGAAATACTTAGCTGTTAATATTTTAGAAAATCTCTGGCATTCAAGGTCTAAACTATTAAATTGGTTTTGAGAATATGTGGGCTCCATGTATATTCATATTTGGGTTATAATCTTAATTGTATGCAGACACAGAATAGTTTCCATTTCCATGAGCAGAGGGACTTCAGCAAGGTAAATAATCTTTCTACGCCTCAGTTTCCTCATCTTGTCAAAGGGACAAGTCGACGCTATCTCTCAATGTTACTACAATACAATAACATTGCACAGCATGTGCAAATTGTCTAGCACACAACCTGATATGTGATAGTTACAGGAATCAGAATATTTCTACCCACTGCGTGGACTAGACATATAAACACTAGCTATAAACACTGCACTTATACCTTTTCTTTGGATACTACATCCACCCATTTCATCTAACTGCAGGTCATTCCGTTTATAGCTAAACTGTTCTAAAATAATGGCACCACTTAACATCTTGAATGAGCCGTTTCTTCACATAATTTGTCTTTTTTCTTGTACACAGGATTCCTTCATAATTATTTATAGGATTTTTCTTGCTCACATTTCACCATAATCTGCTATAGATATTTGCTTTCTAATGGATATTTTCTTTAAAATCCTCCATATCCTTTTACCTTCTGCTCAAATAACTCAAGAAAATATCTACCATCCTTTTGCTTTCTGTCACTTTTTATACCATTTATAAGTTAAAATTCAAAGCCTAGAGTACAAAGTTTCATTTATTCAAGATAAATAAGCCCTAGGGATTTACTGTACAGTGCAGAGCTTATACTTAATGATACTGAATTGTATATCTTCAATTTGCTAAGAGGGTAGAAGATTTTATATTAAGCATTTTTATCACAAAAAAAAATGAAACAAATCAGTCAATAGAGAAGGAGGAAACTTTTGGAGGTGATTAATATGTTTATGACATAGATTGTGGTGACCATTTCACTGGTGTATACTAATCTCTAAACTCATTGACTTGTATGTCTTAATAGTAAAGCTTTTGGTATGCTGATTGATGTTCAATAAAGTGGTATAAGAACTGCAGAATCAGACTCAGAAAGAGGGCAGATACTGGATTTACAATTGTAAAATATAAAATGCAAAATCACTGTATTTAAAGTAATAAAAGAGCACATTCAAAACATGAAAAAAGCCCTCCTACAGTTGATAAATGTAATATCATTACATTTGTAATGTAACAGAGCTGATAACAGAGCTATACAAACCCAAAGGAAACAGACATTTAGAATTCCAAAAAATAAAAATAAATAATGCCAATCACCTGATTCCATTAAAAATTCTTCAGTCCTTTTTATAGCACCCTCTACGTTTTCATTGACCTCATCAGTACTCTCTGATAGGAATAGTTCTCTTCTGGTATCAGCTTTCCAGATAAAATATTTATCGTTTTTATTTAGAAGAACATATTTTATTCTCAGAAACTCTAAAACTTCATCGATAAGCCTGGCACATCACTAATATTTACCTGTTAGTGTGCTTTCCCTGATTTTTTAAATGTAATCTAAAGTATATCAACATCATTTACTTTGAGTTCTTGACCACAGTAACCCAGGACTTCTAACCTCATCATATATAATGTAAATTGTGTGGGAAAATATGAGAGACATCATAACAACTTATAAAAAATACTGCTTGTGCTCGGGGAGCAGGGCTTTCTATAAAAGATAATATAGACAAAAGGAAGAAAAATCAATTGTGAAAATATTAGAGAATATGAGTTTCTATGTTAATACAGTTTTTAAAATCAACTGCACACATCAGAGTGACCTATATAGTTAGAAATTCTGTAGACAAATATAAACTGGCATCCTAGTATCTGAAGTGGAATAGTTTACAGGGAAACATTAAGTCAGAGAACCCATAATAATTGAAGCAGCCTTTTCATAAGTAAACAAACAAACAAACAAATAAATAAAATGCTGTGAGGCCAAGAATACAATTGCAATGCCTTCCACATGTTAGTGGCATCATACTCCCAGTTACTCAGGACTCAAACCTTGCAATCATTGTTATTACTCACTCTCCCTTGTAATAAGCATTTAGTATCCATGTCCTATTTATTTTATATCTGCAACATTGCTCTGTTCAGTTTGTAATATATATTATTTCCCTTTAATTTCTCCGTCCTAATTCAGATTTTCAGGACATTTCCTGAGATGATGGAAGCAGACATCCAATCAGTTTCTCTGCTTCAGGTCTTTCTTCTCTTCATTCCTATGTATACATTTCTTTCAGATTAATATTTCTAGAGCGTAGCCCTCATCATGTCATTATCACACTAAAAAGCCTGTCGTGGTTCCTCATTGCTCCAGTGACCATATAATTTGTCATCCAAACTGGAAGACATGTGAGAGTGAGAGAGGCATGATTAATAATCACCCTCAGGCAACAGGTGGGAACCAGAATTCTCCTGCTGGATGGAAAAGTATAGTCATCCTCCCCACAGCCAGGGACCACCCATCATTCCTCACAACCTATTTTTCTATTCAAAATTTCCACATCTTTTTCAGACTAGGTGAATTATTTTATATCCCTACTACTCATGTAGGTTTTCACATCACTGAATTGTGGATTGTTAACTCCAGGTTTTCATGAGAATAAAATGAAAGACTATATAAATACATGAAACACATCAGGGCACACAATATTACTGTCTGTCTTATTCAATAAATGTCATAAAAAATACAGAATATTCTCAATACAGAATGCTGTCAATCAGTGCCATGTAGGAAATTTTACTCCAGGAGACACTATTAAATGATAACTATTAGTATGTTGTTTAAGTTGAATACGTTTCTGTAGAAATTTTTATCATTTAATTTTACCCTTTATGGTAAATCTAAAACTGGATCAATAATACTGTATTTTTGGATGCATGCTCACATAATCCCACTCTAACTCATTGGGTTTTTTTTGTTGTTACAACATTGGAATATGCACACACACAATCCTGTTTCAACAATATTGTATGAATAGAGTAAAAATGTAAATTTTCATTTAAATTAAGTTATATCATCATGTTTTCCTTAAGAATTTAGAATTTGTGTTTCTAAGAGACTATCTTTTAATTAGGTATGATACTTCTTGATGCCCCCTTCATCAAACAGTTACAGACACGTTAAATTACATCTTGATTAGGAAGTTAAAAAAAAGCACTTGCATACACGAATATCTCTGGCATATTTCAAAAAGGTATTCTGCTATTAATCCTATAATCAATTCATTATTTCATAAGTAGATTTATTGAAAATTGTCTCCAATGAAATAAATTTGATCTAATTTGAATTGCATTTGCAGTGTGTTATGAATCTGGCCTATATTCAGACATCATTTTCTACAGTTAAAAATCAAATTAGTAAGAGTCTGTTTCCTATATTTTAACTTATTGAATTAAATTTGTGTAGTAGTAAACTGCAGTTTTTCATCTCTCCTTGTTTCCTTACTCATTTGATATAATAGAATAAAAATTACTTCTAGTGTCTTATTTTTCTTTTTAATTTTTATATCACTATGTACACATTAATAGGCCATTAATTCACAATGATATAGTTCTATGTTTTTGCAGTAGAGATTTTTTGTATTTTATTTTTGTTTGATTATTTTAATTATTATTTATATTTATGGTTAATGAACTGTAAAATAATAGTTTACATTTAGTAAAATTTATCACTAGTCATGTGATGAAGGACATTATCCCTCAAATACAACAAATTAGGAATAAGGTGTATTTTCTATGTATTATTTAATCTGTGCCAACCATTAGAACCCAAACAACTGTGTTTTGCTTCATTAAAGAAAAGAATAATCTTTTCTAACTCCTTGTCAAGCCTATTCATATGTAGAGAATTTTTTTATGTTAGTTTCTGTAATTAATATTTAAAAATATTGGAATGTCCTTGACAATGTACAGTTGAGCCATTTGAATACCTTATAGAGTTGGTTTTAAATGCTATTTGTTGAGAAACTTCTCTTAGTAGCAAAACAGCTTTAACCCATTCCTCTCTTATCATAAGTTCCTAATCAACGACACCTGAAATATTGATGGATTCCTTAAAATCTTGTTAAAAAAAAAAATCCAAAGTCCCTTGGACTCCTGGGTGGCTCAGTTAGTTAACCCTCCTAATCTTGATCTCAGCTCAGGTCTTGATCTCAGTGGCCATGAGTTCAAGCTCTGCATTGGGCTCCATGCTATGTGTGGCACTTTAAAATATATATATATAAATTTCCTTGGGTAAAACTGTATTCTTGAAACTACTATGCATAAGAGTCAGATTTGGCACAAAAACTAAAATGAGTACAATAAAAAGCCATTACCTAGAATTAGCTGAAATTCTCTAAAGAATTTGCTTGCATATTTTTAAGGTAAGAATTCTTGAAGTTTATGTTTTCTCAATCAAAGCTTATTAATTATTATAGTAAGTATATACAGAATAACATTCTTGCTGGTCAAGATATAAACCTGAGATTTTACCCTAATACTTTTTAAATTTTAACTATGGTATGAACCTTAAGGATCCTATATAAATTATGAACACATTCCCTACCATAGCTTTGAAGTGTGGTCATTACCTTTTACTTAAAGAGCTAAGGAGTAAAATCCAATAGGATAGTTTCATTTGGCAAATTATTATTTTTATTAGAAAATCTGGCATTTTACTGACTTTAAAAAAAAGATTTATTTATTTACTTATTTATTTATTTGAGACACACACACATAGTGCAAGCAAGGGCAAGGGCAGAGGGAAGGAAGAGAAATCCTCAAGAAGACTCCCTGCTGAGTGTGGATCCCACTTGAGGTTTGATCCTGAGATCATGACCTGAGCTAAAACCAGTCAGATCCCAACCAATTGAGTCACCCAGGTGCCTTCTTTTTAATGACTTTTTTTAAAAAAAGTTTTTTTATTTAAATTCCACTGAGTTAACATACAGTGTAATATTAGTTGCAGGTGTACAATATGGTAATTCAACACTTCCATACAACACTCAGTGCTTGTCACAAGTGCCTTCCTGAATCCCCATCACCTATTTCCCCTTTTTCCCCACCCATCTCCCCTCTGGTAATCATGTTTGTTTTCTATAGTTAAGAGTCTGTTTCTCGGCTTGCCATTCTCTTTATATCCCCTCCCCCCCTTTTTTTTAATTCCATGTATGAGTGCATATGGGAAAATTTTAAATCCAATCATTGAAGTAACTATAAGAATTAAGCTTACTTGGATATCAAAGGCACCTGGGATGATTTGCTTGTAATTTCAAATATGGCCAAACTTCCCTAGTGAGGGAATATGTGGTATATACTCTGGGCTCTGTTGTCTCATTCTGGTCACTTAAACAGACCAAATCCCCGTCCTTACCCTAATCAAGTATTTCATAGAATTTACAGTTGCAAGATGTCCTCACTGATCAGTTTAATGTGTGGAAACCAAGTCTCATTCAGACTGTCCCTCTTAGGTTTAGGCCTTCAGTCCATTTCTGGGTGTGCGGCCTGTCTTTGCTGCCTCCATTACAGCTCTGAGGACACTTTGGAAACACCATGATGGTCAACAACAGAAATGTCTTTGTAAATAATTGTGGTATTTGATTCCTTTCTTCACAGAGCCTAGAATTTAATAAGAACCGTCCAACATTGTGAAGAAAACTGGGCAGTTCCAGGACCACTTCACCTGGCCTTCTCAAGGAAAGGGCATCGTGAAGGGCCTCTTGTAATTCTGTAAAATAATATTTGATGTGTGAGTAACTTTCTAAATGATGGTGACACTTTCTAGGAAAGTATTTCTTGAAATCCCTTATATAGAAATAAAGGTAATGTTACTAGTTTTCATTACCTCATGTTCAGAAAATAACTGTGGTGGCACTTTATATAGAGACTGAAATAAAGAAAACCAATGTTCTATAGGCAATAATTTGTGCAGACACAGGTGGGTCTTTCTATTTTATTTGATATGATTACTTTAATATTACTACTACTTTATGAAAATGTATTTTTACTTTTGATGTGAACATTTCCAATTATAATAATAAGATATTTTTGCTATTAGTACGTAAAGAGAAAGGTATTCATTAAGGATATTTTGTTCGTGCTGAAGTGTTCCTAAATCAGCATATGATTCACAACCATTCAATAACAAGCAGTAGCTCAAAGCTTCCATTTTGAAAAGAACAGAAGCCATATAAAATCTATTGTTGAGGCTATATTTAAAATTAGCATGAACAGATTTCACTAAGTAATAAAAAAGTCATATTTAATTTTTCATTTGTTTCTTTCATTCTCAATTTTTACACATTAAACAGTATCCATTATATATAGTATATTTATATTATGTAAAATATATAAATACAAATATAAAATATATTACTGAATCCAGATAGATGATAGATAGATAGATAGATAGATGATAGATTACTGAATCAGTTCAGGATATTGAAGATTTTATGATACATGCTGATTACCTGAAAAGAAATTAAGATTTTTAAGTAGGCTAATACAAGTTGAGGGCATTTAGGGATTTTTTTTGCTGTCTGAATGTCCAGTCTATTACTAAGCCCATTATTGCACGTTGTCTTTTTTGCTGAAATGTTTAAAAAAATATTTCAGTTCATTCCTATGTCTACTATAGAGTACTTTTATTCATTTTGGAGATCTCTTTGATGAATTATTGAAATGTTTACAAATTTTGTGATATATCCATCAAGGTGATTAAACTTTTGAACTGTAAACAAAAAAATCACTTTTGTCTACATTTTGCTGATGTTAGAATATTCCTATTTTGACATGATGTTTATTTAGAGAGGAACTGTGTCAGTGTAGATACGCATTTGTGTGTGCATGGAGTCACACTCATGAGGTTGATGCTGGAGTTGTACTGAGTATGAAGGTCATACATTGTATTCAAACATTACCTTTATGTTAATCCAGACTTTTCTGAAGGCTGGTGTGATCGTTTTAATATCTAATACTCAGAAGCCAACTCTTGACATTTTCTGTCTAATGAGAACAAATACACCCAGGAGAATAGATAAATCATTTATTAAACAAACGTTGAACAAATGCATTCCTTTTTCTAAGCATTATTCTAACCTAAGAAGGTAACATTTTTTTTTAAGTCAGATAAAAGAAAAAAGCAATAATAATGCAATATTTTTATGAAATAATAGGAGTGTGCACTTAAACCTAAAAATAAGTAAGACTTATTTGTCTTACTTGTGTGTGTGTGTGTGTGTTTTCTCATCTATCCCTTTTTACAGATGAGGAAGCTGAGGTCAGAGAATATATTTAATATGTCCAAGTTCACACAATGGAGAGCTGAGATTTGGGTCCATACTCCATACACTATACAGACCATTTTAACAAGTTGCAAAGAGAAACATCGGTTAATACTACACATTGTTATGACTGATGGGATATAAGTCCATAGATAATCTCAATTGTGAATGGAGGTAAATTTAAGTTAAATGAATTTAACCACAAAAAAAATATGAACTACATAATGTTTTAACCTATAAAGTTAGTGGGATGGGAAAATGTATTTTTAAATTTTTTTTTTTCAAATCTGAGTATGTTTATCTATATCTATCTATATAGAGATATCTATAGATATACATAATTTTTTTTCTCTAATTCTGCTACACAACCCAGAAGTGAGAAACATCTAGATTATCTCATTCCTGAATTGGCACAATTATAGTTTGAAGCTCTAAAAGAGAAAATGTGTGGTAATTTTAAATGTAATCACTCATCACTCTGTACTTAATGGCTATAGTTGTCTCTCCTCCTCCTTCTCCTTTTCACAGTGTGATTAAATATTTTAATTAAACTTTAAATATTAAAATATGATTTAATCCTTGGATACTATGCCATGTTGTATCACATTTTTGTGTGTTGTCAAATTTGACTTGTTATATGGTAAAAAATTCTGTATCTGTGTTTGTGAAAGATCTGTCCTCTTCTTTCCCTATAATGCCTATCCCAGTTTTGAAAAGAGGGTGAAGTTGAATATGAATATGAATGAATTTGTTCAAAGATAATGTTTTCTCATCCTTAATATTACACAGAAGTAAACATCTGAACCATCTCACACACATTAAGGTTTTAATTGTGGGGAAATATTTTGAATACAAATTCAATTATTGATATAGTACTAATTATATTGTCTATGAGTATTCCTTATTACATTTACCTACTCTGCCTTTTCCGCATTTATCCAAACTTTTTTACCTCTCATGATAAAATCTTTGGAGATGGCCTAATTCTTCTGTAGCTTCAAATTATGTGTAAAAATAAAATCACAATGAAGTAATAATTTTTGTAACCTCTGATCATGATCTTGACATCTTTAGTATTGGCAACATATTTTCTGGGTATGCTGAAGAACACTAAGGTGGTTTGGTTTTTTTTTTTTTTTTTTTTTTTTTTAGCATTTCCTTTTCTAAATCATAATTTCACTTTTTCTCATTTAAGTCATGCATTTCTGGGGATCCCTGGGTGGCGCAGCGGTTTGGCGCCTGCCTTTGGCCCAGGGCGCGATCCTGGAGACCCGGGATCGAATCCCACGTCAGGCTCCCGGTGCATGGAGCCTGCTTCTCCCTCTGCCTGTGTCTCTGCCTCTCTCTCTCTCTCTCTCTCTCTGTGACTATCATAAATAAATAAAAAAATTAAAAAAAAAATTTAAGTCATGCATTTCTGGAAGTTAAATAGTCTGTCCAAAAGCACCAGAAATTTCCTACCAAACTGATATTGGTTTCTTCAATAAGAGTGATATACAATCATAAATTGGTTGAATCCCTCATTGTTTTGATTTTATTTTTCATTTATCCCAAGGAGTTGGCAATTTCTCTTCTCTTTACTTGTACCACATAGCTTATAACAGGAAACCATTTTGCTTATGGATAAATGACAAACTATAACATAGTATAGGGAGTTTCAGCCACCTCATCCCACAAGAAGAGTAAATAGCTTATGCTCACAGGCTACAGAGGCTGTCACTTCCCCCAGGTGCCAGGAATCTGAGTTTTCAAGAAAAGCTATCCTAGGAGGTAGCAGCTAAATGCTCACTGCCTGGGCCTAGTAGTCCACACAGAACTTGCTGAAAAAGCTCTAAGTAGAAGATCTAGTAAAAGGGCTATATCCTGCAACTGTAAATTCTGAGTGCCAGACTGTAGTTCCTAACTGGGGCAGACCCTTCGGTGGGATAACAGAAACATGGAGGAGCTCCCCGTCCTCTTTCTGACCTTCAACTAGTTTATTTTTCCAGCAAATATTATCTATTTAATTTTCTATCTATTTCTATTTAAGTTTATTTTAAATAAACTTAGTCAAGTAGATCATGTACCATGCTGAATTTAAACCAAGCCAATTTAAACCAAAGGCAAGAAATGTCTTTCACACATCTGATCCGACTACATTTAAAATGAAACAACTGTTTTTGACTAAATGGAATTTCTGTATATTGTTTTACAACCCACACATAGAAGGCTTTTTAATACTAAAGATGTGTATTTTGCAGAGAGTTATCAATTATTATGTGAGTGCTTTTTATGACTAAGTTGATTTTTGAGAGGAGAAAACAAAAAAATGTAATTATGAATATACACCAGCTGTTACACATTTAGGAAAACCTATATGGCCAATGCCTTAAATTGAATTTTTGAGTATGAGTAATGTGATTTATTTAATAGTGTATAACCAATTGAAAGATCAATTAAGATTTTAGAGTCAATGCACTCCCGCTTATGGAACTAGAATGTAAGAAAGCTGCCATCAATGTTATCAACATTTTCCAGTTAATTAATCCATAATAGGCAGTTACAGTCTTAGCCTTAGCTCATTTAAAAATAGACCATTCTGGGGGCCCTGGGTGGTTCAGTCAACTAAGCGTTTACCTTCAGCTTAGGTCATGATCCCAGGGTCCTGGGATTGAGCTCATCAGGCTCTCTGCTTAGGGAGAGCCTGATTCTCCCTCTCCTTCTGCTGCTCCCCCTGCTTGTGCTTTCTCTCTCAAATAATAAATAAAATCTTAAAAAAATACATATTGTTTTAATTTTTATGAGTTAGGTACATACTATTTTTAGTAATATTTGACTGATTCTGACTATAGTAAACTTATTAAATCAAAAGTGAAATAATCAAAGAACATATTTTAATTATATTCAGCTCTTGAAATCACTATTCTGCTCTCTAAAGGCACAAAAGAGCACATATAACATAGTGACCTCATCGAGAGACTATGAATATCCTGTTTATTAATCCCTATTGGAAAATGTTTATGAAAAATGGCATTTTCACTGTATCTTCCATTCTTTTCTGTTGTAGAAATTATAGTCAACACTTGCTTTAAATGACTCTGAGAAGGATGAATTCTAGTTACTATGGTGTAGTTAAATAATGTGAATATTATAGCAACATGTTCCAATTTTTAGTCACCATTGACCATTACATGTGAGATGAAGTACAAAATTCACTGCCACCTCCTTAGTGCACAAGTCAGCAAGTAAATAATAGATACACAAAATGATCTGTGACCACTTATGTCACTGTTCTTTTGAAGGAACTGCTCTCTGTGCATGTTATTCAGTTCACATACTATCAGCAGGGCATGTAGATGTGATGCTTCCTTCTCTCACAGTGATAAACATATATGACATTTCCCAACATAGATGATAAAAAATGAAATTGGCCAACAAATATGAAAATTCAGCAGAAATAAAAATGATAAATGCCAAAAATAAAAGTTACATCCAACATAAATGGAATTATAGAAGAAAGAATGGGAATGTTGACAATGGCACTCTTCAGGAGACTCTAGATATGTTGCCAGATTGACTAAATAAACTTAGGTAGACATATGGACACAAATGAGGAACATGATTGTGTTGAAAACAATGAAGATGTCCCAAAGGGAGTAAAACTGGCAAAAACTTCGCATTAAAGACACTCTAGAAGTATTGCATGGCTCTGAAAGCATGTAGGATAAAATGTTTCGAAACTGATACAAACATAGCCAAAAAAAAAAAAAAAAACATAGAAAGCCATGTGAAAGATAATTCCTTACCTTGGTCCAGAGACACCCACCTAGGATGTGCCCAGATTCCTTTCCCATTGGATTTTGGGATAATAAATACTTGTTGTTTGTTGTTTTTAGCCTCTAAATTTTGTTCTGATTTATTGTGCACTGAAAAATACCTAATACATTTGTTATCACTGCATCTCTCCATCTTAAATTATCTCTAGGGTACTGTTAAGTTTGTCTTTCATCCAGTATTTTCCCTTACTCTCTAATTTTTAGTTTACTAATCTTAGATTGGCTTATGTTAATTATACATAGTGGTATATGGTATAATTATTATGTAATATATGCTATTCTTTATATTTTATAGTATGTTTTAACTAATTATATATGCAGAAGTAGAATGAAAAAAACTGAGGCACCTGGGTGGCTCAGTCGAATGAGTGTCCAACTCTTGATTCTGGCTCAGGTTATTATCTCAGGGTCATGAGATCTAGCCCCTTGTAGGGCTCTGCTCTCAGCAGGGAATCTGCTTGGGATTTTCCCTCCTTCTCTCCCTCTGCCTCTCCCCCACTACACACTCTATCTTTCTCTAAAATAAATAAATCTAAAAAAAAAAAAAAGGCAAAGACTGTAGATGCTACCGTTGGTAAGTTTTTTAAAAAGAAATATAACACTTTAGTTCTCAATGTTTCTAATGTTTTAAATTAAAGTGAACAAAATAAATAATTATTTAGTTTTTTTTTTCATTCTTATTTTAGCCCTAGTACCTAGGTGGCCAACACCTGACCTCTAAGTTATCTGGTTATACAAAATACATTGGGTAATGGGCGCCTGGCTGGCTCAGTCTTTGGAGCATGCCACTCTTGATATCAGATTTGCAGTTGAGCCCAATGTTGGGTGTAGAGATTACCTAAAAATAAAATCTTTATAAAAAAAAATACATTGGAGAATCCCTGGGTGGCTCAGTTTAGCACCTGCCTTCAGCCCAGGGTGTGATCCTGGGGTCCTGGGATCGAGTCCTGCATAAGGCTCCCTGCATGGAGCCTGCTTCTCCCTCTGCCTATGTCTTTGTCTTTCTCACTCTCTCTCTCTCTCTCTCTGTGTGTGTGTGTGTGTGTGTGTGTGTGTCTCATGAATAAATAAATAAAAGCTTTAAAAAAATACATAGAGTAATGACATAAGTTCTTAATAAATATTTTTAAAATATGGAAAAAGGATAAATCAGAGCTGGTTGACTTAGATAACGAATCAGTAATCGAAAGATAAAAAGGAATGTATTAGGTAAAGTGCCATCCAACCTTAGAAAGAATAAAAGTTCATGCATATTGTGTAAGTGTGACAGGCCCTGGACAAGACAAAAAACCTGGGAACTGATTCTGAGTGGCGACAATGTGGTTGCTATATGTTACTTCACTGACAGAAAGCAACCATTTGGATTCTTGCTTAATAAAGGAGTATGCTAAGATTTGTTATTCAGAAGACAATAAGACTTTCTCCATTTTTCTGTCTTAAATTTGAAATAAAATCAAAGGTAAATTAAATTATGCTTGTTGTTTCGATCCTATCCTATCCGTATACAATGGGAACAAGCATGCAATACAGACTTGTTCTCCAAATCATGTATAAATGTATAGTATTTTGATATGTGAAGTGGTAAAACAGCTGGAGGGGCAACATCATGTAGTGAAAGGAATATAGTTTTATTCTGACTTAAGGTTTCATTTTTTTTTTTTTTTAATTCTAGGTTTGACACTTCCTACTTGTCCTAGTAGGATAATTATGTGAGGTCTGTAAACCAGATTTTGTTGATGGTGTTTTTTGTTTATGGCATTATATCCCATGCTGGTAACTGATGTATAACCTTTACTGAAGAAATACCTGAGATATTTAGGAACACCAATTTTTACCTTTGGTTTATAAATAAGACTTTGTTCATCTCACAGATGAAGAATGAAAACCTATTTTCTTTTTTTTTCTTTTTTCTTTTTTATTTTTTTAATTAATTTTTATTGGTGTTCAATTTACCAACATACAGAAAAACACCCAGTGCTCATCCCGTCAAGTGTCCACCTCAGTGCCCGTCACCCATTCCCCTCCAACACCCGCCCTCCTCCCCCCTTCCACCACCCCTAGTTCGTTTCCCCGAGTTAGGAGTCTTTATGTTCTGTCTCCCTTCCTGATATTTCCCAACATTTCTTCTCAAGCCACGTTCCAAACAATGCTAACCACAGAACTCTGGGGAGTTATGCGTGTGTCAGTGCCATTCATTGGTATGTATGTATTTTAATGGTAGAATTGTTTACACCTCCATTGTTGGAATGAGTGATTTTCCTATTTCTTGCAAAATTATGTCTACATCCTAGAAATGCTGCAGAGACTGAGTTAAATAGCACAGTATCTACCTTTTAGCAAAACAATCATTAAAATTAGGCCAACCACATCCCTAAATGTGTGGAGGTTAAACATCCCCCCAATATGACTTAGTATAGTTTGGTTTTTTGAGTTTTTCTAGTTTCATTAATACAACCACGTAATCAAAGGAAAGTGCTGAAAAACCTTATTAATAAACTGTCAGACACTAATGTCTTTTTCAAAATGGCTTCCACATTCTTTCAATCCATAGCATCTCCACTGTTACGACCCTGGTGTATTGCCCTCATTAGCTCACGCAGGCATCATTACAGTAGACCACAGAAGTAGGACTCCCTTGAGTATTGTTGTTCTCCGATTGAACCATACAGCATAGCTACACCAGAATTTCTTAAAAGTAATTTTCCGCATATCATGTAAAATTTTGGGTGGCTGTGCCTGAAAATCTTCATTTTTCTGGTGTCCATGGATTATATCAGCTTTCTTTCCATGTGATTTCTTATGCTCTTTTACTTCACTAGTTCTCTTTGTCAAACGCACTGGGTTACTCATTTCAAGAATTTATATTCAGTTCTGTTAGAATTTATTATAGCTCTATTTGGTTATTTTTCAAAATTATCTTATCATTTTTGATACCTGTTTCTTCCTCCATCGTACTTTCAAGACTATCTCTCATATCTTTGAACACATCAAACATTTTTAAAGGGACTTTGTTTTTGTAATTTTAGGTTCATAGTAAATTTGAGAAGAAATTAAAGAGATTTGCCCCTACATTTGCATTGCCTCTTCCAAAATCATAACCCTCAGCTAGAGTGACACTTTGTAAGAACTGATGAACCTACATAATAATACATCATCCTCACCTAGAGTCTATGTTTTACATTACATGGGTGTTGTTTATTCTGTGGGTATTATCAAATTTACAATGACATATATTGACCTTTGTATTATCATAAAGAGTAGTTTCATTGCCCTGAGAATGCTCTGTGCTCTATCTATCCGTCCCTCACCCCAAATCCTTGGCAACTATTGATCTTTTAACTGTCTCCACAGTTTAACTTTCCAAGAATGTCACACAGTTGGAATCATACAGTATGTAGCCCTTTTAGATTAGCTTCTTTCACTTACTAATATGCATTTAAAGTTTAATTTCTCTATGTCTTTTTGTGACTTGATAGCTCATTTCTTTTTTGTACGGGTAATATTCCATTGTCTGGATATATTCTGTATATTTTATAGAATATAAATATATAAAATATATTTTATATCTAAAATATACTCTATGTATTTGATCATTGTCATTCAAGTGTTTTTCTCTCCAAGGATATTTTACAGTTTTTGTAGTTTTTGTTTTTTGGGTTTTGTTTTGTTTTTCTTTTTTTGGTGTTGTCCTTGTATATCTATCTCCACCAATTCTTTCAATCCTGTGTTTTAAAAGTGTCTAGTTGTGTCATGAGCCTTAGATACTATCAACCTAAGGCCAATTTAAAATTTTTTTTCGCCTTAATATTTCTCAGTGTGAGGACTGCCATGAGGTGAGATGCTTTTTTTTTCTTTTTTTTTTTTTCTTTTTTACTTTTCTTTGTGTTGTTTTGTTGTTTGGGTCTTCATTTTGTTTATTTGCTTGGTTTTGTTTTCTGCCTACCCACAAACAAAGCAGGGGAGGAAACTATCACCAAGATCTCCCTATGCGCTGTGCAAAGTTACCTAGTACTCCCATTTAAGTTACAAATCTTTGTGATATAGGCATATCTCAGAGATACCGAGGGTTTCAAACTACCACAATATACCAAATATTGCAATATAGTGAGTCAAATTAATTATAGTGATTCAAATTAATTTTTTGGTTTCCCAATACATATAAAATTTATGTTAAACTTTCAGTGAATCATAACCTTTTTGCTGGTAGAGGATCTTGCCCCAACACAGATGGCTGCTGACGGCTGACTAATCAGCAAGGGGGTTGCTGAAAGTCGGGAGAGCTGGGGCAATTTCTTAAAATATGGCAATAATGAAATTTGCCACATCGATTGACTCTTTCACAAGCAATTTCTTTGTATCCTGCAATGGTGTTTGATAGCACCATACCCATGGTAGACCTTCTTTCAAAATTAGATTCAGTCCTCTCAAATGCTACTGCTGTTTTACCAACTAAGTTGTTTGAACGATCCTCACATCTTCACCAGGGGTAGATTCCATCTCAAAAAACACTTTCTTTGCTCAACCATAAGAAGCAGCTCTTCATCTGTTCAAGTTTGATCATGAGATTGTAGAAATGCAGTCACAAGTTTGGGCTCCATTCTTTTTCTTTTTTTTAAAGATTTTATTTATTTATTCATGAGAGACGCACAGAGGGAGGCAGAGAGACAGGCAGAGGAGAAGCAGGCTCCATGCGGGGAGCCCAACGTGGGACTCGATCTGAGGACCCCGGGATCACAACCTGAGCCAAAGGCAGACACTCAACCACTGAGCCACCCAGGTGCCCCATTCAGGCTCCACTTCTAATTTTAGTTCTCTTGCCATTTCCACCCCATCTGTTTTACTTCCTCCACTGAAGGCTTGAACCCCTTCTCAAAGTCATCCATGGAGGTTAAGATCAACTTCTTCCAAACTCTTCTTAAATTGATATTTTGACCTCTTCCTATTAATCACAAATGTTCTTAATGGCATCTAGAATAGTGAATCCCTTCCAGAAAGTTTTCAATTTACTTTGCCCAGGTCCATCAGAGGAATCACTACCTGTGGCACCCATAGCTTTATTAAATGTATTTATTAAATAAGATTTAAAAGTCAAAATTACTCCTAAATATACAGGCTGCTGAATGCATGTCATGGTAGCAGGTATGAAAACAATATTAATCTCAACTCCCATCTCCATCAGAGCTCTTGGGTAACCATGGTCCATAAGCAGTCACATTTTGAAAGGAATCCTTTTTTTTTTTTGAGCAGTGAATCCCAACGGTGAGATTAAGCTATTCAGTAAACCATGATGTAAACATGTGCTGTCAGCCAGGCTTTGTTGCTCCACTGATAGAACACAGGCAGGGTAGATTTAGCATATTTCTGGAGAGCCGTAGGATTTTCATAATAGTAGATGAGCACTGGCTCCAATCAAACATAATCAGCTGCGGGGCACATGGTTGACTTAGTTGAGTGTCTGACTCTTGATTTAGGTTCGGTCATGATCTCATGGGTCATTAGATCGAGCCCTATGTGGAGCCCTGGGTCCAGCCCCACGAGGGGCTTAGTGCATGGTGTGTATGTGGGGGGTGGGGACGGCAGTCTCCTTGTCCCTCTCCCTCTGTCCCTTCTCGCAGTGTAGATGAGTTCTCTGTCTCTCTCTTGCAAATAAGTAAATAAGTAAGTAAGTAAGTAAATAAATAAAAAACAAATAACATCTTTAAAGTAACCAGCTGCATTAGCCCCTAACAAGAGAGTCAGCCTGCACTTTGAAGCTTTGAAGCCAGCCAGTGAAGCTTTGAGGCTTAGCTATGGAAAGTCCTAAATTTCATCTACTTCCAATATAAGACCGTTCTGCATACCTTGAAAACCTGCTCTTCAGTGTATCCACTTTCATCAATTACCTTAGCTAGATCTTCTCAATAACTTGCTACAGCTTCCACATCAGCGCCTGCTGCTTCACCTTGCACCCTTCTGTTGTGGAGATGGCTTCTTTCCTTAAATCTTATGAACCAACTTCTGCTAGTTTCAGTTTTTGTTTTTGTTTGCCCTTCTGCAGCTTCCTTACCTCTTCATAGAATTGAAGAAAGTTAGGGCCTTGCTCTGGATGAGACTTTGACTAAAGGGAATGTTGTGGCTGATGTGATCTTCTATCCAGACCACTCAGAATGTTCCCCATATCAGCAAAATGGCCGTTTTGATTTTTTTATCATCCATATGTTTACTAAAATAGCACTTCTAATTTTCTTCAAGAGCTTTACCTTTGAATTTGCAACTTGGCTAACCGGCACAAGAAGTCCAAGAAGTTTGGTGCAAGAGGCCTAGCTTTCAGCTTATCTTCACTTTTGACACTCCTTCCTTTCTAAGCTTAATCATGTCTAGCTTTTGATTTAAAGTGAGAGATGTATGACTCTTCCTTTCACCTGAACACTTAGAGGTCATCGTCAAGTAATTAAATTGCTTAATTTTGTTTTATCTCCAGGAATAGTGTGGCACCAGGAAAAGGAGGGATGGAGAATAGCCAGTTGGTGGAACCATCAGAACACACACATTTATCGATTAGATTTGCCATCTCCTATGGGCATGGTTTGTGGCACCCCAAAACAATTATAGCAGTAACATCAAAAATCACTCTTCTCAGATCACCACAGATTAGTGAAAAGTCTAAAATATTGTGAGAATTACCAAATGTGACACAGGGACATGAAATGAGAAAATGCTATTGGGAAAATGGTGCTACTAACAGACTTGCTTTACACAGGGCTGTGAGAAATCTTCAATTAACAAAAAGCACAGCATTTGCAAAGCATATGAAAATGAAGCACAATAAAATGAGGTGTGCCTGTATAAGGTGATTCTTTCCCTGCTTTGTCTGTTTACCTAGAATATCTCTTATCTCTTAAGTAAGAACTCAAATAACCACATGGCTCTCGGCCCCCTAGAGAAAGCATGTAAGACCAAATACATGTCAGTTTTTGTCTAGATTTACACTTCTTTTCTCCTCTTTTTGATATTATTTGTTACCTTTATATTTTGGATTAACTTTTTAACTTGCAAAAGAGTGGCAAAAATAGTGGAGTTTTCATAAATCCTTCACTAAGCCACCTCTAGTTGTTTATGTCTTAAATAACTGTAAATTATTCAAAGCAGGAAATTTACATTAGTATAATGCTACTATCTAATCCCAAAACATCATTTGACCTCAACAGTTTTTCCAATAATGTCCTTTTTATGTTCTAGGATCCTAGCAGGATATCATGTTCCTTTCTTTCTTGTAGTCTATAACTTTTCCTCTGTCCTTCCTTGTTTTTGACACTTTCACATGTTTTTCAAAGATTTATTTATTTATTTAGAGAGAGAGTACATAAGCAATGGGAGGCACAGAGAGAAAAGAAGAGAATCTCAAGCAGACTCCCCAGTGAGCATGGAGCCCCATGCAGGGCTTAACTTCGCCACCCTGGGATCATAACCAGAGCCAAAATCAAGAGTTGATTGCTTAACCTGAGCCACCCAGATGTCCCATATTTTCACATTTTTAAAGACTACTTTCTGTTGTATTTTTAAAAAGATTCATTTATTTATTTGAGAGAGAGAAAGAGAGAGTGCATGAATGGTGGGGAGGGGAAAAGGGAGAGAATCTTCAAGCAGACTCTCTGCTGAGCACTGACAAACAGGGCTTAATCTTATTTTATCATGACCAAGTGTTGGATGCTCAATCAACTGAGCCACCTTGTTCAGTTATTTTCATGAATGACCGTTGATCTATGTTTGTCTAATTTTTTTCATAACTGGATGAAGTTTATACATATTTTAAAAGAATTATACAAAATGAGGTTGTACCATTTCTCTGCATCATATTATGAGATATATGATGTCAATATATTTTATTAATGATGATGCTAACCTTCACCACTCAGTGTGGTTTTTGGTATATTTCTCTATTCCAAAGTTACTAGCTTTCCCTGATTATTTAATATATATTTAGATGGGAGATTCTTTTCTTCTTGTATTTCTTCAAATTAATGCTGTATTAGTATTCATAATTGGATTTTGTGTGCATATGATTACTAAGGTTTTTGCCTAATGCTGTTTTTTAACTTTCTCTTTTCTTTTGCATATGTAAACTGGAATTCTGTTAGCAGAAGCTGTCTTTCTCTCCATGTATTTATTTAATTAATTATTCATTTATATCAGTATGGGCTGATAGACTTTTACTTGACTCTATGGGTTATAATTCAAAGACACCAACATTTATTTAGTTATTTTGGATAACTCTTATCCAGTTCCACTTTTGGCTATAAGAAACTCAGGTTAGCTCCTATGTTTTTTTTTTTTTTTTTCTTTTTTTAACCAGGTTCACTCTCTTTTCTATTTTTCCTTAATCCCTTCATCCCTCTTTCTTCATTTCCTTCCCCCTTTCTCCCTTTCCTTTTCCTTCCTTCCTTCCTTCCTTCCTTCCTTCCTTCCTTCCTTCCTTTCTCCTTCCTTCTCTAATACTTCTTTTCACTGTGGTCTCACAAGATGTTCTATGATGATTTTTTAATTTTTTCTTGTATTTTTTTTTTTTCTGTTCCAGCCTTGTAATCAAACACTTCTGCAAGATGTCCAGGTTTCTTTTTTTTTTTTTATTAATAGTATTTAGAAATCAAGCAAGGGCCTTAAACATGAATTTCATTATAAACAGACATTACTTTCAGGTCCTTCCAGTGTTCAAGCTAGGAAACACACACACACACACACACACACACACACACACACACACTACGGCACACCACATATACAGGCTTCTTTATTTCTGTACTTGTATGAGTACCCACGCCATACTCACATTTAAGTCCATACTCATATCTATTATTTCAATATCCATATCTATCTACCTAAAAAATATGTGTTTATACTTATACCATAGATTCCAATTCCAGTTTACTTAGCCTTCCATTTTGCTTATTTGGAACTTTCCCAAAACTGTCAAGCCCAATTCTTATTATTTACAATGTATTTACTTATTATTTCAATTCTAGTATATACACATAATTGTTTCCAAACTGTGAGAAATACATTTACTGATGAGATTGCAGTATTTATGATTCTTTTTGTCTTAGTCTTACAGCATCCATCCAAGATATTCTTCTCCAAAATTACTTAGGTTGTATTTTGTCTTTTTCTAACTCCTGCAATGTGGATATTTTGTTAACTTATTATAAAGTTAGCTCCATTTGTTTGGGATTATATCTAATTTTGAATTTTCTTACAGTCCATTTAGTTTGAATGATTTAATTTTTAGAGTATGTGAAATGCATATAAAATATTCCTATGGTTCTAAGACACAGAACTATACAAAATGGTATATTCAGAAGTGTCATCTCCTCCCCATCCCTGTTGCAATGTTCCCATTCTACCTTCTTTCCACACTTTCCCCACCAATTCCCATGTTTCCATGTAAGCAAAAATTCTCTTTAGTCTCTGGCTTCTATTTGTCATGTTTTGTTTTATTTTCATTTATCACAAATAAGCAGGCACATGTATTTTTTACATCTAATTTAGTTTTGTTACAGAGAGAATAACACATTATAAATACACATTTGTGGCTTGCTTTTTTTAACTTAGCAGCATGTCCTGGAAATCACTTGATATTAGTTCACAGAAATCTTCCTCATTCTTTTTCATAGATGCATAGCATTCCATTGTATGAATGTAGCATAGGCTACTCAACCATTTCCTTTAAATAGCAGTTAGCTTGTTTTCGATATTTTGTGATTACAATGTGAAGAATAACTTTGTGTATCTGAATTTTTTTTAATAATAGAAGTGCATCTTTAGGAGGCACCTGGATGGCTCAGTTGGTTAAGCATCTGACTCCTGATGTTGGCTCAGGTCATGATCTCAGGTTCATGGATCGAGCCTTGTGTTAGGCTCTGCAATCACCTCAAAGTTGGCTTGCCCTTCTCCCTCTGCTCATCACACCTCTCTTCCCTACTGGCCCACACTCTCTCTCTCTCTCTCAAATAAATAAATAAAATCCTAAAAAAAGAAAAAAGTGCACCTTTAGGGTATATTGCTAGAAGTGATGTTAATTTGAAAGTTAGGTAAATGTAATTTCAATTTTAAAAGTTTCTATAAAAGAAGATTTTCTGTATATCAAGTGTGTCATATTGAGATAAGTTAAAGGGCTACTAGAATTCTTTTAAAAACAATATTATTTCTATTTGAAAAATTTTGCTAAATATTTTCAGGAAAAGCTTCCTAAGAATAGTAATGATTCTAATTTGTAGACATAAAACCTAGTATAATAACATCATCAACTAAACAGTGATGTGGCTATATTTAGAGATGTATCAGAATTCATAAACAGGTTTGTTTTTTTAACTGTAAACTATATATTTTCTGCTTTCCAAGAAAAAAAAAATGTGACAATGAATGCTTTTAGTTGTTTTATTTATTTATTTACTTATTTTTTTTTGTTTTTTTTTTTTTGCTTTTAGTTGTTTGAAATCTAAATGTTATTCTCTTATGCTTATGCCATGTTAAAACTAGAACATGCTGGGAAGCCTGGGTGGCTCAGGGTAACATGTCTGCCTTCAGATCAGGGCATGATCCTGGAGTCCTGGAATTGAGTCGAGTCCTACACTGGGCTTCCTGCGGGGAGCCTGCTTCTCCCTCTGCCTGTGTCTCTGCCTCTTTCTCTGTGTGTCGCATGAATAAATAAAGAAACTCTTAAAAAAATAAAACTAGAACATGCTAAAAGGATGACCTAAAAGTTTTGCAAGTTATTTTTTATGAGCTTGACTCCATTATTAGCAGAACAGTGAAGCTATTCATTTTCATCTCTGCATCGCTCTCATTGAAAATATTTTCATCAAGTTGATTAGGAGGAAAAGTGCAAGAAAAGAGAGATTTTTGATTTCTGACTATTCTTCTAATCTAGTACTTCTACTCCTCAATTCCAATTAGAAAGCTATATTCTCAATCAAAAGAATGACACACAAACTCTGAGGTGTCTTTAATACACCTGTCTGAATAATACAGATTAATAGAAATTAAAGTCTACAATTATAAAGAGGTTTTAAGAGAAAAGCAATTCTTCTAAATTGGTTCAAGTCTAGTTTCAAAAATTACATCAAACTATCCTTAAAAGGAAGGTGCAAGTGATATCCATGACTAAGTCTGTGTTCACTATTTTCTAGACATTGTGAAAGGTAGAAAAACTCATGAGAGGTAAAGATATTATCAATATTTAAAAAGACATGAGGAGAAATGATATTGAGATAAATATAAGGATTTCAAAATAGAGTAAGAAGTTTAGGGACGCCTGGATGGCTCAGTGGTTGAGCATCTGCCTTTGGTTTGGGGCGTGATCCTGGAGTCCCAGGATTGAGTCCCACATCGGGGTCCCTGCAGGGAGCCTGCTTCTCCCTCTGCCTGTGTCTCTGCCTCTCTCTCTGTGTGTTTCTCATGAATAAATAAATAAAATCTGAAAACAAACAAAAAAAAGACTACACTTATCTTAATAAGCACTGCATAATGTATACAATTATTGGATCAAAATACTGTAGTCCTGAAATCAATATAACACTATATATATATATATATATATATATATATATATATATATATATACACACATATATTTGGATTTAAAATAAAATATGGTAAAAAAAATAAAATAAAATAAAATATGGATTATGGATTTAAATTATAAATAAACAAGACTCTTTAAAAGTTGAAGTGGAAAAAAAAGAACAGAAATATAGATCAATGGAACAGTACTGAGAGTCAGTAAGGAAATGCTTAAAATTACTGTCAGTTGATTTTTGACTAGGGTATCAAGACAATTTCATTATGGAAAAAATAGCCTTTTCAATGAATGGTGCTGGACAATTGTACATCAACATACATGCCAAAACAAAACAAAACAAAACAAAACAAAACAAAAAGCTGGATCCATACCCACATTTTAGGCCAAATGTAAAAATTAACTCAAAATACATAATGTACCTAATTGTAGAAGCCAAACTACAAAATCTTAGAAGAAAAAAGAAATAAATCATCATGACCTTGGATTGCATGATTGTATCTTAGATATGACACCAAAAGTGCAAGCAACAAATGAATAGGTCAATTCAACTCCTTCAAAATTAAAACTGTACTTCACAGGACAAAAGAAAGTGAAGTGAAAATATAACCAACTAAATGAGAGAAAGTATTAAAAAACCATATATCTGATAAGGTACCAGTCTTTAATATACATAATGAACACTTAAAAATCAGCAATAGAAAGATAAGTCAAACATGGGCAGAAGGTTTAAACGAACACTCCTGCAAAGAAGACAACCTATACAAACATGAAAGGATGCTAAATATAATTAGTCACTAAGGAAACAAAGCAGAATGTCAATGAGATACCACTTACCACCCATAGAGATAAATAATTAAAAAAAAAAAAAAAGGCAACAAGTGTTGTTGAGGATGTGGAGAAACTAGAACCCTCATACATTGTTGGAAAATAAGTTAAATACAAGTATTCCTATAAGACCCAGCAATCCATTCCCAAATACATAACCAGAGAAGTGAAATTATGTGCTTAGGCAAAAATTAGTACACAAAATTCAAATCAGCATTATTTTATTAACCTAAAAATGAAACCAAATATTCAAAACTGATGAGTAAATTTAAAAATTGGTATAGCCATATAAAAAATTTACTTGACAATAAAAAGGAATTAAGGATAGACATATTCTAAAACAAGAACTAACCTTGAAAATATTGTGCTGAGTAAAAGGAACCAGTCATCAAAAACCAAATATTGTGCAATTACATTTATAGAATCTATCTAGTAAAGAAACCCATAGACCAGAAAATAATGGTTATAAGGGGCTAGGAGAGAGGGAAATGGGAACAGGTTGCTCTTATTTACAGGTTTCTTTTTGGAGGGATGAGATGCTCTGATATTAGATAGTGAATATGCTCAAAGCTACTAAATTATGCATTGTAAAAAGATGAATTTTATAATATGCAATTGTGTCACAATAAAGCTGTCACAAAAAAAGAGGAACCATCATCAAAGAACTGATGCTAGAAAATGAGGTTAATTTGGAAGATGAAGCAAGTTTTAACTGCTTATGTGAATAAATTTTTCACTAAGTAGAAAAATAAATTTAACACCGATTTCCTCGTTTTGAGCAGAAGAAAATTTGAATCATAGTGATCTATGTAAGACAATGATCGAACTGTTCTCTTCTTGCTTTCTCATGCCCTTTACTGTTTTATTTAAAGCTGTTTACATGAGGATTTTGTTACTGCTAATGAGTATTTTGCTCATATTGATCTTTCTGAGATGGTATTTTATTTGACATATTAAAGGCCTCATTCAGGTCTTCAAGCTCCCAGGGTTGCTGTAATACAAGCTTGAGAGCCCAAGTATCTTTTATGAATCTCTTCTTGTTTCCTTTTCTTTGTCTGATATAATGTGAATTATGCTTATTAGTGAATTGCATGTATACATGTATTCTTGTTAGGCTACAAATTTTGGCATTAGTTATAATTTATTAAAGATTTTTTAAAGGTTGTTCAGTTTAAAAGCACAGACATTTATTTAACCATTTAGAAGGAATAGAGTAAGTCGGTGGTATGAATGGATATGAATAATCACTTAAGTTTTTGTGATTAAAGTTTTTTTTACCTTTAGATATTTTTAAAATATGATACATTTATTATTATGTGTTGATGCAATGCTTGAATGAGGATATTTCCTTCAATTCTAAACAAAATATTTAGGGGCGCCTGGGTGGCTCTGTTGGTTGTGTCTGCCCTCGGCTCAGATCATGATCCCAGGGTCCTGGAATAGAGCCCCATGTTGGGCTCCCTGCTCAGTGGGGTGCCTGCTTCTGCCTCTCCCTCTGCCACTCTCTCTACTGCTCCTCTTGCTTGTGCTCTCATTCTTGCTCTCTTTCAAATAATAAATAAATAAAATCTTTAAAAAACCCAGAAAACTTAATTTTTGGAACCTATTTGATGGTTGACATATAATGAAAATGCATAAAAACGAGTGTCCTACGGGGAGTAAAACATTTCTGAGTGCATCAATGTCAAATTTTGGTTTTCATTAGGCACTTCATGTCAGTGACATCATTATTTGCCTTTGGCTCCTAGACGTGTCCCAAGATATTTTGCTATAGAAAAATCAAACACTTTTAACCACAAGTGGTGATCATTTTTGCCTACTTGTCTCCCCATCATTCCTTTTTTTTTTTTTTTTTAAGATTTAACTTATTTATTCATGAGAGACAGAGAAAGAGAGAGGCAGAGACACAGGCAGAGGGAGAAGCAGGCTCCATGCAGGGAGCCCGAGGTGGGACTCGATCCCGGGTCCCCAGGATCATGCCCTGGGCTGAAGGCATTGCTAAACCTCTGAGCCACCTGGACTGCCCTCTCCCCATCATTCTCATCACAAACAAGATATCATGTTTATTCATCTCCTCACAAAATAACGTATCACATGCTTTGGTACAAAAGTTTTTAGTCTTTTCTGGGTCATCATTAGATTTGGAAAATAAAAAAAAATATTATGGAAATTTCTCCAGAAACACTGTGTTTATGCATTCACACACACACACACACACACACACACACACACAGGCATACGAGAGTGCCTCCACATGGCTCTCCCTTCCATAGACTACAGTACAAGCCAGAGTCCATTAAGCTATAATGCCTCCTTTTCTTATTTCCTATATCCATTGTTTAATAAACCAAATCAATTCTGCCTCTAAAATCTCTCATATTTCCCCATTTCACTTTTAGATCTTGTCTATATTATCTCTTTTTTTTTATCATTTTGACTATTATAATAATCTCCTAATTGATTTTTTGCCTTTTATCTCATCCTTTTCCAATCATTGTTCCATTACAGCCAACATATATTTTAACATAATTATCAGAAGTCATCACTGTTTTTAAGACGTCTAAAAGCTGCCCATAATTATGTCTACCAGATGCAGCCAAAAGCAATCGAGATATTTTTTTTTTTTGTCTCCTAAAATTCCCTTCCACAAAGTTCATATTAAACTCCTTACGCCATTTCATCTTTACCATTTTGGGACTTTTTTTTTTTAATTCTAATTTCAGCATTAATGCAATGCTGAAAAAAGTTGTTTGAGTGATTATAGGCAATGGCATTAAAGTAGAACTCTTTGTTACCTTCACCTGTTTAAGTTTACAATTATGATTAATTTCAGAGAAAACAGTATGTTATGGCACTGTTTTCTCAGAACACATTTCTATTGAACTTCTACATGGCGCTTGGCACTGTTTTCCGCACTAGGCTCATCAATGAAGCACACGGACAAAAATACCTGCCTTCATGGAATTGAGATTCTAGTACAACCACGGAAGCAATAAACAAAGAAATATGTGAAGTCTATAGCAAGCCAGATTGTAACAGCGTGTTATTAAGAACAAAAATGTGACAAGAAAGGGGGATAGAGAATATTCGTAGAGTGAGATTTGTCATGTTTAAAATAATGTAACCATGAAAGCAACTCCAAAGACACGACATTTGAGTGAAGATCTGAAGAAAGGGAATAAGTAAACTACCCATATATCTTGAAGTGAAGCACTCTGGCAGAAGAACATCAAATAAAAAGATGCCAAGAGAGAGTACACTTGGTTGTTGCAGAAAAAGCAAAGAATCAAGCGTGCATAGAAAGAGCGTGTAAAGTAGCAGAAATAAATTAGATAAGAGAGGTGTGAGAGGACTTAGTGAATCCTTGTGGTTCACTGTGATGACTTTGTTTTTTGCCAAAAATGAGTGGATAATGCCCATGAGCTCTGAGAAGGTAAAAATCAGTCCTACTAGGAACTGGTCTTTCCTCTCCTATCGTATCAACAAGTTTCTATAAGAAGAGACTCAAGATCTTATCACAGTTAAAGTTTGTCTTACGTGTGATTGCTTTCTTATCGGCCTCAAATTATTTTGCCTGTTTTGGGAACAAAGTTTACCAAGGTACTCAGTTGTTGAATCACCTTGCTTATTAGCAGTATCTAATACAAAACAGATCCTCGCTTCCCCAATTCTTCCTTAGACTCTCACAAAGTCCTCCTTGTAAATCCTGTCTTCCTGAGAGTCTCCAGGCTTCCTCCAATGTGCATTTTATCTCGATTAACACCAAGCTCAATAAATCCAACCCTGACTACAAGTATAGTACTGGTGGGATTAGATAGTTTTGAGCACAGAAATGACAGTACTGTACTTTGTATTTTACAGATTATCTGACTGTTGTGTTAAGAGTAGCCTGCAGTTGGGCACCTGGGTAGTGCTGTCATTTATGTGCATGGGTCTTGGTTTTGGCTCAGGTCATGATCTCAGGGTGGTGAGATCATGCCACATGTGGGGCTCTGGGCTGGGCATGGAGCCTGCCTAAAATTCTCTCCCTTTCCTTCTGCTCCTCCCTGTGCTCTCTCTTTCTTTAAAATAAATAAATAAATTTTTTTATTTGTTTGTTTGTTTAAAGGAGTAGACTGCAGTTGTACAAGGCAAATGGAGATAAACCAACTACGGAGCTAATAAAAAAAAAAAAATGAAAAGGAGAGGAAAATGGTTTTGACCATAATGTGACCAGCACAGAAGTGTTGGGATGTTGTTGGATAGTGAATATATTTGAGAGAAGAGCTGACAGTGTGTCCTGATGGATCATATGACATACAGAGGAAAGACTGGAAGATGACTTCATAGAGTGGACATAAACTGCTGACAGGAAACTATTGTTATTTATCCAAATTGAGAAGGGAGAAGGACAAGCAGATTTGGAGGGGGTTCTGCGTTGGACATGGTAAATTAGAAGTAGCATCCTGGTGAGGATGTTGTACGTGAGTCTATAGTTCAAGGGAGCATTTAGCCTGAAGCTGCAAATTCAAGAGTTGGTATCAGTATAGATGGATTAAGAGCTATGAGGCTGAAGAAGATCAACAAGGGAGTTAATGGATTTGTCTTATATTCATATTTTCCAAACTCCGGTGCTACATTTTTCTCACTTTGGTCAGATTTATCTTTGTACGCTACAGATATCGCAGTCTCTGTAAGACATCTTGGGTTAAATAAAATCTTCAAAAAAGAGAGATCTTGGGTTTTCAGAATATCTAATATTTGTTAATGGCAGGAAATTACTTTTAAATATGCAGAGCTTTAGTTCAGAATTTTCAAAAAGACAAAATACAAAACCCAATTTCAGACTATTCATGTCATCTACTTTTGTTCTGATATTTAACTGTATACTTTATTCTGATTCTAACTGTTCAACTGACTATTGTGAAAGTTATCACTGAAAATGTCCAGGATGGGAGAAAAATTAATTCAGTTTAGAATACTGACATTTTGATCTACTCTTTCAGTTAATAAAATAGCCAACTACTTTCTTCAATTGGTCACCTTAGGACATGATAATATGCATTTTAATCACTCCAAGTTGGAGATAATCTCTCAGAATATACTGATATTGATCATATAGAAATAAGATTTTTATTCTATAATCATTTTTGGTAATCAATCATCTACTTTTTAAAAAATAGAATCAGGGTCTATTTTCACTAATATCTGGCACATACATTTGATCAAAGTGAATTAGAACTGTAGAAAGTTAACGCAAATAATATACTCTGTATAACAGTAGTGCTTACCTTTATTGTCTGCTAGATAGTCCAGTGTAACCATCGCATCTGTTGGCTTTGTCCAGTCATTTACTCTAGTGGTTTTATTCAAATTTAAGACCAAATGCAACTTCCTTAAAATGGCATTCCTAAAAAAAATACAAAACAACAACAAAAACAATGGCCTTCCTCTAACTTGCAAAATTATTGATACACTAACTTCTTTCTCTTCCAAGTTTTTATTTAAATTCCAGTTAGTTAACATACAGTATATTATTAGTTTCAGGTGTAGAATTCAGTGATTCATCATTTCCATACAACACTCAGTGCTCATCACAAGTGCCCTCCTTAACCCCCATTACTTATTTAACCAATCCCCCACCCCCACTCCTTGCTCCCTACTGCCCACCTCCCATCTGGTAACTATCAGTTTGTTTTCTATGGCTGAAAGTTTGTTTCTTGGCTTGCCTCTTTTTTTTTTCTCCCCTTATATTCATTTGTATTGTTCTTAAATTTCACATATGAGTAGAACCATATGATATTTGTCTTTCTCTGACCTATTTTACTTAGCATAATACTAACTCCATTCACATTGCAAATAGCAAGATTTCATTCAATTTTATGGCTGAGTAATATATATATATATATCCCCCACACCATCTTTATCCACTCACCAGATGATAGACATTTGTGTTCTTTCCGTAATTTGGCTATTGTAAGTAATGCTACTCTAAACATCAGTGTGCATGTGTCCATCTTTATATTCTTTGACTAAATACTTAGTACTGCAATTGCTGGATGCTAGGATAGTTACAGTTCTGAGGAAACCCCACACTTGGTTTCCAGAGTGGCTTCACCAGCTTGCATTCCCACCAGCTGTGTAAGGGGGTTCCCCTTTCTCTCCACCCTTGCCAACATCTGTTCTTTTCTGTGTTAATTTTAGCCATTCTGACAGGTGTCAGGTGATATCTCATGGTAGTTTTGATCCGTATTTCCCTGATGATCAGTGGTGTTGAGCATCCTTTCATGTGGCTATTGGCCATCTGTCTTCTTTGGAAAAATGTCTATTCATGACTTCTGCTGATTTTTAAATTGGATCCTTTTTTTTGGGGGGGGGGTGTTGAGTTTGATAAGTTCTTTATAGATATTGGATACTAATCCTTTATCAGATATGTCATTTGCTAATATCTTCTCCCATTCTGTAGGTTGTCTTTTAGTTTTCTTGATTGTTTCCTTCTCAGTGCAGAAACTTACTATTTTGATGTAATTCCAATAGTTTAATTTTGTTTTGATTTCCCTTGCCTTCAGAGACATATCTAGGAAGAAGTTGCTACGGCCAACGTGAAAGAAGTTGCTGCCTGTCTTCTCCTCTAGTATGTCAATGGTTTCCTGTCTCAGATTTAGGTTTTTAATGCATAGGTAGTCCAGTTTCATCCTTTTGCATGTTGCTATCTAATTTTACCAACACCATTTGCTGAAGAGAGTGTCTGTTTTTTCCCCATTGGATAATTCTTTACTGCTCTACCAAAGAATAATTGACCATATAGTTGTGATGATGCATCCACTTTTAAGATAAAATAAAACAAATTAATATCTAAAACTTGATTGCCAATAGTTCTGCATGATCATACAACTTACACTCAAATCTCAGACATTATTTAGATATTTTAGAATGTAATCTAAGCTTTAAATGGAGTATATGAAGAAATTAATTAGTATTCACTCTGCCTCCCATAGAATGGGGCTTGTAATTTTTTATTCCACTCAAATCTCTAACAACATGGATATAATTATTTCCATTCAATTATTTAAAAATAAAGAATCTGAGTCGCATAAAATGTAAGCTATTTGTTCAAGGTCAAACTACTAGTAAGAACCAAAACCAAGATTTAAATCAAAATCAGCCCAATCAAAAGTTAATTCTCTTTACTTTTCATGAAGGGGCCTGCTTCAACTTGTAAAACTTAAGTATATTGTGAATGTCTGTTTTTAGAAACCTAGGATTTGGGGCAGGGTGTGTGAGGGGGCATGGTCTACATCTTTTAAGAAGCTAGCTTTTCACTGTTTCAGTTAGGAGGCATTTATGGAATCACTACCCAATTTGGTTAGGTATACGTAACATCAAACAAAATAAAACATTATCCCTGGTCTTAAAAAAAGAACAATCCAAAACAAAAAAATAAGAAATAAAAAATAATAATAAAAGAACAATCCAGAGGGGAGAGACCTCATAACTCTAAGTACACAATGCAGGACATAGAGTTTTGCATAAAATTCTACTCTGGAATCAGAAACAAATAATTAAGTTAATCTCCAAAGCAGCAGTGAGATTCAGAGAGTACGTGATTTCATTAAATATTTACAAAATCATCCAGATAAAGAAATGGAAACAGAGTCATAGTCAGAAGGAACAGCATGTGTAAAGACATGTATGGAAGCATTTGATGAAAGGTCCCATTTGGGCAGTTGTGAGTAGCTTGAAAAGGCTGTTGCATGCATAACTATGAGGAAGAGTGGGCCATGAGCCTTGAGATATAGACGAGCTGGATGATTAACAGCTAGAGCACTAAGCAAGGGGCTATAAATATGTACTTATATTTTCTATGTAATTGAGCTTTGAAGAATGAGAATATGGGATATTTAGAGCTACAGGGTTGTGAAAAGCTGACTCTAAAGCAAATCCTGCATCAAAAGCAGAGTCTTCAATGATTTATTGAGATGTCACTCACTAAAACTGTTCTGCAACTTCTGCTTTTTATTTCCAAGCACCTTTATGCAGCAGTACTTGTACTGAGAACAGAGAAGTTATTCTAATAAAATATATTTGGATTATTGGGTTACCTTGTGTGTAGATAGGATCTGGTTAACAACCAGATTCATATTTAGAATTAAAATTATTATTGTAGTTTCACCTAATCCCTACATGAATTTTTATAAGATTTTAGGGACAAGGATTTTTAAAGGAAAGGAATTGTTAGTTGTTTTTTTTTTTTTTCAGCCATTTTTCCATATTATTTTGCTCTGAGGAGGTATTTCACATATTATATATGTTTTTGGGTATGATTAGAAAAGAGAATGTCATATGTGATTTTTTTTTTTTTACAGAAAAGTCACATCATACTAATATTAGGGCATTCATTAGATCATCTCTAAACCAAACAACTTTTAAATGAAGAAGTGGAGTCATAAATAGTTATGGGAAGGGCTCAAGGTCACAAGCAGTTTAGTCAAAAATCCAGGTCTGAAACACAGATTTTCACAACTTTTTGGTAAGGGTTTTACTTTTTCCCAACATACCTTAGTTTAACTCCAGGGTTTCCTATTCCAGATATTGTTTTTCAGGGAATAAGTAAGATTTCAACAGAGTCGTATGACAAAGATGGGTACTAATAAGGAAAAATCCTATGCTACTGAAAGTGACAAAGTTCAATGCTTAGAATTTTATTATATTCAGTTTCAAAGTATTCTTGTTAAAAAGAGGGAAAAATAAAATAAGATGAAATCAGAGAGAGAGAGAGAGAGAGAGAGAGACAAACCATAAGAGACAACTATAGGAAACAAACTGAGGATGGCTGGAAGGATGGGGTTGGTGGATGGGGTAACTGGGTGATGGGCATTACAGGGGGCATGTGATGTGATGAGCACTGAGTGTTATATGCAGCTGGCGAGTTACTGAACTCTACGTCTGAAACTAATGACAGGTTATATGTTAACTAATTGAATTTAGATAAAATAAGCTAATTTTAAAAAGGTACTTGAAAAAAAAAGATTTAAAAAAAAGTACTTGAAAGATATTATAAAATAATAAAATAAGTATATGTTTTTTTCCCCTTTCTATGCAGAGGACGACTTTAACAGTTCCCTAGGACAGATCTTTATAAACAGAGGGTTGTTATTTGGTTAATTTTGGTGGTTCCATCTCAGAAGATTCAGATTTCATTTAGTTTTGTCCAAATTGTTGACTGGTAATGCAAACAAATGAAATACATCGTCTTTGCCTGGAGTCGTTGTAAATTGGTTTGCTCTTCTCAAGATAGTATTTTATTTTTAGTTGCAGAAAACCTTAGAAATGTAGCTGTATGGAAATTTTAACATAAAGACTAAGTCCTTATTACCTTCCTTAAATTATTTTGCTTTTTTTTTAAATTTTTGAAACATAATTTGGATAAAACACATTTCAGTAAAATAATTATAAAATGATTTTTACCCTGCCAAAGACAATTTCAAAATAATGCTAAATGAACTCCTTTTAAGGATAGTTTGAAATAAGTATCCTTCTTTTTGCCTTTGAAAAGAGTTATCATTTTACAATTACATTACTCAAACTTATCATTAATAATGTTTATTCTTTTCTTTCTTCACAAAAATATGAAGGCTTTGTACACGGATTTAAGAATATTTTAAAATCATTTTTACTAAAATATTAAAGTCTGGACAAGTATATAAAATGACTTCATTGAGAAAGATGTCGGAAAAGGTACTAATCTAAGTAATTTTTAGTGTGATCAAAAATTTTTAAGACTAAAATATGTGCTGTACTCTAGTTGATAGAGTGGTTTTCCCCAGGGATTCAGGTACACAATTCTGATACTATTATAGATGTACACCAGAATTGAACAACCATTTAAATGGATGCTGGATAGGGAGCCAGATTCCTCATGGTTGGAATGGGAGGTTTCAGGACAAAAAAGGAGAGGAGGTGAGAATAACGTAGGTGGCAACAGATTTGAGTTAGAGATACCAATATGAGTTCGTGTTTAGCTTAATATAGGTACAAACGATTACACAGAGAAATATTTGTAGATAGGAATATATACCCAGATCAGTATATACACACATATTTTTTTTTGATTCTGTTATATGAGAAAGTGTAAAAGCAATGACACTTCTAGAGCAAAAAGCACATGTAGCACTCAGAATTGGTTTCTAAATACCATTCTCCAATAAAAGGAACCAGGATCCTTGAGGAATGGCTGATTTTAGGACTGAGGAAAAAATGTACAAGATGATCCAGAAGCCTCTTGTAGTACCAGGAAACATCTAAGACATGGTCATAAACCCCATAGTTCAGTCCATACTGATATGGATAAATAAGTGTATATGGGGGAGATAGATGATAGATAGATAGATAGATAGATAGAGATATTGATATATAAATATGTAAGTATACTTATTTATAGAAGTATATATGGGAGATAAATAAGTATATGGGAGAAAAGACAAATGTTTCATGCAGAATTCCATAGGATTTATGTAGATACTCTGCTCTCAAGAAAGAAAAGTTTAACTCCTCACTCCCTAAAGGTGGACTTTACATAGTAACTTTCTTCTAAAGTTTCCTTTGGGGGGGAAAAAGTGAGAGTAACTTACAATGAAGAAACTTTGTAAACACTCTATAACTATGTGATCAAAGTGAGTACCAACAGTAAAAATCAGGTTGAAAGTATGTATCCTTGATATGATGCAAAAAATAACTCCAAAACAAAACTTTTATTTAAAAAATATGATGGTCTAACGACCTAAAATACTGTCAATCTTATAGAAAATATGCATATTTTATTTAAACAATAATGACGATGAGATTATATTAATGATGGTGATGAAATATTTTTTTGTGCTAGCCACTGTTGAAATTTAAATACTGTGTTTATTTTGTTTAATCCTGTAAAATAATTTTAAGTACAGTTTTATGTAAATACTTATGATAATATCTTACTTCATGTAGCACTGAGTTTTTCCTAAGACTTTTGTGTTTATTTCTTCTCTCTTCTTCCACACCAGGAAGCCTGAGCAATACCACGGAATCCCCAAGGACTCCATCATCATTTACACCTGATGACATTATTTCAACATCTCACCCTTTCCTGAACTCCAGGCTGGTATTTCCAACTGCTCATGGAACTTTTTTTCATTACCCCAAATATCAAGGTTTCCTGGTAAAACACTACAATCAATTTCCTCCTTCCATATTCCCTGCCCCAAACCTACTCTTCTTAGATGATTCTTTCCTTCTTCTTCTTCTTCTTCCTTCTTCAACTTCTCCTCCTCCTCCTCCTCCTCCTTTTTCTTCTTCTTTTCTTCTTCTTCTTCTTCTTCTTCTTCTTCTTCTTCTTCTTCTTCTTAAGATTTTGTTTATTTAGTTGATGGAGAGAGAGAATGCACATGCACAAGTACGCAGAGTGTCAGGCAGAGAGTGAGGGAGAGGGAGAAGCAGGCTCTCTACTGAGCAGAGAGCCCAATGCAGGGCTTGATCCCAGGACCCTGAGATCATGACTTGACTCAAAGGTAGCTGCTTGACCAACTGAGCCAGGTGCTCCTCTTCTTAGATTCTAAGAAGAATCTTCTAAGGTGTGTGTGCATTGCCTGTCATAATCACCCAAGCTACAAACTTTTGCATCAAGTTTCCTTTCTCTATCTTTCTCCCTCCACATATCCCATGCTCATTTCATCACTGCTGAGAGTTTAGCTAAGCTACTCCATGATACTGCTGTCTCAGCAACCATTTTGTTTGCCAAGGGGCCTGCAAGGACTTTGAACTGACACTAGCCCTTCATGCAAGCATATCCCCTGGATAACACTCCACTGAATCACAATGAAATGCAAGCAAACATGGATCCTCACAAAGGCAGGTACCGCAGGGCTTGCCCACCCCCCTTCTCTCTCTTCATTTTGTCTTGACCACATATGTGTCCTCTTGAGGCATGCAGGGTACTTCCTCCAGGACCTGTGAGTAATAGACTTTTCAGTCTCAATTCCTCCTGTGGTCTGTTGTTAAACATGTAGCACCACATTTTCCACTTAATGAATGTTAGTTTGATAAATTCATAACATAACTAAAGCCCATTTTTTTTCAGTTTTATTTTATTTTTTTCCTTTTGCCAGTCTTTGTTAGTCCTTTCTTAGCTCAAGTCTAGGCGTTCTCACCCTCCAATTTATCTTCCACGGGCCCAACATTTAGGTTTCTGAAACAAAAATTAGCACCTTAGTAGGCATCTTGATTTCAAACTTTTGGTGTTTCCCCAATGCCAATCCAAACACTTCAGTGTGTCCTATTACCACTTTCAATTTCTTTCCAAAGGATCCTTGGTAGGACTCTCTTATGGTTTGAATTGTGTCCCCCCAGGACATATGTTTATGTTCTAACCCCAGTGCCTATGAATGTGACATAACTTGCAAATTGAGTATTTCCAAATATATTCAAATTAAGGTGAAGTCATTCTAGATTGGTGGGGAGGGTACTAAATCCAATGACTGATTCCTTAAAAGAATTTTGAACACAGAAATAGAGTATTTTAAGCTATGCAGTTAGTGTCACTTTGTTAAGGCAGCCCTAGGAAGCTAATGAAAATTTCTCTCTATTCCCCAGGCATACTTTGTGTTTTAATGTCATTGATTCTGGCCCCCTGATAAATGTCACTCACTTTCCCACAGCATAACTCAGCTATTAACCCTGGACAAGTTTCCACGACTCTTTCAGATGGAATTATTTGCTTGTATCTGTGCTTCTTGGAAAATGTTTACAATCAGAGGCGCCTGGCTGGCTCAGTCAGTTAAGCACCTGATATCGACTCAGGTCATGATTTCAGGGTCCTGGGATCAAGCCTGCATCTGGCTCCTCACTGAGTGAGGAGTCTGCTTTTCCCTTTCGCTCTGCCCCTTTTCCTGCTTGTGCTCTCTCTTCCTCTAATAAATAATAAATAAATAAAATATTTTTTAAATACAATCATTTGCTAAAATAATTTTTAAAATGTTTACTTGTTTATATATTTCACTGTTAAATAAACTGTCACCTTCTGAAGAGAATATTTCATTCCTAGCACTTTGTTAATATCTGGCACAAAATAACTATCCAATAAATTGAATTAAATGATTCAATGAATGGCATTCTGCATGAGTTTTCATTTGCAGTATTTGAACTGATCACATATATAGATACTTATTAGCATTTTGAAATGTATGATTGAAGAATATGTTCTAAAAGAGTAAACGTAGTTCTATGAAATATATAACCTTCAATAATTTAATGTTTGTTAAGCATTATTTAATATTTAAGATTCAATTTAATATTTACATTAACTACACTCATTAAAATTAATGGATTTTTACAGTACATTCTTAAATATTTTTCTCAGCTTAAATGTGAAGTGACATATGTTTGTTTGCATGAATAATATTGCAATTTTTGGAATTATCAAGGGAAGTAAAAAAGCTTTCCAATCTAAATAAGATACATTAACATATAACTGTAAGCAGATGTTAAAAGAAACCACAGAAAGATAATTGCACTTTGTTACCGATTTAACAATCTTTCCTGCTCTAATTGAAGGAGGAAATAAATGATTCCAGGAGGGACTTACCCAAAGTATTAATAGTTTAAGTGCGTACTTTAAATTATCTAGATAAATGCTTTATTCCACATCACATTAAATAATCATCACAAGTTTAGACTGAATCCAAATATGTTAGGAAAATCACACACAAAAGGAAATATAGTTTATTGATATAAAGAGGAAACAAATCATATAAAAATTTGGCTTATGTCATGTGCCTCATCTAAATAATAATGAGAAAAAAATGAAAGAAATAGGACAGGGACACAATTTGTCAAATGTTTCATCAACAAGAATAGAAAGCGATACAAGGACATTCTGTAAGATAATCAACCAAATGTCAGATATGGGAGGAGCATTGCTAGTCTCACTGCTGAGATATACAATTGATTGTTCAGGACTCTGCAGGGAACTGCTCAGCGCAAGAGGAATACAAATAAGGTCTTCCCATAGTTCAGACATGAACAAGGTCCTCTCTCGCATGAAAGAAAAAGCCGCGAATTGAAAAATGTCTTTAAATTTGTGGTTTTATTCTCTGCCCAATAAAGCAAAATGGGAGAACATCCTCAGCACCCTGACAAGGTAAAGGAAATGGTAACAGCGTGTGGAGGTTCAAGATTAAATTAGAGTGACGAGAGAGACGCTGGTAAACAGTGCATAACAGGGATATGAATCACCAGAATTTTAGGAGGGTAAACAGTAATTGGAAGAAAATATGGAACTCTAATGTGAGTTTGATGTTTACAAAGCCAGTTGTTTTCCGTCTAGTCCAAAAGTAGCAGGTAAGGAAAAGACCAATAGAAAAATAATTGTCACTGCCCTGCATGGCTGTTCCTTGCACTTGTGTAAAGCACAGAACGTAGGGAGAGCATGCAGAGGTGATTCTTTTGGTGCATTTAAGACTGTAGTGTCCTATCGACCAGGGGCAAAACTTATAATGGAAAGTGATCTGGACTGTTGGAAAAGCTCTGGTGATGTAGTGAGGCAGCCTGAGTTCACGCATGTCACCGACAGCTCCCTGCACACACTTGCGGAGTTTTGTTTCTGTCAATGTTACATAATATTAGAGAAGTTGAGAGAAAGTGTGTTTTTTTTTCACCTACAAAGATTTTTGGCTGTCATATGCACATTCCCTCTATGTAGAAGATTTTAGTAGAAAAAAATACTTGGATTAGTCCAGAATTTAAACATTAATTCTATTATTAACTGGCTGTGGCCCTAGTCAATTCTGCTAATTTGGTAAAACTCAATGTCTTCATTTATAAGAGGATGTTAAAACCCCACTGCATACCCACTTAGCAAGACAGTATCATGCCTGGCGGGTTGGCAGCACTCAAAAATATTAGGTCCCTTTACAGGGCTCCCTAATTCATAAGGGTATACAGGTCCATCCTGTGGGCAACAGAGCCTTTCATGTTCAGAATTTATTCAGTATATTTGGTCATATTCAAAGATCATTACATAATCCTGAAGATTAAAAAGAATATAAATACGTCTGTGTGTTTAATTTACGTATATACATATATATGTGTGTGAGTGTGCGTGTCTGTGTATACACGCACATGTATAGAAAGAGAGAGAAAGAAAAGAAGGATATCGATACCGAGAGCCCAGCCCAGGATCACTGAGGCTAGCTGTAAGGTGGCTGGGTGGGGAAAAGCAAGTTTCACGTAAGTATGGTACCAGAAAATCGTGGCTTTTGATCTGGAATGGCTTCACATATATGTAGTTCATCTTACCAATTTCTCCTTTTCTCTCAAGTTCTGTACAATCGATTTGGATAAAGAGTTTGCTCCAATTGTTTCTATTTAGAAATAAGGTGTTATTTAAAACAGCATCATACATACTTGCCATGAAAACTAAGGAAAGTAACAAAAAGTAGGTGGGGAAGCCAGCATGCTATGGTGGTTAAGATCACAGGAGTTGAAGGCAGACAAATCTGGTCTTGAGCAATATCTCCGGTGCTTAAGAATATTGTAAACTTGGGTGTGTTAACTATCTTCCCTTGACACTTGTCTTATTTGTAAAATGTGGAAATTAATAGTAATCTCAGAGTTGATTAAGAATTAAATACGGAAAAGCTTAAATATTAAAAATGACAATAATAATAATATTATCTACTCCATACAGTTATATTAGTACTGTTGACATAAGTGTTCCATTATTATAAATAATATTGCCATTAATATCCTAGTAATAATGATTTTAATAGAGAAGACATTATGTTTACTAATGATAAGAGAAGATAAGCAATTTTTCTGAATGAAAGAGTAAGAAAAAAGTCTTTGTATATATTTCAAGCAGTTATGTTATATATATGTTCAAGCAGTTGGATGGGAGATGATGTTTAGATATGCATTGATTCTGAACAGGTAGGTGGCTTACCTAAAACTTAATTATTTTAAAATATTTTCTTGATTTTCAAAAGGAACATAAAAACAAAGTTTACTATAAAATAATAATTTGTATCTAAATTGCACATTCTTGGTTTTTTTTTTCCTAAATAATTATTCTGGAAGACTACTGGAAATTTAGATTACTACCTATTTTAATTATAAAATCAAATTATAGGGCAGCCCCCATGGCTTAGCAGTTTAGCGCCTCCTTCAGCCCAGGGCGTAATCCTGGAGACGGGGGATCAAGTCCCACGTCGGGCTCCCTGCATGGAGCCTGCTTCTCCCTCTGCCTGTCTCTCTCTCTCTTTCTCTCTGTCTCTAATAAATAAATAAAATCTTTAAAAAAATTTTTAAAAATCAAATTATATTTTATATAGGAAAGTATATATTACATTGATACTATCAACCTCATCAGTTGTAGACTACCCACGCTTCATCATTGTATTTTCCTAATTCTATTTTATTAAAATATTGCTGTTTGTGCTTCTTGTCATGATTCTCTAGATTAAACTCACAAAGTCTTTTGATGATTTTTGTAAAAATAAGAATTGAGATGTTTCATTATAATTTATCTTACTGCATATGCATATTTCTAAGTTTATCTTTAACATATTCATAATTTCCTTTGAGTTATTTTCAAATCTACTTGAAAATTATAGTAGTTCACTATGTTTATTTAGGGCTTCTTTTTAAAACATCATTTGTAAGTGAATTTGCTCATGAATTCTCACTTTTTGAGTCTCATACATTGCCATGTTACATTGCACTTATGTCATTTTCTATGTTTTCTCTTTTGGTGTTTTTAATTTCCCCTTTGGGTCAGATTATATATAAAGCAGAACTTTTTATTATTTTAGTAATTTGTTATTTTGGCATTGAGATTAAATAGTATACCTTGAAATGAATAGCTTTTTATTTCTTGACTTTTTTTTGAAGATTTTACAATATATACTTTCTGGATAAATAAAAAAATCTTGAATATGCTAAATTCTAAGTATCTATTATGTACATTGAATATACCCAACCAATTTCAATTTTTAATTCACTCAATTTTACCTATGAAAAATGGTTAATGAATAACAAATTCCATTTCCATAAAATTTGAATTTTAAATAGCTTTTAAATACTTTTCTGCTATTGTTATTTATAATTTTTATCAGTACCCCTTATATTCTGCAAGTTGTTTGATGTTGAGGACTATGTTAATTTTTTTTAACTAAGATTTCATTTATTTATTTATTTGAGAGAGACGGAGCACCAGTGGCAGGGAGGGGCAGAGGAAGAGGGAGAAGCAGACTCCTCGCCAAGCAGGGAGCCTGACTCCAAACCTGAAGCAGAGCCCCACGCAGGACCCTCCCCAGGCAGGGAGCTAAAGACAGACTCTTAAAAAGACTGAGCCACCCAAGTGTCCCAATGACTATATTAATTTCTTGTTTTTACTTAGCACAATACTAGACATGAACTCTCATTAAATGTGTGTTGAATAATTGGATATACATTTTAATCTTTAAATAACATAATTACGTATTTTTGAATTTTCAAAATTAAATTAATAGAAAAATAAGAGAACATAATGTCAGTGCAAACACTACATAGTAACTTATAAAACTCACATATTTCAATATTAAGTAAGAAATTTCTAAATGTAATTTATATTATTTTGTTTGTAGAAGAAGCACTAAATAAATAAGGCCATCAACCCAAAATCATGGAAAGGAAATGGAAACTAAAGAAGGAGGAGGAGAAGAAGGAGAAGAAAAATATAAGTATAAACATGGTTGTTTATAATCCTTTAATTTCCTTTTCTAAAAATTTGATAAAAATAAAATCTTTAAATTCTTCTGTATATTTGCTTCTAAGTGGCTTATCTTAATGAGATATTAAGATAATTCCTTGTCTTATATCTTTATTAAATTTCAAGTTTCGTCTACCCCACATCTCCTCACAGTTCCAAAGATGCAGTTTATTAGGTCCTTGAAAGGAATATTTATTGGAAACTTAAGTGAACCGCCGCATGTGCATTCAGTAATATAATTCACTTACCCCTCCCCACTAATATCCATGTGAATATAATAGTGACCTGATATTTGAACCCATTCTAGCACGCTGTCCTTCTTCATTTAGTCTGGAAGCATCTTTACATGGATTTGTAAAAATACAAATAAAAAAACACAAAAAGAAAAATAATATTTTTCTAAACTCTTAAGAAGAATGCTTAGCTCCATTTTGTCATATTTTCTATTATATGATTTAAGAGATTATCTTTCCATAGGGTTTCTCTTGCTACATCAGTCAAATTTTAACATAAAATATTTTTATCAACATTCACTTCAAAGTAATATTTAATATCCTTCATTTGTTCTTTGATCCATAAGTTATGTAGAAGTATATTGCTTAATTTCCAAGTATTCTATTTTCTAGTTTTCTTTTTGCTACTCATTTCTAACGTGATTCTACTTCAAAGACTCACTCTGAATGCTTTATGTCCTTTGAAATTGGTTGAGAAAATAAACTTGGGGAAATAAAATTCAAAGGAAATAATATGATTGAATTTGACTTCTTAACAGAAGAAAACACAGTATGCCATTTTAAAAATGCTAAAAGAAAATCAGCTATCATCTCAGATTTCTAGCTCCAGTGAAACCACCCTTCAGGCAAACAAAACCAGAATATCCATCAATAACAGAGCAACACTAAAGCAAATTCTACAGAAAGTACAACAGGTAGAAGAAAGCCCCCAGTACCTTGTAGAATAGAATGCCTGATGCATCTCTAAATTGCGGGCTTCCAATCCTCATGACTGTGCCTCTGTCTGGCATTTGGAAGAGGAGTATCTAGGGCCTCCTTGTCTCCCAGGAAGCCCCTGATCTACTTCTGGCCAAGGATTGTGAGCAGAAAATATGTATGTCACTTGCTGGAGAGAATCCTTATTTGATAGGTAATAACACCTTCACATCATGCGTGTATTTATGTATGTCTGTACGTATGTGCAGATGTACATAGATTTTTAAATATCAACCTATAAGAATGCAAAATAACAGTGAATTGTTTAAACACAAAGACCCACTATTTTGAGCATTTTTATAGAGACTTGGTCTTTCCATGTAAATACTGAATTTTTTTCCTTCAATCTCAGGCTCTTTGTCATCTTTGAAGCAGCATCTGTAAAAGTCCTGTATGCCCTGGATGTGAGTGCCCCTCACAGTGTGGCAGTATTTAATGAAACTTATGTTATGGGGGTAACTTTATTTTCAGGGGGGCGGGTTGTGTATACACGAAGGTATGTATGTATATTTTTCATTGTAAAAAAAAACACTTTAAAAATCTTTTTTAAAAAATATTTTATTTATTCATGATAGACATAGAGGGAGAGAGGCAGAGACACAGGCAGAGGAAGAAGCAGGCTCCATGCAGGGAGCCCGATGGGGGACTCGATCCCGGGACTCCAGGATCACTCCCAAAGGCAGGTGCTAAACCACTGAGCCACCCAGGGATCCCCTAAAATTCTTTTCTTTGTGTTAATTGTTTGATAGATTTTTGTAGAGCCCATGGAGCACTTTAAAGAAGTTCTTTCTTCCAAAGAACAAAGCCAGGTAACAACATTTACATTTCAGTGATACATTTATTGGAGCTGTGCCTTTTTTTATCGTACTGGATTAAAAGAGTTTGTCCAGAGTTAAAAAAAAAAAAAAACATATGTACATACCTACAGATGCTATCATGTCAATCAGCTTGGGTCTGAATGATCTTGCTGAGTAGAGCTTTCATAATGTTCACAGTTTTGACTATCACATCTTCTCTAAAAATTGCTGATTTGTCCTTAACTTAATCCAGAAGATTCATGTAAGGAATCTAATCAGTGGTTTCTGGTTTTATGTTTCCTTTAACAACTAAAATCAGTGGTTTAATGTTTTCTCTGTTTTCAAGATGTAGAATCTTTCAGTGATACAAAATGAATAGTCTTTCTCTGCATTTTTCTACATTCCCTTTCTTAAAAAAAAAAAAAAGTTGTATTTTTTCAGTGGTACATGCTTAATTCTATTCTCTACAAATTTTAATGGCCTGTTTCTTTTCTTTAGCTGATCCTAAAAGAATGGATCTCATGGGAAGTGATGTTGAAGACATGTTCAAATTGTTCACTTAATGACTCAGGGAAAAATTTTCCGATTTAAAGGTTACATCGTGGCTGCAAAGAGCTTGAGCTGTACCTTTCCAAATAATGACACCAGGACAATGAAAAAGACTTACTTACACCTCTGTCAGTTCCATGAGTAAACCTAGTTTGGTCTGCAGAATCATTATGATTGTTTGGGAATAAGAAATAATCTAACCTGTATTTCCCATTTTTTGCTTATGTCAGTTTGGCTTTATTCCAAGAAACAAAACTATTCTAGGCATTTTAAACAGAAAGATATTTAATCTAGGAATTTAACAAAATCATTGGAAAGGCTAGGGAGCATCAGGTGGCCATTGCTGAAGCGATGATCTAGAGGTAAGGAAACCAAGATCAGGGTGCCTGGGTGGCACAGTCACTTAAGTGTCTGCCTTCGGCTCAGGTCACGATCCTGGAGTCCCCCAATGGAGCCCCAGGTTGGGCTCCCTGCTCAGCGGGGAGTCTGCTCCTCCCTCTCCCTGCTCCTGCTCTCTCTCTCTCTCTCTCTCACTCTCCCCTCTCTGTCTCAATTAAATAAATAAAATCTTTTTTTTAAAAAAAATCATAGAATAACAGGAGCAGAGGCTGTCAGAATCTGCAGTGGCCTCACATATGGTAGAGGTGTTGACTGAAATAGGGAGACACCCATGTCTTCACAGGCTTCTCTTGCTAGGCGAAGGAGCAAAACACCAGTGTGATGACATCAGCTTTCCTTCTGCCTCCTAAACATGCAAAGTTCATAAAATAGTAAAAACTAGTTTGCATCTAGAACATCCAGCAAGAGATTCTGAAAAATTCTAGTTTTTATGCATGAACTTTACTGTAGAGTAAGGCACACAGGAGATACTGAGAATAATCAAAATATTTGTTTTAATGGGAAATGCTTTCATTTTCTAGACTGTTGTTAGTTTTGTTTGTTTGTTTTCCCCATTTTGAGGGAAACCCATACTTAAGGGCGAATATTTCTCTTGTTAATTGCTAGTAAGAACATTGACCAATATCTTGCCTTGAATACACACTGGACTTTGGTCTAATTGCAATGTACAGTCTTATTATATCCTGGTTGCAATATCACTGACTATGTGCCCCTATCAAGTCAGAGATTTAGGATTCATTTGATGTTTTGATTTCTACATAGGCAGTTGTACTCTCCTTGCAAACAACCAATGAATCTGAGTTTAAATACAGTTACAATTTCAGTCTTATTCCTCATTTATATAAATATTCCTCTTTTTCATGGTATAAATTATTTTTCCCTGAAAATCCAAGGGGTATTTTTATGAACACTAAAGAGAGGATCTATGTGATTCATTGTTCTTATTTTACTCTCTTCCTTAAAATTCATTTTTGAAAAAATAATTCATTTTGCTGCTTTTCCAGCAATTATTAGAATAACTCCATGGATTTGACAGCTAAAGATATGGAAAGGCAATACTTCATTTGGGGAACAATTGACCCACCATGTTTGATAATGGCATAGACCACTTCTAAGAGCCTGTTTTGCTAACTGAGCCCTATGACTTTTCCAGATATTTAGAAAATTTGCCTCTATGCCAGTCTTCTAAGGGTTAGTTTTGATAGAGGTAGAAAGGTTAATGAACTAAAGGTGATAGTTCTCTGGATAATGGGTCTCACTAAAGGAAAGTGGCACAGGATCAGGCTTCCATTGCCCATTGCCCATTCCCCATAGAATAGAACCTCACTTCAGTCTGTAGTCTATGTTTTTGCCACTTCCAAGAATTCTGAGAAGAGCACTGGGATAAGAGGCTAACTTTTAATTTACTTTACTAATTAATAATTGCTGCATGATCATACATAGTTTAATAATATCTCATTTGTATATTTCCCATATGGGTTGTGTTATAATAATATCAGAAAGCAAGAAAATGAAAAAAAAAAAAAAAACTCTTCCTCAACCTAAAGCAGAATATTCAATGAATATTATTGGGAACACTTCATTTTACTTGTTATATTTCTTTTATATATTCCTTATCACGTTAGGTTTCTTTTTGGCTTTCTATCCTACACTAATGATAAATGACGGAGGAAGTTAGTAATGGAAGTCTGGCAATGACTATGAATGCACATATCAACCTGAGCAAAAAATAATGTGAAGTGACTGACTTAGGATTGTAATAAGGATGGTATAATTTAATACTATATTCTCGCCTTGTTAAAAAAGATGGATTTTGTACCATACTTAGCTTATTATAATTTTTGTCATAAAAATGATTCACCGAATAGGAGTGCTTAAAAACATACCTTGTTTTTGAATTATTCTTCTATTGCATGCTGCCCCATCTTCAAATTTAAAATAAAATGCCTGGTTGATCTGCAAATAATTCTATGTCTTTCAAATAACTGAGAATAAGTTTCCTAGGCACATAATTTCAATTTAACTATTTGCTTTAAGAAATGGTCATGCTTTTCAAAAATTGCATTTGATTTAAATGACCCGAAATATAGTTTTCTACCTAATTTTCTGTATCTATTTTAAATTATATACTGCTTGATAACTATAATTTATCAGAAGTTGCATATATGTTGTATTATTGTATTATTTATATTTTGCCATTTTTATGTTTGACAGAGGATGTCACGATTTTTGACATTTGGAAATATGACAGGATTCTATTCATTTACTCATTGAAGATATTACAGTGAAGAATTGTTAAATACAAGGCTTTGAAGAATGTGCTAGCAGGGCTATGGAGACAATTTTGACATATATCCTGTTCTAAAGGATTGTATAGTTCAGAAAAGAACTTATGACTGAATAGAAGAGTTTACATAAGCTTTATGTATAAAAATTGGTACAATACCCTTGCAAGTGGTATAGATGACCAAACTATTGTTAAAAAAAGAATTCCCATAGTTTTCCTAATTTTAATACTTAACTACACTCCTCAAGTATATTTCAAAGTTATTAAAAATTTAATTCAAATGTGTAACAGACCTGAAAATATAAAAATTATAAATTCAAAAAAGTCATGTTTTTTTCCCTTAGTACATCATTTTTTTTCTTAAGTAAATCAATTTGCTTTCTAGTCCTTTTCACACAGTCTCACACCCGACATAATATTCTCTTTAGCTTTCAAACAAATGAATTTCATTTTTTTATAATGGTGTTTTTTGTCCTGACTCTGAAAATGACAAATGGTTTGCCAAGTACAAGGAATTAAGAAAAGCAATATGTTCTCTTAGAATACATTACATTTTCCTCAAATCTATTTTTTCTATATCCTTTAGTGTAAAGATGTTCTCCTTCTTGCACCCACACCCACCACAACCACCAATATACAAATTCAAATAATAGCAATGAACACTTCAGTGGTATAAAAGTGTCCTTGATGGCTACCAGAGCGGGCTGAAACTGCAAACTCTAGACATTCTCTGATCACAGCAGAAATGCTTTGCTTGATGCTAAGAGAATAAAATATTTCTCCACAAAGAAATCACATTAGTCTACTAAATGAGTAGTGCTAGTCTTTACCATTTTGATCATAAAAAAGCAAGGCAGTGAAGGGGACTAATCTCATGAGCACTGACAGTCTAGCCTTATTAAAAGTTTCAAGATTCAAACACTTAGTCCACTGTAATGTCCTTCAAACTGATCAATTCATAGTAACCTCTCTTCCTTGTGGATGGAGAAATGATACGGCCAGAGACATAAAAGATTTCTTTTGTCTGGGTATAATTATTCAGCATTCCTACATGTTAGCTTCACGGGATAGACCTATACCAAGTCTTCTAAATATATTGAGAGAAAGACAGGCATCATATTATACAGGAAGGTCCATTACTGTGATGCTGTGACAGAAATCATATGGAAAGAGTGCCAGGTTTTTCATTCCAGTTTAATACTGCTGTGCTCCTTGTACAGTAGATGCATACTAATCCTTCAAGAGTTGTGTCAACTGAAGGTGATAATAACAACCTTAAGGTAAAAATTATGTTTTCGGTTGATGATACCCTTTCAGCAGCTTAACATCCTAAGAATTTTATTTGAACAGTGCTCACTTGTCAGAAATCTGAGGTACTTTCTTCTCCGCTGTCAAGATCTGATTGTCCACTCCAGCATTCATCTCCAAAGACCATTCATTTAGTAACCTTGACCAATTTCGAGCTTGTTGAGTACATCACACATTGAAGGTGGAAATCGAGAAGATGAATGGTAGGCACGGACTCACTGAAGCTGATAGGAATCATTTATCTTAACAGCATGATAGTATAATCCCATCCTGATAGGACATATGAGATTCTAGTAGATGACTTTATGGCAAAATTCAGGAAAACTGAGAATTACCAAGCCCAAGGACCCTCTCAAACTTGTACATATTTTCTCCAAATAGTCGATGTCTCTACTTTGGAAATATAAAAACACCACATTGTGCCCAGTAATGTCAGAGTATGGAGTATTACACAGAGGTAACTAACAATAATATGAGGTATTAAAGACTGTATGTGATAATGTCCTCCCAAGGTAAGCAATGTGGGATATGAGGTCTGTACATATGTCCCTGTTTATAGGAGTATTTTATGCCAAAATTCCACACTGTATTTCTTTTTGTGTTTTTTTTTTTTGCTACTCTGTCTAGAGAGCATTGCAATTATGTTACAAAATATGCATTGTAATAAACATAAGAATATCAGAAAATTTTATATAAAATTTACTGTTATTCCCAATATAAGTTTATTTTGTAACATTCTTAGAATCAAATTATTTAGTCCCATTTATTTAACAAAACAGAAGCACATGGCTGTCCCATTTAAAACATCAAATTTTGTTTTTATGATGTGAAGAGCAAATGAATATAAAATAGGTAAACATTTAGAATTGGTATACAGTTAAGTCAACAGAAATGAACTAAATTTCTAATTTAAAAGACTCGAGGATTTGAAGTGTTTTACACAATTCATCATAAACTAACAAGACTTGTGGAAGAGGGTTTATAAACGCAACATTTTTTTTCCTTTTTTCAATTTTTTTTGATGGCTCCACTTTCCCATGTCTTTTTTACTCTTATTTTGTTATTTCGTACATTTGTAAATTATATTATATAGTAACATGGATTATTATTTTTAAACATTCTCATTTAAATTTGTATTTTTTGGTGAGCAAATGATTCATACTTTGTAATCAGAAAGTTTTTTTTTCTTTCTCTCTTTTTCTCCTATCCTAATTTTCAAATGCATAAAGTGGAACACATAAAGTTCTTCCTCTTCCCTTGGGTGAAAACTCATGCCCTTTCTCTGATCTCTCATGATTAATAGTAAAAAGTGATTTATAATATCTCAAAGGCATAAATATGGAATCTGATGTAGTATTTAGATCCAGTCACAGTATTCAAGATTACAACCTAATATGAGACTATAACTACTCTTGCTCATGCAACTGGAGCTTGGTTAAAGCAAGAAAATTCTAGATGGCTTCTTTGGTCTGTCTAGTTACTTTACTGAACCACTTCTACCCCTCCTCCTATTGTCTTCTCACACTCTCTCTGACCTTTCTGCAATGAACTAAAGGAGAATGAAAAGATAAGGGGAATGATAAAAGATGTTGTTAATTGGTTATTTCATTAACCTACTGCATATTCTTTGGATCTCACAGAAAAAAAAAAAAAAAGCTGACACTTTCTTTCAAAAGGCTTGTTCCTAAATCAAATCAGCAATCTCTTTTGGTTTGGCCTCCTGCACCACATCAGTTATTGTTTCTTTGGTGATCTACTCCACCGAGAAACTATGTTAAGACCCCAAGATCACTGTAGGTGATCCTCTTTGGTATAATTTTAAACAATTCCAGCTGGAATTTCATAGGAGATCATCTTGTTTCTAGAAAATATCCATTTCTTCAACATTCTTTCTGTGGATAAACTATAAGAGTGTGGGCTGTCCAACATGTTAATTTCATCCAAAACTACTGAAAGAATAGTCACCAGGCTCTGTTTTAAGATTTTCTTAGTAGGAGTCTGTGATGTTTAATTTTACATGTCAATTTAATTAGTCTATGGTGCCCAGATTTCTTGTCAAAAATCAGGCTAGATCATAAAAAGGAGAGGATTCTGGGAAAATGATGGAGTAAGAAGCTCTGGGAACGATTATGTGTCTCCACCTGGACAGCAATTACACAGGCAAAATCTACCTGTAGTAACTATATTAGAAACCTAGAATATATTCAAGACTTGCAACTTCCAAGGGTAGGTGTGGATAGAAAATTGTAGGTAATTCAGTTCTAGCAGAGTAAAATCCACCCATCTCCTCCCACCTTTCAGGTCCACAGTAGGCAGACCTGTATGTGTTCCTAGGGCATCCTGCAATCAGTATGAGGGAAATAGGGTGGGCTAAAAGGATCCTACCTTTAAATATCAGAGATTTATGCTTTGATCCTTGATTGCTGCTTCTGATCACAGACGTGCAAAAAAGGCAGAGAGCCATTGTTTTGAACCTCACCCAATATTGCCATCTCCTCTCTCTCTCTGGGCAAAGTCAGTATTCTTTTTGCCAACTCCTTCACTTTCCTCTTTTTGTCCCCCTCTTTTGAGAGCTAAAGATAAGGATATTCAAAAGCAATTACTTATATAGGAGAAATTAGAAAGTCGCCACAAATGACCAGGAAAAGGGGCAGGCTCAGAAAAAACTGAGAAGACTTTTAAACCTCAGGCTGATTCTCCACCCAGAAATAGCCTACAAGAACCAAAAACTCCAAAACAATACGCAAAACCAAAAACAAAATACAGAAATCTGGGGAAGGAGAAGAATCTTACTTCCTGAGTTACCACATTATTATAGTCAAATATACACTTTTTCAACAAAAAATCATAAGGCATAAAAGAAATAGGAAAGTTCAGCCCATTCAGAAATAAGCAAAGAAACGAAAACAACAGAAATGACCTATAAAAAAGACTTGATAGTAGATCTAATATATAAGATCTTGTTTTAAAAACAAGTGTCTGAAGACAATCTTCAAAGATGCTCAAATAACTAAAGGCAGATGTGGAAAATTTCAAGGAAACAATCTATGAGCAAAATTAAAATATCAGAAAGAGATAGGAAACCTAAAAAGAACCCCCCACCTCAAATTCTGGAGCTGTAAAGTACAATAATTGAAATTTAAAAATTCATTAGATGGATTCAAAAGCCCATTTTAAAAGGCAGAAAAAGAATCAGAAAACTTGAAGATGGGATAGTGAAAAATTGAGTTTGAAAACAAGAAAAAGACTGAAGTAAAGTCAACATACCCTAGGGGACATGTGGAACACCTTTAAAGCAATCAATATATGCATGCATTGTAGGGGTCCAGAAGAAGAAAAGCTGAGGGGACAGAGAAAATATTTGAAGAAATAATGGCTGAAATCTTCCCCAGTTTGATTAAAGGAATGAATATAAACATTCAACAAGCTCAACAGATTCCAGGTAAAATGAACTCAGAGACTCACACCAAGACACGTTATAATAAAAAAAATTGCAAGCCACGGGAAAAAAGACTCTTGAAAGCAGCAAGAGAGAATGCCCATGACATATAGGAGATTCTCAATAAGATAATCAGCAGAAACTTCGGAAGCCAGAGGCAGTTACCTGATATATGCAAGTGCTAAACAAAATAAACTGTCAACCAAGAACCCTATATCTGGAAAAACTGTCCGTCTAAAGTGAGGGAGAAATTAATACATTCTCAGATTTAAAAAAAGAAAAAGAAAAAGAAGAAAAGAAAAGACATTCTCAGGTAAACATAAGGTCAGGGAGTCTGTTACCATTAGGCCTTCCCTGCAAGAAATGCTAAAGACAGTCCCACAGTTGAAAAGTCATTAAATAGCAACCTGAAATCTCATGAAGAAATAAAGATCTCAGTAAATGTATATGCACGGGCAATTATAAAAGCTAGTATTATTTTAATTTATTTATTTATTCATTTAGTTAGTTATCTATAGATCAAATTGAGAGGAACTGACATCTTCACAATATTGACCCTTTCTATAAATGAAAATGGAATATCTCTCCAATTACTTTGTCATTTAATTTCGTTCATCAGACTTTCATAGATCTTGGCTTTGCATAGTTGGCTTTGCATAGATCTTGTACATGTTTTATTGGGTTTATATCTAAGTATTAACCTTCCTGGGTGTTAATGTAAATGGTATTGTGTTTAAATTTCAAATTCCACCCCTCCATTATTAGTATATAGGATTGTAATTGACTTTTATATATTAACCTTGTATCCTGCAACTTGCTACAACTACTTATTAGTTCCAAGAATTGTCTTTTTTTTTTTTAGATTTTTCTACACAGATGATCATGTCATCTGCAAACAAAAATATTTTTAGGTCTTCCTTCACCATCTATATACTTCTCATTGCCTTTCCTTGCCTTATTGCATTAGCAAAGTTTGCCACTGATTTTGATTTTGGTTATTGTTTCATTCACATGGTTACTGGATTCACAATAATATGATATTTAATCACGTATATATATACATATATATATATATATTAAAGGTTTTATTTATTTATTTATTCATGAGAGAGACAGAGAGAGAGAGAAGCAGAGACACAGGCAGAGGGAGAGGCAGGCTCCGTGCAGGGAGCCCAATGTGGGACTCGATCCCGGGACTCCAGGATCACACCCTGGGTCAAAGGCATGATGCTAAACCCCTGAGCCACCCAGGGATCCCTAATCACTTTTATATTGATCACTACTTATTTAAAGGGTATATGATTAAAGGGGTTTAACAGTGAGGTGTCATCTCTATCTAATACAAGGTGCTCAATATCATTCCATTTTGTCAGCCTCAATTAAAAAATAAAGCTGCATCTTTCTTCCACCCACCCCCCATATTTTAGACTGTCCATCTGGGATGTGTGGGCTATTCTTAGCAGAGAAATATATTTATGTTCCTCAAGAGGATGAGAGGATACAGACTGACTATTACTGTCTATTTACAGACCAGCTCAGGAGACTAGAGAAATTGACAGGAATTTTTCAAGCTAGTTATTAAACAAAAAATTATTAAAATTTGCTTTTAACGTTTAAGATTAAAATTATACTATTTTGTATGAATTGACAATATAGCAAAGCTTATGGGGCAAAAAAAATGTATATTAGGCTTGAAACAATGTACAACCCAATAAAAGCTATATCCCTGCTCCTAAAAACTTTTGAAAACACACTTGACATTAAAAATAAAGAACTTTTATGAACGTATAATTAAGTAAATGATGTCAGAAAGAGAAATACTCGACTAATTGCTTCCTTTTTTATCATTAATAGCTGTTTACTATCACTGAAGGACATGAGGTTTAAGTGCTTGAGGTCACGTAGGTGTATGATGTCAGTAAGGTGAACATACTATAGCGCCACTGTGCATTATTTCATAACTTCTCATTTGGTAGCTTGAAATTGATTATGGTACAAGCATTTACACCATGGGAAGCACTAAGAATAGTGTTTTGTTGTGTGGGGTAACTTTTAATTTACTAGCACATTAATGCCCATTGTGTTTGTCTACATCTTATTTATACTTTTTTCCAAATTTTAAGGTGAACTCAAATTTCACAAGCTGTATAAGCCTATTAATGTGGGGCCATGTTGGCACTGTACTGGTGTCTTAGATAACTATAGCGCACGTGCAAATCCAGAACAGCCTTTTGTAACCTCTTCTCTGAAATACCTTTGATAAATCACACGACCTACATAATCACTTAAAGTCACAGCCTTTGTAAACGACTATGATTAATTATTTGCCATTAGCTCCTAGAACCACTTGAACTCTTCTATCATTAACATACCTTGTTCGCACTTTATATCCATTCAGCTACTGGGAAGTTGGATATTTTTGTTTTATTTTGTTTTAATTGTACTGTGGGTGAACGCAATCTAAGTTCACATGGAGATTTACAACAACGATACGTGATGTCCTAAAAACTATAAAATATTCAAAGTTATCCTAAGAAACTATAACATTTTGAATCCAGATACAACTCAAACTTAGTGTTTCTTTAATATGACATATTTAAATCATGAAAATTTAATTTTTTTATATATGAATTTATTTACCATCACATGTATTGATACTAAAATTTAGTTTCTAAGAATAAAGTGTGTAAATATATAAAGGTTTTCAATTTTACCCAAATTAATTTGTTGTTTACTTTAATTATATTTGTTTCAGAACAAAATCAATTCAAGAATAGGACAGACCATAAAGATTTGCTGATTTTGACAATCTGAGTTCTAACTTTAACCCTTACTGATTATATGAACCGAGGCAAGTTACATAAATGTTCTATCTCAGTTTATTTTCCTAAAATGAAGCATATTATCCATCTTAGAGTTGGTAGAGTTGGTATGACAATTAAATGATATGCAAGTAAATATTTGTCTTAGTTATCTAATTAGCAAAAACTAAACTGTCATTGTTATACACTGAATATAAGATACAATCTGTAAGAGTAGAAAATAGAATTTTAAAAGATAATAGATCAACAGATATAAGTTTTTTTATCAACATATATAATTAAAATTACTCCTGATGGTGAAAATTTAAAGCATGTATTAGATATGTTATAATGCACAGTCCTAAAAGCTGGGCTTGCAAAAACATTAAGGTGCATATATATTGTGGTACAGCTGCAAATAAATTTTAAAATTTCAGTATCTATATTCTCAACTCTCAAATGTATAATTTCCAACAAGTGGTCTGTCTGAAAATATGCCATGATTTGTGTCTATCTGTTCCCTCTTCCTTCACAGAAGGCAGCCCCTCACTTTTCAGAAGAAAGCTATCTCCTCTGTCATCTAAGCACTTGCTAAAATGCATTTTTCAGGTCTAAGCTTTCAGATTACACCAACAGCAATCTCCCCTGTGAAAGAATACTTGAATTTTATTTTATTTTTTAATTTAAAGATTTTGTTTATTTTTTCATGAGAGACACATAGAAAGAGGCAGAGACAGACAGAGGGAGAAGCAGGCTCCCTAGGGGGAGCCCAATGTGGGACTCGATCCCCGGACTCCAGGATCATGATCTGAGCTGAAGGCAAATGCTCAACCCCTGAGCCACCCAGGCGTCCCAGAATAGTTGAACTTTATTTATTTTTAAAATTTATATATTTTTTAAAGATTTTATTTATTTATTCATGATAGTCACACAGAAAGAGACAGAGAGGCAGAGACACAGGCAGAGGGAGAAGCAGGCTCCATGCAGAGAGCCAGACATGGGACTTGATCCCGGGCCTCCAGGATCATGCTCTGGGCTGAAGGTGGCACTAAACCACTGAGCCACCCGGGCTGCCCCGAATACTTGAATTTTAAAAATGGATTTGTTTCAGGAGTGTGACTTATTTCATTAAGGCTCCATACTCAAGGCAGGGATTATGTTCAATGAGATTACCAAAGTCAGATGGTTGCCTAAAGGCATGCCTATTAGCGGGCTTATTAGGATTGAAAATGAGTTCTAATTTTTTTCTCACGACAGAAAGTTGTTAGTCTGACTTGGCTGGTTTCTTTGACAATGTAGGCTTGCTTTGCCAATTAAGTAGCTCTGTGACATTATCTATAAATTCAATAAAATAAATCTGCAGCTTCACAGTTTCACAGAAAATATATTTAATGCGCATATATAATACAAAGTATGCTAGAAGAAACTCCTTTGCAACTATCTAAATTTACAAGAAAAAATAATAGATGTCAATTTTAAAATACATGAGGTGCTTCATAGTTTTGCAAAGTTATTTTAAAGTGTTAGTAGAAAAAATACTTGAATACCAATATTATAATACATGGATGCATTTGGATGAAAATTAATATTTTGGTGGTTTATATAATTGTGTCAAATATAAAATATTATTATTCATCTCAGAAGAATATCATTATATTACTATTATATAATAGCAACAGTTATAATTTTCTATGACATTTCCAAAAAATTAGTTAACACTACCAATACCACAACTATAAAACTGGTTATAATATTTATTTACTGACATAGGATCCTTTGAGAATAAAAATTTTTTCAAGATTGTTGATTAATGAAATGTATTTTTTTTCAATAAGTCAAACTGAACATTTTCTATGTGACAGAAGTCATCCCAACTTTTGAGACTTAGAAATTAGTCATTAAAAAAGAATTCACTGCCCATTTTAGGTCTCCTTATCAGGAAACATCAGGCTACCATCCTCCTTGATATTTTAGGGGTCAGATCAATTGAAATTAAAAAAGAAAAAAAAAAACACCTGGTTTGCCATACTGGGGAAATCAGCATAATATCATTCCTGCTAAAGACTCACACAAACTTAGACCACAGCACCTTTACCCAAAGTGGTTCTGATTAATATTTTTCACTGTGGGTCTTGCCTGGGAAATGCAGAAATGGTGCCCTACAAATTGAATCATCATTGATATGATAATTAACAGAAATGGTATAAAATAATTCAAACACAAAAAAACAATGGGTCCTTTAACATAAAGATGAGGGGCAGAGTGGCAGGGAGGGAAAAAAGATGATGTACCATCTGCCAGTTTTCAAGATACAGAAAGATTCAAGTGTATAAACTACCTAGAAAACACACTAAGAATTTGAATCTAGGGAAATGTTGGTTCCTAGTTGGTAGAACTGAATAACTAAAACACAATTAAGAGGAAAGGTCTGATTTTAGAGGATCTCAATGCTAATTTGTTTAATACTATTATTTCTATAATTTATTTTTTTTCAATCATGATAAAACACACATGCAATATTATTACTGATATAGCGGCCACGCTACATAATGTACTGTCTATTCTGAATAGATTACGACAAATCATCAAACTTACTACACAGCCACTAGAGATAATTATCTCAATATAGAACTAGAAAAGCTCTATAATTCAAATGGGTCTTTTTTTAGGGGTCTTCTTATCATACTATAGAAGCAGATTTTTCCCATAAACATGTGGGGTTTATGCTTTTCGTATACGTAAAAAACTGGAGTGAATTTTTTGGTATAAAAAAACTACTTATTTGTATATAGACAATGAAAATAAAGATACAGAAAATAGAATGAAGAATATTTTTTTTTCCTAATAGCTTCCAAAATACATTTACCACTCGGGTAAAAAAGACGTTATATAAATTATACACAATAATGTTGAGAAATGAAAAAAAAAGAAGCAGAGTCTACTGAATTAGACGTGATAGTTTGTGCTGCATGCACTGTTGTCTCTCTTTAACAACATTTTCAGGATCATCATAAAGCCCACTTCCTTAGCTATGGAGACATAGTGACTAGGCCTGAAGTTTCTAGGTTATGTTTGCTGTTCTTCTAACAGTCTGGTCCTTCTTAATTTTGAGAAGCAAGCACCCTCTTCTCCATTTTTATCTCTATTTATTTGATCTCTATTCATTTGGCATAACAAGTGCAATCCAGATTCATAACATAATAGTACAGAGAAAAATTTGTTGAAATGTATGTACTGTGACTCTAAAATAAAAGTTAAAGGTTACTTCCCCCAAATTCTCTAAAAACAACTTTTGAATGCTCGAATCTGACAGATACATATTCCTAGTAAAATAAACAACACACAGTTGACAGTTACTTAGATCTTCACTTTTTATGACTCTAAATATGCACATATTCATCAGGCTTCAGATGTACCTTAGGAATTATTACCATTATTTTTTTAAAGATTTTATTTATTTCTTCATGAGAGACTCAGAGAGAGAGGCAGAGACATAGGCAGAGAAAGAAGCAGGCTCCCTGTGCGGAGCCTGATGTGGGACTCGATCCCAGGATCCCAGGATCACCACCTGAGCCAAAGACAGAGGGTCAACCACTGAGCTACCCAGGCGCCCCACCTTGGGAATCATTAATACACTTTTTTTCCAAATCATAAGTAATTATGCTTAAAGTAATAAATTAAAAGTGCATATATTCTTTTGCTGATATCCACAAACATTAATATACGTTTCTTTTTTTTTTTAAGATTTTATTTATTTATTCATGAAACAAACAGAGTGAGAGAGGCAGAGATTCAGGCAGAGGGAGAAGCAGGTTCCATTCAGGGGCCCGAGGTGGGACTTGATCCTGGGACTCCTGGATCACACCCTTGGTGGAAGGCAGATGATCAACCACTGAGCCACCCAGGCTGCCCCAGTTTAATATACATTGCTAAGAAAATTCATCATCAGTACTTACAATTAAAACAAATATACATTTATACAACATGTATTTTCATGGGCAGCAGTGCATTTATAAATATTTAGCTATCCTTAAAATTTAGAAATGAAATATATTAGTGATTTAGAGAACTACCTTACTGCTGAATTCACAATGCTTTCTGAACATTTCTTAGAAAAAGGAGGAACACAAAGAAAGCAAGCTACTGGTAAAATGTTCTCACATAATATTAGTAAAGCTTTACAATCAAAAACTTCATAAAAATTTTTCAAAGTTCCTACTTCATTCTGGATGACTTCACAGCAATAGGTTTCACTCAATTTTATAATGTTTCCCAGAAAATGTCTTTACTTAGATTGAGTGCTATGGATTTCTTTTGCAGATATGCATTTAATGTTCCATTTAAGACAATAACAGAATAAAGTATGCCCTGGGATAGAGTATTTGGGATTTGTGAGCATTTGGTTTGAAGTTATTTTTGGAGTGTAGTAACTCTAACTTGTGTATACTAGATTGTCATTTTAGGGCAGTTGTTTTGTGGGATATTTCAATATCATATACCTGAAAGATTTTTCTTGTTAAAAAATAAAGAATAGGAAACTTTTGCTTTTATATTCCATTCTTAGCTTATTAATAATAGCCTTTTAAAAAGTAATGGAAGAATCTTATCATGGTCAGAATCATGAAAAATTATCTCTGACTGGCAATTTGTTACAATATATTGTAATCATTCTAGTGGAAGGCTATGCTGAGAGATGTAGGGTATACTGGTTTTGTTCTTTGAGTAGGAAGAAATAATTCCAATAGAAAACAAATGTGAAAAATTTATTATATGCTATTTTGGATGATTCATTAATTTTCCTTTAAATAATAATGCTGCTCTTTGTTGAGCTATAATCTGACATTTTACTATTTTATGCACAGAAATGTGCTCCTATTCATGTCATTAAATAGGAATTTAAATTGCAGCAATATTATTAAGGGGAATATATCCATTATCCATTTTACTATGTTTTATGATACACATGAAGACACTGGAGTATATTACTCATTGAGATAATGACTAGATATTTTGCTGTGTAGAATTTTAATGAATAAAATGGCATTTACATGGGTTATTTATCTACTCTTATTTAAGGATTGTATGCCTGTAGTAGTGACCAAGGGCTAACATTTTAATCACTTTATCCGACATAGTGAAGGCACCGCCAGGTTAACAGGGCAAATCAGAGCTCTCAAATCAGTCTCTATGTCAGTTCTGAAGATTCAGAAGGTTAGAGAGGTTCCTGCTATTTGTGACAAATCAAAGATGGATCCCATGCATGTATGTTTGCTTCAGACATTAAAACCACTTCAGTTCAAAACCTGACTCTGACTTTTAATAGCTATGAGTTCTTGGGCATATTACTTGGGCAATTAATATTATCTAATCGATATTTATAGAATATGACATGAAATAATCACAGAATACACAATTTTTCAAGTGCACATTGACTAATCTTTAAGATAGAAGCCATATGCTAGCCCATTAAATAAACATGAATAAATTTTACAAGATTGAGATCTTATAGAGCATATTTTCAGAGCACAACAGAATTAAATTAAAAATCACAATAAGGGGGCATCTGGGTGGCCCAGTCAGTTAAGCATCCTCCTCATGATTTTGGCTCAGATCATGATTTCAGAACTGTGAGACCAAGCACTGTGTTGGGCTCCGCACTGGGCGCAGAGCCTGTTTAAGGTTCTCCCTCCCTGTCTCCTCTGTACCTCCCCTCCCCACCTTGCTAAATAAATAAATATAAATAACATTTTAATAATAAATGACAAAATTACATAATGTATCCAGAAAATCCACAAGTATTTGGAAATTAACCACAGGCTTTTATGTAAATCAAATGTCAAAAAAGAAAACAACAAGGAAAAATAGAAATCATTTCAAAATGAACATAAATTTAAACACAAAAATCAAAATTTATAGAATGTAGTAAAGCTTGTTTAAAGGAAAATTTTTAGTTATAAATGCAATTTTTCTATTCTTAGATTAATTCTTATATTAATGTAAAAGATTAAAATTAATGATATAATCCTCTACCTTAAGGAAGTAGGTAAAAGGGGCAAAATAAACCCAGAGAAGTTAAAAGAAAGAAAACAAAAATAAGAGGTGAAATCAATGAAATATAAAAGGAAAAATGATAAGGAAACTAATAAAGCAAAAAAAAAATAGTTCTTTAAAAAGATGAATACAACCCATAAACTTTTAAAAAGACTATTCAAGAAATAAAGAAAAACTATTTTCCATATGAGGAATGAAAGAAGGCATTTTACTAGAGAGAGACACTATATGCAAGACAAGAGTAAGAAGAGAACCTAAGAACAATTTTGTGCCAATATAAGCCATTTAGATGAAATAGGTAATTTTCTTGGAAGACAAACTTCTCAAAACTAAGAAAGTAAGAAACCGAACTAGCTATATTTCTAGCAAAGATATTCAATTTGTAAATTAAAAACAAATGAACAGCAGAGCCAAATCAGAGAGGGTGACAAACCATGAGAGACTCCTAACTCTGGGAAATGAACAAGGGGTAGTGGAAGGGGAGGCGGGAGGGGGGATGGGGTGACCAGGTGACGGGTACTGAGGGGGGCACTTGATGGGATGAGCATTGGGTGTTTTACCATATGTTGGCAAATCGAAATCCAATAAAAAAATACAAAAATAAATAAATAATATTTAAAAAAGAACTTTTCCAGAAGGTTATATTTCACTCTTTAACTAAGAGGCACTTTTATTTTGTTTGTTTGCTTTATCTTGTTTCATCCACATATGAAAAAATAAATAAATAAAAGCAAACAAACAAATAACAAATCAGAGAAAGGAAGACTTTTCTTGAAGAAAATTCAAGGCCCAGATGGCTTAGCTGGTTGTCTTTTATGTATTTATGGAAAAACGAATACTGATTTCCTACAAAATCATTGAATAATAGAAGAGAAAGAAATACTTGCCAGCTTATTTGAAAAGGCTAACCTTGAAAACAGCATGAACTTGACCAGGATACCAAAGAAACAAATTATAAGTCAATATGCCTTATAAAGAAAAAGGCCAAAATTCCTAAAAATAAAAAGTAAACAAAATCTGGCAATATAGAGTTACATATCATGACCAACCAGGTGGGGGTTATCCGTGGATTAAAAGCTTTTTTAGCATTGAAAAACAGTGTAATTTACTACATTAACAAAACTGAAAAATCCTGTGTCTTACCACCCTATCAATATGAAACTAGAAATAAACTAGGAATAAATATTCTCAATCTGTTAAAAAAAATCTATTAAATTAAACTGAAATAAACTGAAGCTAACATTAAAACGTTGAAATATAGATGCTTTCTCCCTAAAAGGAAAAGATATATTATCACTTCTTTCCACATTGTATTGGAATCCAGGCAATAAAAGATGAGAAAATAAACAACAAAAAGAAACATTTAAAATGCACTTTTTGGGCAACTGAGTGGCTCAGTCAGTTAAGCTTCTGACTTGGACTCAGGTCATCATCTTGGGGTCCTGAGATTCAGCCCTGCTAAGTATGGAGTCTGCTTGTTCCTCTGCCCCTTCAACTCTCTGTCTCAAATAAATAAAATCTTAAAAAAATAATAAAATAAAATGCATTTTTTTCACAGAGACTATTAACTATAGAGAATAAGCTGAGAGTTGCTGGAGAGGAGGTGGGGTAGGGATGGGCTAGAGCTCTGTGTGTTGTATGTAAGTGATGCATCACTGAACTCTACTCCTGAAACCAATATTACAGTATGTTAACTAACTAGAATTTAATAAAACCTGAAACAAAAAAATAAAAATTAAAAAAAATTAAAAATTAAAATAAAATTCCAAATAGTAAAGAAAATTTACCTAAATTAAAAGTTAATTTATCTAGACAACAGTACATAAGATAAATATACAAATATCAACAATAATGACAATAAGAATTGTATATATGTAAACAGAAAATATTAAATTTGGTTTAAAATAATGCTATTTATTATAGCAATCAAAAATGTTACAGGGGAACCACCTGAATAATTAGAATAATTAGAAGGGGCTCCTGGGTGGCTCAGTGGGTTAAGCAGTTAAGTGTCTGCTTTCTGCTCAGGTCATGATCTCGGGTTCCTGGGACTGAGCACGGAGTGGGGCTCCCTGCTCAGTGAGGAGTCTGCTTCTCCCTCTCCCTCTGCCCCTCCCCCTGCTTGTGCTCATGCATGCTCTCTTTCTTTCTCAAATAAAAAAACAAAATCTTAAAAAAATTAGAATAATTAGAATATTGGAACTATTAGAGGCACCTGGGTGGTTCAGTCTGTTAAGCACTTGACTCTTGATTTCAGATCATGATCTCAGGGTCTTGGGACTGAGCCCCAACATCCAGCTCCCCACTCAGTGGGGAGTCTGCTTAAGATTCTCCTTCCTCCTCTCCCTCTGCCTCTCTCCTCCTTTTCTCTCTCTCTCTCTCTAAAATAAATAAATCTTTAAAAGAAAAAAAAAAAGTGGAACTTTTAGTCCCATGTCCAGCCTCCTGGGAGGGGAAAAGGGCTAAAATTGAGTTCAATCACCAATGGCCAGTGACTTAATCAATCATACCTGTGCAATGAAGCTTCCAAGAAAAACCCAAGAGGAGGATGTCTGGACATCTTCCAGGTTAGTGAACTCATGGAGATTCAGTGTAAGTGGCACAGGCTTGAGAGAGCATGGAAACTCTGGACCCTTTCTTCATACCTTATTCTATGCATCTCTTCCACCTGGCTGTTCCTGAGTTATGTCCTTTAGTGATAAACCAGTAATGTAGTAAGTAAAATGCTTCCCTGCATTCCGTGAACCACTGTAGCAAATTAATGGAATTCAAGAAGAGGGGTCACTGGAATCTCTAATCTATAGCCAGTTGGTCAGAAGCACAGGTGACTGTCTGGGCTTGCAATTGACATCAGAAGTTGGGATGTGGGTCAGTCTTATAGGACTGAGCACTTAGCCTGTGGGATCTGATGTTATATCTCCAGGTAGACAATATCGGAATTGAAATAAATTGTAGGACACCCATCTGGTGCCTGAAGTTTTATGAGTGTGACAGTAGTGCGACACAGTAAAGGAAACACACACAGGAGGAGGACTGAGTTTCACCTAAATAATTTATAAACAAAATACACAAAATCTTTAGATATTATTTTTATATTACAAAAATCGTAGACAACATTTGAAAATGGAAAAAGCACTTACTCATAATTTATGAAGGACTTGATGAAGACCAATGTACACTGAAGGTGGATAAATACCAGTGATCAAAGGGCAAATGATTACTAAAACTGGAAGTACAAAATCAGCCCAACTCGTGTGGCTAAACTTGGCAATATTGACATCATCAAATGCTGGTAAACATATAGAGAAAATGAACTCTGATATACTGCATGTGGAAATGTCAAATGGTCCAATTACTTTGGAAAACTGTTGGGCGCATTCTTCTTGCACAATAAAACTTGAACCTATCCTATAATCTAGCAACTCTACTCCTAGGTTTTTACTCCAGAAATGAAAATTTGTGTTCACAAAAGACTCATAGAAAAATGTTTATAGCAGCTTCTTAATTCTTCTTTATTTCTTTGTGGTCTGGTGAGTTATTGTGATGACTTTGTAGGCATTAAAGGGAGATACTCCCTAATATTTTGGAGCTAGGGAGCCAGGTTTATTATTATTCTCTGTTTTTACTGTCTTATCTCTGTCTTCTTGGGATGGGTAGGAGCCTGACTCTGGGCTTTTCAGTATCCTTGGGGCTCCTAGATTTCTGGGAGCCTGATTCTGGGCCTTTCCTTTATCTTTTCATATCTAGCCCCATCTACCCCTACCCCGTTCCTACATCTCTAGTACCTCTTCAAACAGATATTATTCTGCAGAAAATAATCTATACAATTTTATGCTTTAGTGCTAGACTAAGAAAAGGGGTTAAGATACCATTAGACATGAGTTTGGGGCCAAGACAAATTATTGAATAGGGGTGTAGCTTAATAATATTGCAGGGGAGATTAGAGCCTAGGGCAGATTGGAATAAGGGAGATAATTTTGGGACTAAACTAGGGTGTTGGCAGTGGGAATAGAAAGTGAGATACAAATGTATTATGAAAATCACTAGAACTTATAGACTGGTGTTGCATGGTCAGGGTGGGGATGGGGAACCTTGGGTCAGCATGAACAAACACAACAGGGTAATAAGGCTTACTCCAAGGTGGTCAAGGACAGCAGCACTTCTAAGACATTAGTGTACACTCAAGCATCACAGGGAACCTCTTCCCTCTCATGATGAGTATCTTTTCTCTACTGGATGTTCTTTGAAAGTTGGGAAAGAAAGATGAATATAGCTGGCCCTTGTCTTGAAGTATTAATTAGATTACTCTTCAGATAAATGTTGTTATATAATAACACTTCATTGAAAAATTATCTCAGAAGCACAGATAAAGAGCTGGTTATCATGGGGACTTAGGGGACATTCCTTGACTTCAATCTTAATACATTAGAGGGAATTATGCCGGGATCAATACATTACAGACAAAAAGATCAACACATATGAAAACATACACACACGAGTAAGTATGAGAACAGGAAAGGATTCAGTTTAATTGTAGTATTGAATATTCATGTTACAGAACGATACAAGGGGTTTTGTAAATGTAGATCAAAGCTGCGAGAATAATGACTTTTTCTGCACGTTGGTTTTTGACAACTGGTTACTCTTGGGTTGAATTTTAACTGTAGCCTTACAAAATAAATTTAACAATTTCTGATTCAGTTATAAATAGATGTTGAGGAATTTCTCACAAAAATCAAAACACCAATCTCATCTTGAAAAATCGAAAGATCTGGCAACACTATTTTTTTTCACAATTCTGCAGCAGAAGCTGAATAATGCTTGCTCTTTTAAGGTAGAGTGTTCATTCCTCGCTCTCTATTACATTTATATTACTAGCTGGGCATTTATCTGTATTTGTGTCAGTTTTCCTCTCTGTACCTGATAGGTAGTTAAGCAAGTTAGATAGATTGCTTGGAAAACAGATGCATTAAAGTAGATTAGTGACAATATCATGAGTGCCATAACCTAGTTAAGATCTAATTCAGTCTTGTGATAAGGCAATGACAAATGGAATGGATGGAGCAAGTGGACCCCAGAGATATATGTGATACAGAATAAAAAGAATATTATATCTGATGAGTAAAGACAGATTGCTTAGGAAGAGCTCTTTCACAGGTATCTAGGGTAGAAAGGATAACTATGGTTAGGTTGATGCAACAAATAAATATCTCCTTAAATGTAAATCAGACAGTCTGCCATTAAATATATGCTATAAGTCTTTACAATCCTGAGAAAAGGGAATATATAACAGGAAAAGTAAAGAGGAAATACAAGTATCACAAAAATGAAAGATCTCAGATTCTTTACCACCAACGACCTACCTCTTGGTTTCTCCTTTAGGGCCCAAACTTGGAAATGGTGATTTTAAAGATAGAGGGAAAAAATAGACTGGGACTACATGTCTGCTTTCTCCCACATAGCTAGGAGGGATTACAAAGCCTCTGGAGGAGTACAGATGTTAGCTATGCTACTTAAGTCTATATTTTTTTAATTTTTAAAAATGTGTTAAAATATTTTATTTACGTATTTGAGAGACAGCACAAGTGTAGGTGGTGGGGAGCAAAGAGAGAAGGATAAGCAGACTTCCCGCTAAGCAGGGAGCCCAACGCAGGGCTCAATCCTAGGGCCTTAGGATCTGACCTGAGCTGACGGCAGACACTCAACCGACCAAGCCACCCAGGTGCCCTTAAGTAAGTCTATTTTAAGTGAGAAATAAAAAAGAAAGAATTAACAGTTAAAGTGAATTAAAAAGCAACAAATATTTATATATTATTTTTGTTTTTCTACCTGGATGGGTGATTGGAAGGGTGACATGTAAAAAAAATAACATTAGTTGCAGAAAATAAACAAAGTTGTAATGTCTTTGCACATCTATAAAATAGAATGTACATCTTTAACCCACAGGACAAATAGGTTGATAATAATGCTGTTATTTACTGGATGCTTACTATATCCCAGAAACAGCCAAAGTACATTATATTAATTAACTTATTTACTCCTTACAGGGGGGGAAACATTTGAAATACATCTCATCCTTAACACTATTTATGAATAAAACAACAAAGCAAAAAGAAAGTAAGAAACTTGCTAACAGACAGCTAGCTATTCAATAGTTGAGCTAAATCTTAACTATTAAAGGCTAAAACTGAATGCCTACCTTATTATTCACTGGTAGTTTATTCCTCTAAAACAGTGAACATAATAGGATACCAATTTGTAAGGTACAAGAAATGGGTCTGTTTTTTACTGATTGTACAAAAGGTAATGTATTTCGAACTCTGAAGAGAAGACCACAGAATGTGGATTTTAAAAATATTTTCTTCATTATAATATAGAAGTGTCTGGGGAATAAAGATATAAATATAGGAGAGCAACAGGATTTCCTTCCCTTGCCTCTGTGTTGGAAGGCGATCCCACGTTAGGAGTATCAGATCGCATAGAAAGGATTCAGGAATAGTTAACAACAACCTTCATGTAAAGCAGTAATATATCTGTTCTTTAACAACTGATATAAATTTAAAAATATCCCCTCAAAAAATTAATAAGCAACAACATTTTAGAGGAAAAAACTGGCTTAGACATTGGAGAAATATGGTATCTTTTACAGTCATATGTATTGTTTTGTTATCCAATAAATAAAGTAATATAAAAACTTAAGAATATAAAATAAAGTGAAAGGGATTATAGGTGAAAGGAGAGACAACGAGTGGGAAATATCAAAGAGGGTGACAGCACGTGAGAGACTCCAAACTCTGGGAAACGAACAGGGGGGTAATGGAAGGGGAAGTGGGTGGGGGAATGGGGTGACTGGGTGATGGGCACTGAGGGGGGCACCTGACGGGATGAGCACTGGATGTTATACCATATGTTGGCAAATTGAACTCCAATAAAAAATATACAAAAAAAAAAAAAAACCTTAAAAGTCATAAAATGTGAGTACTAGAATAGACCTTAGAGACCAAGTCGAAGTTTATCATTCATTCTAAGACAAGTTGAGGCCTTAAAAATGAACAGAGTACACCTGACCCAGAATATTCAGAGGGAATTTGGCCAAGTAATTAAAAACTAAACAAGTAACTGCAGAGACGTCCAAATGAAATAAGAAAAATTGCATTCTCACGCAGATTTATAGTGTATGGAGAAAGAGGTAGGTTTTCTTTTTGTCTTGTTTGTTTGTTTGTTTTTAAGGAACGCAATATGAAGCCTACTGTCTCATCTTTTAAGTTACAGAAATGGCCTGAAATGCTTCCCAATTAGCCACCATTCTCAACTCAGGTAACCCAGCATCACCTCAGACATCCAAGACAAAAATGTGAGTGAGCTCAAACCCGAAAATTCGTACTCCTGGTTGTGCATGTGCATGTGTGTGTTCCTAAAAAACTGGGAAGATTTAAGTAACTTTCCAAGACATAGGGCACCAAACTGGGAAGCCCTTCAGAACCACAAGGAAAACTATTTCAAAGAGAACTTCAGGGCAAAGTAACATGTTGTACTCGACTTTTACTCTGACTTTCATAAGAATTAGGGATCGTTCTGCTTTCTTCACTCACTTTAAAGTCAAATTTCATGTCTTGTGTTCACAAATGTTTATTGCCAGAGAAAGAGCAGAGAGAAGGTATGAGTAGATGACAGAGTTTTATATCCTCACTGCCTCCTCTACCTGAAACCACAGCAGTCCCAAGTTTATCTAATTTTATGTCTATGCTTTTCTACCAATTTTATTTAAACAAAAATTTCGTAGACTTAGAAATTTCAGAAACAGATCTAATTGAGACAGTCAGCAGCCTCTCAACCAACAATGTAAATTTTCATCAATATTTACCCAGTGCTTTTACATCTGCCTATCTTGTTTTCATAGAACCAAATTTCTCTTACATTTCAAGTAAGTCTCTTGAAAAAAAGACACATGTGCTCTCTCCCTCTCTCTCTCACACACACACAAACACAAGCACCCTGCGCATTTTACCACTCAGAGACATTGGAAGATTTCCAATTTCTACTTTTTTGAAATATAAAGGAAATGTTTTCCTTTCATTATTCTACTTTGTACCTTAAACAATATTATCTTTCAGTTTGGAAAGTCTTTTAAAAAGTACAGTGATGGGGCACCTGGCTGGCTTAGTCAGTAGAGCATGCAACTCTTGATCTCAGGGTCCTGAGTTTGAACCCCACACTGGGTACAGAGATTCCTTTAAAAAAAAAAGTACAGTGATTTTTAAATTTTTTATTATTATTATTATTTTTGCTAGCAATTTGAAGTTAGGTAAATAGTTCTTAGAATAAAGACCTACAAAAATAAGTGAGGAACTTTTTTTAAAAATTTTTTTTTTTTATTCATTCATGAGAGACATAGAGAGAGGCAGAGACACAGGAAGAGGGAGAAGCAGGCTCCCTGGGGGGAGCACAATGTGGGACTTGATCCCAGACCCCAGGATCATGACCTGATGCTCAGCCACTGAGCCACCCAGGTGCCCCAACAGATGGGAAACTTAAGTTCATGTGCGGATTGACCCACTATTAAATCGGATAAATTATTAAATTAAACCCATTTAGTTCCTCAAATCAGATTTAATACGATCATATCTATATATGATTTAATAGTATAATGTAATATACATAAATATGTTATATATTATATGCCATGTACTATATAAAAAAAGTACATATTTCATATAACATGCAATTTTATGTGGGTGGCTCCAGTGAATTCAAAGCTACAGAAAATGTTAGACCAAGAAGCTGCCTGGAAAATTACTGATAGACTGTGAAATTAGCAGGTTTTTCTCTATCTGATACAATCACTCTAGAGTTATGACAAGTGTCATTATATGCCAGGGCATTGCGTTGGCTTTTGAAATATATAATTAAAGAAAAACATAAAAATTCTATAAGGTAGATGGAACTATATCATATCCATGATACCTATGGCACTGGGTATGGATACCTATGAGTATCATGGATATGAGAATATTCAATTCAATGGATGATAATGTGAAATATGTAATATTAATTATATTTTATACATAACTAACATATAGTTTGTAGAAAAATATTCTAAACAATGGTATATGTTATAGAATGCTGCATGTATCTTCCAGGGTTTTATATTTGTCATTTAAAGGTTATGTTACAGTTTTTCAATTTTCTAAAAGAAAACTTTTAGTCATTACTAGAAGAAGTTTAAAGCAAGACATGCTCACAAGACATGAAGGAAAATTGAATTTCAATCATTATTGCATAAAGTGAAAGCTCCTATAGTATACTACTGGACTAGAAAAATAAAGCTGAATGAATTCTCCCTTTAGTACACTTCCCCTAAAATACAATATATCAAGGAAACACCGGCAAAAATCTTTTGTCCTTCCCTGGCATCTTAGTCTGGAGTTGATGTTGTATTATTCCTAGAGTAGCCAAATACTATGAAGTAAATGAGGCTTAAGGGAAATTAATTTTTCTTCTCCCGTCCTGTCTCCAATTCCTCAGACCTTTCTTTTTTCTTATTGACATAATCATCTCTTACTACAGAAACAACTAAAATGCAAACGGAATGACACCCAAATTAGCCTACATTTTCAGACAATAAAAATAAAAAATGACCTATTTTAGAGGTTTTCCAGAGAGCAAAGGTAAGACAGATTGAAGAAGATGATGATGATATACAGACAGATTTATTGATAGATCACTTGGTACAGCAGCAAATGAATAAATGGCAGATGTAATTAACCTTCCCCCTGCGACATAGCCCATTCATTGTATTGGAAAGTGAACATGATGACTAAAATGGACAGATCTAAAAAGAAAAAGAAGAAACAGCACGGATCACTGCCATATTTTTCAGGGCATTTTATTTCATTTTTCCTAAATCTACTCTCTGGGAAATTTTTTTCTTATGCACATTACTTCATGACCAGATATAAGTTGAAAACAGATGATTCTTGGAGAATCTTTATTTTGTAGTCTACTTTCTATACATATAGTTAGGGATGCTTGGACTTTTCTTAGGATTTGCAATTTTATAGAGCATTACTGACAGGTCTTTTTCAGTAAAAATTTACACACAAACGCACACACAGGGTAACCTTACTGAAGCATATGATAAGTAGCCAATAGAATACATCTAGATTTCATCCTTCAGGTCTATTACGGCCATGACCTCGGTAGGCACACTGACTTCCAACTTATATTAAAGTTTAACCAGCTATTTGTAACTTAGAATAAGGATTTCCAACTCCCAGAATTGCTCTCCGTCGTGTCTCACACAATGCCACAGATAGGGGGACAGTCAGGAAGTGGGGGGATATACTCTCACTTGCAACATCCTATATACCATGGAAGCAATTTGTTTCAGCCAGAACATTTAAGATTGCAAGACTCAAAAAAATCAAACCATAAAGCCTGCATCAGGATTTAGGTGAAACAACAGAAATACTTCCATTAAAGGTAGAAAAACAACAACTCATGTTTTGGGGCACATTGCCCCAGAAGTAGCCCCTGAGACCGGGACTTAAAAGTAAATAGTTTATTTGGCAGGTAATTCTGGGAAGTATCAGTAGTATCATCAATTTTACCCGATGACACCAATGGGAGATAATCTGCAAGCCTCAGGCTTGTCCTGCAAGAAGGGAGAGTATATTCTTCGTCTCTGTTGCTGTCATAATTTATTACTACAAACGTAGCGACTTTTAAACAACACAAAATTATCATCTCACAGTCTTGGAGGTCAACTGTCCAAAATGCATTTCACTGGACTCTACTCAAGGTATTTACAGGGCTGTATTCCCAATTCTGGTGGCAGAGGGGAGAATCTGTCCCGTGAAGTTGTCTCTATTCCTTTGCTGTGTCCTCTTGTCCTCAAAGGCAGCAATGGTTGGTCTTTCTCATATCAAATCACCTTGACACTCACCCTTCGGCCTCTCTTGTTCATGTTTAAAGGATCTGTGTCATTACAATGGGCCTCTCTGGATAACCTAGGATAATCTTTTTTAGGTCAGCTGATTAGTAACCTTCATTTCATTGGCAACCTTAATTTCTCCCCCATGTACCAATATATTCATAGTTTCCAGGGACTAGGATATGTAAATCTTGGGGTGGGAGTGGGGATTAATCCGCTTACCATAGTAAGGCAGTTGGGTTATTTACAAATCAATTCTTATCTGCCATTAGTTGGGGGCTTCTTTTAACCACAATAACTCTTTGGTGATTTGTCTATTGGTCCACCTGTGGCTGAGCATGCTCCTATAGCAAGGTGGATATAGAAAGTCTCAATGATTACACTAAGAAGGGTGTATGTAACTGTTTAGTTCTGATATTTCTTTTACAATCTATTCTTTGCATGTCTGAGATCCACTCATGCCGCCATAACACATTTATTATACTCTATCACTGATTTATCAAAGCAATAGCCAGTCAGAATTTATTTTTTTAAGATTATTTTCTTTATTTGAGAGAGAGAGAGAAAGAGAGCGAGCATGAGCGGGGGAAAGGCAGAGGGAGAAGGCAACTCCCCAACGAGCAGGGAGCCTGATGCGGGGCTTGGTCCCAGGACCTCAGGATCATGACCTGAGCAGAAGGCACGTGCTCAACCGACTGAGCCATACAGGTGCCCGCAGAATTTCTTAACTAATAACAAAACAAAACAAAACAAAAACCTTACGGAGTAAAGATAGAAGCTACATCTACAGACATCGTTGCTCTCATCGGTTCCAAATTTGGAGTTTATAAACATCACCTCCCTTCTCTATGACACGTTCCAGATTTCCCCTCACGTCCAGCCAGTGCTTTGTCTAGTTTTTCTTCTCATGTAGTAACCCGGACTTCTATTCCCGAAGAGTTTAGCCTGTGGTTGCTGTGTCCTTGTCAGGACAAGGTTCCTGCATTGGTCTGTTGATGATTAACAATAATCGTGCCTCCTATTGTTTCTGGACATGAAACAATAGGAGGCATCTACTTGACTTTTCGACATAATTCTTCTCGCCCCCTAACTGTGAAGTAGCCAACTCTATGTCCTTATGCAACCCACAGCTAACTATTAATCCCTTGACAGAAACTTGCTTTTTTGCTTGCTGGTCCAGAGGCATTGCAAAATGATCAGACGTCAGTCAGTCTCAGCTTCAGGTTTAGTGGAAACTTTACTGTTGACCAGGGGCATCGCAAGGAGCAAGGTTGCGGGAGTGTCCTTTCCTAAGGATTTGTGACCCTGTCCTGACAAGGACACAGCAACCAGAGGCTAAACTCCTCGGGAATAGAAGTCCGGGTTAACACATGAGAAGAAAAACTAGACCAAGCACTGGCCGGATGTGAGGGGAAATCTAGAATGTGTACTAGGAAGAGAATGCATTGTATAGAATTCAAAAACAGTACTAAACTATTAAATTTTTTGTTACTTTTTATTATCCACAGTCACCAGCAATTCTAAACAATGTCAGTGGTAAAGGATATTCCTGTCAGGAATGAACCATTCACATGTCCCCCTCCACCTCCTACCCTTGCTATGCCACTGCTACCACCTGGTTGGAGCATCTGCTCTCCAAGAACTAGAACCTCTAATTCAGGAAACCTGACTCCCATGTGTATCTTCCAAATGCGTATTCGTGGGATCAACGGTTAGAGGAGGCGGACGTAATACTATCTTTTAAATTTTATTATGGCTCAGTATGGTTTAATTGTTGAAATCATAGCAACATATAAAGACCATTGCTCAATTATGCAAAGTGTCACCCCTTACGTGCACCTCTGAGAATAAGCTAAAATGTTCTCTCAGGCTGCCACCTTCCATATAGAGTCATAAAGAAAATGTTCTAATGTTTAAATGAAAAAAATGAATCCCAAAGACATAAGCCAACCACTGGATCTTCCTTGTTATAAAGTAGCCTCTTTATCCAAGACAGTCTTTTGTAACGCTCCACGGCAATAAGTCAGAGACTTCAAGGGTTTCACACGGCACTGCTGTCATGTCAGATAAGAAGGCAAAGCTAAGGCCAAAATGTCTATCAATCCCTGTAAAGATGAATTACTGCTTTCTACAGGATAGAAGGTGGCCAACAAAATCAACTTGAAACCAAGAGCTGGTTGGTCTCCTAAGGAACAGAAGCTTGTCAAAGGCTCAGCAGTAGATTCTGCTCTTGACATATATGCTGGACCTACCATGCCTCTGCAGCGTGAAATTCCAATTAGTTACTTCCACAGCTGAAAAGTTCATGTCTGATGAGCACTGACAAGAGACACCAAGATCTCCACACTGTGTCCTAAATTCTAAGGGTCTTATCATCAAACCTCCAAGACCTCGTCATTTTTTGGCAGCTCAAAATCCAATGGGGCAATTTCATGCTTTTTGGGAGTCATTGTGTATATCTTTGGCCACTTCTTTCTCCTCATCAAGTTGGTGACCGGTTAAAACATTTGAAATTCCTCTCATATTAGCTTCTGAGGTCACCACTATGTGGAGTTAAATCGGATTGGCAGTCTGCCTTCAGTTCACTTCAGTGTACAGAGAACCAGGCTCAGGTTTCTCGTCCTCAGGTTACAGGAAATTCCCCAGATGTCTACAGGTATTAGCTAGAATAGAGGCGTTAGAGAACAGGGATAGGTGTCATGATGGTCTGGTCTTATTTCTGAAAAGGAACCTGCTTGATCCTTATCCTGAATATGTGTAATAATTCCATTTTATAAGAGATTGATGCTGTTCATACTCAACTCAAATGATGGATCTTACAACCCGCAGCTCATGGTGCCCAACTCTGGACACAATCAAATCGTATGTGAAGGTCACACAGAGTGTCTGCTAGGGCCAAATAACTTATCAGGAGCTGATTTTTCAAATGATGAATGAGTCTTTGCTGAAGCAGCAGGACTTTGAATCACACCCCTGGGTATATCCCTACCCCTGCAACTCTCCTATTTAGGCTGGCCAAAAGTGCACGCTCTGCCCTTATATTCCTTTTATACTTCTGGCATCTGCTGGGTCATCTGGACTAAATTGCAGTCATCTGAACATCAGTGTGAATGTGCTGCAGAACACTCTCCCGCTCGGTTCCCATTCAAGATTTTTAGCTTTATGATTCACCTAATAAATGGGCTGAAGTAGTATGATTAAGTGAGTTATATATATTACCTTCAAAATGTCAAGAGGCTCTGAGAGCTTCGTGTTCCTTTTAATGGACATGGAAGATGAAATAATTTCTTATTACCTTAGAGAGGATGTTCCAGCATACACTAGAAAAGAGGAAACAAACTTTCTCTGAAAAGGGCCAGATAGTATACTTTGGGCCGTAAGGTTCATGTGGCAACTCTGCAACTTTATAGCAGAGAAGGAGAGTTACCATAACCTGGGACAAAAAAATAAAATGCATCTTATTTTTAAACTGTTTTTATTGAGGTATAATTAACATACAGTGTTTATTAGCATCAGGTGTACAATATAACGATTGACAATTCTATACATTACTCAGTGTTCAGCAAGGTAAGTGTACTATTAATCTCCTTATTCTATTTCACTCACTCTCCATCCACCTCCCATCTGGCAACCACCAGTTAGTTCTCTATAGTTAAAAGTTGAGGGGATCCCTGGGTGGCTCAGTGGTTTGGCACCTGCCTTTGGTCCAGGGCACAATCCTGGAGTCCCTGGATCAAGTCCCGTGTCGGGCTCCTGGCATGGAGCCTGCTTCTCCCTCCTCCTATGTCTCTGCCTCTCTCTCTCTCTCTCTGTCTATCATAAATAAATAAATAAATAAATAAATAAATAAATAAATAAATCTTTAAAAAAATTAAAAATAAATAAATAAAAAGTTGATTTTGTTTGTTTGTTTGTTTTTCTATATATCTCTGGTAGAAAACTCTTTTTGATTCTCTTTTCTCATGGGAATTATAAAGAGAACATTTGCTAGATTCATAGCAAATTCCAGAGTCTGAGTTAATCTCTTTTTTTATTTGTTTAAAAAACAAAACTATGTGGAGTGCCTGGACGGCTCAAGCAGTTAAGCATCTGGCTCTTGATTTCAACTCAGGTCATGATTTCAGGGTCATGAGTTCGAGGCCCACATCAGGCTCTGCGCTGGGCATGGTGGAGCCTGCTTAAGATTCTCTCTCCACCTCTACCTCTGCCCATCCCTGGCCCCACCCACACTCGCTCACCCACATTCTCTCTCTAAAAAAAAGATAAATAAATAAAAAGGTGCTCACTTTGGACAGCAGCTACCATCAGACTATCACTGGTCAAATTTAGGTCCATATTATCTGCATATGATTCTTTTGGTTTCCATAGACATCAAAACTATAAATTAAATGATATGATGATGCCTACTACCCTTATATCCTTTAATTCTCTGAACTTGGTACTGATCCTTGCCATTCCAACTGGAATAAAGAATTTGGATTTACCATTTTTGTCCCAGTCTAAAGTGAAGGAAAGGAGACAGTTTCAGGAATTTCCAGTTAGCTTTTATTATTATTATTATTATTATTATTATTATTATTATTATTGGTTTTACTTCATGAGTCAGAGAACTCATGTGAGGGTTCTGTTGCTAAGTATAACTATTCCTAATATAAAATCAGATCTGGGGAAAAAAAGGATAAGATTCTTCAGCAGACCCAGTGGACCTATGATAAGATGGGTTTTGGGCCTTTATTCTGTTGCCTGGGCTTTTTTGGGAAAGAATATTGTGTTATTTTAGTTCCCCTGATATTAATGTCAACTCATATCCTGCATCCAACAGTATATGAAAGTTCAATCTGTTCTTTTTCTTATGGATGGAAACTCTCACAAATGGGCTCAGGTCCCTTGAAGAGTCAAAGCAGTGATTGTATGCACTTGCTATGACCTCTTGATACTTCCTCAGTGGTACCTGGCCTCCAGGTAAAGCAAGGGGCTCTAGGCTGAGAAATAAAGTCTGGCAAACTTTCAAATGACAGTGATTATTCATCAGCCTGCCTCTCCTTCACAGTCATTTACTCTTGGTCTTTTCTGGTTATTTACATCAAACAGGAATGTAGTTGACTGCCCAGCTATTTTGCCTCTGATAAGCAACTACATGATCTCCTGTCTCTGAGACAGGAGTCCACATGGATTATCATTATGGTCTTTCCGTTTATTATTTTATTATATTCATCTTGCTTCTAATGGTTATATGCTGACACCTGGCTTCTGTTACTCCTGAATCCTAACGTCCCCACCAACATCGCAGACAAATTCAAAGCCTATATCCTGCAATCAATACTTGCTCACAGAGGACAGTCACCACTAAGTTTCTCAGATAATGTTAATGCCTTCCTCACTAGTCCATTTCTCATCTTTCTTGTGAAGGAGTGCTTTCTGGTGGATCTTGGGAATCATTCCAGGTCACCAGGTTTTTGGATCTTAGATAGCAAATTCATTCCAACATGCCCACGTCTCAAAGCCATTTGACCTGATAATCACTACTCCGCTGAGTTACAGCAGCTTCAACTCCTTTACTGTAAACTTCATTTCTAAGTTTCCATGTTCCAGATGCATATTAGGACTCCGGGAATCCTTGCCAATATGTTCAGTTTTGAGTCATGAGAGAATCCTCCCTTACAGATAAACGCCCTCTTACGTTCTTATATTTTTCCTTCACGAGTCCAGCCTCGTTAAGAACCATCCTAGACCTTACTTTGCAGTTCCTGCCAGTATATTAACCACATTCTTTAGTTCTTTGGTGAATAGCTTTTCTTCTCATAGAGGGACACTGTGATATGGGCAGGTGACACTGAGCCTTCACTCTTGCTCATAATGTAGAAATGACAAAGGGAGACAGTGGAAAATCTTGAAAAGAATAAGCAAAATCATGCATCTTTTTCAGATGAGAGATTTGCATAGTTCCCAGGCAATGAAACACTATTCCTCTAGCAAGGGGAAAGGAGCCATTTCTGCCAATCCAGAACATTCTGAAGATTTGTGAATTCTAGGTTCTCATGCACTTCCTCTGATACCAATCCCAGGTCTCTTAGTTCTCCTCTTTTCTACAGGATTTTAGATTGGGAGCCAGAGATTTAAATTTACCTTCCTTCATAATTCTACTACTTTTACTTTCAAATCCTGAGTCTGTTTTCTATCATAACGTGTCATCTGCCTGTAGATGAGCATCTCTTTAAATTGAGCAACAGTAGCCTTTCAGCTTTCACACTGTGCCCTGGATTGATAGTAGGCTGATGTCCGAGCTGTGACTTTCTTCATTCAGAGTTTCTATGGCCATTAACAACTGGCAAACAAGCTTTCAATCCTTGTAATTACCACTCCTCCCTTAACTCTCAAGTTCCTCGTGTACTACAGAAACTGCATCCCCTTCCACCTTTATATCTCATGCTCAAGTAAAAATCTTAATAATTGGTGATGTTTACGTATGTTACACATAATCAGTACAATAAACAATTACAATAAACAATTTCTTGTTATCATGGGACCAGGGAATAATTTTGTTCTAGAATTCCATTGTAAGAGTATTTCCTAAGGTCACATATGCTATTAATTGTCTTAGGTAAGCCCTTCATTCCATTAAAGGGGAAAAGGGGATTTGAGGCACAGATTTGAGAACACAGAATATATGAATGGGTGCAACTGAAGTTCATTCCTACTTGTAATCTGTGAGGGAAATGAAGATCAGATCTTCAAACTGTACTATCCAGGGGTAAGGAAGCTGGGATGCATCTTTCTTCTAGGCAGAATAATGTTCCCCACCACAAGATGTCCATGTCCTAATCTGCAAATCTATGAATACCTCGGGTGACATGGCAAAGACAATTAAGAATGCAGATGGAATTGAAGTTGTTATAAACTGGTCTTAAAATAAGATTATACATTATACATCCAATGTAATCACCAGAGACTTAAAATCAGTAGAGGGCAAGAGAAGTGAGGTCAGAGTGATCTGATGCGAGAAGGGCATGACCAACTTTTGCTACCTTTAGAGCAAAGAGTACATGAGCCAAGGTTGCGGGCAGCCTCCATAAGCTAGAATGGCAAGGAAATCCTATACCCCTGAGACTCCAGAAAGGAACACAATATTGCTAATACATTGCTTTTTAGCCCAGTGGGTCTTTCAGATTTTGACCTAGAGAACTGTAAGATAATACACTTGTATTGGTTAAACCACTAAGTTTGAAGTAACTTGTTACAGCAGCAATAGGACGTAATAATAATTCTCAACATTTATGTCAAGCCTGTGTAATGACTAGAGCATTCCTACAGCCAGTGGGAGCTCTCAGGCAGAGTTTGAGGCGTTCCCTATAAAAATCTAACATACATAGGAGTGACAATAGTGTCTAGTATAAGAATGTCTGCAGTTACTTTTCTAAGGTGACATTATTTTGTAGTTATAGTCAGAAATGTTGAAGAGAAAAAATATTAAATGGAAAAGAAAAGGCAAATTCATTCTTATTTGCAGATGTCATGCTTGTTTGCCTGAAAAACTAAAGAACAAAAACTGTTAATTTCCCCCCTTTGGCTAATTATGAGGTGATTAAATGAAATGCTACAGCAGAAAAATAAAGAAAATGAGTAACAAATAACAGCCTGTTAGAAGATAAAATGGATGTACGCTCCTGTATTTGTTTTCTATTGAAGCATAACAAATTAACACAAATTTAGTGGTTTACCAAGCACCTATTTATTAGCACATAGTTCTGCTTGTCAGTCTGGCACAGCACAACTGGATGCTCTGCTCAGACTGAAATCAAGAAGTCAGCTTGGTACGGTCTTATTTAAAGCTCAGAATACTTGTCCAAGCTCGTACCTGTAATTAGTAGAGTTCTGTTCCTTCTGCGTATCTTATTGAAATCCCTGGTTTCTTGCTGGCTGTAGGCCAGAGACCACTCTCAGTCCCTAAGGCTGACCCACAGGTCATTACTTGATGACCCTGTTCATCTTCAAGCCAGTAACATAGTGTCCAATCTTTCTGGTGCTGCAAATGCCTGACTTTATCTTCTATGAGCAGCTAGAGAAAGTTGTTTCTAAATGGCTCGTCTGATAAATCAGGTCCACCCAAGGATAATCTCCCTCTTGCCATGTAATGTAATATAATCATGGTATTGATAGCTCATCATAGTCACAGGTTCAATGAAAATATAGGAGGGATTACACAAGGTAGAGGGTAATTGTGGATCACCTTAGAATTCTACTTACTAGGTATTGTTTTTTAAGAATAGAATAATATCTAAGAGTACACATATCACATATGGGATAGAGGTATATGTGATAGAGGTATAAATAAACTTTAAAATGGAACTTTGAGGAACAGCAAGAATGTTTAAATAAAAAGAGACGAGTCTACTATATTGTTGGAAAAAATAGAGACCTACAATAAATAAAATTAAATTTTTAATTATAAATCAAATTAGTATATCTCAATAAAAACATCTATAATTTTTTTCCATGAAGAGAATAGATTAGTTGATTTCAAAGTTTATAAATAATACAGACAAAAAAAAATATAAATAATACAGACTAGAAAATAAGAGAAATTATGACAACTAGTAATAGTAGATGATGTAGGAATGACACTTACTAGATAATAAATATCATGTAATATTATGCAAATAATCAACAGAGCATGGTGCTATCATAACATGAAAAAGAACTAAGAAAGAAATGATGAGAAAATGTAGACCTATATCAAAGTGGGATTTCATAGCCATGGGATACAAGTAGAAAATTTACATTTTTTTAAAGATTTATTTATTCATAAGAAAGAGAGAGAGGCAGAGACATAGGCAGAAAGAGAAGCAGATTCCTCACAGGGACCCTGATGTGGTACTTGATCCCAGGACCCAGGTTCACAACCTTAGCCAAAGGCACATGCTCAAATGTTCAACCACTGAGCCACCCAGGAGTCCCTAAGTAAAAATTTTTTTAAATAATGCTAATAACTCATTAGTCATCTGGGAAAATAAGTTGATCTATATATACATTATACCTTGATTCAAAACTATTATTGGATATATCAAAGATATAAATGTTAAAAAAGGAAACAAAGGATAATATCATTTAAGTTTCTTTTAGTAATTTGGAATGGAGAAGACTTTCAAATAAACGCTATAAACTGCAACACACACAAAGATAAAACCAATGAAAATTTAAACTTAACTTCAAATGAATCAAAATTTAAAAATTGTTATGGAGAAAAACGTCTTACACAAGGTAAAGAAACAAACAAAAACACTTGTGAAAATGTGCAATTTACCACAAAGGGCTGATTTCCACAACTAGTTTTTAAAAATATAAGAAAAACTAGTAGAGATTAACAATCTAATAAAATCTGGCAAAGTATATAAAGTTAGTTTACAAACCAAGAAATTCAATGACTTCCATATAGGAAAATTTATTGTTATTCAAAATAAAAAAATTTTGATTAGTGTTTTAATCTCTCAGATTATCAAAGTTTCAAAAGGTTGATGACAAACTGTGTTGGAGAGGAAAATTAGTATTTTCATACATTGCTGGTAGAACAAATTAGTATAATCACAGGGAAGACAAATTGGTATGTGTGTGTGTATATATATAAATGGCAGATGTGTGTAAAAGTGACAGTAGCTAATACACATACATACACACATACCTATGAATACTTGCAATTGCACAAAACAATGTATATATGAGGTTATTTATTGCTGCATTAATACAGTAGCAAAAGATTAGATCAGTTAACCAGACTTTAATAGAGAATTAGTTACATAAATCACAAAGTCATTAAATGAATGAGACAATCCTTTTTCATAGTATGGAAAAATGTCCAAGGTACATTTTTTTTTTTTGGGTGAAAAAACTTGGTAAAAAAAGACTGTGCAACATGTTTCTACGTGTCATAAAGAAAATCTAAACATATTTGCTTGTAGATGCACAGAAAATTTTTGAATGCATACACAATGTCTTAACAATTTTTGCCCCTGCAGTGGACAACTGTAGTGGTGAAGAAACAGAAAAGTATTTACTTTGTATTCTGACTGCATTTTACCCTTTAAATTTTTATCCCTGTGTATACACAGCATTCTAAGTATTAAACTTTTGAACATAAATTAACAAAAAATACAAAAAAAATCTAACTGAAGACAAAAGGGAATATACTGATTTACATAAGTTAACAGTAATCTGTTCAATGTTTCTAGTGGATTGCCAAAAATAACATTAGAACCCATGGTGCCTTTGTCCTACATTAAGAGAGAGTTAAAAAAATAAATAAATAAAATAAAATAAAACAAAATAAAATAAAATAAAAAATAAAATAAAATAAAATAATAAAAAAGAGAGAGAGTTAATTGCCATTAGAACCCACGGTGCCTTTGTCCTACATTAAGAGAGAGTTATTTTCAGGTGCAATATGGTGCTAATAAATTAATGGTAATACGTCAAAAAGATACACATCTAAAATCTAAATATTTTTTTAAAGATTTTGTTTATTTATCTGTGAGAGAGAGGGGGGGAGGGAGAGCACCAGCAGAGGGGAGAGAGAGAAGAAGGTTCCCTGCTGAGCCGGGAGTCCCTGGTGAGGGGCTATATCCCAGGATCCTGGGATCATGACTTGAGCTGAAGGCAGACGCTTAACCAATGGAGCCACCCAAGTGCCTCTGAATTTGTTTTTAAGAGGAAAGTATATAACTCTGTCACAAAAGTCTCAGCAAGCATCATAATTTCTCATAGGTTTTGCTTGGGAAGCATGTCTCTTCCTGAATCTCTTTTTAGCTGAAAGTATGTGATAGTTGCCTGGTTAGGACCGATCACTGCCCTCCAGGATAAGGCAAGATGGGAAATATCATCCAAATCACGAGTGGTTTCTGAAAGGCAATTTTGGGAACTAGTTAACTAAAATCTGTTCAGAAATTAACAAATTATTGTGAATATATTTGTATACAAAATAAAATATTTGCAAAATAATAGTATTTATGAAGAAATTATATATTCAGTAAACAGCTACCAAATAATTTAACCCGACCAGCAGAGAGCCTGATTTTGCCTTATATGGCTGCCCCTCGGGGTAATGTTTTTGTTGAACAAAATGGGAATCTAATTAACATTTTTTTGAGGGAAGTTAGAAGACAAACTTTGATGTTTATTATGATCCTGCTGTTAAAGGCATTGCTAATTACAATGATGTTCTTTTTAAAGTTAACTTCAAGAAAAAAATTAATTTTCACCTTAAGATGAATAACTGGTTTCTTTATATTTTGTTGTCATTGTGCATTATTAACCTGCTGTTTCTCTTTGCATTTTAATTTCCAAAATTTAGAACCAAACTTAAACTCCTTTTTTTTGTTTATATTGGATTTATATTATAAACCTGTGTTGTCCTAATTGATGCCTTATTTTAGACTTCTACTTCTCTTTTTATGATTACCTTATGTTACCTATATTTTCCATATACTTTATGATCAACTTTACAGGGAAATCCAGGATGTATAGAACACAGTTAAAGTACAGGCTGTTTGAAATTGAAAATATTTTGTTGAATTAGGGATAAGTTTTACAGTATATTTTAATACTTACACTGTCCAAGGTCCTATGAATCTTCCATCATAATTCAGAAGGCTGGATTATTACTCACTGTGTCTGTGACTAACCCAATATAATGGAACTCCACTATCGTCAAAATGATGTTTTCTCAGGAATCTAAGTTTTCTAAAAGCCCTACAGTATGTTCCTTCCATGAGAATTTTACAAAACACGAAGTCTAAGAATAATGAAAAAGCTAGGGCCTTCAAATTTATTTCCAAACTAACATTATTTGCTCCCCACAGATTTGTTATTATGTGAGATACATAAAGTATACTTTCAAACAGGTAATAAGTGCGTAGAGATGTACATGCATACACATACACAATAAAAATTCCAATTTGAATGTTTTAGTATGCATCGTAAAATCAGATTTGTAAGTAACTGAATTTAAAGTTTTCTATACAATTTCTACCTTATTTCCACAAATACTGGTAGTAAGCTGACATATAAATGCACAAATTCACATTTAATTAGCTGTCAAACCACCTATGGCTGCATTTATCCAATTTGCAAGTGTAAAGGGAAAGTAAAGCATATGAGAAAGAGGTTGCACACCACACTGGTAGAATACATGCTGTGCCTGCTTTTGCCATTTAGTATTCAGGTTCTTAACAATAAAACTAAAATATACGATGCTTATTACTGGGTTGTTCTGAAATGTAAATAATTTGCTATACTGTAATTGCTAGGGACTGGGAAGAGAATAATGTTCAAGATGGAGCAATAATAGATGCATTGTTGCTTTTATTTTAAAAGCAGTTGCTTATGTATAGAATATATATATATATATATGTATAGAACAATAAAGCAAAAAGACATGAAGTTTTAGAACTTGTTGAACTTTTAGAACTTTTTGAATGAGACCTCAGAGATCATATAATGATTTTCCAAATGATTATTACATCCTTTTCTAGAACTCTCTCAGTCATACTGTGCTGTAAAATTATGTATTTTAATGTAATAAGCCAAAACCCACAAACTTAGAAATAGAATGTCTTTCTTTTTTTTTTCTCTCTCTCTCAAACGCAAAGTGTTTGTTTATAAAATCTTTGGAGCCAGTTGACTAGCGGGCCATTTGCCTTCTCCTTCAGGCAGAAAAAAAGCAGTTGCAGCTCCTTGACCTCCCCAGCAAAGTGACACAGCTGCTGTCTGCACATCAGATTAGCAATTTATAGACTATAATCACATTGCCAAGTGGTTTTATTAACTTTTCTTTCTCTACGGATATTAATACCCTTAAATATTTCAACATTATGTAAAATATGACCTCTAATTTCTGCTTTACCTACACAATAATTCTATGAAATGGTCTCCCTATGTTTAGAGCAACTATTATACCTAATTTCTTCTAATTGTGTTTCTATCATGTGCAGAATTGCCCCCGTAACGATAATGATTGGAGTTAAATTGTATTTTAGTATGAAACTAGAAGTCAATTACAAGAAAAAACTGGTAAAAACACAAACATGAAGGTCAAACAACATGCTACTCAGAAACCAATGGATCAACGAAGAAATTGAAAAGGAAATAAAAAAAAAATACCTTGAGACAAATGAAAATGGCAACACAACATTGCAGAATTTACAGAATACAGCAAAAACAGTTCTAACAGGGAAGTTTATAGCAATCCAGGCTTACCTTAAGAAATGAGAATTAAGAAATGGAAAACCTGACCAGACCTATTAAGAGTCATAAAATTGAATCAGCAGTCAAATAACTCCCAACAAACAAATGTCCAGTACCAGATAACCTCATAGGCCAACATTCTACCAAACATTTAAAGAAGAGTTACTATCTATTCTTCTCAAACTATTCCAAAAAAATTGAAGAAAAAGGAATTATTCCAAATTCATTCTATGAGGCTGGCATTACTGATACCAAAATCAGACAATGACACTGAAAACCAAAAAAAAAAAAAAAATTACAGACCAATATCCCTGATGAATATAGATGTAAAAATCTTCAATGAAATATCAGGAAACCAAATTCAATGATACATTGAAAGGATCCTACATTATGATGAAGTGGGATTTATGACAAGGAACGAGGACTGCTTAACATACATGAATCAATATTATAGACCACACAAACAAAATAAAGAATAAAAATCATATAATCATCTCAATAGATGAAGAAAAAGCATTTGACAAAGTAAAGTATCCATTCATGATAAAAAGTAAACAACTCAACAAACTGGGTATGGAGGGATATCTCAACAAAATAAAGGCCATATATGACAAACCAACAGCTAATATCATACTCGGTGGTGAAAAGCATTTCTCTTAAGATCAGAAAACAAGACAAGAATTCCCACTCTCACCATTTAATCCTAGCCACAATAATCAGACAAGAAAGAGAAATAAAACGCATCCAAACTGGTAAGAAAAAGTAAAAGTGTCACCATTTGTAGATGACATGATACTATATATAGAATACCTTAAAGATGCCACCAAACAACTATTAAAACTAATATAAATTCAGCAAAGTTGCAGGATACAAAGTTAATATACAAAAATTTGTTACATTTTTGTATAATAATAATGAACTACCGGAAAGAGAAATTTATCAAAAGCCCATTTAAAATTGAATTTTAAAAAAACCCTAGAAATAAACTTAACCAAGGAAGTGAAAGACCTCTACTCAAAAAATTATAAGGCATTGTGATAAAAGAAATAGAAGACAACAGGGGTGCCTGGCTGGCTCAGTCAGTTGAGGATCCAACTCTAGGTCTCAGCTCAAGTCATGATATCATCACGGGGTGTGGGACCAAGCCCCATGCCTGGCTCCATGTAGGGCTCCACACTCTGGGGAGTCTGCTTGAAGATTCTCTCCCTCTGCTCCTTCCCCAACTCATGTGCATGCCCCCCCCCCAAGTAAATAAATAAATATATATTTTTAAAAAAATTGAAGACAACAAAAATAAATAGAAAGATATACGGTTTGTGGTTTGGAAGAATTAATATTAAAATGCCTATGCTACCCAAGGCAATCTACAGATTCGGTGCAAAATATCAAAATACCAATAGCATTTTTCACAGAATTAGGACAAAAAAAATCCTAAAATTTATATGGAACCAAGAGAAGACTCAGAATAGCCAATGTGATCTTGAGAAAGAAGGACAAAACTGGAGGTATCACAATCCCAGATCTCAAACTATGCTACACAGCTATAATAATTGAAACTCATACAACTCAACACCAAAAACAAATGTAAATAAGTAAATAAACAAACAACTTGATTTTAAAATGGGCATTTTTCCAAAGACATAAAGATGGCCAACAGACACATGAAAAGATGCTCATACCTAGTCTAGCCATCAGGAAAGGCAAATCAAAACTACAATGAAATATCACCTCACACTTGTCAAAATGAGAAGAAATAAGAAATATTGGCAAGGATGCGGAGAAAGAAGAACCCTCATGAATTTTTGGTGGGAGTATAAATTGGCACAGCCATTATGAAAAGTGGCATGGAGGTTCCTCAAAAAATTTAGAGTAAAAACTCCATATGATCTATCAATTCTACTTCTAGGTATTTATACAAAGAAAATATAAACTCCCTTAATTTATCCAAAGAAAATATGTGCACCCTTATGTTTATTGCAGCACTATTACATTAGCCAAGATGGAGAACCACCCTAAAGTGTCCATGAAGAGGTAAATAGATCAAGAAGATGTGGTATGTACACACACACACACACACACACACACACAGGAATATTGCTCAGCTATAAAAATGAGTGAAATCTTGCCATTTGCAACAACATAGATGGGCTTAGAGGATATTATGCAATGAAGTAAGTCAGAGATAAATGCTGTATGATTTCATTTATATGTGGAATCAAAAAACAAAAAATGGGCACGCAAAACAAAACAGAAGCAGACTCAGAAATACAGGGAATAATTTTAAAATTGGTGGTTGTGAGAGGATAGGGGTTTAGGGGGTAAGAGAAAGAGGTAAATGGGATACAGAAGTATAATTTCCAGTTATAACATAAATAAATTATAAGAATATAAAGTATAGCACACGGAAAAATAGTAAATAATATTGTAATAATTATGTATGGTGAAAGATGATAACTAGATACTGGTGATCATTTTGTAATGTATATAAATGTTGAATCAGTACATTGTATACCTAAAACTAATATAATATGTCAACTATAGTTCAATTGAAAAAAAGTAGTTATATATGATGTCAACATATACTTAAAACTATGTGGCCAATATGTATCTTTATAAAACTGAATGGAGTTTTGCTAAACAGGCCTAATATAAGTATACTTATTATATATTAAATGCAAGATAGCTGAAAAGGAAATAATTAGATAGAAAACAGTTTATATTTGTGTCCAACTCACAGATTGTATCAGAAGAAGAGGCTAGTAAAAAATAACCAAAAGTTATTGTTTTAAAGAACAAGAGTATATCATATAAACAGTCATGGAAAGTAAAGAATATGAAGGATTTTATGTGAATCATGCTTTACATTTAAAATTGATAAGCTGGGGAAAACTCCCCTCTGTTTATCTAGCTGACTTGATGTGTGGTTGCTTTTATGCACCACTCCAGAACAGTCTCATCACATATAAGAGATCTCATTATGCTCCAGATACTACAGCAAATTGGTACATAATAAATGAAAGGCCTAGGTCCAAAATAATGAAAGATACATGGTAAGTGGGTAAAATACTCTTGATTCCTTTTTGTAGTGAGTGCTATAAAACTCATTTCACAACGTCTTCTTGAAAATATTTAAGATTGCTTAAATTACTGTCTTTTATTTACATGTTTTATGAAAATCCCATATAAAACTATAAATAGCAGCAATTTTGTGGTACCTGAAGATAAGATTTTTTTCCATTTTACAGAGAAAATACTGAACACAGAAAATGCATGAACTTTAGTTTATATTCTGCAAGTCTTCATCCAAAAAATTAAGGTAATATAAACATTGCTTAGATTGTTTATAAATCATTTTATTTAAGCAGATTAATCAGTCTATGCTTACATTATTATATTTGAAAATACACATTAAATTATATCTTGTCAATTACACTTAATTTAATAATTATAAAAGATTAATAAACAGTTTCCATAATATTTTGGTACAAGTATATTGCCAACACCCTATTTATTGCTTACCAATTGCCTTCCCCTTCTGCTTATGTTTGACACACTTGACATATTAAGCAGTGCTGTATGCAAATTAAAATAATTGTTCCCAAATTATTTATCACCATGATCTCATTGAATTCTTCTCATATAAGACATTAGGTATTTAAGAGTATCTTTGATTAAACAATAGCATGTGTCAAGCAGTAATTTACTCACTTTTCTATTAATCAAAACATATATCATTAGAAACTCTAATCACTAGAGACATGTTGTCACAATAGGAAGTTAATATAATTGCATCTAAAAGTACATAAACATATAAAATGTGAAGTCTTTATAATAGAATTGAGATTTATAATATGCCTATAGAAATAGCAAAAGTTGTTTGAGATTATCTGTTACTCCTTTAAATGAGTTATAGGAACCTGAGATCCAGGATGGCAACCAATGAGATCAGAGTCATCTGCTTGTACAGACAGATTCAAATATTTAAATTCTGTTATTAATTCCCTGTTGCTCTTAGGTAATTCCCCAATCTATTCCCCTAATTACAGTATGAACATAAAAATGGAACATATGTTTTTAATAATTGAAAAGAAAAACTGGAAAGTATGTCTAGGGTAAAAAAGAAATATTCTAGATTTCAAGATTCTTTTTCTTCCCCAATGTTATCACTCTTGTTTATATTCTCAAGGACCATCACACTTTCACTTAATTTCTTTCTTCATTGTTCTTCACAGCATCTCTTTTTTTTCCTTTTTATTTAATAGAACTTTATTGAGCTACAGTATTACATACCATAACATTTACTCATGTAAGTATACCATTCAAAAATTACTGGAAATTTAGAAATTATGGAAAATTTAATTAGTAAATTATAGAAATTGGTAAATTTGCAGTCATGCAATCATTATAACAATTCAATCTGAAAATATTTTGATCACCTCAAAGATATCCTTTCTGCTCATTTGCAGACAACCTTGCTTCTCATCCACATCTCCCAAAAACTGCTAATCTACTTTCTGCTTTTAAGGCAGACATTTCATATAACTGAAATCATGCAATATGTGATCTTTTGAGTCTGATTTCTTTCTACTACTATAGTATTTTCAAATTCATCCATGCTTTATTATATGTCAGTAGTGTATTCCTTTTTATGCCTGAAGGTGTTTCATTGTAGCACATTCTATTAGTTTTTTAGGGCTGTAGTAACAAAGTCCACAGACTTGGTGGCTTAAAACAAGAGACATTTATTTTCTCCCAGTTCTGGAAGGTAGAAGCCTAAGTGGCAGAGCCCTGGTCTCTCTTGAAGCTTCTAGAAGATCCTCCCTTGCCTCTTTCAGCTTCTGATGGTTGCCAACAATCACTCATACTCAGTAGTTTGCAAAGCATCCATCCAATCTCTACCTCCATTGTCACATGTACAACATTCTCAGGTCTGGGAAACTTGGGACAGAGATTTATATCTATAATGAATTAGAAGAAGGCAGCAGAGACAGCTCTGACTCAAGTGAATGTTTCATACTCTAAAAAGATCCACAGCCCAGTTCATTTTCAAATGATCTCCCATGAAAAGCTAGCTGCTATTTTAGATAGGCTTGAGAAGTACAAGGAGGTTCTTATATTATTTGTCTATTTCCTATTGATGGGCTGGAAAATTAATAATAATAATAATAATAATAATAATAATAATACCTTGACTGTGTGTACGTCCAGTCTGGGACCACAGGACAGGGCAGGTATCAGGATACCCTTTGTTCTAACACCTTATGTCGATGCTTTTACTATGCAAAATAATCAGTATTATATCAGATGGTGGACTTTTGTGTTGAAGTTCTAAGATTTTCATTTCAGCATCATGATTTCTTATCTACATATATTATCGTCATCCCGAAAAAGTATTGCTGGGAGACAAATGCAAATAAAGAACTTAAGCTTATACATTAAAAATCACAAACTCACCGTGGTTTAGGTTTCTCTCATATTAATAAATTATTTATTTTATTCTCAAGGTCAGCATGTTAAATAGTTTGATTAAAGTATTAAAGGTCGCATAGTAAGAGATGATTCCTCTCCTTTTATGAAGGGAAAAGAGATAAGCAGCAAAATATTTTAAAAAGTTCAAAAGTTACAGTAGTGCCCAGTAACAGCCTCTTTTCTTGTTTTTGTTTTGTTTTAAGATTTTATTTATTTGAGAGAGATAATGAGTTAGGGGAGGAGCAGAAGGGGAGGGAGAGAGACGAGCAGACTCCATGCCAAGTGTGGCGCCCCACATGGGCCTCCATCCTTGGACCCTGAGGTCATGACCTGTATCTGAGCTGAAATCAAGAGTTCGATGCTTAACTACCTGAGCCACTCAAGTGCCCCAACAGCTTCTTTTCTAAGTTGTCACAGCTTCCCTAGAGCCATAAAGGTAGGTAACCTTAATGAGTCCGATAGAAAAAGTTAAGTAATGTTTTACTTTAAAATACTAATTTCAAGTTAACTAGTTTTAAACAAAACAAAAATTTATGTCTGGAGGGGCTTCTTTATTCCAATACCAACAACCTATAGATCTTTCTTTTTTCCCCCAGGTGTGTCACTCTGACCTACATCATGACCTGTATCTGACCTGTGAGCTCCAGTAACCTCAGCCTTACTGCTGCCTCCTTTCTCCGACTGGACAGTATCCCAAGACCCCAGGGGTTTTTCACTTGGCACTTGTATTTGATTCAGCTTCATTTCTACTCTCAAATTATGAATTGGTTTCATATTATAAAATAAATCCCTTTTTTATTCTGTGTACATGAACACCCTTTAAATTACACCACAGAATTCTCCTCCCACTCACATATATTCCTTAAGCCAATACACTACCTGTTAACTGCTAGTGCAAGTTATGCCAAAATTAACCTTGGAATGAAGCATAGGCAGTTTCTTACAGATCAAAGTCAATTAATGCTCAATCATGGACATACATAAGGGCTAATACATGATCTTTATCTCCTAGAAAATCATGTATAAAAGAACTCCACAAATCAAAATGATCAATTCTTTTCATTGGTTGTAAAAATGAATAGAATAGTAATGGTGCTTTCCATTAGGCAGAAAATCTACTGAACGAAGCCAATGGCATTTGGTTCTGCTTCAACACATTCTGTAAAATTATATTATAGAGCTGTCAAACACAAAGTCCAACCAAAATGTCATGTTTGTACAAAAGCAACAATCTGAAGGACAAAGTGAATCCTGTCTTACCCTAGAACCTCCAAGGCCGAGTTTCATATTATTTAACTGGGGTCTTTTATGGGTGAATTAGCTTTCACAGTACTTTTAACCTTTTTTCACATAAGGCAGAAATAAATGCTAATACCATACCTTCAATAACTCAATAGAAAAAATAAAGTTGGAAGTTTTTATAATTTTCTGTAATGATAATTAAAATTGAAATTAAAAGTTTATTCTCTTAAATAAGGAAGTAAACAATCCAGAAAAAATTAACTTTTAAAAGTTCGCTTGAAGGAAGAAAGTTGTGTAATTTTTTATGCTACAGAAGTTGATTCTGTCCCCTTACCCTACAGCCACCTCCATCATCAGGGAAGCTTAGCGGTCAGCTTTGCTTAACTCTGAATTTTCATTCATTGACCAGGAGTAAGACTGAGGCATAAGCCATGTAGCATTTGTTATTTTCCACCAGTTCATTACTCCTTGTTTGCATAGCGCCTGCCTGAATGAAACTCTGTTCCATAAGTTGGTTTAAATAACCTGCAACTTGTTCAGTGGTTCTATCCCAATATCCTCATTTTCTATTACTTGCAAACCTGGATTCATAAAACAACAGAAATCAAATATCCTTAAGGGCAGAGAACTCTGTGTGTGTGCGTGTGCGTGTGTGTATTTCATTCCCTGCTTTTTCTCCCTAGCATATAGAAAAGTGCTTGACACACGGACACCTGTCTATAAATATTTGTTTAATAAATGTATTCTTTTTCCAGATTCAATTACTGTCTACACTTTAAATACGTACCTGCCAAACATGATTATCCAAGATGTACCCCATAATATTCAATTCTTGCCTCTGTTACACTTGTCTTATTCTACCTACTAGCCCGACATCATGTGTTCTAGACATAGTAGAAGAAAATTATTTCCTAAAGGGTAGTTTATTAGTTTAAATTAGTTTAAGTAGTTAAAGCTCAATATTAGCTTAAAACGAATGAAAGAAACTAAAATTCCAACACTCTGGCCCTAAAACTTATAAATACAGAAAATTAAATAAATTACACAAGAGCAAATATTGGCTAAAACTTAAGGGATGTACTCCTAGCAGTAGTATGTATGTGTCTCCCTATTAATTAGCATTTTATCAGAGCACTTATATTGAGCTAGTAATTTGAAAATAAAAATAGTTCAATTTAATAATGTAAAAATGAAATAAATCTAAAGTGTTTTCATCTAGAAACAAAATTATGACTTATCTGTAGATTTTAACTATCCATCCTTTCTTTATCACCTCTGATCATGTGTTTCCTAAGAGAAGGGAATGTGTTTTTCTGGGGAGAATAGCTAAAAACAGTCTCTGATAATTAACTCTATATTTAAGATAACGAATGCTAAACAACTTAAAAGTTTTTATAGATAAACTCCAGTTTAGCTTAAGTAACATTTGCTTAGCTGAACTTAATAAAGCCTTCATTTTATGTATCCAGAGAATTTTGAAGATTCCTCTCGATACTTATGATTTTACCTCTAACATAATTACATCATATCTGAGAAAATACACAAAACATAACAAACTAACAAAATGCTTACCAGAGAAATTTAAACTGATTTCTTCAAACTTAAAAACTTCAAGAATGTATTCTCAGGGATCAAGTGGTGTTCTACTTCCTTGTATTTGCTCAATGTCTCCTGATTCTGCATGTTTTGAAATTGCCTTTACTTATCTCACATTTACTATTTCTCTCTTTACCTATATTGGTCATCATTTAAAAAACTCCGTGTAGGGGTGCACGGGTAGCTCAGTTGGTTCAATGTTGGCCTTCAGCTTAGCTCATGATCTCGAGGTCCTGGGATTGAGCCCGGCATATTGGGCTCCTTGCTCAGACGGGAGTCTGCTTCTCCCTCTCTGTCTGCTCCTCCCACCCCCCTGCTCTCTCTATGTATCAAATAAATAAAATCTTAAAAAAAAATAAAAATAAAAAACTCAATGTACTAAGAAAAACAGGTATGTGTCAACAATTATTTATATTAATATTTGAGACTGGCCCATTTCCATACTAACCCATTTAGTTTTCATCAGATCCATGTATAGTCTCTTAGGAAAAAATAATTGAAGATTAGAGTATGAAACTGATTTTTTCCAGATCATTCACTTTGTGAGTAAAATTGGACTTGAAACCACCTAGTCTTTGAATTCTTTTTTTTTTTTTTATTTCTCTGCATATCCTCAGTGTTCAGTCCAGAGCCCAGTAGACAAGATTAAATACATTGTTGGGCAAATGTTTAAAGGGATGTAGAGCTGAATAAATATTTCTGAAATGATAATATTCTCACTAAAACATGCTGTATATGTTTGTACTGCATATCTTTGTAAAGATTCATTACATGTGTTAGTGGCCAATTTAGTTAGTAGTATAGTGGAACAGGATGAGCATGTCAATAGAAACTCTTAAAAACAATTTCAGCTCCAAAAACTTTGCCATTTTTACCACTATTAATCCCCTTATTATACTGACTATATCTAATGCTGACATTCTCTAGGTTGTTCTTTAGTACGCTCGGGGAAAAATGTTCTTTGTAATGAAATATATACTTATCATAATTCTATTTTGTTTGCTATCACATAAACTAGTTGTACATATAATTGTATCATATAGTTTAAATAAATAGTGCTAAAGCCTATGGAAGAAGTAAAAACACAAAATAATATTACAATTTACTTGAAATCCTATAAGTTCTGTAAATGTTACTGGCTTTGTCTTTATAAAGGAAAGTCACTAAAAATATAACTAAATTAAAAGAAGGACAAAATTTTAAAATCCTAGAGAAAAATAACAGAAATCTAGAATGATTCTTAATTCAGATTACTTTCTCTTTGTCTTTAGAATTATGCTCAGCCTAATGAACCCAAGTGAATATTGTAAATGACGTCCTCTGGATGTACTTTGGAAATGGTGAAGCAAGCATATTAGGCATTATTAAGACCATACCAAAGGGAAAATTGGCTCTTCATAAAAGATTATTGAATGGATGTGCTTTGTGTGTTTTTAAATTTAAAAACAATGTTTATAACTTTGTTAATCATCTCTTGGTAGAGCCAATGTTTTCCCTTAACCAGTCAAAAATTGATCTCAATGAACATTAAGTGGTAATGTCTAATAGCATACATAAATTGGAATACAAGAGACTAGATTTAAGATAAAAAAAAAAGAGGGGGAGCAGCCTTGGTGGCTCAGTGGTTTAGCGCCTGCCTTTGGCCCAGGGCGTGATCCTGGGGTCCTGGGATCGAGTCCCACATCGGGCTCCCTGCGTGGAGCCTGCTTCTCCCTCTGTCTGTGTCTCTGCCTCTCTCTGTGTGTCTCTCATTAATAAATAAATAAAAATCTTTTTTTTAATAATAAAAATCATTTTTAAAAAAAAGAGAGTAAGGGAAATAGGAAGCTCATTTAGGGACTTGATAAAGAACTAGTGTTGTACTTGAAAATTTTAACTGAATCGGGTATATAATATAAAGACATGAGATTACATTAGATGATCTCTTTAGGACAGTTAGGATTCTGTAACAAGAGGAAAGCAAATAACTGTTCTACTTTAGTATATAAAATAATGTGTAACAGAATGTGTCTTTTTTCTCCACCGAAAGTAATATAAAAAACTAGAAATATAAGGCTTCCTATAAGAATGAAATCAGCTATAACTAAGAAAAGCTAGAAAGCATTTGTGCATAAATTTGAAAATCAGATGCTGTGCTGTCAAATGTCCATCTGTTCTGTTTATGGCAATACAATAAATAAAGAATTAAGACCAGCTGTTAATCAATTAAGATAAAGTTCCCATGTAAGATGAAATTAGACTGTGTTTTATTTATTCAAATTGGCAATACTACTCTGTTGTCTTTACCTGCTGTTCAAAGTAATGAAATAAGAACATCCTTACCATCAGATTCTTATTTTACATGATCCTGTTACTACTTATTCCTATAACTGCTATTCTTACCTTCCTTAGTCTTCTCTTTATCCAAGGAGCCAATCATTTACTAATTAATAATAATCCAATCCCTTGTGAATAGTTAACTAATCTTTAATTTTTTAAATCACTTAGTGATTTGTTTCCTGAATGCATTCTGCTTGTCACAAAAAATGGACTTTTTATTAAAAATTAAATAAATATAGAAACCTAATGTCAAATTTTAGCATGCCATATTTTATGTCACAAGATGTTGCTGATCTGTTATTCCTCAGAAGTTTTTTCAAATACTAGAACAGAATGAACTACAAAAAACAGTTCTCTACATTGGATCCAGTTACATTATGGACATCTTCCTAAGTTAGGTTTACTTATAAATAATATAATATTTACCATACAATTTTCATTCTATGAACTTTATTAAGATATAAATTATATAGGGCATCCAGTCATAATTAAAAATGGGGGAGTTTTAAAACTTGTACACTGCTATAAAACCACCGCCAGACTCAAGATACAAACCATTTCCATTACCCTTAAAAGATCCCTTGTGCCTCATCACTGTCTACTCTTTCCTCAGTCATAAGGAACTACTAGTTGTCTTTTTTGTTCACTGTAAATTCGATTGAATTTACATTGAATATATATATTGGCCTTCTTTTACGCAGCATAGTGACTTTATTTAAGTTTTTATTTAGATTCTAATCAGTTAACATAGAGTATCATATTGGTCTCAGGAGAAGAATTTAGTGTTTTATCAGGCACATATAACACCAGTAGGCAGCACAGGGATTTTGACATTCATCTCTGCTGTTGCTTGTTTCAGAGACTGGCTACTTTTGATTGCTGTTATTCCATTGTATGGATATACCATAGTCATTTTATCCATTCATCAGTTGATGCACACAGGATTTTTTCAGGTTTGGCTATTATGGATAAATGTCCTATCGACATTCATTTACAAGTCTTTGTGTGGACATATCTTAATGTTTCTTGTGTAAGTAACTACAGGTAAAATTGCTGGCTTATTTGGTAGGTATTTTCTTGGCATTTTAAGAAATTACCAAACCATTTTCCAAACTGGTGTAGTATTATATTTTCGTCAACAATATATGAGTTCCAGTTGCTGCTCCACATCTTCATCAAATCTTTGTACTGCCAGTCTTTTTAAATTCTCACCAGAGAAAAAATTATAAATTAACAAATGCTTCAATAAAGTTCAGACAGACAAATGACATTTGACACCATTACTTAGGAAATGTAAATTATAACTACATAAAGAAACCACCACCAAATATTCACCAATGAATTTATTTAGCATCTTTGTTGAAAACTGACCAAATATAAGTGAGTCTGTTCTGACACTATTTTGTTCCATTGATCTATAGGTCTATCCTTTTCCTAATTCCATAGCCGTGATCAGAGTCAGCAAATTATGACCTCCAGGTAAATTGGGCATGCTGCCAATTTTTGGACATAAAGTTCTACTGGGACATAACAAGCTCATTTGTTTATGTATTGCCCATGTAGCTTCCAGAATATAATGAAAAAGTTCAGCAATTGTGAAGAGATAATACACATGGCTTGTAAATGCTAAGGTATTTCCTATATATTCTTTCAGGAAAACCTATGAATCCAAAGTCTTGATTATTCTAACTTTGTATCTTGAAGTCAGGTAGTGTTTTCCCTCCAACTTTGTTATTCTATTTTAAATTTACTTTGTAAGTTGTTTATACTTCCATATCAACCTTAAAACTGATATATAAAATACACACACACACACACACACACACACATACACACTCCACATCTTCTTTATCCAGTCATCTATTGGTGGACACTTGGACTGCTTGTAATTTAGTTATTGTAAATAATACTGTAATAAACATAGGGATGCATATATCTTTTCAAATTAGTGCTTTTGTATTACTTAACCACAAAAAAAAAAAAAAGAAATCTTGCCATTTGCAACAACATGGATGGGTCTAGAGGGTAAATGTTAAGTGAAACAAGTAAGAGAAAGAAAAACTCCATATAATTTCACTCATATGTGGAATTTGATAACCAAGGCAAATGAACAAAAAAAAAAAAAAAGAGAGAGAGAGAGAGAGAGATAAACCACAAATAGACTCTTAATGATAGAGAACAGGACGAATGGTTACCAGAGGGTAGGGGGTAGGGAGGGGAAGGAGTGACAGATGAAGGGGATTCCGAGTACACTTATCATGATGAGCACTGAGTAATGAATGGAATTGTTGAATCACTAATGGTGCATCTGAAACTAGCACAACATTGTACTATACTGGAATTAAATATTTTAAAAATATTACCTGTTACCTTTTTTAAAAGTGTGCTTTTATTTTCATTGGTATAGTTTCATATGTACATCTGTTTCATATTTATATTTGTTTATATTTATATTCAAATAGATATTTACCATTTATTATTTTCATTATTCATTCCTGAAGATTAGAATCTACCTCTAGAATAATTAATAAACCCTTAGGTGTATTTAACATTTCTCTTTTGTAGTATGGATCAACAGTTTCTCTTAGACTTATTCTGTTAAAATTTATTTCATCTTTGTTTTTTTTTTTTGTTAGCATTACAATTACATTACAAATGCTTTTTCACTCTTTCGGCCTAATCTTTTCTGCATAGAGGTCAGAGATCATTAGAATCATTGTTCCTACACACACACAAACTCATATACAAGGAACCGTTGTTCCTCCACATTTAATGTATGATCAATGTAATTGATTCCAAGAAATTTTCTTAATGTTGGTTTTTGGTAGTTTAACGCTGATGAACTTGTGATGTGTATGTGTGTCTGTGTCTGTGTGTGTCATTCATCTTTTGCTAAGTTTTTTAGATTTTAGATTTTGCTAAGTTTCTTGAATCTATAAATCTATATTTTTATGAATTTAGAGACATTCATAATTATTCATACAAACATTTTATCTGCTCTATTCTCTCATGTATTTTTTTCTTTTGGAACTTCAATTACCCATATCTTAGTATATGAATGAATAAAACGATCAAAGCCTAAGGGAAAAATACCTCACATGTGCCAGGGGCTCTGACCATCTTATTCATTAATTTTTCTCTCTCTTTTTCAGATTTGATATTATCACTATTAATCTATCTTCAAATTTACTGAAACTTTCCTCTGACATCTCCTTTCTGCTATTAAGCTTGGCATCTAAATATTTTGAGACTACATTTTTTTTCCATTGTAAATTTTCCATTTAAAAGAACATTTTCTATTTCTTTGACGAAATGTTCTAAATTTAGTTTACTTACCTCAGGAACAAATATTGAGCTATTTTAAAGTTTTTTTCTAGTAATATCAACATCTGAGTCATTTTCGGTATATGCTGCTTTTCGTTTCTTTGAGAAAATGATTCCATTTACCTGGCTTTTTTTTTTCTATTTTTTTATGAATTTATTTTTACCTGGCTTTTTATAGGTCAAGTAATTTGGGATTGTTTTCTGAACATCATGAACATTGTATTGTGGGTATCTGTAATTATTTTATTTTGTTCTGAAGAGACTTAATGTTTCTGTCTAGCAAAATCTAAGTTGAACCAAAAATCTGCTGCACCTTTGGTGTAGAAGAGCTCAGATCTCAAATCAGATTATGTTCATTTTTCTTCACAAACATATATAATCTTAGCAAACTCATACACAGAATTTACAGTTTTTTTCCTTCCCACGGTTTCCTGGTCACTCTTTGCCAACCCTGACTCCCAAACCCCTTTGTGTTTGGCGGGGGGGTGGTGCTTCCATGGAAAAATACAGCTGTACTTTCTATTGGTATTTTAGCTACCCATGCCCTACAACAGGAAATACAGTCATGTAGCCAATTCCTTTAAGACTGAACTCCTTTAGATATTCTCCCTGTATTTATTTACTCAGTAGAATCCTCAGGTAGTTTTATTTTATAGTTAGCGAGGAGTTTATAATTGTTCTTTTATTGTCCAAAATGATTGTGACATTTTTAAATATCAGAATAAATACATGATCATTTTTGACAGCAATACAGTTAAAGGTTAAAATAATAGTGATTTTTTAATGCCAAAAAGGAATATTTACTTCTAAATTAGTAGCTTTATTTAATATTAGTAACCTGAGAAATGTTCACAATGGGAAAATATTACATATAGAATGTCCATCTTGGTATATTTCTATTAAAATCATATGCAAACTAATGTAAGTCTGAATTTTGAATGTTTATATTCATTCAAAATTTCCAGATTTTTAAGTCTAAATTATATTTTTCTTGTGATATGAAAAGTATTTATTAATAGTCTTTATGATTTAATACAGTTGACCCTTGAATAACACAGGTTTGAATTATGTGAGTCTGCTTTTATGTAGCTTTTTGTCTATATTGTACAGTATTGTAAAATGTATTTTAGTTTCCTTATCTTTTTCTTAATAAGATTTTCTTTTCTCTAGCTTCTTTTACTGTAAGGATATAGTACATAACATGTATAACATGCAGAATATGTGCTGACTACTTAGGTTATCAGTGAGGCTGCCAGGCAACAGTAAGTGATTAGTAGTTAAGTACTTAGGGAGCTGAAAGTTATACAGGGATTTCAACTGCACAGCAGGTTGGTGCCCCTAATCCCCACGTTGTTCAAGGGTCAACTGTACATAATTCACATTACATTATATAAATAAATTTTACAGAAAGTATTCGGTTATAAATTAAATGTGCATCTACCTTTATTTGCAGATTTCCAACGTGGTATTAAAATATTGGTATTTAATACAATGAAAATGTATTAAAATACATTATCCCTTCAAGACTTTATTCTGAAAGAACATAATGATAGGAAACTGCCTCATTTATTGTATGTTACATTCTTTTTAAAGAAAGACCTTTAAGATTTGTTCTTGATCCTGCTTCTAAATAGTACACTCATTTCCGTAGTCTTTCATATTTTATTGTAGCTCTCAAATTATAACCTTTGCCAAATACCAAGCTCAGTTCAGCATCTCTCAGTGGTTATTACTAAACTCTCCTCCTAATTCTTTAAACTGTCACCTAATACTATCTTGCTTCCTTGCACCTGTTGGTAATTCCCAAACATTCAAACGTCAGGCAAGTGGGTTTGCTGGCCATGAGGGCTTTCATCTTACCGTTGGTAGTGTTTTACCCATTACTAGGTATGCCTCTTTTTATGAGCAGGATAATGATATTCATGGGAACCTGGCTGCTAGAGAACGAGGCTGAACACTGCAGCAAATCTGCATCACAATGCACTGCCCTCTTTTTACTACTGTGAGATAGGAATAGAACTTTAAGGACATTTCTTATGACCTTCACTGTGTAGTTCATGTAGAAAATTGGTTTGGGATCTGATTATTTAGTTGGATATCTCACAAGAATATTAATCAAGTAATAACATGAACAATTTGTAACTTGCTTTTTTATTCCTTCTGAACTCCTTAGGTTTTTTTTCTTCTTCTTCTTCTTCTTTTTAAACAAAATAATTACATTGAAAATTAATGAAAGAAAAGATCATAGTGAGAATTAAAGCTTTTAAGGACTATGATTCTATGCTCACTAAACATGCTGTATAAGTGTTGTACTAATATCTTTGTAAAAAGTCATTTACATGTGTTGTGTAGTGGCCAATTTATTTAGTAGATTATGACAGGATAATGTCAATAGAAATCTTAAAAACAATTTCAGCTCCAAAACTTAGCCATTTTTACCACTAATTAATCCCCTTATTAACTGAGTATATCTAATGCTGACATCTCTAGGTTGTTCTTTAGTACGATCGGGGAAAAATGTTCTTTGTAATGAAATATATGCTTATCATAATTCTATTTTGTTTGCTATCACATAAACTAGTTGTACATATAATTGTATCATATAGTTTAAATAAATAGTGCTAAAGCCTATGGAAGAAGTAAAAACACAAAATAATATTACAATTTACTTGAAATCCTATAAGTTCTGTAAATGTTACTGGCTTTGTCTTTATAAAGGAAAGTCACTAAAAATATAACTAAATTAAAAGAAGGACAAAATTTTAAAATCCTAGAGAAAAATAACAGAAATCTAGAATGATTCTTAATTCAGATTACTTTCTCTTTGTCTTTAGAATTATGCTCAGCCTAATGAACCCAAGTGAATATTGTAAATGACGTCCTCTGGATGTACTTTGGAAATGGTGAAGCAAGCATATTAGGCATTATTAAGACCATACCAAAGGGAAAATTGGCTCTTCATAAAAGATTATTGAATGGATGTGCTTTGTGTGTTTTTAAATTTAAAAACAATGTTTCATAACTTCGTTAATCATCTCTTGGTAGAGCCAATGTTTTCCCTTAACCAGTCAAAAATTGATCTCAATGAACATTAAGTGGTAATGTCTAATAGCATACATAAATTGGAATACAAGAGACTAGATTTAAGATAAAAAAAAAAGAGGGGGAGCAGCCTTGGTGGCTCAGTGGTTTAGCGCCTGCCTTTGGCCCAGGGCGTGATCCTGGGGTCCTGGGATCGAGTCCCACATCGGGCTCCCTGCGTGGAGCCTGCTTCTCCCTCTGTCTGTGTCTCTGCCTCTCTCTGTGTGTCTCTCATTAATAAATAAATAAAAATCTTTTTTTTTAATAATAAAAATCATTTTTAAAAAAAAGAGAGTAAGGGAAATAGGAAGCTCATTTAGGGACTTGATAAAGAACTAGTGTTGTACTTGAAAATTTTAACTGAATCGGGTATATAATATAAAGACATGAGATTACATTAGATGATCTCTTTAGGACAGTTAGGATTCTGTAACAAGAGGAAAGCAAATAACTGTTCTACTTTAGTATATAAAATAATGTGTAACAGAATGTGTCTTTTTTCTCCACCGAAAGTAATATAAAAAACTAGAAATATAAGGCTTCCTATAAGAATGAAATCAGCTATAACTAAGAAAAGCTAGAAAGCATTTGTGCATAAATTTGAAAATCAGATGCTGTGCTGTCAAATGTCCATCTGTTCTGTTTATGGCAATACAATAAATAAAGAATTAAGACCAGCTGTTAATCAATTAAGATAAAGTTCCCATGTAAGATGAAATTAGACTGTGTTTTATTTATTCAAATTGGCAATACTACTCTGTTGTCTTTACCTGCTGTTCAAAGTAATGAAATAAGAACATCCTTACCATCAGATTCTTATTTTACATGATCCTGTTACTACTTATTCCTATAACTGCTATTCTTACCTTCCTTAGTCTTCTCTTTATCCAAGGAGCCAATCATTTACTAATTAATAATAATCCAATCCCTTGTGAATAGTTAACTAATCTTTAATTTTTTAAATCACTTAGTGATTTGTTTCCTGAATGCATTCTGCTTGTCACAAAAAATGGACTTTTTATTAAAAATTAAATAAATATAGAAACCTAATGTCAAATTTTAGCATGCCATATTTTATGTCACAAGATGTTGCTGATCTGTTATTCCTCAGAAGTTTTTTCAAATACTAGAACAGAATGAACTACAAAAAACAGTTCTCTACATTGGATCCAGTTACATTATGGACATCTTCCTAAGTTAGGTTTACTTATAAATAATATAATATTTACCATACAATTTTCATTCTATGAACTTTATTAAGATATAAATTATATAGGGCATCCAGTCATAATTAAAAATGGGGGAGTTTTAAAACTTGTACACTGCTATAAAACCACCGCCAGACTCAAGATACAAACCATTTCCATTACCCTTAAAAGATCCCTTGTGCCTCATCACTGTCTACTCTTTCCTCAGTCATAAGGAACTACTAGTTGTCTTTTTTGTTCACTGTAAATTCGATTGAATTTACATTGAATATATATATTGGCCTTCTTTTACGCAGCATAGTGACTTTATTTAAGTTTTTATTTAGATTCTAATCAGTTAACATAGAGTATCATATTGGTCTCAGGAGAAGAATTTAGTGTTTTATCAGGCACATATAACACCAGTAGGCAGCACAGGGATTTTGACATTCATCTCTGCTGTTGCTTGTTTCAGAGACTGGCTACTTTTGATTGCTGTTATTCCATTGTATGGATATACCATAGTCATTTTATCCATTCATCAGTTGATGCACACAGGATTTTTTCAGGTTTGGCTATTATGGATAAATGTCCTATCGACATTCATTTACAAGTCTTTGTGTGGACATATCTTAATGTTTCTTGTGTAAGTAACTACAGGTAAAATTGCTGGCTTATTTGGTAGGTATTTTCTTGGCATTTTAAGAAATTACCAAACCATTTTCCAAACTGGTGTAGTATTATATTTTCGTCAACAATATATGAGTTCCAGTTGCTGCTCCACATCTTCATCAAATCTTTGTACTGCCAGTCTTTTTAAATTCTCACCAGAGAAAAAATTATAAATTAACAAATGCTTCAATAAAGTTCAGACAGACAAATGACATTTGACACCATTACTTAGGAAATGTAAATTATAACTACATAAAGAAACCACCACCAAATATTCACCAATGAATTTATTTAGCATCTTTGTTGAAAACTGACCAAATATAAGTGAGTCTGTTCTGACACTATTTTGTTCCATTGATCTATAGGTCTATCCTTTTCCTAATTCCATAGCCGTGATCAGAGTCAGCAAATTATGACCTCCAGGTAAATTGGGCATGCTGCCAATTTTTGGACATAAAGTTCTACTGGGACATAACAAGCTCATTTGTTTATGTATTGCCCATGTAGCTTCCAGAATATAATGAAAAAGTTCAGCAATTGTGAAGAGATAATACACATGGCTTGTAAATGCTAAGGTATTTCCTATATATTCTTTCAGGAAAACCTATGAATCCAAAGTCTTGATTATTCTAACTTTGTATCTTGAAGTCAGGTAGTGTTTTCCCTCCAACTTTGTTATTCTATTTTAAATTTACTTTGTAAGTTGTTTATACTTCCATATCAACCTTAAAACTGATATATAAAATACACACACACACACACACACACACACACACATACACACTCCACATCTTCTTTATCCAGTCATCTATTGGTGGACACTTGGACTGCTTGTAATTTAGTTATTGTAAATAATACTGTAATAAACATAGGGATGCATATATCTTTTCAAATTAGTGCTTTTGTATTACTTAACCACAAAAAAAAAAAAGAAATCTTGCCATTTGCAACAACATGGATGGGTCTAGAGGGTAAATGTTAAGTGAAACAAGTAAGAGAAAGAAAAACTCCATATAATTTCACTCATATGTGGAATTTGATAACCAAGGCAAATGAACAAAAAAAAAAAAAAAGAGAGAGAGAGAGAGAGAGATAAACCACAAATAGACTCTTAATGATAGAGAACAGGACGAATGGTTACCAGAGGGTAGGGGGTAGGGAGGGGAAGGAGTGACAGATGAAGGGGATTCCGAGTACACTTATCATGATGAGCACTGAGTAATGAATGGAATTGTTGAATCACTAATGGTGCATCTGAAACTAGCACAACATTGTACTATACTGGAATTAAATATTTTAAAAATATTACCTGTTACCTTTTTTAAAAGTGTGCTTTTATTTTCATTGGTATAGTTTCATATGTACATCTGTTTCATATTTATATTTGTTTATATTTATATTCAAATAGATATTTACCATTTATTATTTTCATTATTCATTCCTGAAGATTAGCATCTACCTCTAGAATAATTAATAAACCCTTAGGTGTATTTAACATTTCTCTTTTGTAGTATGGATCAACAGTTTCTCTTAGACTTATTCTGTTAAAATTTATTTCATCTTTGTTTTTTTTTTTTGTTAGCATTACAATTACATTACAAATGCTTTTTCACTCTTTCGGCCTAATCTTTTCTGCATAGAGGTCAGAGATCATTAGAATCATTGTTCCTACACACACACAAACTCATATACAAGGAACCGTTGTTCCTCCACATTTAATGTATGATCAATGTAATTGATTCCAAGAAATTTTCTTAATGTTGGTTTTTGGTAGTTTAACGCTGATGAACTTGTGATGTGTATGTGTGTCTGTGTCTGTGTGTGTCATTCATCTTTTGCTAAGTTTTTTAGATTTTAGATTTTGCTAAGTTTCTTGAATCTATAAATCTATATTTTTATGAATTTAGAGACATTCATAATTATTCATACAAACATTTTATCTGCTCTATTCTCTCATGTATTTTTTTCTTTTGGAACTTCAATTACCCATATCTTAGTATATGAATGAATAAAACGATCAAAGCCTAAGGGAAAAATACCTCACATGTGCCAGGGGCTCTGACCATCTTATTCATTAATTTTTCTCTCTCTTTTTCAGATTTGATATTATCACTATTAATCTATCTTCAAATTTACTGAAACTTTCCTCTGACATCTCCTTTCTGCTATTAAGCTTGGCATCTAAATATTTTGAGACTACATTTTTTTTCCATTGTAAATTTTCCATTTAAAAGAACATTTTCTATTTCTTTGACGAAATGTTCTAAATTTAGTTTACTTACCTCAGGAACAAATATTGAGCTATTTTAAAGTTTTTTTCTAGTAATATCAACATCTGAGTCATTTTCGGTATATGCTGCTTTTCGTTTCTTTGAGAAAATGATTCCATTTACCTGGCTTTTTTTTTTCTATTTTTTTATGAATTTATTTTTACCTGGCTTTTTATAGGTCAAGTAATTTGGGATTGTTTTCTGAACATCATGAACATTGTATTGTGGGTATCTGTAATTATTTTATTTTGTTCTGAAGAGACTTAATGTTTCTGTCTAGCAAAATCTAAGTTGAACCAAAAATCTGCTGCACCTTTGGTGTAGAAGAGCTCAGATCTCAAATCAGATTATGTTCATTTTTCTTCACAAACATATATAATCTTAGCAAACTCATACACAGAATTTACAGTTTTTTTCCTTCCCACGGTTTCCTGGTCACTCTTTGCCAACCCTGACTCCCAAACCCCTTTGTGTTTGGCGGGGGGGTGGTGCTTCCATGGAAAAATACAGCTGTACTTTCTATTGGTATTTTAGCTACCCATGCCCTACAACAGGAAATACAGTCATGTAGCCAATTCCTTTAAGACTGAACTCCTTTAGATATTCTCCCTGTATTTATTTACTCAGTAGAATCCTCAGGTAGTTTTATTTTATAGTTAGCGAGGAGTTTATAATTGTTCTTTTATTGTCCAAAATGATTGTGACATTTTTAAATATCAGAATAAATACATGATCATTTTTGACAGCAATACAGTTAAAGGTTAAAATAATAGTGATTTTTTAATGCCAAAAAGGAATATTTACTTCTAAATTAGTAGCTTTATTTAATATTAGTAACCTGAGAAATGTTCACAATGGGAAAATATTACATATAGAATGTCCATCTTGGTATATTTCTATTAAAATCATATGCAAACTAATGTAAGTCTGAATTTTGAATGTTTATATTCATTCAAAATTTCCAGATTTTTAAGTCTAAATTATATTTTTCTTGTGATATGAAAAGTATTTATTAATAGTCTTTATGATTTAATACAGTTGACCCTTGAATAACACAGGTTTGAATTATGTGAGTCTGCTTTTATGTAGCTTTTTGTCTATATTGTACAGTATTGTAAAATGTATTTTAGTTTCCTTATCTTTTTCTTAATAAGATTTTCTTTTCTCTAGCTTCTTTTACTGTAAGGATATAGTACATAACATGTATAACATGCAGAATATGTGCTGACTACTTAGGTTATCAGTGAGGCTGCCAGGCAACAGTAAGTGATTAGTAGTTAAGTACTTAGGGAGCTGAAAGTTATACAGGGATTTCAACTGCACAGCAGGTTGGTGCCCCTAATCCCCACGTTGTTCAAGGGTCAACTGTACATAATTCACATTACATTATATAAATAAATTTTACAGAAAGTATTCGGTTATAAATTAAATGTGCATCTACCTTTATTTGCAGATTTCCAACGTGGTATTAAAATATTGGTATTTAATACAATGAAAATGTATTAAAATACATTATCCCTTCAAGACTTTATTCTGAAAGAACATAATGATAGGAAACTGCCTCATTTATTGTATGTTACATTCTTTTTAAAGAAAGACCTTTAAGATTTGTTCTTGATCCTGCTTCTAAATAGTACACTCATTTCCGTAGTCTTTCATATTTTATTGTAGCTCTCAAATTATAACCTTTGCCAAATACCAAGCTCAGTTCAGCATCTCTCAGTGGTTATTACTAAACTCTCCTCCTAATTCTTTAAACTGTCACCTAATACTATCTTGCTTCCTTGCACCTGTTGGTAATTCCCAAACATTCAAACGTCAGGCAAGTGGGTTTGCTGGCCATGAGGGCTTTCATCTTACCGTTGGTAGTGTTTTACCCATTACTAGGTATGCCTCTTTTTATGAGCAGGATAATGATATTCATGGGAACCTGGCTGCTAGAGAACGAGGCTGAACACTGCAGCAAATCTGCATCACAATGCACTGCCCTCTTTTTACTACTGTGAGATAGGAATAGAACTTTAAGGACATTTCTTATGACCTTCACTGTGTAGTTCATGTAGAAAATTGGTTTGGGATCTGATTATTTAGTTGGATATCTCACAAGAATATTAATCAAGTAATAACATGAACAATTTGTAACTTGCTTTTTTATTCCTTCTGAACTCCTTAGGTTTTTTTTTTCTTCTTCTTCTTCGTCTTTTTTAAGCAAAATATTTGCATTTGGAAAATTAAATGGAAGAAAAGATCAGGTGCAGAATGATAGCTTTTACAGGACTTACGGTTCTATGCTGACATAAAAAGGATAAAGCAGTGATTTCAGAAAGAGAAAACCACTTGATTATATTCTGCTCTGGTACAATCACAGGTGAGTAACCTAAAGAGGATAATTCTATAGGTTATCTGGGGATCCACACACCCAATTTCAGAACCAGTCATTAATGTTTTGGATATCATGGTATGTGAGTGACTGTGAACAGGTATCAAACCAATAAAAGTTCAAGATTATTGTTTAGGCAAAATATTTCTTAGCCAACATGTATTTGTTGATTCCAGGCAATCAACTGTGGCCAAAAATTCAATGATGGAAAAAACAGGTATGACTATAGGTCATATAAAACTTAGAGCCACATGTAGTAAACAGAGTATTTATAAATGACAAAGTGTAAATTATAACCTATGGTAAGTGCTATGAAAGAGAAGCACAGGGAACTATCTGGCCACACAACCGGGGGATAAGGTTTAATCCTAGGCTTAATGAAGGCTCTTTAGAGAAAGCAACGGAGCTTAAACTAAAGGCTAAGTAGGAATTAACCAAGAGAAAAGGGCAAAAGTAGCCATGTAGGTGGAGAATACAGCAGGTTTACAAGGACTTGAAGTGCCATTGATCACAGCATTTTTGAAAAATTGCTAAGAGGTAGTTAGAGTTAAAAAGATCACATGGGAAATAAATTCATATTGGCTAAATGGCACAGAATTTTGAAACCTTATTAAAGTTTGAATTTTTATTCTCTGAGCTATGAGAAAGCTTTGGAGTAAGAAGAAGAGCTCTGACGCACAGATTTGCATTTCTGATGCAATCTAGGTTGTGTGAGTGCAGTTACCATATCGGATGAAACAAGTAGAAATGAGGAAACTAATTTGGAGACTATTATCTTTTAGGAGGAGAGATCTGCTTTGATGAAACACTGAGCTAGTGTGGTGGTCCCACAAGTGGTAAGGAGTTGACTACTTGGGAGATATTTGGTAAATTAAATAGAGTGGACTCGATAACAGACTACTGGTTCTATAAGGAGACCATCATCAAATTATAAGGCTTCTCACTGAGATGAGAAACACTTTCTCACTGTCTCCTATTCATGGGAAAGTTTTTTCTATGGGGGATGTGAGGTACCATTGAGATTTTCTACAGATAAGTTGGAAAAGTCCCTTGGCTATATAGGTATGGGACTCAAAAGAGAAACCAGGAACAGAGAGATAAATTTTTCATTCACATTTGGGTGGTAAATGAAGTAATGAACATGAATGTCATCTGCTTCAATATCCTGTCTCAAATTAAAATATAAGGCAGACTTGAAAAGGAATTTAAAGAAAGAAACCAGCAAAGAAAAATGAGGCCCATAATATAAAATAAATACCTGTTTGTTTTTTTTTCTTGTAATTATATGTAGGACCCTGAGGAGCCGATACTAGTAACATAAAACTCAATAATTCTTCCTCTCAAAACACAGTAGTCTAGTGTAAATGTAAATTTTTCATCAGGTAATTTCTTCTATTTTTTAAAAAAAAATATTTTCTCCCAAAATGTTGACTACATTTCAAAACTTCTGAGTTTACACATACTTAATTCTGAAATCTTTTTCAAAGGATAAGTATATACAACAGCAAAAACGCTGAATCTTCTTAGAGCTATGGAAGTTCAATAAATTGCTTACGAATAACCTTTTAGGAGATTTAGGTACAAATTGGGCTGTTTAACCAAATTTTGCACGCAACCACAAATTTCCAAAGGAAATATTGCTATGATATTGTCCAAAGAAGCCCAAGCAACAGCTCAGAGTGTAAGAAGCAGTGTCTTTCTGTGAGGGCTAGGTAGAGAAGTGAGACAAGTAGAGAAGTGAGACCTACTTAAACATGTTGCATCACCACTGACTTTGGTATTTTACCCACCATCACCATACTTACAGAATTTCCAGATCTGTTTATGTGCTGTCAGAAGTACCTATGTTTCTAGGCCACTCTTACGTGAAGGCAACTGTATTCAAACAAACTAGATATGTCACAAAATGTAAGGCAAAAATAGCAATATCTAATTATAGATACGGCCTCTGACAGACCACAGACCTGATTAAACTGATTATCACTTTATTAGAACATCAGAAAATCAATTTGAGCCTAAAATTGTTCGAACCTTGATGGAAAGAGAATGCACAGAAATATACGATTCAATCTTAACAGCTTTACATATCTCTTATTTGAATGCAGTTTCCTGCTTTGCCACAAGATACATACACTTCCCTGCAATTTGGATTTAATGTATTAATTAACAATGAGAAGCAAAAAAATATTGAGATCCTACCTTCATTGTTATTACCAACGTCAACAGTAATGGGATGTCATTAACTGACCAATTTTAAGTTATAAGAACAAACTGGAAATTAAACTGCAGAATATAAACCACACAAAGAAGCTACACTTTATAAAAGTAAAAACAACTGCCAGGTTTTTAGTTTTTTGTTTATTTTGGGAGGGTATATGCATAACACTCTACGAAGAGCAAACAAAAAGTCAATTCCTGAAAATACAGTAGACAAGATTTTAATTGGGTTAGCTTCTTCCTCACTGAGGAGTAAAATATGCAGCTCAGAGAGTCTTTTTTATCTCACATCACAAAATAAAACCACTTAGAAAGTAAGAGACCAAATCTCCCTGCAGGCATGCATAAACAAACAAACAAACAAACAAATGGATAGACAGATAAAATGCAATGTTACAAGCACCTCCAGAGTAATTTTAGGAATATTTGAATTGAGGAGCTGAATCTCCACTATGACTTGACACATTCAAGGATGTTAAACTGAAGTACGAGTACTTACAGATTAAATGCTTATGCTGATAATTGGTAAAAATAGTTTCCCCATTTTGTTCAAATTTTCCATCAGCCCTTTACTTCATATTCTTTTTCTGCTTGGAAATTGGTAATGTCCATTACAAAATGAGAGTAAATTTTATTATAAATGAATTAATCGATGATCGGGCATTCAATTCTCCTGGTATTACTGTATTTACCAAAATGCCCTCAGTATTCCCACTGCATGTAAACTAAAAAGCATCAAATCTAATCCATATTATTAAAATTCAATATAAACTGGCATATTATCTACGTCAAAGTTTTTAAACAGATCTGTGGTATGCCACATAAAATCAAGTAAGAAGTACAATTTGATTATTTCTCTAAATTGTATTTAATTAACTGCAGAAGAACACAAGAACTTGTAGGCTACAAATATATAGATTTTTAAACTATGCTTAAATATTAAGATATATTTGCTATAAATATCCTACTTTACTACAAGAAAGGAACAACTTTCATGCCAATCACATATTTCACATTTCTCAAATTATTAAATGTTTGTTAGGAAAAGGCATGATTGGGATGCCTGGGTGGCTCAGCAGTTGAGCATCTGTCTTTGGCTCAGGGCGTGACCCGGGGTCTGGGATCCAGTCCCAAGTCAGGCTCCCTGCCTGGAGCCTGCTTCTCCCTCTGCCTGTGTCTCTGCCTTCCTCTCTCTGTCTCTCATGAATAAATAAATAAAATCTTAAAAAAAAAGACATGATTATCCTCTATGCTAATTTACAGAAAACCAGATACAAAGTCATTTCCTTTATTAATCTAAAACTGCTTTATAATTTTGGTATTTTTCCAAATACACATAGACCTGTAAGGTCACTAATGTGCTCCTGACAACCAGACACACAGCACAGAGCACCAACCATGGCTATTTGCCCATTATAATCAAGAGGAGAAGATTATAATATATGCCAAGCCCAAACCTTCAAACAATTTGCTAAAACTTGAGTGGAACATAGTGAGTACCTATATATAACATCTATCATGCTAGGATGTAAAACATTCTTTAAATTATAAGCATTTTCTGTTCATTAACCATTTGGTATGATTGTTAACAATTGCTTTTTATGCTGTAACACTGATTGTTTTCTTCTGACAATGTCAGACAAAAACCAAGCGAATTATACAAGCTAGATAATTACAAGAAATACTAAGTGCATATAAGAAATCAGAATTAGCCAATGAATGAAGAAAAGATTAAGACACAGCTGAAGGCTATGAGAAAAGTTACCACTTATAAGGAGTAGATTTTAGGCATTTAATCAGAATCATCCTCTAGGATTTATGGTACAACTTTACACATACTATCTTATTTATGACACAAAATACTTGGGGAAAGAGCATTATTTTACAGATAAGGAAACTGAGGTACAGACAGATTATGAAAACTCTCCATGTAGAGATCCCTCTTAAAATGACAGATTTGTTGTAAATAAGATGTTAAAATAGCTGACATAATCATAGAACATGTTTAAAGATTCTAGAGGAAGGAAAAAAAATAAAATTAATCATAATAATAAAGTCCACAGTGGAAACTTTGACATTAGTCGTTGAAATAAAATGGAAGCAAAAATTACTAATACTGAAAAAAAAATCAATGGACACTTTCCTAGTATTTTTGATGGGCTGTCCCAAGTATTCCGAATTTTGTGATTATGGAGGAGTTGGTTTTAAGAGGGAGCTGGTGAACCAAATACCTAAATATCAATTAATCTTGGAAAATTTGAAAAAGAAAAACACAGAGAATGTGGAAGAGTAAAACCTATAGAAAAATTACTATGAGCAGAGGTTCTGAAAACAGATTTCTTAGATTCAAATCTTGACTTCACCACTAACTCTCTTGACATTATTTACTCACTCTACACCTCAGATTCTTCGTGAAATGAAAACAGTAATAAAAATTTTTATCTATATTAAGTGAATCAGTATGTGCAAAGTACTTAGACTTTTACCCAGATTACTATTAGGTGCACTATTATTACTATTAATATTACTATTAATACTAACACTACTAATACTATCACTATGTTGACATGGCCATATGGGTTCCAAGGAGGGAGCTTTGACAGGAGGTAAGATTAGTAGCTGAGAAGTTGGTTAGAAGAACAGATGAATATACTTAAAAAAAAAAAAAAGACATTTTAACTATTTATTTAGAGAGCTAAGAGAGGGGCACAGAGAGAGAGAGAGAGAATCTCAAGCAGACCCTGTGCCTAGCAGAGAGTCCAACACAGGGCTGGATCTCATGACCCTGAGATCATGACCTGAGCTAAAATCAAGAATAGGGACACTTAACTGAATGAGCCACCCAGGCGCTCCAAGAACAGAGAAATGAAAATTCTCCTCCTGGTTCCATGTTGGGATACAAAAGAATGAATAAAAATTCCTACTGGAGTTAGCTTAAAAGGGAAGTGGATTCCTTAAGAAAGACTTGGGTATCAACTATGGGTCATACATTTTAAAAACTATTGAAAATATTTAGCAAATATTTTCTTGAATAGTAGGAGAATTTATAAATAAGTACAATTCCCAGGAACCAAAAATAAAGAGTGTGCTAAAAGTTATAGAGCTAAGTCCCTGATGATACTTTAGCTGACTCTTGGGGATTTTGCAGACAGTTTAACGGCTATGTAGGTATGGAAGACAATGCTTTGGGGCCACCTGAGGCAAAGTGTGATCCCCAGCAGCTACAGGATAAATTAAAGGGGGATTAGAAAATAAACCTGCCTATAGGAAAAGGGAAGTGAAATTAAAGCAGGTCTATCTTGACCTGACATCTTGATGAGGGGGGAAATTAAAAGTTCTCAAAGAATTCAAAATCACAGGGCTATCTTCAAGCAACTCAGAGGTCCAAATTACCATCTATGTGTAACTCAAATAAGAATCTAAGATATTAGCAACAAATTGTACTATCGTACGAGTTAATTCCTGAAACACCTGCTAGTAGTAAGCAAACATGCTGAGTGTGGAGCTCAACCCAGGTCTTGATCTCAAGACCCTGAGATCATGACCCAAGCTCAAACCAAGATGTAGATGCTTAACTGATTGACCTACCCAGGTGCCCTCAGCATACACTCTTCAAACTGGATCTCTCATAGGATTTCCACAGATGAAAGCAGCAAAATACAGTCACGATTCTAAGTCACAAAATGCACAGTAAGACAAACACCAATGAAAAAGAATCACAGGAAACAAGAAATAGCTGAATTAGAATTTTGTCAAACTCTAGAAAATAAAAATATTGGCTATATATGAAAAATGCAAATTATACATTTGAAAATACTAGAGGAAACTGAAAACATGAAAAAAGAATATACTATTATGTGATAGATTTTATAGAGAAATACAATTTCTCAGTATGAAACATAATCAAATTCAAAAAAAAATTAAGGGATTCAGCATGTTTAGATAAAACTGATGCAATACTTAATACATTAGGAAATAGATCTATGCATCTCTTTTCAACAGATTGCAGAAAAATAGGAGTAGGAAAAAAATATGAGAACTTAAAAGTAATATGAAAGGGAAGAAATTTTTAAAAATTCAGAAGAAAGACAAACAAAACAAACCAAAACAAAAATAATGAGTAGGGAAAGAAATATTCAAGAGAAAAACAACATATATCACCAGATTGGGGAAGCTTCACAAGTTCCAAGCATATTAAAGAAGCAATTCACTGCTAAACACATTGAAATGAAACTGGTAAACACCCAAAGGAAAAAGAAATTAAAATTAAAGGAGGGAAGCACATCGATAATTGCAATTATAGAGAGAAAACTTTAAAAAACTATATCTACAGTTGAGTAACACTCTTGGACAAATAAAACTTAAAAAGTTTGTCACCAATATTTTTACCGAAGTAAGTTCTAAAGAATGCTCTCCCGGGACAGAAAAAATGAACATAGATAAAATAAAATAATAAGAATGACTAAGTCAGAAAAAAACCTGAAATGTGGAATTAAGATACTGGAAATAAAATAACATTAAATAGTAACACACAGTGATCTCACTTAACTGATTCTAAGACTCATACGTTACTCAGATGGAGGAAAAAAGTCAGTGATTAACTTTCAACTATATATGTTTTTTAAGAAATTGTATATATACATATTAATAGTAGCAACTAAGGGAGAGAAGGAGAGAAAAAGAAGAAGTAGAAGAAAAGAATGAAAGGAGGTAGGAAGGGAAAGAGAAAGAAAGAAAAAGAAATAAAAGGCATATCTTCCAATAAATAAATAAACCAGGTAAACAAAATAGCAGGAATCACACTATATAAAATGGTGTAAAGTCATGTTTTAAAAATGATCACAAGTAGATAAATAGAAAGGATTAGCAACCCAAGACAAGAAAGAAGATATAGTAGGATAAAAAGGAAAAACAATCAAAGAAGAGCACAAATAGCTACATTAGGCAAAAACAGACATGAGGGTAAAGTGAACATTATTAGAGATAGAAAGTTTACATGATAATTGTATTATTAACTATTATTGGTATTCCAAAATAGATAAAGTAACAATAGAGTGGATACAAAAAAAAGACAGAAACAAAATTCAAAAAAATCCCTTTCATGATGGAAGATATTAATACACTTTTCCCTGTAAGTGATCCAATAAATAAACCAAAAGGTACATAATTAAAAAGTTTTTAAAAATTAAGCAAACACGTTCTCCCAAAAGTCAAATATATAAAACTGCACTCTCAAATTTGAGAATGCACAGTTACATGTAACATTAACAAATAATGACCATGTAATAAGACACATATTAAGTACTTGATGATTTTCAGACTAAAATTGTTTTAGTATTAAACAGTTAAAATAGAATTTGCCAAAAGATGACAAATAGTCAATTCAAAAGCAAGCAGTTTCCATACTGGACAATGTAGGATTGGGGAGGAATAATAACAAGGAGGCGATAAAAAATCAGAAATCTAGTAAGGGAGGTACCCAGTGTCTGCTTTTAGGACGTAAACAAGATTATGGAGTGAGAGACAGAGCTGGAACGGCCTCATGTTAAACATCCCAGTTCAGCACAAGGTATTTGGTATCAGAAGTGACTTCTGGAGCTGGACAATTTCTAGGATTATCTATTGGAAAGTGGTTTACTTGTGTAAGGTAGTTAGTGACGGGTGACATTGTCAGCAGTGTGGGAACTCATCTGAAATGTGCATTTCATGGTGTGAATCCTCAATGTGTGAATGAGTGAGCTCAGGGGGAAAACGGGAAGCTATATTTTAGGGTGCATAGATCGTGAGTATCATGGTCTCAGCTGTGTCTCTCTTACAGCTGAAATGAAGAGTCATTAAGTCCATTTTTCTATTCACTATCAAAGGATGAGAAGTTCTGGGTTTTCAGAAGAGTTAGGATTTCTTTTTCTCCTGAGTATACGACTCTACACTAAAAATATAAGCTTCATATATCCCGAAAGTGCATAAATAAAGTCACAATTTCATGCTTCCTTTGACCATCATTTATTTGTTTTTAGTCTTATGTGTCCTTGTTATGTTTTAAGACTATACTTGTACCATATCTGATTTTGATGTACCATACAACAGGAAAGCATGGGACATACTATTAAAGCCCCCTACTACTCTGAGAAGCACAAACTAACACTGAAAGGGTTTTTTGGAGCAGACCAGATTCATCACAAGACTTTACATTTGTTAGAAATGAGGCAGATATGTAATAAACGGTATTTCAAATAAAACAGACCTCTTTTATTGCAGAGAATAGCATATATTATAATGCAACTCCTTACATTATTCTGGCATATAGCATTCCCTAAAAAACAGTAAAACAGAAATATCAGTCCTGGGCACATATAACACATATAATTTTAAAATTATGGTGGAATATCTAAACCTAAATATGTAGCACAGCAGCTGTACATGTTCAAATACAATATCCACAAATACCTAAGGCTCAAACTTACAGTCTAGTCCTTGAAAAGCATGCAATTTTATATTTTAGAATGAGAACTGGCTTAGATATACTGTCTCCAATAGATAGCAATGATACATTTGAAATGAGATATTTTAACCTCCCTATATTAAATTATAAAATAGTGTATTTATAAATTGAAGTTATTTCTATTAATTAGCTTGAGAATTTAAAGATTTATTGTCATTGCCCAGTGGATAATTATTTCCATGAATTTGGGATTCTTAGAAGATAGTGGGGCTTTTACTGAACAACTTCAAATCCGTGTTTTATAAGTTGATTTTCAAGTATAAAATACCATAAAGACTTTAAAACTTGATAAAGCCATTAATCATTTATATTGGCATTTTTGCAAATAACTGCTTCCTTAAAAAGAATAGTTTTAAATATTGGTATGTGATTTGTGATTGGGGGGCAAGTGTCCAAAGTAAGGAAATATCTTGCCATTAATAAAAAATATTTTAAATTTAAAATTAATAAAACATCCAAAAATGTTTAAAGTTGAATAAATAGCAAAAGTGACTTTTTTGCTTTTAAAAAAGTATTCATTTTTTGAAGAAGCAGCACAGCCTTTGTCGGATAAGAAATTAGGACCTCCCATACTCCAACAATTTTTTAAAAAAGATTTATCCATCCATTTAAGAGAGAGAGCGAAAGCACACACAGGAGCAGAGGGAAGGGATGAGGGAAAGGGAGAGAATCTCAAGCCGACTCCCTGTGGACCCTGAGATCAGCACCTGACCTAAATCAAGAGTCAGCTGCTTAACAGACTGGGCCACTCAGCGCCCCTACTCTGACAATTTATATAGCAACGTCCTCATCTGCAAAATGTGGAGAATAGTAATGCCTACTTCATGGAGTTCTTATGTGGATTAAGAGTTAATGCTTGAGGTGCATGGGTGGCTCAATCTGTTGTTGCCAACTGTCGATTTCTGCGCAAGTCATGATCCAGGTCCTGATATCGAGGGCGCCTCTGGCCCCACACTGGACATGGAGCCTGCTTAAGATTCTCTCTCTTCTTCTCCTTCTGCCCCTCCCCAACCCCTTTTGCATGCACACACACGTGCATGCTCTCTCTCTTTCTGGTTAAACAACAACAACAAAGACTTAATGCTGAAAAAGCTCTAAATTGTCTCTAGCAAATAGTAAATATTTAAATTAATGCCTGATGTAATAATGCGCAGGGTGTTCTGTTTAGGTAAATTGTCATGTTTTTATGTCTTTCTATAAAAAGAAAAACACTATAAAAGCTCCCTTGTGATGCTTGAACGTTCTGTATTATGTTTGTGGTGGCGATCCCATGAATCTTGAGGAATAAAATTGCATAGGACTACACAAACACACAGACACAGACACACACACACACACACACACACAAACACCCCGCAACGGAGTGCAGGTATAAACCAGTGAAACCTGATTAAGGTCCATAGGTTGAACTGATGATGTAAAATATTACCATGGGGGGTAGGGAACAGCTGAAGGGGCTGAAGGGTCGATGTAACTACTCCATACGACTGCAGCAATCTGTATGATTTGATAATTTGCAAAATAAAAAGTTAGAAACATTCAAGCTCTAGAAAAGTTTCCTGAAAGTGCCATTTTATGACCAATCCCACAAACTCATCCCCAGTTGTCCGCACCATCAGAGCTGGCACCTTTAAGGAGTAAGCAGGGAAGACTACAGAAATTGAAGAGCTGAGTGAAAAATGAAAATGCAGGGTCTCTTGTTCAAAACTGCTAATTATCTCAAGATGGCAACAGCAAAGCACTGGACCGGGTGTGCAGCCCTCCCAAAGGCAGAGCCCTGTGCAATGGCCTATATATTATATATAGGTCACAGTACCATGAAGCTGCCTCTGGGAACTAGAGACACTGATTTTCAAGTCAATTTTGTTAAATCAGTAAATCAAAAAGTAAGTTTATTCATGGATGTAATGAAAATACATGGATTTGCCTGAAACCTCTTGAGCTTCTAACTAAAACTACACAGCAAGGGGCACCTGGGTGGCTCCATCGGTTGAGCACCTGACTCCTGGTTTCAGCCCAGGTCATGATGTCAGGGTGCTGGGACTGAGCTCCGAGTCAGGCTCCTCACTTAGTGGGGAGTCTGCTTGAGATTCTCTCTCTCCTTCGCCCTCTTCCCCTCTCCCCCTCACTCTTTCTCTTTCTAAAATAAATGCATCTTTAAAATAAGACTGAAAGCAAGTATTTATCCAGGAGATAAAGACATAAAGTGCAGACCACCTCCATTGTGCTCTAAAGCTTACAGGATGTTTTTTATAAATAGTAACCAAAGCAGCTCAGCCAGAAGCACTAACTACTGCAGTTGGGTCCACTGTACCGCTAAGAACTCTCTCTCTCTATCTATCTATCTATCTATCTATCTATCTATCTATCTTTCCTATCTATCTATCTTTCAAGATTTTATTTATTTGAGAGAGAGGGAGATGGGGAGAGAAAGCATGAGTGGGGGGCGGTGCAAAGGAAAAGAGAAGTAGGCTCCCCACGGAGCAGGAAGCCTGATGTGGGGCTCAGTCCCAGGACCCAGGGATCAGGACCTGAGCTGAAGGCAGATGCAAAACTGACTGAGCCACCCAGGTGTCCCCCCACCTTTTAAAGATCGTATTTATTTATTTGAGAGAGAGAGAGAGAGAGAGAGAGGTAGAGATGCCAAAAACTATATTGAAAGACAAAGGGTATGGTAGTTGTAATCCTTTCAAAAATTTTGAAAACCCTATACAGGAACAGATTTAGATAACAAATATTTGATAATATCTTTAAAAAGTAATAATACACCAATAAAGCCTCCTGTGCTGGTAGTTTTCTTTGGGCGTTCTCCTCACCTTGTTTATTCTTCCATCTTGAAACAGACTGACCTCAGATGGCTCTGATTTTAGGCTCATTCCTGTCGTAATCCAGACGCGCTCTTAAACAGCTTGTTCAGTTATCCGACCTACCAGACCTACCACTCAACACCAGGTGCTTAAAATGAACATATTTAAAATACTTTACTAGATAGGTGAACCTGCTTTGGATTATCCCCAATTCTGAGACATGCATGCAAACCCAAGAATATAAGTGAACATATTTTCAAGTATCATTACTAGCAAAAGTAGTAACTCCCCCTCAATTTTTTTTTTTTTTTTTGCCTAGCAGCAGTGAATTTCAAATCCACCCCAGAAGTACCCCTTTTAAAGATATGAACTTCACACCACTATACAGGACTAAATGAAATGTCAGAAGACACACAAATGAATATACGATCACTTAACTAATTTACAAGGTTCAATTCACTGTGAAATTTACTATAAGGGTTAAATCACTTCGAACACCATCTAAGAGACATTTAGTTCCAGAAGCATCAAGAGCTTGAGTTTATGCAATCCAAAGACAACTTATTAACAGGCTGAAGTACATAAAATTTCACTTCTGTAAGTGTTCATTTACTAAATACATAAGGCATATAGGAGATATCAGTCAAAATTTTAAAATTATTCATCTCTGTCTAATTTCCTTAAAATGGGCCAAAATCATAAATAATGTTTATTAAATTAGATAAATGACTTGCTTATTTCATGTTTAACATTTCCTTTCAAAATGACCTCCCATAACCCCTCATCTAATCACATTAAACGTTTATAGAAAAAATTTTGTCAATGACCATACACTGTAGAAAAATGGCAGAAAATCTATTTATATTTTTGTAAATGTGTCTGTTTGCGTGCATGTGCATGAACTAATTGGGTTTTTCAGAAAGTGGCATTTATAGCAACATCGTTTGGGAGGAAACAAGTGGCCCTAGATCTGGTTCATTTAAATGTACAGGCAATAAATTAAGTAAAAAATACCTAGACATGCTGCAAGTATATACTGTATACATTTTTGCTTGTTAATGAATATATAAATTTATTTTCATCATTTTTGCCTGATATAGCTTTCCTTTTAAATATACCATGATTAATTTAACCAGTATCCTACTGAAAAATACTTTAAGTTCCAATTTTTCACTGATATAAGCTGCCCCAATACATCTTTATAACCACGCCTTTACACATTTGCCCATTATTAGCTGAAGATAAACTGCTGGAAGTGGATTACTGGAACAAAGGCCATGAACTTTGAAGACTTTTGATGATAAATGAGAGAAAAGAAAGTTTATGGTTTGGTGCTGCAATCTTCGACAGTGTTCTGCAGCATTTATAATAGAATTTTGCAGGTAAAAATCATATCTCACATTTCTATTTGATTTGCTTTTGTCTGTTAGAAGTGTGGTCAAACACATTACATGTGTTTACTTGCCTTTAAATGCTCTCTTTTCTAATTAATCTAGTTCATATCATTTCTCCTTGATCACACATAAACTTTTCATATTTATTTGTAAAATCTCACGTGTTAAATACACTGAACTCAACATTCACCTGTGATACTCGCAGTGATGCACTTGCTTTCTTTAGTTTTTCTTGTCTTTGACTTCCTCTCTTGCATTTTGTGGATAGTAGCTTTTCCTGTCTGATCTACCACTTTTATTCTTTATGTATTTTTAATTTTGGTGTTTGCTCAGGAAGTAATTCTATAGCATAGTAATAATAACAAAAATACAACAAGAACTTTGCTAGTAATTGTGCTATTTTATTTTACATTTTATAAATACTCTATTTGGGGGACTTATTGATTGATTGATTGATTGTAGGCAGGCTCCATGCTGTGGAGCTCAACATGGGGCTTGAACTCTCAATCCTGAGATCAAGACCTGAGAGGATCAAGAGTTGGATGTTTAACCAACTGAGTCACCCAGATGCCCCTAAATACTCTTGTTTTAACTTTGATTCACATTGAACTCATTTCAATAAAGTTGGGAAAAAAAGGGTCTAACTTTGGTTTAGATCCAAGTATCTAAAAATTGCCACAGTTTCATTTTTGAATATTTGATTATTTTACTATTAATGTCAGACTTGTGGTTTGTAGATTCTCATCTCTGTTTCTTTGATCTCAGCTTTTATTCAGGGGCCAACATCACACTGGCTTAATATTATTAGGGCAAGTTCCTTCTCATTTCTCCACTCATACACAATAGGCTGCGCAAGTCATCTTGGCAGAGAGAGATTCTTCTTGCTTAGCATATCTTCTGAGAGATGGAAATATCAGATTTTAAGATATTCTTTTTATCAGAGCAATTTTAAAATTCCAATCATGTGGGACTCAATATTATAATAACACAAACTTTTCCTAAATTAATTTCTGATTTAAACACGTGTCTGATCAATATAAATGGGCTATTTAGATTAAAATGCAATTCTAATATTCATATAGGGAAGCCTGGGTGGCTCAGCGGTTGAGCGCCTGCCTTTGGCACAGGGCCTGATCCTGGAGTATCAGGATCGAGTCCCACATCGGGCTCCCTGCATGGAGCCTGCTTCTCCCTCTGCCTGTCTCTGCTGCACTCTCTCTCTCTGTGTCTCTCATGAATGAATAAATAAAAATCTTAAAAAAATAATATTATATAAAAACATGCTAATATAAATACTTTATCTTTTACAAAAAAAAAACGTGTTGAGTTTAGTGCAGGGATAAAAAAAAGTTAATTGTAGAAAAACAACATTTAGAAAGATGCTGTGGATTCTAACCATGGATGACAATAAATCATCTCAAGAACTCAGACTCAGCCTCTAATTATAAAAACCTCAGTAGTAAAGTGCACCTGTGTGCCTTAGTTGTTAAACCTCTGACTTTTGATGTAGGCTCAGGTCATGATCTCAGGGTTGTGAGATAGGGCCCAGAGTCCAGCTCTGCTCAGCCCAGGAGTCTGCTTGATGTTCTCTTTCTGCCCCTCCCCCTGGCTCTCTCTCTCTCTCTCTCTCTCTCATTCTCTCTAACAAATAAACAAATAAACAAATAAAATCTTGAAAAAAAACCCCTCAGTTAAAGTTATCCAAAAATATGGAATTAGTTTGTATAATTTTTATCTGGCTTCAGATAGATCACTTGGAAACAAGATTACATTAATTGAGGAACTTATTCCCCCTAAAGATAAATTAAAATTTTCAGAGCAAAAATTACCATTTAAGATAAATTATCAGATGAGGAGTCAGAGGTCTAGAGAATTTAAGTGACTTTCCCCAGGGCACAAAACTATTTAAGTACTCAACAGGGAGCAGGAACCAATTCCTTAAATCCAGGTGCAATTTCTATTGCTCTTTCCAGGTCCTTTCTACTTGATTTTTTATATTACTTTTTTTTTTTCACTAGTTTTATTACAGTCATGCTGAGAGTAAGTATTTTTTTTTCCTCACCAAGATAATTCAGATATAGTGGGGAAAGAGGGTAGAATCATGTGTGATTAAATGCCTTGGGTACTATGATAGTGCTATTATAATTGCTTGCTAGATATTAAAACATTTTCCAGTGAAAAATAGAACCTTGGGGAACTAGAAGGCCAATCATAAAGAAGGCTGATGAATTCTCTTGAGGAATATATTAAGAAGACATCCCACTGTGCTCATATATCAACACCTTGAATTCCCTTAAGGTACATTTCCAGTGTCTTAAATGATCAGTTTCCATCAATTATAATTTCAACAACAGAAAAATAAGTAAATTAAGTGTAGCATATATGTTTTCAATAATGCTGTGCAGTTTCTAAGATTATGTTTTGAAAAAATATTTAATGGTACAGGGAGATATTTTTGATAAAAACCTTAAATGGTATAATATTATATAGTATGATTTATTCTTCAAAACATGTGTGTGTGTATATATATATATATGCACATATTTATGTATACAAGCAGAAACATACAGGAGATTTGTATCTTGGAAATTTCTAAGTATTTCCTTGTTGAGTCCCCTTTTTTTGTTTTCTCGGTTTCATAATTGCATGTATCTTCTAATCAAGAAAAATAATGAAAAATATTTCCTCAGATGTGTTATAGCAGGGCTGGAATAATACTCTGACAGTGCTTTTTATATTTGAATAATATTTTAAGGTTAAAAGTTTTCATATATGCCATATATTCCAGAATTGAAAAAAGATTAATCTTTTTACAAATGGCACTGTCATTGCTCTAGGTAAATCAGCTAAGTCTTAGGCAATGAATTGAAAACAATAAAAAAAAATAAATTTAGTCTAAATAGGAGAAATGAGACCTGAATTAAGAGAGATGGTTTAGCAGTGCATAGTTCAAACACTAGAAAAATAAAAATCCTCCTCTCATTGTATAAAAATTTTGCATAATCGGTTTATTTTTAACTGCCGTAAATGATGGAATTCAGTTTTTTTTTAAGCAGATTCAGTAAATGCAAAAATCTAGGTAATCCTTAATAATCATCATCATAATCACTAGACCTTAAACCAATTAAAATATTAATAAGTAAATAGAAAATAAATCAGAAAACCCAGTGCTAACACAGACTTCAGGGGAGTTGGATTCTTATCAATGTATATTAACATAGTCCAGAAAGTAATTCTCCTAAGGAAAATAATTGCTTCCTTGTTGCATCAATCTCATGTGATTTGGGGGATAATTAAATGAGGCGATGCATATAAATTGCTTATCAGAGTACCTAGCACATAAGTATTCAGCTCAATACATTAGGCTATCTCTAGAATTATCATCAGTATTATTATCCCTGTGCATGGGTAGTCACTATACTATTTTTGCTCAAGCCACAATAATCTTGGTTGTTTCATATGAAACTTGGTTGAGGAATGAATCACACAAGATAGACTGTATCAATATACACATTATTTATCTCAGCAGATTTTGGTTCTGAAGTATCATTTTCCATGTGTTTCAGCTTTCTTCTTCTTTTTTTTCTGTGTGTTTATTTTCTATTCAATCATGCATTTGAACTCAAGAGAAATCTAAGACAGAAAAGAGACAACTTGTGTTCCTCTCCACCATGAGCTGAATATTCCCTAAAGAAAGCAAACTAAAACAATCTCAGGAATTTGCAAATCTTTTAAGGATTTGAACTAAAAGAAATAATGTTTATTTTATTTAATGCCCATTTTAATTGCCTACCAGAAAACTATCTTATCTAGTTTCCAAGTTCCCAAATATCAATATGACACCTCCCAATCTAAGTAAACTCTTGTCCGTATGTCATATCACTATATCCAGATGTACCCTTGATAGTCCTGCCATAATATTCAATTTGTCCAGAATATGTATATATATATTTAAATCTACCTTCCGCCTTATAGGTTTTTTTTAAAAATATGTCCACAAATTATTTAACTCACTTTCTAATCAATAGGTAGAGCTTAACTTTAACTCTTTTTATCAATAGGTGGAGCTTAACTCCCATCCCCGTACTGTGGACAGTAACTCAGTGATTGGCTTCTAATGAATAAAATATGGAGAAAATAACATTGTGTCACTTTGGAGATTAAGTCACGAAAGGCTCTGTGGCATCCTCCTTTCTCTTGGATCCCTCACTCTGTGGAAAACCAGCTGTCATGTTATGAGGTCAACTAATCAGCCCTATGTACGAGAGGACTGATTGGAGATGGCCAGCAAGGAACTCCTGTTTCTTGGAAGGTCCAATGAGTGAGTTCGGAAGAGGATCCTCTGGTCCCAGTCAATCCTTGAGGTGGCTGCAACCCTCATTAACATCTTAACTGCAGCCAGATGTAAGATCCTGCGTCAGAATCACTTGGTTAAGCTTCTGAATGTTTGACCTACAGAAATCTTAGCTAACCTAGGTTTTCTGTTTTAAGTCACTGTATTGAGGCAACTGCTTTCATGGCTACACACAATGAATACCTAGCTTGGTGCTAGGATTGGGTGTCAGAGCAGCATAACAAAATTCTGAACTATTGAAGTGGATTGGGAAGCTAAAAAAAGTTTGAGGCAAGTGTTTGTGAAAGCATCAAGACCCTTGAAGAAACTGTACGATTTTATAAACTTTGAGAAGGCTGCAAGTGAGGGCTCTTAAGAAAGTGTGAAAACTCTTACTGGAAACCAAAGGAAGGCGGATCTCTGTTATGTAGTAACAGAATATTTAGCAACATCATCTGCAGTAATATGGAAAACAGAAAATATACTTACAAAGTGAGTGAGCTACCTAAGGGGTTTATAGAGAACCTGTTTAGGTGCCACCTGCTTTGTCTCAATGCCTATAATAAAATATGAGAGAACGGCGGTCATTTAAAGGCCAGGAACTGAAGAGATGAATTTTAAAAATATGACCACACATATTCGGCTAATTGATTTTTGATGTGTGTATCTAAGCAATTAAATGGATAAAAGAATGACTTTCTTTAGTGCTGGAACATAAAGGTATAGATATGGAAAATAATGAAAATGTACTCATACCTAATCTCCAAAAATTAATATTATCATAGGCCTAAACGGACCTACAACTATTTTTAAAAATGATATTTTTGTGTCCTTTGGTTTGGCAAAAGATCCTAGGATGCAAAATATACAAATTGCAAAAAAAAAAAAAAAAGATTAATTAGATTTTATCACAATTAAAATTCATGGAAATGCACACTTAAAAAAGTGGATTTTACTGTATGTAATTATTCCATATATCTTAGTCTATTTGGGCTGCTCTGACATAAACATCACAAACTAGGTAGCTTATAAACAACAAACACTTACTTCTCACAAATCTGGAGGCTAGAAAGTCCAAGTTCATGGTTCGAGCAGATTCAGTATCTGGCAAGGACCTACTTCCTGGTTCTGGTACCTTTTCGTTGTGTCCTCAAATGGCAGGAGGATCAAGGGGGCTCTCTAGCACTTCTTTTATAGAGGAACTAATCCCATTTATGAGGGTCTACTCTCATGACCTAATCACCTTCCAATGGATCCACCTCCTACTCCTATCACCTTGGGGGTTAGGGTTTCTATATATAAATTTTAACAGGAGGGGGGACATATTTAGACCATAGACCCATGATAAACCTAACCTAACAAAAACTATATAAATTCCAGCTTAAGGATCTTTTCAATTTTGTTACTGATCTCTAGTCTTATTACATCCTGATGAAGAAGTGTCGTTTATAATAATTTCATTATATTAAACTTATTTTCCTTCTGTTTTTAATATTGGATACATGTAATGAATGTTCCATTTGCTCTTGACATAAAATGGTGTAATCAGGGTGTAATATTTGATATTTCTCCATATTATATACTCTTGATATCGATTAGATCTTCTATATGCTTATTTATTTGTCCACTTAGGATTTTTTAACACAAACTTGAAAAAAACTGAGAAATTCCCTAATGTTTTTCTTCTGTTTCTCTCTGAAAATCTTTTAGAAAAAGGTAGGTAGTAACTGTGTTACTTTGTAATTACATATTATTATGTATGGGTTACACCTTTATTGTTTTTCATCTTTATTGTAAATTGCATCACTTTGTATCATAAAGAAGCTTCTTTGTCTACTTTAAGGTATTGAGGGCTGGGACATCTGCAGTGGCTCAGTGGTTGAGCAACTGCCTTTCGCTTAGGTCATGATCCCGGGGTCCTGGGGTCGAGTCCCACATCGGGCTCCCCGCAGGAGCCTGTTTCTCCCTCTACCTGTGTCTCTGCCTCTCTGTGTCTCTCATGAATAAATAACATATTGAGGCCTGGATCCTACCTTGTTTAAGAAGACTGAAAATCTCTTCAGTATTTCCACTTGTCTTCTATCTTTTTGCCTCTCTCTCTCTCAACCTCCTCTATTTCTCTTTATATATCTCTATCTCTTCTTCCTCTCTGTCATTTCTGAATCATATTTTTAAAACAGGTGTCTCCCATGTTTTGTAGCACAGTTGCATCTTGTTCTGGAAACAAATCTTTCACTAATCTGTTACTTTCAGTAGCTTTGCCTTTTAGTGGGCTTTTAAATCAATTTATAGTTATTGATATGTCTGATATGACCATGCTCAACACTGCCATATTGTCTTATTTTATACTTGCTATGTCTATGACTTCATAATTAATATTAGAGGGGTGGAAAAAGAGTCAGGGGGAGAGGATGGAGGATATATGTGCTTCTTTCTCTAGGGGGTATATTTTTTCATTTTTTTTGAAACAATGAAAATTTTTATTATTGCTCTAGGAGTTACTGTTATTATATCCTTAATTCTTTAATATATCCTTAATTCTTTAATATATCCTTAATTCTTTTTTCCCCTTTAGTTAAGCTACTACTAGTTGGTTTCCACTTTAAAATATTCGAGTTAACTCTCACCCATTGCTTCCGTTTTTGTTCTTCTTAACTAAGATTCTACTAGTTGACTTGACTTTCACCTATTCAACAATCAATAAGTTTTTCTACTTTCCTATTTTCTCTTTTCCTTCTACTTCCACTTTTTGGCATATGTGACCTTTATACCTTGTTTTTATCACAAATTCATTTTTGTCTTAGATTTTAATTAACATGTTCACTGATTTTCACTGACAGTTCTTTAGCTAATATTTACATAATCACTTCTAAATTAGATGAAATCCATCCTTTAGTACATTGTTCAAGGAAGTTGCATGCTTACATTGAAAGAGTTTTTACAAGCATTAATCTCTATTTTTTATATAGCCTTATAGCCTAGCTATAAAATTATTGACTCATACTTCCTATTTGAATTTAATGAACCATATTCCACTGTTATCTTAATTTTTCCATTATCTTCTAGATATTTGATCCCAACACGTGTTTGGTTTTATTTTCCCTTAGTAAGCAACTTGCTTCTTTTTGCATGGAGGACCCATAAATATTTTTCTTCATTTATTTAACATCCAAAAATTTACTAGAATGTTACAGAGTTGATTGTTCGATGTCAGTTTCTCTGCATATACATTAGGTTTGTGAATTAGTAGTCTCAGGACTTTTCAGAAATTTTCTTGAATCATAGTTTAAAACGTTAATTTCTTTCATGTTCTGTTTTTGTTTGGGATTCCAGTTGTGTATGTCAGAATTTGCTTATCTTATATATCTTCTGATCCTTTTACTCTCTATTTTATTTTTTGCTTCTTGATGTTTTCATTTCTTAATGTCTCTTGCATACATTAACCTTTATTTTCCTTTGGGCATCCTAATTTAATCACCATTTATAAAATGGAATTGTATTTCACTTGTCGCTCTTTACTGAGTTTTGGCAATAATTTGTATTCAAAGTTTTCTGGTTTTGTCCATTTTATATGCACTTTTTGACTTAGGAGTTATTTGATTTCCACAAAGGACGTTCAACATTATTTAATTTATATTGAATACACTAAATTACAGTGTAGTATATTTTTCTTTGCTTTTTCCTTGATTTATCATAAGCGTTTTAATCAGACATACATTTGATTATCATAATAGTTGTTTTGGGGGATTCCTACTAGTTGCAATCATTATACAAAGCTTTGAATTTTTCTAAAATGACCATAGCAGATATATCTCCACTGGGAGGAGGCTTGAAGATTCTGTGTTCCTTTCTAGGATCTTCATTTGAAAAGATCCTCTTTTAAAATAAAAAAAATAAAAAACCGGGATGCCTGTGTGGCTCAGCAGTTGAGCATCTGCCTTTGGCTCAGGGTGTGATCCCGGGGTCCCGGGATCGAGTTCCACGTCGGGCTCCCTGCATGGAGCCTGCCTCTCTCTCCATCTCTCATGTATAAATAAATAAAATCTTTACAAAATAAAAAAAATATTAAATAAAAAAAGTTCTTTTGTTGGTGTATAGTGAAATGAGAGTTCATTGAAAGTATCATTTTTTAATAAAGAGGGTATATTTCTGATTCTGTTAACCTCCTCTTGTTTCTGCAGGATTCATAATTTTCTCTACTTACCAAATTGTTTCTTATAGTAATGCCTTCCTGAGACTATTACTTCTGGTCATGGGCAATTTCAAACCGGTTTCAATGTAGCACCTAGACAACAGCATGCTGATGTGCCAGCTCTCATTTCCCTTTTAGGTACTACTGCCCTCACAATGGAACTGCCTTTGCTGGTGAATTAATTCTGTTCTGTCTCAGCTAGACCCCTGACACCCTTGATTTTTTTTTTTTTTTTTGATCGTCACTGCCTGACTCTACACACTAATGTGAACTCCAGACAAGCTCTTCTTATCTTGAAGGTTAACGTCCCTACTTACATGTAACATTTACATCATTCTTTTTGTCTTGCTTATATTTCAGGCATGAGTTATTGAAGTTTAAATCTCCTCTCCCTTTGTTTGTGTGATTTTTAGAAAATGTGCAGACACATTTGGATTTAGTATGCCTTATTTTTTTATTTATTTTGATTTTCCTTACATTTTATAATTACTTTAATTCCTTTATTTTATTTTCAGTCTTTTATATGAAATATTAGTATTAATAACATTTTCCCTGAACACATTTTTTTCTGAACAATTTGGGTGGAATATGATTGGGGTTTTCCCCCACTATTTTCATATAACTATTAATTTTCATACGTAAGGGGCAGATTTTAAAATATTTGACTGGCCTTTCTATTTTCCTTCAGTTGAAGAAGTGGCTTGACTTACCTAGTTAACTAGCAATGGAAATAAAAACTCTAAACTAAAAGTTTTATCAATTCTTTACTGTTGTAAAAATATTAATAACCACCAAAACAGTCTTATAAGTGTAGTATGCCTAATTTGCCATTTTAGACATTCTATTTATTCATCTATTTCAAAAAGGTCTGATTTCAGTAAACAATTCTGTGAAAGCCACACACTACCAAATCTCAACCAAATTGAAAGGGAAAATTTCAACATCTATTACAATGAAATATAAACTGAATTCTTAATTTAAAAACTCCAAAAAATAAATCTCTAGGCCTAGATAATTTCACTGGAAAATTATTCCAAATACATGTAAAATAATTAGCAAAAATTACACAAAATTTTCCAGTGTGAAAGAAAAAAAATTCTTAACAATTCATTATAAGGAATCAGATACTACAACCAGACAAAGACATCACAAGAAAAGAAAGCTGGAGAACAATATCTCTTTTGAATACAGATATAAAAATCATCAACAAAACTCTGGCAAACTAAATCCAGCAACATATACAATGACCAAGTGAGATTTATCCCAAACATGGAAAACTGGTCCAGTATTCTAAAATCAAGCAATGGAATAAACCATATAAAGAATTTGAAAAAGAAACCATAGGACCCTGTCAATTAACACAGCGAATAATGCTTTGGCAAAATCCAATACCCATTCATGATTTTAAAAAGATAATCAAGTTAGGAATAGAAATGAATGACAGCAAACTGATAAATTACATCTTCAAAAAACCCTAAAGGCAGTATCATTTTTAATGGTGAAAGACTGAATAGTGCCTCCTCAATTTAGGAACAGGCAAAGACCGCTGCTCTCTCCATTCTTATTCAACATAGTTCTGGAAGGGCTAGCCACTGAAAGGAGGCAATTAAAGTATGTAAAAAAAAAAAAATTCAGATTGGAAAGGAGTAAATAAAACTATGTATGCAGACGATATGAATACTTATGTAGAGCAAAACAAAAAAAACTATCAGGGTAAAAGGAAAACAGAGACTGGAAAAAAAGTAAGCAGTTTTCAACAGGTTTCAGGATACAAGATCAATATAAAATCAGTCGCATTTCTTTATATTAAGAATGAATATGCAGAAGTTAAAATGCAAAATGCAATTAACGAATGCACCAAGGAATGGAATGCTTAGTTGTGTACTTAGAAACAGGGACGTCTGAGTGGCTCAGAGGTTGGGCCCCTGCCTAGCGCTCAGGTCATGATCCTGGGATCTGGAATAGAGTCCTGAATCGGGCTCCCTGCATGGAGCCTGCCTCTCCCTCTGCCTGTGTCTCTGCCTCTCTCAGTCTGTGTCTCTCATGAATAAATAAATAGAATCTTAAAAAAAAAAACAGATATACAGGATCTACATACTATGATTACAATACTAAATGTATACCAGTAATTATAAAAAGCTGATGAAGGTATTCAAATATCTAAATAAATGGAGAGGCATACAGTAGTCAAAAATGCCAAGCTGATCTGTAGGGTTAATAACAAGTCCTACCAATATCCTAACATGGATTGTTATGAAGATAGATGAACTTATCCTAGGGAGCCTGTGTGGCTCAGTGGTTGAGCATCTGCCTTCAGCTCAGATTATGATCCCAGGGTTCTGGGGATCAAGCCCCACATCAGGCTCCCTGCAAGGAGCCTGCTTCTCCCTCTGCCTGTGTCTCTGCTTCTCTCTCTGTATCTCTCATGAAAAAATAAACAAAATCTTTAAGAAAAGGAACATCCTAGATTAGCTATATAATCATAATCTTAATCTTAACAACAACAAAAAGTAAAAGAAATCATTGTGCTTGATCAAAACCTGATAATAAGACTTACTACCTAGTTGCAGTAATAAAGACTATATGGTATTATTAAAGGGATAGAAATATAGTTTCATGGAACATAATAGAGTAACCAGAAATACACCATAACAGATATACTCAATTGATGTTTGACAAAAATGCAGAATTGTAAAAGCTGTTCAATAGAGAAAAAATAGCCTTTTCAAAAAATGTTGGAGCAACTGAATATGCAAAGTGAAAAATGAACGAATATTTCAATCTAAATCTCACAACTTGTATAAAGTTCTGCGATCCCAAAAGAGATCTTGGACTTAAATGGAGGATGTAAAAATATAAAACTTAAAAAAAAAAAAAAACACACAAAAGAAAATGTCTGAGATCAGCCCTATGCAAAGCATTCTCATACTTTATATCAGATGCATGATCCACAAAAGGAAAAGTTGATTAATTGAATCTGATAAAAATTAAAATGTTTCATTAAAGTTTATGTGAAAAGGATGAAAAGACGAGCTTCAGATTGAGAAAATGTGGGCAAACCACACACTCAACAAAGTACTAAAAACTGTATTAAAAACTCTGAAAACTCAACAGTTAAGAAAAAAACTCAACAAGAAAGTGGGTAAAAAACATGTAGGGATATTTCACTGAAACGAATATACAAAGGGCAAAGAAGCCCATGAAAAGATTTTCAACGTCAGTAGCAATCAGGTAAATGCATACTAAAACCACAATGAGATAATCACGATGTACCAATCAGAATGGTTAAAAAAAAAACAAACAAACTGAAAAACCCCAAAGGCCAGAAGGATGTGGAAAAAAAAAGATCACTCATATGTTTACTATCAGAATGTAAAATGGTACAGCCAGTGTGGGAAACACTTATTATTATTAATATAAAAAATCTTAAGAAAAAAGCAACTGTGGGACGCCTGGGTGGCTCAGTGGTTGAGCGTCTGCCTTTGGCCCAGGGCGTGACTCCGGGGTCCCAGGATGGAGTCCCACCCACATCAGGCTCCACACAGGGAGCCTGCTTCTCCCTCTCCTGTGTCTCTGCCTCTTCTCTCTGTGTCTCATGAAAAAATAAGTAAGCAAAGAAAAAGAAAGGAAGAAATAAGCAAATGCTTCCATTAAACAATTTTCTTGTCTAGAAGTATTTAGAAAAACTTCTTTAAAGAAAGGACTTATTCTGGATTGAAAGGTAAGGAAAAAGATTCTAGTTTTTCATCCAAGTTAAGTTCTACTATCACACCAGTTTTTCCATGAGCTTTTGGACACTATCCAACCCTCCAGTTGCTTCTGTAAGTTACCTAATAGCTATTATAAATTCTTCCTGGGCTTAATACAGGAACTATGGGATGGCCTGATTGTTCTAAATTGCATGTGAGAGCATAAAGAAAGAAAATGACGGACTCAAAATGCACATTGTCCGAAAAAGACTGCTTTTAACATCTCTTATTTTCAAAAAAAATATTTTTTCTACACTTTCAAGGACTGAAAGTTTGTGTCACACTAAAATTTCGTATGTTGCAGCCCTAATTGCCAGTGTGATGGTATTTGGAGGTGAAGCATTTGGGAGGTAATTAGGGTTAGATTAGGTTGTGAGAGTAGGGCCCTCATGATGCAATTAAATGCCCTTATACAAAGAGGGACAGATAAAAGAGTTCTTTCCCTCTCTTCCCACTACAAGCACCACGGAAAGGGAGAATGTAAAGGGAGACAGTCATCTGCAGACTAGAGGCAGAGCCCCCATGAGACACCACATCACCAGGCACCTTGATCTTGGACTTCTTAACCTTTCGAACTGTGAAAAATGAATATTTGCTGTTTAAGCTAACCAGTCTATGGTATTTTGTCATAACAGAAGCCTGAATGGACTAAGCCAATATTGCCAATACACCCAAATTTCACGCAGCCTACTCCTACAGTTTGCCAAATTTAAAAGCTCTGTCCTAAGAGTAATGAAGCAAATTTCTTGATTACTAAATTAGGGAACAATTGAATATTATTATGCTCATATTAGCTTCTCAAAAATGTCCCTTTTGGAGTGGTACTACTTTCATAAAGTAGGAGTTCATTTGGCTTCTCAAGGCAAGGCTCTTAATATGGGAGAAATCGGTTGGATGTCTGGCTAATGATGGGAGCCAGTGGTTGGCAAACTATTTATGTGGCACCTCTCAAAATGCCCCAAACACCAAAAGAATCACTAGTACTTTCTAATATATATGGAGATTATATTGGACCATATTTATGGTTAATGTAATGAATAGAATTAATATTGTGAAAATGTCAATGCTACCCAGGGCAATTTACACATTCAATGCAATCCCTATCAAAATACCATGGACTTTCTTCAGAGAGTTGGAACAAATTATCTTAAGATTTGTGTGGAATCAGAAAAGACCCCAAATAGTCAGGGGAATATTAAAAAAAAAAAAACATAGCTGGGGGCTTCACAATGCCAGATTTCAGGTTGTACTACAAAGCTGTGGTCATCAAGGCAGTGTGGTACTAGCACAAAAACAGACACGTAGATCAATGGAACAGAATAGAGAATCCAGAAGTGGGCCCTCAACTTTATGGTCAACTAATATTCAACAAAGCAGGAAACACTATCTACTGGAAAAAAGACAGTCTCTTCAATAAATGGTGCTGGGAAAATTGGACATCCACATGCAGAAGAATGAAACTAGACCACTCACTTGCACCAGACACAAAGATAAACTCAAAATGGATGAAAGATCTAAATGTGAGACAAGATTCCATCAAAATCCTAGAGAAGAACACAGGCAACACCCTTTTTGAACTTGGCCACAGTAACTTCTTGCAAGATACATGTATGAAGGCAAGGGAAACAAAAGAAAAATGAACTATTGGGACTTCATCAAGATAAGAAGCTTTTGCACAGCAAAGGATCCAGTCAACAAAACTAAAAGACAACCTGCAGAATGGGAGAAGATATTTGCAAATGACCTATCAGGTAAAGGACTAGTACCCAAGATCTATAAAGAACTTATTAAACTCAACACCAAAGAAACAAACAATCCAATCATGAAATGGGCAAAAAACATGAACAGAAATCTCACAGAGGAAGACATGGACATGGCCAACAAGCACATGAGAAAATGCTCTGCATCACTTGCCATCAGGGAAATATAAATCAAAACCACAATAAGATACCACCTCACACCAGTGAGAATGATGAAAATTAACAAGGCAGGAAACAGGGGAACAGCAAATGTTGGAGAGGATGTGGAGAAAGGGGGACCCTCTTGCACTGTTGGTGGGAATGGGAACTGGTGCAGCCACTCTGGAAAACTGTGTGGAGGTTCCTCAAAGAGTTAAAAATAGACCTGCCCTACGACCCAGCAACTGCACTGCTGGGGATTTACCCCAAAGATACAGATGCAGTGAAATGCTGGGACACCTGCACCCCGATGTTTCTAGCAGCAATGTCCACAATAGCCAACCTGTGGAAGGAGCCTCGGCGTCCAGTGAAAGATGAATGAATAAAGAAGATGTGGTCTATGTATACAATGGAATATTCCTCAGCCATTAGAAACGACAAATACCCACCATTTGCTTCAACGTGGATGGAACTGGAGGGTATTATGCTGAGTGAAATAAATCAATAGGAGAAGGACTAACATTATATGGTCTCATTCATTTGGGGAATATAAAAAAAATAGTGAAAGGAAATAAAGGGGACAGGAGAAAAAATGAGTGGGAAATATCAGAAAGGGAGACAGAACATGAAAGACTCCTTACTCTGGGAAACGAACAAGGGGTGGTGGAAAGGGAGGTGGGTGGGGGCGGGGGTGACTGGGTGAGGGGCACTGAGGGGGGTACTTGATGGGGATGAGCAGTGGGTGTTATGCTATATTTGGCAAATTGAACTCCAAAAAAAAATAAAAATAAATTTCAAAAAATAATGTAATGAATTAAAAATTTTACATTTTTTTTTATTTTAAATTCTTAAATGGTCTAGTATTCACTCATCTGGCTGAGTAGCACTTGGACTTTATGTTGAATATGATAAAATTGAGTTTGGATATTAAAATTTAATTTGCATTATGTAATGGAAATAATCAAAGGAGCTAAAAATGTTAGAAGAATTACATCATGTGAATCCCATTCAATCACAGCTTGCCATGTCCCCCAAGAATCCTCTAAGACCACCTCTTTGAAAACTGTATTAGTGAGGTGAATAGCAACATAACAAAACACACTTGTGGTAGTTGGTAGGTGCAGTTTGAGAATGTTGGTGGAAGATTATGCCACCAAACAGGGTTTCCAAATCACCGAAGATAGTAAGATTCTCATATGGCAGAGGCATTATTTATCAGAGGCAATGAAGAACAGAAAAATAGCAGCAAAAGTGATCTATTCATAGGAAACTTTTAAGAGAGTGTTGATGGCATTTGTAGGGCAGTTACTGCTGGGTTTATAAACCAAGAAAACTGTAAGTCTGCGGGATTACAAGCTCGACTGAGCTTGACTAAGGTCATTAAAGTAGATAGCTAGGACCCTTCTCTTTCCCCCAGTTTGTACTCCCAATAGGGTGTGCTGTCTGAGGGAAGTGCAGTCTACATACTCTTGAGGAAGGGCCCCGCGACCAAGTATCATGTGTACATCGTGGTATGTTAATAAAAGGATCTGGGGCTTGAGTCTGCCTCTTAGTATAGTGGAACCCCAAATTAACTCACACAATGGTGAACCTTCAACTTGTGAGCATGTAGTTGGGATAGATATTTGGAGCAAATGTAGAGTTCATTTTATTGGTTCATGATCCTTGGCATAAAGAATTCTATTTTGTTTTATTTTGAAGAGCCCAGAAGATGTGCTCAGTAATTACCTTCTCTATCAAACAGAGTAAGAAAAAGCAGTGCCATCCCCTGAGGTCATCGTAGTGTTAGAACCACATCAAAGATTTATAATTTTCAGAGGTGATTATGCCTTTAATATCAACGTATAACCTATCTGAAATACTCTGAAAAGACAGATGGGTCTTAAAAGTAAAAGTGTGTCAATATAAACTTAAGGTGGGTTTCAAACTGCAACTTTTTTCAGAGGTGGCCTCTTCATTGGAGCAGAGAGCATACTTCCCAACACCTGACAAACAGCTATCTTTGGGAAATTACTAAGCAGCAGCAACAACAACAACAAAAAACCCTTTGCTTTCTCCTGGAAAGAACAGTGATGCACTTTCCTAACATGCCTCAGGCTTATGTCAATATCAATATCTTCAGGGATATGTGTGACAGAAGCCAGTCTAAACAGATACTTATTCTCATCAATCAACAAGACTTCGTAGTGTGTCATTACATAGAGTATACACTAAAGTACAACTGGAGATAAAGAGTAACAATACTCGATCATTAGAAGTGGGACAGACAAGGATTATCTTCACATAGGTCTTAAAGGAAAACATAAATTGCATACATTACCAGGGTGTCTATTCTTACCTCACAACTATATTTCCCTCATTTCCCTTCTAGGGTCTTATGAAGAAGTTGCCTATGATCCGTTGACTGACGAATAAAAATGATAATAGTTCCAAGTGGCTCTGCACAATATGTTGGCAGCAGCCAGAAAGGACTGCTAGAGCATCTCAGTCCCTTCCAGTGATGACTTGAAGGGAAGTGGAGAAGACAAATTATTTCAGGGATTAAATGCATTTCATGGTCTACTTTGTTTGAAAATTTGAGTACCTAACTTCAGATATTAAGCTCTACTCCTATTGGGAATGTTGATACATATATTGATGTGGCCATCTCATCTTCAAAACAAGTAGATAAAAACAGTCCTAAATATATTTAATTTATGTATTGAGCTAACACTATAAAGTGTCATATTGGAGGCAATGCATGATGAAGATTTGGCTTTACTTATTTTCTAGTCCAACAGCTATTTGACTCTTGGTATTTACTGAAAAACTCACTTATGTTTAATTTTAGCAATTTTATCTAGGATATGTGTGAATAAAATGCCATTTAAAATTCTTGCCTTTGTCTACGTAATTAAAGGGACAGAAAAATATCGAACATTATTTATATTCTCAACTTTTTAATATTTGATGTTACTTACATTATAAAAGACGGGTATAACAAAATAAAGCCCAGAAATGAGAGTTGACAAAGGCATCGTTTTACCTAATAAGAATACTGTAGGTTTAAAAGATTACTTGAGAATAATTGTTTTTAAAAGATGATCCAATAGAGGAAAAGAAATACATTAACTCATCACCCAGGTACAATATCATTCACTCTTGTTCAATATTGAAAACAATTTTTAGAATTTTATACCAAAGGACATCCTTTCAATTCTCAATGTGAAAAAGAGAATTATTTATTCTTATTAAACTCTGGTTGTTAAGACAGAATTATTCATAGTACATTATTATAAAGGCACCTCGGGGGCATCTCTGACATACACGCAACAGGATAAACTTATTTTGCTTGCTTCTGGCTTTTCTGTTATGTTCCCATAGAAGCAAATAAAAAGCTTTCAGATCACTTGTTTTTTAGAATTCATTCAGCCTATTTTGATAAATCACATGTAAGAGTCCAGATACTGTTAAACTCATGAAGGAAAATCCTTTCTTAGGTTTATATAGGGCCCAGAAGGGAGGCAATCTATTTGTGCCCAAAGTGAACAACTGTTTTATTCCTTTCACATAACTCTACTCTTCCTCTCAAGATATGCAATAAGCTACAAGACTAAATGCAGGCTTTAATCACTGGTGTGCAAACCAATAGTTTCATACTCAGGTCCTATGTTAGGTCAAGGCATAACCTCAATTGAAGCAAAGAATATAGGAAATCTCTTAGAAAAGCCAGTAGAGAATAGTTGTTAAGTGAGCAAGCTCTGGAGACACCATTCCTGGTGCCCATCGCTCCCCACTACCAACTAGCCTCATTAGTTAAGGCAAGTCACTTTTCCTCCTCTGTAAAGTAGGAGAAATAATAGCTCCAAACTCAGAGAAGTGTGAGGGTTGTAGGAGAGAACATACAGTAACAACTTGAGACAGAGTTGAATAAGTATTAGAATCTGTTTGGTTTTCCATTACATTTTATAGAATAGGATAAAGAGAAGAAACCACATTACCTTCTTAAAATTAGTATATTTGTCAGCATGCTACCTCAGAATCCTGATGCAGATAAAGTAAATGATGAGATTTTCTGCAAAAACTAACAAAGTCCTTTTACTGTTTAAGAGCATGCTTAGTTAAAATTATGCTGAATTATTCATGATAATTTGAATGTGGAATCTTTGTTAAAATCTGAATACATCATAGTTTTTACAGTAATAAGTAAAGTGGTGTTATTTATTAATCAAACTTTGCAAAATGACAGTTGGGGCCTGACTGGGAAAATGAACCAGAATTTTAAAAAATTAAATAACAGCTTTAATAGACATTTTATGGTCCTCAAGATTGTGCCACAATTACCAAAATGTCATTTATGTGGATGACAATAATTTCACATAGGCCTACATTTAGCCTCTGAATATATTTCTTACTGAGATCTTTATTGTTTTGTAGATCTTTGATTATACATATATAGAGAGGCAAATTTTATATATTTGTCTTATCAAGATTTCTATACTAAGTTTGTTTATGTGGGTAGAGAAATGGCAGTGTGGTTTCAGTAGGAGAAAAGGGGGAAAAAAGAACTCCGGTTCACCAATAATCATTGATAAACAGTATCCCAAAATGGATAACCTTAACGATATTCCTATCTTCTCAACCACCATCTGTGTGATAGTTTAGCAGAGCTCAGAAAGTCAACTCTTTGCCTTGGAAGTGTTAGCATTCTATAATTTTATGAAGAATGATCAAAGTAGGTTGTGTGTTACTGTTGAGATTACATAGAGATCGTACTAGGAGACAACGTGTGCTTGAGTCATAGAGTCTGACGTATTTAGCAAGTGGAGAAATAACTGGAGAATGGGTATGAGAACTAATTGGGCTCACTCAGAATTGTTACTGGGCTAGTTCCATCATTCTGTTATAAATTCCCACTAGGATTTATGAGATTAGCTTTTATTAATCCCTTGAAATAAAAATGATCTTAGAACCATAATCTGATTACTTTTTTCTACTTTGCCTATTTCATTGGCTAAGAGCAACATTTTGATATGTGAAACATACTATACAGTGGACGTTATCTTGTTTTTGCCTTTAAGGAGGAAAAAACTCCACTATTTTGCCACTAAGAATGATACTTCTGAGAGGTCTCTAGTAGGTATTGTTTGTCATGGGAAGGATGTTTCTGTATATACTAAAAGTGCTACACTGCTAGGTATTTTTACAAACATTTTTTTCTCTTTGTTGCAGCAGTTAGTACCATCATTTCTAAGGTCCAGATGAAGAAAATAAGACTCAAAGATTCAATGGGCATCAAGGTCGTGAAACTACTCATGAGGGTCAGAATTAAACATAGGGGCATGAAGTCCTGTAACTTTTATTATACTGTAAAATACTCCTCTACTCCACTTTTGTTTCTAGTTTACCACTTTTATAACACATCCCACAACCCACAGCCGTATTGATCTTTCGAAAACAGCGCTTTCATCATTTCATTCTTATTTTCAGGAATTCCCGGTGACTCTTGTTACCTTTCATACTATAACGTTTTATCATTATATCACCAAACTCACTTTCTATTATCTGCCGGCCACCAGGAGCTCATCCCTTTTATTTTCTATTGGACGTTATCAACCCATTAGATCTACATAGTACACATGGACAAAGTCTTATTGAGCATGCATTTATAATGACATTTACTATAATTTTCTTCTGTTCTTTACAATTAAAAGTTTAAACATCTGATTTTCCAGGTGTCTTTGCAACTACAGGTCGCTCTGGGATGTAATTTTGGCCAGTGAGAGGTAGTCAAAAGTTTCTGAGTAGGACTTCTGGGAAAGCAGTTTAATAGAAAGAGGTTCAATCGGTATCTCTTTTTTGTGTTTGGTCTCCAGGTCCTACCTTTCTTCCCAACTAGAATGTATATGCCAAAGTTGGAGGTGAAACAGGCATATTGCAGCCATGTTGTACACAGCTACATGTTCCAGATAGAAAGAATTTGATTGATAATATCATGAGCTGTTATAATAACATACTTCCACCTAATTCTAAACTCACTGTACATTAGGAAAAAAAAAAGAAAGAATATTTAAGAGTGTAAACCACTATTATAGAATTTTCTGATATGAACACTTCCTGTCTTGTTTCCCTTTTCTTCCTAATACCTACTTCTATCCCTCTCTTCCGTAGGCAGCAAACTACTGTGTTCCATACGTGTTCTTAATTGGCAAATGTCATTATAAAACATGTTTCTTTGCTTCATGACTATGTTATTTTCATTTATTCAAGTGGCAAAAAGCTTTAAAACCTATTTACTAATATATATATATATTTACTATTTCTCCTATTCATCACCAGATTTTTGAGATGTATCCATGTGCTCTATGTACTATAGTCTCTTCCCTCTTACTACTTCTACTTTACTATTTATTACTCATATACCTAGAGACAGACACCTTGTGACAGCAAACAAACAGTTTCCATTAACACCTTTTAGGTCTTCTCAAGACCTCTGAGAATTTTTTCTTTTTCTTTTGGGAACACAGCATTCAGGATTAGGATCACTAAATCTTAATGTTTATGCAAGCTTGATTTCCCTAGATACTGTCAAGGATTCCCTTTCTACATAGCCTTGTCACCTGTAGATTGTATTCACATGTAAATATTTTCACTTTGTTTTAATTTGCTTTTTTTCCCCCTGACTACTTAAGTTTGCACAGCCACTGGGCTACAACTCTTGTAAACTAACTGTTCATTTCTATGTCAGTTTTACTGTTGAAATATTTTTTTTTCTTTTTATTACCCTATAACTAGAGCTTTTTCCTATTTATGTCATTAATATTTTGTTTTAGTTTTATATATGTAGAGGATATTTAGAAATATCTTTAACTGGTTGTTTAAATATCTGTAACTTTGGTCATAGAGAATGTCAGTGAAGATAATTTAAATATTTGTGAGTGTATTATCAAATCTGTTCTTGTCTGCTGTGCTTTTTACATCTAAGAGTTTTCACCCCTTGGTAACATTAAAAGCTCTTCTCAGTCTTTTTTCTATTATCTTTATACTTTTTTTCCTTGTACTTGAGAATATTAATACACTTTAAGTGCAACATAACTTGGAATAAAACAATGACATAGCTGCCCTCCTCTCCATAGAGTTTTCTCAACACTACCTACTAAATAACTCATCCTTGCCCCATCCGTAATAAAACGTTTCCCACATAAACACATATGTTTCTCATACACACATATATGTTTCTGTCTCTTCCATTTTGTTCTCCTAGTCAAATTCCTTGGTTTTGTACTTAGTACTATGGTTTCTCAGTATACTTCAGTATTTGTCAGTAGGAGTACCTTATCATCAATGTTGACCTGCAACTGAATACTCTCATATCCATTTTAGAATAAGATGGTCAAATGTCTCAGAATACTCAGCTGCTCAGCCTAAAATCTTATTTTGTTTATTAATGATAATAATGATAATGTCTGTTATTCTGGAAGAAATTGACATGTCAGATATACAAAAATGTAGCTATTCATCCCTGTACATGGTATATTTTTCTATTTATTTAAATCTATTGTTACAACCTTATGTATTTTACTATTTCATTATAGTTGTAATTTACTCTATAAAAGTGTTAGGTCTTTATGTTGGCTGCTAAGCATTTAATACTTTGGTTGTTATTATGAGTAATATTTGTTTAAATAATGCTTATTATTTGATTCTGCTGCCACAAAGAAGCGTTATTAATGGCCATAAATTAATCCTTTATCCAGCCACCTTGATGATTTTTTTCATATGTTGATTCACGTTTTATATCACATTTTTTAAAAATTCTCTTTTCCAATCCTAATGTTTCTTTTTTTAAAAAAAATTATTCATTCATTCATTCATTCATTCACTCATGAGGGATACAGAGAGAAAGGCAGAGACATAGGCAGAAAGAGAAACAAGCTCTCTACAGGGAGCCTCACGTGGGATTTGATCCCAGGACCCCAGGATCACACCTTAAGCCAAAGGCAGATGCCCAACCACTGAGCCACCCAGGCGTCCTCATGTTTTTTATGCATTTTCCTTATAGTTTCACCCTTCTCTCCTAGTAATGTTAAACATTAGAAGTGAGAATATCACTGATAATGTATGAACTTAAATACATTAACAAAAATGTCACTCTGTTAAGCATATTTGCTGCTTCTGTCAGCAATATACCTTTAACAATAATTAGATAAGATACAATATATTCCTAATATTCATAAATTAAATGGCCCTTTTTTTCTTTTATCATACCTAACTGGTTAATAAAATCAGCTGAAAAGTTTTTTCTACTTTCCCTCTTTTCCTATAATTACTTAAACTCCTTTTACAAGATATTGATTATCTGTTCATTACAAATCTGATAGATTTCACCTCTAATGTCAAGGATGATGAATGATATAGCCCTCCAAATATTAAAGCAATAATAAAATATTAAATTGTGCTTTTTATTTCTCTTAGAAGCTGATATGTAAATGAGACAATAAGTAAAACAACATAAATAAATTTCAATTACAATTTCAAAAATTTAACAAATATTTATACTTAGAATTATATACACCTAAGCAGAAAATACTCACTTATATTAAGCCAAAGGAAAGTCTTAAAATATTTACCATAAAATAATCTACAAAAAAAGCCTTATTTTCTCTAAAGAATCAAAAGCATACAAAATATGCTCTTTATTCACAATGTAGTAAAATAGAATTTAATAATTTTTAAAATATGGTAGAAGTATAAAATTTTTGCATACTAAATAAAATACTCTTACTAACTCTTTCTAGAAGGAATTATCTAAAAAATTAAAAATATTTAGAGCTAATGTCAATGAAAACATTAGAAACTAAAATTTGTGGGACACTGAAAAAGGCACATAGAGAGGAATGTGTAGACACAATGATGAAAAGGCAAATTGGAGAAAAATAATGAGCTACCAACCATTCAAGAAGTAGAAAAATAAAGGGAAAAAAATAAATAAAATTTTTAAAAAGTATAAAAAGCAAGAACATAGGGAAAAATATATAAGTAAGCCTGACAGAACCAACAGCAAGTTTCTAGAAATGATAGATGAGATGGGCAAACTACCAGTGATGCTGACCAAGAAATTAAAAAAAGGGGGAAATATATAAATGAAAGTGTAAATATATACTACCATAATAAAGGTTTAAAACAATAATTACAGAATAATATGCATGTCTACAGGCTAACTAGTTCTGTAACAAAAACAAAATGGAAGATTATTTAAAAATATATATAACATGCTAGAATTGGGCAAAGAAGAGTTAGGAAGGATGAATAAACAGATGTACACTGAAGAATCTGGAAATCCCCCTCCCTTTATTTCCTTTAAACCAAAGTGACACCTGTGTCTCATGGAAGGTAGAGTAATGGCCCCCTGAACATGTCCAAGACATAATCCCAAGGATCCTATAAATATGTTACTTTACATCTCAAAAGAGTATTACTAATCAACTGACCTTCTGCTAAAAAGCCATCCTGGATTATCCAAGTGGAATCAGTGAAATTGAATGGACCTGTAAAGGTGAAAGAAAAGGCAGAAACAACTGTCAGAGACACCAACAGTGAAGACGGGACAAAAAAGTTTCTAAATATGATGCGGACTTGGCCCACCACTGACAGCTTTGAAGCTGGAGAAAGGTCTAGAGCCGAGGGATGTGGGCAAGCCCTGGAGCTGTCAGCCACCCAGGAAGCAAGGACCACTCAGGAAACTGCTACATGTCAACCACCCAAGTGAGTAGGGGGATGCATTCATCCCGAGAGAGTCTCCATAGAGAAAAACAGCCCTGCAGAAACCTTGAAGGGCACTTCAGTACCAGACCTCTAAACTACAGCATTCGAAGATAAATAAATCTGTGTTGTTTCATTGATAATATTTTAAAGCAGCAATAACAAACTAATATACGCTGTGAACTTATTTCAGCCTTATTTCCTGCCTCTCCCCAAAGATCCTATGTTCCAACCATGTTAAATTACTTGCAGTTTCACAGGTGATTCACACATCATGAATTTTAAAATTAGACACTTTTAGACAAATAGTTTCCTCTAAGAATTCTCTTACTGAGGAGCCCTACTTAACTATCAAAAAAACCAAAAAGAACTCTTCTATGTAAAAATTTCTCTGACTCTCTTCTTTGCAATTCTACTGCCTTTCTTCTCTACTCTTTGGTAAAAATAGCAAGACTGAGTTTGATAGGGCAAGGGCTGGATCTTATTTAACTTTAAATTTCTGGCTTAGAAACAAACAAATAGGAAGAAGTAACAAATACTTCTTCTTTTATGAATGAATGGCACATTGGCAGGAAGTCTCCTGACTTCATAAATCTAGGGAGTCAATCAGCATACAAAGCAGGAAATAAATTTCAGGCATAGAGATGAAGAGAAACATAGAAAGGCGGCTTTGGAAACATTTTATAACTATCTGACACACACACACGCAAAAAAAAAGTAAGGAAGGATAATGCTTGGATGTGCATTTTCCCCCTGGAAATTGTCTTTCTGATGATCCATGCTTCAGTCAATTCACTTTGACTAATAGCCTACTACATCAATAGTGACATATCACTAAACTCTGGTGCACATTTTGGGCCAGAGGAAACATCTTCAAAATTATTTCCAGGATTGCCTGACTGCCTACATGTCCTCATCTTTTAAATATTTTATTTTTGGTGTCTGCACAAATGTTATCTATCTCTAAAGGAAAATTCTCAAGGCTAAGCACCAGGTCTATATTTGATTTACCTCTCAATACTTTTTTTTTTTAAATTGAATGTAGCAGAGTATTCTATACCTTGTATACATTCAAATGATCTAAATCTATTTTTTTAATTTAGAAAATGAAATAAACATGATCTTACTCCACTAGATTTTTCCTTATTAGCCAAACGAGTTAATCTGCCTCTCTGCACTGTGCACCTATGTACATGGACCAACAATCATTGTTCAATACTCAGAGCACTCCAGATGGCTTTCCAATTGTAAAACCTGCAACCAGAAGTCTAGTTGAGCTTATCTCTTAATTACACTTGATTCTGGGCTGCTGAGATATTCAAATGACTGAACCGCACAAGTACACCTCGATACATATCATATGTTGTATTTTTAATAATTTTATATCATTTGTTGAAAATAGTATCTTAGTTGAAATAGGAAACCATTAATGTTAAATTGAAAATTCTCTTACTTACTTTCTTCAATTAATTTTTCCTGATCACTCACAAAGATTTTTTAAATGACTATGTACGTGAGTTTAATAAATCACTAAAGAATGAATCGACAAATAGAAAATCTATTTTTAATGGCAAATGTCTAAAAATGAATTGAAAACAAAGTACTATTGATTTCGAATGAAACTGCCCATCTTAAGCAATTTATCACATTACAAAAAAACGTTATTTAGAATTTCCAAAATAATACGTAATACAAACTCAGAATTTGGTACAATACTGCTCTATCTTTGACTTTTTCCAAAGTGTTTCAAAACCTAGAACCTGAAAGAGACACTCCTTTTCATAAAGCACAAATATTTATTTTCATCTTCATGAAAATATTATGAAAAATCAATATTATAAAAATCATGTAACATTTTTACTCCACTGCTGTTATACTCATATTTTGGAATTGAGAAAACTGAGGCTTATAGAAGTTGATTATTTTAGAATAACCTGGTTTGTTACAGAGTAAGAATATAAATCCCTTATCTATTTATTCCAAAGCCACATAACACAGCTACAATTCTGTGCTTCCCTTTTCTCAAGCTGATTACAAAAAAAAAATACTGGGATTTTTATTTAGCACATACATGTATTGGAGTATAGCCAATCTTTTGTATCTAAAATATTCTTCATTCTTCCCAACTTTGTACATGATTATTCTGCAAAGAAAGCACTGGATACAGGACCTGCTACAATCAGCACTCATTGTTAGCTTCTCATCTTACTAGTATTATTGTCATTCTTGTTACCATCTCTATTGTAGAGATTTAAAATTATCGAATTCAAGAGCCAAGTAATTTCACTCAAGGTGATAGAAACAGTAAGTGGCGGAGTTAGAGTTTGAAATCAAATGTTTCTAGTCCTATTTAGCAGAATTTACTGAGCCATATCTGCCAACTATCAAATGTGCAAGTCCAAAAGATTAGCATCCTGAAACATTCTGGTTTCTCAGATCTTCAGCATCCTGTAATAATATATACGTAGTCGCCCTGATGATCCTTGCCCCTTAATGAAATCTGCTTAAAGTGATTTAAAACAAATTCCTCCCTTACATAACTATACTGTACAATTAATCTACTAAACCCAATAGCTTTGTTCCTAAGCATCTTATTTACTTCTGTGTATTTGACATGTCTCCAGAAATACAGGAGATAAAAATTATATTAATTTCCATTTGTGCAAAACACCATGTGGCTTTCAAAATATGTTGATATTTCCATATAAATTATCATTGAACAATTATAGCAACCATCTGGAAAACCCTGCGAGATAAGATAAAAAACATTTTACTGCATTTATCAACCAAATAAGTTTAGAGAAGATGGGCAATACAGAAAATTACACAGCTTAAGTGGCACAGTAGCAACTGGATTGAGTTGTTGACGTGTGATCCCTCCGTTTTTCATCTCCCCACATTCTCCATATTGTTGCACTAATCCCGCTTCACACCTAGGCCTTAACTTGAAGCTTCCAGATTTAAAATATGCACCAAAGTTGCTCATAAATGGATGACAGAACTCTAATGGCTATAGACACGGTCCTCTTCTTAAATTTTTTTCTATTAATATGGCAACACATTAAATATGGGAGAAAAAGTAATAAATATTAATATCTCTTTTTGTTGTTAGTCATGTCATACTCCTTACAGGACACAAATTTGGTTACACTTGTTTCAATTTTGATGAGAAAAATTTCATCAATGAAGCAATACTGGCAACGGTGGACAGTGCTGGTATAGTTTTCCTTCAATGCATTTCCTTTTCCACCTGTAATGTTAAATATGGAACAGTACTTTGTTCAGTTCATAGAAGTATTAGAAGTGAAACTGCTAAGGAAAATGACATCTAATTGTCATTTCTAACTTGTAGTCCGTTAGACTTCTTGCCTCACTACCATTTAAACTATTATTCTTCTCTTCAGAATTATTGACATTTTTAGCCAAGTATTTAAGCAGATTGAAAGTTTTATCTTCAAACAAAAAGCATATGATTTAGACTTAGCGTAATGTCTTTTGACTTTTATATTGAAACTCATATTAAACCACATTTCTATGGAGCAGGAGAGAAATACTGTGTGTGTCAACTGGCTACTGTTTTATTAATTTCCATTCATTTAAAATGTCAAAGGAAAGGAAGCAGTAAATCTAAAGCACAAAGTTAAGTTCAAGAACTTAATGAGGTGTGATGTGGTACTATTTAGAAAAAAGTTTTATTATATAAATCTATAAAAGTTTCTACCATGATTTAAAAACCTTTATTCTAAAACTTAGAATGTTTTAATGTCCTTAATGCTAGAGAGGTAAATTTAAAGAAGAATCGAAATCTTTTTCTATTTAAAAAAAAAAAGCATTTTATATCTTACTTAATAGTTTTCTCTTCTCAGCCTCTAAAATTTACTATCCAAGAATGTATGTGAGCCCATGTAGATTGATTACATGTTCTTTACCAGTTGTAGTACCTGTTCTTCTATTCTATGCTATGGCTTCCCGGGTCTGAGCGCATATTTGATTCCTGAATTTCTTACTTTCTACGATTCAGGACTGAGAGTTAAAATGTCTATATTCTGATTCAGTTGTACCACGTTTTATTTTGTTGTGGTGGTGATTTATTTCTTACATAATTTTTTAAAGAAATATTCGATCCATTCATAGAAGAAGACAGTATAGCAGAGCCCCATGTGCCTATGTCCAGGTTTACTGAATGTTAACGTTTGTCATATATAGTCAGAACTTCCTTTTTTGAGAACAAAAATATTACAGACACAGCTGAAGTCCTGTGAAATGTTCTACATCACATTTATTCTCACCAATTGTCATCCCCAATAACAAATTCAACCTAGAAGTTAGTGTGTTTTCAACATATCCATGCATTTTAAAATTATATTACATATGTATGGGCTTGCCAACAGAGTATGCCAATTATAGTTTGTTTTTAAAGTTGACATGTATTCCACCTGTGATATGATGCTGCAATCGGCTCTGTTTTTAAAAGTATTGTTTCAGTTTTATCCATTTCACGTACACATGTAGCATGAATCCATTTTCTGTCACTTTTCTAAATATTTATTTATTTTTATTTTTATTTTTTTAAACTTTTCTAAATATTTAATCATGCAAATATATATGCCCAGATATAGTTAGTTATTCCCATATTATAGTTGCTTCCAGTTTTTCAGGTACAAACAATTCCTCAATAAACATTAGGATAATCTTCCATATGAAAGTATGCAAGGGTTTTACAAGTGTAGTTGCTGGGGTAGAAAATGTGCTTTTTACTAGATTTTTTTTTTAAATTTTCTCAAAGGTGGTTACACCAAATTATACTACCGCCAAGAGTGCGTATTTCTTGAGCTACTTTCTCACCAATGCTTGATGTTGGCAGATTTTACATATCCCCCAATCTGCTGCATGCTAAATTACATTTTACTGTTGTTTAAGCTTCACTTAAGTGACTATTCATAAGCTTACCATCATTTCTTATGTTCTTTAGTCACTTTTATGAAATGTTAATAACTTTTACTCATTTTCTAATTTTTCTTTTTATTGATTTACTGGGGATTTTAAAAAATACATTCTGGTCATTCATCCACTGTTAGTTATATATATCACAAGTATATTTTCCTAGTCTGTGATTTTACTTTTTCCTTGGAGATGATGCATTAGTTTGGACAGCTTTTACTTTTAATCTAGCCAATGTCATTAAGCTATTCCTTACTGGTTTATCCACTTGCCAAGCTAGGTGAAAAACTGACTTCTTCCTTTTATTCTAAAGTATGAAAACTGTGTTTTGTGTTTTATATCCAAGTATTAAACACACTTGAATGGCTTTCATTGTGTAAGTAGAGAAATGATCCAATTCTGTAAATATTTCTTACATAATAATAATAAGCAATTTCCCAAGAATTTTCTCTTTTTTCTCTGTGTGGAGCAATTAGAATGATCTCTCTAAATTACAGATTCGTAAGTAGTTTTGGATTTCTTTTTCCAGTCATTCAACTCCCAACAAAAACCACTGTTATTTCTATTGCCATAGATTAATTTCTACATTCTTGAAAATCATAAAAAAGTAATTATATACTACATACTATATACATATATATGTAAAGTGTGTATATACACACACACATTATATAAAGTTTGGAGATACAGTCATGTGGTCAAATGCCTTAGTAGGCAAGGTAGATTGTCTGGCATACCTCTCTTAACTATCTAATCCTATTTGTGTCACTTAGTCACACAACTTACTTGTTACTTCAGGAAAAACCTGGTGCCATTTTCATAGATCTCCTTCTATTTCAGCTGAAGTGGTGGCCCTGATGCTCTCTGAATCTCCTTTGGTAATTTCCCCTCTGCTTGAAGAACAGCACATGTTCACAGCTGAACTAGCTCTATCATCAGATACTGTGAAGTCCAAGAAATCCAGCAAACTTTCTTCAGTTTGTCCCACCTTTGTCTCTTTCATTTCCAAATGGCAGTGCTTCTGCTTGTATGATCCCGGAAGCTTTTTATTGAGTGACATTGTAGACACACCCATGGTGTTTTCTTTATTATACAATTTCTCATTTTTTGCAATACAGATAGCTTTAAAATGTTCCCAATCATCAAGTTCTGTTTTTGTTTTTTTTAGTAATTCTTTCTTCATCTCTGTCCTTTCACATTTTACTGTAAGTAAAAGGAAGAACCAAAACACTCCTTTAACACTTTCTTCAGAAGTCTCCTCAGTTAAAAATTCAATTTCAATGGTTGCAAGTCCTAACTTCCGCAAAACACTGGAACACAGTTCAGGCAAGTTCTTTCCCACTTCATTACAAGTAACACCTTTCCTTCAGTTTCCAATAACATGTTCCTCATTTCCATTTGAGATGTCATTAGAATTACCCTTAAGCCCCGTATATCTAACATGTACCTCAAAACTTTCCAGCCTGACCCATTACCCAGCTTTAAAGCCATTTCCACGTTCTTGAGTATTTGTTACAGTAGCATCCCACTGCCCTACCAATTTCTGCCTTAGCTTGGACTATCATAACAAAATACCATAGACTGGGTAGCTCAAAAAATACAAATCTATCTTCTCACAATTCTGGAGACTGAAAATTCAAGATCAAGGTGCTAGTATGGTCTGTTTCAGATGAATACGTTCTTATTGGGTTATAAATGGCAAGTTGTGAACTCACATGGCAGACACGGCAAACTATCTGGTGTCTCTTCTTACAAGGGCACTAATCCCACCATGGGGAATCCACCCTTGTGACCTCATATAAAGCTCTTTATCTCTCAAAGGCCCCATTTGTAAATACTATTACATAGGGGTTAAGGCTGAGACATACGAATTTTGGGAGTTTGCAGTTCAGTCCACAGCACTGAATACTGATAATGGGAAAGTTAGACATTTTTGAGACTGTTGTACACTGTCTCTAACTTACTCAGATTTTTGGACATCAAAACACTACTGTGAACCATTAATCACAGTAGAGGAGAGGCAGATGATGTGCAGGTAATCAATCTAAGTTTTGTCTAAAATCTGCCTCACAGTAAGTTTAATGCATCTCTGATCCTATCCTGTGATTATCCCAATTCTGAAGTGCTTAATAGGAATAGACAAATTGTCAAAATTCTTATATTAGTTCCTTGATGCACGTCATGAGGATAATCTTGTAGCAAAACTCAGTGGAAGCCACAGCACTTTCTCAATCTGCCAAAATAGTAAATCAAAGCAGACCTGCATTTCTGCAAAAATTATAGATATTAGTGCCATCACCACTGTCTCAAAAGGGGCAAAAGTAGTGATTCCAATCAATTTCATATTTAATGTGCTTATTTGAACTCTACAGAAATGTATTTTATATAATGATAGTGAATTATTATAAACTTGAATAGGTAATGACTTCAACTGCACCTGCTCCTCCTCCAGATACAACTCCAATGCTTGAAAAAGTGATTATGTCCTTTGGCACATGTATGCAGCTACTAAATGTAAAAACATTTTTTCTCAATTTATGTCAATATCACCAGAAACCATTTCTTTTAAGTTTGTATGGTCAGCAATACCCCTTCACTGTTGTGCTTCAGGCCTATGTCAACAGACCAAGCCTATAGCATAATCTACTCATAAGAGATCATATCTTAGTTCTATTCCACAGGATTATGCATACATACATACACACATATATACATACATATATATTTCTTACATAATTGTATACATATATACATGTATGTATATATATAAATGTTGAATCACTTCATTATGTACATAAATGTTGACTCACTACTGCATATATTGTATACATACAATACTATATGCTAACTACACTTCAGTAAATAGAAAAATAATAAATAAAATAGGTTTTTCTCACTCAAAAGCCTCTATTATTAACCACTGTACCAAAACTACTTCTGAAAATATAAGCTAAGGTTTAGAGATTATTACAACACTCATAATTTAGATTTCAGATTTTTGCTTCAGACTATTTCGATACTCATGTTAAGTTGCAATAACAAATTGAGTATTAATTAAACTATATTGCTCAGCAGCAATCATTTTTTGCAATGTCCTCCATTCTTACAGTGTAAATTTTGATCCATCTCTTAGCCAGCTTGTGTATGTGTTGCATGCTTATATATAACTTGTTACCGAGTTTTTAAAAAATTTAAAACATATAAGATGGAATTTTGGAGTCACTAATTATCTGAAAATGCACTGATATGTTAAAACTGTTTTCCTATTTTCTTTCATACAAAGTTGTTTCAAATTTCATTTCTCTTAAAGGTTTTAATAATTTTGATCACTTGTATTAAGACCTCTATTTTTTAAAAGATTTTATTTATATGAGAGAGAGATGAAAGAAAAACCACAAGCAGGAGGTGCAGAGGGAGAGGAAGAGAGAGAATCTCAAGCCCACTACACACCAAGCACAGAGCCCGATGGAGGGCTCAATCCCAGGACCCCGAGATAGGGACCTTATCTGAAACCAAGAGTCAGATGCTTAACTGATTGAACCACCCAGTATTCCTCAAAGACCTATAATTTTGTTATTGTATATTTGTTTGTTTGGGGTTTTGTGAGAACTTGGTGATTATAGAATGTTTTGTTATTATTAAAATTATAAAACTTTTCTTATAGGACAGTGCCAGGTATGTCTACTTTTCCTTTTTTTTTTTTTCTTGCTATAAGGTGGCAACATTCTTTTTCTAAAATAGTATTTCTCACTGTTTTTAGCACTATCAATATAAATTCTCCTTTTATAATTTTATTGTTCAGGCAATTCTTCTTTTGTAATTATTATCCTTTTACCTCATCATATCATTTTGAGATTTCAGTTTTCTCATGACTTCCTGCTTTTTTTAAATTAAAAAATATTTTTTATTTTTTTCTTGGTTTCTATTGTACATCATTTCCAGAGTGATGTTTTTCAACTGACACAAAACCATTGTGTCTTCAGAATGACATGCTGATCCTACTTCTGCAGTATTTTTCCATAAATCACATGCTTGGAAACATACAAGTGCTTCAATGGAAAGTTGAAACCTGAATCAGTGTTTCAACAGAAAGGATATGCAGAAAATCACACATCCTTAGTCTCATTTCCTATCTGATTGAGTGATGCTTTAATTCACTTCTCAAATCTATAGTTTGATATATATAATTCCCATTAACTAGTCATCATTTGTCAAACACCATCTAATTTTACTGAGATGGGATTTTTGCATCTTCATAATATCTGGATCTCTTTTAGAGAGAAATGCTAATTCTTTTTTTTTGTGTGTGTAGAACAAAATAACCTAGAATTTTATGGCTACTGATGCATTTTCCATTTATAGATTGCTTACAGCATTGTACTTAGGTGGAGGGAAGGTGGAGAATCAAATGCAAAGCATTGTGCCCTTGACAGTCTCCTTATTCTTGTTCATTGCATGATTGCTTCATAGAGTTTGATCTTCACAACATTTTTAATATAGGACAGAAGTCATTATTTTATTTGTCTCAGAAGCAATACGCATGAATTAAGGCATTTTGTATGTTTTCTGGGAGAAACACACAAGGTTTGAGAGCCTAGAGAAAGAGGATGTGTATTGGGTGGAATAGGGGAGAGGACAGGAAATATCTTTATGTTCTTTCAGGTCTACAGTGTTTCACACATCTTATTGAACTAGAATCTATCATTTAATCATATGATTAAATCATCTCATAGAGATTTATGAGCACTGAAATTACTCTTGGATCCTGACAACAGAATGCATAACAAATCTAATTGCCAAGTCTCAAGTTATCTCATTCAACCTTTCAGCAGCATTTGTCACAGGGGATTGACAACTTATTTTTGAAACCAGTCTTTTTTTTTTTTTTTTTTTTTAAGTAAGTTCGTAGAATACCTCTTTCTCAGTTCTTATACTCATTTTTTGTTCCTTCTCAGTCTATTTTTCTGGATCACCTTCCTCTTCTTGACTTTTTAATTTTGGAATTCACCAGGGTTAATCTTCATACATTTCTCTTCTCTCTGTATCTTAACTCTTAATGTGATCTAATCCTGTCTCATAGCTTTAATATTATCCATACCATATATTAAATGTATGTATATGGTATATATGTGTGTGGAGACTTATATATATAATATATATATGTAAATGTTATATATGTACATATATATGTAAATACACATACACACACATATATACATCTCCAGTACTACTCTATACTCTATACTCTTGATTTATATAATTTTTTAAAGTTTTATACAACTCTACCTTGTCATCTAATAGTCATTAGTAAAATGTTCAAAACATATTTTCGTTTTGTCACAAACATTCCATCTGGATAAATGGCAAGGACATATTTTGACTCAGATTAAGAATCTTTGGGCCATCCTTTTCCCTTTTCAGTAATTTACAACCCTTTTATTATAAAACCAAATACTGATACTTCTACCTTTGGGATATATATCTAGATTCTACTGTTTCTCGTTATCTTTAACACAACTACTCTGTACCAAGTTGTCTCTCACATTAGTTAATGTAGTGACCTCTTAATTCATCTCTTTTAAACCCATGGAATTAAGTCTCCATCCAGCAACCTGACTGTTTGTTTTGTTTAACGTAAGCCACAATATATCACTTCTCTGATAAAACTCACCAATTATTTTCCATCTTAGTATACTATTATTTACATACGTGGCTTATAATAGTTTACTGGTGTCAACATTTCATCACTTCAAGTCAAGTGAGAAAACTCCATTTCCATTTAGGTTCTTTAACTTTCTCCAATTTAATATTGTCTCAAGGATTACATGGAATCTCAATTTTATTTCAATAATAAAATATCATTTACAACCCATATATTTACATATTAATACATAAGCTCATAAAGAATATTTTATAGAAATACTCATATAGAAACTAGAGGGAGAGACTATTGTATGGACCCATTTTTCCCATATTTCTGGACTTTCTGTTGTTCATTCTTCCTTCCTGATGCACCAAAACTTCTTTTATTCCTTGTTTCATTTCCTTTTCTGCTTGAAGAACTTCCTTTAACCAGTTTCTAAAGATAGGTCTGCTATTCACAAGTTCTTTAACTTACTTTGCTTGAATGTTTTTTTTTTTTAATTTTTCACTCCTGCAAGATAATTTTACCAAATACAGAATTCATAGTTGATGATTATTTTAGTTCAGCATGTAAAAAAATATGACACTTTCTTCTGGCCTCCATGGTTTTATTTGAGAAATCTGATTTCATTTGAATTGGTTTTCCCCTACAAATAATGTATTATTTCTCCCTGATTGCTTTTAAATTTTTAATTGTGTCATTAGTTTTCAAAAGCATAATTATGATATGTTCTGGTATGGTTTTCTTTGGGTTCATCTTGTTGTATAAATAGTGAAGATGTCAGCTGCTAGGGAACTACTAATTTATAACATGGTGCAATCGGTTTGATAGGAATAAGATAATAAAAATGGTAATGGAGATATCAAAAAGAAAGCCTGAGGCAGTTTGATATAAAAATTTAATAAATTCCACACGAATAAAGCAATTTACTCAAGAGGCACTTTGAAATTACTGACCAAAAAAAAAAAAAATTGAAAAAGAAAGATTAAACAAAATAAATAGACAGTATTGGCTGGCCTTTGTCACTGGTTCCTAAGAAGGAGCATCTACATTTTTTTTATTTTCCAAGTGATAGAAATCTCTTTGTTATTCATGTGTGTTCACATACTTTATATTAATGTGGTGACTCATGGTAGAGGCCTAGACAGTTTACGCTAATAAGATAACTCAGGATGGGTTAAAACAGTAAAAATAGTCATATGATTAGATGCTTGGGGTTTTGAGCCACTTAATATCAGTTCAACCTTTAGGGAATAAAAGGAGATATAGGTTAAGTTCAATCACACAGCCAAAGATTTAAACAATCATGTCTACTTAATGAAAGCCCAATAAAATCTCTAGACACTAAAGCTCAAGTGACCTTTGCTTGTAAACAAGATCCTATGTGTATTGCTACACATTAATATGCAAGGAAGGTGACAGGTTCTTGAGGACATGGACACTTCATGTTTGGGACCCTCCCCAGACCTCACTCCAGGCATCTAATGGTTGGTTCTCCTTTGCATCTTTTTTTGCTACTATGAAACTGAATTCATAAGTGTCTTCTTTAACTCATTCTAATGAATTATTGAACCTGAGGTGATAACAGGAATTCTCAAATTTGTATCCAGCTGATTAGAAGTGTGGGTGCCTGGGAATCCCCAAGCTTGCAGCTGTTGTCCTGAAGTGAGAGCAGTCTTGTGGAGGAATGTGTCCTTCATTTGTAAAGTTTGGCTTAACTCCACGTAGTGACCTAAGTTATTACAAGCTAGTTATCAATGCTACTTTTGTCAATGCTATTAGGATAAATCCTGAGGTTAGATTTTTTCCATATTCTTATCTGCAGATCAAAAAAGATCTTTTAGTAATTAATATCTTTAGTTTATTTTGCATTGTATCATGGTACTTTTTATTTTTAAAGGGAATTTACATGCTTTTAAAAATGTTGATTATGGGGTTCTGGGCGTTTGCACCGTCTATGTGTGTAGCCCGGCCCCGCCTCCCAGATTTGGCTTTCTATGCTGAAGTCATCATGAACTTTTTCCAACTCCTGATGAAAAAGAAGAAACGTATTCCTTTGTTGCTGTTCATGGCCACAGCAGAGAGTGGAGCTTTGTCTTTTGCTGTATATTCCCTTCAAAGATCTGATGTGATCCTTGATCGGAAAAGAAATCCAGAACCTTGAGAAACGGTGGACCCTAGTGTACCTAGCAAGCTTATAACACTCAACCAAAAATGGAAGCCCATTGAAGAGTTGCAGAAGATCTGAAGAGCCACTAAATGACCAGCCCTTACCTCTTTCTTCCAAAGAGTACTCTATGAATCTAGTGAAACATTGCTGCACAAACTAGATTATGGATACCAGTGTGCAGAAATGCTTCTGCTACATTTTTAGGGCTTGACTACATTTTCGGACTCTGGATAGGAATTATGAAGGTAGTATAGCAATGACCACATAGTTCAAAAATAATTTTGTGTTTGTTTTCTTGCTGTAAATTTAATTTTGCATATTGAAATTTTTATGTTTATGATGCTCAAATGTTTTCCTTAAAGTGTATAGAGATTTGTAAACTGAATTGTATATAATAAAATACTATTTGTGCAAAAAAAATAAAAATGCTGATTATGAGTGGAATAATCAAAGAATAAATTGTATTTGTTGCAATCATTACACTATATTTCATAATTCATATAACATGCTATTTTTCTATTTTCAAATAAGCTAAGGTTTTCAATGGTGGTAAATGAACAAGAGGCAAAAAGGAGTCTTCATTTAGTTTTCAGGATCTGTTTATATGAAATAAGTTGCACTATAAGATATACAAATTTTGGGTTTTATTTAATTAATTATTTATTTATCTATATATTTTGGTGTGGTACATTTCATACTGTATTACCTCATGTATAATTTTTTCTTCTCTTAATCAATATTGTCTTGTTTGGAATAGAACCTTTCAGGTCAGTACCCTTATCAGAAGAATTTGGAAGAAAAAAAAAAAGAAGAAGAATTTGGAAGTAAGAGAACATTCTAAAGTATTGTTTCTGCAAATTGCTGGCAGTTGTGGCAGGGGGTTGTGGCGTGCCCCGATGGATCCAAAGTAGAATGCAAAGATGTGTTACCTGTGTTATCTGTTGTGACTAAAGCTTTTTGCATTAAGAGCATGATCGCAGGGAGCACGCCAAGGTCTGTATCACAGAGGAGCTCCTAGTGGATTCTCGCTTGCCTACATAGAAAAGAGGGAGATGATAAAGGAAAACAAAATCAGAGGAAAGAATGTCTGCCTAAAACCATGTAAGATGCAGTACTAAGTACTCCTTGTGACTGTCTCTAAGTCTAAGAGAATATATCATGAAAAAGGAAGATGCGTTCTCCTGCACTTTGCCAAAGGAGCGTGGCTCGGGAGCCTCCAGGCTGCGGGGTGCCCGGGCCCCAGAGGCACCTGCCCAAGTCTGCATTTCCTACCGTTGCACAGCGGTGCCTAATAACACAGCAGAGAGGTTACAGGAGCAAGAATGCACAGGATGGCCTCAGTTTGGCCAGTAGAACCCTGCAGGGTCGGCTGAAGAATGGTGAAAACACCAGGCAGCCTGCAGAATAGCACTGGCAGGATAAATGCACTTGTAAAAGACCAAGAGGACACCTCCTGGGGGCTTTCAAAAACCCTTAAGCACAAATAATACGGGACTATCTTAGGGGAAATATAAAGGATCTTAACTCTCCCATGATAAGGTGCAGGTAAATGCTCCTGAAGTTCATGTTAATATTGCAAATCTAAATAACAGACAGTTGGGATCTGGAGAAATTAAGATTTTATGCAGGTAACACATTTTAAGAGTTGTATTTTTGCTGCTACATAATAAACTTGTAATTGCAAAGGAATGGATGGTTTATTAAACAAAATATATTAAAGTAGTTCAATAATTTTCTGAGTAGCTGTTATTGCTGACTCATAAATGCTCAAATAAATTTTAAAAAGTGTAACAGGAAATATTTTAAAAATCACATTATGGAAATGAGGCAAAAAATATCCATTACTTTAAAATCTTAGCATTGTCCAGGAAAGAAAATGATGAATAATTTATGTGGAGCAAATCCAACAGTTTTCTATAATGTATATATAGCATTGTTTTATTAAAGTATCTTCTCCTTCAAAGAGAATATATTTTATTTCCTTTATCATGAAACACAAATGTTTTTGAGACACAATAATGAAAAATATTGGCGAAGGACTTATCTTTGATATATGCAGTCCACAGGTTCGTGAATGAGTTATATACCAAGAGTTCTTGTTTATCCAATTCATTCAAATGCATCTTCTCATGAAGCAATGTTGTAGAAAGTACCATGTCCTCACAGTGCAAAATAACTCTTCCGCCCAATTTTCACAACCCCTGAAGGTAGTCAACAACTAATTGGTGGTAGTAAAATAGTGGCAAGATTAGTGGAAGAAAACATGATTAAAAGGACCACCATATTCCTTTCCTGCATTAATTTCATGGACCACTATATTGGTTACCTCCTATGCTCCATCATATTCCTTTATTCACCAGCTTTAACATCATTATTCCAGCTTCTTACACCCTCTCGGTCCCAGGCGCACTTAAGCCTTGTTTCAGTTTCCAAGAACCTGTGGCTTGGTACTCTGGAAACCTACCCACTTACTTACTTATAAGTGTGGGAAAAGGGACAAAAAGAAATTCTTCAGACTTGCTTTCAGAGGGGGCATAAAGTATGGAGATGGGAGTATGAATTTCTGCCATTCCAAGGCAGAACTTGGTTAGTGATTTGTTTAATCAACAAAAGTGTATTAGGGGCTTCTTTGTGGAAAATACTGGGGATTTTTTTTTCTCTTTTTTTCAGGATAGGGTGAGTTGGAGCCTGGGCAAATCCATTGCGAGCACCATCTATAGACTTAACAATGCCCACAAAAAAGGGAAACCACTAGAAAAGGCGGGGGGACTACTTGTGTAAGTCCTCAGGCTCCGGTCAGATCCTCTTGGAGAGAAAGAGGTCAGGGCCATGCCTCAGCAATTGGGTACAGGCAGAGATGGAAAATCAGTGGTGAATTCAGCCCCTCGCCACATGAAACTTACAGTGTAATGAGGCAAATGCACCAACAATTATCCCAAAATAAATAAAAGCATAAGAGCTATTTAAAGTAAGTGTATGATACTCTGGGATTACATGGAGCCCACAGAGAAGGCAGCTTGTATGTGTGACAACTGACCTAGAGAATGAACAGGAATTAATTACAGGTGGAAGTGTGGAGGAAAGTGTTAAAAATGCAGGGACAGCCAAAAGCAAAGTCCTGTGGAGAGCACCAAGGACTAGAAGGATTAAGAACTAAGCACTGTGCAAAGCCCTTGGAATGATTTGAATGTGAGTAAGTGCTGGAGGAGGGAACAAGAACTAACATACTTACATTTATATTTCAAAAATAGCATCTAGCTTCCAATGGGTAGATGCAAATAAGAGTTGGGACGGGAAGACTGGTTATTTAGAAGCCTATTGGAAAGAGATGATGGTAGCTTGGATTAGTATGATAGTGTGTGAGATGAAAGTGATTGAATTCTAAAAGTTTTTGATTTATGACTCAGTCCTGTGATGGATCAAATACAAGTAATGAGAAGGAAAGTTGTAAAACAAAATCATTATTAGATTTAAAACCTCCAGAGCTGACTCACAATTTGCACAGAAACACTGATACACATGGAAAAGAGCAGAGAGAGAGCCTTTTTGAAATAAGGCTCACATGTGACTTGGTTCTTATCAAATGATACCAGCTGCCCAAAAGTAAAGCAGAAATTTTTTGTGAGAATCAGAGTGCCAGCCATTTGGTTACACACCATAGGGTACAGAATACACAGCCAAAGTCTGAGACAATAGAAGGACATAGCTGAAGTATCAGGCAAGTCCACGTACCAAAGAGCAAGATGGGATCAAAAATGTAGAAAGAATAAAAAATAGTGAAATTATAGGGGAAATTATGAGAGAAGATGAGTGGGAAATATCAGAGAGGGTGACAAACCGTGAGAGACTCCTAACTCTGGAGTTAAAACAAGGGGCAGTGGAAGGGGAGGTGGGTGGGAGGATGGGGTGACGGTGACGGACACTGAGGGGGACACCTGACAGGGTGAGCACCAGGTTTTATACTATATGTTGGCAAATCGAACTACAATAAAAAATATACACCAAAAAATAAATAAATAAATGAACTGAATTTAAATTTTTTAAAAAAAGAAAGAAAAAGTGAAAAAAAATATAGAGACTGTTAAAGCAACCCATTATCAAACATGGGTAGTGTCCCCAATTGTGACTCAGATATAATTAACCTAAGGATCTGTAGCGTTCAGATTGTGTCCTGGGGAACAATCTTTAATCTTTAGAGTTTCTCAACTCTGCTGTGCTTCTTAGTTTTCAAAAGACAAACCTAAATTTGCCTGAGATGTTTTAGAAAACAAATTTAATTATCCTTGGAAATGTTTGTAATTAAACACAGAAGCGGTTAAGTAATGATAATATTAATCAAATAATTAGAATTAAGACTATGATTATTAAGCTTATAAGAATGCTCCAGTGATAAGAGTAAGTCCCCTAGCAGGAAGATACAGAAGATTGAGGTGGGAAGCAAACAGAGTGTACAAGAACCCACCGAAGCTTCAGTTGAATACAGAATAAAATGAGATGATCTAGGCCAAGGCGCCAGTCTACAGTCATCTACTACAGCCTAAGCCTTGCAGAACTCAGATCTACTCCTGTTGTACATGAAATTCAGTCTGCCATTTTTTGAGAAGGCCAAAAAGACCAGCTGATAGTGGCAACTTTAGGATCTATGAAAATCCTGCCGTGTCAACTGGCTGAATCATTTCATTCTTGGCATCAGAACATCTAATTCAACACAGCCGAGAGCTGTGACTGGAAGTATAAGTTTCTCCAAACTGCATAGAAATATTGGTGAGAGGAACCTATTCTACTTTCCTTCTTTGGTTTCTAGTGTTATATTCTAGGGTTTAGGGACATAACACCTTATAATGGTTATTCGTTCAATGTGTATGCCACACCTAGAAATACACCCCAACCCACTACTGGGTGACATTGCAGAGTTGATGCCTTATGTATATGTTTGGTAGGCCACCCCAATATTCTCTCTAGCCTGTAACTTCAGGATGATAGGGTATAAAATACGACAAATAGATCCATACCATGGGCTTAGCACTGGCCCCTGCTGATGATGAGTGAGATACTCGGTAGCCAAATTAATATGGGACACAAAGGTCTTCGCCTCTTGAGGCCACTACCATATCCATCTATAAGCCTATTCTCCAAAATTTCCTGTATGTGATTTTTCTACTTTTGCACCTTCCAAGATTACAATTATCCTCCATGACACTTATCACTGTCCAGAAATTTATAGATGCCCTTGCTTTAGTAATTTTTTTCTCTGCTCAAAGTGGAGGGGTGAGCCTGCGTATGACTCAAGACTAGATGATGGAAGGTTTTTGACTCACTGCTGTCTTAGGGCCACCTTTAGTTTGGACTGTAATGGAGCAGAGGTCCGTTTTATGGTCAAACATATCTAGCTGGCCCATTCTTGATCCAGGCCCAAGATTATTCTTCTACATTAGCAACTCATTAGTCCTCTATTCCCTATTATACCACAGGAGTGAGCTTAAGGAGCCGCGTCAGCACAACAGCGATGACATAGACACACATAATTATTTCTATCACTTACATGTATACTCTACATTTGGTGAGATTCCATTGCAAATACACCGTCCTCATAATAAAATAGATCGCTTTGGCACTGCCTACAACACTTGGGATTTGTCATGTCTGATACAACACATTCACGAGGGTCAGCTCTGACCCTGTAGCCACTTACTGTGCTGTGTTCAAGTATTCAATCTCCTCTGGGACCTAGTAGCATGCTAGTTTCCTGCTACATAAATCATAACCTTTCTCCAGAAATGTAGACGTCTCCACTGCTATCTCCCTATTATTATTTTCAGAAATTCCATAAATCATCCTCATTTACCTCGAGCACCTTTGGGTCTATCAGATAAAATGACTGAGCTGAAAAGAAGGTTGGACCTGTTGCAGAGGACTATCTTGCTAGGGGTCCACTAAAAACTGACAGCCTCTGAACTATCCAGAAAATAGGTTGAAGCAGTATTCCAAAAAGGGCCATATTCTATTCCAAAATCCAAAAAGGACCACCAAGTACTGTTCTTATTATCAGAAATAGGAGAGGTAAAATGTAATAATTTGTCTTCTTATTGGAGGGATGCCCTGGCAATTGTCTCCAGACAACTGGAGCCCTTAAAAATTTACTGATGTGACAGGTCCCTGAAACACTGCAGGAATTTATTTTCTATTCTTTGTTAACATGAAATCTTACCAGGGAAGTGAAAGTACTTGCTTATTCCTACCATCAGGTCCCCTTAATGTGATTCATCAACAGCGTTAACTGATCTAAAGGGTATCAAAGTGACCAAATTTCTGTTAGATCTATTTTTAAATGTATAGGAAAGTTATAGCTCAGGGGCAAGACACTGAGTGTACTGCTTTGGATCTCCTTTCCTTATGGGGATTAAGAACAGCAGGCCACCAAATCATTAGCTATATACCAATTTCCAGAGTTGATTAAAGCTATCATATCCACCACAGCAGCCGCTTTGGGACGAACACTCCATTGTTTAGACAGTTCACTCTCTTCCATCAACCTCCATCTGTTTTGTTTCCAGTGGTCGTATTGGTAAGTTAAATAAAATGTGATAGGACTAGTAATAATGCAGCCTTTAAGATACCATTTTCTGCCATCCCACATGGGAATGGCACTGAATCTGATTTACTGTCTTCTCTAGTTAGAGGGAGACATTTCAGAGACCTTCATCTGGCTTTTCTTACAAATAATGGCTCTCATTCCCTGGGCCAGGAAACCACTGTGACTGTTCCTCAAGCTACTAATTATATTCATCAAAATAGCACATTTGTGGACTAGGGAAATAACAAGTCTAGTCTACAGGATCATAAGACTTCCAGAAGATGGACTTGTAATGGTTGTACCATTTATCATCTGGCCTTTTTATATCTCCACACTAAGTAGAGACAGGCCATGATGGTGTTTTATGTCAGCTAACCCCCTCAGCTTTCTGAAGATCTTGGTTTCCTTCTTTCTCGAGTATAATAACTATAATACAAATTTTAGGTCCTTTTGGGGAAGAGCAGTACAGATATTTACTTTAAACATTTCTCATGTCATGGAAGGGCTCTTCCTCAAGGGAACCTGGCCTCCTTTTAATCAGTCTAGTTAGATCTGGAAACTGAGAGAGTACAAATTTCTATTATAACATCCAACATCAGTATTTTTCTCATTAACTCTTGATCTTTTCTTTGGTTTTATAAGATAAGTAATATTTTCATGAGCTTCTGATTTACTATGTCCTAGGAACACCATTGCCTGTTAGCCATCATCTCAGATCTCTGTAGGTAAGTAAACCCATTTTGCTCCTGAGGGTTTAGTGTCACCACTTACTCTGCTCTTTCAAAATAATATCCTCTTCACTGACGCTATCAGTCCTAGTTCTAGAATAGCAACTCAGATCATTATTCCTGACCTCAGAGAAAAGTTGTATAAGTGGCCTATACGTACACTAAAAGTTATCAAATTACAGAGTAGTTCTTCACATGACAATTCCTTCCCCTGCCTCCTTCCTCAACACATACACACCTTTAGAAGACAGTTAAGTAACCAATGTAAATGCCAGCTAGATGTAGCATAGAACGTCCCCTGCGAATCGTCTTTTGCTTTTCATAACAAGTTACGCTATAGTTATAAAGTTCAGTGGAAAGGTAGTACTCAATTGTAGTTTCTTTAATAATAATAAAAGAATATGGCATAATAGCTAGGAATTCCTTAATCTAGATCACAATATTTTTAAACTCTTCCTTGAAGGGGATGACAAATATGCCACCTTTAAGAAATAGAAGATATTGAGGGATTAAAAAAATTAGCTGAGAAAATAGTTATTACTTCACCACTTACCTCTACCTTCAATGCTTAGATAACTTAAAACAAACTTGAGATATCAGATGTATCTAACATTTAATGCTGTCTCCATCCTTTTAGAAAATTTTTAGTGAAATCTTTGTGTGTGGATTTAATTATGTCCTTTTCCCTTTCTGGAGGGAAGGGTGGGTGGGGGGCAAGGCAGAAGGTGGGTATGTACAGAGAATAGCTCAGGATAATTTGAACCAAGTTATAGAACCTATCCATATATTGGGTTAAAATAATAAACACTAGGGAGCACTAGACCCAGTGGTTTCAAACTATTGATTATATGGTTTTTTTTTTTTAATTTTTATTTATTTATGATAGTCACAGAGAGAGAGAGAGAGAGGCAAAGACACAGGCGGAGGGAGAAGCAGGCTCCATGCACCGGGAGCCCGACGTGGGATTCGATCCCGGGTCTCCAGGATCGCGCCCTGGGCCAAAGGCAGGCGCCAAACCGCTGTGCCACCCAGGGATCCCGACTATATGGTTTTAAAGAAAAAGATTGACTAGGAATTCTAATACAATGAGGTACAGAACAACATAGATGTGGAAAGCATTCCAGAAAGACAGGACCACAAAACAGATGAATATTATGGCAAAATGAAGCTATATATGTAGATAAACACACACAGTGTATATATATGTGTATACATACTGTGTATATATATGTGTGTGTATGTGTATGTATGTGTGTGTGTGTATATATATATACACACACACATATATGTTTTAAATGGTACAAGCTTTGACAGAAGCTCCCCTCTCAAATAACATTTTTGAAAATTTGAAAATTCATTTTGAAAAACCCCTATCAGGTACTATTGACTCAGAATAACCAACACCAAGATAAATTCTCATGTTACTATTAGGAAAGAGAATGTGAGACGGTAAGATGGCAGGAAAAGGAGGAAGAAAAGGAGGAGGAAGAAAGAAAGGACAGAGATAGGGGTCAGAGAAAGAGGAAGAAGGGGGTGGAAAGAGGGAGAACAGGAGAGATATCATTTAAGTAATAAGTGAAAAGATCAGAACATTTTATGAGACGAGAAAGCAAACAACGACAGCAAAAATAACCAGACCGAAAGTGGTGGTTTTCAGAAGTGATGTGTTATGTCAAAACAAACATAGTTTGGTTTGCAAAAAATGAAAATACAAAACAAGGATTTCATTAATTCAAACTGGTTTTCAAGTCTAGTATATAGCTGCAGGCAATTTGGAAGAGGAGTCTAGTAATGTTCAAATTTCACTGAAACAAAATGACTGAGGCAGACATGGACATAAAGATTCACTGTAAACAGTAGATACATAATTTGCATTTAGTACCAAAACTAAATGAGGGTTTTAAGACAGAGGAACTATTATATAGAGAATATATGCTCTGAGGATATAGATATATGACTACTTTAAAATGCAGTGAAATGACGAGTATATATGAAAAAAATACATAATTTCTGTTGTGAATCATAACGGTTGTAGTAGTATTGGTATTATTAAATGACAATAGTGTCCATGAAATGTAGAATTAAGCCAATGAATACTTATGTGATATTCTTTTATCCTTTCTGTCCTTGAAAGCTAGACTATTCAGTGTGAATTAAGAGAGATAGTGCACCTGGGGCAGAAAACAGAAGGTAAGTGCAGCACATCTTGTTAGACATCTTGTTAGACATAGCAAGGAAACTATCAAAGACTAGTGTTGTATCAAAAGATATCTAAAGTCACTGTGAAGAGGCAATGTTGAAGGTATGGAACAGATAACATCTCTCTTTTATTTCAGTTCTTCTGCTTGAACTTAAGCAATCTAATAAAATGGAAAATTACAGTAGGGCAGCCAACCTATAGTATGCATCATAGTTGTTCAAGAAGGACATAAAATACAAACATGAATGGTCACATGCTACAGAAGCGTCTTTCATGTTTTATAATACATACAAGTTAAACAACAACAATTAATTAATTAATTTTTTTTAAGATTTTATTTTTATTCAGAGAGTATGTGAGTGGGGAGAGGGCCAGAGGGAGGGGAACAGAAAGAAATCTCAAGCAGACTCCATGCTAAGCATGGAGCCTGATGCAGGGCTTGATCCTACAACCCTGAGATCATGACCTGAGCAGAAATCAAGAGTCAGATGCTTCACTGACTGAGCCACCCAGGTGCCCCAACATTACAGATTTCTAATCAATATTCCCCTATTCTTGTATGACCCAGAGTGACATAAAAAATATATAATCATCAATATAACAGAGACACCAAAGCATCAAGAACAGGAGCTATAATTATCAAGTAGTGGCATACAAGGGTAGATTGACTCATAATCCATTTTATACATGTTTAAGAACTACACTGAGTGAGACACCTGGGTGTCTCAGTTGGTTAAGTGTCTGACTCTTGATTTTGGCTCTGGTCATGATCTCAGGGTCATGAGATCGAGCCCAGAATCAGGCTCCATGCTCAATGTGGAATCAGCTTGGGAGTCTCTCTCCCTCCGCCCTTCCCCCTGCTCACATTCTCTCTCTCTTTTTCAAAATAAATAAATAAAATCTTAAAAAAAAAATAAAAAAGAACCATATGGAGCTATGGCCCATATCAAGTAAGCAAATTTTGAGAAAATAATTCATTAAAATCCAGTAATACATCACATAATAGAATCATGTGGATACCTTTTATGCTCTAGACACTATGACAAGCACTTGAAATATATTACCTCTAATCCAACAATCATTTAATACAAATAGTACCTCCCTTAATCTCCATATGAGGGAGTCAAGAATAAGAAAGGCTAAATGATCTACCCAAAGCCAAATGGTAACAGTAGAAAAACCAGATATCAATTCATTTGACAAGCTCAGAGGTTGGTCTCTTTTTCCACTGTAAAATATGATAAAATATTTCCACTTAAATACAACATTCTTTAATTATTAAGACCTAATTAAGATAATTCAATCTATGTACTGAAATTTTATTAGTATAACTTCCTGATCTTACTGCATTCTGAGTATTAAAATAACAATATTTTGTCAATACTATGTTAAATGGATTTTAATGTGGTTAGTATTACCATATAGCTATTCCATTTTGATTCAGTTAGAAATCTAAATTATATGCTTTATGAACCCCTCTTTCTGATTATAGAATATATGTTTCTAAAATCAGATTTGGTTAGTTCACATACCTGCTAGGGCAATTAGAAATGTAAATTGGAGGATACACAGACAGGAAGAACACACCCAAATCTGCACTGTAATGAGTAATCTGAGGACATAATTGCCAGAGCTGATGAGATGCTAAATATTCAAACTGACATGGCCAATTCTACATTTCTGAACACCAGTGCTGCCACTGATGCCTAGGAAACTACTTTCTAGTGAGAGCCTCCTAGGTCACACGTGTTTACACACTGGATTCCCACTCTGTTGGGTGAATGCATTTCCTTGGAAAAGCTTGGGTCACATGTGCGTATTTGCTGCAAAGGATGGTGAGAAAGTGAGTTTCTGTCGTTTTCAACTTCTCTAGTAGTTGGCATACTTTGGCTTCTGGTTTAACTCACACGATGGGGAATGCCCAAACGTCAAGAAAGGCTTAGATGCTGTATCACTAAAAGCATGACAAATAACCACCACAACCCTGTTTTCTACATTTTAGGTAATAATCATCTTCCTAGTGTTTGTATAGTTTTTCTCTAATCAGTTATTGTGGTCAACTATAATGAAATAATTTGTTAAGTTAGTTCCTATTCTTTTCAGGTATTTGTGAAAGACTTTTTTTTTTTTTCATTTAAAGATTTTATTAATTCATTTCAGAGAGAGAGAGCAAGAAGAGCAGAGGAGAGGGACAAGCAGACTCCTGGCTAAGCACAGAGCCCCACATGTGGCTTGATCTCATGGCCCTGAGATCTCGGTCTGAGCCAAAATCAAGAATTGAAAGCTTAATCAACTGAGCCACCCAAGTGCCCGAGAAAGACATATTTTTTAAGTAAGTAAAGGAAATATATATACTCCTTTGTTTTAATTAATAAAATATTTTCTCTCATTTCATTTCTATGCTATCTGATCAGAGTATTTAACTGTAATCTGACAAATACACTAGGCATAGCAAAGGGCAGAAGGCTATCTACCCTCTAAAACTCCAGGAGCTTAATCATCTATATGCTGAGGGATGCCCTTGTCTTTTCCCATCTCACAAAGCAATTTCAAGCAAAAGGACCACTGTGCTAATTAGATTATTTTGCATTTATAAGGAGTGGCAAGTGATGAGATATAGCTCCTTTAGATATAATGTATATACTATTCAACTTAATTTAAAAATATAAAACTACCTCATATTTATGAAGTACCTTTGATCTAAAGAGATCAAAATGTTTTAAGGCTTTCATCTCATGAACTTTTATAACACTCTTTAAGTTAGGCAGGTAGTAATTAGGACTTTATTCATTTTACAGTTGAAGAATATGAAAAAGAAAAGGTAAGTATAAAATCTTGTCCTACCACAATAAATATCAATCAGTTCAGGAGTGGGGAAGAAAGAAAGTCAAGATCTTCTCACTGCCACCGAATTTTCTCTAATCAGAATTATTTTGGAAAATGAGTTTCCTCACATTAACTACTAAAATAAAATCTCAAGACATACGTTGAACTCAGATAAGCTAATTTTTCATAGAGTGATGCTGATGCATAGCTGACACACAATCATTCTTGGCTGGGTGTACAGTTTAATGACCAGGTAAATATTAAGAGGATAACAATTTCTTAGTATTTGGGAAGACGTAAATCATGAGAAATGTAATTGCTGAGATTTCAAATAACCTTCCTCTTTCCAAGTACAAGACTGGCATTACAATTTAACAATGGTTGATGCTAAGGTACTGAATTCAGATGCCTAAAGGAATGGGAACTTAAGTTAATCACCTAACACAGAAGCCACAATGTGTAATATGTAATATAAAAAAGCATTATGAAAACCTAGTTGTTGTGTTTGTTTGTTTAATGTTAGGCAAGTAAATAGAGATGCAAAACATTTTCAGGAGTTCAAAGAATATCACTTTTTATCTCCAATTTTGAATCTATTGTCATCCAAGCAGTGAGCTGTCACCAAATGGTTTTAATGATTATTGAAGATAATTCTGTTTTCGTTTCTTTCTTTGTGGTACAGAAAAGGTACTAATTCTTTCTTTGTACTAAAAAGCAAGAATATTTATATTTTCCCTTATACATTAAATAAATTCTAAAATTCCCTAAAAAATTCAACACATGGATATTGGAATATGTGTAGTGTAATCATTTTCTCATGTTTAGAATTGTGATGTATAATTTTAAATTACTAAATAGCTTGGTTTTCAGTGCTTAAATATATCGAAATATATCTCCATTCTTGAATACAAATAAATTTATTTATTGTCATTATTAGGATAAAAATTCTTCTCATAGAGCATTTTTGACAGAAATGTACTTCGATACAACACTTAAAAAGTGACTACAGGCTATTTCAGATCCAAGTTAAAAAAATTAATTCTAGTACTATTCAACCTTTTCATAGATGCATTTTGCATTTAATAGAAGCATATTACATTTTATCTAATACTAGCTCCTTTTATATGAAGGTTCAGGTGCCATTAAATAAGAAGAAGGTCAACAGGCAGACAGAAGGAGGGGGACACATGGACAAATCATAAAATGGATAATTAACCCTTGAATTAAACCAAAGTTGACAACTGTGAATAAACAATACTACCTTGTTATAGTCAGAAACACTAAACACTTCAACAGTTCAATAAATAATTTAGGTTCTTTTTTTGCATAATATTTCAGGAATAACTATTCAAGCACACTGCAGGCAGTGTTTGATGTAAGTAAAATATTCATATCTATTCCATTGTGACTTAATAATTGTGCACATTTTAATATTGTGATTAGGAAAGAAGCAATTCAACTTCTACACTTAAAAGACTTTAATTCTGCTACCAGACACAGCATGTATTTCTGATTTTCCCACTTTAAGGCAAGTTTTTTTATTTATTTAAATTGTAGTATTGGCATTCTGCCCACTAGAAAGTCAGAGGAAAGTTCTGAAAGAAATGTAATTTACTTTGATCAAAACTGTACAAAGATAGAACATGAAAAAGAAAAAAGAATGAATGAAAATGTACCATGGTATTCGTACATTTTAAATACTAACAGTATAAAATCATACAACTGCAATCATTGTATATTCTATTATGTGTTTTTGGATGCACAATGCAGTGTTTTACAAAGAATTTTCAAGTTGGGAAACTATTCTTATTTATTTCTTTACATCAATTCAATTGAGAAAATTAATGTACAGTAACTTCTGACCTCCTTACATTTACTTTCCATGTGACTCAGCTGTAGCACATTAGCAACAGGAAATAAAATTGGGTTTCAAAATTGAATATGATGGAATGAAATTCAATGGAGTCACTCTAAAGTATAGATTATAGAAAATTAACAGACATGGTAGAAAAAGTAATTTAAGAACACTCATAAATTCTGTTCTCCCTCAATTCTCTTCTGTTCAGATTATTAGAGGTGGGGTCTATAGGAAGTTGTCAAAAATTATTCAGACAAGTTAAATGCCAAATATTTACTTCTAAGTTAAAATAAATGACACAATATTTTATGTATATTTTAAAAGTGACACACATTGCAGAATATCTTTTTATCATCTCCTCCCAAACTATCCCATGTAGCTAAGCAAGATAAAAAAACCAAGACACTGGCAAATCCTCATCATTTGAAAGATATGATGAACACTCTAATGTGAAGAAAAATCTAGAAGCAAGTGTCTGTACAATACTGTGTTATTAAGAAAGGTAACATATGCTCACATATTGCCCTGATTCTCATGTGTAACTCAGAGCATGCAAGAGAATAGCTGATACACGATGAGAGGATATAATAATAAGCGTCATTTTATATCATTTCATTTTATTGTCTTCTTTCACTTTTCTCAGCTTCTTTTGCATATTTAAACTAGGCCTGGGCAGTTTAGAACAAAGGACACTATTGTCAGTGATGCGTAAATAGAATACAGAGTATACGAGATATGCTTATAAAAAAAAATAAAAGAACAGAAAAGAAAGCAGAACTAATCTTTCATCTTCCACTATCAATGAATAATAGGTCAAGGAATAGTAGTATTATTAGGACGTGAGATGCCAGGTTCCTGATTCTAGTGGCAGGTTCAAAATCTTAATAGTCTTGGGGAAAACCTGAGCAAGGAAAACTCTTCTAATTTACTATTTGCAACTCCAGGTAGAAACTGCTGTCCAAGGTCCACATACCAACATGGGGCATCAGCAACCACACAGAAATGGCAGAGTAATATGTGTTAGGCAAGGCCTCCATGGTTCTGGTGGTGCTGATGCAGGAGAACAGAGAACACATATGATTTTATTTGCTTTGACTTCAGCAGCGTTTGGATGCCCAGGGTAGGCAAGTGATGGCACCACATAGTTAACTAGGCCCAGAGAATACAGCACAACAACATGGACACTAATCACATAAGACTTGTCCGCCAGATGCCTTACATCCAATTATCCTATGGAATAAGAATAAAAAAGAAAACTTGTGTAAGATTGAGCACTTACACTAAGTTGCTCTGAAATAGGACTAATCGTAGAGTGGAAAAGGAGTTCCTTGTCAAGTTTAACCTCTGTTCTGCTGGGTCCTTGCTCTACCTTCCTCTATTGCTCCCCAGAGTAAGTAGCACTGTAAAGCAGTGCATCATAGTGAATAAATAATGGGCTCTGGAATTACCAACTGAACATGTAAGACTAACCATATGCAGGTATCTCTTCCTTTCCAAGACCTCCATAAAAAGACAATCTAGGATTTAGAAGATTTAAAACTACAAATTCAAATAAAATAGGAGAAGTACTTCAGTAGAAAAGAGCTGATAACTACATTTTTGGAAGATAGAAAGGAGACAAGAGGGTGGTTTTAAAAAAAGAGAGGCAGAGCAGAAAAGAAATAACCATAATTTGTTTGTTTTAAGAAAATACCAAAGAGAAAATACCCAAGAGTTGCAAATACCAGGAATTACAGGAGTTTGGCCTACAGTATGCCACCCCAGACATGAGACTAGTAATCTATTCTCTACAGAAATTGAACAGCTTATGCCCCTCTTCCAGGCATATCAACTATGGCAGATGGAAAAAGTGAGTAATGGAGTGGAAAACAGGAGGTTATTTAAATTTGGCACACTTAGCAATGGGAACCCCAGGCTTCCCCTTTCCAACTCACAGAACATTTCTAGCCAGGTATTAGCCCCTGGGAGAGTAGAGACAATTACTCTCCAACAAAACAAAGAATTGCCAAGAAAGTTCTCCAGATACTGGTAATTAAGGATCCTTTAAAAGACAGTCAGCTCTGTAACTGAGCAACTTTTGTCAAAATCCATTTATTCACCAGGCTTATCACTGCAACTTCCATTGAGTTTTTTTATTCTTAAATGGGAATCTAAGGATCACGGAACATGCTATGGAAATCAACCTGAGATCAGAAAATAACTATTAGAAATGGAAAATATGATAGTTAGGGGTGTGTGGACGGCTCAGTCAGTTAAGCATCCAACCTCTGATTTTGGCTCAGGTCATAATCTTAAGAGTCCTGAGATCCAGGATTAAAACCGTTTTTTTTTTTTTTTTAAGTTATTGTGTTTTTCTTTTGAGATTTTATTTCTTTATTTGTGAGAGACACACAGAGAGAGGCAGAGACATAGACAGAGGGAGAAGCAGACTCCTCACAGGGATCCTGATATGGGACCTGGTCCCTGAACCAGGATCACACCCTGAGCCGAAAGCAGATGCTTAACCACTGAGCCACCCAAGCATCCCTAGAAACAAAATCTTAAAAAAAAAAAAAAAAAGTGATTATCAAGGAAAGAGCAAAAGAAGGTATCTCAGCCAACTTTATTCAAGAAAAGAAGCTATCTTTGGCATTCCAAGTAGTAAATATTTCAATACAGAAAATTAGAGATGTGCGCAGTGGTACAGAAAAATGTGGCTAAGAGATGAGATACCCGGAAGCTCTCCATGCACCTACTGCGAGTCTCCGAACTCTCATGAGCGCCAACCACTTTTGCTATCCACTGTTACCCTGGAAGTACAGAGGCTGCACATTTGCAAGATCTGGCATCTGAAAGTCTCAACTCACTGCTCACGAGTCTCAGCTGCCAAAGTGGGTGGTCCTCAGAAGCCTTGCCTGGTAGTTACTATAAATCAAGAATCTTAAAAAAAAAAAATTAAGAATCTTATAGAAGGTGGATCACTGCTACTGCTTTTAGTGTTTGCAATCCTGAATCAAGTGTTTACCATTTGCCCCATGTGCGTGCAACCCCCCCTGGAGTACCTCTCATTGACAGATTCTAACAGCTGTCTGGGGAAAGGATTTTGATCATTCTCTTCCTCTATCATGCACCGGAGAAAGTAGAAAGTGGTTGTGATGCTTGCTATTGCTTTGGCCATAGAGAACCCAATACAGAATTATGCAGAATTAAAGAGCATCTTCCTCCAAATCTAAGTGGCCAAACACTTCCCCAGCACCGCAATCCATACTGAGTGAGATATCAGATCTTGAGAATAAAAAGAAGCTGCAAGAAGTTTCTAAAGAGAAGGAATAAAGAAATATCAAAACCAAAGAAAATTCAAAAGAAAGAATCAGAATTATATTAGAATTCTTAAAACCAGCAACAGATATTGGAGGACAAGAGAAGGAAGGCTTTAAAATTCTAGGAGGTAAAAATAATAATAATAATAATAATAATAATAATAATAATATTCTAGGAGGAAATGAATTTTAACTTATAATGTTATGTTCAACTGACATGTCAATCATCAATGTAAAAGTTAAATAAAAACATTTTCTTTTTTTTTTTTTTTTTAAACATTTTCAATAAGCAAGTACTCAGAAAACTTGTAAGCTTTTCATGCCCTTTAATGCCCTGGTAATTCTTTTGAGACTACTCCTTAAAAAAGAAAGAAAAAATAAAAAAAAAAAATGAAAGAAAGAAAGAAAAAGAAAAAGAAGAAGAAGAGAGAGAGAGAGAGAGAGAGAAAAGAAACATGACATCCACGATGCAATAAATACATTACAAGGGAGTCTGAGGATAACAGCTATGTAACAGTGCTTAAGACTAAACAGTCCAAATTGGAACAAGATAGAAAGATGAAGTTCTCTGGGAGGGATACTTCTGGGAAATAAGGAGCTGTGAAATAATAATAAATCAGGGAAAATTAAGTTCAGGCACATAGACCACAAAACAAGTGAAATATTAAAAAGTTTAACATGTTTTAAAGAAAGGAAAGATATTGGGTATATTATTTGATCTATAATGAACAGTATTTATATTTAACACTTGATATAATTACCTAGAGGTTAATTCTTGGGGGAAGAGAAATGGCAAGGTGAATTAAGGGAACTGAATCCTCAAGTAACATAATGTATTAATATGTAATACACTACATATACATGTAATCCTAATATATCACAGCAGCATGTACATATAGATCAAGTCAAAATTTATAAATCAAAAAACAGCAATAAGAAAATAATATTTTTTACAAGGAAGTAAAACTAAACCAAAAAAAAAAAAAACTGCTAAGAAAAATTGTTGCCTTAATAGAAATGTGAGAGAATGAACTATAAATATGCCATGATTAGCATGGAAAGAGAGAAGGAAGAGAAAAGTTTCATAAAATGTGTTTATACTCTCTTTCTCTGAAAAAAAAAAACCTGCTATATATTCTAATTTGAGGAATTTGTCTTTATTATGTAACCATTCCAACTGAGTTTCCCGAGGATGTCAGCTACACAGCAAGGCAGAAATATAACACATCAAGTAACTCTGATTAGCAATTAAGAAAGCAGAATCATTTACTCAGTAAAAAGTAAACATGTTCAAATTAAATATGTATATTTTATACTATAGAGTTATTGCATTTTGTCAGTGTATAAATACAAAAAGTTGTACAAATTCAGAAAGATGCCTAATATATATATATTTTTTTGTTCAAGATGTCGTGAAAAGCAACCGATTACATAATGGACTACTGAGCATCCACATAAAATAATAATAACAATAATAATAACTATAGTCAATGAAATCATTTAATACTGAAAACAACTATGGGGTGCCTGGGTGACTCAATCAGCTGAGTGTCCAACTCTTGATTTCAGCTCAGGTCATGATCTCAGGGTCATGAGTTTGAGCCCCAAGTTGGGCTCCATGCTGGGCATAGATGGAGTCTGCTTGGGATTCTCTCTTTTCCTCTCCCTCTGCAGGTTCCTCTACCCTTATTAGCTCTCTCTCTCAAAAATAAAATACTGGAAACAACTTCAAAAGGTAGACACTACCATTATTCCCACTTTACAGATGAGGAGACTATGGCACAGTTTTTCAGAGACTTGCCCATGGCCTCACAGACAGCATGTGGTGGAGCCATAATTCAATCCCCGGTGATAGGCATGAGGAAGGGACAAGCCAATACACTGTGTACTATGTCTAGAACGCAATCAGCACAAACCTGAACATCTTTTTTCTGAAACATGTCTCTTCTGTATTATTTTTCTGTGTAATCCTGTAAGGCAAGACTCCTGAAAATTTCAGACTCCTTGCTCTCTTTGCTTCATGCTCCTCCCCACATGGACAGTCTTCAACTTGCCCTCATCCCCATTGCCTTTGGATCATCCCTTAGTTATACTTTGGAGCTGCTTTATACTCCCTCTTGAATTTCTTCATTTCTAACCTACCCTTTCTGTTGACAGGAATTAGCTTCTTCACACAGCTCCTTTCATCCATTGCTTTCTTGATGTATATTAACTCTTAACATCTTCATGATACAATCTTATCAATCTGTTCTTACCTAATTCCTACATAACTCTATATCGGGATCATCGAAAAGCTAAATGTTCTCTCACAACCCTATATTTAAGTGTCTTGAGGTTTTTGTTTATTCTCTTGCTTAGATAGCCATTTTTCTGTTTCTTTTGCTATGGAAATCCTGCTCATCTTTCAAACCTAGGTATAATATTGATTTTTTTTCTTTAAAGCTTTCCTTAAACTCTTACTAAATTAATCTTCCTTTTAATTTTCTTTGCATGTGTTATATTTCCACATAATGGTTATATAACTTTATTATTTATTTATTAACTTTATTATATAACTTTATTAATTCACTAGGTCACTATCATATTTGGTTTTCTGTGCAGCTATGCAAATGTGCTCATCGAAATCTTGTGCTAGGGCAGCCCAGGTGGCTCAGCAGTTTAGTGCCGCCTTCACCCCGGGGTGTGATCCTGGAGACCCGGGATTGAGTCCCACGTCCAGCTCCCTGCATGGAGCCTGCTTCTTCCTCTACCTGTGTCTGTTCTTCTCTCTGTGTGTGTGTCTCTCATGAATAAATAAATAAAATCTTAAAAAAAAAAAAAGAAATCTTGTGCTAAAAGAGCATGGTTGAGTAGTAGCTACTATTAGGTGTCCTCTCGATCTACCTGTGAGTTCTTGTCAACAAAGCCAAACTCCACTCAGGCTTCTCATAGCCAATGATGACTAAACACTGAGGTTCACTGTTCTGAGATGTAGGACTCATTAAAGAAACAACTGTGGGCTGGCCAAAGTCTAACTCTTCCTCTTTGGTCCTTTACCCTTCCTTCTCAACTTGACAGATATCAGATCCACCCTTTCCTCCTTATCTGACTACCTTTTCTCTTTTCTTTAGCAGGTCAAATCCTCTACTGAATCCATCTGCTTCTTGAAGGATCCAAGTAATACTCTGCCTTCTTGAGAAGAAGGTCTGTTTCTTATTTAAATTTGAATTCCCTAGGGCCTAATATGGTAGTTTGCATAATGAGCACTTCACAAATATTGTCAGTCATGGTGTCTTATAGAAATTCACTACAGAATCACTATTATTGGAATTTAGATGTGTTTAAGTGGATGGATATGGACCAAAGTATTTTGACCTTCTCTTAAAAGTGTTTGTCTTGTGAGTGGGTGAAAAGATAGTCAGTATAGACCATAAGTCATCCAGACATTTCCAGAACCACATGAACATTTTGGAAAGAGGAGAAAAATCAGAGTAGTATGTCATCTGCTTTGCTTTTGTAGAAGGTAAATATGAAGGGGGTGGGGGGAGCAGAGCCTGTGGATGTAATTTCTACCTTCCTTTCCAAAATAAAGAAGGGAAGAAGGGAGGGAAAAGAGAGGAAAGGAAGACAGTTAAGAAGGATAGTTAAGTATTGTGAGAAAGGAAAAGCTAATCTGAAACTAAAAAAGTAAAAAAAAAAAAAAAAAAAAAAAAAATCAGCTTGGGACAGCTAACACGAAAAATCAGTCCTGCCATTAAAGAGACTGCTAACAGGCTTGGAGAAAGCGGCAGAGTTAGTGGCAAACTATATTTCCCCCAAGGCCATGCAGCAGTTCTAACATTATCATAATTGCTCTCTTCTTTGAGGCCCTACTGCTTCCTTACCAAAGACATCCCCAGCTCTGATTCACTGATCCCGACTATGAACACAGACCAGTTACCCTCTTACTTAGCTGCTCTCGCTAGTGGCATCAATCAGTCTAGAACTGACCGCTTGTCGCCTCTAGCACCACCTCAGAAAGACCAACCAATCCAATGTCAATCACCACTTCCTGTGGCCTCCTCTGAGTCATTCAATGCAGCTCTCTTGTTCAGAGAAAAGCCTTCCAATTCCATCTTGGAGTGCATTCCACAGTTACTTTGGAGTTTCCTTCTTTGTTGCAGAAAACAAATAAACCTCACTTTTTTTGCACTACTGGCTTAGTTTTTAGTTGTCTTTAACTCTTTGACATAAATGATTAAATATTGTACTTATTATTATTGTCTTCTCCTTGCTTTATAAGTACTTCATATTTACTTATAAATAAGCTTTTTATAAAATTCAATATTTTTATAAAACTAATACATTCAATTTATAACTGTGATTAGCCAAGCCTTTTAAATGTGTATAAATACGGTTATATAATTTTAAGATTACTATTTAAAATCACATTGTGGAGCACCTGGGTGGATCGGTTAAGCATCTGACTCTTGGTTTCAGCTCAGATTGTGATCTTAAGGTCGTGAGATGGAGCCCCACATGGGGCGTCTTCTCAACAGAGAAGCTTCAGATTCTCTCTACTACCTTTCTTGCTTGTGCTCTCCCTCCTTCTCTCTAAATAAATGAACAAATCTTTAAAAAAATAAAACTAAATAAAATCATATTATAAACAAATTTCTCAGTTAAGCATTTTATTTTTATTTTTTAAAGGTTTTATTTATTTATTCATGAGAAATAGAGAGACAGAGAGAGAGGCAGAGGGAGAAGCAGGCTCCATGCAGGGCGCCCGATGTGGGACTCAAAACCGGGTCTCCAGGATCAGGACCTGGGCCAAAGGCAGGCACCAAACCACTGAGCCACCCAGGGATCCCCTCAGTTAAGCATTTTAAAGTAGATGTTAATATTAATCTATTTTTAAGTAAATTATTTTAAGTTTTGCAAATACATTAAACATGATTACTTTTTCTGTAACAAAATTATTACTACTACTGATTTGCTTATTCACTTTGATATTTAAGTTTCATCTTTCCATTCTAAAATATTGACATAGCAAAGGAACCACTTGTTAGACTAATTTTAAGTGAATATCCAGGTTATATGTTTGTGGTTATTAATCAAAACAATTTTCCTTCACTTTTATTGATTTATATCATACATAAAGACAATTTAACAAAAGCCTAAATGCACAGTTTAATGAATTATCACAAAATCTATGTGATCAAATAACCAGCACACAGAATAAGAAATACTATCATCAGCAATGTGGAAGGTTCTTTATACACATTCTAGTCAATATCCCACAAAGGAAACCATTAGCTGACATCTATCACCATAGATTATCTTCTCTGGTTTTGAACTTAAAAATCAATGGAAACACTCAGTATAAAAATACCTTTTCAGCTACCTTAGGTTTCATATTGACCAGAGTATTTGCCTACGATTCAGAATTAGAGATTCTTGCCTCCAACACTGACTGGACCCACTAAACCCTGTTTATAGATGTGATAACAGAAATTCCTTAACTTTAAAGCCTTGGTTAATTTTGCTTTCAAAGTTCACAAGCGTAACTTTTAAGCTATATCCAGTTACCAAATGCTTTTATGAGAAGTAATGAAATCCTAAAGGTTAGATGATAAATGAATTTCTGTGTGGCATCAGCTATATTTGCATATTTTTTTTTCCTTTTAATATATCTAACTATCAGGACGCCTGGGTAGCTCAGTCTGTTAAGTGTCTGCCTTAAGCTCAGGTCATGATCTCAGGGTCCTGGGAGTGAGCCTCACACCGGGCTCCCTGCTCAGAGGAAAGTCTGCCTCTCCCTCTCCTTCTACTCCTCCCTTCTGCTCCTGTTTTCTCCCTCTCTAATAAATAAAATCTTTAAAAATGTATATATCTAAATATATTCTTTTTTTTAAGTTTTTTTTTTTTTAATTTATTTGAGAGAGAGCATGAGCATGGGGAGTAGAAGGAGAGAGAATCTCAAGCAGACTTGGCACTGAACCTAGAGCCTGAAGTGGGGCTAGATCTCACAACCCTGAGATCAACACCTGAGGTGAAACCAAGAACTGGTAGCTCAACTGCCTGCACCACCTAGGCGCTCCTGTTTTAACATCTTCTAACTGGATTCTCTGTAGTTCTCAAAGTTTTTTGATTACATGGCAACACTTACAGGATCCATTTAGTAAGTTTCTTGGGCAAGCTTTCCACTCTAAAACTCAATTTCTTTCTCGGTAAAAAAGTTAAATAATATTACATATTTATAGGTTGTTGTTTAAGATTGAAAGAGTGAAGGTATGTGAGAATTCATATAGTGCCTAGCTCAAAATAAATGCTCAGTAAATAATTTTGTTGTTAAGAATGACACCTTCTCTTCACTCATTAAAATACTAAGACTTTATTATGGAATTGAAAGATAATTGTGCATTCCCAAACATAATCTTAATTATCATAACATTTTTTTTCTAACAGTTTTAATTAAACCTGCCTGAGCAGGGATCCCTGGGTGGCGCAGCGGTTTGGCGCCTGCCTTTGGCCCAGGGCGCGATCCTGGAGACCCGGGATCGAATCCCACGTCAGGCTCCCGGTGCATGGAGCCTGCTTCTCCCTCTGCCTGTGTCTCTGCCTCTCTCTCTCTCTCTCTCTCTGTATGACTATTATAAATAAATAATAATAAAAAAAAAAATTAAAAAAAAAAAAAAAACCTGCCTGAGCAATTATATATCATTTGCATATGTCCAGATATTTTGCTGAAATAGGGCCTATACAAAGTTGTAATTTATTCAATTGGGAAGGGAAAATTACAACAGAAAATAGAGATAATGTTTGTATTCATTGCTTGACTTAAGTAACACTCTGTAAACACTGTGCTTTTGTTAAAGTTCTTTATCCAAAACTACAGTATAATATTACTGTAGTTTTGAATATATTTCTTTAAGTCATAAGGGAGATTACATGCAAAGAAATGGGCAAAGCATTTACTAAAATAACAAACAAAAGTGAAAACATAGTTATACCTATTAATGGAAGTATCTGTAACCTTCTTGTCAGAAAAACAGATTTGCATCAGTCATGAGCCAAAAGTATCCAAAAATGACTAAAAGTTGATTAAAATGTTTAAACATAAACTAAATACAAAGCCTACAATGTGAACAAAGATTGGTTAACTCATGATTTACATAATTTATTTTATTCTAAATATTTGTTCTTTTAATCTCATTAGACTTTAATCAGAGAATACCTTACAAAATGTTTCATCAAAATCATACTCTCAAAAAAAATCATAATCTCAAATGATGCCTGGCAAATGAAATATAAGGAAACCCTAATTTATATAAGCTTCTAAAAATTCCATAAAATCTATGCAAATAGATTTCAGAGTGGGGCACCAATCAAGATCAGAAAAATCAGGTTTATATACCCTTTTTAAGGTAGTCGTCTCCCTCAATCATCCAGGGCTTACAGACTCAATGAATTCCCCTAAACCATAGGAGAAGCCTGGACAAGAAGCACTAAAAGGCAATTTGGTAGGAGTTTTGGTTAATGTGAGTAGGATACCCTTGCTTGTTCTTTTTTTTTTTTTTTTTTTAATTTTTTTTTTTTATTCTTTATTTATGATAGTCATACAGAGAGAGAGAGAGGCAGAGACACAGGCAGAGGGAGAAGCAGGCTCCATGCACGGGGAGCCCAACGTGGGATTCGATCCCGGGTCTCCAGGATCGCGCCCTGGGCCAAAGGCAGGCGCCAAACCGCTGCGCCACCCAGGGATCCCACCCTTGCTTGTTCTATCCATACATGTCTTAGGGAAGAGAGAGACTTTTGATTCTGAAGGATTTATGGTGGTCTGAATGTATCCTTTCAACATTTTATGCCTACCTAATTAATTAGAAAGACAGTCATCATACATAACAGAGGAAAATCAAATAATTATATATTGCAAATAATTATATATTGCAATTATATATTGCATAAAATCAAATAATTATATATTGCATATATATATTCCTATATGATTTGCAAACATATTTTAATTAGTTTTTGATTAATTTGAATACAAACTTGAGAATTGCTAACATTTTGAAAATATAAAAACTTTGACCAACAATAATAACAAACAATAACAGAGTTAAAACAGGAAAATTTGAACTAGGAAAATACCTAGATTCGAGAACTATCTCTGCCACTAATTTGCCATATGAATGTGCACAAGTTACAGCTTCACTGTACTTGAGATTTTTCTTCCATTAAAATTGAGTCAAACTGAACTCATATGTCATTTGACAAAAACTTATTGAATGTCAGTCACTATCTAAGAGGTAAGAAATAAAAGACCAATGGGTAAAAGAAACAATTGATTGTCACATGATGCTTTTTAGAGTTGAGGTGTATGTCACTTATCAAAGAACATGGAATATGACTGACTGACCAGTTAGAAATCCTAAAACTGGCCAAAAAGAATGTTCACCTCACTCAATGTAAAAAGGGAAGGGAAGGAGAAGATGAGGGGAGAAGAGGAGAGAGGAAGAGAGGGGAGGGGAGGGGAGGGCAAGGAAGGGAATGGGAGGGGAGGAAAAAGAGGAAAGGGGGAGGGAAAGAAGGAAGGGATTACCTGTTGACGTTTAAAATTCAGAAGATTTCATACAAAAATTAGAAATTCTAGACTTTTCTTGATAAATCAAAACTTCTAACTGAATTGAACTCCTATTTTTGCATTGCCACATTCTGCAGCAGATGACTGATGGATGTTCATTTAAGAAGGGAGTAAAGAAAATCCAAACAGATGAAACAGATAGGACATAAAATAGCTGGTTCATTCAGGGAAATCACGTGTATCAGGGTCATTGGATAAAAGCATGGAGAGAGATGACACTGGAGAAATGGGCACATGACAAGGTTACGATTAGCCTTATAACTGATACTAGAGAAGTTAAAATTTTATTCTTCAGGAAATGAAACTAATAACAAAGGATCATTTCCAGTATTTTACATCTTATGACAAATAAGCAAAGGTGGCTGTAGTTGTGTTATTCAAAATAAATGAAAATGAGTTAATTAAAATTATTTATACTTATTTTCGACATTTCTATGGCAAGAATTACTAGTTAAATTTTAGATTCTGATTCATTAGCTTTAACAATAAAATTCTAAAATGCACTTAGCCTTTAAAAAGTTTCTTTTATAATTCTAAAAAGTTGGATAATTTAGAATAGACATGTTAGTTTTTAAAATCTGATATAAGTCCTCTTTTGAATATTATTTTCCTATTTAGAAGAACATGGGCAAGATAAACACATCCCTATGTACCAATATGACAGTTGTTCTCCATCAAGGATCACTTCTGTCTTCATGGTTCTCTAACCTATCTCTAAATCATGTGCTTACTAGTTCTCTATCTTATAGAAATACTCAAAATATTTCTGAGATGTCCTCAGTGAAGGGCATTAAATTCCTCATTAACTAATGAAAGATCTTCAAGAAGTCTCAAAATAGGTGGTATGAGCGTAGGGTTCTCCAGGAAAAAAAAGAATATATATATCCGAGAGAAAGAGAGAGACTGATTTATTATAAGAAATTGCTTAGAGAGGCAAAAAAGTCCCAAGATCTGCAGTTGGCAAGCAAGAAACAAGAAAAGCCCATGGTGTAATTTCAATCAGAGTCCAAAGGCCTGAGAATCAGGAAAGCTGATGGTGTCATTTCAAGTATGAGTCAGAGTCTGAAAGCAGGAGAACCCAAAGTCCCAGCTTGAAAACATCTGCAAAAAGTGAATTCTTCTTTACCCTGCCTTTCTTCTATTCAGATCTTCAGTGAATTAGAGGAGGCCCATCTACATCGGGGATGGCAATCTGCTTTAATCAATCAATTCAAAGAAAAAAACATCTTAACAGACACATCCAGAGTGATGTTCAACCACATATCTCACATCATGTGGCCGAGTCAAGTTGACATATAAAATAAGTCATCACAAATCCACCTCTTGTCAACTTGGTACTTTACACATCTCCTTAAACCATACTGAATTTCCAAATGAAGATGATAATAACAAGGTCCTAATTCTGCCTAACATGATACAATTACCCAGTTTATAACTGAAAACACAATTAACCCATTCCCCAGAAGAGGAGGTAAAGTCTTTAAGTGAAGTCTGCTTTTCTCCTTGATATCTAGAACTTAAGTTCATGATGTCAAATTAACAATACTAATGTACGAGGATATAACGGATACATATTATGTTACATAATAAGGGGAAAGAGAACGAAAAAAACAGAAATTTGCTTAATACACACACATAAAATATTCATAACAAAAAAAGGAGGAAATATTCATGACAATTACACTCCTCCTTTCTACAACTGGTCGTCTGACTTAACTGAACTACCTTAATCCACAGCTTATTTTCTGTATTCCTTTTACCTTCAGCACGCCTCTCAGTTGACTGTGAGTCTTTACATGGTAGAGTGACCTAAAACTTCCTTTCTGAAGGCACTGGGGCATTAGTAATCCTGCCTAGATTGGGATGTAGTTTTTCATTAACATTTATCACAGGGCACAGTAATAAGGGATGCCCTATAGGATCTGCTAAATTCCATATACACTCTTTCTTACTTTCACTGTGGAGTAGCAGTCCAATTTCCCCTTGATAGTATTGATCACTGCAGCCAGCACAGTAACTCTCTTTTTCGCCTGTCAGAGACAGGGAGCCCAAAGGAAATGGGTAAGAATCAATTCCCAGTATAGTGGATCATTGTTGTACTTCCTGGTGGAACATTCCTCTCTTTGAAATGAAGACCTCTAGGCAACTAGGAAACAAAGTTTTGCAAACAGGAAACAGCACTTTTTCTAGTGGGTCACTAGGGGTAACGATGAGTGCCACTCCCATTCCTGCCCTTTGATTCCTGGGCCCATGACTCCCGGTTTTGGTAGAACAGCACCACAATTTGGATGCTGATTCAGGTCATATATACCATCTGGGGAACCCTGGCCCAGCCCTACAAAATACTGTCAGCAGCTAACACTGTACCAGAGTCTTCAAAAAAGCCATTCCACCCATCTATCAAACTAGCTGCCCTAGGGTAGTAAGGAACATGGGAAGACCAGCGAAATTTCATAAGCATGAGCCCACTGCTACACTTCTTTTACTGTGAAGTGAATTCCTTGATCAGAAACAATGCTATGCAGAATACCATGGTGGCAGGTGAGGCGCTGAATAAATCTACAATTTGTAGTTTTGGCAGAAGTATTGCATGCAGAAAGACAACTCCATATCCAGAATAAGTATGTGTTCCCGTGAGAAGAAAATGTTGCCCCTTCCATGAGGAAAGCAATCCAATGTAATCAACTTGCCACCTGGTAGCTAGTCCATCATGCCTGGGAATGGTGCCACTCAGGGATTAGTGCTGGGCTCTGTAGCTGTTAAGTCAAATCTCAGCAGTGATTGTAGCCAGATAAGTCATGAGTGGAAACCCATAGTGCTGGCCCCATGCATAGTGTCTATCCTTGTCATCACGACCTCATGACTGCTTTGTTCATGAGTCTTCTGGGTGATGACAGGGGTGGCTGGGAAAAGAGGCTGACTGGCACCTATAAATGGATCATCTTTCCACTTGATTATTAAAGCCTCCTTTGCTGAGGTTACTGTTTGATGAGCAGTCATGTAGGACACAAACATCTTCACGTTTTTTCTCCAGAGAGAGCTAGCTACGTAGTCCTCTTCCCCAAACTTCTTGTCCCCAATTTCCCTTGGGGACATGTTCCTTCCAAAGCCTTGACTATTCAGCCAAACCATTGGCCAAAGCACATGCATCAGTATATAATACACATCTAGATACTACTTCCATGCAAAGTGAAATATCAGGTACAGTGCTCAAAGTTCTTCCAACTAGGAGGGTTTTCCTTCGCTACTGTCCAGGAATGACCGAGAAAGGAGCAGTAGTCTTGTAGTTGTTCACTGTCAGATGGTGCCTACATATCATGCAGAATCATCTGTAAACCAAGCCCAAGTCTTCTTTTCTCTTCCTCTGTCCTCATAGGAGACTCCTCATCAAGTTCTAGAAGGCTAGGAGAGCCTTCAGTGCCTGCCCAGGCTACATATATATAAATACACAAACACACACACATACATATATCCACATATATGTACTACTTCCGTTTGGTGATAGAGTATGCTATGCATGTCCAACTTCATGGCTCAGTGAGTCAGATTACACCCAGCTCATGACAGGTAGCTCAGGTTGCAAGGTAACTTGGTGATTCTTGTTTAGTATTCAGTCTCTATTAAGACCCAGTAGCAGACCAAGAGTTGTTTTTCAAAAGAGGAGTAGTTATCTGCAAAAGATGCCAGGACGTTGCTCCAAAATCCAAAGGGATAAAACTGTGATTCATTTATAAGGGCCTGCCAAGGCTACCGATAGTATCCCCATCTACCTACAAGCACCATTAGATCTCCTGGATCATATGGCCCAAAGAGTAGGGAAGTTTATACAGCAGCCTAGACCCATTGCAGAGCCTTCTCTTGTTCTGGGTCCCACTTAAAACCAGCAGATTTTCTGGCCACTTGATAAACAGGCTATCATAGCACACATAAATAAGGAAATACGTTACCTCGAAAATTCAAAAAGGCCATTAAAGATTATGCCTGTTTTCTTGGTCATAAGAGTGACCAGATGCAACAATCCATCTCACCTAAGAAGAAGTATCTGGGTATTTACCCAAAGGATACAAAAATACAGATCAAAGGGACACATGCACCCTGAAGTTTATAGCAGCATTATCAATAATAGTCAAACTGTGAAGACAACCTAAAACCCAAATGTCAATCAATTAATGAATGGATAAAGAATAAAGAATATATATCCTCTGCCTCTCTCATGAGTAAATAAATAAATCTTAAAAAAAAAAGAAACCAATACTGTACTATATATTAAACTACCTAAGTTCAAATTAAAAATAAATAAGATTTTTTTTCTTTTAAAGAAAAGGTATCTCAACCTGCCCTACAAGACTGGACTCCTAGAAATTTCTCTCTCTCTTTTTTTTTTAAGATTTTATTATTTATTCATGAGAGACACAGAGAGAGGTAAAGACATAGCAGAGGGAGAAGTACGGACTCCTAGAAATTTCACTGAGGTAGATAGAAGGACTCTTTTTGCCAGATTTACTTCTTACCCTCTGACACAGATATGTGTTACCAATAAGTCTAGATTAGTTGCTTCTTCCTGCTTACTAGGTCTGATCAGAATAATGTCAGCAGCCTTGAGTATCAGTGTGAAATCCTGTGGAAGGGAGTAGAGAGGAATATGAATCGTGTGTGTGTGTGTGTGTGTGTGTGTGTATTTATATATATATATATACAAACCCAGGAGAATCCATGAAATACTTCCAGTCCAAGTCTGAAGGCCTGAGAAACAAACCAATGTGAGTTCCAGTTTGAGTCCAAGTCCAAGAACAAGACAGACCCATGTCTTTGTTCAAAGACATGTTCAAAGACTGTCTTTGAACAAAGTAAGTAAATTCTCCCTTAATTCACTTTTTCTTCTATTCAGATCTTGAATGGATTGGAGGAGGCCCACCCACACTGGGGAAGGCAATCTTTACTCAGTCTATGGATTCATGTATTTTTTTTCAACCCAAAACATCCTCATAGGCACCTCCAGAGTAATGTTTAACCAAATATCTGGGCACTCTGGCCCAATCAAGTTGATGCATGAAATTAAACATAAAAGAAGGTTCTTATTTCCCCTAAAAATCCTATGACTTAAATTTCTCTTTTGCATACATAATATACAACCTAAAACACATGTGACACATTGTAACAAGCAGTTTACTCTAAACAAAAGCCAATATCCTTTCTAAAAAAGTAATAATATTTGTTAGTATTTTTAGACCTAAGAGATTAAATAGATTTAAGTGTAGCATTAAAAAAATTAAAATTAAAAAATAAAAATAAATAAATAAATGTAGCATTAAAAAAATTGCTAGTATAAAATTCTCTGGCCTAGTTGCAAAATTATAGCATCTCCTGTAAGGTACAAAAAAATTTCTTTCTCAAGGGTAGTGTGGATGTCTTATTATAATTCCGCCTGTTTCCTAAATGATTAGTGCTGTAATAGACCAAATGAAATCTTCCTGTACTTCTTTTTTGTTTCAGCATTTTAGCAACTGATGATGTGCACTCAGTATAATGAAGCTTGCTATTGCTGATCCTAATTTCTCAGGTAATTTAAAATGTAATAGCAACATAAATTTCAGTAACAAAGATTAGTTATCTCTTTAAGGAAATACATAATAAATCCTTCTTTAATAAAATATTTAATAAATTATCTCCTTTTAAACAAAAATAGATGTTTTATTTCAAAAATCTTTCAGCCATATTGCTGATTAATCAAAATTTAGTAACAATGGCTTTACTTTGGTAAATCTTTACGTTATTACCTAAGCCACCCTTCCTATTATGCTTCAAAATAAGAGACTTCAGGCAGTAATCTAACAATTTATGTCAAAGTGCAGTGAAACATGATGATAAATTTTAATTTAAAGAAGGAAACATGTACTGTATCATAAAGGATTTATTCTCTAATTTTTTAAATATCTTTTGGAATTTTACTTTCCCCAAATAGTGTTCAGATATATATTCATTTTTATTTGTGCTTTCTTTGACAACTGAAGTTAGAACCCCCTTCTAATTAGGCATAAATCAGACTTCATTGGCTCAAGTCCACAGACTACAAACCAAAATCATGACTTGGTCATGATTCTCAGCCAAAGGTGTTGGTGTCATGTAGATTTATATTGAGGTCTTCAAGAGAACTACTAAATTTTCCAGAACATATAATGTCCCAATAGTGCCAGAGTCAGGGAAGATTAGAAATATGGCATCAGGGTTTTTACAGATGGTGTGCCCTTTACAGAAAGGTGCATCTATGATAGGCTCAAAGCTTTTTAAGCCTCAAATCATATCCAGGGCTTCAGTTATCGTGAGGACTGCAGAATCTATCATGTAAATTTAAGTGCAATACTTGAATGGAAAGTACAATTGGCTTCTCTAACTTTTAAAGGGGAGATGCTTTTCTCTTTATTACAATATAAGTCTGTTTTAAAAGTAACTTTCAGTTACTAATGGGCTGTATAAAAATCCTGTTGGGTTTAAGAGTTTACAGTAGTTTTATTCAAATTTCTCTCATACTCCCCTCCCTGTTCATTCTCCGCGTTATTTCCCAAAACCACTCTTCAGACAGGGCAACTGCAATTAGAAGTGATGCAATGAAAATAGATTATTTTCCTTTTACTTCTGACACTGGCAGTTCTCAGACAAGTAAACATTGGTAGAAAGTAAGACTTTTATATCACTTTTTTTTTCTGTCTTCAGTTAAATTCAAGGTAAAAGAGGTCACTGATGATACAAAAAGATGCAGTATACTTAATTTCTAACAAAAGCTACAACCCCTGCATGTGTTAGTCATTGAAGAATAGAGTTTCTAGATTTACAAACCATTTTTATTTGAAGAAAGAGGAGGAGGGGGGTGCCTAAGATGGTTATAAAGCTGGATAAACATGATGAAAGTATAATATTACTTTGAGGGAACAATTGAATAAAAATTATATGATGATGAATATAATAAGGCTTTTTTCAATAAGCAATAGAATCATTAAAAATCACTCAGCAATCTATGATGAAACGAAAAAGATTGGGATGTAAATTATACTCTCAAAAACATAGTAAAGAGTTAATTGATTCTTTTTCAAGAATATTTTATGATACACTGGATTTTCTCAATTTTATTCTAAGGTCTAAAATATAGATCAGAGTGTTTAGCAGCCCATGGTGATGCTGTTTTTTTCCTCTCTTTTGATGTTTTTGATGTCTTTTCATGTGGTACCATAAGAGGATGAAGGCAAAGGATAATATGAATTTAAAATTGTTTTAAACATTATTGATCTCTGAGTGAATTGCTTTATATCAAATTATAAGTCTTATTTCCAAAAATCTTTTTTTTTTCTTCTCAGTAAAATATTAGCCTGATTTTCTCCTTTCCTGGAACTTATTTTGAATTTAATTTGAATGCAAATCAGTGGTTTGGTTTTAATGCAAATTTAAGTACTGGGGCTCCACTGCATTTCTTCCTTTTCTTCATTTGTCTCCTCTTCCTCAGTTTGAATCCTTTTGTACTGGACTTCTAATTCCACATGGCTGACATCTAATCCTGTTCCTTTCATTTTCTACCCTTCCAAATATTTTCAAGATATCTGCACAAGGGATGTCCCACATCACTCAAAATCATAGTAAGCTAAATCAGACTTCTCATGCAGAAAGTAGAACCTAAGTTAGCACACTAGGGCTGCCTGCCAAATCCATTTTACCACCTATTTTTGCATGGCTGTGAGCAAACCATGTTTCCTTACATTTTTAAATTGTTGAGAAAAAAAAGTGAAAGAGAAGTGTATCATGGCACTTTTAAGAGAATCATATAAAATCCAAATGTTAATGTTCAAAAATAAAAGTCTTATTTGAAAATACACATGTTGGGTATATTTATTTTTTAAAGATTTTATTTATTTATTTTGGAGAGAGAGAGCACATGTACACTGAACTGGGGCAGGGGAGGCCCGAAGGGAAGGAAGCCTATATATTTGGTATCTGATCTTTTACATATATTTGGTAACCCCTGATGCAGACTACAAGGTACAAAAGGGCAAGGATTTCTCTTTCTTATTCATCACTGCATCCCTAGTAGGATGGACACAGGACAGCATAGTACCCTGGACAGAGGATGCTGTACTTGTCTGCTTTCAAAATAGTACAAACAGTACAAAATCTGTTTCTTTTTAAAACTTCAGTTCTTGTGCAAGTCTTGTTAGTTCTATCTCTGCATTCTCTCTTATAGTTTTCCTTTCAATTTTCAATTTCCGTCACCCTTGCTTTAAGTGAGGCCTTTATTACATCACACCTACGCAAGAATCACTACATGCCACAGCATTCATTTGCCATGCCGTCAAACCACTCTTCATACTGCTACTCTCTGATATTATTTTGCCAACTACTATACAATTCTCTGCATTCAAAAAGCATAAGACAGAAAAGAGGAAGCAGCAGATACAGGAGACTAAAAGGGGATAGAGATAGAGGTGTGCCTGTGTGCTGGTCATTTCCTCTGTTCCTCACAAAGATGCTACATGACAAATACTCTGAACCATATTTTTTAAGTGGAAAAAAATACTGATGAGAAAAATTGCCGTTCACCAAATATTGGATATCAGGTAAACAGATGTGTTCACAATTCATAACTAGCTAATCCTTGCTCATTACAAAGTCTTTATCTTTAGTTTCTAAACATACAGAAACTAATAGGAACACATCCCTTATATATGTGAAATATGCCAATTACTCGAGGAATCACTGAGAGAAAGGTGCAGGGCAGTGACTGACAGGTGCCACAGTCAGCAGCAAATATCCAGAGGAACACTGCACATGATCTCTAGGAGGAGGGACTGGAATGTGCTTTGCTCAACCTGAAGACATTCAAATCAAAGGTTATAGCCACTGCCAGCAAAGGGCATCATTGTATATTCAAGGACAAGTGAGAGAAAGGAAAACATGATTACACAGCCCCAGAAAAGCCTTAGAGAAGGCAGAGGCTGTGACAAATGTACAAAACACTATACACAATTGCCAACAAACAAGAATGCCAAAAAAAAAAAGGGGGGGGGGAACCATAAGCGGATACATAATAATTAGCTTCCTGATTTTTTCGTATGTTCCAACTTCTATTACATGTTCAAGTTCCAACAAACATGATTAGTGGCTATTAAATTATAATCTATTTGCTCATTTGGCCAAATTCCTTAAAAATCCCTGTATACCTTTCAAAATCTATAAAATGCTGGTGTGTAATTAACTGTTCTATAAGATAGCCCTTAGTTCTTCATTCAATGGGGTTTTGAAATACTGATGGTAAAAACTGTTTTTGTCTCGAAAAGAAAGCAATTGTTATGAATATGGTAACCTTAGAATTCTGTGTGCACGAAAATAGCAATTAGATTATTATACATCTGTGTGTATATATGTACTTAACATATGATTCATTTTATCAGCCATACAGAATAATACTACATAATCTGTAAACTTAACTATTCTATCAAACTCCTTCACACTCAGTTTTTCTCCTCAAATAAATGATCGAATACTATGAGCGGTATTATAAGTTAACTTGGTCTAGATTGCAATTTGGTAGATTGTAGTTTTATAACCGTAAATTTAATAAATGTATGCCATAAAATTATTTTATTTCTGTAACATGAGCAACATTGTTTTTCCTACATATTCTTACTTGAGCCTCAAATCAAAGTAATAATAGATGGGACTATAAATATATTTCCTCAATACCCTGAAGGGTAAATATTTGGCTAAAATATAAGATGTTTCATCCAATCTTTTGCAGTTAGGGGAGGATCATTTGTCTGAGTTCACGTCTAGTTTGATTCTGGTGAAGCTGGAAAAGTGATAGGGTATGTCTTTCTGGGATAGCTTTTGAGATAAATCCTACAATTGATATAACTATTCCTCAAATGTTTTTTTAAAGATTGTATTTATTTATTTGAGAGAGAGCATTACAATAGAGAAGGCATGAGCAGGAGGAGAGGCAGATGGAGAGGGAGAAGCAGACTCCCTGCTGAGCAGGGAACCCAATGCAGGCCTTAATCCCAGACCCCAGGATCATGACCTGAGCTGAAGGCAGATGTTTTTCTGACTGAGCCATGCAGGGGCCCCAATATAACTATTCCTAGAGTTAGAAGCAAGGAAGCATTTTTAAAGTCAATTCCATCTGTGTATTAAGTGACTTGTCTCAAAAAGGTATAAAATTATTTTTAACTCACAAATTATAAAATATTAGCATATGATATTCTATATAATGTTTCAATTAATGAGTAAAAACAATGTTTTATAAATACTTTATGATCTCACTTATATGGTGAATCTAAAAAAGCTGAACTACTAGAACTAGACAACAGAATGGGGGGCACCTGGGTGGCTCAGTGGTTGAGTGTCTGCTTTTGGCTCAGGGCATGACCCTGGGATCCTGAGATTGATTCCTGTATCCTGCTTCTCACTCTTGCTATGTCTCTCTCTCTCTGTGTGTGTCTCTCATGAATAAATAAATAAAATCTTAACAACAACAACAACAAAAAAAAACAGAATGGTAGTTACCAGGGGCTGAGGGAAATGGGAAGATATTAATCAAAGGGTACAAACTTTCAATTATAAGAGGAGTAAGTTCTAGGGATCTAATGTCTAACATGGTAATTGTACTTAATAATACTATATTATGTTCTTAAAATTTGCTAAAGGAGTAGATCCTAAGTGTTCTCACCACACACACAGAGGTAACTATGTGGTAATGGATGTATTAATTACCATGATTATCATATTAATTTCACCATGTATGCACATATTGAATCATCATATTGTATACATTTAAAAAATCACATGTGCAATCTAAATATATACAATTTTTATTTGTCAGTTGTACCTCACTAAAGCTGGAAAAAACAAGTTTATGCGCTCCTCAAAATATTTTTTTTTTAAGATTTTATTTATTTATTCATGAGAGATACAGAGAGAGAGAGAGGCAGAGACACAGGCAGAGGGAGAAGCAGGCTCCATGCAGGGAGCCTGACGTGGGACTCGATCCTGGGACCTCAGGATCACACCCTGGCTGAAGGTGGCGCTAAACCGCTGAGCCCCCTGAGCTGCCCCCAAAATAATTTTTTTCCCCAAAATAATTTTTAAAGCAAATTTTAAACATTTACTATAATGACTGAAAATCATATCAAGAATGGTAAATGTACTAATGAACTATCTTTTCTCCTTACATATATAAACTTTCATCTAACCTCCTAACTTGTAACTTGAGATAAGTGTTTTCACATTTGGCCATACATAATGTTAATCAATCTTCTCACCCCTTAGAAGTGAGTGGTTTCAAACAAAGGATTTCATAAAATGTTTTACCAGGACTGTTTATTAGTGGAGTGTGTGTGTGCATATGTGTGTGTGCTGGGCACTTGGAGTCTAGTCTAAGAGGCAGATTTATAATCAAAAAATAAAAATCAGTGTTTTAGGTATTATAATGATGCATCAAGGCACACAACAAAATCAGCCAACAGAAAAGTTGTCTGTTATTTATTTTTAGATTCTAGGCTATTTTACGCTAGCCCTGGGAGGCTGTGTGTGAGCAGAAGGTGGGTGTCAGAATAACTAGTGAATTTTTCATTCTACAAACAATTGGCTTCTTCACAAATTCTAATCCTTTCCAACCTCACTTACTCCACGATATGCAATTTGCCAAAATCACCCTACGTGTTTTTCAATAGGATGGCCCCGGGCTGAACACCATTACCTTATACTTGAAATAAAGAAAGAAGGCATCTTGGTCTTGAAAGATAGAAATTATTTGCTGTTTATGCTCTAAGGCATAAAGCTAATAGTATCCATTCATTTGTCCTTTCATTTAATATACTATGTGCTTGAAAGTCTATCCTGGCCTCATATTGTGCTTTTTTAGATTATACTTACCTAGAAGGAAAAAGCTAATTATTTGCCCACCTCTTGACTCAGGTAACTTGTTGGATTCACTTGACATTTCTCCAACATTTGCATACTTGCTATTCAAATTTTGTTTATTTACCCGGTATACTAGCAGGTTTAAGCAAAGATAAAGGAACACTCCAAGGCGAGGTTAAACTGATGGTTGTAAAATACTCACTTGAGCCTTCTAAGGCTGTAGGTGGATCAGTGTTACAAAGACAAAGGGGCTCACACACAAAAACAAAGGTGTAGCTGTCGCATAGGAATCTGCAGACTGATAGGCTCCAGCCCCTGGGCACAGCACACACTGGCAATGCAGAACCGTAAAAGACTTTCATCCCACAGCTATGCTAGTTCTCTAGAGGAGCGTGACAGCTCTCAGGGCTCTGGAGAGCTCACATTCTATGTGCCCACCTTCAATGATTTAGTAAGATTACTTTTGCCATCAAGGAAAAAAGCTCTTCTTGTACCCACACCATCCTCAGGTCTTATTAACAAACTCACTGTTCAGCTCAAGGGAAAAAGTTGAGACTCCTGTTTAGTGTACACAGCATATTTGTAAGGAGGGAATTTGCATTAGAACTTGGTTTTGGGATCTCTGGGTGGCTCAGCAGTTTAGTGCTGCCTTCGGCCCAGGGCATGATCCTGGAGACCCGGGATCCAATCCCACAATAGGCTCCCTGCATGGAGTCTGTTTCTCTCTCTGCCTGTGTCTCTGCCTCTCTCTCTCTCTCTCTCTCTCTCTCTCTCTCTCACTGTCTCTCATGCATAAATAAATAAAATCTTAAAAAAAAAAAAGGAACTTGGTTTTACCAGTTATGACAGTAATATGATTGCACAGAGTTTAAAGCAAACTTTCCTTTCCTAAGCACTCATTTATCGTCAGTTGGATGAGAACAAGAGATAATATCCCTTAGAACCTGTAGGAAAGAAAAGTAGGTTCTCAGTTACGAGGACGGTATTAAATATTCTAATTACTGGTAGTTCTGTAAGATATTCATGAGATTACAAGAAACACGACCATGTAATGTGGTTACTACAAAGATCTCTGCCTTAAGAACAAGTGAAATATATTAGATCATATTGCTAAGCAATTCTTCTTGCTGACAAGGGCAATATTTCAGCAACAGCACTATATATAGAATAGCAACATAATGGGAGGATAGAGCAGATGCTAAAATTTAGTCAGACATAAATCTTTTTCGTTTTATCTCCTTTACAATATAGGAAAGACAAGAAGAAAAACAAATTGCTCAGAGAGCAAACATAAATGATGGGTGTCTCAAGGAAATTTAATATCCCAATATTGAGATCATATACATGTTACAGGATTGACATCTGGAAAAATAAATGGTGTTTAATATGATGACAGTAATTAAATGTCTGGCATTTTCCCCCAAATATCAACATATAAAAAGCAAAGGAATGAAATGATACTTACCAATTTTGATAACCTCTTCAGACGTGCAAGTATTCAAGTTCCTATTATGTATTCACTCAGTAATTTATGGAATCAAAAGTATTTCCATTCATTATATCATTTTAAAGTTATCATTTACTTAAAACTTAATCCTAAATTAAATCTTTCATGAATCTTAATACCATATCTCTGAGATCACTCTAATTCCTAGCCTTTTAACCTGTTTGTATATGTTCACATTGGGTCACGAGATCCAAGGGGAGGGAAAATAATTAATTATGGATGTTACTAAAAAATGTCTATAATAATTGGAAAAAGTAAATGAAATTGGTTTGAATTAAAATTCTAATTTCTTTCCTTCACTGAAAACAAAACAACAAAAAAGAAGCAAAAATCACCTTGAATACACCACCAAAATCAGTGTTAATAATTCAATATTAAATACCCTTCTAGTCTAACTGTTCTCTCCATTGCTCTCTCTCGACCTATGTATCTCTGTTTATATTTTTCATAAACAGGAAGAAATAATTATACAATAATGCTTCTTGAATGAATTGGTTGTATTTACTTAATTGGTCCAGTGTAGCATCTATATTTTTATTTATGTATATATATGCATACATATATATACATATATGTAATATTACATATATATGATATCTATCACTTTTCTATGCCAGCAGTCAATGTGATTAAAAAATAATTTATCTAGCTGGCATCTGGTGGTGGAAATGAGTTGGGGAATGGCAAGTTATTATTTATACAAAGTATCAGTTTTACAAGAGGAAAAGAGTTCTGGAGTCATTCAGAACTGGTGATAGTTTTACAATATAAATACATGTAATGCCACTGAACTGTACATTTAAGAATGGTTAAGATGGGGAGACACCTGAGTGGCTCAGCAGTTGAGCATCTGCCTCTGGCCCAGGGCATGATCCTAGGATCAGGGATCGAGTCCCACATCAGGCTTCTCTCTCTGCCTCTCTCTCACTCTCTCTCTCTCTTTCTCACATGAATAAATAAATAAAAATCTAAAAAAAAAAAATAATGGTAAAGATGGTACATTATATGTCTATCTTTTCACAACTAAAACCAGACAAAACAGAGAATGAATTTAGACATTTCAATTCAGGAGTATCCAATATTCTGGCTTCTTTCACCTACTATAGTACCTGGCTCTACCTAAAAAGAGATTGTACCAGGCTACAAATGAATCCGAGTTATGTATGAATATCTCAATATCTCCAATATGCTAAGAATTTTATATCACTGTTTCTTCCAGAGAGGGAAAATAATTAATTATGGATGTTACTAAAAAATGTCTATAATAATTGGAAAAAGTAAATGAAATTGGTTTGAATTAAAATTCTAATTTCTAATTTCTTTCCTTCACTGAAAACAAAACAACAAAAATAACCCCTTTTACTTGTAAAGGTAAATATAGATGTCACTTTGGTCTTGGCATTAAAAAAGGGTGAAACAAGACAATAAAAATTTTAATAGGGCTTTTTTTGATAGCAACATAAAAACAACAATAATAACAACAACTTGATATTGGCCTAAGCATTCAGGGAAAATCATTTCTTCATGGAACTACAAGTTCAAGTTCAGTTTAATCAGGGCACTGGCTCATTTTTCCAGTTTTTTTTTTTTTTTCCATGTGCTAATTTCATCATTTGGTTGTATTTCCTGGTTTTGTACTAAAAGGCAGTAGTAGTTCTAGACCTCATAAAGACCAACCATATTACCCAGAAGGAGACTGTGTGTGTGCCAGAGTTTCCAGTCAGTATTCTGAACTTCATTCTAAAATGATCATCACTGCCATGTAAATGCCATGAGCTGATTGACTTGGTCCTGCATTAACTGAAGCAAGCACTGTGGCAGTATAAAAAAACTTACCATGGCTATTTTAGACCAATTTAGGCCTAGTCTTATAGCTACGTATAAAGTCATTGGCTGTTAAACAATGGAAAAGTGGTGGCATCTTCTTAGTAAGCAACCATAATGGATATGATCCAAGTCACAGTGTTTGTGGAATAGTGTAGAGTCTGAGATCAGAGAAACTACATAAAGAATGACTCCAAAAAATGGAAATAGGATCACAATGAAAAGATGTAGCCAAAAATAAGATACTACATCAGAATCAATTTAATAAGGAACAACATGAGGACCAGCCAAAAGGGCACAAATCTAAGACTGCCCAAAATTTCACTGAAGACCCACTCTTTGACATAAAAGGTCACAAGATCATTATGCTTTGGAGCAACTGGCTTCATTCTTCATTCATTCGTGAAGCAAATTTTTTTTGGATATACAATGTATCCAGTCTTAGTGATAGCACAGTGAAAACAAACTAACAAACTCTCTGCCTTTGGCACATATAGTCAAGTGGAAATAAGGCACAAACTAAGTCAGAGAGATAAGAAGTGCCTGTCAGAAAGCATATTTTGTCATATTTTATATGGTTGAGTACTGCCTTACTAAGAAAAAGATATTTGAGCAAAAAACATGAAGAAAGTACCCAAGGCAGAAAGAACATCAGGTACAAAAAGCACCATAGTAGGAGCTTGCTGAACGTGTTTAAGAATCAACAAAGTCACACTATGGTTGGGAGGAGACTGGGTAAGAAAGACACTAGCAGGACAAAATGTCAAAGAGGCAGGGTGGCCAGAACTCTTAGTACCATTGGAAAGGCTTTTTTGGGGTTGAAATGAGGAACATCTGAAAAGTTCTAAACAAAAAAGCAATGTGATCTAATTTATATTTTAAATAATTACTTTTGGGGATCCCTGGGTGGCTCAGCTGTTTAACACCTGCCTTTGGCCCAGGGTGTGGTCTCGGAGACCTGGGATTGAGTCCCGCGTCAGGCTCCTTGCATGGAGCCTGCTTCTCTCACTGCCTGTGTCTCTCATGAATAAATAAAAAATCTTTAAAAAATAAAAAAACAATCACTTTTATAGATGGGTTGGAAATATAAGGCAAAGGAGGAAGCAAGGAAATCAGGTAGGAAAACTAGGTAAGTAATCCAGGTGAAAGAGGAAGATCATTTGGAGAAGGGTGGTAACCACAAAAGCAATGAAGAAAATGTTGGATTGTGTACATTGATGATCAAACAGACAGAATTTGTTCTTAGGCTTGGACATGGGATATGAAAGAAAAAGAAGAATCAAGGATAACTCCATGTGTGGCCTGATCAACTAAAAGATCAAATTCCATTTGGAATATGTTAAGTTTGTGATGACTAGATACCTGTATGGAGATGTTAAATAGCCAGTTGGTAAACAAATTTGTGTTCACACAGGTAATCATATAGGTTGAGATTCTGAAGACACAGACATGTGGTTGGCATATAGTTCTTAGATTAAATGATAGTACCAGGGGCCTGAGTGCAGAAAAATTAAAAAAAGTAATTCAAGTCCTGTGCCTTGGGACTCTACAACATGTACAGCTCAGACAGATGGGAAGCAATCAGCAGAAGGGAAGTAAAAAGGGGTAGAACTGAAACAACGTGGGGTGGGGGGTGTTTCAATAGAGGAAGATCATCCATTTCTAATACTACTGATGGGTCAATTTCTTACTCAATGGGTATAGCCATGAAAAGATCATTGAAGACCTGGATAAGGGGTGTTTCAGAGGAGTGGTTGTGGCATAAGCCTGATTGGGATAGGTTTCAAGAGAGAATTCTGAGGGAAGTTGGAAATAGCAAACATCCATAATACCTACGTGGATTTTTGCATTAAAAAAATCAGTGAAAGTGGATGTGAAACAAATATAGAGTTTGTTTTCAAGTGACATATAACAGGGTGCTTATACACTGATAATTGTATCAGTGTAGGGGCCTGAAGGGAGGGAGGGAAGGAGAGTGCAAACAGTTGCTGAAGCAATGTCCTTATATACTTAAATGACAAGAGGAAATGTAGAGAGAAGGAATGAGAATGCACTTTGCTGCGAGCTGGTTGGATTTATTCATCAGTATGCTTTTAATTTAGGGAACATGCAGTCGTTCAAATTAACTATTAGAATAAAAGATGACTTCCTTTATAAAAGAGCTTACAAATCATGATTTAATATATTCAATATAAATAGATTTCACAATTTAATTTATTCAGTAAAAGTGAATATTTTTGAGGGGATAAATTTAAATGTATAAGTGACGGTCTCATTTGATACTGAAAGAATAAAACATAACAAGATTAATTAATAAAAAAAGATTAATTAATAAAAACAAATGCAACAAGATTCACACATAGCTAAACAGAGTATTAAATATTAAACCAAAAAAGGAAAATGAAATTATTTTGTTCATATGAGGGAATCCTTCTGAATAAAGGGAAGGATTTTGTATATCAGGTTAAAAAAATTATGGAAACACCACTGAACTCAAGCTATTTCCCATCTGGCCCTTCAATCTACTTGAAAGAAAACATAACCATTACCTTTGCCGTATGTTCTCAAAACCAGGGAATAGCAAAATGAAACACTAAAGAGCCCTTCAATTACCCGTGGCCACTGTCGTCGATGGTCACTTATTTAGCTTGCAGCTACTATCCATGCCTACAAAGTAGAATAAAATACATAACAAAATGTAGTCTGCTTATAATACAAACCCAGTAGACAGAAACTGGAGTGGACCACGGTTTAGTGTACTACACAGTAGTCAATAGCACAAGTCTAAACTTAAACAGACCCTGACTCTGAATCCAGATTCTACCCTTTGGGAGTTTTGTGGCCTTATATCACTATCTTCCAGAAATTTGTGTTCTTTAGCTAGAACGTGGGGATAAAATTACCTCATGGTGTGTCGGCAAAAATGAAATAAGATGAAATGATGGACTAAGTCCAAAGCCTAGCATATACTAAGCGGTACATCAGTGGAGCCATGTGATAGACAAGGCTCAGCTTCTGGCAAGCTGTAACTCTGAGTACTTCGCCATACATCCATTATGACCCTCCATACATATTAGAAAATTTGGAGCACAGGGTTTAAGCTTTGTTCCAACTCCGTAAATACAAGGCCCTACTAATGTTAACAAGTACAAGATAAATAAATATATCCGCTAAATTTTCCTATGGCCGTATCCTCCTGTTAGACATGAAGTCCCACAAGTCCATGGTACTATTTTGGTCACTATAAAAATTTATCTTAAAAGTGTTATTTAACTATTCAAGATATAAAATTATTTACTAGACAACATTGCATTGCAATCAAAGAGTCTAAATGAATTGATAAACTCACGCAAATTATAAATTTATAAACAATGAATATATAAATTAGCTTATAATGACAAGTTCACAAAGAGAAAAAATACAAAAGAGCTTCTGTCCCAGAAATGGATTCTGCATATGAACATGACCCACATTCTTCAGACATTAGGAAAAACTTTATGAACTTAAATAAATAACAACTTAGGTTTAAACATAATTCTAGCAGACGTCCCATATTTTATAGTTCTCTGGTTAGTTGCTAAATCATATAAGATACGTCCCTTATATTAGAAAAAACTAATATAGAAAAATTTCACTTATTCTAAATTGTTACTATTACAAACCTCTCAGAATGCTTATCAAGTCAAATACGAGCGGAGAAACAAAGAAGCCAATATTGAGTTCCTACTCTGTAATTCCCAAAAGAAAAAAAAAATCTTGAGTTATTGTCAAAGTACTAAGCAGGGGCACCTGGGTGGCTCACTTGGTTAAGTGTCTGCCTTCATGATCCCAGGGTCTCAGGATCGAGCCCTGCATCAGGCTCCCTGCTCAGTGTGGAGTCTGTTTCTCCCTCTCATTCTGCCCCTCCCCTTGCTCGTGCTCTCTCTCTAAAATAAATGAAATCTTAAAAAAAAAAAAAAAAAAAGCATTAAGCAGTGTTCTGGTAAATCATATGCTTAATTTTAATTCTATTCCAGAAGACTGAAGTTTTATTGCTGACTTTCTAAATAATCTAGAGCAGTATAATTATTTGGGATGGGCTCGGCGAAGGTAACAAAAACACCCCAAAGTACATAATTTCTCAAACCCAATGGACTCTACTCTTCACATAACTGTCTGAGAAGGATGCCTTGGACAGCCAGCAGCATTTCTCTTTGTGGTGATTCAAGATACCAACTTCTTCCATCTTGGGTCTCTGCCATTCTCCACAACCTCACAGTTGCCTGCACCCAGGCAACCGAGGGGAAAAAGGGAGTCAAAGAGGAACATGCTTGTTAAAACCATGACCTGTGAGAAGTACGCATGGCTTCTGCCAACATTCCACTGGCCAAAATTGGGTCAGAGAGCCACAGTTAAGGGAGAAGAGTTTGGGAAATGAAATCTGCTGTGTGGTGAAGGCAACAGAAAAGGATGAGAAGTGGTGAATAGAGAACAATTTCTGCCACAGGCAAGTCAACTAACTAATCTTGTGCCTCTGGGCACCTTCATTCACAAATGGGTAACAATTATTTACATCCACTTACCAATTTAGAGAGTGTGAGTATGTATACCTATGAAGCGCTTTGTGTTCCATGGCTAAGCACTGTGTATCAGTGGTGAATATATTGCTGTTATTTATACTCCTGCTATGCTGTTGTTAATTTGAAACGTTACATTGGGTTAAGTAACAGTAAAGGATGTAGAACTTTCTAGGAAAAGAACATTATCAAGAATGCCATGTCAAGGGATGCCTGGGTGGCTCAATGATTGAGTGTCTGTTTGCCTCTGGTTCAAGTCATGATCCCAGGGTCCTGGGACTGAGTTCTGCATCAGGCTCCCTTAGGGATCCTGCCTCTCCCTCTGCCTGTGTCTCTGCCTCTCTTTGTGTTTGTCATGAATAAAGAAATAAAATCTTAAAAAAAAAAAGAATGAAAAACTTGGGCCACAGAGAGGTGAACCCATTCCTACTGAACACACATGTGACCTGTCTGAGTTCATCTCCAGGCATGTATGGCTCCTAAGTTTCTGATCCTTTTGCTGCACCAGTTTTTCTCAATAGTGACATAATGATGAGTGATGACAATATCTAACACTGCTTTGAGTAGTTAATATTTGATGGCGGGTGATTAGGGATTAATTTGACAATTTAATGAATGCTCTGTACAAGAAAATGCACAAAAGTTCATAATTTTGCATAAAATATTATGAAAAATGTAAAGCCTCCAAATCATGATAAGTGAGGAATACCAGTTTTAAAGACTACTTTACAAGTCCACGGTTTCTTTTACTCTTTTCAAGAACCCTGTGAGGACAGACTATGGTATTGCATTCATCCTACCAGTGAGGAAATGGAGGCAAAAGTTAAGTATTGGCCGAACTTCATACACCAAGAGTGGTAGAACCAGGACTTGCACACAGATATCAAGACCATGCATCCTTTGCTCTGTCATGAATACCAGTTTGTCTGGCATTCCTGAAGGTATTTTTAATAGTTATCTTTCATTTAAAATCACTTTTATAAAAATGTTTTATTTAATATTGACTTGAAATTATCTGGATCCTTTTATATGAGATTTCCTAGAAATGTCTCAGGAATTTTAAAAAACATTGTCCCAAGGCCTTTTAGTTCCTTTGTTACCCACATCTGCCTTGATGGTAAAATGCTTTCTAAATGAGCCAACTGTCTGCAGCTCACTAAATGGGGCAGTAGCCATTCCAGTGCAGACAGAGCAATGCACACTCTGTCTCCATCCTACAAGAGCAAAACTGCATGGGCTATGAAGTGGTAAATGTTGCAGTAAAACGAAAAAGAAAGTGATGACAAGAAAAGGAATGACAAAATTTTTCAGCAAAACATTACTTTCCGAAGAACAGTTTCAGGGGTATAGGAGTATTTTATCAACTAAACTGAATATATTTCATTTAAATGAAATACGTAGTTTCTAATGTGAAATAGCTACTGTGCCAATCATACGCAAATACATGTCATTTGGATGAATAGTGGGAAATTTTGAATGTGCATAAACACAAGATGAGAGAAGCAATAATCAAGAAATATTTGTGAAGCAAATAAAATTGATATTTTGTCTTAAGTAATATAACTTTAATTTGATTCAATGAAAAGACAACTACAATTAAATCTTAGTATTGTGTTTGACAGAGATGTTATCTAAATAAAGGAGAAAAAATTAACTTACAGGAAAAGCTCAAAGTATTAATATTTCAGAATACCAAAGTGCTATTGAAACTATCTGGAAAAGTTTTAATAGAATTCAGAATGTCAGTTCTTATTGACATATCTCAAATTGTCCAATTATCTCCATCACTTCTGCCAACGCAGAGGTCCAAGTTACTATCATCTTTGGCCTGGGCTAGCATAACAGCCTTCTAATTAGTCTCCTGGCATCCAGCTTTGCTCTCCTTCAATCTGTAGTGCAAAGTTATCTTTTCAAAATGCAAGCATAACCGTGTCGGTTCTTCCTAAAATCCTGTACTGGCTTCCAATTGCTCTTGGGGAAAGAGACCACAATGCTGAACATGGCATATCAGGCTCTGCAGGCTAACTCTATCTCCCCAGTATCAACTAGAAAACACTCTAGAAAGAAGCACTTCTAGCCCTAGCCCATTTCCAATGCCTAAAATGTCAAGTTTCCTCCCATTCCAGGTTTTTGGGTAATCTGTGCCCTTCACTAGGTACACTGTTCCAAGACCTCCTCCAGCCACTTGTGTATAATTAAGAATTCTCAATTCTTCAGATTTTACTAGGAACAATTTTCTCAGGGATGCTTCTGTTACTCCCCCAAGGGTATTCCTTTTCTTCTTGCTGCTGTTAAATGCTCTTGTGATTCATATTCCTCTCCACTGAATATGTAGGTATCTCAGTTTTTAACTATATGTTCATTTGTATTTGATTAATATCTGTCTCCTGTCCCCATACTAAACTAAAAGGCCCCTAAGGTCCTAAACTCTGTCTTCATCTTTAATCGCAGTCTGGACACATCATCAGAATTCAGTAGATATTTCTTCCTTTAAAAAAGAAAAATTATTTATTTATTTATTTATTTATTTATTTATTTATTATGTATTTATTTATTTATTTATTTATTTATTTATTATTTATTTGAGAGAGTGGGAAGAGTGATAGAAGGGGAGGGAGAGGGAGAGAATCTTAAGCAGGCTCCACACAGAGTGAGGAGCCCAACAAGAAGGGATCCATCCCACGACCTTGAGATCATGACCTGAGCTGAAACCAACAGCCCAATGCTTAACCAACTGAGCCACCTAGGTGTCTTATAATTTAGTAGATATTTCTTTGACAACTGAGAGAAAGCTTTAACAAAAAATAATATAAAATATAAAATAATAAATTTGATTTCTGTTTTCATTTTATAAATGTTCTCTTATATTCAGGTCATGTGTTTTATATTCAGGTAAATAAGATATTTATATTTGCTACTCTAGTGTTGTTATATTCCAAGAAATGAACAGGTGCCTGAGCTACCTGGGTGCAGACAATGGAACCACTGGGACTATCCCTATGGCAGGCCAAGTAAATGAAAGATTCAGCCTTGAATTTGTATCTTCTCAGGACTCAACCTGAGGAGGACACCCCTGGCCATTAGATCCAATGCCCAGTACCCTTAAAGAAACTGTCAATATTAAACTAAATCCAACAGACCATTTATCCTTGTTTTCAATAGACAACACTCAAAATCTAGACTCCTTTGAATTCCATTCTTAATCTTTCTATTATTCCCAAGTGGTTTTGCATGTTCTTGAGCACAGTTTATCACCCTTTGTTTTCCCCCAACTCTGCCCTGCACAGCTATTTCTCACTACCAGCTGTCAAGCTCATTATGTCAGGGATTTCCGCCTCTATTTCTATTCATTAACTGAAGACTGGCTCTGTTTTAAAAAAATGCTCTTTTTTTTTTTTTTTTTCCAGGCCTCTCAAATATATTTCAGGCCTTCCCTCTGAAGCTTATTCAATCAGTGTCTATAATGACTATGCACATAGGTTCTCCTTCAGTTGACTGGGGCATAAATCCAAATACTCATACTTCATAATTTGTTGACTTTGAAAATCTAAATGAAGTAATCTATGTGCAGTTAGTAACACAGTTCCTAAAACATCATATTAGCATGCAAACCAATACTATCATTCCAAGGGCTCCTGGGTGGCTCAGTCAGCTAAGCATCTTCCTTTAGCTCAGGTCATGATCCCTGGATCCGGGGATTGAGTGCCACATCGGGCTCCATGCCCATCAGGAAGTCTGCTTCTCCCTCTTCATCAGCCTCTTCCCTGGCTTGTGTGCTCTCTCTGTCTTTCTCTCTCTCTCAAATAAATAAATAAAATCTTTTTTTAAAGATACTATCATTCCAGACCATTACTACCTCACTGTTATTATTAATTAAAAATAAAATAATAAGACCTAAGGCTAATATAATTTGGGTGCTATATCTTGCTCTTTGCTCTCAGCTACGATGTTGCAGTCATTATTTCATTCATTGAACCACTGATCTCTGTCTCAATTTCCCTTCTACCTTTAATACTGCTATCTTCTTGAGTGACATCAGTATCACACTGGTAGATACATACAATAATTGAGCTTGTCACCTCCTTGATATATTCATCTCTAGCGATCTTTCTTCCACAAACTATACTTGATTAGTGTTTTCATGCAAGAATTCATGTCTGGCATTTCTCAGAGAATTGATATTTTACCAAATCCCTCAGTTAATAAAGTAGAAAAATGGGAAAATGTACCATGATTTTCTTGAAGGAATTAAAACTTAATGATCAACCTACAGGTATTTTTCTTTGAAGATATCTATTGATGTTAAGTCAAAAAATAGGGAAGGAAGTATTGACACATGGAGTCAAAACTTATCATTTCTAGGAACCAGGAAAAGAGCAGGTAAGAGAATGACTTGGTTATGATCAAATTATTCAGACTAGTTTGCAGATGTTGCCACGTTATAAGTGTATTTCATGACAGTGCTAATGCTAACAGTGAGTCACTTTTGCAAATAAAATACATATTTAATGGCCTTCTCACATCTGCTTATGATGCAGAAAGATAAAAAAAGTAGGATACCCATCCTAACAATAAAAAAATTCAAAGAACCTACAAAGTCATTGCTTTTCTTGAATTCATCTGAGGTCTAAGTTGGGAGGGTCCCTAAAATTCTACCATAAAAGTTCTTGATATACTGATTAATGATTTCTTATACTACTCAAGTCAATGGATATACTTTTGAATTTCTTTTAAATCCTTTCTTGAAACATTTTCCTCTTTGTTTAATTAAAATAAGCTCTCTCTTTAGTACTTTTATCTCTTCTGGTACTAAATATTGTATTTCTCTAGGCTTACTTGGGGATCTCTTTTCATTATATAGTCTTCTCAAGTGGGGAGGAACTTGCAACAAACAGCACATGGCTCTTGGAAGATCAAGAGCCCTCAAGTAGTCATCCCTACCACAGATTTTACTCATCTGTAGACTTAGTTCTGCAGATGAGTAAAGGGACACACTCTGACCAAGGAGCATGGTGGGATACCTAGCTCAAACAAGAAGTTTTGCCAGCTCTAGAACTAGGTTTACCCATGCCCCGGCAAGGAGTCAAATCACAGCCCCATCCACGTGGAAAGGTCTTCCAGTTCCATCTGACTGGGAACAGCAGACAGGTGACAACTCCTGGAAGCAGTGCAATCCAGTGGCACTTGAGCTGAGAGGCAGGTGGGCAGAGCTGATCACCTTCAAAGCAAAGCTAGTACTGGGCACTAACCATTCTTGTGCTATTCACAGGCAGGGGGATTAATTCATAGCAAAGCTAAGGACAATTTCAGGCCCTTTTAAACTAGAAAGCCTGTTTACAAAATTGGAATGGCCCCTCCCACTCTTGCCCAAAGCAAGAAGACAAATGGCAGCCCCACCCACTATGGAGAGTGGGTGGGCTTCCAGCACCGTGTTACCAGAAGGGCTGACAACAACTCCTATAAGATATGAAGCCCTGACAGCACTTTAGCTGAGAGGCAGGCAGGCAGAGCTGAGAGTTTGCAGAACAAAGCTGGTGGCCTTGTTTGGTCAGGAAACTTGGGGTATGGGTCAGCTTGAATTAAGAGAACAAAGAACTTTATCAGCTTTAGAGTTAATTCTCTCTGCCTTAGATCAGGGAATCTAATTTGTAGTCCTGCTCATCACTGAATACGGTATTCAGTCTGTCTGACCAGGGAACCTAAACAGAGCACACACAGGAAGCTGCATAACCTATTCACAACCCTAAGTACAGTGCCACTTAAACAGAGAGCACAGACCATGGCTTCCCCTTCTACAAAGGAAAACTGGTGGCCTCATCACACCAGGGAATTCAGTTCACACTATGGCCTAATTTGGCTCCACAAACAGTGAGCTGTACAGGCCCTGGGTCTCTTCCTGCTGCTGCACCAGAGCATTGAAGCTTATTCATAGCCCCAACTACTACTGCATATAGTACCTACTTGTGACCAAGTAGTAAACCTGACTAGAAAACAGGCTAATGTGGAACACAACCTACTGCCTCACTTGGATAAGGAACCCAGCCAGAAATCTTATCTAACTGTTCTCATCAGACAGACAGTCCTCCACTCCTTTCCTCAGAGCCTGAATAGTTAGTTGTCTTGCCCCAAAATACATCATAGTAGTAGGTAGGCCTCACCTGCCCAAGGACACTGCTAGCAGACATGCCTAGAAATCCAAACTGAGGTGACTGGTGAAGAACTAACCATCTCTGCGCCAAAGCAAACCTGTAATATCTGAAGAAGGGCCCAATTACTCAAATGAGCAGAATCCAGTGTAAGAAATCAAGGATCATGGAAAAGGTAAATATGACACTACCAAAGAAAACTAAAATTTCTCAATAACTGTCCCTAAAGAAATACAGATCTATGAACTTAGAGACAAATAATTCAGAATTTTCTGAAGAAAGTACAGTGAACTAAGTAAAAAAAGGAGAAGAAGAAGAAAAGCAACTATATGAAAATAGGAAAGCAATGTAAGAACAAAATAAGAGGTTCAAAAAAAAAGGAAGGAAGAAGGAAGGAAGGAAACAGAAATCCTGGAGTTGAAAAATACAACTGAACTGAATATTTCAACAGAGTTTCAAAAGTAAACTCAGCCATGCAAAAGAAAGAATTGGCAATCTGGAGAAAGGAACATTGGAAATTACCCAGAGAAGCAAAAAGAAAACATAATGAAAAAGAGTGAAAAAAGCCTATGGAATTATGAAACAGAATGAAAAAAAAAACAAAAAAACCCCAAAATCTTCATTATGGAAATTCCAGAAGGAGAAGAGACAGAGAATGTGTAGAAAGTATATTTAAAGCAATAATGGCTAAAAACTTCCCAAACCTAAGAAATGAAACAGGCACATAGACTCATGAAACCTAAAAAGCTCCCAGATAGGTCAAACATGAGACTATATTAACACATATTATAATTAAATTATCCAAAGTCAAAGACAAAGAAAGCATTTAAAGAGCAGCAAGAGAACAGATGTTACATACTATGGAACCCCATAAGACCTATGAGTGAATTCCTGAGCAGAAATTTTTCACTCCCGTTCCCATCAGAGAATGGGATGACATATTCAAAAACATCAAAAGAAAATAGCTGATAACCAAGAATTCTATAACTGGTAAAGCTGTCTTTCAAAAACAAAAGAGGGATAAGGACCTCCCTGAACAGCAACAGCTGAGGAAGTTCATTATTACCAGAACTTCCTTACAAAAAATGTTAAAAGGAGCTCTTTGAGTAGAAGTAAAAGAATATTGATTAACATCATAAAAACATAAAAATGTAGCATATGTTGGTGGGAATGCAAACTGGTGCAAGCACTCTAGAAAACAGTATGGAAGCTCTTCAAAAAGTTAAAAAATAGAACTCCACAATCTAGCAATACCACTACTAAGTATTTACCCAAAGAATATAAAAACAGTAATTCAAAAGGATACATGCATCTGTACAGTTTTTGCAGGATTATTTGCAATAGCCAAGATACGGAAGATGCCCAAGTCTCCATCAGCTGATGAATGGATAAAGATGTGGTATACACACACATACACATACACACACAATGGGATATTATTTAGCTATAAAAATTAATTAAATCTTGCCATTTGCAACGACATAGATGGAACTAGAGAGTATAATGCCTAGCAAAATAAGTCAGAAACATAGGATTTCACTCATATGTGGAACTTAAGAAACAAAACCAATGAGCAAAGGCAAAGAGAGAAATAGAAATCAAGAAACAGATTCTTAAATATAGACAACAAACTGATGGTTACCAGAGGGGAGGTGGGTGGGAGGATGGGTGAAATAGGTGATGCAGATAAAGGAGTACACTAGGACTAATGAGCACCAGGCGGCTAAAATAAAAATTTAAGTAAAAGAAATATATAGTCATAGTTACATTCCTCAATATGGTAATAGTGGTTCATACGTCATTTACAACTCCAATTTAAAACTTTTAAAAATGCAGAAAAAGAACCATAACTATAATAAACTAGTATTATTACACAATATAAACATATGTAAATTATAAAGCAACAATAAAAAATGTGAGGGGGAGGAGAAGAAACAGTGTGAGTTTATAAATCCTACTGAAGTTGTCATCAGTTTCAAATGGGGTGTTATAAGTTTGAGATATTTTATATACGCCTTATGGTAACCTTAAGGGAAAACTCTGTAGTAATTACCCAAAAGAATATGATAAAGAAGTCAAAGTATACTGATACCAGAAGACATTAAAACACACACAAAAAAAGACAGCAAGATAAGAAACAAGGAACAATTTATTTACAAAACAAACAGAAAACAATTAACAAAATGGCAAGCATAACTACTTACCTAACAATAGTTACTTTAAATGTAAATGGATTAAATTCTCCACTTAAAAGACTTAACAATAACTTAATAGGTTGAAAAACAAGGTTCAACAACATGCCTCCTACAAGATATTCTGTTTAGCCATAAAGACAAACATAGACTGAAATTGAAGGGCTAGAAAAAGACATTTCAAGCAAATGGTAACCAAAAAAGCAGAGGTAGCTATATTTATGTCAGACAAAAAAGACTTTTAAAATGGTAAAACGAGACAAAAAAGATCATTAGACGAAAAAGGTCATTATATAATTATAAAGAGGTTGAAATATCAAGAAGATATAATGATTGTAAATATTTATGCAATCTTGGACCACCTAAATATATAAAGTAAGAAATAAACACAGCTAAAAAATAAAAAGGAGAAATAAACAGTAATTCAATAATAGTTGGGAGAATTTAAAATCCCACTCTCAACAATGGATATATCATATAGACAGGGAATCGATAATGAAACCATGGAATTGAACAACACTGTAGACCAAATGTACATATGCAAAATATTCTATCAAACAACAGCAAAATAAAGGGATAAAGTACATAGATTCTCAAGCGTACTCAAAATAAAGATTCTCAACAACTACATAGGAAATATTTTCTAAAACAGACCATACATTAGGCCATGAAACAAAGTCTGTACAAATTCAAGAGACTGAAATTATACCAAATATATTCTGTGACCACAATGCCCTAAAACAAGAAATCAATAATAAGAGGAAATATGAAAAATTGACAAACATATAGAAGTTAGACAATAGTCTCCTGAACAGCAAATGGATCAAAAAAAGAAAGTAAAGAGGAAATTTAAAAGTTTTTTGAAGCAAACAAAAATGGAAACAAAAGATACCTGAACTTGGAGGGTGCAGCGAAAGCAATTCTAAGAGGGAAGTTCACAGCAATAAACACCTACATTAAGGAATAGGAATGATCTCAAATAAACAACCTACATTTATTCATTCAAGAACAAGAAAAAGAACAAAGACCAAAGTTGGCAGAAGAAATAAAATAATAAAAATTAGAGCAGAAATAAATTAAATATACAACAGAAAAACAATAGAAAAGAATAACCAAAGAGTTGGTTGTTTGAAGAGAAAATTGACAGCTCTTGGTTGCACTAATCAAAGATAAAAAAGAGGAAAGACCTAAATGAGCAAAACTATAAGTTAAAAAGTTAATATAACTGATACCATGGAAACCTGAAGAATTCTAAGAGAATATAACAAACAATTAAATACTAACAAATTGGACCACGTAAAAGAAATGAAAAAAAAAATTCTTAGAAACACACAACTTAGTAAGACTGTATCTGGAAAAAAAAAAAAAAACAGAAAATCTGAATAAACCAATTACTACTAAGAAGATTGCATCAGTAATCAAAAATCACCCAACAAAGAAAGGCTGAGAACCAGATGGCTTTCCTGGTGAATTCTTCCAAATATCTAAAGAAGAATCAACACCAATCCTTCTTAAACGCTTGCAAAAAATTGAATAGGAAAGAACAGTCCCAAACTCATTTTAGTAGAACAGTACAATTCTGATATCAAAGTCAGAGAAGAAAACTACTAGAAAAGAAAATGACAGACCAATATCACTGATGAATATAGGTGCAAAAATTCTCAATTAAATACCAGAAAACTGAATTACGCAGCACATTAAAAGGTTCACTCACCATAATCAAGTGAGATTATCCCTGAGATGCTAGAATATTTCAACATACACAAACCAATGTGACACATCACAATAATTGAATGAAAGAAAAAAATCATATAATCATCTCAATAGATACAAAAAAAAGCATTTTGACAAAATTCAACATTCATTTCACAAAAAAAAACTCTTAAAAATTAGATATAGAGAGAAAAGTTTATCAAAATAATAATGACAATATATGACAAGCCCACAGCTAACGTCATACTCAATTCTGAAAGGTTGAAAGTTTTGCTTTAAGGTCATGAAAATAACACAAGGGTGCTCAATCTCATCACTTCTATTCAACATAGTACTAAAAGTCCTAGCTAGAGCAATCAGAGAAGACAAATAAATAAAAGGTATCAGAATTAGAAAGCAAAAAGTAAAATTGTCTACACTTGGGAATGACAACATTTTATAATAAAAAAATGCTAAAGAGTTAACTAAAACACAGTTACATCTAATCAATGAACTCAGTACAGTTGCAGGATACAAAATTAACAAAAATCAATGTCATTTCCATACACTAACAACAAATTTTCTGAAAAAGAAACAATAAAATAGATCTCATTTATTGTAGAATCAAAAGCAATAACATACTTACGAATAAATTAAGCTAAGGGAGTAAAAAATCTCTACCCTGAAAACTATAAGACACTGATGAAGAAATAAAAAAAGACACAAATAAATGGAAATGCATTCTGTGTTCAATGCTTGGAAGAATTAATATTGTTAAAATGTCGATACTACCTTCAGCCATCTATAGATTCCTTGGAATCCCTATCAAGCTTCTGATGGCACTTTTTACAGAGTAGAAAAAACACTCCTAAAATTTACATGGAACCACAAAAGACCCCCAAAAGCCATTGAATTCCTGAGAAAGAAGAACAAATCAGGAGACATCACACTTCCTGATTTCAAGCTGGTCATCAAAGGAAGTAATTGATAGGAATACAAAAATAGTAAAGGACTTTAGCACCCCACTTATATCAATGGATATATCATCTAAACAGAAAATCAACAAGGAAACAACGGCTGTGACACCATGGACTAGATGGATCTAATAGATATATTCAAAGCATTCCATCCTAAAACAGCAGAATATACATCTTTCCAAGTACACATGGAACATTCTCCAGAATAGATCATATTTTAGGTCACAAAACAAATATCAACAAACTCAGAAAGACTAAAGTCATACCGTGCATCTTTTCTGATCACAACTCAATGAAACTAGCAATCAAATACAAGACAAAACCTGGAAAGAACACAATTACATGGAGGTTAAACAACACACTATGAAACAATGAATGGGACAAACAGGAAATGAAAGGAGAAATAAAAAACTACATGAAGAGAAATGAAATAAAAATACAATGGCCCCAAATCTTTGGAATGCAACCAAAGCTATTCTGAGAGAGAACTATATAGCAATAAAGGCCTACCTCAAGAAGCAAGAAAAATATCAAATAAATAACCTAATCTAATACCTAAGGAAACCAGAGAAAGAAGAACAAACAAAACCGAAATCCAACTAAAGAAAGGAAATAATAAAGATTACAGCAGAAATAAACAAAACAGAAGCTAAGGAAAAGAAAAGAAAGAAAAATCAATGAAATCAGGAGCTGGTTCTTTGAAAAGATTGACAAAATTTATAAACCTTTAGCCAATCATTAAAAGAGAGGGTGAGGGAGAGAGAGTGATAGAGGACTCAAGAAAAATCATAATTGAAAGAAAACAAGTAACATCTGGCACCACAGAAATATAAAAGATTATAAGAGAATATTATAAAAAGTAATATGCCAACAAACTGGACAACCTAGAAGAAATGGATGAATTCCTAGAAACATATATATATCAACTATGAAAACTAAATCAGGAAGAATCAGAAAATTTGACCAAATTACCAGCAATAAAATTGAATTGGTGATCAAAAAGTTCCCAACAAACAAAGCCCAGGACCAGAAGGCTTCACAAGTGAAGTCTACCAAATTCTTAAAGAATAGTTAATACCTATTTTTAAACTCTTTCAAAAACTAGCAGAGGAAGGAACACTTCCAAATTCATTCCATAAGGCCAGCATCACCTTGATACCAAAACCATATAAAAACAAAATTTATGGCTCATAAATCTAATGAACACAGAAGCAAAAATACTCAACAAAATATTAACAAACTGTATCCAACAATACATTTTAAAATTCATTCACCACAATCAATGGGATTTATTCCTGGGATACAAGGGTGGTTCATTATTTGAAAATCAATCAACATGAAACATCATATCAACAAGAGAAAGGATAAAAAAAAGTATGATCATTTCAGTAGATGTAGAAAAAGCATTTGGCAAAGTAGAACGATAGAAGCCCTCAACAAATAGGTTTAGAGGGAACATACTACCACATAATAAAGGCCATATATGAAAACCTCACAGCTAACATACTCAAAGGTAAAAAACTGAAAACTTTCCCTTAAGATCAGGAACAAGACCAGGATGTCCATACTCACCGTTTTATTCAACATAGTACTGGAAGGTGTCCAAACAGGATAACAAAAGGTATCCAAAATGGTAAAAAGTAAAACTTACTGTTTGCAGATGATTTGATACTATATATAGAAAACCCCAAAGACTCAACAAAAAACTATTAGAACTGATAAAGTAAGGTCACAGGATACAACATTAATATATAGAAATCCATTGCATTTCTATATATTATTTACATTACATTCACTAATAATGAAGTACCAGAAAAGAAATTAAGAAAGCAATCTCGGGATCCCTGGGTGGCGCAACGGTTTGGCGCCTGCCTTTGGCCCAGGGCGCGATCCTGGAGACCGGGGATCGAATCCCACATCAGGCTCCCGGTGCATGGAGCCTGCTTCTTCCTCAGCCTGTGTCTCTGCCTCTCTCTCTCTCTCTCTGTGACTATCATAAATAAATAAAAATAAAAAAATAAAAAATAAAAATAAAAATTAAAAAAAAAAAAAAAGAAAGCAATCTCATTTACAATTGCACCAAAAATAAAATACCTAGGAATAAACTTATTAGCCAAAGAGGTGAAAGACATATACTCTAAAAACAATAAAACACTGGTGAAAGAAATTAAAGATGATATAAACAAGTGGAAAGACATTCTGTGCTAATATATTAGAACAAATATTGTTAAAAAGTCCATATTAACCACAGCAATCTACAGATGTAATATAATCCCTATCAAAATACCAACACAGAACTAGAAAAATGATCCCAGAATTCATACAGGACCACAAAAAACTCCAGATAGCCAAAGCAACCTTGAAAACGAAGAACAAAACTGTAGGTATCACAATCCCAGATATCAATAGAATAGAATAGAAAGCCCAGGAAAAATCCATGATTAAATGGTCAATTAATCTTCTACAAAAGAGTCAAGAATATGCAGAGTAAAAGAGTCTCTTCAACAAATGGGGTTGGGAAAACTGGACAGCTACATGCAAAAGAATGAAACCGGAACACTCTCTCACACCATACACAAAAATAAACTCAAAATGGGTTAAAGACCTAAATGTGAGTACTGAAACCATAAAAAATCCTTGAAGAGAGCACAGGAAGTAATGCCTCTGACACTGACTCTAGCAACATTTTTCTAGATGTGTTTCCTGAGGCAAGAAACAAAAGTAAAAATAATCTATTAGGATTATATTGAAGTAAAAAGCTTCTGCACAACAAACAAAACCATCAACAAAACTAATAGACAACCTACTGACTGGAGACGGTATTTGCAACTGATGTGTCAAATAAAGAGTTAGTATCCAAATATATAAAGAACGTATACAAGTCAATACCAAAAAAAACAAAACAAAACAAAACAAAACAGAAAAAAACAAAAAAAACCCAACAACAAATAATCCAATTTAAAAATGGGCAGATGACATAAACAGACATTTTTCCAAAGAAGACATACTAATAGCCAAAAGACATATGAAAAGATGCTCAACATCACTAATAATCAGGGAAATGCAAATCAAACGACACCAAGTTATCACCTGTGAGGTATCACTTCACACCTGTCAGAATGGCTAAAATAAAAAACTCAAGAGACAACCAGTGCTGGCAAGGACGTGGAGAAAAAGGAACCTTTGTGCACTCTTGGTAAGAATGCAAACTGGTACAGTCCCTGTAGTTGTTCAAATATCTAAAAATTGTATTACCATATGGTACAGTAACTCCACTCCTGGGTATATCCCCAAGGAAAACAAAAACACTGTTTGAAAAGATATATGCGCCACTGTTTACTGCACCATTAACTACAATAGCCAAATAACGGAAATAGCCCATGTGTTTACTGATAGATGAGTGAATAAAGAAGATAAGGTATTGGGACGCCTGGGTGGCTCAGCAGTTGAGCATCTGCCCTGCGGCTCAGGGCATGATCAGGGAGTGCCGGGATCAAGACCCACTTCAGGCTCCCTGCATGGAGCCTGCCTCTCCCTCTGCCTATGTCTCTGCCTCTCTCTGTGTATGTGTCTCTCATGAATAAATAAATTTTAAAAATCTCTAAAAAAAAAAGAAGATAAGGTATATAAATACAATGGAGTAATACTCCGCCATAAAAAGATTTCAATCTTGCCATTTTCAACAACATGGATGGATTTAGAGGGTATAATGCTTAGTGAAATCAGTCAAAGAAAGACAAATACCATATGATTTCACTCATATGTGTCACTTAAGAATCAAGATAAATGAAAAATGGAAAAAAAATAGATTAAAAAAACCCCCACAGAATTTTAACTATAGAGAACAAACTGGTGGTTACCAGAGGGGAGGGTCAGTGCCGGAATGGATGAAATAGATGAAGTGGATTAAAAGTACACTCATTGTGATGAGCACTGAGTAATGAATAAAGTTGATGAATCACTATATTTACACCTGAAACTAATGTAACACTGTATGTTAATTATACAGGAATTATTTTTTTTAATTAAAACAATTTTTAAAGCTAGTCATCTAACTGTATGGCATAAAAGCAGACAAACATCTGCAGAACAGACCAGAGAGCCCAAAATAAACCCAAGCATATATGGTCAAATAATATTTGACAAGGGAGCCCAGAATTCTCAATGAAGAAAACATAATCTTTTCAATAAATGGTGAAGGATAATTGGATATTCACAACTCTAAGAATGAAACTGGGTCTGTTTCTTACACCACCCACAAAAATTAACTCAAAATGAATTAAAGACTTAAATGTAAGACCTGAACCATGAAACAAACTCCTAGAAGAAAAATTAAGAATAAACTACTTGACATGTTTCTTGGTCATGGTTTTCTTTTGGATATGGCACCTGAAGCACAAGCAACAAATAAAAAACAAGCCAGTGGGACTATATCAAACTAACAAGCTTCTGCACAGCAAAGAAACAATCAACAAAGTGAAAAGAAAACCTGTAGAATGGGTAAAAAATATTTGCAAACCATATATCTGATAAGGGGGTATATCTAAAACATACAAAGAACTCATATAACTCTATACCAAAAAAACAAATAACCCAATTGAAAAATGGGCAAAGGATCTGAATAGGCATTTCTCCAAAGAAGATGTACGAAAGGCCAATATATAAATTAAAAGACTCTCAACATCACTAGCCATTAGGATACTGCAAATTAAAACCACAATAAAATATCACCTTATGCCTATGTGTCCATCATCAAAACACAAGAGATGACAAATACTGGTGTGGATGTGGAGAAAATGGAACAATTGTTCCATTTGTGCATTGTTATTAGGATTGTAAATTAGTATAGCCACTACAGAAAATAGTATGGAGGACTCTGAAAAAATTAAAAATAGAACTACCATATAATCTAGCGATGCGACTTCTGGGAGTATATCCAAAGGAGGCAAAAACATTTAACTTGAAAAGACATCTGCCCCCCGAAGTTCTAAGTAGTATTACTATATATAATAGCCAAGACATAAAAGCAACCTAAATGTCCACTGATGGATGGATGGATAAAGTTGTCAAACACACACACACACGCACACTCACACATCCACACACACACGATGGAGAATAAATTGTAAGGAAAACAAAATTCTACCATTTGCAAGACCCATGGATGAGCCTTGAAAGCATTATACTAAGTTAAATAAATCATACAGAAAGAAAAATACAAAATATTTATCGAAGTATGACAATATTTTCAGTAAATTTCTTATGTAACAATATCCTATTTCCTTCTTTGATGTAAGTTGATTTATAATTCTTACCCAATAAATCAATCTCAAATGTACAGTTCAATGATTTTGCCTTCTCTTGAATTTATATAAAAGGAATCATACAATATGTATTTGACTTCTTGTCTGAACCTAATAGCTATTGTGCAATACTGCATATATACACATATATATGTATATATTTATATTTGTGAATATACTACATAATAGTTATTTATCCACCTGAGAAAAGACATTCTTTAGCTTCAGATCTTTTGGTTATTAGGAATAACACTTGTGATTTTATTCTCATGGAAGTCTCCTTTAGGGGGCATGCTTTCACTTCTCATTTCATTCCTGAGTCAAAACATACATTATCTTTAACTTAAAAAAAAAAATAAAAAAACCTGCTAAAATATTTTCCAAAGTAATTTTATCATTTCATAGTTTCATGAACATTATGTGAGAGAGTTCGAATTGCTCCATATTTTGACAATCCTTGCATCCTTACTATTGTTTTTTTCTTGTAAATTTTAACCATTATTGCGGTTATGTAGTAATAATACATATCATCTTTCGTGAAATCTCTGTTGAAATTTTTTGATATTTTAAAATTTGTTTTTTTTGTTATTGAATTTAATGTGTCCTTTTCACATTTTGATATGTTTTTTATTGCCTGTTGGAGTATCTAGTTGTCGCAAGCCATATGTTGTAAGATTTTTTTCTCTCATTTTATTAAGTTGGTATATTGGTTAAAATGAATTGAGTATATGCATATAAGTATGTATGCATGTAATTCTGGACACTGTTCTGTTATGTTGAAGTATTTTTCAGCTGTAGGCCAATGCAACTATTTTGATTCATGTAACTTATAATTTTTGAAATATTACAGTGAATATTCTCTAACATTGGGGTTGCCATTAAACCCATAGATCAATTTTAAAAGGATTGATAGCAATACTGAATTTTCTGCCATATGACATACTTTATATCATTATGTCCCCTCTTATACAATTGGTGGGTCAGGAAATTATGAAAGTCCCTGTGGGAAAAATAACTAGACAACATTTAATAAGGGAAAAATATACACACTCCGTAAGCTAGAAGATAGGTTCCTTGGAATATACCTATAATATATGTGTACAGTGTTCCCCAAAGTTATGTCTCATTCGACATAATACCTACAAAGGAGAACAGCTTAACTGATATTAACAATAGAATGTACATTTAACTTGTAGAATATTACGTAATAATAAAAATTAATGAATTATAGTTCCATCCAAGAGCACCATTTTATCTCCCAAATATGCCATTGAGTGAAAGAGGTCAGTTATAAAGAGATACATACTTAAAAGTACGAAATTAAAAAAAAAAAAAAAGTATGAAATTGTGTAAGTTCAAAAACAGAAAAGTGACCTTTGGTTTTCCTTTTTTTTCTTAAGTTTTCAAAGTAAAAATAATGTTACCTGTAGCATGAATGAAGGAAACACAGATGTTTCTGATGTTGATAATATTTTACGTTTTCAGTTAAGTATGGTTTAAAAATGGGTTAACTATGTGATAATCCATTGATATCTCTAGTTATAATCTGTGTTTCTTTTTTTGTTGTTTTTTTGTTGTTTTTTTTGTTGGTTTGTTTTTGTTTGTTTTATAATCTGTGTTTCTATTTGTGGTCTAGAGTAATATAAATATGTTTTTAAAAAAATTTAAATTCTGTCCATTGCATATGGATATCTGTGCAATCCTCCCAGAGAAGTGCATTCCTGGCTTCCAGTCACATGTGGCTCTACTCTTGTATACCTCCCTAACCCCAAATCTCTGCTTTTGCAGGGCTTTGTTTTTCTCAACACCTAAAAGTTTTGAAACTCAGAAAAGTATTTTATATGAATTTTTGATGATTGGGTGTTTCTTCCTTTGTAGAAATAAGACTGGATTGTGTCTATATAAACAATTCTTAGAAGACGATATAGGCTGTACAGATAATAATCCATGCAAGGAAGGGGTTATTTGAGGTTTTAGATTTTTGCTGTTTTCTATTTCTCCTTTACGTTTGTTTTCAAAAATTCATGTATATCTCATACATTTATTTTTTTCTCTTCCTATGCATAGAGTTTTCTCAGTCTCAAATTTGTTTCCCTATGTTTCCACTTTCCCGTCCTTCAGGAGTACCTTTTTTTGAAATTACTATGCAATTCTTTTTGTCTTTCATATACATAGATCCCATAGCTTCCTAAATCTATCATTCTTAATACTGAAATAAAGATTTCTTTCTTTTTTTTTTTTAAATAAAGATTTCTAATTTACTTCCTCTACTTCTCTCATTCTTAAAATTCACTTTCTTTTTACTGGGTCCTGATATATCTGCTAATTAATCCTCCATTTTGCAGAATCTTGTTTCTAGCAATCCTAATTTCCTCATGCTTACTTAGTAAACTCTGGTACATAGAAAAGAAGACTAAGACTCCCAAATAAGCATGAATATCTCCTGCCACACACACACTTGCGTCAAGCTGTGCTGGTAATATGGCTGTTTTCACTTCGTTTCTATGGAATATCTGAATACTCCATCCTGAGTTACTAGAACCTGTAAGCCTACCAATTACCATTTTCCTCCTTATGAATTCCAAAATAATACATTTTCACACTCCAAAATATGATATCATCCTAGGCATCTTAAGTTATTTTTCCAGCTTTAATAATATATATACTTGCTTTTTGTTTTACTTGTCACTGAATTCTACTTCTTTTTTTTTTTTTTTTTTTATTGGTGTTTAATTTACCAACATACAGAAAAACACCCAGTGCTCATCCCGTCAAGTGTCCACCTCAGTGCCCGTCACCCATTCCCCTCCAACACCCGCCCTCCTCCCCTTCCACCACCCCTAGTTCGTTTCCCAGAGTTAGGAGTCTTTATGTTCTGTCTCCCTTCCTGATATTTCCCAACATTTCTTTTCCCTTCCTTTATATTCCCTTTCACTATTCTGAATTCTACTTCTTGATGAAAGTTATGGTGTTTATTTCCATGCCTTAATAGAAATTCTTCATTATTTACTCAAATATTAGTTATCCTACACACACATACACATACACACAATGGAAATTATGTTCTTATTTTTCTTTATAATTGCCTCTCATGTTCAGATTGCTGTATTCTTATATACACAGCTCAATCACTGTTTCATACTGTATGTTAGATATCACCTACCATTTTGAACTTGTATGACTACACAGGCAATAATTCACCTCTGGCACACATTTGCTATATGGCTCACTCAATTCTTATTTTCACCTATGACTGATAGTTTTTGTTGTTCTCTGCAAGTTTATGACTTTAATAAGTGCATCTCTAGTTACTTTTCTCTTTCATTTATGTCTGATGTCTTTTTACTTCTCATTTCACATCCCTCATCCCTTAAATTCTCACTGTTATTATATTCCTCCCCTTTTCAGTCGCTTTCTCCTTTCTCTGAATTTTAGAACAGAATTAAAACAGCTTCTAGCTGATTTCTTGCCTTTGCTTTTTTAAAACCGAGTCGTTCCGAGGCACCTGGGTGGCTCAGTCGGTTAAGCATTTGCCTCCAGATCAGGTTATGATCCCGGGGTCCTGGGATCGAGCCCTGAGTTTGGCTCCCTGCTCAGCAGGGAGCTTGCTTCTCCCTCTGTCCCTCTACCTGCTAGTGTTATGATTTCTCTCTCTCTCTCTCTCTCTCTCAAATAAGTAAAACCTTGAAAATAAATAAATAAAATCCAGTAGTTCAGCAATGAATTTGTTCTATTTTTATTCTTTGTTATTTTTCTCCTCCCTTTGATTTCTCTCCTACTGAGTCGGTTTCTATTATCATCTATACACAACTGTTCTTATATATGTTCTCTTTTCTTTAAACACATATCGTGATATGTTATTTCCGTATTATCAGTGTTATCTAAACATATTATTTGCACTATTATTTCAGAGTCAGTGAGAGCAGAATTCAAAGCCTGCCTCTTATGCAAACTAAAACTGCTCAAACTTTAATAATAATTTGGCCTTTTATTTGTGTTTTCTTAAAAAGTGAGATAATATCACTTTCAAAAACTGATGACAGGATATGAGGATTAAGTATCTTAATATATTTTAAATGCTTAGCCCGGTATCTAGCGTTATTCAGAACTTTAAAAATACTAGTTCTCATTGTTGGTAATATTTTAACTCAATCATTTTATTTTTATTATTATTTTTAATTTTATTTATTTATTCATGAGGGACACACACACACACACAGAGGCAGAGACACAGGCAGAGGGAGAAGCAGGCTCCATACAGGCAGCCTAATGTGGGACTCGATCCTGGGTCTCCGGGGTCATGCCCCCAGCTGAAGGTAGCGCTAAACTGCTGAGCCACCTGGGCTGCCCTCATTTTATTTTTAAATAAAGACTTAGCCATAGGAGATTAAAGAACTTAACACTCTATTTTTTAAAGGCTTATGTATTTAAGAATTTGTTTATTCATGAGACACACAGAGAAAGAGGCAGACACATGGGCAGGGGGAGAAGCAGGCTCCCTGCAGGAAGCCTGATGTGGGACTTGATCCCAGGACCCTGGGATCACACCCTGAGCCAAAGGCAAACACTGAACCACTGAGCCACCCTGGGGTCCCTATGTATTTATCCTTTAGAGAGAGAGTGCATGCATGTGAGCAAGGAGAAGGGTAGAGGGGATGGGACAGAGAGAGACAAGCAGGACTGTGCTAAGCACACAGCCCCACTTGGGACTCAGTCTCACAACACTGATATCATGGTCTGAACAGAAACCGAGAGTGGGAGGCTTAACCACTGAACTACACAGGTGCCCCAAAGAGCTCTTCTCTCTTTCTTTCTTCCTCTCTTTCTTTCTTTCTTTCTTTCTTTCTTTCTTTCTTTCCTCTTTCTTTCTTTCTTTCTTTCTTTCTTTCTTTCTTTCTTTTTCTTTCTTCTTTCTTTCTTTTCTTTCTTTCTTTCTTTCTTTCTTTCTTTCTTTCTTTCTTTCTCTCTTTCTTTTTCAGAGAGAGAGCAAGAGAGAGAGAACACAAATGGGGGTGGGGGTGGCAGAAGAAGAAGGAGAAGTAGACTCTCTCCATGGAGCAGGGAGGCCCATGTGGGGCTCAACCTCAGGACCCCCTTGATCATGACCTGAGCTGAAGGCTGATACTTAATCACCTGAGACACCCAGGCACCCCAGAATTCTTGAAAGGAAGAATGGGTATAAAATTATCCACATAAGTACTTTTTAAATGTATTTTATAATTGTTTAATAATTATTAAATAATACATATATGTAATAAGTAACATAATAAGGCAAAATACTTATTTTCACAAGAAATACTAGAAAATTGTAATAAAGGAATACAAAGAAGCAAACTCTGGAAAAGCAAAGAACACATAAACTAAAAAGTAACAGATTTCGGAAACTGACATTAGTTCAAACCTACTTTCACCAGTGCTTATAAATATCATGCAAACTGCTCATAATATCATTTTTGCAGTAGTAAATCTGGCAATTATTTGAATTTTCAGAAGTAGTAAAGTACATAACATAAACACAGCATAATATATTTGTATTACAGATACCACAGAACCACTCTAAGAATGAAATAGATCTTACATACTGGGGAAAAAAAAAAGGAAACCAAGAAAAGAAGATACTACTTTTGAAAATAAAAGAAATTAGGCAGATAAATATAGATATACAGCTAAGTAATGTATATTAATAATACACATATATCTCAGGGCATTTATAGAAAAATACTGAAAACACTACACCTTCAAACTATCAACATCTGCCATCTGGATACAATGGGAAGTGGTTCTGGGAGTGAGATATCATCAATTTTAATTTACGTACTACTTATGATTTTATGAGTATTACAACTTCTATAAGACTATATTTTGAACTCTTCCTCATACTATTTCATATCGTCTTTTCATGCTATTAAATATCATTATGAAGTTTATAGCTCTTTTCTCTTGTATAAAATTTCTAGACATGAGAGACTCCATTTTGAAGCTCTATTTTGAGCTTCAACTAATGAACTAACTAATGAACTCTTGAACTGGGCCAGACGCAGCAATTTTTTCATAAGCAGTTGCTCATAAAAATCAACAGAAAAACTGGCATTTGGACCATAAAACGGTTGGTATGAACTTTATGAAGAGAGAATAACTAATGCATATCAAGAATGCATTCCAAGAATGGTTTTGTTTGAAAACATCGATTAACTGTTGTGGGCTTTTATTCTCTTCTTTATCAAAATCACACAATTACCCTTGTCCCTCCTCATAAGAATCCCTTGCCTTCCCCACAAAAGTGGGGAAGTTTTCTGGTCGTTATCCAAATATGTGCTCCCCAGACTGCAATCCTTTAATCCCAAATACATACTGTTTTGCCTCTCATTGTGGCTCCTAACTTCTCAAGCAAACACTGTATCATGGCATTTTCACCTTTTTTCCTCACTCTTCAAACATCCTTCATCCGTGTATCATGTTTAGATACACAATTTGTGCTGATAATTCCTTCATATTTCACTATGAAAATAGAAACTAGGAGATAAGACATTTCAATCCTCTTAAGACTAAAACTATAGATGTACTACCGTCTGCTGTTTTCTTTCTTCTTCACTATTTATCTTTTCCATGATCAGTGCCTCCAAGGTGAGCTGAATTCTCTCACATTATCAAGAATTCATATCTCCATTATCCATTATTGATCCTTTATCAAATATCTTAACCTCTCAAAGACAACTTACTCTAGCACAGAAATATGCAAAATTATTCCACTCCTTTAAAAATTACAAAGAGGGGCACCTGCGTGGCTCAGGGGTTGAGCGTCTCGTTCTTGATTTCACCTCAAGTCATGATCTCAGGGTCATGAGATGGAGGCTTGCTTGTCCGACTCCATGCTCAGCGGAGTCTACTCCCCTCCCTCTCCCTCTGCCCCTCCCACTTCCCATGTGTGCTCTCTCTCTCTCTCTAAATAAATAGGTAAATCTTGAAAAAAAAAATTGGAAAGAGAGGTCTCCTCTAAAGACCAATAGTATTTCACTAGAACATTTCTTGATGTTTTTTCTTTAGAATCAACTTTCGTGGATAGTTACTGCACTTTTTCAACATGACATGAATCTTCATGGAAAAATTTTAGCTATCTCTAAAAATTAGCTGGGAAAGAATATAGCTTTCTCTCTAGCTTCTTCATTCTCTCTCACGAACTCTTTCCCTTTTCGCTCTCTAATGGCTTCACATAAATGCTATGCCACTCTTTCTCCTGTATATATTTGAAAGAATTGGATTTTTCTAGACCAACTATTCAAAGAGTTTTCTGTTGAGGTGAAGATGAGCTAGATGAGCTTCAAGCCAGGCTCCATTTTTTCCATGCCAGGGTCTGTCCCTCTGTTGTCACAATGACATAGTCTTTCATCTGGTATATCTGAAAGGCCATACCACTGATACCTCTAAGAAGTTGCCAGATTGACAAAGTGTTCTATTGCCAGCTATGAGCGAGCATCTTCAGTTCCTTCAAAAGGCTGTGCCAAGTGGCAAAGCCCCTGCCTCCATTAGACAGTGTATTTTTTTGCTGGTGTTTTTCCTCCTCTGGGGTCCCCTAAGCACTTTTCTACTTGCTCTCTCCAGGTTCTACAGTTTTCATACATTATTTGATCTTAGCTCTCCCTAATGATAGCAATTTCCATTCAGAGTGGTTTCTTCTTAGAGAAAACAGTTTCAAAGATCTGACATCATTAGACTCCTGTGTATGGTCATGCTTTTTTGCTTTGTTACTGCAAAGTTCTTGTGGGACTTGATGAATACTCTGATTACCTGAATAGCTTTGGGGAATACTTACATGTAAACTGTAATCTGAGTTCTCCTCAAACTCCTAGTTTTCCTAAGAAAAAATATATGCTCTCTTTATTGTGTTGGATTGTTTCCAGGAAAAGAAAAGTGACTCAACTCATTGTCCACTGTGTTTCCACTGGTAATGAAATAATATATATTTGAACACAATTCTGCATGAGGACAGGCCAGCTCTAATAAATCTTTGCAGAAAACAGCTTTTCCACTTAGAGAATGAGCCAAGACTGTCAAGTGGCTATGTAAGTTTTTGCTTTTGTGTTTTTTTGTTTGTTTAATGATGGATTGTTTCTATTCTCTCTTTATACTCAGTGTCCTAGTTTTTTTCTGGATTTTAGTTCCAACCCTTCTCTTTCAATAGATCAAGGTAATGAACCCTGTCTCTATTATTCATTAAAATCAAAATTACCCAGATACAGTCTAGCCTCTAGGACAACTATAATTTTCACAGTAGCAAGTCACTGTTTCAACTTTGCTTTTATTTTTGACCCTTAAAGATAAATGATGTCTCTACCTTTCTTCAAGTTCTTTTCTTCTAATTGAGGTATAACCAAAATGTAACACTGTATTAGTTTCAGACACACAACACAATGATACAATATTTGTATATATTGTGAAATGATCACTATGGATATTCATTTTTTAATGTTGATTTTTTTAGCTTTTCTAAGCATTTTTGCAGCCATTAGTTTTAATATGTAATTTTCATTATTACCCAATGACAGTCTCCAAATCTGTTCTAGCTGTTTCAGTCTGGATTCAATCTCAGTCACCAGAAAAGTAACACTGTATTTTTCAGAATCATTTAATGACCTCCATTTATCAAGTCAAATACATAAATTTAAAATCTCTCCCATCTTCTTAATTGTAACTCTTCTATTATAGCTTTTGTGGGAAACAAACAAATTAACAAAAAGCCTTAAGATTTTCCTAATACATTATTGGTCAATTTCAGTTTTACCTGGAGGATCGCCTATCCAGAATTTTTAGGGCTAAGAAGTAAACTTTTTAATTTTTTTTCTCTGAATATTGTCTTTGGAGCTAATTACTTCATTCTCTTGGATTTAAATATATTCATTTTAAATGCCATACATATGTTTTAAAGACTTTTATTGGGATACCTGCGTGGCTCAGTGGTTGAGCATCTGCCTTCGGCTCAGGGTGTGATCCTGGGGTTCTGGGATCAAGTCCTGCATCAGGCTTCCTGCAGAGAGCCCGCTTCTCCCTCTGGCTATGTCTCTGTGTCTCTCATGGATAAATAGATTTTATAAAAAAGACTTTAACTTATTTATTTGAGAGAGAGCATGAGCAGAGGGAAAGGGAAAAGCAAACTCTCTGTTGAGCAGGGAGCCCAATGTGGATCTCAATCCAGGCAGCCTAAGGCAAATGTTTAACCTTCTGAGCCACCCAAGCAACCCTAATTCGCTCTTTTCTAAGATTGCTGGAAATAATATGTATTGTATATTAGGAAAATGGCATTTTAATAATAAATTTTTTAAAGATTTATTTATTTTAGAGAAAAGAGGTGGCAGAGAGAGAGGCGAGATGTGGGGCTCAATCTCAGGACCCTGAGATCATGACCTGAGGAGAAACCAAGAGTTGGATGCTCAACTGACTGATTTAATTTAATAATAGATTTAATAATAAATTTTTAAAGTCAATAAATGTCATTTTTATATTCTACATGTAACCTTTGCACTTTAGTATAAGAACCTATAAAATATTTTATTACTTACATTAAGTCTTCAGAGTGTATTTTTCTTATTGCAACAAAGAAATAATCCAATATGGAAGTCTTCTTATCTTAGGTATCAGAAAATGTATGAGCACTTCTATTGCTTCATTGTTTTATCTGTTCAACTTAGGTCTTAACTGAAAGTATCTATACTTCTCCCTTTAGTCATTCCGTTTCATTTATACAGAAGAGTAAACTTACTCTTCCATCTCTAACAAATCTTCAAATAAGAAAGGAAACTTTGAACTAAGTAGGTAAAAACATACTAACTCATGTCTGTCTGTGCCCCGTTATACTGCTTATTAAAGATCTCAAGATATCTAAAACAAATGTATCTGAATATATGTAAATATATTTGAAATATAAATCAATTTTATAAAGATGACACTGATCTTGGGGGCGCCTGGGTGCCTCAGTGGGTTAAGTGTCTGCCTTTAGCTCAGGTCATGATCTCAGGATCCTAGGATCCAGTCCCACATCAGGATCTCTGCTCAGCAGGGTGTCTGCTTTTCCCTCTCCCTCTCCCTCTGTGCTTTTTCTCTCTCAAATAAATAAAATCTTAAGAAAGAGAAAAAGGTTAACACCGATCTGCAAGTTGTTTAAGGGTTATGTGTGAGTACAATGAAATAAAACCCGATAATTTACTTAAGTGTAAGTGAATTACAGTCAATTTAAGTGGCTTAGTTAGCTCAGCTGACTGCTGTAATGTATCTCTCTGACACTTCCCCAAATTCAGCAGTTATCTAAGTATTTAAAGAGAAGAACCCAAAAGTGTCACAATCTCATGGTCTAGATTTTACCCACATATTTCATCATTGCCAGGACCCCAGAACCACAATCAGTTCTCACATGAGAAAGTCTATAAATGTACTGTCAGGGGTTCCCTAAGCTCCAAAGCAGAAAATTTAAAAGGAAATTCTTAAAAAGCAAATTTCTTTCAGCAACAAAAACAAAAGGCCCAGGACACAGACAGAATTAGACTAATTACTAGAGTAACATGCCACTATTGTTTATGCCCTTTTTGCATCCATCATGTACCACTTTCTATTTAAATTTAGGCAGGTGTATTGAACATGAATCACAGTCAGCAAACTCAGGTAGACAAGATATACAGTGTTATTTTTTATAACTCAACTTGATTTCTGACTAGGAGTCTACATTCTTCAAGGCTGACAAGAGAAAATAAAAAGTCAACTTTTACTAGATTTATGCCTCCTTGCTTCTGGGATTTTGCCACCCTTATGGTGTCCTTTGCAATTTCAACTCCTAATAGGAATAGGTAGCTAATCTTCATTTTTATTTTTATGCATTTATCTTTTCGGTTCAATTGTTCTCTAATGCTTTTGACCCATACTCAGACACAGAATCTTCATCATGTAATTTTGCACACGGTCCTATATGCCTGGGCACTACACAGTGATTTGCCACAAGGGTCTTGCTGCCTGAATGGCAATTTGAATCACTATCAAGAAGAAAAGAAAAATAGTAACAAAAAAAATACCTAACCATACATATTAGTATCTTGCTCACAATGACAGTATACACAGTCTAACCAAAATGCTTGAAAATATTTAAAGTTAGGTGGATACCAAAATGAAATCTCTAGCATGATCTGCCAACTCCACTGCATTTTTGTGGACACTCTTATTCAGCTGCCCATTTTAACCAAAATGGACTCTAATCAATGATTTCCACAATTTTCTTCACTTTTACATATTGAACTGATTTCTTAAAATATTTCAATGAAAATTACATATGTGTATATTTAAAAAGCCAAGTAAGTACCAAAGTTGTGTATATGGTGAAAAGCAACAGAATCTCTTGTTTTTTCTTCTCACACTGACCCCAAATCCTACTTTCCTGATGTAATCTTTCTTAGTCCCTTTGCTTTGTCTGGTACTTGTGCCCAAACACTAACATATTGATGCAGCTCTTTGATGGATCTAGTACTCCACACCACTCTTTTTTTCCTCCCCTTCCTTCCTTTCAATATATTTATAGCATTTCTATTATTTATCTCTGTGGATAGAGCTTGTGCTTTTGGGTGCAGAGCCTGCCTGCCACGTGTTTACAAGCTCAGGAAGAGGAGGGACTTGGAGTTATCAAATGATAACCTCAACTAAGCAACTGAATTTCTGTTCCATTTCTCATTTCGCCTTTTAATGCATCCAGTATTTAAGTCCTGAGCTTCACTATGGCTCAATAAAGATTAGTTCTTTTTACATGAGGACTTTTCCTCATATGCTGAGGTTAATGGCTTCTTCTTCCCTGCTCCATCCAGCCTATTCTTCCAGAATCTTTACCCATTCTTCCAGAATCTTCCAGAATCTTCATCCTTGTCTTCTTTTTCCAGAAATCTTTATTCTCCTGACACATACTCATTCTCTCCTTTTGCCCATTATTATGGGCATTAAACAAAACAAGAAATAAAAATAACTAACACAAATAAAAATAAACCATAAACAACTTTTATAATCATAATTTTAGTGAGTTATCTAAAAAAAGATAATAAAAATATTTTTGATGTGTCTTTTGAACAGCCATAACTCTTTTTATCTGTCTTTAGTCAGCTTCATTATACTTTCTATGCCTTCCCCCTTCATACTTGAAAAATGTTGCCATTTTAGGTGGCTTAAAAGATAAGAATCCTTATTATTTTATAATTATTTTATATTTAATTCGTTATATTTAATAATGAAATATTAATATAAAACATATTATATTATACACAATAAATATAAAATAATAAATATATATTTTATTTTAAGTAAAATACTTAATTTTTATATATGTTTTATAGTTTTATCTCTATGTGCTTCATAATGACTTAACATAAAGGTATATGGTACAATATCAATTAAAGCTACCACCCAGAAACAAATACAAAAAGAAAAAATTTTCACAATTAAAAGCAATTTTCATTTTGGAAAAATCAAAATAAAACAAATCTTTAAAAATCATGCATACAGTTACAACATCTAGTCTAGGTTGTAATTCAAGTGGTATTAGGCTTCATATCCTTCTAGTATACAACCTAAAGGCTTGCTAATTATTGCCATCTTTTCCAGAGAAGTGTGTGTCGGGACTGCACATTTTTCTGTTTTTAAGTAGGGATATTTCCTATTCACACTTATGGTTTCTCTTGGAAAACAAGAGGCTCTGAAGATTCTGCATCTGGTTTTTCCCTTCAATATTGATCAGAATAAGTTGGAGTTCAATAGTTATGGCCTGGATAAGGCTGCCAGAGTTCCCACCTCTATCTTTCAACTCAACTTTCAAATGGCTGCACTTAAATGTTACAGTTGGTTCCTACAGCCATTTTAAATCATTACACTCTGAAATATATGTATATAAACACACACATATACACATGTACGTTTATACATATGTGTGTGTACATATGGCACACATGTATCAAAAGAAAAAGAAAAGATATTAATTTGGTAGTGCTGAATACGTCCAAATGTTTTTATTGGCAATATATTGGTAGCCTAACCTTTTATACATTTTTTTCAATTAAGGATTAAGCTGCTGTTAGGTGGTAAGAGCCCCGTAAGTAGGTCAGTCATGTCTGAAATCCCAACGTCGTCTATAAAGCTGGAAACACTGCTGTTCTTCTGCTGAACAATACAGATGTGCTCACCTGCATATTATCCCTCACAGTACAGCTATAGTAACATATAGAGAGTACAAACATGCCCTACCAATTCATTACCCTCAGCTAACCTAGCTCAGGGAGAGTTAAAAATGCAGATTACCACAAAAGACATTCTGCACTCCCTCACAATCTAATTGGAAACGTCCTACTGAAGTGAGTGTAATAAATAGTTACCATGAAGATTTTTCTAAAAATTATCAACAATTAAATTCAATTTTTTAAGTTACAAAAACAAAACATCTACTATGTATTTAGAATTTAGGCCCATGTGTCCACTACCTAATTTCATTATATAAATTTTTTTATCTTTTGTGTTTATTTTTCTCAAAATTCTAGAAAAGTCACTTACAAGGTGTGTACCAAATCAATGTAGTATGTGGTAGCATTTTTAAGTTAATTATGTAGAATGGAACAGAATATAAGCAATCACCAACGCATCACATGATTTCTTAGCAAGAACTGTGTATATTGCAATAAATGGGTCATAAGACAAAATGTATTTCTTACTGCACATCATAAAAATTTTAGTTCATAAAGTTAAAAAAGGGCAGTAAAAATGCAAGATTTTATTTTAGAAATCTATGGGTATGAAAGGTAAATACTTTAAAAACATAAAGTGCTTTTTGCTGTCAGAGGTTTTCTTTTCCCCTCTGACAGCAAAAATGACATTAGGTCTTCTAAATCAGGACACATACCACTTTTTTTTCTTTTTTTTTCCTTCTTTCTTTAGAGTATATCACTCCAAAATTAATTTGTTAATTCTAAGTATGACTAAATGTGCCTACATAATGCTCTAATCTTCTGTTAAAAAATATTATTTTTAAATACCTTAAGTTAACTGACTTCCTAAAAATCTAATTAAAGCACCTGCCCTATTTTAGAATTATCAGAAATTATAATAAGTAGAAATACATACAAGAATTTCTCTTTTTTGAATTTCTAGTTCATCTTTTTGTAGACTTAGAATCTAATGGGATCTTGCCCCTGCACTTATCTCTCTCCCATTTCAATCCTCACTATCAGATCTACTTCAAGAAATGTAAACAAATTGATAGCAACTAATATAAATCTAAGCACTGAGTGGACACTCCGTAAATATTTGTTGATCAGTATAACTTTGTCTTGACCTACTGCTCAGATAATTGCTTTAAATCTCCTGTGGCAATTTAGTTATATTGTGTGGAATCTGGCATGTCAATTAGAAACAACCTACCCAAATCTGCATACAGGCAAATGATGTTTTCATCAAATTAATTTAGATCCTTTTATAATAGACCATAACAATATTTTGACATTGAAAATGAACCCAGTACTAAGGATAAAAATACTGAAATATATCATAACTAATTCAAACTATGCTATAACCCTTATTATGTTATATCTACATCTGGAGAATTTTAGGTTTCAGAATATTAAATCAATATATTCATGATTCCATCTGTCAAAAGTCTATAAAGCCTAAAAATGCCACCAACTTTGTTATTAAAAGTAGAGTTCCAAAGCCCATCAATATTAACAAGGAGATAAATGAGCACGCAATGTAAAGTCATATATAATTCAATTTTCCTTCAGTCAATTTTGTTCTTTCTTTAAACATATACACCACATATTTCTTAACTTTAAAATTCTCTCTGTACCTTCTGGAATTTATATAACAAATAATATCTGCAACATTGCGGTTTCTTTTCTGTCCCAGAGACATGCATTTACAATCTTTTTTTTTTTTTCTTTTGAAAAATCCAAAAATCCAAAATTTTGAAAATTTTCTTTTGAAAATTTATATGAGGGTACTCATATAAATAAATGTAGCTGTACTTTCAAAAATTAAAATAACATGATAGAAATGTAATAAAATGTACATGAAGCATAACGTATCTAGACTTAATTTTACTAGCTCTCCTATTATTGTCAAACTTCCAAATACAGGATAATTTTATAATCCTTGTTTAATGCATAAACTTCTGTAGATGCCATTCATTAAAATCTTTTTTTTTTTTTTTTTAAGAATCCTCCAGGTGTCCCAACTACCTTACTCAGAAAATTATAAGTAATTTCATGACTTTATTTTCCATCTCAATTGGTATTTTGCTGATAAATGACTGGAGGGAAAATCACTTCTGTGAAATATTTTTTCCCAACAGAACAGACCTTCTCTAGAGGCCAAATTAATTCTGTTATCAAAGCAGCCCAGCCACTGAACAGGAGTATCTGTACACTGAAACCTCAGAGATTCTGGGAGAGCCATCTCCGAAGTCTGGTCACACGGAATCATTCCTCAATCTGTCCTGAACACAAAGGAGTGGAGACCAGATCTGCAGTATCCACTGGAGTACACTCAGAGCCACAGAGAACGCTCTGCTTTTGAATGAACTTGCATGACTGCAGTACTGCACACACTACAGCCACCAAAATCCCCGCCAGCATATGAACTACCTTGCCATTTAGGACTAAGTATCAATGTGGTTCGTTGGTTGGGTGTATTTTCCTCCCATCTTCATTATATATTCCGTTCTGTTTTCCCTGTGTGAAAAACCTGACAATGTTTATCTGAAAATGGGGAAAATATTTTCTTCATCTAAGGTTACCTCAATTTGAAAGTGCTCACATTTAAATGCACTTATTTCACTTTGTTTCTTCATTTTTTAGGAGCAAAATTACTAAATCTCTATGGAATTATAATCATTTTTAGTTCTATGTAGAAGAGTTAAAAACAAATTGAATTGGATATACTCTAATCTAATTTTATTTCATTAGATGTCATTGTACAAACCTCATTAAACTATTTTGATCTCTTTGTGTATGTGTATGTTCCAAATTTCTTGTTACTTTTCTTTTCCTCATAAAACTTTCAAAATCTTTTTCGTTTACTGTGCATTTTTATATTAGATGTTGACAATTTGTTGTGCTTTCTTCTGATTTGCTTTTCAGTTTTTCTTCAACATGAGGGTAACATCTAAGAATGGAAATTTTTTTTTTTTTAGTTTTTATTTAAATTCCAGTTAGTTAACATATGTTGAGGAATGACATAATTCTATTTCTTTCATAATGTACTAAAATAGGTACAGATCACATCCTTATAGTCTCTCAGAAATAATGGTAAATTAAAATAAAGTAAAATGATACAGTCACAATGGTTCTTCCTGAAGCACGTCTTCACTCATCAACTATTTACTATTCAGAGTGCAAACTGGTGCAGTCACTGTGGAAAACAGTATGGAATTTCCTCAAAAAGTTAAAAATGGAACTACCCTTGCAATCCAATAACTGCACTACTAGCTATTTACCCCCCCCAAAAAAAAATACAAAAAGACTAATTCAAAGGGATTCATGAACCTTTGCATTTATTTATTTATTTATTTATTTATTTATTTATTTATTTGGAGGGATACAGAGAACAAGTGAGAGGAGGGCCAGAAGGAGAGGAAGAGAGAATCTCAAGCAGGCTCCACACCCAGCAGGGAGGCTGATGTGGGGCTGAACCTCAAGATCTTGAGATTATGATATGAGCCTAAAATAAGAGTCTGATGCCTAACTGACTGAGCTACTCAGGCGCCCCTGAGGCTTATATCTATTGCAGTATTATTTACAATATCCAAACTATGGAAGCAGCCCGAGTGTCCATCCATAGATGAATGGATAAAGGAGAGAGAGAGGCAAACCAACAAACTTAATTGCAGAGAACAAACTGATGGTTACCAGAGTGCAAGTGGGTGGGGGGTGGGGAAATTAGGGAATGAGGATTACAGAGGACCCTTATGATAAGCACTCAGTAATGTATAGAATTGTTGAATCACTATACTGTACACTTAAAACTAATATAATGCTGTATGTTAACTATACTGAAATTAAAATTAAAAACTTAATAAAAAATACTTACTACAGGCCTATTGTATACAGAACAGCTGAAAGTGGTAGGTTCTTTTAAAGTTTACTTCAAAAATACACAAACACACTTCATTTGTACAATGAAATGACTTAAGCCAATTTTGATGCCTTAAATCAACGGTGATTGCCACTAACTGGATTTATGTTTCTGGATCTCTGTCTCTTCTCTAAAATGAAAGAGATGACTTCAGCACAGATTCCAAAATTCCTGTGTTTTGAACTAATTATTGCTTTCTATTTCTATTACCAATATTGTCAACCTATAGACTCTTTAATCTTGAGCTATATAAAAATGATCAAACCCATCAAAATAATTATCAAATAAAAAATACCAATAAATAGTTATAGTACATATGTTTTTATATTATATAGTGCTTATAGTAAAGTATTTTTACTGTGATTGACAGCAAAATGCTGTCACCAAACGCTGTCAATTCTTCTTTAAACATGTCTCTCAAATTCAGTCTATCCTCTCCATCCACCTGTCACTACCCAGGTCTGGGTCCTCATCATTTCTCCCTTGGATGATTACAATAATAGCCCCATAACTCTCTTAACTGACACCCTATTTCTCCCTCACTCTAGTTCATTCTCCATATAGCTGTCAGAGTTATCTTTCTAAAAGTAAAATGGTTCATGCCACCCAGCTGCTGAAGAACTTTATTATGTGTAATATAAAATCCAAATTCCATATTTTGGCACATTCTGTCCTCAACCTATTTGCCCAGTTTCATTTTATGCCAACACCTTTCAGACCTAACCTCCAACTTTATTGCTCCTACCACAGCTAATCATCTTTGAATGCTCTGCACATTTTAGCCCTTGGTGAAACTCATTGCCTCATGGGTACTTGGCATATGGTAGATATTCAATAGCTATTTCTTACTGAATGAATAAATTTACATGTTGTGGCTTTTATTAGTGTAAACACTTTTCATTTATTTTTCAATTCAAGTAATTTTTTAAGTTTAAATATCACATCGGCATTTTTTCCTCAACTTCCCCAGAGAAAGTTGTTCCATTTTCTGTGTTTCCATTGCATTTCAGTAATTTGTCTTAAATAGCACTAAAATAGTCTTACTTATTTGTTTTTTTTAATTGAAAATTTCTATGGCAAGTATGGTATCTAAGCACTTTATATATATAATCATTTATCTATCCTCAGAACTTAGCGTCCTCCCAGAAGCATAGTAAAAACTCAATAAATTTTGTTGGATATATAAAATACCTAAAATGCTACAAAAAATAGAAAATGCATCTTTATTAAGTTATAACTGACTGAGTAGTTTACCATGATCTATGAGAAAATACAATGAATGATTATTTCAAAATCTGGCATTGAAGTATTTAATTTAAGCATATCATTCCATAAGGATTAATCTATTATAAAGGACAAAATAGGATCAGTAACTATATGAGAAAATAAATCCATATAATCATTTGAAAAGGGCATCTATTAAAACTGTACAAAACTGACGATTCTGATAACCATAATGGCAAATAGTTCCTGAATTTAAATTTTAAGACTATTTGAAGAAATTGAAAATATACTGGTGAAAACTTCATTATATTTAACTAAGTTTAGGTTGTACAGAATCATGACAGTGAAATATTATTCTAATTAATAATACAATATTATAAAGTAAAATACATATTTCTGGCAGATAGGTAAGTGGAAGTATATAAAAATTATTTGAGCTCAGGGATTTTGATACTTTGTTTTTTAATAAAGAGTTTGGTGGGGATTCCTGGGTGGCTCAGCGGTTTGGCACCTGCCTTTGGCCAAGGGTGCCATCCTGGAGTCCCGGGATTGAGTCCCACATCAGGCTCCCAGAATGGAGCTTGCTTAACAAAGTCTCAATTTCAATACTATGACCAGTAAAAAAAACATATTTGTGATGGTAGTTCAGTATGTCACAAGTTCCTTTAAAACCTATTTAAATTATCCTTTAATCAGAAAAAAAGTATGTATCTTTTATAAGGTGTGGGTTTATACATAATGGAAAAAAAAGGATTTTACCCAGAGCTTTGTTTATATGTTAGTATTAATAGTTGCTTAGCTCATGCTACTTGTAATTATAAAATTGTAGGGACTCCTGGGTTGCTCAGCGGTTAAGCATCTGCCTTCAGCTCAGATCATGATCCTGGAGTCCCGGGATCGAGTCCCACATCGTATTCCCTGCATGGAGCCTGTTTCTCCCTCTGCGTATGTCTCTGTCTCTCTCATGAATAAATAGTCTTTAAAAAATTAAAAAATAAATAAAATAAAATTGTACAAGTGTCAGAAATAATCTTGTCAAAGTGATTTTTATACAGGTATGTTTCAATATAATAGTTTTATTTTTTAAAAAATCAACAAATATTAATCTTTCATATTTTGATATTATTTAGAAGTTAATTTTATGTCAAAGATAAATATTTACTGGACTTTATTTTTATTTTTATTTTTATTTTTTTACTGGACTTTAAACAAAATATTTGTACACAGACAACTGGAGAAGTCTAAAACTAGTAGCACTCTTTTCTGATTTTTGGATGTTTAGTTGTTGTTGTCATTGTTTTTGCATGTATTCTAATCAAATTCAATAAATATTAAACAACATCAAAAAGCAAAATTACGGTTAATCATATTTTGCTCAATAAATGAAATGAATCTTTGGTAATGGCTATATTATGTGTTATGAGGGTGACATTCAAGTTGCTTCAACTATACCAAAGTATAGAATGTGGGTAGAACTGCATTAAGGAATTATTAAACCAAATTTTAATAAGGATTCAAATGAAGAAGAGATTGTATATAATTGAGGAGAGGGGGAAAGATTCAGATTTAAGAGCAAACTAAAGTCCTAAAAAGACAAACAAGATTTCTTACAATAGACAAGGAAAAGAAGTTCACACTAAGTATATGTAGTAAGATTAACAAAAAACATGCAACACAAATGCCTTTTTTTAAAGTGTGTGAATGATGTGATTTATCTGTGATGAATGAGATGAATGTGAAAATATCAGTAGACTGGAAAATATCATATTAGACTGGATATGTGAAAATAATGCGTCTAATTGTCTACAGACACAGATACATCACAAAGAACAGACCTTCAGTGTCTTTCATTGCTCACACAATAGTGAATAAGAGGTCCACTAGTATTGGTTTAGTTTGGCAATGAAGTCTTTACAGCTGGAATTTCTTTCAGTGTCTGGATTTCTACCAGTATGCATTCTCTATATAATTTGTGCTCAGCAAAAATTAGGTTGGATGGAATCATAACATTTTTTTCGCCTCATCTCTTACCCTATTCATTTCCTTTTAAAAACCAGTATTAGAGGTATTGTTAGTGATGCTGTTCATTCTACTTTTAGGAGAGAGGAAAGAACTATTTAGTAAAGAAGACAAAGGGAGTAACGGTAATAAAATGGGAAGGATGGTCAAGTCATCTTAGTATCTTCCCCATGTTTGCCTTGATACCACTGAATAAAAGAAAAAATGTGATAAAGCAAGTTACAGACAAAAATAATAAGCATCACTATTTTATCATATGTCATCATCACCTCCCCTCCTTATTTTAAAAGGATAAGGAAGAAATCTCTAATAGACACAACTATTGACTTAAGGAATGGATGGCTTTGAGAACTAGTGAGTTTTGTATCTGTGGAAATGTATAAACAGAGGCCCAATAACCACTTGGTAAGGATAATAAGAAAGGAATTCAAACTGGCCTTGTGTGTGAACTGGCCAGTTAGAGACAGACCCATGCTCTGAAGGGTCCTATGATTAGTTTAATGGTCTTCAGTCACTGTCTTAAAATTATTAATTTTGGGGGCAAGAAGATCTACACTTTCATTTAGTTCCATAACTGTACAGCCAGTACTGAATATCAGACCAATAATTTGAATAGCAGACTCTTAATTTAGACTCTTCTGATACTGAAGTCCTTTGATTCTATGTGCTTACATTGGAAACCAGAGAGTGAAAGACAATGTTTGAAAAATAATATTGAGTGATATTTCATGGGGGATATGGAGGTTAGTAGCAAAAAACATGGGAAAAGATTAAATCAACCTGTGCTACCAATCAATTATGATTAACTAAACAAAGGTCTATGACTTGGACAAAAAAGGATAGTCCTAAATTCTCACATTAGAATTAAATAAAAAATGGGACAGTTGTGGAGGAAAATGGGCAGACTATCTAATTATTGCTATGACATCTGTGCAAATTGAAACAGCCAAATAGGCAATTAATGATTCTAATAGTAATGGTAATGCAAGACATGATAGCATGGGCAAAGCAAGCAATTACTTGTACCAATGCTGGAGGCTAAATAGGCTATTAGCTAGATACATGGCCCACTTGAACCTGTTAATTGCAATAGATATGGTATTTTTTATCTTACTAAAATTGGGTTATTTTTCATTCCACTGCTACAATAAATCATTCAAAAGTCTCATTCACGTATAATAAGTTGCCTTCAAAACTCAGTAAAATGAGTTACAATTTTCACATATTTCCTCATGTAATTTCAGAGCAGAATCTAAAGACACTTCTGAAAAGGGAAAAAACTGACACTAATGCTGTAGACCCCCCCATCCGTGGAGGATACATTCCAAGACCCCAGTGGATGCCCGAAACTGCAGGGCACTGAACCCTGTATATACACCATGTTTTCTTCCTAGACATACATATCTATGAATGAGTGTAATCTACAAATTAGGCACAGTAAGAGATTAACAACAAAGCTATGGATGAAATAAAACAATTATAACAATGTAATTAAAAGTCACGTGAATGAGATCTCTCTCCAAAATATCTTACTGTACTGCATTCACTCATCTTCTTGTGATGACGTGTGATGATAAAATGCCTACCTGATGAGATGACATGAGGTGTATGATGAAGGCACTGTGAGGTAGTGTTAGGCTATTATTGACTTTCTGACCATTGTCAGAAAATCATCTATTTCTGAACTAGGGTTCATTGACGGTAAGTGAAACTGCAGAAAGCTTGAAATGGTGGGTGATAGGAATTTCCTATATCGTCTTGATTCTCCTCTTTTATGTCTCAAATACTCTCCACTGTTAGTCTGAGTAGTTTATTTCCCTCGACCCTCCTAAAATCCCCATTTGTAACACAGTGAGATCTGGAAAGCCCCGATGGCTCAATGCAATTTTCTCATAGAAAACTCCTGCTAATAACACTTTCTCTTGAGTCCCTAGGTGAGATGCAAAGTTCCTTTGTCATCAGAGGTTGATAAATGTGAATCAAAAACAAAAGGAGTAAAGCCATTTAAGAACTACTTAAGTACCTCAATTTTTAATTTCAAATATAAATTTTAGTTTAAATAAAGTTACAGGTCACATTTATAACTCAAATAAAAAGCAATTTAATACTTACATGTATACGAGATGGTACTGATTTTATTAAAAATATGAAGTTTGGAAAAGCTGGCTTTAAGGAAAGTGTTAGTAATAAAATCCATTTTTTTCAATGACTGTGAAATTGACAATACTTTCTGTCAGGGTTTCTCAGGAAAAGAGAATCAACTGATTATATACATATATAAAATATATGTATCTTATATATATTATATCATATATAGCAAATTTAGTATATAATAATTATTCATATTTCATTTTTAATATTTCTTGCTAGTAATCCCCACATCCCCATTAAGGTTTCATTCAACATTATTATTCAAAGATTGTGTGTATATAACTATTGAGAGAGAAAGAGAAGGGATTTTAAGAAACTGGGTGTAAGATTATGGAGGCTTGAGAAATTCAAAATTTTAAGGAGAGGCCAGCAGGCTAGAGATCCACAAAACAGTTGGCAGAGCCCAAAGACACCCTATTAAAAGAATTCCTTCTTACTCTGCGAGATCAGTCTTTGTTTTATTAAGGCCTTTAACTGACAGGATGAGGATATGGAGGGCAGCTCTACTCAAAATCCATCAATGTAAATGATAATCCCATCCAAAAAAATTCCTGCACAGAAACATCCAGAATAATTTTTGACCAAATATTTAGGCACCATGACCCAGACAACTTGATACATAAAATTAACCATTCTACCTCATTTAAGGTTTTAAGACTATTAGCATTTCTTAATGAAATAAAAATATTAAAAATATTTCATAAATATAAATGACATATATACACATATACAAATATAAATGAAAACATATAATATAGCAGTAGCTACATTTCTCTATCATATATGGTCTTAAAAGCTGTATGAAGGAAAAACAGCAATTCCTTAAGTCAAAAAATTTATATAAAAAATGTCTCAAAGCTTTTTCAATCCCTTTCCTTGTTTTAAAAAAAAAAGATTTTATTTATTTATTTATGAGAGAGGCAGAGACACAGGCAGAGGGAGAAGCAGGCTCCATGCAGGGAGCCCAACACGGGACTCGATCCCAGGTGTCCAGGATCACGCTCTGGGCTGAAGGCAGCACTAAACCGCTGAGCGACCTGGGCTGCCCAATCCTTTTCCTTTTATTTTCTCTGAAGAAAAATCTAAAATTGTTCATATCCTGCTACCTTGAACTTGAACATACTGTCATATCTAATGGCAATAAATAGTTGTCATGCTGGATAGCCTAAGGAAAACACCAATGATTATGACTGAATTATGAGGGTCCACTGGCTTATAGATTAAGGCCTGAGCCTTAACTGTCAAAGAAGGAATGCATGCAGAGTATCTCAAAAAAATGTAAATCTTAAAAGGACATAGAAATATTGTCCCCAAACATCTCCACTTTACTGGTAAAGATACAGAAAAGGATGAGTTCAATTTTGCTTCAAATACTAATTCATTTGATATATGTATGTTCAATCTGAATACATTCTTCCTATGGAAGAATTACCTAATCATAACTAAAAGATAAAAATTCACAGAATAGTATTATGGGAATGAAGTAAAGATGACTTGAATAATATTTTTAAAAGCCTGCGCTAAGAGCCCTTAAAAATACTGAAGACTATAATTTGAAAGCTCTGTGTCTCTGGCAGCAGAGTTAGGTCTGCACAGAGAGATTACATAAAGGTTTCTTATTGGGAAAGAATCTTTAAACAAATTGTACAATAATAGCTTTCCTGACTCTAAGGAAATATTTCTAGATGCATCTCTATTTAAATTTCATGCAGCATAAACCATGTCCAATTGTTCCCCTCTTTCATCTGAGAAGATGTGTTCCAGGTCAGAATGTTAACTCACATAAGTGAATTAGTTCTAGATTTATGCTGAGGTTTGGATTTGCTCAGAGCATATCATATGAAAGGCAAAACCTGAAGCATTGAGAATTACACAAGAAAATGCTTAAAGGTTCAGAGTCTAAGATGCATGTTATTGGGATGTGCTGTCCGAACTCTATTTTACTCTTTAACTAGCTGTGCGCTGGCAGTTTACTTCACCACTCTGGAATAATGTCCACTTTCTTCTAAAATTAAGGCTTTGATATAAATCATCTTTAACTTATACGGTACTTTATTCTACAAAACTAAGAAGAAAATATTGTGAAACCAAGAACTTCTAAACGCATCTTGATTCCAGAGGAGAAGGATATTAAGAAATTAAAGTCACTGATGCTTACCCTGGACTTTAATCCCAATAGATTTGTGTCAAAAGAAAGATTTATAAATACATGCGCTCCAGTGTACTTTTCCCAAAAGCGCTGTAACGTTATTTCATTTGTGAGACAGGATGATGAAACAATTCATTATTCTTTATAGTTCTTTGCATTAAAACTAAATTATCAAAATAGTCTACCTATAGATTAGATATTTGATATGAAACTGTGAAGTACAATTAAAGAGATAAATTCAACCTAAAATAAAAGAGACAAATTCCATTATGTGATATACCTCTCAAATTTCTCCTTAGACATCAAATCCAGTATTTCTGTTTACAGAAGATAAATCTTAAAGTTCCTCAGTCGAAGTCAAACACGTAAATCAAAAGTGTATGGTTTATTTTGAAAGGTCTTTGCTTAGATCTGAACAACCATCCTGTGGCTCCTTTTATGAGGACAGAATTGACTATTTTTTATTCGCCTTTTTAAACTGCAGGATTTTAACTCTAAAGGGTTTCCTCTTTGAAAATGACATATATCATGTACTAAGTATATGTGTCCATATATGTGTCATTCTGCAATAGATTCCACTTCTATTATTGCTGTATATGAGGTGGGGCCTCAAGAGTGAGAAATGAAGCAGAGAACAGGAGGCAGTTTATTGTGAAATTGATGCTTACTGGCTCAGTGATCCAGACTGTATTATGAGTGAGAATCTCTGAATTACCGGTCCATAATGTATTTATTGCCACACCTTCATGCCACTCACACTCAAATCAAAGGGTGAAGATGGTGATAAGGCTCTAAATTAGAAAGCAATAACAAATTAGAAGACAAAGAAAAGAATTGTCAAATTGGGATTTAGAATTATTGAAGAACTATGTGTATATAACATTAGAGAAAAAAAGCACAAGCCAAAGAAATTTGGCTACAGTTACATGAATGATTTTAGCTATTTTTTCTAATTTATGAGCAATGAATATACAATAGTATTTTTACATATTTACAAGCCAAAGGAAATACTTTCATCTATTAATTTATTCATTTTAGGTATAATTTACATAAAATGAATTCACAGATTTTGAAAGTAATGCCTGATAAATTTTGACAAATGAATATACCTCTGTAATCAACACTCAAATTAATAGAAACAATATTATCAGAATCCCAAGTTCTCTTAGATCATTATCTTGTTAATAATCCCCCTCACTCAAGAAACGACTGTTCTAATTTCTACCATTGTAGATTACTTTGCCTATTCCAGAGCTTCCCGTAAGGACAAATCTAGACATTGTGGAAAATGCATTATAAAAATGATTTCTGGGGGCACCTGGGTGGCTCAGTCAGTTAAGCTTCTGGCTCTTGATACAGCTCTGGTCTTGAACTCAGGATCGTGAGTTCAAGCCTGACATTAGGCTCTATGCTTTAAAAAATAAAGGTTTCTGTTATATGTTTCATATGAGTGTTGAGTTTTATTCTAGCAAATAATTATAGTATTGATGGATAACCTTGAGCTTGTGGACTTTGTTTTAATGAGCCTCTTTCATTTGTGTCATTAACCCAGGGTGAACGCCTTAGTTTTTGACTCTCCAGGCATGGCCCTTCCGCTGTCTGAAGACAAAGCCCAACTACTATACCAATCCTCTCTAACTTTGTGTGGGATCCAAATTCTAAATACTGCCTCCTCTGTGTAGAGCCGAAATAGCAACTCTTTCAGTATTCTGTTCCCCCCGAACTTCTTAAAATCTCATCCTCATATGCAATTAGTTTACTGTTCAATTAAGATTTGAGGTGAGTTTCTACACAGCTTTTGGATTACTGTCCTGATTCTCCATCCTCTATAGATGGTCTCAATTTCCGTTTATACTATCAGCCCCAAAACTCCTCTGGCCCTTCTCCGGTGTACTTTTCTGCTTGAGTTCTGTTCATCACTTGTGGATTGGGATGAACACTGGCGGGGAGCAGAGTGAGGAAGAGAGTGTTGTATATCTGCCTAATTCCACAGTATGCCACTTTGTTAAAAGGGAAATTCACTCCAGTTTCTGAACGTCTTTGTTTACAATGCCTTCAAATAGTTCTTTTTAAAATATTTTGTCCAGGGATGCCTGGGTGGATCAGTGGTTGAGTGTCTGCCTTTGGCCCAGGGCATGATCCTGGAGTCCCAGGATTGAGTCCCACGTCGGGCTCCCTGCATGGAGCCTGCTTCTCCCTCTGCCTGTGTCTCTGCCTCTCTCTGTGTCTCTCAGGAATAAGTAAAAAAAAAAAAATCTTTAAAAAATATAATTTGTCCATAGTTTATATTTATTTCTATAAAAGCTACTCTGTTCTATCATATCTGAAAATCTTGTCCTGTCACAATTCAAATTATTGAATAGAAGTACTGTGGTAGCATTTGTTATAACAAAGTCTGTATCATATGCATTATTTGATTAAACAAAGAATAATATATAAACCATTATTTAAGATTTTATTTACTTATTTGAGAGAGAGTGAAAGAGGAGAGAACACACCTGGGGAGAGGCAGAGGGAGGAGAAGCAGCAGACTCCCTCCTAAGGAGGGAGCCTGATGCTGGATTCAATCATGGGGGATCATGACCTGAGCCTAAGGCAGATGCTAAACCAACTGAGCCACCCAGGCACCCTAAAGAATAACTTTAAAATGTAAAATGTTTCCAAAGGAAAAACAAATTTGTGAAAGACAATACAAGAAGCAAATCATTTAGACTGTATTTCATAGAGTATCTCTTCGGGACATTTGTGCAATAAAGACCTGTTAGCTAATAGGGATGAAGCATGGTTTCCAAGGTAGAGGAAAGTGCCTCTGCCACAGATATGAGCTTATTTCATGTAGGAAACTGAAAGCAGGCCCGTGTGACTTGATCCTAGTGAGCAGAAGAGAAATGACAGAAGCTAGACAGGGACATACAACTTAGGATTTTGTGCAAATGCTTATAAAAATATACTTGTATATCAAATACAGCAGGAGGTTACTGACCCTTTTTAATCAAAGCACTGACCACGGTATGGAGTCATACATTCTGGCTAAACTGTGGAAGATGACTGCATTGTGTCAAGTGCAACCGATAAATAAAAGATTGTGAAACCTGGTAGCACAGTTGACCCTTGAACAGTACAGGTTTGAGCTGTGTGGGTCCACTTATACATGGACTTTTTTTCAATAAGTACAGTACAGTACTATAATTGTATTTTCTCCTCACTATGATTTTTAATGATTTTCTCTTCTCTAGCTTATTTTATTACAAAAATACAGTACAAAATATATATGACATATAAAATATGTGTTAACCTATAGTTCATGGTTAAGGCTTCCAGTCAACAGTAGGCTATGACTAGTTAAATTTTGAGGAAGTCGAAAGTTATACACAGATTTTCAACTACCCAGTGGGGCCAGTGCCTCTAAACATTGCATTGTTCAAAATTTGATTATCATAGAAGAGATTAGCATATTCAAGATGTTTTGGGGGAAAAAAAAGTAGAAAATTTGGAAACATAGCCTTTAATTTTTAAAATGTGATTTCATTATGAAAACCAGTAGTTCTAACAGATTTGGGGAAATTTTTCCAGCAATTATTACATTTTTCTGCCCTTCACAAACAGATTTTAATTTATTAAATAACAAAGGACATATGACACATTAATTCTGAACAATTTACAGTCATAAAAATAATTTGAGGTCATCTAGTTCAATTCCCACTCTAAATTGTAATCTTCGTATATATTTTTCTAATTCTCATTCAATTAAAAAAAATGACACAACTAGTCTATTACTTTTCAGGAATCTACTTAAATCTGGAAAATTATAGCAGCCTGAAGATTCTAGCTTCTAATGAAATGAAATATTTCTCTTAACTCTTACAGCTATTTAATGAACTTTCTCAAATCTTAAATCTTGGACATATGGTTGAACAATGTTCAGCATTCTTTTCTTTTGTTTACTTGACCACCTACAATGATATTTCAGATTTCTGAACATTCTGTCATTTCTATCCCTACTTAATTATTTTTTCCCCACTTCTTTCTTCACTTTGATACCACTGCTGATAAAAGTTAATACAAATCAGTAACTATCTGACTCACCCACTTCTTGTATATTTACATTTTAGATTATTTACAAGTCACCACTAATTATATCCCACCTCTGAAACAATTTGATGGGTAATAGTAAAATTATTAGATGACTTTTTTTCTTGTTAGTGGTCTGTTAAACTGCAACATTTTTGTGTGTTCACTGTCATTTTCTTTTCTTATTTCAATCTTAACTCAAATGTTTTCCACTTGCCTTTCTTCCTTAAGTTCATGTATTTTTATATACGTGTAAACACTTTGGACATATTACATCATGTCAATACATGTTTAGCAGATATGATTTTTATGCATAGCCCTATCATTGCTAATTACAATGTGTCCTTCCATGGTGTGTTCTATTCTTTAGCCAGGTTCTGCAAGTATTCCTCCCTTGAGATATAAATCTCTCCTGTTGCATATTAGGATCATTTCTTATTTTTTTTGTTAACTATAAATTTTTTTTAAAAAAGGTAGTTCCTTATAAGTTCAAGAATATTGTTTCTGCTATTAATTGATTCAGAACCATTTCCTTTCCTGACCTAGTTAAAAGCCTTTTATAAATAATTTAAATGTTTCCCCATAAACATGTAGGTGCAGGTGCATGTAACATGTAACACATCTCTGTTTATAAATTTTTAAACCAACCTGTGGTGTCTTTCTTCCATAATTCTGTCCACTTTGGTCATAATAACCATGAATAATTCACTAGGGCATTCTAAATAACACCTTGTAGGGTCCTTTCATCCTAACCTTTACGTGACAATTTTAGACTTTTCTTTGCAGCTCTAAGAAACGAAAACTATGTAGGTATCAGTGTACATGTGTACTAAAACACATATATTTAATGTACATATATACTAAAATATAAATGATACAAAGAATCATGATATAAACTTTAAGATTCTTCTCACCAAAAATTTCTGTCCCTGTTCAAATATGACTTAGATTTTTATTTTACTTTCACTATCGGCATATGGCTGATCTTCAACTTCATGTCCAAAGCCATGACACTGCCACACTCTTATCTCCAGTTGCCTAGAATTTCCATGAAAGGGGTCTTGCTTCTCTGTGTGACTATACCCAATACCAATCCAGTGGCAAATATGCAGTTTTTAAAAATAAATATTTTCAATGATATTGGTAAACTAGTAAGTAAAATACAGTATTATTTATATGGCCTCTTATTCTATCCTTTTATCAAGAACTTTATTTACTTCTATTTGTGCAAAAGTACCTAGACAGCATTGGTGGATTCACAAGACTTATCTTACAGATCAAGTTTCTTTTTATGATTATTAATGAGCCAATTGCTAGCTGCTCAATGACCTCTCTCTTGTAATTCTTTCATAGCACTTTTCACCTTCCAACTTTGTAATAGTTTACATAGACTCATGAAGTTTCAAGTATAGTTACTTTAAAAAAGCAGGCAGATATGTTAGTTACTATGCTAGGGCCACATTTGGTTTTGTATCCTCTTTGATGTTCAGCATGACTATGCGACTTACTTTAGACAATAAAACATGCGCATCAGTGAAGGCTCTGATTTCTTGATATGAGCCTGAACAGCCAATGCACTTGTCAATGTGGTCCCCCCACCCTCCAGTGACAGTGAATACTGAAAACTGTACTGAGATGGAATCCCCAACGCTTAACTTTAAAAATATTTTGTTTCCTTTAAAAATATTTATTTCCTTTATATTAAAAAAATGTTCACCTCTATCTGAAGAAACTATGGACAAAGGGTTAGCATAGTACAATATGAAGTATATACATTTAAAAAAAGCATTTATCAGAATGAGAATATGAAAGTAGCGTTTGGGATTTTTAAGTGTTTGATTTTTTTTTTAGCTCCAGCAAATAGAGTATTAACCAATAAAACTGTATTAACAATTATGCTTTGGGGTCATTATAATTCTGTAGGAGTGTTACAGACAGTGCTCTCCGAAAATCCATTCTCCCTTTTTACTTATAAGAACCTTGATATTTACGAGCAGAAACAAATCCAATTAAAATACCTGATTTTCCAAGGTCCTAGAAAGCTAGGTACTTAACATTTTAAGATGTTATTAATTTACTAAAAATCTTCTACTCCAACTATTAACATTCATTTGTAAGTTCCTTAAGTGTTTCTTCACTGATCATATTTTCCCCATGTAACATGTAGCAGTAACAAATGGTCCTGGTGAAGGAAATATGAGCAAAAGTTTCTGCGTAGGACTTTTGGGGAAGCTATGTAAAGAGGACAGGTTCAGCTGACTTCACTCTAGCTCCTATGCTCTGCTCTTGATCACTTGCCCTCTTGCTGGCTACCTGCCTGGAGGACAGACGCGGTGACCAGTAGGGGAGCAGCCAACTCACAACTGTGAGGGGAAATGATCTTATGCTAAAAATGGCAGAGAAGGATGGATGCAATAGTTCAATCCTGAACTATTTCCCCTTGTATTCATCATTACACTAGGAAAATAAAGCCCTTGTGTCACAAATTAATTAAGTTGTTGCTCAAACCAATGATCAACCTACTAACTATTCTTTGCATAGTTTGGGAGAAAATAAAGTTTTAAGGCTATTAAGTTAGTTATAAAACTTAAAAGTAAATTGTTGAGATTAAAAATAAACAAAATCCTGTGCTTTTCATCCTTCTCTCTCCTCACACCCCTTTTCATTTCTCACCACCTCTCAAAGCAAGGAAAGTAATCACAGTAGGTAGTTCCCCGTTTCATACGAAATACAAACTATAGCTAACAAATATGGATGAATTTAAATGTACCGATATGATGAAAGTATTTAGATAGAACATACAATGATGATCTCTATACACTAGAATGAAAACAGGATGGTGAGAGTGAATCTTCAGTTTGGTTACCGGATAATCTTAGGCAAGTTGTTTGAAGTTTATGAACTTTTGTGTTCTTATCTGTAAAATGGTAATAATATTTATTTTACACAATTATTAGAATGATTAATGACTATAGTCTCCTAATAAATGCTCAGAAACTGGTGTATATGTTAATTTTTTTTCTTATACGTCTTCAGGTATAAGTATTCTTAAGGAGAATTTGCCAGAGAGCCCAGCTTTGTCCTGGGCATGAAGATTCATTTGATTTTTATATTTTATTTTATTTTCCTTTATTTTATTTTATTTTATTTTATTTTATTTTAAGATTTTATTTATTCATGAGACAGAGAGAGAGGCAGAGACACAGGCAGAGGGAGAAGCAGGCTTCTTACGGGGAGCCTGATGCAGGGCTCGATCCCAAAACCCTGAGATGGCAACCTGAGCAAAGGCAGACACTCAACCGCTGAGCCACCCAGGCATCCCTGTATTTGATTTTTAAATGATTAACTCCTCTCAGTAAGCTGATAATTCTTCAAAGAGGAAGATTATTATTTTTCAACATAAGATATTAAAATCTATTTTTATTGTGTGCTACTACAAAAGAGTGATTAACAAAAACATGGAATATGTTTTACCTCACTCTAGAGCAATGCAGAGAAAAGAAATTATCAAGGAGAACGAGAGGCTGTAAAGAAGACATCACTTACTTGAAGCAAATAATTTGCACATTGCATATGGTCCGTTGCTATTCAACATCCAAGCTTGACACCTCCTAGAGTCTAAAAGGTCTGGAAAATGAGCATTTCTCAGGAGTTCTTTTAGACTGGGTGCCTAATATGTATTAGGAACTGCCATTTGCATGCATTCACATGAAGCATAAAAAAATGCAAAAAAAACCAGAAGTCCTCTTTCATTTGTTTTTGGATATCTTCTGTTTGCTAGATTGTAAAGATATGGGAGTTTCCTACAGGATCATTGAACTGTCCAATTTCTAGCTTCATAGGTTTTCAGAGGCAATCGTATTGACAGCTGCAGTAATCCCATCTTTCATATTGATAGATCACAAATTTAGTAAATTTTTTAACTTGGAAATTTTCCGTGATTGCCTTCTACTACCTCCTTAATTATCTCTCAAGTAGAAGCTCCTTCACTGGTCAGTTTTAAAGGATTCTGAGAGTCCTTCTAGGGAGATCCAGACTAAAACTCTGCCTGACAAATCAGTGAATTTGTAAACACTAACTTTGAGTTAAAAATTTTTGTTTAACAGTGGTTTGGTTTCTTCAACTGAACCCTGATGGAGATAACCTGTAAACCAGAAAGCACTTCCAAATTCAATTATTATTATTATTTTTTTAAGGTAAGCATTCTCTTTCTTCTCCTTCTTGCACTCCTAGTTTATTTTTATCACTATCTAGCCACTATCTTATTAACACCACAGTTTTTAAAACATTATGAAAGTTGTTTTTATATAGAATTGATTCCTTAAAAGATTTATACCTCTGTTCCTACACTGCTTACCCCAATGTGTTCATTTTTATTTGTAACAACTGCTTTTTCTCTAATAACTTTATTTTGACTCTAAAGAGATGTTGGCATACATTCCCTAGCAAATCAAAGTTCTCATGGATTGACCAAAGGTAAATTAGAAATCTAGAAAGACTTTTATTCTAGATAAAGCCTCTGTGATGAGAAGATACTATTTTATTAAGGAATAATAAATACTGTTTTCTCTGGCATTCTATTTCCAAAAGTTTTAATAATATTGCAATCAAGAAAGCAGTTTTTTTAAAAAAAAACGCATTTATGCATATATGTGCATTTCACTTTTGTTTGATCATGACAGGTGTCAACAGGATGAGGGACGCCTGGGTGGCTCAGCGGTTGAGCATCTGCCATCGGCTCAGGGTGTGATCCTGGAGTTCAGGGATTGAGTCCCACATCATGCTCCCTGCATGGAGCCTGCCTCTCCCTCTGCCTGTGTCTCTGCCTCTCTCTCTGTGTCTCTCATGAATAAATAGATTTAAAAAAATCTTTTTTAAAAAGGGAGGAAGGATGACAGGAGTTAAAAGGAAATCTGTTGAGTAGAAAGATAGAAAAAGAGCATTTGCAATTACAGAAATAGAAATATTGAACTTTACATAAGAATAATAAAATTGAGTGTATATATTAATAAACAGTCCCCAAGGGGCATCTTTCCATTCCCACTGGTATTGGCACCACCCTGGTGCAGTCCTCCCCCTAATTATACCAGGGTGGGTCTATGTGACCAACAGATCAAATATGCCAACCTGAAGTCAGATTATAGAGACTCTCTTTGGGGCCCTCCTGCTTGCTTGTGTTCTCATTCCCTCTTTCTTCATTGACTCTGGGAAGGCCAGCATTTATGTCACACGAGCAGCGTTATAGATGGAGAGGCCCATATAGCGAGATACTGAAGCTTCTTGCAATCAGCCCTCTGAGTGAGTTTAGACTAATTTGCTAGGCCCCTTTGGGTCACTAAAGCCCTGACTAACAACCTGAAAATAACTCACGAAAGATGTTGAATCAGAACCACCCTGCTATGCCATACTTGCATTCCTGACCCTCAGAAACACTGTGAAATAATGAATATTTGCTCTTAAGTTTCGAGTAATTTGATATACTGGAATAGTATCAATATACTATATGAATATGTATATTGATATATATGAATATGTACATGTATGTAAATATACATACAAACATATGCATATATATATATATATACTTACATTTAACTCCGGTGAATGTTGCTGATTAAAGGTAAATATAACAATTTCTGGTCAACATTGAGTTCAATGCAGTATTAGAAGAGGGCCAAAAGCCTTAAAGCAACTTAAAATATAAAGTCATACTGCCATCTATAGGTGATTTTAAAAACTTACAGGCTTACTTAGTAATGTTTTATTCTTTTCAGGATAAGCTATATTTGGAATGTACACAAATATCTTCCAGGATCTTAAACATGAGTTCTATATTATATGAAAATTTTATTCATATTAGTTAGATAAGGAAAAAATACATTCATTATAATGTCAAGTGACTGTCTTTTTAGCAAGAAAAAGTTTTTTTTTAACTTCAAAGTCTCCTTACAGCATTCTATTTGATTTTGTTTTTAATTTTATGACAACCGCTTTATAAATTATTAATAAAAGCAAACTTACTTTCAACATAACTTTAGTGTAAAGTGCATTGCATTTGCTCCTAAATTTTATAGATGTTTGAGAAGCTGGAAATGGGTATGAGTAATAAGGAGACTGATTTATTAACCAAATTGTATTATTCCAAACAGCTGTTAATTAATGGAATATTTTTCTATTGAGTAAATTAAATACATAACTTATGGGCTGTGATATTTATAAATTACCAACAGAGAATACTTAAACATAAAAAAATGTAAAGTCCACACTAACATTTGAAACAACAGCAGATTTTTTTTTTTTCTACAAAACTTTCTAACAATAATGAAATGTAAAAACATCTCACGGCTCCCCCTTTATATTCCCTGCTTCAACTGTCTTAAATAATAAAAGGCAGTTACCAATTCATACTCAACATTTCATGCAGAACTCTTCTCTTATAGAACTACTCTGCTGACACCTAATAAATGTTTATATTCAATAATATCAAATTACTGTCAGTTGCTGGGATTTTTCCATGCTTCATCTCTTATATTTCTTTTACTCTATGCATTGCTTATCACGTTTTAAGTAGTTACTAAGTGTTAAATAATGATGATATGCGTGTCTCAGAAAGAACAAAGCAAGATATAATTGCACAATAGAAAAGTAACGGATGGATGGATGGATAGATATCTCACCTGCAAAAATTAGAATAAAGACACGAAAAGCAGTATTAAGTCCAACTCAGGCAGATCAAATTTATTCTTTTGTTATATTGGCTTCTCCTATCTATAAATCTTTCTGTCCCAGTGGGCTAGTCATTATAGATAATTGGTTAGTGTGTTATTTCCATGCTGAGCAGAATAGTTATGTTACTAAAAGCATTTTTTTTATAGGCAGTATATTGACACTTGCATAATTTAAGAAAAAAAATGAATCTCATAAAACACCTGGTATTCATTAGCACTTTTTATCCATGTATTTCCTGCTCAATATTTTGATCACTTACCCCCTTCTGCGCAGCTGACAGAAAAAAGCTCTCTCATAAGTGAGAATTTATTTTTATAAGCCAAGCATACAGTGAAACACAACACATTTATTTTCCTACTGTTCCTCTTTAATGCTGAAGATGAGATAGAGCTAGTGAAGTATGTAAGAAAGTGTTGATTTATGAGAACCCAACTGGCATTATCTCGTTGTTGACTTACATTTTCTGTTATCTTATGGGAATCGTGGCTGAATCTGTCAAAAAGAAATTAGCAAAGACTCAGGGATAATTTCCTAATGTACAATTAATGAGCAATTTTCTTTGATGGCTCTTTTACAAGTGTTGGATAACACAGGAAATTATCCATAAAAAAACTCCATTCTCCTGTTTATAATTAATTTTGAACTTGTTAGCAAATATTTTCTTGCAACTATACTGACCTTATAAACTTGTATTTGACCATGAAGAAAAATGTTAACAAGGGTTTGTTTTGCAGTCATAAAGAGTCTGATGACACAAGTATAGTCATTTTTTACATCAGATTTCTTAAAACGTCTTGTTATAATGAGGTGAAGATAATTCAATATAATACATATTTTGTTATCTTATAAAAGTGCAAATTTATATAAAGAGAAGTCAATAGTAATCATATCTGTATATTGCATCAGTCACTATATTTAGTGACTCAAATTCACCAACTACCTTGGTACTTGTGATGTATATTGGTAAGTGTTTACAACTAATCTTTTAGTTTATTTTAATTGTTGTTTTGTATTCTTTCAATTAATATATATTTGGAATGAAAACAACAAAGGAAACTGATGTTTACCATGAAAGCCACAGCTCCAATTTAATTTGTATTAATTACTAATATATCAGACATCATGCCAGAGACAAAGACCTACTACACTGAATTCATTAATACATTCCACACATAGACCAATAATTACTTAGTACTCGGTGGGCCTGCTGAACTTAATGTATTCCTTCAAAAAATGGAAATACATATTCTATAGAAATGAACTACATTACAAAAATGGAATTAAGAGAAACTTTGGGGCTATTCATACACAGAGGCATGGAAGACTTCTGGTGGTCATAAAATGTCAAGAAAACAAAATAAAAAGCTATATGAGATAGAAGAAAAAAGAAGACTATGGCAAAATATTCACATTTAGAAAGTAGTAAGAAAATATTCCCAAGACATATTTTTTAAAAAGATTTTATTAATTGAGAGAGAGAGACAACAAGCAGGAAGAGGGAGAGAGTGAGAGAGAGAAGCAGGCTTCCCACTGAGCAGGGAGACAGATGTGAGAGCTTGATCCCAGGACCCTGGGATCATGACCTGAGCCGAAGAACGATGCTTAACACCAACTGAGCCACCCAAGCACCTATTCCAGCACATACTGAAATATCCTATCTCTTTCTGAATCGTATAAGGTAAAGATTTGTTTGGTGAGTGAAAAGACTTAAAGAACATCATTGGAATTAGTTTTTGGACTGAGTTCTTCGGGGATGGAAGAGTTTCTCAGCAACCACCTATCCATTCAATTTTTCAACTCTTGAATTAACTAATTAATTCAATAATTATGAGTTAGCACTTTCTATATACTAGACGCTGTTCTAGGTCTCGAGTACTCTACAGAAAACAAAACAAACATCTGCCCTCACGGAGTTGGAATTTTGGTCTGGTATCACTTCAAGCTGCAAGAGTGGCACTGGTCAGGTCTGATCAAAGGCTTATCTTAAAAAGGTAATGAAGATTCCCCCATGAGGGCGGGCTTAGGTGCAATATCATTACAACTGTCCACTCCTGACTGGTACTTGAGGAATAGCCTCCAAACTCACTTAATTAGTTGCAATACTTTTATTTTGAGATTTCTGATAACACAGCACCTTAGTGGTCTATCGATTTAGTTTGGGGATTCTTTTTGTCATGTCATCTTCATGCAGACTGTTCCGAAACTGGCAAGTCTGACACTTTTCCTTAATTAAGACCCCTGGTTATTGCTATTTGTCCTCATTGTTGTCCTGGTAATGGCCTTGATCTCAGAACAGATGAACAACAGTACTCAGTAAAGAAGCAGAAGAATGATTTTCTTCCATAATCTTGGGAAGTTGCTCTGATAGCCCATGTAACATAAAAACCTCATCTTTGAAGTAGAAGAACCTTCACATTGAGAAAATGGAGAGAGAGAGAGAGATCCTATGTAAAAATTTTTTTAGAGATCCAGGGGTATAGATTCCTAGTTATACAAACAGCTTACCCATGGCTCTATTTTCCTGATCTAATGAGATCACAGATACCCCTACAAGTCTAAAGGTACAACTTCCAAAATCATCTGGATGAATGGCTCTTGGCCCCATTTCATGGCCCTAGGTTTATAAATACTGACAATACTGAACTTTACCACAGCTCTTTGATCCCCCAAAACAGTGACAGTTAAGAAGTATATTCAACATTTTGTGTTTCAGTCCCCCTCTACCAGCACAATTTTGTGTTTGGGAAATGGCTTACTGCAAAACTCAACCAATTTTACCATATGACTTAGATAAGACTCACTGTCCACTCTTTCTCATTGCTTCCATAAGACTCACAATGATTCCCTTGTTTGCCTGTGACAGGACAAACACAGATCTTTTTCTTCCTGCCTAAACCTGCTGACAAGGTCATCTAACTCCCTGTTCCTTGTTTGATGAATGATTAACTGAGATTAGAACTATTTGCCCCCTGAAACTTACTGGATACAGTAACATTTCCCATAAAGCTGACTAGGGTTTCCTCTTTTTAAAAAAGCAATCCTCACTCTAAACCTGTGCCTTCTCTGCTCCTCCCCACAAAGCCTAAGGTATATCCACTCTCCTGAGACACTATGGTATCTATATCTGGAGCGCTATTCTTATAGTAATGGTGTGACTGAAATAAATCACTTTACTTATTTTTGTCTTTGACAACATACTTGGACCAGACTCTATTAGCCTATATAAGCTGTCACTTAGTTAAGGTAATTGTTTTGTGCACCAATAACTGTATTTTTTTCTCCTGTGCAATTCTAAGAATGATGAAGTGCACCTGATATAATGAGGTGATCTGTAGGTTTTTTTTTTAAGATTTTATTTATTCATTCATGAGAGACTCAAGAGACACAGGCAGAAGGAGAAGCAGGCTCCACGCAGGGATCCCAATGCGGGACTCGATCCCTGGTCTCCAGCATCACGCCCTGAGCCGAAGGCAGGTGATAAACCAGGAGCCCCCCAGGGATCCCTGATCCCTGTAGTTACATCTAGATGATATTATATGCTTATGGCAAGCCCTAATCACTAAGGAAGGGCAAATATACTTCTGTATTTGAACATTATCACCCACACTTGTGCTCCCTACTCATCTCTCTCTATTGGGTATCCTAATGGTGCTAATTTCCTTCTACATCTCTCAAATAAACTTTCTTAAAGAACTCTTGACTGTGCCTGAACGTTACTTCAACCTACAGCGAACACTGACATTTGTCAATGTAGTTGAATCCCATTCTTGGGCAGTATCTAGTGAGAAAACTGACAATCAAAAACTGTCTCTTCATTTCTGCAAATTGTATAAATTGCTTATCTAATCTTCAGCAACCTAGACTAAATGCAAAAAAAAAAAAAAAAAAAAAAAGGAAAAAGGATTCAAGTAAAAGAGATACAAAATTGCATCATTTTTTTTCCTAATAGCATGGAAGCTGGTGACCCGGAACCAGAATTTCTCTTCCTTAGGTTGTATTATGACCAAGGCAACCAGAAGTGAGCAACGAACTCTAACATGTTTACATTCAGTCATCATCAAGATTCCACAAAGCAGCCTACCCTTCTTTGTATTCATCTCTTCTAGGTTCTGAGAAATCACAGGACGGGCCTTAGGTGCCCCACACCTACAAACTAACGGTTTCCTGTCCCACACACTACCTCCACAGCTATGTCTACATTTTGTTCAAGGACCTGCCTCTTTTAACTACACTTCCTCAAGCAGTGGTTATGAAAGTGGAATGATAAAATACAAGTACATTCTATATAGGAATAGTGCCTGGCACATAGTACCTTCAAAGCTAATGTTAGTTCCATACATACATACCCATACTCTTCCTTCTCCTCCTACACACACACACACACACACACACACACACACACACACACAATCTTTTTGGTCCCTGACCTTAGTCTTGAAAGCAAAATCATATCTTTGTTGTTATTAGCTTCACTTTATCTATCCTCTTAAATGTTCCATGTAGCATCTGTTTTCCTCCACTTTAATGTTCTCAAAACAAGGTCATTTAATATTAACAAATTATATCCATAGGGCAAAGGGAAAGACATTTGCTTTGAGTTATTAGCTCATGTTTATCCAAGTCATTCAGAAGCAGTCTCTTCTAAAAGTCATTGACATTTCTAGATAAATGAGATAACACATCTCAATGAATACAGGGAAAGTCAATTCACCAGAGGCTAGAGTAAAGGATTATGGGGAATTCATTTTACTTGCCTGTTGCCCTTCATTAACAAAAATGAGGAACTGAGATCATTACAGAGCTGGATGAGAATTAAAGAGGAATATAACAGTGTTACGAATAAACCAAGTCTCGAAGAATAATAATAGGATAAATAATGTAATACTCAATAGGCCTATTTCTGCTAATCCCCATTAAAGCACAAATCTTAGCACTGAGAATTCTAGCAAGATATTTGGCAGGAGAACTACTGATTGATATTTTAGTTAATATGCCTTTTGAATCCAAACTTATACTAGCCTTATATTTTTAAAAACACACTGGGAAAGCACAGCAAAATATATACTCCTTCTCAGGGAGTAAATAAAGAGAAAGGGCTTATCAGAATACTATACTATCACTCTACCTTAAATACTATAATCCCATAATGCCAACACATAGGGATATGGGACTAGTGAATAAAGTATGCTTTGTTTCTGCAAATTACAAAAAAAAAAAACAACTTGCCTTGTGTCACTTGGTTGAGAACTCTCCTAGTAAATTGTAAATCCCTCGCTCTGCAATATTGTCCCCAAGTCTACACAAAAAGGATAAAATAATTGAAAGCTTCAGCATTATTCTGAATCATAAAGCCTGTGAATTCCTCCTAGCATCTCAGGTCACAATAAAAGGATTTGAGTGACATGCTTTAAAGAGCTCTATAAATTAAATTAATGGACATATTTTAGCATAGTTTTAATGCATAATTAATGACAAGACTTTGTAAGATTGTTATTGAGTAAATAATAGTCATATTCTGCACATGTTGTAGATTTTCTGCCCTTTCTGTTTATGACATAAAATGATGTTACTATTCAAATTCCTCAGTATTAATAAATGTGTCTACAGAGTTTGGAAGTTCAGGTAATCCTAAAAAAAGAGACAAATAAGCAGCACATAATTGATGAAATTAAATATTTTGGTCAGTTACCGTAAGAATGCTTATAAATGTGTTGAGTAGTCTAAAAACAACTTTATTTAGAATGAATGAATGAAAAAAGTATGAAAAATTAAATGAAGTTAGAATAAATAGAACCGTTTTGAATAAGAAGAGCCATTTGATAAAAAAAAAGTTACAAAAAAGAACATGTTATCTTTACATGGTATACAAAAAACCTGATGTGGACGCACTTAATATTTCCTTTTTTTAATAAAGATTTTATTTATTTATTCATGAGAGATGCAGAAAGAGAGGCAGAGAGACACAGGAAGAGGGAGGAGAAGCAGGCCCCATGCAAGGAGCCTGATGTGGGACTCCGGGATCACGGATCACACCCTGAGCCAAAGGCAGATGCTCCACCACTGAGCCACAGGTGTTCCCACACTTACCATTTTCTATCACTGTCCAGGGTACAGAAAGAGAAATGGGTAGTTCAGATTTTAGAAGTATTTAAAAATGCACAAGAGAAAGTTTGAAAACTCGACTGAATTGTCTTTTCATCTGCTACCTTCTTTTAGTTGATTCCTATCCTCTAGCGTCTAGGATGCTAGAATGGATGGTCCCTAACTCAATTTGTTCAAAGGCTATTTTCTTTTTAAATTTTTATTTTTAAAATATTTTATTTAAATTCAATTTGCTAACATACAGTAAAACACCCAGTGCTCCTTCCATCAAGTGCCCTCCTTAGTGTCCATCACTCAATCACCCCATCCCCCACCCTCCTCCTCCTTCTGCAACCCTTTGTTTCCTAGAGTTAGGAATTTGTCTTCCTCTCTGATTTTTCCCCACTCAGTTTCCCTCCTTTCCCTCATAGTCCCTTTCATTATTTCTTATATTCCACATATGAGTGAAACCATATGATGATTGATTGTTTTTCTCCGATTGACTTATTTCACTCAGCATAATACCCTCCAGTTCCAAAATAAGGAAGTTTACCTTGGCTTTGTAAGAGTTTTTCTCACTCTTCTAATTTCCTATTTTTGTCCAAATCTTTAGGCTAAAGTCTAACTGGTTCCTTTTTATTTTTATTTCTTTATTCTTATAAACTTTTACTATTTTATCTCAACATGGGAAAAAAATTTCAGACCAAGAGAAAATTGAAAGAATAGTAAAATACCTGCAATTCCTTCATTTAGGTAACAACTGTCATTAACATTTGCCGCATTTGTCTACCTTTTACTTTCCACGTATCAGAGTGAGTGCTGCTGAACTAGTTGAACATAAAATGGAGACATCTTGAACTTTCATCCCTGTGTTGACTTTGTAGTGTGTCAATTCAGCTAGATTTAACTACAGTTCCCAGAATTCCCTTCCCTGTTTGCTTCTGAATAGGGTGGACCACAAGAAGTTTCTTGTTGGGAGACCTGAATTTTGTAATTCGGGGTGTCCTGTGAGATACAGAAGTCTGAACACTGGGCATAGATACGATATGAGATGCTCCATGCACCTGCTAGATGTGTGCTGCCTAATACCTATGCTTTAGAAATAATTAAATAAACATTTCCCAAGAAATGTTTTTGGTGAGTCTTTTCTTAATTCCACAATTAGACCTAACTGTGTAAGTGGTATCATATAACAGAAATGGGGGCTGTGTGATGGGGGACTGAGGAGATGCAAAATGATGCTATTATAAATCATATTTTTTTTCACTTTATTAGTCTGAATACTTCTGTGAAGAGAAACTTATACATAGCAACTATTTGGTTACCCAGTCTTAGTTTTTAGGAAAGACAGGATAAGACTGATTCCCTTTTTTTTTTCTTTTCTTTTTTTATGACTGAATTCCTTTATAGTCCAGTAGGGGAACAATCAGTGTTTTGCTTAAGTATAATAATATAAATTCATTAAAATATTTGATGTATTTAAGACCACTGCAACTGCTATCCTTATTCATATATAAATTGTCCCAGCTACCTTCAGTTGGAGGGTTTCATGTTGATTTCTGAACCCTTTGAACCATAATCTTTTTTTCTTGTTTTATTGAGGTATAATTAACAAAAACTGTATATATATATATATGGTTCGTAACTTGGTCTTTTTTATATAATCACCAGAAACTAACAAACATCCATCACTTCAGTTACCTTTCTTTGTATGTGATGAGATCACTTAATATCTACCCTCTTAGCAAATTTCAGATATACAATACAGTATGTTAACTATAGTCACATTGCTGTAAGCTGTATCTCTAGAATTTATCCATATTGCATAACTGAAACTTTCTGTCCCCTAATCAATATCTCCCTATTTCCACTCCCCCCAGCCTCTGCCAACCACCAATCTACTCTCTAATCCTCTGAGTTTGACTATTATAGATTCCAAATATAAGCGAGATCATGAGTATTTGTCTTTCTGTGACTGGCTTATTTCACTTAGCACAACATTCTCCAGGTGCATCCAAGTTGTTGATTTACTTCCTTTTTAAGGCTGAATAATATTTCTGTGTGTGTGTGATATTCTGTTTATCCATTCACCTGTCAGTGGACATTTAGGTTGTTTCCATATCTTGTCATTGTGAATAGTGCTTCAATGGACATGGAGGTGCAGATAACTCTTTGAGATAGTGATTTTACTTACTTTGGATACCCAAAAGTGGGATTGCTGGATCATATAATAATTTTATTTTTATCTTTTGAGGAATATCCATACTATTTTCCAAAATGAATTTCCATAAAGACAGTTTATATTCATACTAGTGATGCTCAAGGAGTAAGTATAAACAGTGTAAATCATATCTGGAAGTCCCAGACTTAGCAAAAGAGCTGTGTGCTGAAACTGAATTGGCCTTTTCATATGACACAGTCAGTAATACACATTAAGACAAAATATGCCACATGTTCAGACCTACAATTAAATTCAAGGCTCAAGCAGTTTTACTATAATATCTGTGATAATCTGAATCTCATTTATCCCATACCTAAACCTGATTCAAAGAGCAATTAGGGGTGAGAGACATAGAATATCACAGTTATCAATTTGCTTTATTTTGTATTATACATACAATAGTCTGAGAATGAAATTATTAACATTATAATGCAATATGATTATCATGGACTTCTCCACACATCTTTTCTTTCTTATAAGAGTACGTTAGAAATACGAAATTAAGTAATGTTTAAAATTACCGATCATTTTTTTCTATGTGACTGCGTCAACACATTTTTGCTTCATTTTTTTTATTTTTATGAATTGTTTATAAATTTGTTTTTTCTCTATATTTCTGTGAAATACTTACATGGCTCCGTAGTCAAATTTACAAAGCAAAACATGTTCTAAAAATTCTACTTCTATCCCTGGATCCTCTACCGTATCTTCTTCTATTCTTATTACATTAGGTAGCCACTTGTGTCTATTTTATGATTTATGCAGCCAGTGTTTTTTTTTTTTTTTTTTTAATATATAAACCCATGCACAAAGAAATATATGTCTCTCTCTGTGTGTGTGTGAATAAATTTTTAACTTAAAATATGTACCTGGAATTCCGTATCTGGTAAGAACAAAGAAGTTCACACAAGACACTCTCCACACATAGAAAGTATATAGGTTGATGAATTTTTTTTAAGAAATGCAAGAAAAACGGAACAAATGAAGGTATAATGTAAAGAGGAAATGATATTTGGTAAACATAAATGACATGAGGGAGTTTCTGTATGTTTTCCCTTTAGTCTGAGAATGGGTGCAGTTGGCACTTTGAACTATGGAGAGAACCAGATTATTTCTGGCTTGAAGAACAGAGGACAGGTTTAGGGGTAACCTCAGCAACTGGACAATGAGAAAGGAATTCTATAAAGGAGTGAGCTAGGACAGATTTGCCAAATTCTGCTCATAAATTCAATCAAAATTTCCCTTTGACCTAAGGATCACACTTAACAGCCCAGATAATAATTTTTTTAAATGGCATTTGGGTGTCATCTTCAAAACGTCAACAATATTCTCAATGTTCAAGATACAAACTGACATTGTTTGACTAAGATACATAACAACACAACATACTGTTAAGGTAATCAAGAAAGAATACATCGGCGATAATGCAGATAGCAAAGATTAAAGCAGCTATTATAGCAGTCTTTAATGAAGTAAAGAAAATTTGCTAATAATACAATGAAAATGCAGGAAACCCTAGCAGAGAAGCACAAACTATAGAAGGAACCAATGGAAATTCTATTATTGGATTAAAATATAGGTTAAGAATAATGGGATTACTTGACAGCATAATTGTGATAGAAGAAAATTAATAAACTTAGAGAGATACATTAGTAGATATACAATATGGAGAACAGTGGAAAATGCTTTAAAAAATTTAACAGAACTTAGGGACCTGTGGGACAAGCTTAAAAGTTCTAATGCATGAGTGTTAGAAGAAAAAGATGTATAAGATGGTCAGAAAAAAATATTTCAACAAATAATGGCTGATCATTTTCCAAATTTATTGATGGGTATAAATGTACCGATTGAAGAAGTTAAATGAACACCAACATGGGTAAATATGAGGAAAATCAGGCATATTAGTACCAAACTGTTAAAAACCAAAGTATAAAGGAAATCTTGTAAGAAATTACAGAAGTAGCATATTTCGCATATAGACAGAAGTATTCAAATGATCACTGAATTTTTATCAGGAATTATGAAATCCAAAAGACAGAGGAAAAACATCTTTAAACCGTAGGAGAAAAAGATAAACCAACAAAAAGTCAACCCAGAATTCTAAACTGAATAAAAAGTCCTTCAAAAATGAAGGAAAAATAAAGACATTTTCAAATCATGAAATCTAAGACATTCTAGTACCAGAAATGCTAAAAGAAGTTATACCCCTAGCTAGATTGTTATGTTTCCATCTCATGCAGTTTTTATGAAAAAGCCTTTGTTTAAAATATTTTATTTTTATCTATTCATGAGAGAGACAGAGAAAGGCAGAGACATAGACAGAGGGAAAAGCAGGCTCCCTGTGGGGAGCCCGATGTAGGACTCAATCCCAGGACTCCAGGATCATGACCTGAACCCAAGGCAGACGCTCAACCACTGAGCCACCCAGGTGGCCCAGAAAATATCTTTATCTTTCATTATTGCATGATTTTTTTCCCTCCGGGTAACAAATTCTTCCACCAGTGAAATTCTTAGCAATTTCTCAGCAATATCACTGCTACAGCATGCAAGGGGTTTTGTATACCACATCTGACACCAGTGGTGAGGCTCTCAGTACCATACAGCCAATGAGTGATGACTTACTAAACCTCTCCTTAGAGTTTGCTTCGATGATCCACTCTTGGTAACAAAATACAGTTGGATTTCCTCGAAGCAGTACATTTATTCTGTGAGTGCTCTCGCTAGACTAAGGCTAGAGGAACAAAGCTAGGCAAAAATGGGATCTCAGCTGGAGACTTTCTTCCATCTGATCATACTGCAAGACTCTGAAACACAAAATACACCATGGCACTCGTCTCACCCTGATGATTAATACCCCAAGCCAGTTATTCATTGACTGAAGGGATGTGGGAGTGTGGGTGAGGTGCAGGATAGCTGCCAGGGAAGATTTACTCCTGATTTGCTATGACAAAGTCTCCAGAGAAAGGTTTAACTATGTATGAGGAATCTGGTTCCTATATAAAAACCTGTGAGTTTTCAGGCCTGACTATAGACCATTACGAAGGCTTTGCGTGATAGGCCTCATGGTAGAAATCTGCCCCCAAACACCAGACCAGGTGACAGCCAGGACTTTACACTCTGATGAGAGTTGCAGTGAAGGATCCATGTTCTTATGCACACCTGCATTCCTGGTACAGGACTCATCATTCCCACATCCCTTATCTGAGGCTCTTTGTCAAGGTTTTTAGGGTTTCTTCAGGAGAAAAGAGAAGAGGAAAATCTTGAAGACACGTTTCCTCATTCTGACTTGATATCTAATAAACTCCATTCCTAGATCTTCCCCTTCACATTCCCATTAGGCCCAGGACCTATAAAAAGTGCAGGGGCAAAAAAGAATAAAAAGAGTCTGTGCTTTCTCCAGTTTAGACCCTCAATTCTACCATCACAGCAAGTAACTAAAGTCTTGACTATTACTTCCATTTGCTTATTTTTGTTTTAATTTTTTTATTTACATTCAATTGCCAACATATAGTATAATATCCAGTGTTCATCCATCAAGTGCCCTCCTCTATCCATCACCCAGTTACCCATCCCCCTACTCATGCCTCCCTTTCTGCAGCCCTTTGTTTCCCAGAGTTAAGTCTCTCGTGTTTTGTCTCCCTCTCTAATTTTTCCCACTCAGTTTCCCTCCTTTTCCTTACAATCCATTTTTTTTTTTTTTTTTTTGGTATCAGTTTGCCTCTTTGGACAGCTGGCAACTCAATTGAGTGGATAGGCCCCTGAGCAGCTAAAGGAGTGAGATGGACTCCTAGAGTATCCATCCATTTTGGTTATGCTTATTTACTCTAGTTTACACTTTATTTTTGAGGATGGTTTCTTCTCTAACTCCTGAGTTTTAGCACCTCCAATTTTACTTGTTATAATAATTCCAATTTATATTGTTCTCTTATATATTCAGATATTTTCATAATTCCATTTTGTTCATTTAAAAATATGAGATTCCAGCTTATCAGTTTTGGAAAGTGAATTTGTGAAGCATTTTCCTTTCTTTCGAGGGTGTTTTCCTCCTTCTTTGTTCAGTTTCTTACAATAATCCTACACAATTCAAGAGTAATTCTTTTTTTTTTTTTTTGAGTAATTCTTTTTTATTCCACACTTTTACATGAAATAAGTTTATCTTCTTTTATTTTTATTTTTTATTTTTTTAATTTACTTGAGAGAGAAAGCATGAACAGGAGGGAGAGGCAGGAGAGGGAGAAGCAGATTCCTCGGCGAGCTTGGAGTTTGATGTGGGGCTCGATCCCAGGGATCATGACCCGAGCTGAAGGCAGACTCTTAACCAACTGAGCCACTCAGGCATCCCGAGTTTATCTCCTTTTAAAAGGCAGGGCTTCAGGAATAACATTTTGAGCTTCATAGGGATAAATATTCCTCTTTTATTATTTACAGGCCTGAAAAGCAAAACAATATAGCCACTATTGTCTGAAACCTCCTGGCTCTGTCTCCTTGTCCACAACTTCTACATGAATCTTCTCTTTTTTTTTTCTTTTTTTATGAATCTTTTCTTTTCTGAACTCCTATTATCCTTGTACTGCTCTGTGTGAATTCTATTTTCCACTGTTTCTATTCGGTAGCACCTCTACCTGGGAGGGGAGTGGTGCTGATCTGTTGTAAGAGGTCATGTGATGAAGGCTTCTCAAGACTCTTCAGGGTATAGTCAACATCTCATACTTACCTGTGAATTTACATGTGAAAAGTCTTCCAGGCTTCCAAAGCTGCTACTAACAAATAAATTGCCTTGCCACAAATGCCAGCCAGTGCTTGCTAACTGTTTTTTAGCTTTGTTTTTAGATTCCCTGTTCCTCACCTTAGGCTTTTTCCAAATGGATTCTCATATTATGAAGATCTTGTAGCTCTCAGTGGTTTGCCCTCACTTTATTGTCGATGTCCATGGAGTTTTAGTTTCACTACCCTAATAAAACTCTGTCAGCTTTTATTGCAAGTTTGGGGAGATTTAAAAATACTGTATTTTCAAAAAAAAATACACTGCATTTTTCCCCGAACTTCCCTTTTCTTCTTTAAGCTGAAATTTAAAAAAATTGAGGGAGTTATGAGGCAATTTGGATAATTTAAGTATCCTATATTAAAAGTCAAAATTTACCAATGGTGCTATTCTGGAACTAAATGTATACATACAGTAAGTGCCTATTCTCCTAAACAAGACACACATGTGGGTCTTAGGCATCTATACCTTGTTGAGTTTTACTATATTCTGTGAGGAAAATGCAGGTATTCTCCAGCTCTAAACACAATTCTCATCCCTGTCCACGTACCCGATGTTTGAGAACCAATAAATTACATATTATTTGCCAAGTGTGCCCCCATTTCTACTACCCTCAGGCCTCAGTTTATTATACTGCTTCCTCTGTCTGAAGCATCCTGTCCAAATCCTCCCTTTCCTAAGGTTTACAAATAAAAACACTCAATTAAATTTAAACAAATAAATATATTTTATACAAATAAACATATATTAAATGATTTTGATTTTTTAATTATTTATTTATTTACTAATGAAAAACTCAGAGAACCCTCTCTGACGTGGGAGTTGATTCCGGGTCTCCAGGATCACAGCCTGGGCCTAAGGCGGGCACTAAACTTCTCAGCCACCCGGCTGCCCCATAAATAAATATATTTTATTATAAGAATGTCCCATATAGTATTTTGGATAAATGTATTCTAAAATATTATTTTATTTGTCCAAATTCTATTATTATATAATTGTTATCTACATATGATAACCTTTCCCTTTTCTCTACCGCTAAAAATGGCTTTATTATTTTTTTAAAGATTTTATTATTCATGAAAGACACAAAGAGAGAGGCAGAGACACAGGAAGAGGGAGAAGCAGGGTCCCTGCAGGGAACCTGATGTGGGGACTTGATCCCAGGACCCTGGGATCATGACCTAAGCCAAAAGATGCTCAAGCACTGCGCCACCCAGGCGTCCCTAAAAATGGCTTTAAAGATTCAGTTAATAAGTCACCCATTTTGAAAGAAAAAAGAAACATTCTTTGAGTTTCAAGGTTAAGTTACATTATTCATGTATAACTTAAACTCTGAGTATATATATATACACAGGGGGTACTCACTGAATCAATCTGAGTATGCTGATATAGGTGTAATTTTAAAAACAACAAGATTTTGAATATATAGCCATAAATTTAATAAAAGGATAATGCAATGAAGTCACATATAATGTTTTATAAACATGGACTTTAATTTTAAACAGAGTTTTTAAAACAACCATATTTTACACTTTTATTAAGTTAGAAGCACATTTTTGTCCCAGAGCTGAACATAGTCAAATCTAAAGGCAATTTTCCTCAGTGAGAAAACGATCATTTTTCAGCAACTGACATGTTTTAATATATGTATTCCTGACATCTTCAATGTTGTGTTTTCACAAAATACAGATTCTCATTCATAAGCAGAAAATGGCCATGAATTCTATGATGCATGATCTAAAAGCTAATGCACTGAGAGCACAGCAGCACCACAAATAATACAGACAATGAATTCCTATTCTAAAATATTTATTTTAGAATCATTACTGATATTTAAGTTTGTTTTCATTTTAACTTAATAATATTTTTCTATCACGACAGAAAAATTTTAATGTTCAACTATTTCTTAAAAAGCAAGACCTAGAGGGCAGCCCGGGTGGCTCAGCAGGTTAGTGCCAGCCTTCAGCCCAGGGCCTGATCCTTGAGACCCGGGATCAAGTCCTACATCGGGCTCCTTGCATGGAGCCTGCTTCTCTCTCTGCCTGTGCCTCTGCTTCTCTCCCTCTGTCTCTCAGAGTAAATAAATAAAATCTTTAAAAAAAAGCAAAATCTAGACAATTTTTCCTGAAGCCTGATTTTTCCATAAGCAGATTTTCCTTTATGAACGTTATACTGTCAATGCATTTATATACAGATGAAGAAAAATGTAATCATTTACTTTTTGTGGTAAAAAAAAATTGAGAAAAATCAAACTCCTTTAAATGTGGAGAAGAAAAATAATGGTTACTGTCAAGCCACTTTTTAATTCTGCTATCCAAATTTTTTTTTTCTGAGTAGAGTTATGAAAAGTTGTTAAATTATATCGTCTGTGGAATAAAGCATCTTGATTGTAACCAAGAGGCAATGATAAGATTAGGGAAGAAACAACAGCAAAATAAATTCTACTAAAATGTTTTTCAGCAAAACAAATTCTACTAAAATATTTTTTAGTTCGATTTTACCTAATTTTGAATTGAGGTTTTTTTTTTTTTAAACTTCTTTGTTTCGGAGGGGGAAGATTGCTCTAACACTGAAAAGGAATCCTACAATAAAGTATATAACTACCCATTCTGCCATGGGAAAAACTATACTGTCAAAGATTCATAAAAGCATCACCAAGGGGACTATACTCATCAGGTATAGTCTCTCTCAGAAAAGCTGTTAGATTTATGTAGGAATTTGGAAGTGTCGAGGTCGTAGATTGGTAGACTTTCAAAGGCTTCGATATGATGACATTAGCTGTCAAAATATGGCTACTCTGATAAAATTGTCATTTGGTTGGCACTCGGTGGTGTGTTTATAGAAGTAAGTCCATTTCTACTTGTCTGACTGGATAAAGTAAAAAAGATGTTACTGCTTGGCTTGCTTGTAAAAAACCGTCATCAATCAATTGAGTGGGTTAAAATCCAATTTGGACGACTACTTGACAAATAGGTATGGAATAATGAGCCTTTTCTTAAGACTGTGGTAATACTTTATTCTCAGTTTGTCATTTCAGTTTCTACACAGCCAAAGCTGCAGGAAGGACCACCAAGGATTGCCCACATCATCCCTATTAACTGTTGAAATGAGGTTTCATTTGCCAATAAACATTTTTTGGTTTAAGCATCAATATGCATGATTTCATCCTGGTTTTGTCTTTGAATCACCTTGTGACTGACCTGTTTAAAAAAAAAAAAAACAACCTATCCAGAAGTATTTACAACTTTATATGACAAACATTAAAGAAAATGCATAGGGACACCTGGGCGGCTCAGTGCTTGAGTGTCTGTCTTTGGCTCAGGGCATGATCTCGGATTCCCGGGATCGAGTCCCGCATCAGGCTTCTTGCATGGAGCCTGTTTCTCCTCCCTCTGCCTGTGTCTCTGCCTCTCTTTCTCAGTCTCTCATGAATAAATAAATAAACTCTTAGAAAAAAAGAAAGAACAAGCATAATTAGAGTTATAAGAAGAGATTAAAAGAGATTCTAGAACAATGACCCAAGACAGAGGAAAAAATTCCCAAAACTGGGCTTTTATTTCTCTAAACTTATATATAGATTATTTCACATTTCCAGTTCACATGAACTGTTAGTGGTACCAACTCTTCTTGGGTGACAGAAAGGAAATCCAACACTAGTCTATTGTTCAAAACTACTTAAGTAACTTAAGTTGGTTGTCCTAGAACTCGGGCTGTATTATTTATTCACTACATCAGTCCAACTGATGGACAAGTTCTAAATGACTACTTTGAATTCTACAACTCTTACTAATGGAATTAGTATCTTCAGATGTTTGTTCCACTCAATATTAGTCATATCCTTAGGCAGGTGATGTTCATTCAGTCCCCTTAATGAGACATCATCTACTTCAGATACTGGAAAGTCATTCACTTGGAATAACCTATTAGCCCCACAAAGTAATTAACCATGGTTCTGGATTGTCAGTGAAAAGCCTGATTTCTGTACAAGGAAAAGCAATCACAGCAGGTGTAAAGGAGACATGACCACCTTTTAGTACAGTTACAAGTATTTTATTACTGAGTATTGGCATAACAATCATTCGTGTCTCTTTTCCATTCATCTACCACAAATATCATTGTTAGTAATGTTAGTGTAACTTTCTGTAAATTCATAGGAACATATTAGGATTTAAAAATTCTAATGCTAATACTTAATGGCAGATTAAAGTTGGTAAGTTTTACATTACTGAGTAAAATTTTGAAAACCCATTCTCTAAAGGAAAAATAGGAGTTACAGCTTGGATTCAAACAGGATATAGAGCCACACAGTGATTTAAACAGGGGAATATTAACATAATTAATTATGAATCTATAGAATAGGGGAGTAACTATAAGGATGACAGAAACACCTTTAAAGTACCCTGGGGCTGAAGCAGAGCAAACGAGGAAGGACAAATGTAGAAGAACAGATTTTCACCAGGCTGAAGTTCAGACCTTGTTGGAGAAAATGCAGTTGCAGTACAGTAGATGGCTTATAATCTTTCTGGGTTTCTGGGGCTACAGCTGGTTCACAGTCACCACGCTAGAAGGAAACTCAGAGCACTGCAGTAAGAGACCTGGAGTACAAGCTGTCCGTGTTGGAAGTGGTCGCTGTAATTGGCAAGTAATTGTGACTGGCAAGTTGGGTCACTATAACCATGAAGTGATGTATGATCAGCAAGAGACTGTCCCCAGAACACCACTAGATGTCCTACCCATGCACCGTCAATGGACTCTAATAGGACCAAGAAAACCCAAACAAAGGAATTAAAACCAGCACCTACTGAAAAAGCATAACATTAGGCTCACTGTAGAGAGGAAATCCTTGGGAGTCAAATCCATTATCACAGAGCACATACTGAAGGGAAAATTCAGAATTGAGAGACAATAAATTAATACCTAGTCAGAGTGGAAGAGATAAAATGTATTAATGTAAACTAGAATTAAATAGGGTTTAAGTTAATATAAAGCTAATTATATTAGAAACCATTTTATTATGAAATACATGCAACAATTGGTTAATCATAAAAAGCTAAAGAAACAAGTTTTAAAAATTATATTGATTATAGGCATGGAGAATTCAGACAGATTATTACAATTAAAAAGGAAGTACAGCAAGTTTCCTAGACTTAAGATCAATATACACAAATCTATGGTGCTTCTGTGCATCAGCAAAAAATAACATCTGGAATTTTTATAAAAATAGAATTTTTAAAAGCATCTGGAATTGTGATATCTAAACATTCCTCTGACAAAGCTGTGATACAGCAGAAAATAAATCACAAAATTTTAATGAATGTTATGAAAGTAATGTAATTAAATGGAAACCTATATCATAATTAGGAATCAAAAACTCAGTATCACTGAAATATAAATACTATCTCTAAAATAATTTAAATTCATTTCCAATTAACAGTGCCAAGTTTTTCATAGATCTAGATTATAAAATATATAAGGAAAAAAGCCTAACTGCCTAGAATAGCCAAGACAACTGTAAAGAAGAACAAGATAGGAAGCTGCTGAATCAAGTATCAAGACCTGAAAATTATAATAATTTACACACTGTGGGGAACTCACAAGGAGTTATTTGGACAAGAATAAGAAAACAGATCAATGGGACACAGCCAATAGCCCCGATCAGATCCCACACATATACCTGCAACTTGATATATGACATGTGTAATATTATTCATCAATGGGAAAAGAAATGTTATTTCTGCTTGAATGGATGACCCACATGGGAGGAGAGGATGAAATTAAATTCAATCTTTGCTAGTAAAGAAAAAAAAATACATCCAGATAAAGACCTACATGTGAAGATCCAAACTATAAAAATCTTGAAAGAAAATATTGAAGAATACTTTCATCATAAGGTAGAAACATTTTCCTTAAACAGTACCCAAAACACAAGCAAACAAAAATATTTGATCCATTTTATTGCATGTAAACTAGAAATTATCTCATCAAAAAAATTAATAATCAAAAGGCAAGTCACAAATAATTGCAATTACTAAAACTGCCACCAGACTAGAATACAAGTTATAAAGAGCACATACAGCTTGGTAAAAATGGCAAACAAATAATAGGAAAATAAATAAAAGACACATATAAAGGCAAGTTTCAGAATAAAATGTCTTAATAGCCAAAATATGAAAACATGCTCAACCTCACCAGGGATCAGGGAAATACCAATGAGGTTACCCTCATATCGGCATTAAATCAATGAAATTAGAACATCTAGCAATATAGTGTTTGGTGAAGATGCTCCCACCCCCAAAGAAAGACAGACACTGATGAGTATAATCACAATGGAAAGCAATTTCTTCGATATCTTGTGAGGATGAACGTACATTTTTTCTATGATTTAGCATCTCTATTCTATACTCATGCCTCCAAGAAATGTTCACTTCAGTATACGAGGAGACATATGAAAAAGTGTTCACAGCATAATACTCCGAACAAAATAAAATTGGAAATGACCCAAATATTTGTCACTAGGAGAATGGATTAAGAATATTGAGTATTTTGGGGATCCCTGGGTGGCTCAGTGGTTTAGCACCTGCCTTTGGCCCAGGGCGTGATCCTGGAGACCCGGGATCGAGTCCCACGTCGGGCTCCTTGCATGGAGCCTGCTTCTCCCTCTGCCTGTGTCTCTGCCTCTCTCTCTCTTTCCTCTCTCTATGACTATCATGAATAAATAAATAAATAATCTTTAAAAAAAAGGGAAAACGTTAAAAAAAGAATATTGAGTATTTTAATTTTATGCAATCAATAAGTTAATTTGCAAAGAAAATTTATTAAACTAGAAACTCCCCCCAAAGCCCTACTACAGCTGCATTCACAAATATAATGAAGTGAATATAGCAAGTTGAAGGTTGTAAAGTATGAGCCCAACTTGTATGATACTTAAAAACAAAAGCATTAAAGATAGATGTATATCGATGGATAGACAAAAGACTTTGAGGTACCTGTTTATAAATTCTGAGAAAATGAGGGAAAAAGAAGTCACTCAAGCTTTCTTAGGGAAAGAGAAGGAAGCTCTAAGGTCAAAGATTATCCAATCAAAATTGAACTGAATTTCTTTAAGTAACACTAGAATCTGGTAAAATAATAGAGCAATGTTCTAAAATGTGAGAAAGAAAAACTTATTTCTGAACTAAAATTGTAGCACATCATCAAATTCAAATATAATTTAAATCATGTAATCAAGATTACATTCAATGCGCTTTCTCAGAAGGAAAATAGAAGATGTGCTCCCCCAAAATAAGAGGGAATGAAGAAAAGAGAGTGACTTGGGCATAAAATGTGTAGCTCCTCATCCTTTATATTTGAATGTTAATAGATTATATCTAAAATTTTAAAAGCTTAAAAGTCATATTATGGTCATATTACTTCAAAACACTAGAAACTAGTTTAATGTAACTGAAATCTCTAAGCTTTCATTTATAAACTAGAATAACTAGTCACACATATCAATCAGTATTTGGCATAATTACTTTAGAGTGAGACTTTACTACAACTTTAAATTTTTAAATGCCTTATCTTTCATCTTATCAATTTATATTTCCATAAAGAAACATACTTTTAATCATAGTACTTCTGCATAAATCACCTTTTTAATTTCTTAACCCTCCTGAGCTCTCTATTTTCAACCTTTCATCCTCTCTGTGTTCTCTGATCCACAGTGCATCTATTCACACTAAGACTGATTTTTCTTTGCACCTTTGGGTAAGTTCCAATATTTTACACATCCTATGTTCTCCTCTCTATTACATAATTATTCAATTTTTGCTACAGGTCTTCTTTAAAGATTTCCTTATTCAAAAGAAGATAAACGAACCAGTTTTTCTGACTTCTTGCTCTTCTTAGTAAAAAGAAAATCATTTTGTTCTTTCAGTCGCTTGATAATTTAACTAAAGAATTCTAATTTCCAAATAATTTCCGTCTAAGGAAGGAAAAAATATACTATATATAAAACTACAAAACGTAGTTTTATCGTCTTCCACCATATTATGCTGATGATGAAAAGTTTGAAAGTTCTTTAGTAAGAGTCATTTTCTTCTCTGAATAATGTTTGTTTTTCCTGCCCCTCTTTAGAGGCTCTCCAAAGCTTTTATTAGTGACTTGAGACCTCACAAGGGTATCTGTAGTTGAGATATGGAGGAGGGGAGAGATTGTTAATCTGGTTTGTCGCTGGTTGACCCCTTCAATGATAAATGACAATTTATATTTTCCTAAACTCAAACTTGATATGATTTTTTTGTTTGTTTGTTTTGTTTTTAATTATTTTTCCCATTCTGTTTTCTCTGTTGTCATTTTGGGGGACTTTCATTAGGAAATCCTTAAACTTTCTGGATTAATCTTTTTTTTTAATGTTTTGTAGATTTCCTTCCATGTCTTTATACATCCTTTCTACTGATGATCTCATAATCTGTGCTTTTTAAAAATTGCCACAATTTCTTCCTTGTTCTCTAATTACTCCTTTCTTAATATTTTGGGGGGCTGAGTTATTTAAATCTCTGATACTGTATATAATTGAATTTCTTATTCTGGTGTCTTCATTTATTCATTAAGCAAATATTTACTTAGTCACCATAATTTATCAGACACTCTTCTAGGCCCTCAGGATAATAACATTGGACACGGTCCCTCTTTTCATAAAAGTTACAATCTAAATCCCTGAATGATATCTGCTACTTCCAGGGCCAATTTCTCAACTTGTTCATCTTTGTTCTACCTTTCTCATGCTATTTTCAACTAAATGTTCAACTAAACATTGGATTTGTGTTCATATTTGAGAGATAAACTAATTTCCTAGGTGTCAAACTAATCAATTTCCCCTAGTATGTCTCCTTCCACAAAGGGAATACAGAATAAGATCTCCACAAGTGTGGGCAGTGAATGAATGTCATTTGGTGAGCCTAAATATAAGGTGTACAGACAGGAAATTTGAAGTTAGGCTACACACATTCTGTAATGACAAACATGATGAGTTTAGTCTTGGTCGCCAAAACCCCAAGTCCTAAAATTTCCTTTCAAATAAGTGGTTTCAGTTTTTAGATGGGACCATAGGAATATGACTGTATATTACACTGCATTTTTAGAGCAGATGAGAAGCTACAAATTGGTTTTTCTATGAATGACTCCTTAACTAACCATCCTCTTTCTGGCCCCACTACTCACTTGTATCTTTATTCCACAGCTCTATGATTGGAGTATTTTCTGGGTGGTCAGGGAATGCTCACCAGATACTCCAACCCTCTTCCAGCATATTCAGCATTGTCCTTCCTTCTGAACCACTGTCCATTACCAAAATTCATTTATAGTGCCCTTTCGCTGGTGTGTAACTGTCTTGATTATCTCACTGTAATAAGTTTTATAACCTTTGGCTATTTTTTACTAGCAGTGTGACGAGATTTTGAAAGAGGAGGGAAAATAAATAAATAAAATAAATGGACGTGTTTATTTCTCATGTTGACAAATAAATAACATAGTTCTCTCTGTATATAGAGATATTAACAACATATATATCAATATTTATATATCTAGTTAGATAGCTATTACATGTAAATACATAGATCTATAAATACTATATATGAGCATTATACAAAATAGGAATATACAGACAGAGATAGTATCTTTACCATATATACATTTACATATTATAGGGGGCTACATTTATTTATTATAGGGGGCTATGTATATATACGTATATATATATTGTGTGTACATATTTTAACAAAAAAGTTATCTGTGAGTCATTATTATTTTATCGTTCAAAATTATTGTTTAGAATTGTGACTTAAAATATTTAATTTTTCAAATTCCTCTTGATTAACCTAAAAAATAAGAGAATTCTACTCTCACTATTTCTTTTTTTTTTTTTTTTTTTTTTATTTTTTTTTTATTTTTTTTTTATTTATTTATTTATTTATTTTTTTTTTTTACTATTTCTTTATACAACCACACGGTGGCAGCAAAAGATAAGAGCACATGCATCCTGAGCTATAAAGGAAAAAACAGAATCTTCTAAACACTGTGCTATAAAACAAGTACACAATTACAAAACAGTCATATAGTATAAAACGAATTTATGTCATACAGATTTTATAAAGCTATTGAAGTTCAAATTTTCTGTTACTTTTAATTCTAATTAAAATTATGTAGCCATCAGTGATTACCATGTTGACTGTAACTCACCTTCTTAGCCAAACATTTGGGCTTGTATTTTAAAAGCGCTTCCCATATTCTTAGCCATACATCCCACAATATTCAACTCTTCTCTACATATAAGTTTATTTTCTTCCACTTATTATTATTATACTCATGAATAGCAGTAGTGCGAGGCAAAGGCCAGACCATGTACAATAATATACCTGTGACCCACAGCCTGCAGCAATCTGCCCAGGAACCCAACCACTTAATGATAAGAAACACCCAAGGAAGTCAGCCTACCCTAAGTCAGATTTGTAGGAAGTCAGGCTGCCATCTCTAGCTGTTCTATACGAATAGATTCTTCTGTGACTCGTCCCACACAGCCGACCACCTGGACCTGCACGCTCACAGGCAGGCTAAAGAATACTGTTGTGAGACTCGTGCTATGTGAATAACCTCGGCAGCCTGACTGTTGGAAACATATTATCTGACCTCCAGGTCAGAACTGGCCATTTAGTTCTGAATGGCAAGAGCTATAAATCTGGTTGCCCATTCCCTCCTGCTCCAGGATGGGCTGCCCCAGCCCCCCAAATGGAATCAGGAGGGAAGGCAGACACACATACCCCAGGCTCCTTGAAAATTAAAAACATGGTAACATAGAAATGCAGTACGCTCCAAACTGCAAGTCAGCTAACAAATGTTTAATTTCAAACCCTATTATTTCCCCTATAAAAAGGGCCCTTATGGGGATGGTCAGTTGGAAGTCTCACCTGAGGGAAGGATGCTCTGCCCAGGGCTCAATCAGGACTCCAGCCTGGCTGTCTCCATGGGGCTTCCCCATCTAATGAGATCGGATGTTGTCAGTACTCTATGGGGTACAACTTTGCCTTATTCTCATTTAGTGCCCGCTATTACCTTCATCTATGTGTTGATTCCTTTCCTATTGTGTTTCTATTAGGTTTCTATAGTAATAAAGTTTTCTTTCCTTTTCAAAACCAAAACACAGCTGTTGTGAATCTTTTGTGCAGAACACTAGTGACAATCCAGGAAGCTAAACAGTCAGTTCTGAAACAACAGGCCTGAATGGCCAGGACATGATTAATAATGGACAGCTTCCCTAATTTTTGTTCCCATTCCCAATTTATGACCAAGCAGAGAAAGTCAGTTGTGTAGCTCTAACCAATCACACAAGATGATCTCCTTCCTGTGACCCTGCCTCCACTTTCACTCCACCAGCCTCCAGTTAGAATCACCTAAGCCTTTCCTCTTCTCCACTATGAAGTTACCCCATTTGTCTGCCTGCCAACATGCAAGTGCTGGGGACCAACTCCCTTGTTACAGTGAGCTCAGAGTAAATAGCCTTCGCTTTCTCATTTGGTTAATCTTCATTTATTTCCAGAATTTAAAATCATCCAGACCATGAGGGCAAGGGAAGCATGGATATGGAATTTGAGCATTCTAGTCCCTACAGAAAGAAAGCAAGAGAACACAGAACTCAGTAGAAATTGATACCTGTTGTAAGTCGACTATTATATTTCCTCTTCTTTTCTCAATATCTGTACATACTTTTCCACTAATTATTGTAACTTAAAATTCTCTCACCATAAACAGCACATGCAACAATCCTTTTCTCTGAAGGGAGCATTCTCATTTTCTGCCCAAAAACTGGAGACCCCAATCCATCAGCCATTGTATCAATCTCCATTTGATATCCATTCCACATGGAAACTATTGATAACCACCAGCAACATACCTGGCAAAAATAATAAGAAAAAGATCAAGGGAAAAATAAAGGATAATAGCTAATATATACATATACATATGCATATATGTAACTGGTCATGAAGCCCTGGTTAGTAATTATAACTTCCTTTTCCAGGACCCATTATATGCTCTTTGTCCTTAGCCTGGTTCCCTGATGGCTGAGGTTCTTTAACCAGGAGGCAGGTGATGAGAATCTAAACTTACAATCCTGAAGATATTAGTGGTCTGCCTAAATATCATAATTTTCCATTAAATCTGACCACTGGATACAGAAGCACTAGACAGCACTCCAGATAATCATCTGGGCTTGAGACATATTTTATTTTACTGTATTATAGTACTAAGACCTCCTGATAACCAGGATCAGTTATCTCAGCCAATATTGTTATTCCTTATATGCTTGAGAATACTGGCAAGGGTCTCAATGCTCATTTTTGAGACATCACTGTTGTAAACCCTTGTGTGTGTGTATAATATAATATTATATATTATATATATATATATTTCCCCCTTTGGAATCAAAACTTCTGAACCAGCAGTCTCCTTAATAATGCGGCTGATAAGCCATTATTTTGTGAGTTATCAAGAGTAATAGTGAGAAAAGACATTTCTAATCCCAATTCTTGTGCTCCAGACCCACCACTGATGCCGGCTATAAATAAACATTGACTGCCAAAGAAAATATCTAATACATGCTGGTCAGCTAAAACACTTTGCTATGCTTGAAGCTGGGCACTAAATACAGGGAATGAATAGAAATTTCCTTGCCCTCTAGGGTATATGCATTAGATATGTTAATCATAATTTCCAAGAGCTCATGTAAAATAGTCAGAAGCATATATATTATCAGAAATTGTTAAATGATTACCAAAACATGTTTGTTTTAACTCTATAGTATGATTCTCTGTATACACTGAGAAAATCTGTCTTAGTCTCAAAAGGTAACGTTTCTTCTCAGCCTGGAAAAACAGCTTAAATTCAAAACAACTAAAAATCAATTACTATAAATTCTACATATGTTCATCAATTAATAGAATTATTAACTAATTCTGCAATGCATGTATTCAATCATTCAATTTTTACTGCAATGTATATATTCCATTTTTTTAAAAGATTTTATTTATTTATTCATGACAGACGGAAAGATACACAGGCAGAGGGAGAAGCAGGCTCCATGCAGGGAGCCCGTGTGGGACTTGATCCTGGGTCCCCAGGATCACACCCCGGGCTGAAGGTGGGGCTAAACCACTGGGCCACTGGGGCTGCCCTATATTCCATTTTTTTTTTAATTTTTATTTATTTATGATAGAGAGAGAGAGAGAGAGAGGCAGAGACACAGGCGGAGGGAGAAGCAGGCTCCATGCACCGGGAGCCTGATGTGGGATTCGATCCCGGGTCTCCAGGATCGTGCCCTGGGCCAAAGGCAGGCGCCAAACCGCTGCGCCACCCAGGGATCCCCCTATATTCCATTTTTAAAAAGAATATTAAGGCACAATGAAATTGGGAATCCAGTAACATTTAAGATAAAATTGAAAATTAGAAGATATATAAAAGTAAAAAAATAAATAAAAGGAAAAATGAGAATATTTCAAAATATGTAATGTCTTGTATGAATTAACATTGTAATGCTGCATTTTGAATTATTCCACGTTGGGTGACATAAGTAATGAGCAAGATCAATAGCATGTATTTAGAAGTGCCAGGATACTCAAATAAACATTATTTTTTTTCTATTTTCTAGATTATAGGAAGTTTTCCAAGTATGTTTATTTTTAAAACTAAAATAGTGAAACTATTTTCAACGTGTCATGAAAAAATACTCTTAAAAACAATACTATATTGGGATCCCTGGGTGGCGCAGCGGTTTGGCGCCTGCCTTTGACCCAGGGCGCGATCCTGGAGACCCGGGATCGAATCCCACGTCGGGCTCCCGGTGCATGGAGCCTGTTTCTCCCTCTGCCTGTGTCTCTGCCTCTCTCTCTCTCTCTGTGACTATCATAAATAAATAAAAATTAAAAAAAAAAATAAAAAAAAATAAAAAAAAAAAAACAATACTATATTTTACCAATTATAATAGAGTCACATAAACACATCTAGGATGAACTCGGAGTCTTATTCCATATCACTCAGTTGTAGAGACCCGATCACTGGACATTGAGTTAGCAGGGACAGTCAGTCAAGATCTCTGGGAATTTTCCATTGGGCTGAGTAATTCACTCACAAAAGTGCCTTCACTGAATTGTAAAAACCACTTTCACTGCACTTTTGTTCTTCACAACGTACTTTTAGGTAGTGACCTAGAGTGACCTGGTTTTGCTTTTGAAAACCATGTAATTTACTTGCAAAAAAAAAAAAAAAAAAAAAAAACTAATAAAAAATGAGTCTCTAAGACCTAGAGCAAGGTTTTCAGCAGGTTTTAAGAATGTTAAGATAAAGAAAATGATGATGATAAACTCATTACTTTCAGTTTAATGTAACACCATACCTGACAGTTGTGGCAATAATCATGTATTTTTTTTTTTTTAAGATTTTTATCTATTCAGGGCAGCCCGGGTGGCTCAGCGGTCTAGTGCCACCTTCAGCCAAGGGCGTGATCCTGGAGACCCCAGATCAAGTCCCATGTCAGGCTCCCTGCACGGAGCCTGCTTCTCCCTCTACCTGTGTCTGTTCCTCTCTCTCTCTCTCTCTCTCTCTCTCTTTCTCTCTCTCTCTGTCTGTCTCTCATGAATGAATATTTTAAAGATTTTATTTATTCATTCATGAGAAGCACAGAGAGAAAGGTAAAGACATAGGCAGAGGGAGAAGCAGACTCCTTGCAGGGAGCCCTATGGGGGACTTGATCCCAGGACCCCTGTATCACACCCTGAGCCAAAGGCAGACAGACACTCAACCGCTGAGCCACCCAGGTGTCCCTATATAATCATGTACTTAAATCACAAAACAAATTCTATATCATATAAAATAACATCAATTACTAAATTAACAGCATTTTATGAATATATTATTTAATTACTTTCTTTTTTTAAATTTTTAATTCGCTGTACAAAAAAAAATAAATACTGTTTTACATAACTGGAAATTCATGAACAACATATCAAATGCTTGTGGTTAAAAGAACACATCAAGTTTGGTTAAAATAAAAGTAATTCCCACTTATGAAGACAATAGTAATTCCCATTTTAAGTTTCTATTGACAATTAGGAAATTTTCTAAGCAGTTATATATGTTATATTATTTAAGTTCCAAATAGTTTCTTAAAGATGATATTATTTTCATAGACAAAGGCACTGAAATCCCCAAAGTTTAAATATCTTGTCTCAATTTAATTACTTTCTAAAGAAATAAGAACTACATCACTATGCTTTTCATTTTGGGGATTCAAACTGCATACAATATACAAATCATACAGAAAAAATAAATTTTGTATAAAAAAGTACCATAATGATAATAAAGAAAATGGGAATGACAATATATACTTTTTAAATAATTTTTTAAAGATTTTATTCATTTATTCATGAGAGACAGAGAGGCAGAGACACAGGCAGAGGGAGAAGCAGGCTCCATGCAGGGAGCCCGATGCGGGACTCTATCCCAGGTCGCTAGGATCACACCCTGGACTGAAGGTGACGCTAAACCGCTAAGCCGCCCAGGCTGCCCCATCAATATATACTCTTATGGACATAGCCCAGAAAAAAAAAAAACAACTGTCTTATAAAAATGTTAAAGAGTACTGTAATCTGGGGATCCCTGGGTGGCGCAGCGGTTTGGCGCCTGCCTTTGGCCCAGGGCGCGATCCTGGAGACCCGGGATCGAATCCCACGTCGGGCTCCCGGTGCATGGAGCCTGCTTCTCCCTCTGCCTGTGTCTCTGCCTCTCTCTCTCTCTCTCTCTCTGTGACTATCATAAATAAATAAAAAAAAAAAATTAAAAAAAAAAAAGAGTACTGTAATCTAAATAGGCACTTTCCAAGTTGTATAATTATTACTTTCAAGATCCTGTTTTTATATCAATCCCTGGGAAATTAAAACTTTTTATTCATAGGAACATTACTATAATTATCAATTTCACTGGATAGTCTATGAAACCTCTTAAACTATGAATAAATGAACAAAGTAAAGTTTATAGTGCACATTGCCATGAGAACTGTTACTGTTTGAGAAAATGCCATTATTGAGAGATCTGAAGCTTGATGAGCAGTATTATAACCGCTTCTACGACTATGCTGAGATTAAACTTATCCAGAAACACTAACATCAGGCAAATGATCTAGAATCTAAACACAGGATAAAGCAATTGGTTCAGGAAGTAAATGATATAATAGCCAAATTCTAAATGGGAAGCCAGTAGATATCCCAGCACTTAGGCAGGGCTTGGCTATGAATTAGCTGGGCAACCAGTCCTGAGGTGTTAGCTACAGAGACCAGTGTTCAGGGACAAAGCTCCAAACTAACCCAAAAGGACAAAGCTAAACCATTAAGTGCCAAACAAAAAACCCTGACTTGTAAGTTTAAATCCTGACTAAGCTGAATATAAATTCTGAATATAAATTCTCAGGCTGAAGTCCTCTATGAATTTCCACACAGTGTGTAAATCTAAAATACCATTTTGGTCACACTCCAACTTTTGATGATTAAGAGTAAAGTTGCTCTAAACATCCATGTGCAAGTGGGGGAGGGGCGAATGTAAGTTTTCAAATCACTTAGGAAGGTATTTAGGAGCCTGGCTGTTGGGTCACTGGGTAAAGGCTTTTAGTTTTATAAGCAGCGAGAAATTGATTTCCACAGTAGCTGTTGACTTTCCATCCCCACCAGCAATTAATGAGAGTTTCTTATTCTGCGTTTTAGTCAACATTTGGAAATGTCAGCTTTTTAAAATTGAGCATTTTTAGTGTTTTGGATCTCAGCCATTCTAATAGGTATATAGGCGTCTTGTTTCAATTTTCAACATTCTGATAACATGACATAAATTCATATAACAGCAAAGAAGCCAGAGTATATAAAGACACAGTAGAATAGGAAGTTGTTTATGGTCTATATGAATAAATTAAACACAAATTCAAATGATAAATTCATATCATTTGTCATATCAAATATGACAAATTCATAGTTTTAATGTCATTTTCCCCAAAAACGTAGGAGAAAATCTAAATTATGTTTTATATTGACAATGGAATTAAACAACAGTATCTCTGCTTGCTTGGATATGTGAGTTTACAACTATATTATTTAAACACTTAAAAATAAGCCACCAGTCAGGAAAGGTATTTACTACCAGATGAGGGAGCCAGTCAGACCCAGTGGAGGATAGCACTGGCTGCAGGGGAGATTCATCTGGAGAGATTCAACCCAAACAGGAAAGCGCATGCAGTAGTAAACATTTTTCAAGCCTTTGACTTCAAGAATGTCAGTCCTTAGGTTTTTCAGACATGAAGGACCTATTTTTAAAAATTTTACTAAGATTCTATTTTTAAGCAATTTCTACATCCAACATAGGGCTCAAACTCACAGCCCTGAGATCAAGAACTGCATGTTCCACTGACTAAGCCAGCCAGGTGCCCCATGAAGAACATATTTTTAAAAATACATGTCTGATGGTATGGTCTTCTTTACCCTCTATCTCAGTGAATGGCATTTAGGTTACACTAGCCTTGCAGCTAGGTACTCTGAACATGTTCTATAATCCTCCCATCCATCCTCTTCGCCTACCTCAAGTCATCCATTTCTTACCAGAATAAATGAAATCATTGTTTGGTTGTTATTACCAACCAAATAATATCATATATCATAGTTCAACATATATGAAATCTACAAAAATGGATTTTAAAAGATCTCTAAAAGAATATATGCGTATGTATTTGGAATCATATACATATGCAGAGGAAAGGAACTGGCCTTGACTAATAAAATTATGAAAAAAATATTCACCTTTACAATACTCAAAGAAATATAAAAAAAAGAAAATGCAAAAAAATGAATCAATAAGCAAAATTTAACTTGCAGGTTCAGGAGTTATTATAAAGGGCATTCTAATCACTGGCTTTTTTTTTTTTAAGAATTCAATTTAGAAATCAGTATCAAAAAGTGTGAGATACAATTTCAATGAAAGTAATAACATACAAATGTGGTACGAGGAATTATGATAAATTTGTTAATAGCTGAGATGGAATCTCATCAAATTATGAACAATGAGTATTTATAGATAGTGGATGAGTGACTATTTTTATTTCCTGAATTTTCCAGATTTTATAAAATAAGTATTATTTTAATGATTATACGAGTGATTAATAAAATACATAAAGATCTTACTCATTATATGATAGGTAATATAATATTACAAATGGGGATCCAAATCCCTGGATAGAGAATGGTCTATTATAGTCTGAATATTCCGTTGATCATGTATCATAATAGTGATTTAAAGATGGGAAATACTCAAAGTATAATCCTAAGAAATAAAAAGAGACCCTACTATGTAATACTATGATCATATTCATGTCTGTTTCTAGTGAAGAGAGACAGAGATGGAAACAAAGAGAGATAGTGAGAGAGTGTTTGGTGACGATAGAGACCCAGTCTATCTTCTATACTCTATAGGCTCAATGCCTAAGCCTACATCAATGTCTGGCACAAAGTAGATTCCCAACAACTATAAATAGTTATTGGGGGCAGCCCTGGTGGCTCAGCGGTTTCTCACCGCCTTCAGCCCAGGGCCTGATCCTAGAGACCCGGGATCAAGTCCCATGTCGGGCTCCCTGCATGGAGCCTGCTTCTCCCTCTGCCTGTGTCTCTGCCTTTCTCTCTCTGTGTCTCTCATGAATAAATTAAAAAAATCTTAAAAAAATAAATATTTGTAATGTATGTATGCAAGATTAATTCATCAAGACTCAAAGAAATATACTAAAATGCCATATACACTAAGGTTGATTTTGGGTAGTAGAATTATAAGTGGTAGGTGATCTTTAAAAAGTGTTTTTTTTTTAATTTTATTTATTTATATATTTATTTGTTTGAGAAAGAGAATGAATGGTGGGGAGGGGCAGAGGGAGAGTGAGAAAAACGGATTTTCTTTTGTGCAGGAAGCATGATGCCAGCTAGATCCCAGGACCCAGAGATCATGACCTGAGCCAAAAGCAGATGCTTAACCAACTGAGCCACTGATGCCCCCCAAAAATGTTTTCATGTACATTTGTACATTGTCTAATGTTTCTATAATTAGTATACAATATATAATCTTTTTCTTATCCTACTCTGAAGTACCTGAAAGAAAATATCACATGCACGTCCATGTGGTCTTAGGTATGTAAGGAAAAGTGAAATAAACAAAACATTTTTATTCTATTAAAAATATTTTATTTTTTTTTTTGGAAATAACAGTGAAATAAATGGCTGCTCTGATTAAAATCAAATCAAAAATATCTCTGGTTCTGTGGCAATTTCTTATACAATATAACTATGAAAATCTCTGCTGATGGTTAATTACTGTCAGAATTGAAATTAGTATTCCAACTACCAACTCTTTAAAGAGGCCTTAGTGCAATAGAAAAGAAGCACCAGATGTTCAGATGACTGCAATTTTGTCCTCAGCAAAGGTTATAATCAGGTTCATAATATAAGCCTCGATGAAGCAGCAGCGAGCTATAGAAGAAAAGTACACTGGGCAAAAACTCATAAAAAATGAGTTCAAAATTAGTCTCCATCACTTAGTAATTATGAGTTTGATTCATCCTTAACTTCTATAAGCCTCAATTGCTTCAACTATATAATAGAGATCATAATAACTGGCTCACTTGCTCATTTCAAGTATAGTGTAGCGTATTTGTCAGATTTCAAAGAACTCTTGTGCCTGTTTCTTGTTGTTCTTGACTTTTTGGCTTTTCATTTTTGTTTTCATTTGCAGGGAATCAGTATCTTATTTTCCTTCCCCTACCAATCAAATCACATGCCTTCAAAACTATTTTGTTTCAACGGAAAAAAAGTAACTATGTTGGAACAAGTGACCAATTATCATGGACATAACTACTACTATAAAATTATTTTGAGAAGTGTGTTTATAGATTGTTTTACTTAAAATACAGGTTTTTTTTTAACATATACCATACCACCAAATGAAATGTAATCTTCATGTTGATTATTTAATTTTACTTTAAAGCTGGTGTGGCTAAAAATAGTGCAAGATTATAGATCTTAACATTTCCATGTCGCCAGAGTAGGAGGCTCCTATAAGCTGTAGATTCTGAAGCTTCTGAGTCAGCCATCCCTTCAGCCAAAATTTTCTCTGGATGTTAGGCAACATACCCATATTTCTTCTAGAGACTTCCAAAGTATTTTTTTAGGTCTCATCTGTCATATGCTCTCCTCCCTCCTTATCCTTCATCATCCCATCATCCCAATAACACCTGAACTTTCTTGAGCCTATCTGCACCTTTTGTCATCTCTCCTTCTCCTGGTCCTCTAGGCCTGTATCTTTGTAATTAACAAACCCCTTAATATCCTCATCTTCTCTGAAGGATTACCACCCCCTCCTTCCTCTAATTGAAGCCAGACTATTCACCGAGGGTGCTACTTTGCTGTTACCTCAATTACCGTTTGTTCTCTCTCTTGCTGGGAACGTTAGAAAATATGTAAGTGTAACCCTTGTCGCTTCAAGCCTGATATTTCTCCACCTTCTTCTAAAGATCTGTTCTAATTTTTAAAAAGAAATTCCACTTCCTATGCTCATAACCTTCCCAGCTCTTAGGCCGATGTGGCTTCCCTGTTACACACAAATTCTTCCAAAATATTTTCCATATATACTCTTGTCTTTCCCTGCTCTCTGCTCTCCATTCAATACATTCCAATAGGACTAATGCCAATACCATTCCATTAAAACACTACTTTATAAGGTAACAAAAGGCTTAAAATATCTTCAAATCTAGTTGACATTTTAAATTCTACCTACTTGATTATTCAGAAGCTTTCGACACCAATAGCTACACTCCACTTCTTGAATTTTTCCATGCCCCTACAGTTTCCTACTACACCTTTATATCTCCTATTTCTCCTTGATAGCTAGCTTCTCTGTATTGACTATTCTATTTTGAATTTATTCATGATTCAAGGCAAATATTTCTTTTACATCTTTTATACACTCTTCCCTTAGGATTGAGTTTCTGCCCATGATTCTAACTAACAAGACCCTCTATCTGATATGTCATTTGCAACTATCTTCTCCCATTCTGTAGGTTGTCTTTGAGTTTTGTTGACTGTATCCTTTGCTGTGCAAAAGCTTCTTATCTTGATGAAGTCCCAATAGTTCATTTTTGCTTTTGTTTCTTTTGTCTTCGTGGATGTATCTTGCAAGAAGTTACTGTGGCTGAGTTCAAAAAGGGTGTTGCCTGTGTTCTCCTCTAGGATTTTGATGGAACCTTGTCTCACATTTAGATCTTTCATCCATTTTGAGTTTATCTTTGTGTATGGTGCAAGGGAGTGGTCTAGTTTCATTCTTCTGCATGTGGATGTCCAATTTTCCCAGCACCATTTATTAAAGAGACTGTCTTTCTTCCAATGGATAGTCTTTCCTCCTTTATCGAATATTAGTTGACCATAAAGTTCAGGGTCCACTTCTGGGTTCTCTATTCTGTTCCATTGATCTATGTGTCTGTTTTTGTGCCAGTACCACACTGTCTTGATGACCACAGCTTTGTAGTACAACCTGAAATCTGGCATTGTGAGGCCCCCAGATATGGTTTTCTTTTTTAAAATTCCCCTGGCTTCTTTGGTGTTGAGTTTAATAAGCCAGGGGAATTTTAAAAAAAGAATCCAATCATGAAATGGGCAAAAGACATGAAGAGAAATCTCACAGAGGAAGACATGGACATGGCCAACACGCACATGAGAAAATGCTCTGCATCACTTGCCATCAGGGAAATACAAATCAAAACCACAATGAGATACCACCTCACACCAGTGAGAATGGGGAAAATTAACAAGGCAGGAAACAACAAATGTTGGAGAGGATGCGGAGAAAAGGGAACCCTCTTACACTGTTGGTGGGAATGTGAACTGGTGCAGCCACTCTGGAAAACTGTGTGGAGGTTCCTCAAAGAGTTAAAAATAGACCTGCCCTACGACCCAGCAATTGCACTGCTGGGGATTTACCCCAAAGATTCAGATGCAATGAAACGTCGGGACACCTGCACCCCGATGTTTCTATCAGCAATGGCCGCAATAGCCAAACTGTGGAAGGAGCCTCGGTGTCCATCGAAAGATGAATGGATAAAGAAGATGTGGTCTATGTATACAATGGAATATTACTCAGCAATTAGAAACGACAAATACCCACCATTTGCTTCAACGTGGGTGGAACTGGAGGGTATTATGCTGAGTGAAATAAGTCAATCGGAGAAGGACAAACAGTGTATGTTCTCATTCATTTGGGGAATATGAATGATAGTGAAAGGGAATATAAAGGAAGGGAAAAGAAATGTTGGGAAATATCAGGAAGGGAGACAGAACATAAAGACTCCTAACTCGGGGAAACGAACTAGGGGTGGTGGAAGGGGAGGAGGATGGGTGTTGGAGGGGAATGGGTGACGGGCACTGAGGTGGACACTTGACGGGATGAGCACTGGGTGTTTTTCTGTATGTTGGTAAATTGAACACCAATAAAAGTTAATTAAAAAAATAAAATAAAATAAAATAAAATTCCCCTGGCTATTTGGGGTCTTTTCTGATTCCACACAAATCTTAAAATAATTTGTTCTAACTCTCTGAAGAAAGTCCATGGTATTTTGATAAGGATTGCATTAAACGTGTAAGTTGCCCTGGGTAACATTGACATTTTCACAATATTAATTCTGCCTGCACCCTGCACATCGGGGTGCATGTGTCCCGGCATTTCACTGCATCTTTATCTTTGGGGTAAATCCTCAACAGTGCAATTGCTGGGTCATAGGGCAGGTCTATTTTTAGCTCTTTGCGGAACCTCCACACAGTTTTCCAGAGTGGCTGCACCATTTCACATTCCCACCAACAGTGCAGGAGGGTTCCCCTTTCTCCACATCCTCTCCAACATTTGTGGTTTCCTGCCTTGTTAATTTTCCCCATTCTCACTGGTGTGAGGTGGTATCTCATGGTGGTTTTGATTTGTATTTCCCTGATGGCAAGTGATGCGGAGCATTTTCTCACGTGCGTGTTGGCCATGTCCATGTCTTCCTCTGTGAGATTTCTCTTCATGTCTTTTGCCCATTTCATGATTGGATTGTTTGTTTCTTTGGTGTTGACACCTGCACTCCGATGTTTATAGCAGCAATGTCCACAATAGCCAACCTGTGGAAGGAGCCTCGGTGTCCATAGAAAGATGATGGATAAAGAAGCTGTGGTCTATGTATACAATGGAATATTCCTCAGCCATTAGAAATGACAAATGCCCACCATATGCTTCAACGTGGATGGAACTGGAGGGTATTATGCTGAGTGAAATAAGTTAATCGGAGAAGGACAAACATTATATGGTCTCATTCATTTGGGAAATATAAATAATAGTGAATGGGAATAAAGGGGAAAGGAGAAAAAATGAGTGGGAAATATCAGAAAGGGAGACAGAACATGAGAGACTCCTAACTCTGGGAAACGAACTAGGGGGGGTAGAAGGGGAGGTAGGTGGGGGGTGGGGGTGACTGGGTGACAGGCACTGAGGGGGGCACTTGATGGGATGAGCACTGGGTGTTATTCTATATGTTGGCAAACTGAACACCAATAAAAAATAAATTTATATATAAAAAAAGAAATTGGGATCATGAAGGCTTTGGTCAAAAGAAGATCTATGAGAAGAGAGCTCTCAACAGAAAGAGCAGCAACTGCAAAGTTAGTGTGGAGGGCACCAGATGAGAAGGACCAGCAGACTACATGTTATAGGGTTTTCAAAAATTCACAGAGATTTGATTGTATACAAGTGATGAAAAGACACTGGAGAACTTTAAGCAAGAGAAAGACAAAAACTGACTTAATCTGCAATGTGCAACAGATGGTTCCAGAGGCAATGCAGTAAGGTCAGTTTTTATGATTATGAGGAATCCAGGAAAATGGTGATGGTAGTATGAGCAAAAGAAGCAGCAGAGAACATCATGAGAAACAACCATTTTATAACATGTAATATAGAATACTCAGGTTCACAGATGTTTTGCTGAAGTAGATATTGCCCGTGAATTGTCAGGAGAAAAGAATAAGGAATGGCTTCTACAGTTTTGGCTTTATCAAATAAAGACATTTTGGTGCTACTTAATAAGATGGGATAATTTTTGAGGAGTGGAACTGGGGAATATCTATAGTCATTTTTTTCTGTCTTACATTGAAAGGGATATAATACACTGAAATAGATATATCATGCAGGCAATTAGACATATAGGTCTGGCGCTCAGGGAACATGTCTGACTTGAAATAATATCAGATATTAATACTAGATAATAAACAATACGGTGGCAATATTTCAATCCAATAGCAAAAAAAAAAAAAAGTGGTAATGTAGAAGGCCTGAGATGGAAAGTAAATAAAACCCTGGGTCTCTCTAATTTTAAAGTTCTTATAGAGCAGCAAAAGAGACAAGAATAAGAGGTTAGTGATATACAAGTAAAATCAAATACATTAGAAGTCATGAAAGCACAGAAAATAAATTATATTCAAGAAGGTTGTGGTAAACTATATATAATGCTTCATTCTCATTAATTCATGAGACTAAGACAAATATTTTGCCATTATCTTTGATATAATACACATCAGCGTTAGCTCTGATTGGAATTCCTGGTGGGGATAAAAGCCAAATTGCAATTTTTTGAAGAAAAATCCAGAAGTAAAGAAAGAGAGCAGTGGGCAACTTTTTCTAGGAATTTTAGTTTCATGGAAAGAAGAGAAATATTGGGAGAAATGAAGGAAAATGTGAGCTCAAAGGTGATTGTTTTAAAAATATTTATATTAAAGCATGTCTGTGTATTAATTAGAATGATCCAACAGAAATGGAAAAAAATCTGATGCTGAAGACAAAATTCAAGATCAGAGTCTTAGAAAAGCTGACAGTGAGTAGGATCTAATTCACAAGTAAACTGGCCATGGGGAAAAGATCCTCTATTGTTGTTGTGTCAATCTTGGGCGAAGAATACTTTGTACAGATGGAGGCAGGTTGGTGTAGTTGGTGGCAGAAAAATGAGATTTTTTTAAAACTGATTTTAGTTACTTTTTAGTGAAATATGAAAAATCCAACCGTTTAACCTGAGGAATATGGAGATTTTTAGGAAACCTGACAAGTGTTATGTCCCCGCTCCCCAAATTCCTATGCTGAAATCCTAATACCAATGTGATGGTGTTAGGAAGTGGGTTCTTTGGGGGAGGTGATCAGGTCATGACAGTGGAGCCCTCATGAATGGGATTAGTTCTTTTATTTAATAAATGAGATCATATACATAGAGTCCTCTAGCTCCGTCTACCATATGAGGATACAACAAGAAATTTAGAACTAATAAGAGGGCCCTCACACAACCATGCCGGCATTCTGATCTTGGACTTCCAGCCTCCAGGACTGTGAGAAATAAATTTCTGATGTTTAAAAGCTACTTAGTCTGTGATGTTTTATTACAGTAACCCAAACAGACCAAGACAGGTGGTAAAATGGTCACTTTGAGGTATAGGAAAATGAATTCATGAGGCAAGCAAAGCAAAGTTGAATATCCATTTTTCTATTTGTGTTCATAAATTTTAAGTGAGTCCGGTGAGTTTTGTGGTATGTTTCTGTCAATGCTCAGCTGCTTTAGCTCAATTATAATGTCGATCAACAGTTGAGTTTAGCAAAGTTCAGTTCTGCCAGGTGTGAATGATAAAGGGAGAAAGAACAGGGGAGCTAGGGGAATTTGCCATGGGATTGTACAGTGCCGGGCCATAGAATGTGGGTTGAATGAGGGATATGAAATTATAAAGGGGATGGTAGATGATTAAAAATAGTGAAAAAACAGCAATAAGCTCACTAAGGTGGAGGTCTTAATAATGTCAAAGATTCTGGGAGTGGGGTCACACGTGTAAGAAAAGTAAAAGAATAGGAAGTGATGATAAACTGTGAGAGTTGAGATTGAGGTATAAGGTCATGTCACGGTCTAGAATATGAGCACATGGTATCCACACAGGTGTAGTAGCTTTTCTCTTGTGGAGGTAGTATGTGGAGCAGGAGAGAGGCAGTGCTGTCTCATCCAGCAAGAACCTCAAGATTGGCCTTGATTGCTCTTACTCTTTCCCTCTAAGATTAATTCTAATTAATCATAGCATGAAGAATGAAGTGTTTAACAAGCAAGCCTGAACAGGCCCACATCCTCAGCTTTGAACTCAATGCGTCTCATTGTTCTCAGATAAAGAGCCCAGTTCTAAACAGGGCCTACAAACTTCTGGCACCATCCAGTCTTCATCTACCCTGCCAGCCTCGCCTCAACCAAATGCCCCTTCCTGCCTTTGCTCCAGACTGTCTGGCTTTCTTTCTGTACCATGAATATAAGCTGTGTTCCCTGTATCCTCACTTTAAGAATCAGCTCCATTGCCTCCTTCCAGGTGTCACCTCAGTAAGCATTTCCTTGCAAAAGACTTCCTGACCTTCTGAGTTATCACAATCTCAACCTCTCCATCTCTAGAATCCAGCAATGCAAATTAAATAATAAACCTCAGGTTCCACATTTCAAAAAAATTTAAAAAATTTTAAATGTCATAATGTCTCATTTTAGTGGGGATATGGGAAAATATAAGTTTTTACATCTTGTTGATTAAAGCATATATGAGCCCCAATTTGAGTTTGATACCTCAATAAGTGAAAAAAAAGCAAATAAAACACAAGTATACCATGAAGCAAATTTTGTGATAACATTAATACTAATAAAAGTATAATTCTGGCATATATTACTTGAATAAAAGTATACACATAAATATACACACATATGTATACACACAAACATATATATACATACATATAAATACACACACACACATATATATATATATATATGTCAATAAGAACCACTATTTTAATGGCATGCTTTAGTGGTAGCATAATGCATACTCAGAAAATACACTTTAAATATTATGCTATATTAATGCAATTCGGTTCATTGTTAAGACTGGTTTCAAAATTCACCAAAATGCTTAGAGTAAATATTTCTGTAGATGAGTCTGGAGTAAGAAACTTCAAATTAGTTTCTGGAAAATGAATTATTTGTGTTGAGTAGAATTAGATCACAGACACTCACTAAAAGCCTAGACCTATTTTCTGGAAATTTCCGTTGACTGTAACTAATGCAGCCACTTACTCTAATGCTATGTTTAGTTGTTCTCTGCCACCATTCAGTTGTTTTTATCTGGCATATCATGTGTGCTTACCCTCTCAGAGCTGGACTATTCCAGGAAATTGCCTGTGAGACTTCTGAACATCTACTGTTCTGGGGGCAATCTGGCTTTTGTCTGTATTAGGTGATTTTGGCAAGAGATTTTTTGTCTTAAAGAAAAACTTAATGACATTTCAAATAAAATATCAAACAGGTATTTTTTTTCCTCAAGTAAAAAAGTGATGGGTTGCATTAAGCCCTGATTATAGGCAATGACATAAAGAAATATACAAAATTAGAACACTACAGTGAATGCACATTTTCTGTCTTAAGATTCACTCAGAAAAAGAATTTATGAAAACATAATACTTTTTAAATGGGAAAAACCTACAGTAAAGTTGGGGGTAGGGGGAATAACAGACTTGACTTTTCTCATTGTGTTCTAGTTTGGATCCTAAGCACAAGTATTTCTTTTTCTAAACTTGGATATGCAAATTAAAGAGGAGAAATCATAATGTACAACAGAAAGAGCTTGGGCTTTATCATCAATCACCCTAGGATCAGATATTACCAACTGCATATTCTCAGGTTGATCACTTCCTGTCCCTAAGTCTTCGTTCCCCATAAATGTAAATGGGGATAAATAAAACACTTGCTCTACATGCTTCCCAGGGTAAAGTGGGTAATAGATGGTACACTCCTATGACTAGGGTACAATGTATTCATGAACACTGGAATTCCTTAAAATTGCCATGGAAGTGATTATTACATTATCATTGTGTTAGTTATCATTAGTTAGTTAGGATTGAATGAGATCCTCCAATTCTCCATGAATACTGATGCCACAAAAATTTATGAACAATATTAAACTGTATCATTGCCCTGTGAAAGAGGAAATAGGGAGAATATAGGATACATTTCACTACTTGATATTTCATTAGAATTGTCCCTGATGGCAATTCTGATTGTAAAGGGCTATTTTTTTCCACTGTGCCATGAGCTAGGGAAAAGAAGCATGCACACTGTAGACTCCACCTTTGAGGAGTATTCCATCTGGCTAGGACAAAACAGAAAAAGATTAAAAGTGAATTTGCCAAAGTGAGGACATGCAAGATCTTTAATATTAGCCCTTGGTGGGAAGTATTATGCTTTTAATTTGCATGAAGGACCCTGTTTTCATTAGAACTCTCCATGTTAAAATATGGGGAAATCTGGTAAGTAACTGTAGAAATACAAAATGATTCTAGACAAAGTCTGGAGAAGCTATTCAAAAATACTTGGATGCTGAGAATTTATATTGAAGCTCATCAAAACAGAGTCAACTAGTCATCAATCTTTACCTGTAGATTTAAGCCATAAAATAGCCATGTCTATTTGACATATCCAGTGAAAGAATCTTGAAGTATTACCTATCTCTGAATTTGAAACTTAGCAAATTTAGGGATTAGCTCAAAGACTAAAATTATTTTGATTGATCAGAAACATCTAAATTTATTAGTCTGAGATTCCTATCTTTACTTATTAGAACAACAGAAATAATAAGCAGAGCAAAGACAGTTAAAGACAATGGAGAAGAGAAATAATGAGCAGTGTATACCTGTCTTGTAAGAAAAGGCCAAGTTCAAATCATCCTCTGGATTTTTGTAGCACTCTTCTTCTCTCCTGCCCCATTATAAGTGGGAAGTACACTTGTAGGAGCTCAGTGGGTTATAAATGAGCTCCATATTGATCCAGTAAAATGTGTATTAGTCCCAAAGAATATAATTGTGGTGTACATAATAGTTATAATAGCATAGGAAGGAAATTTTTCAAAACATTCTTTCATTTCATACTAACATGATGCAGATAACTATGGCAGCACTTCCTGACAGCCTAAATTAAATGGTAGATTCTGAAAAATATCCAAATTGACTTCAGAAAGGAAATGGATTAATCAGTGTCTACATAAATGTAATTTTAAATGCTTCATACAATAATGGAATGTCTGTCTAAATTATAATGCATTTTAATTTCGTGTTCAACCTTGGCAATGATTTATTTATTTTCAAATATACTTATTGATGATGATGCTTAGGTAACAATCAAAAGCTTTCTCCCACTTTCCTAGTCACTAGAGTGGATGCAACGATGCTATGCCTATACGACAGAAAACTTAGTATATTACAAATAAAAGCAATGTCCAAACTCACAACAGTGTTGAGATAAGAATTCTAAGTAAGCTAAATAGCCAGCTACCAATATAGTGCCCAATTCTCTATGTCCACAAAGAAATACACTTTGGAACTGGGATTTCCACAGACTTTCAGAAACACATATACATTATATCTGTGTATATATTATATACTTTGGCTCCATATTGGTATAGTTTTCTCACTCAGTTGAGTTGGACTCTTGAGTAACCTCAGAGATTATATTTGAATTAGACATGAACAAATTCCTCCAGGTTTTCTCATTTCTGATCTCCTTTCTTGTTCCTAGTTGTCCTTCCAAGGTAGAGGCACATTCTTAGGCTGCATTAATAAACTCGAAAGAACTCAACCAAAGAAAAGATAACTTTCTTAAGCATATTTAAGTTTAATCTTTTCATATTCCAACCACTACTGGTGGCTCCGCCCTATCAAATGATGAGTCTGTTCTAATATGTTCTTGTAAATTATATCAATGTTCTTTTGGGGGGACAAGAGGAAGTGGCAAGGAGCAACCTTGAATTTTTCTCAACAGTTATATTTCACTAAAAATATCGATGAGATCAATATTGCACCCTGTGGACTAATATTTTTAAGTGACGTTTTATTTTAACTCTTTATTTATATTAATAACACCTTTCAGTCAGAGACCAGATATATACAAAAGTATATGGAGAAATGTGCCAATAAGCTTTTCCAAAGTGTAGCAAAATTATCTGTTTAATGCAAGAAGGAATGAATGGATACACTGTCTTAATGCTGGGTCCAATTAAGTTCTTCAGAATCTCTCAGGCCTAAACTAGATGGCTAATCAAGAGTGAAGGGAAAAGAAATTCTGAAATGTTTCCTTCCTTATTTCACAGACATTTGTCAAAACTTCCTCATAGTAATTAAAGAAACAAACCTAAACAAGTGTTCTTGATGATGCAACTACTTTCAGAGCTTAGTAAAAATGGCCTTGCATAGAACAACTAGTCTATTTGAGTGAAGTTGATTCATTTCCTTTCAATGGAGTTCACTTAACTTGCTTTAATCAATCCTATAATTTAGGGACAGTTGAAAGCAGCTATCAAAAACATTGTGATTTCTTTCAAGTTTTCTCATAATTTCAAAGTCTACATTCAAATCTTCTCAGCAATACTCTATAAATAAAACATAAAAAAACTTAAATATGCATATTTCACATTACTTAGCCTATGCTACTATCATAGCACTACACTATGTTTAAAGGCCCATCAGACTATATAATGATTTCACAAACTTTTATTATTTTATCTGATATGTGACTTACATAGGCTTTATATTAATGAGATTTAAATACAAACATCATTCTCTAAAACTTTTTAACTTATTACACATTTTTAAAGAAATTCTCAAGAGAACATAGAACATTGATTTTCTATGGAAACTGGCTGGTGTTTTAGCACCAAAAGATCATTCATCCTACTCTATAAAATGTGTTGTCTCTACCACATATTTGAGTAAAAAATGTCTATCTGATCTATACTACACATTCTCTTGTATCAAACACAATTTCTTAGAACCTAAGTGTTTTAGTGGTACATCTATTGCCTATTCATGTGCAATAAGTTCTTCGATTTTCTGAGAATAAAATACCGAAAATTTGAGACATTTTGCAAATTTGTACTCAAAGTACAATTACAAGCTTTCTATTTTTGTCAATGTTGTGACATTTCTGGTGGCTATTTTTGCCATGCACAGCATACATAATAATGATTTGTTTGTTTTTTCCCCCTTTGGTTAGGTTTCCCAGTTACCTGGATAGGCCGTCTCAACTACAAAAGTCAAAATAAGTGTATTAATGGAGTTTGCACTTATATATTCATGTTATTCCAAGAATTAGGCCTTTTGAGGAGGACAGCCTAACACTATTCAGTTAGTTCAGTATGACTTCAACTCAAGTGTATGTGATCTAGAGGAAGAACACTTGCCCAAGATTCAAACTGAATAGTAGAAGATGCTACAAGAAAATGGTTGAATTTCAGTCTAAGTGGTTGTTTTTGGCATCAGCAAAATAATCATCACCCCATAACTTTTCTAAACTTTTACCATCTACTCTAAAATTAAGAGACTCGAATGGGTCGAAGTACAGAGACTAGCCAAGAAAGTATCTGTAATATTTGACTATAAAGCCCTTGTAACTTAAGGGTCAAGTGCTGTAAAATATGGGCTCTGTCATAGGTTTACTTCTTCAAAAAAGACGCGGAGTTAATTTTAACCTTCTTTGAGGCAATTAGCAAATCTCCCTTGACATTAATCCCTGCACTCTGACTCATGTTTGAAAGTCTCAGTGTATAAATATGTTTGTGGGTTTATCTGAACCACTCACGTATTTTCTTAATTGAAGTACAGGCGACACACAATGTTATATTAGTTTCAGATGTACAACATAGTAATTCAGCAACTCTATACGTTTTGCTATACTCACAAGTGTAACTACCATCTGTTACCACACAACACTGTTATACTACTACTGACTATATGACCAGTGTCATTTTTAAATACAAAATGGGGAAAGTGATTCCTGAAAAAAACAAAATTAATCATCTTTTGAGGTCAACCAGGGCCCAACTAATCCCCATAGTGACTTAGAAAAAAAATAGTAAAAAGTGTGCTCTAAAAATAGACAGAGGCCACTGGGCCCAGAGCAGGCGTAATGGGCCAAGATTGTCCCTTTCTGGTCATTATAACATGAAAAATTCAGATTTTCATTTTAGACGATTTGGACCTATTAAAGGCCAACTCAGAATAAATCCCTCAACTGTTCGGGAAAAGGAAAACTTTTTTTCCTTTGGGTTTTATTGAGATGTAACTGATACACAACACTATGTAAGTTTTAGGGATACAGTGTTAACATCTTACTTATATTGTGAAATGATTATCACAGTAAGTTTAGTTACTATCCATCATCTCATATAGATACAAGAAAGAAATAAAAATGTTTTTTTTCCTTGTGATAAGAACTTTTATATTTACTCTTCAAATGTACCATTAAAGCCATTGTGTTGGGGGATCCCAGGTGGCTCAGCTGTTTAGCACCTGCCTTTGGCCCAGGGCGCGATCCTGGAGTCCCAGGATGGAGTCCCACATCAGGCTCCCGGCATGGAGCCTGCTTCTCCCTCCTGTGTCTCTGCCTCTCTCTCTATATATATCATAAATAAATAAATAAATCTTAAAAAAAAAAGCCATCGTGTTGTACCCCAGTACTTATCTTAATGTTAATTAAATGTTAATTAAAGCCACTGTGTTGTACCCCAGTACTTATCTTAAAACTAGAGGTTTGTACCTTTTGACAGAAGGGGTACATTTTAATTTCTGCAGAGACTGAAACAGATGTTTGCCCTAAGGTAGAGGACAATGTGCATGGATGTGTGGGGAAAGAGCTACACCAGGTGATGGTATATGGGATGGAAATGGGAATAATGAGGACAATTAAGAAAGACCCAGATAAGCTTCTAAATTTGCTCCTTTCAAGAAAGTGCTAAAATCTTACCGAGATGGATTATCATTAAGGACAAAATAAAACAAACAAACAAAAAAATGAAATCCAAGCTGGAATTTCTATGTGAAGTATGGTTGACAAAATAAATGGAGAAGTAAGCGCGTTTTCATTATAGGTCTCAGCAATGGCCCCCAGAAAGGAAAGGGTGAAGCACTCTGTGTGGTGAACAGAACGGACAGAAACAGATGCACACTGATCTGTTCGGTAGCCCCAGCATGCAGATCTGTAAGGAGGAGAAGGTATGGGTTCCATCAGCATTCACCTGAAACCCAAAAGGCCACATAGAGATGCAGTAGAAAATGGAACACACCAAAGGCTTTCATTCAAGTTCCAATACAGCTCTTGGGGCAAGAACGCAAAAAAATACACTTTTTACAAATCTTCATTGCTTTTATAGTCCTGTGATGTTGTGAAATCAAAGTCTAATGAATAATATTTACACTCCAATTTCAGCGGATGGTTATTTGTAATACAGAATACAGCTTTATTACAAGTTAAGCAGTATAAAATGCATAGATTATCTCTAATTGCCCATGATCACACGTTGTGCGTGTGTGTGTGCATATCCATATATACACATACACAGAGAGAGAGACAGACACTAATGGTATTATTCACTTCTGCTCAAGGCTGGTATACATCACTGTTAGAATTCATGGACACTCTTCATAAAGAGGCATGTTTAAAAAACATGCACACACGTTTGATAAAATTATATAAGCTTCATCTCTCTTTTTTCATAATTTTAGCATTTTTGTACATCCTCAAGTACTTATTTAATCATGCTCAAGGTCTTTAATTGCCAGACTTACTGTTATTTGCTATGCATACTACTGGAAATCCCTGAATGGTATTCTTAAGGATGAATAGCAAGAGATAATATTTTAGGCCTGCTTACTTTTTACTTTTTTTTTTTTTTTTTTTACTTTTTTTCTTTTTGGTATAAAAAAATTCTACCTGGGTACTATACCTACTCATAACTACCAACAACTTCTTTGAGACAGAATTCCTTTAAAGACACTTCAGATTAAAAAAAAAAAAAAGACACTTCAGATAATCACCTCTACTCTAATAGATAAAAATTGAAACCCTCAATTTCTACATTGTCAGCTTGGATGTCTTTGAATTACCTCATTTTTTTTTTTTTAAGGATTTAAGCTGGGAAAAAAGGTTTTATCGCTCTCAAGTTGAATTCCAGTAATTAGTTATGTTTTAGTAAATGTGACATGTTCCAAGACATGCACAAAATCAGCTGGTTTCAGGCCTGTTACACATGTGATAATGTGGGTGAGTGGAGAGTCGCTGGTGGATATTAAAAGCAGTCAAGACCTTGTCTCCAGATAGCAGGATGACTACCCATATACCACAGAGAACCAGAAAAGGGCAGAAACCAGAGGCAATGCCATAAAGGTCTTTTACATTCTAAGAACTCAGAACTCTTCTGTCTTTTGGTTAGTTTTAATTGGAATAATAGCTTTTATACTTGATCTGTTCCTTGACAGAAGTAATGTGAAATCTTCTTTTTTCTCCATTCTTGCCCTCAAATGCCTGCAATGAGAATTATAACAAAATCTCCTTCATTGCTGGTGATGAGTAGGGAGGGGGTGGTTACCCACAAAAGTGTCAGGATCCACTTGGCATCCCTGAAATGTACTCCTTCGGAGAATTCTTCATCAAGTGTGGATCTCTTGAAAAACCACAGCAAAACCTCCAAAACATGCTTCCTGAATGTGAATTTACTTCTTAGCAAAGGAAAACTCATCTCTCAGGTTGAGGCATGCTTACATGTCCGGGATGGTTGCAGTGTTGTTACCTATTGAGCCTTCTTCTTTCAGAGGTCTCCACTGAGGTAGCGTTCAATCTGCCCAACACACTGCAGCTCCTCATGCAGCTGTCACTGAAACGCTGGGTCCGAGCTGGACTGTCCCTGCTTCTCCAAGTGGGCAGTGAGACAAGATCAGCAGCTGCAAGCCTATGACATCATGGATCTGGCACTGCTGCTGCTGCAAGTACTGGAGGGAAAAGTCTGACCTGGTTTTAGACACACTTTGTGTAAATACACTTACGAAGTTGGTTTGCTAAAGAAATTAAAAATAATAATAAAAAAAGAAGTTGGTCTGCCTAAATCTGTATGATGACCTTTTCCTGATTGATGTCCAGCAGATTTCTTCCTAAATTTCTAGCCTCATGATTCCTGCCCCTTGTGCAGTCAGACTGTGAATTGATTTTGGCTGGTCTCCTGGTTATAGTATATTTTTATCTATGTGAACTGTGCAGGTTTTTGTGTGTTTCTTTCACTCAACAGTCACTTCTGACACATTCTAAGCCCTTGATGATCACCCCTAGGATTAACTAGGACATTTCAAACACTTCCATTACCTGCTTACCAAACACAATTATATTGTCCTAGGCCACTGTGCTTGATCTTCAAGTCAAGCAGATTCTTGCCACTGCCACCAAATTTAACTTTACAATGGTCTTCAGGCTGCCACAACTGGTCAGATTAACTGGAGTGCATTTATCCGAAATAAAATCTCCTTCTCAAATAATTTCAAAAATATCATTCTCCATTTTGATCAGAAGAAAAGAAAGTATTTTGCTAAGAGAATGCTACTTCCTTTATTTTGTACCTATTATTCCTTGTTAGGATTCTAAAATCCAGCTGCAGTCTCAAATATGTTTATGCCTGAAATTTATTACTGAAATTCCTACTAAAGGGAGTAAAATGTTACATGTTTATAGTTCTGTTCATTATTCATCTTTCCACACTAACATATATATATATATATATATATATATATATGATGTATTTTATAATGTTATAATTATAATTTACAATGATAGATTTTTAAGAAATAAGACCATAAAAATATAGTAGAGCAACTATATTCTTCTTTAGTGAAAAGATTTAATTTTCTATCTTTCCCTTGGTTCTCCAAATTTCTCATGCATGCTCCCACTACACCATTTGCTGTCTCTCTATCCATAATTTAATTCAAAAGTATGCCTGGGTCACTCTTTTACTTACTTCAGATCTTTATATGAATATCACTCTTTGATGAGGCTTATTCTGAACTACTCTATTTAAAACCACAACTTTATTTCTCAAACTCTCCTTTTTTGCCCCTATTTTGATTTTCTCCATGACAATTATGTTTTATTTATTTATTAATCTGTCATTTAAAATGGAGACCATCTAAAGAAATTTAGTAATATAAATTCAAATATATTTATATATATATATATATTCAAATACATTCAAAATAAATCCAAATTGAATAGCCAAAGCAATCCTAAAAAAGAAAAGCAAAACTGAAGGCATCATAATTCCAGACTATAAGCTCTATTACAAAGCTATATTCATCAAGATTGTATGGTATTGACACAAAAACAGTCACATTCATCAGTGGAACAGAAAAGAAAACCCAAAAATGGACCTATAACTCTATGGTCAATAATCTTCAACAAAGCAGAAAAGAATATCCAATGGAAAAAAAAGTATCTTCCACAAATAGTGTTGGAAAAACTGGACAGCAACACACAGAAGAATGAAACTGGAGCATTTCCTTACACGAAACACAAAAATAAGTTCAGGGACACCTGGGTGGCTCAGCAGTTGAGCACCTGCCTTTCACTCAAGGCCTGATCCTGGAGACCTGGGATTGAGTCCTACATTGGGCTCCCTGCATGGAGCCTGCTTCTTCCTCTGTCTAAATCTATGCCTCTCTCTCTGCGTGTCTCTCAAAAAAAAAAAAAAAAAATCTTAAAAAACAGTAAAAAATAAATTAAAGATGGAAAAAAGATCTAAATGTGAGACAGAAAACCATCCAAATCCTAGAGAAGAACACAGGCAGTAACCTCTTTGACCTTGGCTGTAGCAACTTCTTATTAGACACATCTCTGGAGGCAGGGAAAACAAAAGCAAAATGAACTATTGGGACTTCAACCAAATAGAAAGCTTCTGCATAGGGAAGGAAACAATCAACAAAACTAAAAGGCAGCCTTCAGAATGGAAGAAGATATTTGCAAATGACATATCTAATAAAGGCTTAGTATCCAAAATCTATAAAGAACTTTACTCTAACTCGCACCCAAAATCAAATAATCCAGTTAATAAATGGGCAGAAGACATGAATAGACATTTTCCCAACGAAGACCTACACATAGCCAACAAATACATGAAAAAATGCTCAACATCATTCATTGTCAGGGAAATACAAATACAAATCAAAACCACAATGAGATATCACCTCACACTTGTCAGAATGGCTAAAATTAACAACTCAAGAAACAACAAATGTTGGCATGTGGAGAAAGGGGAACCCTCTTACACTGTTGGTAGGAATGCAAACTGGTGCAGCCACAGTGGAAAACTGTGGAGGTTCCTCGGAAACTTAAAAATAGAGCTACCCTATAACCCAGCAATTGCACTACTAGGGATTTACCCAAAGGATACAAAAATATAGATTTGAAGGAGTACATGCACTCTGATCTTTCTACAACAGTATCAACAATAGCCCAAATGTCCATTGACTGATGCATGGATAAAGAAAAGGTACTGTGTGTGTGTGTGTGTGTGTGTGTGTGTGTGTGTGTATGACTCAGCCATCAAAAAGAATGAAATTTTAGCATTGCAAATGGAGCTAGAAGAATATATTATCCTAAGTGAAAAAGTCAGAGAAAAACAAATACCCTATGGTTTCACTCATATATGGAATTTAGGAAACAAAACAGATGAGCAAATGGGAAGGGAAAAAAAAAGACAGAGGGAAGCAACCCATGAGAGACTCTTAACTGTAGAGAACAAACTGAGGGGTTGATGGCGGAGGGGAGACATGGGCTAAATGGGTGATGGGTATGAAGGAGGGCACTCGTGATGAGCACTGGTGTTGATAATAAGTGATGAATCACTAAATTCTACTCCAGAAACCAATATTGTATTGTATGTTAACTAACTAGAATTTAATAAAATTTTGAAATAACAACAAAAAAACAACAAAAAAAAATCAAATTCAAATATATTCAAAATATAAATCATTTTCCAAGGGTGCCTTGGTGGCTCAGTTGGTTAAGCAACTGCCTTTGGCTCAGGTCTTGATTGCAGGGTCCTGGGATGGAGACCCAGGTCAGGCTCCCTGCTCAGCAGGGGGTCTGCTTGTTCCTTTCCCTCTGCCCCTCCCCCTGATTGTGCACACACATGCATTTTCTAATAAATAAATAAAATATTAAAAAAATAAATCATTTTACTTCGCAGCAGAATACCTAGACATTCTCCTACCCTTTTACAAAACAACCTGTGAAGAATATTTCCAACTATCCTTATGAATAGAGATGCTCATGTGATCAAGTCCTTAAACCAATGGAATTCGACAGCCAGATGGAATTCTCATAAAATTTCTTTAAAACCGGGAAGGATCAATTTGCCCTTTTATGTTTCATTGTATCTTGCCTATAATAAATATTCAATGCTGAAAATAGAACAACTGACTTGTAGCCATTAAGTGATAAGCAGGAGGACAAAGTGACATGCTAAGAATGGTTAAACAGAAAGATACATTAGGTCTAAATCACTGGGGACACTCGGCACGAGACGCCCTCTTTTCACTTGTTATGTAAGAATAATAGTCCCTCATCTGATCAGGCCACTATTATTTGAGTTATTACAGGCCACCCCACATAAACTCCAGCTAATACAAACCTAAAAAAAAAAATCTCACAGAGCTCTACCTTCTTTCTGAATTCCAAATTACCTTCTCCCTGAGAATTGCTCTCTAGAACTGTAAACTGGGCTACAGCCATTTAAGCAACGAGTTTACATATGACATAAACACTGCAATACTACGGATTTCATTTTCTGATCACTATTTTTACTACAGAGTTGTAGGAAAGTTGTGTAACATACTGGAAAGAGCAAGACATGGGGGTCAGAATTTGAAAATTTTACCTGAGATTTGCTAACGAACAGTCTGGGTCTGCAAAATAATCATATAATCATTCTGAATCTCAGTTTCTTCCTTTGTAAAATTGTGAGATTATGTTTAAAATCCTCTGCAGTCTCCTCTAGTTCTAACACTTTTTGTTTCTGGGCTGTCTGACACCTTGTGCTGCATATGATCAATATAAGAGTTTGCATTAAGAATAGAGGAGTAGAAGTCAAATTAGCCTCGATTATCTCCCTTTAATTTAAGTGATTATGGCTATTCCTTCACCCCCACAAAACAGTGTGAAAGCTTTACGTCAGATATTTAGTACATTTTATTCACAAGTTAGGAAGCAATTTTAACACTTGCTAATGACACCTGCTATCTTCTATCAGTGATTTTCTAAACCACTGCTGGCAGATTAGATTGTATTTGCTACATCTATTTCTAGCACATGGTCAGACTGACCTGGTGTAACATCTTTGTTGGTGAGAGTGAAAAGCCGATGGGACAGTATTTGTCAGATTGAAGAACCGCCGAGAAAATTTAATTTAAAAAATTACATAAAGCTTAAGTCACTTCTGGAAGCTGCTTTTCAGTATAGCACTGGAGAAATATGCCATTGCCTTATTTAGTGGCAACTACACTGCCAGAAAATGAACTCCAAAGGGCATCTATTTCCATCTCTTTTGTACATTGCTCCATTCCGAGGGCCTAGGACGTTGCAAGGCACAGAGTAGACAGACATTCATGGAATAGCTGTTCAATTGAATTTAATTAAAATGGTTCAATTCTTATTGCCTCTTTGGAAGAAAATTGCTGCATTTAAGGCAGATAATTTCCAGATTTATAAACCAGCAACCTACTTTTATTAAGAGCAGAAAATCAATCTTCCCGTAAAACATAAAATACATGTTTGGAGAATATATTAAATACGTTTTCCTGAGTTTTGCTCAAGTTAGAGTCACTGGGGGTGAAGCTCAATGCCATAATAAATTTCAAAATGCATAAAATGCATAAATTGTTTCTTTTCAGTCGCTAAGTATACACACATGTTAGCATTAAGGACTGAGCTCAAATTCCTGGGCATGAATGGGAGAGTATGAGGAAGAGCTAGATCTGGCTTACAAGTGTCCATGAGAGAAAGGATGATCTTGCTACCAGGGTGCTGATAATTCATCTGGAGGGAAGCAAACATGATGGGGATACACTATTAAGATGTGCTACAATCAAGCCCCTTCCATGAGTGAAAAGGGCAGATAGAAGTAAAAGTACTGACTGGGAGTGTTTCTTTCAAATGAAGCACTGGTTATAGGGAACACCGTTAGAGTAAAAACAGTGGTGTGCTAAATTGCAATTTAGTAAAATAAACATCAAAGGGAGCTATTATAGGATGCATTTTACCATCATTGCAGGGGATATCACCTAGGATTGAAATACAGTTTAATGTATTATTAATTCTAGAGGACTAGATGTAAGTTATTCACTCTAGAGGGGAAGTGCATTAAATCTGCTAACCAGGGGGTACTTAAACCAGGGGGTACTTAAACCTCTTCGTCTCTAGGAATTCTAACAGATGTTTTATGATAAAGTGCCCCAAACCCTTTTTTTTAAATGTCATGTTTGACACTTAAAAATAGTAACATGCTCACAAATGTATTTAATGTGCATGACCTAAGTTTTATACTTTAAACCTCCTGTTAAGGAAAAAGGATGGAGAAACTTTGGGGAAGGGGTGATTGTGGGGGCAATGGAATTGGACAGCAGCAGAAATACAGGTATCCAAACTCTTTTAGGGGAATTTTCCCCTTTGCTAGTACTATTACCTTAACATTAATACTCCCTTACCTACTGTGCTCCTACCTATCCCTCTAACTTCCTCTCTCACCTTTCTCTCCCTTCAATGGTGCTTGACTTTCTTGTGGCTCTGGAACACACCAAGCACACTTTCACTTTATGGTGTTTCCATTCTTTGCTGTCTGGCTAGAATAGTATTCAGCCATTTATCTTCATGGCCTACTCCCTCCTACCCTCATGTAATTCAGGTCTATCCTCAAAGATCACTATATTAGTGGCAAATGTCACTATATTAGTGACAACTTCATCTACTGCCATATGACAAGTAGCATGATTTCTCACCTTAGATATTCTCTTTTGACTTTACTAATCTTCAAAGTATATATCAATACTGCACATTATGTACTAATTTACTTCTGATTGTTCTTGCCTCTAGAATATAAACTCCATGAGAGTTACATTCTGTTTTCCCCACTGTTTTCCCACAACACCTCAAATGGCACCTGGCATGTGGTGGTAGCTCATGAAATGCTGCTTGGATAAATACACTTTAAAGTCAGCCTACTCAAAACATACTGCATTTCTGAGATAAAGCCACTTCTTCAGCTTTGATAGCCACGGTGCCACCTAGGTCTCCACGATCTTTCCAACAAAAATATTTCCATTTTAGGCAGTTCTCTAGTATTTAAATGTCTCTGATAATTTCTCCAAGTTTTGGCATTCAAGTTCAATTTAATGAAGAGCTTAGATTAAAGGATAGTCTTGCAGGCCATCCTAAAGCTTACCTAAGTAAATAGAGGTTTTAGGCTCTAGTAAAAAGAATTACTGTGATTTCTTTCTTTCCTAAATTTGTATCAATCCTATTTTCAAAACCATCTCTCACTGTCAGTCTCTGTGGATAGATAACCCCCTTCCCTGCAGACCCTAACTACCTACTGCCAACTTTCTTCTCAAATATTACATCACCCGCTGTGCTGTCCAAGTATCTTCCAGAGCCTTTCACTGGAAGGGTAGGTGCTTGGGGACAAGGAAAAGGAGGAAAGTTTTATGGCTCTGTTCTGAATAAATTCTGGCAATCTATCACACTCTCCCTGCAGGTCTACCCAAGCTTGTGACGTATTTGTCCCCTTGATAGGTAGGACATCACATTAACAGTTGATATTGATCTTCAAGTTTTACCCATGTACGTATCAAAGGATGAAGACATTTTTTAATTATGTTAACGTGAATGTGATTCCTGATTTCTCTACTCACCAGCTGAGAGGATTTTAAAAAAAAACATTTAACTTCCCTACCATGATTTGCTTGATCTGCTAATTAAGCTCCAGTCATAATATTTAATAGGAATATGATGGTAATTATATGAAATAATGTATGTAAAGTGCCTGGAACATAGTTAATGCACAATGAATGTTGCCTAACTAGTAACATATTAGTTTGAGTAGTAAGATCACTAAGTGTTATGAAAATGCAGAGAAAAAAAAGATGAAGCTCAAACGCAAGAGTGACAGTAAGTGAAAGAAGAAAGGTGATGAAAAACTAAAAGGAAGAAGACAAATTCACATATACATTTTAGAGCCATCAGCAAGGGAGTGGGATCAGGAACTCACAAGGTTATTTGTATGCGAAAGCATATAAAAATTCTTATATTCTCTGACTCAAGAATTCAAGCATTTTGTGTGATGATAGCTGCTGTTTGAGATTAGACCATCTGAGGACACTGTTCGTAGACACATAATTAAATCTACAGAATCAGTTTTGGATCCATTGGGCAAATGATCATGAACCAATCATATTATGGATTAGTATGAATTATTTTTATAATTATTATTCTGAAAACTATATTCTTATTAAAATAGAGATGATGATGTCATGATAACCATGACACTGGAATAACTATTACTTCCTTGAAGTGTATGTAATGTTTTCAAAGGAAGAAAGTGTTGTCCTCTCAAAGGCTCAATAAGATATTTATGAAAAGAAATTAGGAAAAAAATTAAATAATATGTTAACAGAGATAGTGCTTTTATAAAAGCAAACCACAAAAAATTGCAATAATCTTTTAATCCTCTCAAACTTTTTATTAATCTTACCGAAAACTCTTCACTGACCCTTGGCTGCTTTTCCATCTCTTTTATTTCTATTTCTTCTTATTACAAAATAAGTGTTATTTACACTAACTTCTTTTCATTCTTCTAATTGACCATTCTCACTTTCATCAGTATATAGGAAAGTCCTTGGATCTTAACCTAAACACATTCTTCAAGAAGCCTTCCTTAATATCTCTAGCTTGGACCATCTGCCTCCCTAAATCTCATAGAACCAACATTCAGGAGTTCCTCCACCAACCACCTGTAATATTGTAACTACTTACTTAGTAGACTCTTTCTACCCAAAAAGAAACTTTTTTTTTTTTTTTTTTTTTTTAGGCAAAGGATCACAACTGTGCTGTTCACATTTAGATCACCAGTATCTGGCTCAATAAATATTTTAGTAAATTAACTTGGATGAAAAGAAAATAAAAAATGAGACCTATGCTTATAAGATAAGAAATTCTAATATATGCACACATACATTTGTCTACAAATTTGGAAAAATGTTTTTGATGATGCGATAAAAAACAATTTGTCACTTCAGTCTGCCTTTTCATCAAGCTCAAGGAAGTTTCCCTTAGGTGGTCTGTGGGTAAAATCACTGGAATTTCTAGTATAATTATATCACCATAAAAACAAAATATTTGTCTGACCATGTACAATTTTTCTGCAAATATCCCTTGAGTTCATAGGGAAAGGCACAGTGCTCACCTACCGGACAACAGTAATGTAATTTGAAATATAGCAACTGAACATGCCAACAAAATTAATTTATAAGTTTTAAGGGAATGCACCACATGATTGGGTATTCATCAGAGCAATGTAGGATTAAGTAGCCTTATCTTGTCCAAAAATATTTATTGAGTATACATTCTTTACAGTCATTCTGCTGCAGTTGTACAGAACTCCTAAAATTTAAACAGAAAATAAATACATGTACACACATCGATATACACAGCCATTTATGCTTCCAAGAGGAATGAGATACGTTTCTTAGGACATAGATATATTGCCTTATGAGTTCAGAGAATAGGGTGATCAGTTCCTGCTAGAAATATCAGAATAGATGCATGTTCCAGAACCATGTGTCATATACCTCAGCCTTAATGGGAGTGAGTGATAACAGGACAGTACACAAGTGGTCTACCAAAAGTGCAACTACAGTAGGGATTGTGATATGTAGAAAAACAGAGAAGGTAGCATATTTACTTGGGAAATTTGAACAGTGTGTTGAGTTCATACAGAAATATGATAAATAAGTCATAAAGTTTGATCTGAAACAGCAACGGTTCTGGAATAATGGGTAAAGTTTTTGGATGCGGTGAGATCATTTCATTAAAGAAGAGATGTGATTAGAGATTCTTAATGAGAGTTTTTCTTTGGAGAATTTTTGTTTCAAGGCAGAAAAAGAATTAGCAATTAACTACAAGTTATTTGAACTAATACTTCTGGTACATATCCATGGCTTGCTGTAGTGACATGCTCAATTAACCTGTCAAAAACTAGAAGAAAGCTTGTTAAAATGCAATTAAATTTCATTCTTTTTTATATCTACTCATTTAATCAAGACCAAGAACCAAAAAATTGCCTATGAGTGGAATATGGGTTAAAATCTCAAAGACAACATCAGATTCAAACACATCATTATGTTAACCACATTAGGGATGTATCATGTGCCATACAAATGGAAAAACAGGATTTATTCTTATCTTCTTTTCTTGCTCATCTGTTACTTCCCTTTCTGATAGTGAGAAACCTGGCTCTCATCTACTATCAATTCATTTTTTTTGTTCAATTCCTGAACAATTTCTGAATTAACCCATACCATGATGACAAACAAATTTCCCAACTTGAGCCCAGTGTTTACGTACAAATCCTTCTGTATTTAGCTTTATAATTTCCAGGCAAAATCATTTTCCAAAGTAATAGTTTTTCCCAACTATGAATAAGACTGATATTAACACCTGTCTATGGACTTTGTATGAACATAAGTTTCCAAAGAAAATGAGGCATTTAAAAAATAGTGAATGCTCAATCAAGAGGAATGAGAGATCTAGGAACCTGCCAAATTATTAGTTTGAATTATGTTTGGTTGCAAGAAAAAGAACACCTCAAACAGTGCTTTTAATAATATAGAATTTTCCTTTTTTTCCTATGAGAATTCTGGAAATGTCAGTTCAAGTACTGGTTATGCTCTATGGAACCTCTTCTTTCTTGTTGGTCATTCAGTTCACTTTTGTCAAGTGACCCAGTAAACCAAAACTGCTGTTTCAGCTCCAGCCCTTGAGTCATAATTCTAGCCAGCAGAACATGGAAAGGAATTAAGAATCGACTGTTTAAGAAAATTCCTAGAATTTGCACATACCATGCCCATGTACTTTTCATTGGTCAAAATTTAGTCATGTGTAAACACATACCATCAAGGGATGCCTCGGAATATAATCTCTGTTCTTGTCATCCACATGATTCTACCTAAAATTTGAAGAAGATAATACTGAAATAGGGAAGAATGACCACAGAGGAACATTTCTCAGCTACTTTTGTCCATATGACAAGTTCTAACTAATAAAATGTATGAAGAAATAATGAATGGAACATCTGGAAAAATTATGTATATATTTTTTTCTCTTTTCTGGTGGCTAGAATGTAAACGCGATGGCTAAAGCTTGTGTAAATAGATCTGTCCATAAGGAAAATTTAGGAATAGAAGCTACCATGATAACTTCTATGAGAAACAAAGAACTATGAGACAGTAGAAGTCAGTCCATAATTGTCTCCTTCCAGACTTGTTCATGAGAGAGAAATTAACTCCTGCCTCTTATGCTATTGTTATTTTGTGTTTTCTGTCAAAGGAAAATCTAATTCCAAAAAATATGGAGAGAAAAAAAATCACCTGGCTCTTTCACAGTAACTTCATCCAAATTCCTACCATGATAGGGAAACTGGTGTTGAAAGTTAGCAAGGATCAAATTAGGACTAACTGGTACATTTACAATCAATTAAATATCATCTCATAGATCATTTACTGAATTTCTCATCACTATTAGACACTGTGCTAGGCATCAAGGATACAGTATAAGGTAACCTAAAATGGCCCTGCGTTCCTAAAATTTTCTATCTAGTTAAGGGTAAATTTTTTAATAAGGCAATTTTACAAAAAAGAAGAAAGGTAAATGTATAATTTGAGAAAATTCTATGAGAAAAAAGAAGAGAAAGAACTTTCAGGCAGTCAGAGTTGCTATATGTGGAACTGACGACTTTCATCACTTCTTATTGTTGGTTTTCAGGCACAGACTAAATGACAGCTTGGAACGTGGTGAATAAAATGTGTGTGCAGAAAACAGACTCCCTGGAATTGAAAGTCACACTCAAACCACGCAGAGATTCTATGATTTGAAATAACAGAAAATACTCTATAAATCTTGAGGTTAAGGGATAAAATTGAAATGCTCTGTTTAATATGTTATCTTATGTATCTCATTAAATGCTTTTGTACACTGGTTGATTAGTACCCTTGACAGATTTTACGGTATTAAGAGGAGTATATTTAATTCCAGATTTATACTTCAGCCTCCTCAGGAGTCAGGATGCTTTTTATGTTGTTCCATGAGATTTGACGCAGGTGTTGCATATATTAACTGCCTAATGAACACGCATTGCTGAGTTAACTCATCTGGTCTCAAGCTGGTTCTCAATTAAACCTCTAGGAAGCCACTAATTCCAAAAATACATTAGTTACAGATTCATAATGTAAATGATTTGGGAAATTCAAAAAAAAGCAGTATAAAAATCTGAGAATGTAATTGCCTTATTAATCCTGTAAGGTTTCTTATTCTGTTGAAACTAGAACAATTCCTCACCCACCAAGAGGTGACGTAAATGTTTTTTTTAAGCATTCTGCTGCAACATCACGATGAAGACATATACTGATGTGCTCTTATTAACTCTGAAGTTGGTGTGTTTATTTTCTTTCGGCAATCTTATTATTCCACATTCTAAAGCTACTTGAAATTTCGATCCGCAAAGGCAGCTTAAAAGTGATCTCTAGATTTAGTTTTAGAAACAAATTTCTTTTTGACATACTTTCCTTGCAACATTTCATTTTATCCAAGTATTATTGGCTTTTCTCTCCACTACTACCTCTGAATAATGTAACAATGTGACTTAGTAGACTTATAAAAGAAGTTCCAAAGTTTAAATATAAACTAAGTGCCAAAATTCTATTAAGGGCTTGAGGGCATCTAACTACAGAATTTTCTAAAAGCAGGACATATTATCTAAATTAAAACTATACTAAGTTCTCAAGGAAATCATCCAAGTATTATTTTCATCTATATCCCCTAACAGAGGGACGTGCTTATCAACACTACAGAAGCGATACTTATAGACAGAAACTCAAGATGAAGGTAATTCCATGAAGGGGACAGGTGACTGATCTCACAGTGTTTTCCAAAGATCACCAGCTATTTGAGATACTAGAACCTACATAAATACACGCACATGGTCACATAAATGCTTGTGAACCCTACATCGGGAAGTGCTGGGTGATAGTATAACATATCATTGCAAAATAAACTTCAGTTTTCTTTGTTTTTTGCAAAACATTCATGTGACTTATTTTGAATATATCATCCAAAATGCAGGTGCTACTTCATTTTAAGAATTTACCTAGACTTTATGAATTTTAGTTATGTCATTGATTAAAATAAATTAATAATAACAATGCCTACCTGATATCGTTTATATAATATTTGTTAGGAAATATATGCAATAACCAAGAATAATTTTTGATAAATTATACATAAAAAAGATCATTGCTATTATGTACTTTATTTTCATGTTCATTACTCTCTGGATTAATATATTTAAACATATTTATATATGTTATGAAAATGTAGATATATACATGTACCCACATGCACACAAACTGCTTATGTAATTTCAGCAATTATTTATAAAGCAGACTGGCAATGACCTGTTCTTGGAAGCACACCTTTTACCATGGTTCTCAGAAGTTTTATGCTCAGGTTTGATGAAAGATATAAAAACTCACACCAATATTTCTGGTCTCTGATCCTATACAGAAAAGTATACATTTGAATCAGATATATGTACTCAGAAGGGGGGATTAAGTGGTGATGATATGATTATGTGATATTATTCTAGTAAGTTGTCCAAGTATACTAAAAGGTTATAGAGGGGGATCCCTGGGTGGCTCAGTGGTTTGATGTCTGCCTTCGGCCCAGGGCGTGATCCTGGGGTCCCGGGATCGAGTCCCGCATCAGGCTCCAAAACATGGATCCTGCTTCTCCCTCTGCCTGTGTCTCTGCCTCTCTCTCTCTCTGTCTTTCATAAATAAATAAATAATAAATAAATAAATAAATAAATAAATAAATAAATAATCTATCTTTTAAAAAAATAAATAAAAGGTTATAGAATTATAGAGCCACGATTTGATAAAACCATTCTAAATTGATCATCACAGCCTTTTTATAAACACAAAAGTTATGACTTGCCTTTCTGTAAAATACAATTAGATTTACACTGAATCACTAAGTAATAGGTTTTAAGTAATAGTAACAGCTATTTAAGCAAGTTTTTGAGTAAAAATCAGGTTCATATAGAGGTGATCTTGGCCAAAAAATGATTCAATGTATAAAAGTGTAAAGCACAGGATTTTGAAAATGACTTTTCATGTTTAATTTCAAGAAAAAGAATGAGCAGGTTCTGGTCAATAGAGAGAAAAGTCTAAAGGGAAGAAGAGCAGCCATTTAGAGATATTGTGAAGGAAAAACATAATGGCTTTGAGCCATTTGGGGAAAAAATGAACTTAGCCCTTAAAAAACCAAAAAGGACTCAGGAAATTGAGAGCTTAAAAGGAATTTTTTCATGAAATGACTATAACTGCTCATAATAACATTATTCTGATAAGTGAATCAACTACAGATTCCCACAAATGGTTCTTAACAAGAATCAGCTTATGTTAATTCTATATTCGCTGCTTCACTGAATTTTGCACTAAAAGTAGCAGGAATACGTTACTTAGGAAAAGTTGACTTAGGACATTAAGCTAATCAATACACAAGATTAATTTATAAGGAATTTAAACTCTGGCTAAGAAATAAAATACCTAGCTCTGAAAAAAATAATTATAAATAAAATTTCACCCTTTCCCAAATGCTTATTGATTACTTCAAGACTTCAAGACCCAAATCAAATGTACCTACTCTGTGAAACTTTCTTTTATTTTCAGAGTGGAATTATTTATTCCTTTTCCTAATTTTTATCAAACCTTAAAATATTAGAGTCAGTCATTCAATATTTATCAATAGCTATGGCATATATGTTGGAGATATAAACACACAACAGCAAAAAACCTGCCTTTAAGAAATCCAAATTTTTTAAAGATTTTATTTATTTATTCATGAGAGAGACAGAGGCAGAGACAGAAGCAGAGGGAGAAGCAGGTTCCCTGCGAGGAGCCTGATATGAGACTCTATCCCAGGACCCCACGATCACAACCTGAGCCAAAGGCAGATGCCCAACCACTGAGCCACCCAGGTGTCCATAAGAAACCCAAATTCTAAGGGTGAGAAGAAAACAGTATTTTTCTGCATGCAGTATACAACATTTGTAAGTTATTTTCTCTCTCTCAAAAAAAAAAAAAAGTGGACAAAGGCCTAATTCTACACTGTGCCCTTTGGGATGGTGGTGATAAGATGTGGGAAGTAAGGTTGCAAAAAGATTTTCAGAGAGGAGATGGTATCTGAAACAAGCCCGGAAGAAAGAAAAGGAGTAGCTAGGCGGGCAAAGTGAAAATGACCTATGTGCATTGATCACACCATGTTAAAAATATTTCTTGCATCTGCTCCATAGACCCTTAACCTGAGTGTAAGGATAAGCATCATAATATTTCTTTATTCTGCTAGCACTTAAAAAATTGCCTATTTTTTAATTAAAAAATTCCTGGTTATTACATGTCACTCAACAAATATGGCCAAGCAATGTGAACACAAAGAAAAGATGAAATACTCTGATGCAAGAGCTTATTTGGAATACAGGAACATCAAGGAACAACGAGGGGAATACCTTTAACAAAAACTTCTTGAAAATAGGATTCAGGCAAGAAAGCAACCATTGCAACATAGTTTTTGAAACTGTCCAAATTGTCCACTAAAATAAACAAAATAACCAGGGCACACACACAGGAGAACATAACCAAAAATTCACAAAAGATGTATACAATAACAATATTAGGTAGAAAAATATTCTCATATACCCCAAAATATGAGTGGAATAAGATAAACTACAAAACCTACCTGAAATAAGTGTTTGTACTTGAGGAAGCAGCAGGGAGCAATGGAATATCTGAGACCTAAAATTTCCAGGACAACCATTAGTTCACTCAAAACCTCAGTGAGCTGATTTGAAAACTGTAAGGGGCTAACATACTCCAACAACGTGTGAGTGCAAAGGGCTACGAGGAGGCTTGAAGGTGATAAAGTTTGTACCTCATGCATGCTCAAAGCCAACTAGCCACAGCCCACTTCCAGGAAAAAGCTCCATGCTGAAGAAAAACTGTTAAAAGATTCCAAATATAACACCGTAGGGATGACAGAGACAAAAGAAAAAGAAAATCCAGATAAAATAAAGCAGAGAACAGAGCCAAGAAGTCTCAAAAATATGTTTACACCTTTACAGATAAGGAAAGTCTAGACTTATGAAATTAGAAAAAAATGTTACGTCTCCCATCTAAATGTTGAGGAAAAATAATTTTGCATACAAATGAACAGAAAGTAATGAAGTCAAATCCCAGACACGACAAAAGTCTAAAGTAGAGAGAACATGAGAATACACATAAATTACACATTAAGTAATAAAAGAAATACTGAATATACAAAAAAGAAATGAATATGATTATAAAAATGAAAACATCAAAGACAAGCAAAGTATATCCAACTCTCATACAGTAGGAATACCAGGGGGTGAAAAAAAGGCAAGTAATCACATTAGAACCAAAACTTTAGAAAAGTTTATGAAAATAAAATTAAAGAAGGTTTGAAACTCCATATTGAAAAAGTATTAACGTAAACTTGAAAAAACTACCTATAAAATATAACACTAAGAAATATCCTAGTAAATTATGGATGTTAAAGGAAAAGAAAAGAGAAAAAAAAAAAAACCCTTCATGCAAACAGGTGAACAGAGAAGTGAACTGTAAATGTCATCAAATTTTAATAGAAGAATGAAGTAAAATTATGAACATTTCATAATACAAAAAAAGTATTATTATTATTTTTATTTCTTATTTCCACCTAATCTGCTTTCCAAGTATAAACACTGCAGGTCAACTGTGTTCAACATGCAAATTTTTAGGAAATATATTTCCCAGATTTCTTCCAGACAATGAGCATCTGGAATTAAAATGATTGTAGAAGTACTGATAGGAAGTGGCTAATGTTAAATACATATTCATATGTAGAACAGAATAAATTAGGAACAAAAAGAAATTAAGCAATGGCTTTATTTAAATATTTAGTAAAAATATTTAAATTTTTTCAGCAATCAATGAGTGCTGTGTTGCCATTCTGAGACCGTTTTATGTATAATGTAGAAAAAAGTAAAAAGACATTACATAGTATTTTTATTATATCACCCACTGAGTCCTTGGGAATGAGAATTCTTTGTGAGAGAAAAAGGAATAAGCAGTATGAGTTGAGGAGTTATGTAAATAGTATGTGGTCTAGAATTTAAATGGGGAGTAGCAATTTGAACTCATGATGTATTTTATCTTAGAAAGTAATGTATTTTATATTAAAAGAGCCTTTCCTATATCTGTCCACATAAAAGGGGTAGAAACTATGACATTTCCAGGGTCAGTAACTGTCTCTATCAGAAAGATTGAAATGCCATTTTCTACTACAATAGAACAAGCCCCTTGGAAAAATGACTGATTTCAAGTCTGGAACAGAAAATGGACCAAAGAAGCTTAGAAAACTGTAAAGTTTTCTAATGGATAGATCTATGAATAATGTAGCTTTTTCTTTTTTTTTTTTTGCTTTTTCACTCTTTACCCAGTTACTCATTTTATTTCTTCTTTTTCTTTCTTTCTTCCTCTTCCTTCTTCTTCTTCAATACAGTCCTCCACAATCAAGATCTAGAAAACATTTATAATCCCCCCCCCCCCAAAAAAAACTTCTTCAAATTATCCCCTTTATAATCATCAACCCTATCTGTAACTGTTGGCAACCAATGACCTACCCTCCATTATTCTGTTTTGTGAAGAATGTCATGTAAATTAATTTATATCATATGTAACTTGTTAAGATGGGCTTCTTACATTCATGTACTGTCTCTGAAATCTTCCAAGTGTTTGCAAGTATCAATAATGGGCTTTTTTCTTTAAAGATTTTATCTATTTATTCAAAGAGACGCAGAAAGAGAGAGGCAGAGACACAGGCAGAGGGAGAAGCAGGCTCCATGCAGGGAGCCTGACGTGGGACTCGATCCTGGGTCTCCAGGATCACGCCCTGGGCCAAAGGCAGGCGCTCAAGTGCTGAGCCACCCAGGTGCCCCTGGCAGGCAGAATTTTAAGAGGGGCTCAAGATTTACACACTCAAGATTTACACACTCAAGATTTACACACACTTGTATAATCCCTGTCTTTTGAGTATGAGTCTGACTTGAGAATGAGATGGGCTACGAGTCCCATGTTACTTTATACGGCAGAAGGGATTTTGCCAAAGTAATTAAAATCCATAATCAGTAGATTTTGAGCTAAAAAGGGAGACTATCCTGAGTAGGCCTCACCAGATCAGGTGAGATCTTAATTATGGTCTGAGAGATGGGGAGAGGGAGGGAGAGAAAGAGAAAGAGAGAGACAAACAGAAGGACACTGATGCTCAGGCTTGAAAGCTAAGGAAGCAAATTGCCTTGTCTGACATGATCACAAGTCAGAGACTGGCAGGTGACCTGGAGGACTTGAAGACCCTGATCCTACTACCTCTAGAAAGGACTCTGATCCTCCGATGACTTAGCATTCCTAGGTGACACCTTGATTTCACCCTTGTGAGACCCTGAACAATGAGCCCAGAAAGCAGTAAGTGGACTTAAAGAAACTGCCAGATAATACAATGGCTGTTGTTTAGAGCCACTGAGGTTTCTGATGATTTTGTTACAGAGCAACAGAAAACGATTATACTCCTCTTTTCTGGAGATTATGAAAATTCATGGTATTCTTTAAATATTTTGCTAAAGTTGACAATAAAATGTTCTGGCCCTGGAGATTTGTTTTTTGAAAACTTTAATTACAAACTCAATTTCTCTAATAAAGGGCTATTCAGGTTATTTAACCTTAGGTGGCTTTTTCAGATTGTTTTTTCAGTGTAATTAGTTCATTTCATCTAGGTATTTAAATTTGCATTTCCTTTTTTTAATCTTTTTTTTTTAAGATTTTATTTATTTATTCATGAGAGACACAGAGAGAGAAGCAGAGACACAGGCAGAGGGAGAGGCAGGCTCCATGCAGGCAGCCCGACGTGGGACTCGATCCCGGGACCCCAGAATCATGACCTGAGTCAAAGGCAGATGCTCAACCACTGAGCCACCCAGGCATCCCCTATTTGTTATTTTTTAAATGTCTGTGACAGCTATGGTGCATACACTCTTTTATTCCTGATACTGGCAATTTGTACCTTATAGACAGAATATACTCAGGTTATATTTAAATTCATGTGACAATCTTTATGCTTTTGTATTTAATTGCCTGCATTTAATGTTATTATTTATATATTTGAATTTTGATGACTATTTGTTTCCATTTTTCCCCCTCTCTTTGTTGCGTTTTTCCATTCTCTGTCTTCTTTGAGCTACTTGGCCATCTTTAGTATTCAATTTTAATTTATCTGCTATATCTACTTAATTTATCTGCTATAATTTTGGACTATATCTTTGTGAATGTGTGTGCATACATTTTTAAGTGGTTGCTTTATAGACTACATACTTACAGAATACACACTTAACCACCTTAGTTATACTGCAGAAATTTTATCACCACATGTCCCTTTAGTCTTTTCTCTGTGTGCTAGAGTTGTCTATGAGATTATTTAACTATGAAATATGCCTTTACTGAAACTGTCATTTGACAGTGTTACACATTTTAGCTATCTACTCTCAAACATGTTTTAAGAAACTCAAAAATAGAATAATAGAACAGGCTATTATACTCACCCAGATATTTGTTATTTCTGTTGCTCATGATTCATTACTGACCTTCCAAAAGTTATCTTCTGGTACAATTTCCTTTCCATTTGAAGATTTTTCTTTAGCAATTATTTTTGAGCAGGTCTGACGGCTATAAATTCTCTCAGGTTGCATTCATTTGAGAGTGCCTTTATTTTGCTTTCATTCTTAAAGGATATATTCCTTGGATATAAGATCCTTGGTCAATAGCAATTTTCTTATAACGATTTAAAAAAATTAAAAAAAAAAGTTTGCCACTTATGGTCTCCACAGTCTCTAGAGAAGTCTTCAGTTATTCAAATCATTGCACCTCAATAACCAACGTTTTGTTTTTTTCTGGATACTTTAAATATTTTTTGTTGTTGTTTTGAACAATATATCTGAGCACATATTACTGTGGGTATATCCTGTTTAGGATTTGTTCAGCTTTCGAATCTGTCAGTTTATATCTTTTGACAAACTTGGAAAGTTTTCTTATGTCTTCAAATATTTTTATATCAACTACCATGGTTTTTAGTTCTAAAATTTACACTTGATTCTTCCTTATTTTATCTATTTTTTTAGTGATAGTTTCCATTTTGATATTTGATTTAAAATATTCCAATAATTTTAACAAAATCTACAGTAAAGCCTTTTCACATAATTCAAATGTTTATGCCATCTCCTTTTGGTGTCTTTTGATATAATTTTCCATGTGTATTGAAATTTTCACAGTTCTTTGTATACTGAGTAATTTTAGTTTATACTCTGGATATTTTGAAGATTGCTTGTTAGACTTAAAGTCCTGTTTATATCCCAAAGAGAATACGGTTATTTTTGCTTTAGTGATCATTAATCAAAGTAAATTCAGAATATTTTGCAGTATTATTTAGATTTGTTTCATATTTCTGCCACCCAGGACTGTTCAGTCCTCAACTGGTTCGAACTCTCCCCATTAGATCAATCCTCAAAGTCTTGGTTAGGAGTGAGCCCAGGAATTTTTAAGCAACTTAACAGGACCATTTTCTCATGTTCTTCCTCCTCCTCATCTCTCACTCTCTCCCATACACTCTGGTTCCATGGGTTCCCCTTTAGTATCCTCTGGGCAAATGCTTCCTACTTCTAAAGAATGAGGGTGAAAAAACACCCAGAACAATGGATCTGGGCCCATTCTTCTGGATCCCCAAGAAGAGATAAGAATACTCCCTGATCTTAGACTTTTGAGTCTTAAAGGCTCCATTTACTTGGCTGCCACCACTTAGCTAGAGCATAATACAATAGAGCACAGAGACAATAATGGGGATTTCCCATTCTTAAGATTTAGAAGTTACCTCTTCACCCAATGAGCCAGAATTAGGTTCTTTCCCTGTACCACAGTTCTCACATCTGGCTTTTGATTATATAAAAATTCAGTTCAAGCTTGGGGATGCTAGAGGAGAAGAAACAGTAACTCACTGTGAGTTTGGGTATACTTTAAACTTTGGTCTTTTACCAATCTGGCTACTAATATTTACCTTCCCAAGTTTCCAAATAGCTACCTGTGGGTTGTGCCTATGTTTTGTATTTGAGTTCAGTGGGCGATAAAGAGGTATATGCATAAATCTATCTAATCCACAACTGGAACAGCAGACATATTTTTAGTGCTTTAGCAATAATTTAAAAAGGAGGACAAAATTCATCTTTCAAATTTAAATAAAAGACAATGTAATATATTACAAAGCTTATAATAAAAAAAATTCACAAGTCATATCTCTAGCCACTCCAAACTTATTACTTTGGTCAGATTACTTCATGTACCTCATTCTCAAGGTTCTCATTTGGAGAATGGACAGAGAACATAGGATTGAATTATCCTAAAGAAGTATCCTAAAGAAGTATCCAATTCATACATTTGGATTACATAAAATCTACATTTTTCAAACACTATATATTGCTGATGCCAAACCTTAAATAATCTTTAATCGATCCCAAACAATTACATGAATTCTAATTAATGTTTCTCATATTTTTCTGCATAGCAGTGATTATTTGACTATTTTATGATTCTTGCTCTTGTTATGTCACAGGGATGGGGGAGAAACATTAAAATGAAAGTCTTCTACAAGTGTTTATTTAAAGTTGGAAATTATATATGAAAAGAGTCACATATTTAGTGAAAGACAATAATAGTGAGAAAAAAATTTGGAGATGACATTCACATAAAATATACTCATTATCTAAATGTAAAGTGATATGAATAGGTCCATACAGCTCTCGATATTGATACTGGTTGCTTCATAAAGATAACCAAACATTTAAACAAGTATCTTTCTCAATGAAGTTATGAACACATAATTATCCTAAATTCTCCTGAAACTCCTCCCATGCTCGACCTGATACCAAGTCCCTCTTCATAGTAGTAAAGTACTGCTTATTAAATGACATTACAAGTTAGCTGAAAATTTTTATTACTTCATTTCCGTAGATCCAGCATTCCTATTGCTCATACTGGAGTTTTTCCCCACAGAGAAAACATACAAGAAAATGTAATTACTCTGATCTTTACTGTGATACTCAAGAGAATAAAATCCAAAAATAAATAAATATTTCAGAAAAAAGTACATAATTTTAAAGATAAGTACAGAAATTGATATGGATCAATATTTGATATTAAAAAACCCTCATTAAATGATCATTTATGCCTTTATAATAATTTGAGATAAGCAAAATATGTTTAATGATCTTGTATTTTATTCTTATTCATTTAAAATAGGATCCATTTGTATTATGTAAATCTAATGTGCCACTTTTTAATATTCAATTTTCAAAACAATTTTCAGGAATGTATTATTTATGAGCATGGGTGTTCGTCATTGCTCCTTTATAAGTTTGTTATTTGATCTAAATTAGACAATGTAGGGATCCCTGGGTGGCGCAGCGGTTTGGCGCCTGCCTTTGGCCCGGGGCGCGATCCTGGAGACCGAGGATCGAATCCCACATCAGGCTCCCGGTGCATGGAGCCTGCTTCTTCCTCCGTCTGTGTCTCTGCCTCTCTCTCTCTCTGTGACTATCATAAATAATAAATAAAAATAAATAAATAAATAAATAAATAAATAAATAAATTAGACAATGTATTCAAATCTCAAAGTACAGGGCTGGCACATCCTATGTCTCAGTAAATCTTATTTCAATTCTCCCTTGGTCCTGGTAAGCTAACAATCACATCATCAAAAGGGTAATTATAATACTTTTAACATTACCTACTTATTGAAATAGAACTGCTCTTATGCTTTCATTGTAATTAAGATACTTCAAGATAACAGATAATTTATATTTTTATTTTTACTTCTAATACCTAAAGAAATCTGACTATAGTCACTTATTAAAAAAAAAGCTTAAAGGTTTTAGCATTGTCTTCAGATAATAAAAAAGGAATTTTAAAAACTTAAAACAATTATATAATTATAATGTGAGAACTATTTTTTCCTTTCAAAAGCTATCCTAAAAGTACTCACGTACTCACACACATTTACACAATAATAGTACCAAAGCTTTGTAAGAAAGCATGAATCCTGCCTGAAACATCAGTCTTCACTAATTTTTTTCCTGTTCTTCCTGCTTTAACCCTAATATTATTCTAACATATTATATTGAGATATTTTGAAAGGAATAAGGAAATTTAGAGGCTTTCAATATTGCTATAAAATAGGAAATATATATATTTTCCTTTTACTTTAGAGCAATTAAAATAATATTGATGATAGTGTTTGACATATGTTTATATATAGATATGTGTATATATATCTATTCACAGAGACTATGATATATGTAATACAATAATAAATGAATAGAACAAGTTTCAGAGTAAATTTCCTATTAAAAACAATGAGAAATTATACATGTAAAGGTATCAATCTGAATATATTAACATGAATACAGAAATAATTGTTTAAAAATGCATAAGTACCTGAGGGAGTTTAGTAATTCAGGGAAAAGACTACGAGATTATTAATCTTTTCTGTATAAAATCTGCATTTGTTTGAATAGTAAAAGCAAGCATATATTACTTTGTTTAATGAACAATTTATTACCAAGAGAAGTCATAAATAAACAGCTGATAATCGTATTTTTAAAAGCAGTCCCTCTTGCACTACTAGATATTTACCCAAAGGATACAAAAATACCATCAATGAGATGCATGCACCCTGACGTTTACAGCAGCATTATCCACAATAGCCAAACTAAAGAAAGAGCCCAAATGTTCATCGACTGATGAACAGATAAAAGAAGAGGTGGTGTATGTATACATTTATGCACATATACATACAATGAAATATTACTCAGCCATCAAAAAGAATGAAATCTTGCCATTTGCAATAACATGGTGGAGCTTGAGAGTATTTTGCTAAATAAAAAAAGTCAGTCAGAGAAAGATAAATACCATATAATTTCACTCATATGTGGATTATAAGAAACAAAACAAATGAACATGGGGAGAAAAAAAGAGAGGCAAACCAAGAAACAGTCTTAACTGCAGAAAACAAACTGATGGTTATGAGAGGGGAGCTACATATGGGGATGGGTTTAACAAGTGATGAGGATTAGGGAGTGATAAGCCCTGGGTATTATATCTAAGTGATGAATCACTAAATCTTACACTGGAACCTAATATTGCACTGTATATTAACCAATGAGTTTAAATAAAAATCTGAGAAAAAAATAAAATAAAAGCCATCCCCCTGGAGGCAAACCATAAGAAACTCATAACTACAGAGCACAAAGGGAGGGTTGCTGGAGGAGAGGTGAGTGGGAAATGGGCTAAATGTGTGATGGGGATTAAGGAGGCCTTGTGATGAACACTGGGTATTATATGTAAGTGATGAATCACTAAATTCTACTCCTGAAATCAATATTACACTATATATTAACTAGCCAGAACTTAAATAAAAACTTAAAAGAAAAACCAAAGGGAGGAAGGAAGGGAGAGAGAGGGAGGAAGCGAGGGAGGGAGAGAAGAAGGGCGACAGATAAATAAAAGCCACCTCTCTGGAACATTAAACATATTTAAATATATCTCTTCATAATGATTGCATTTAACTAGTTTAAAAAAAAGAACTTACATACTCCAACGTTCTACTGATAATATTTCAGCATTCTGTAGACCTTTAGCTGAAAACAAACATCTGTAAGTCTCAGAGAAAGCAATCGATAGATGACTTTCATAAAACTATTTAAAATAGTAAAAAAATACTCAGCTATTATTAGTAAAAAAGGTCTGTAGTAATATGATGCTACTTTTAGATTTTAAGTAATATGAAAAGCTTTCTTATGAGTAGGAAAAGCAAATTTGTGCACTATGTTTGCAAACTGTATTATTTGGGATGTTTTTGCAAAGCAATAAATATCAGAACAGTAAAAATTGTCAAAAAAAAGATGAAATATATGGAATTAATTGATAGAAGTCAATTTGGGTTGATATGTCATTGGTTCAACCATGTAGTCAACTGTTTAAAATGTGAGGCATCTGGGTGGAACAGTCAGTTAAGCGTCTGACCCTTGGTTTCAGCTCAGGTCATGATTTCAGAGTCCTGAGATTGAGCCCTATGTTGGCCTCCAAACTAGCATGGAGTCTACTTAAAAGACACTCTCTCCCTCTCCTTTTTCCCCTCCCCCATGCTCTGTTTCTCTCTCATAAATAGATAAACCTTTAAAATAAAATAATAATGACCAATGCATTACTTGTTAAAAAATACAGAATAAAAAGATAATTTTTTTTATTAATCATAGCTATAAGAAAGGAAGAATTCAATTTTGGTCTTCCATGAAACTAAAAGTTCCTTGAGAGTTGAGATCTTTATTCAGATTTTTGCAAAAGTTCTCAATGTTATTATAAGTGATGAATGAATAAATGAATTAATGATTGGAACATGACAGACCGATATAATGGCAGTTCTTCTATACTGACTGTAATTAATATTGGGCATTTAGATCCCTAAAAGCCAGAATGTGATTGTAGGTAGTGATTGTAGGTATTTCTAACTGCTTCCGCCTACCAAACACATAGAATAGACACACACACACACACACACACACACAAAAAAAAAAAAAAAAAAAAAAAAAAAACAAGATCTTAAGACACCCAGCAAGATATACGAGGATAAAGACATTTCTAGGCCAAATTTTTTACTTTATTTTAATGAATGACAACATGAGGTTATGACTAATACTGTAAATATTAGTAGTTGTAGGATTTTTAAAGTTGGTAACACTACATGTTTTTTTTTTCACCATTTTTCAACCCATTAATTAAGAACTATAGATCTCTACATATAGACGTCAAGCAAGGAATTGAAAATATCCATCAGGTTTTTTTTTTTTTTTAATTCATTGAAGCATAATTAACATACAATGTCCTATTACTTTCAGATGTATGCCATAGTACACCAAACTAGTTCTACACACAGACATAATATGCATTAGTTTTTTGGCCAGTGATAATTAACGTAGAGATACCTAGCATCAGACGTGTTCCTCTGTAAACATACATTTCAAATTATTCAAAATTCAAGCAATTTGATGCTACCCATCTCTATGTCATCTGAAAATACTGTGTCTGGATTACTTCAAATAGTTAAATCAATCTCTTAAACTAAAAACATTTTTGTATATAAAACTATTGGTGTGGTGCATCTGACATCTGGACCAATTGTCAGCTATAGATAATTATGTCCCTTAATGTTCCATGCATCTATTTTCAATCCAATTCAGACCTTGTAATTAAATACTCTTTAAATAGGATACAGCTTTTTTGGATAATGCAAAATCCTGATTCAATTCAAAAGAGAGATGAGATATCACAGAACCTTTGTCTGTAAAAAGTCACTACGTATTAAGTTTCCAACCTTGTTGCTAAAGCAATGTAAGGTATTCTGTACATGTCTCCTAAGGTAGCAGTTTAATAAGACTTGAAAATCTCTACTGAATGTATATCTCTGAATGCATAAAACTTCCTACTTTATTGAAATGTATAAATATCTCTGAATAAGAGATATATTTATAAAATAAACGAGAAATGTATAAATATCTCTGAATGTATAAAACTTCCTACTTAAAATGCAATTAAGTATAGCTAAAATATTTGTCACCTTTTTTTTGGTTGATAGTAAAACTTCCTGCGTTGATTATGGATAGAAAGCAGTAAAACTATTAAAATTTAGAGGCTGGGCCATTGGTAAGGTTTCTTCATTGTCTAAATACTCCAGGCTCTCATCCATTTCATTCCTGGACACACAATAAATGGCAACTTGTAAAAGACCATCAAATCCATTCATAAATGCTTGAAAATTTAAATTTGGAACATCTACCAATATAGGGTTCAGGGTTTTGCATCACAGATTTCATTAAGAATTGCAAATAATATGCATTCTATTTTATCATTTCAGGAAGTTCTTTCTTAAACTAGCTCTCCTCCACAAGAACCTCTATAGTAGAAATATGTAATTTAAAATAATCTTAACTGTATTTCTTCCATATGCTACTGGAAACATTATCCCAATCTTCCCACCAACCTTTCCCAATCTATGCACTGCTGATACAACAGTCAACCAAACTATCTTTCTAGCCCCCCAAAAGTGGCAAGTTACTAAAGGCAGTAGGAGGCTCTCTCCTGTGCTTTAGAATCTTGGACAGATGGCACAGAGAAAATGGAAATAATTCATTTATTCCTTGCTACTATGTAGATCAGCTGTCAGCAAACTGTGGCAAAAGAATTAGTCTCCTATTTTTATAAACAGTTTTATGGGAATACAGCCATATTCATTTGTTTACATATTGCCTATGGCTGATTTCACAGGACGATGGCACAGGTGAAGAGTTGCAACAGTAATCAAATGACCCACAAACCTAAAATATTTTAACTATCTGGCTCTGTAAGAAAAAGTTTGCAGACCCTGGATCTAGATCATTGGAGCTGCTATAATTTCTACCTTTTATGAACCAGTTTGTTCAGTTCCTATTTTTGGCTTTTGAAATACCTACGTATTTCAAGTACCTACGTACTTTTTTTTTTTTCAATCAGTTTGGTAAGACTAATTATGTTTTGCTTGCAGTCAAAGAATATATAACATCATGAAATGGGTTCCAAGAGTTGGGGCAAGCAAAATATCCTCTAGGAAATGTGGAGTATTTGGAAATGTTTACTCACACTACGATGGGAAAAGAGCAATGAGGCTGCTGTTTAAAGACTAAAATGAGACAATAACTCCTTCATGATATACAGTTGCAAAACAATGACTCTACCAGCTGTGGCACCTGGATCTTTGAGATAACTAAGGGGAATCCTACCCACTATTGCCAAATAATGTGACTATCATAAGGCATGTGGAAACTGTGAAATAGGATGATTACTTGTCAGCACTGGATTAAATAAAGTAAGAAAATTCATTTTCTGAATTAAGATGAAGTTGGTTTCTCCTGTTTACAACCAAAGACATTTAACTAATCCACCCTAACTCAGGGCAGATTAATATGAAATCCTCCCTAATTCAAGGCTGACATCATTGATGCTGCTTCAAAGATCTAAAATGACCAAGACAAAAGATTACTGGGAGTCTCTTGAAAGAGCTACAAGAAAAGTTACATTTCTTATATTTCAAACTACAGCAGCTATAAGGATACTTCTCTAGCACAGATTAGTAAACATCTTAGATAATTATCTGACATTATAAAGTATACAGCTAGCCAAAGAGACACTGCACTTACCCATTTTAATGAAAACAATAAAAATGGTGCTTTCCCTTTCATCATAAAAATATTAAAATGAAAATGTGTTTTCTGTTATCACTGCTATATTTATTTTCTCTTATTCATCTCCAGAGTTGTCTAATGCACTGCCTTTCCTTGCTTTGGTAGCTCTTATGTTACACAGTAAAAAGCAGCAGTTGCCAAGTAAGCATAAGACAACTTTCTTGTTTGTGAAGGCCTAGATTAATTGAGGTGGACTCGTTAAATTACCTGAGCAGAAGGAGGATAAAGAAATGTGCTTAGAGTTTGTGCAGCATCCTATGCTGAATGCTGTGATCTTGGAAGCTTCAGGAGAAAAGATCATTCATGTGTTTGACAAAGAAATCAAATGGCTGTCAGACTTTACAGGATCATACTGGTTTACAAATTGAACATGTCTATAGCATCTGACATAAACTGAAGATGACAGAGCCCTTTCTTAAATACATTGGATTACTTCAATCATTTAAAACCATTTAAAAAAATGAGGACACTTGACGGGATGAGCACTGGGTGTTTTTCTGTATGTTGGTAAATTGAACACCAATAAAAATTAATTAAAAAAAATAAATAAGAAAAAAAAATGAGGATGCTTGTGCAAGGGGGCTTGGTAATGAGGAGATTGAATATCTTACCAACATGGAATGATAAAGAATCAGAATATTAGGAGGTTTTAAGAACAAAAGAAGAGCAGAATTCCTTGCATCCTAGTGTCAGAGTAACATGCTATATAATCTATATAGGTCCTATAATACTATGTAATCTTATCATTATTTATCATTTCTGTTTGTAGATGAAAAATGTAGCAGTGAATCATGTTCCCTGACAGTTATAAGAGTAGATAGAGGGACCAAAGTTTCTTTTTCTTTTCAAGAAAGTTAAGAAACTTTGATAGAGCTAACACTTAAAGTCTGAAGTAGCTATAAAATTTTAGAATGGTCCTTAGGTTCCTGGACATTGGTACTATTTTTTTTTATAATAAAGAACATAAAAAGAATATTGGTAATGGAATAGAGTAGCTGCCTTCCAATGTAATCCAATCATGTTTAAGTTATAAAAGCATTCATTTTCATATGCAGTATATACATCAGTATGTCTATTCAGGCAACAGAAACCTATATTAATTTAAACAAGGGTGCTCAGTATAAAGAATAATTAAGCTCTGATAGGAGAGCAACTACAAAGGAGTAAAAACTCAAGAGTACCCTAGGAAAACAACAAGGATAAACATGGAAGTTTTTTTTTTTTTTTTTTTTTTAAGGAAGTTTCCTTAAATCTCATGACACTTAAGCTGAAACCAGAAAAATGAATACAAGCAAAGGAAGTGAATATGGGTTGGGTGCTGGTATGATCTGAGGATGCAGAAAATTCCTGGGACTACAAAAAGAACTTCTGTCCTCCAAAACTGTAAGGGACATAAACTTTAGGGTTGTTTTAAGCCACTAAATTTGTGATAATTCGTTATAGCAGCAATAGGAAACTAATACACCAACATTCTTTAATACTCTCATCCTAACTTTCTCTTAAATCCACTAAGCTCATATTTGCCCCAATTATCCGCCCCAAATTCTTTTGTCAAAGACACCAAAGATTTTGTTCTATTAAATCTAATGACCAGTTCACAATCTTCACTGTACTTAATCAATCATAGCGGAAACCATATTTAGTTACCATAAATAAATAAACCATATTTATTTATCATTACTAATGGAGAAACAGTAAATTTTACAGAGTATTTCACAGAGAGTTTTAGCAAGATACAATCTTTAAATAATAGCATTAAAGAAAATAATAAATGAAAAACACAACTTCTATCTACATAGGATACACATAATAATCCACAGCCAAAATATTATGGAATAATTTTTGGATGTAATTCACTATACAAAAGAAAGTTTCACTTCTGTGTATAAGACACAATCCATTAAAAAAGTAATTAAATATAGAATTTATGATGCTGCAAAAGATACCTAAGGAATAAATAAAAATATGATATAAAATTCATTTTATAAAAAGTAAAAATTTTTCTTATAGGACATTTAAAAAGATATCAATAGGGCAGCCCAAGTGGCTCAGTGGTTTAGCACTGCCTTCAGCCCAAGGTGTGACCCTGGAGACCCAGGATTGAGTCCCACATCAGACTCCCTGCATGGAGCCTGCTTCTCCCTCTGCCTATGTCTCTGCCTCTCTCTCTCTCTCCTTGTGTCTCTCATGAATAAATAAATAAAATCTTTAAAAAATATTTCATAAAAAGATATCAATAAAGGTGTATCATACCCACAAACTGAACAGAAAGATTTGATATCATGCCAACAAGAAAAAGTTGAGCAGAAACATCATACCAAAAAGTTAAAAATGCTCATCTTGGTGCAGAAATAGGCAAAAGTATTGTCATCAAATAGAAAACTAATATATATACAATCTCATAAAACTTCATATCTCAGAGGGGCCACTACAGATCAGTGGGAAAACTGCCTCTTCAAAATTCAGTCCCAAAAAATTGGGATTGAAGTGGGGGGCCTGGGTGGCTCAGGTGGCTAAGCATCTGACTCTTGATTTCAACTTAAGTCTTGATCTCAGGATTGTGAGTTCAAGCCCCTTATTGGACTCCACTTTTGAATGAATGAATGAATGAATGAATGGGAATGGAAAGGTCACACCTGAAAAACTAATCAGTATGTTTTTAAATATATGTTATGAATGTTTAAGAAATGCAAGTGATGTGAAAAATTGGAGGAGCATGAGCAAAAATGAGCAAGTAAAGGATGCAGACTGGATTGACGAAGAGACCACACTACAGCCTTTCAAAACATATCAGTGACCCATTGTCTTCAGTTGGGTGGCAAATAGGAATTTGTTTGAATGATTCATTTAATTTAATTTATATATACATATACACACATATACATACATACACAAATGCATATATAAAGGTGTTATATGGGTTTTATTTGTACAGTGGTTTCCATTATAATAAATATAGAACCGTCAAGAAAATTTAAAAGATACAACTAAATGAAAAGTAAGGGATTTTAGATGGTAAATCCAGAGACAAATGTGTAGTAGAAATAAGGACCTCAAAGAAGTAAAAGATTGAATAGGAATTTACTTAGACCAAGATTATGGATTTTAACTCTATGATATATAGAAATTTAATTTTAAAAGTTTAAAAACACAACACAAAGTAGGTAAATTTACGTTCCTTAGACATACAATATTGGTACACACAGAACATAACTCCCAAGTTCCAAAGGACAGAGATCCTAATCTGTTCTCTTCACTGTGAAATCCCAATGGCCTAGAATAGTACCTAGTATATACTAGGTGCACAATTGATATCTGTGGAACAAATGCATTGAATGAATTAATGAATAGTACAAAATGTGCACAAGAACACATGGTTTTGAAGGGTCTGTCTTACTGATGGGTTATATCTGGTGGTTGTATATGTGACTGTGAATTTTTCTCTCTGCTTACATTATTCCTTCCATTTGGTGTGTGGATGTGTACTTTTTTCATCATCTTTGAAGCTGTTATACCTTCTGATGCTGTTAGCATTTTCACTCTGGGACAGGTAAAGAGAGGATAGAGAATGGTTCACAGAAGAAACAAAAGGCTAAGCACTAGGGAATCTATTCTAGACTTAAAGGAATTAAAGCAATCTTAAGGGTTCTTCTGGATCATCCAATTTGTCTCAATCAAAATATCAATAAAGAAAATAATGACAAACATAGTCTACTTGCAACCTGATTAGTTGCCTAATCTCTGTATTTATAGCAACCAATGTTTACTTCCATTAGCGATTTAGACATTATTTTGTATCAATCATATAATTATCTAAGAAAGTCAGACAAGTAAAATATTTCTTTAATCAGGTGAAAACATCCTGATTTTAAGTACTAAAACATTCTAAAATTCCTTTTTACTTTTATTTCCAGAAGGAATAGCTTTATGATATGAAAGGATGCTGCTTCCAAATTCTTATTTTTGTTTGTCTTAGAGGATAAAAATCCATCCTTAGATAATTTAGCATGGGAAACATTTTGTATAAAAGGAAAAGCAAGGAATTATTTTTAAAAGGAAATATGATATTTTCAAATGAAAAATCAAGATAGATTTTTTAATGTTATGCCATATTATTGAGACATCCGAAAATTAAGGCAAACTAAAATTATATCAACTTTTTGACAAATTAATTCGTTCTTTTTCATCATAGGAAGAATGTTCTCTTATGAATAGATACAAAAGCAGAGCCATCTGATACACAAAATGTGGTCATTATCAATATGTCTTACAAATTTTGTTTTTTTAAGTCAGAAGTCACAAATTCTGTTAATTTACTGATAGTTAATTATTCAAATTGTTAGTAGTTCTTAGAACTGCTAACTTAAATCTGCTCTTGGAAACACTCAAAGGAGATGCAGATAATAATCATTTTTTTTAACAAAATAAAAACAATCTAAATAATTAAGAAATTGTTCCCTAATTAACTTGAAAACTATGCTTTAGCACCCTTCAATAAATTGTCAGGTAAAATATTATGCCGTTACTGAAATATTCAGAAAGACCCACCAATGTCCCTTTAGTATATTTTTCCAGAATGTAAAGAGTGAATAGCTTTAACCTTGAAGAGCTTTAAATAATGCTAAAAGCTTTGAGTGTACTAGGGTGTTTACAAATTTAAAACAATGAATGAGAAGACATGAGAACCTTTGGCAAAGATTCTAGCTTCAGTCTCAGACTTTTAAATTTAAGTTTAATCAAGTCATTATTTAGATAAAATTAAAAAAAAACAAATATTTTTTCATTTAAAATTGAGGAAAGGAGAGGTGTCCAGGTGGCTCAGTCAGTTATTAATCTTACTCTTGATTTCAGCACAACTCATGATCTCAGGGTCCTGAGATAAAGCCCTGAGCGGGGCTGTCTAGTCAGTGTGGAGTCTGCTTGAGTTTCTCTCTCTCCCTCTCTTTGTCCCTCCCCTACCCAAGCATATGCGTGCTCTCTAAGTAAATAAATAAAATATTTAAAAAATAAAGTAAAATAAAATAAAGGAAAGGAAACCAATAGTACTGTAAGAGTTCCTAGTCAGATTTACCCTAAAAGTGTAACACATTTTAAGATATATTATTTTTAGGGCACCTGGGTGGCTTAGTGGTTGAGAGTCAGCCTTTGGTTGGGGTCCGTGATCCCAGGGTCCTGGGATCAAGTCCCACAACGGCTCCCCTAGGGGAACCTACTTCTCCCTCTGCCTATGTCTCTGCCTCATGAATAAATGAATTTTAAAAGTAAAATATGTGTGTGTATGTGTATACACATAATTTTTAGCATGAATTTCCTTTTTATTTTTTAAGAAAAGGAGTGCAAGGTCTTTTCAAACCATTAGACTGGAGAGAAAAAAGCCACATAAAAATATTATTTCTAAAATATATGTTTCTTCTTTATCACATGCTTGGTATTAGGGCATATAAAAAGGTCTATAATATAAAGGTACTGTGTGTAAATTGTTTATATTTAATTTTGATTACTATCATACATAGGAAAAAGCATTTGGCTGGAAGGTACTTCAAGATATCTACCTGAATATATATAAATATATATATATATATATATATATATATAGCATTATATGTATGTGTATATATATGTTATATACATATTATATATATAGGATTTATATATATATAGAGAGAAAATATAGTATATTTTGACAGTGTTTAAAATTTTTGATGACTTTCTCCTCTTTAAAGCATTTACATCTATAACACTACATATTCTGATAAAAGTAATATTTCTTTGGGTTTCCTTTATATTATTTTAAATATGAGAATTCTTCAGATTTTTTAAGCTAGGTTTTTTTTTACTTCTAACATAGGCAATGCTATCCATAAATTCCAAACACATTTTATCGTTTTATCAGTTTTCACTTAATCTCCTTCAGAGAGTTGATAGAATTCTCTTATTGTTGCAAACTAAAATCAAACATAGATTATGAATTGCAATGTTTTCTTCTAGAAAATTAAAACACAGGATAATTTAGCTGTCTGCAAAAGCCTTAGGGTTAGGAATGGAAGGATTTGGACTGGGTATATGAAGATATCATTCACAACAATCCAGTTTTTTTTATTATAGATAACAACTAAGAGTTTTCACAGATGTTAGCTAACATCCAGAAGGAGGTAAAGAGAAGGACAAAGCTAAAAGAGAAATGTTTTCAAACCCATGGTGTCTAGTCTAGTACTATTTCTTAAGTCATATATTCTTTTGTTGTCATTCACTCAGATATCAACTTATGCCATAGAGAAATGAAGTTGCCTCTAGAAAAAATTATATGTGAAAATAAGATAAGATGAAGTCAGTAGAAAGGTTAGAATATAAGAATGGAACCTGTAAATGAATGCTTATTTAATTAATATGGGCAGAAAAAATATAAGTTTTAAAGGCAAAGCAAACATACAAATGTAATCATAAAATACTAGGACCTAAGTTGTGCAGTGTCAAAAATCTGAACAAGTTGCATAAGATAAAAAGTGTCCAAAGACAAAAATCTAAAAAGTGTCATTTTTTCCTATAACTAAGAGGTAAAAAATAGGTCATTTATGTTCACTGTAGTCTGTACATTTCACTTTAAAAATTGATGTCACAGCAGTAATAAGAGACAGTAAAAATATATTACTACTAGTGGGGGGGAAACAATAGAAGCACACAATGAAAGAAAAACAGAAGAAAAAAATCATGCTTATGTAGGCTGTCTTTGACTGTGCACTCACCGTTGTGAGTCCTGCAAGAAGTATTATACCATATATGTACATAAACATGAGGACAAATTAAAAACACAATTTTTACCTATTCTGATTCAAAGAATTATATTCTCTTAAAGCAAACACTATGATTGGACAATCACACTGCACATTAATTAGAGATTTTCAAGGAACCTTACAAAAATGAGAGAATGACTCTTGAAAAGCACAATTTGTCCTATATTAACACAAGCACACCCCTTATCTGATGTTTCATTGTCCTATTAACAGATTCTCGGAAAATTTTTAGTATTTCAAATTTTGGAAATACTGGTATTCATTTTTCTGTACAGACCTTTGACTGTTGTTGACTCCTGAAGTAATTACAATAGATTATAGATAAAGATAATTTCATCAGGCAAAATTTACTTGTGTCATCCTTTCAGAATAACATTACGATTATGAAAAATACTGCTTCACCTAATGCAAAGCCATTTAGAAATAATTTCCTCCTCAAATAAAGATGTTTTTCTTACAAAATTTAATGAGCATCATTTTGGCCAAAGCGACAGTAGAAGCTGATTACATGTTAGCTACAGTAGACAGAGTGTCCTGCTTTATAACTGCTATGCTCTACTGGAAATCCTAGAGTAAGATGATGGACAGCTGTTCCCTTGGTTTGTCTATAAAACTGAGATGTTTGCTTCATAGAGTAATCCATGTGATCAGAGATTGTTTTTAACATACAGCTAATATATTTGTTGAAATAAGGGAAATAGAAAAAAATAATGATACAAAATGGTTAACTCTCTCATTGCTCTTGTCCCAGCATTTGTACAGACTTACTTGGTAATAACTCTGTATACAGGGTACATTTATGCTTGTGTTTGTAGAAACATTCATATGTAACATGCATATGTACGTAAATATGTAAATATATATAAATATATTTATATCTGTGTTCATCAGAGATATTGGCCTATAGTTCTCTTTTTTGTAGTGTCTTTATCAGATACCATTGGTATAAAGGTAACGGTATATGTATATACTTAATATAAAAGTATACCGGATATACTTTTATATTTATATAAATATATAAATATATTTTGTGATTTAAGAAGCTCAGAAAGACATGAAGAGGCTGTAGGGGCAAATGACAGAACAGGGAATAGAAAATACATCAGTATATGGAGATTTTACCAACCCTCTACAACATTCATAAGGTCTATTTCTGTAAAATGCAAAAATATACCACACATTTTAATCAACAATTATACCATCAATCTAGACATTTAACTTTAATTACAATTATGTAAAACAGTATTCAATAGAATTTTTTAAATGTGTATGGTAGCAAGCAATTTTCCACATGCAGAAGTCTTCTGTCTCCCTCTATCTTTATCCCTACCCTACCTTTTTATATTAACATGTATCATATCGTGTTACTTTAATATTTTATATAATTATGACTTCTTTTAATCTGTCATCTGATAAATTAAGTGCTTCTCTTACTAACCACGTGTTTTAAAAGATAAGGTCTTCTTTTCTCCATTCTCATAGGTCTAGCAGCTGAAAATTGTATATATAACCCTTCAGATCAAGAGAGATTCCTGGCTAAAGATGTTATCGTGCCATATAGATGGGATTTAACTGGATTGGATAACATCATCAAAGAAGGAAAAGATGAATCAATGAGATGCATGGCAAGCATCAAAAAAGATAAAGAGAGAGAGAGAGGACTCAAATAAGCAAAATCAGAAATGAAAGAGGAGCAACAACCACATAAATACAAAGGATAAGCGAGAATATAGTGAAAAATTATAATGCCGACAAATTAGACAGCCTAGGAGAAATGGATAAATTCCTAGAAACATACAACCTCTAAAAATAGAATAAGAAAAAAAACCAGAAAATCTTAGCAGACAAATTATCAGTGAAGAAATTGAACCAGAAATCAAAAACTCCCAACAAATAAGTCTAGGACCAGAAGGCTCCACAGGTGAATTCTACCAAATAATTAAAGAAGAATTAATTCTTGGCCTCTCAAATTATTCCAAAAAGATAGAAAAGAGGAAGGAAACCTTCCAAAATCATTCAATGAGGTCACTGTTACCTTGATACCAATGGTATCTGATAAAGACACTACAAAAAAGAGAACTATAGGCCAATATCTCTGAAGAACTCAGATATAAACATCCTCAACAAAATATTAGCAAACCAAACCTAACAATACATTTAGAGTATAATTCACCATGATCAAGTGGGATTTATTACTGGGATCGAGGTAATTCAACAATTGCAAATCAATCAACATGTTACACCACATCAACAAGAGAAGGATAAAACCCACATGACCCCTTCAAGAGATATAAAAAAAGTATTTGCAAAGTATAAGATCTATTCATGATAAAAAAAAAAAACCCGTCAACAAAGTAGGTTTAGAGGGAACATACCTCAACATAATAAAGGTCATATGTGAAAAGCCCACAGCTAATATACTCAACAGTGAAAAAGTCAAAGGTCTTCCCCTGAGATCAGGAATAACACAAAGATGACTACTCTCACCATTTCATTCAACATAGTACTAGAAGTCTTAGCCACAGTAATGACATAAGAGGAAATACAAGGCATCAAGAAAGGTAAGAAAAAAATAAACCTTTCACTATTTGCAGGTGACCTGATCATCTATATAGAAAACCCAAGACTCTACCAAAAAGCTGCTAGAACTGATAAATGAATTCAGTAAAGTTGCAGGATACAAAATCAATATACAGAAACCAATTGCATTTCTACACACTAATAGTGAAGTTAGGAAAGAGAAATTAAGTAAACAATCCCATTTACAATTGCACCAAAAAGAATAAAATACCTAGGAATAAACTTAACTAAGGAATCAAAGACCTGTACTAATGAAAACTATAAAACATTATGAAAGAAACTGAAGACAACACATACAAATGGAAAGACATTCCACGTTCATAGGTTGGAAGAACAAATATTCTTAAAACGTCCACACTAACCAGAGCCATCTATGTATTTAAGGCAATCCCCATCAAAATCCAACAATGTTTTTCACAGAACTATAACAAAGAATCCTAAAATTTGTATGGAATCACATAAGATTCTGAATAGCCAAAGCAATCTTGAAAAGGAAAAACAACACTGGAGGTATCACAATCCCAAATATCAAGATATACTACAAAGCTGTAGTAATCAAGACTCCACGGTACTGGCAGAAAAACAGACATACAAATCAACAGAATAGAGAGCCCAAAAATAAAACCACAATTACATGGTCAATTAACATTCAACAAATCAGAAAAGAATATCCAGTAGGAAAAAGACTCTCTCTTCAATAAATGATGTTGAGAAAACTTGACAGCTACATGCAAAAAAGCGAAATAACCACTTTCTTAAACCTACACAAAAATAAACTCAGAGTACATTAAAGATCTAAATCTGAGAAGAGGATCCTAGGAGAGAGTGAAGGGAGTAATTTCTCTAATACATGGATCTTAGCAACATTTTTCTTACATCTCTTGAGGCAAGGGAAACAAAAGAAAAAATAAACCAGTGGGACTACATCAAAATGAAAAGCTACTGCACAGTGAAGGAAATAGCAAAAATAAAAGATAGCCTAATGAATGGGAGAAGATATTTCTAAATGACATATCCAACAAAGAGTATCCAAAAAATATAAAGAACTCAACACACAAAAAACAAATAATCCAATTATAAAATGGGCAGAAGACATGAACAAACATTTCTCCAAAAAGGATATACAGACAGCCAGCACACACATGAAAAGATGCTCAAAATCATGCAATTTCAGGGAAATGCGAATCAAAACGACAGTGAGATATCATTTCACACCTGTCAGAACAGCTAAAACCAAAAACTCAAAAAATAACAAGTGTTGGCAAATATGTGAGGAAAAATACACCCATTTGTACTATTGGTGGGAATACAAACTGGTGCAACCATTGGGGAAAACAGAATGGAAGTTCCTCAAAAAATTAAAAATAGAATTGCCATATGATTCAGTAATTGCACTACTGGGTATTTAACCAAAGAATATGTAAGCCCTAATTCAAAAAGATCTACAGACCTCTATGTTTACTGCAGCAATATTTATAATAGCTGAATTACAGAAGCAGCCCAAGTGTCCATTGATAGATGAATGGATAAAGAAGAGATGGTATATATCCACAATGGAGTATTACTCAGCTCTAAAAAAGAATGATATATTACTCAGCCCTAAAAAAGAAGATATATTGCTATTTGCAAAAAACATGGATGGATTTACGGTATATATTACTAAGTAAAATACATCAGTCAGAGAGGGATAAATACCATGATTTCACTCATATGTAGAGCAAAATGTTTTTAATAAACAAACCAAAGGAAAAAAGAGACAAATCAAAAAACAGACTCTTCACTATAGAGAATAAACTGATGGTTACCAGAAGGGAGGTGAGTTGAGGAATGGGTAAAATGGGTGAAGAGGTAAGAGTGCATTTATCATGATCAACACAGAGTAATGTACAGAATTAATGGATCGCTATATTGTACATCTGAAACTAATATAACACTGTAGGTTAACTATACAGGAATTAAAATTTTAAAAATAATTTAAAACAAGCAATTATGGAAAAAACATCTAGTTCAAGTGAAAATAAACAACCACATGAAAAGGAACAAATTAAAAATACTGGAAATACAATTATCATAACAGTTTGGTATTAGTGAAAGAAGAGACAAATAGATCAACGTAACAGAGTCCAGAAACAGATACACACAAATACACTCAACTGACGTTAGACAAAGGAGCAAAATCAATACAATAAAATGTTCTGGACCCCTGGGTATCCACATGCAAAAATACATAAATAAATCAATCTAGACATAGACTGTAAATGCTTCAGGAAGTTTAACTCAAAATGCAGCCTAGAACCAACTGTGAAATATAAAACTATAAAACTGCTAGAAAATAACATAGGAGAAAATTTAGATGACTTTGATTTGCCATAGACTTTCTGGATATAACACCAAAAATGGAAAAGAAACAACTGATAAGCTGGACTTTGTTAAAATTAAAAACAAAAAGGAAGAATTTAAAGAATTGATAAAATTTAAAACTTCTGCTCTACAAAAGATAATGGCAATTGTCTTCCATAGACTGGAAGAAAGTATTTGCAAAAGACACAGGTACTAAAGGACTGTTATCCAAAACATACAAGGAACGCTTAAAATTTAACAATCAGAAAACATGTAATTCAACTAAAGAATGGCCCCAATATTTTAATAGTCACCTCACCAAAGAAGATATGAAAATGGCAAACATGCATATGTAAAGATGTTCCGTATCATATGTCATTAGGAAATTTCTAATTCAAACAACAATAAGATACCACTACAAAACAACTAAAATGACCAAAATTCAAAACACTGACAACAGCAAATCGTGAGGATGTGGAGTAAAAGCAACTCTCATTCACTGCTGGTAGAAATGCAGAATGGTGTAGCCACTTTGGAAAACAGCTTGTCCATTTCTTAAAAAACTCAACATTCTCTACCATACAATACTGCAATCATGCTTTTTAGGTATTAATCCAAATGAGTTGAAAATTGTGTTGACACAAAAGCCTGCACACAGATATTTATAGCAGCTTTATTCATAATTGCCAAAAATGGAAGTAACAAAGATTCAGTAAGCGAACAGATGATGATTCATCCATGCCACAGAATACTATTCAGCTGGAAAGACCGAGTTATCAACCCATTAAAACAGAGGAAACTTAAATGTATTTTACTAAGTGAAAGAAGCCAATCTGAAAGGACTACATATTGTATAATTTCAACTACATGACATTATGGAAAAGGAAAACTATCAAGATGGTAAAAAGATTATTGGTTTCCAGGACATCGTGGGGACATAGTGGGGATGAATAAGTGCAGCACAGAGGAGTTTTAGGGTAATCAAAGTACTCTGTATGATACTGTAATGGTGGACACGTACCACCATGCATTTGCCCAAATCCATAGAATGCACAACACCGTAAGTGAACCCTAATGTAAACTATGGCCTCCAGATGATAATGACACATTAATGTAGGTTCAATGATTGTAACAAATGTACCACTGAGGGATGCTGATAATAGAGTAAGCCATGCATACCTGTAGGAAGGAGATACATCTTCTTTTCAATTTTGATTTGATCCTAAAGCTGCTTTAAAAAAGTAAAGACCATCTAAAAAATATTGGGAGTAAAAATACTGGAAGTTACACAATAGAATAGATTTTTAAATCAGTGAAGAGAAAATCAATGATTTGAAAGATGTTAATAAAACAAACTCATAAGTAGATTCTAAATATACGAAAAACACTTTCAAGAGACATAGGAACTAGATCAAGTGGCTCCTATATATGCCTAAAAGGAATTCCAGAACAGAAAAATACTGGAGTTGAAATAATACTCTATGAATTAAAATCTGATAGTTTGTTGGAATCAGAAATGTAGAAGGCAAGATTACTCAGATTGACAGTGAACTCTGAGTCCTGAACAATCAAATCCAATCCATGCACATATTCTAATAAAAACATATAAATTAAACATGATGGAAGGGTTAAAAGAACTCCATAAAGGACAAAATATAACAAAGAATAGCATGATAAATAAAATAAATACATAAAAATACACAATAAAGAAGTAGAAATAAGTCCACATTTTTAATCTAATACTAATTCATCAATGGTATAATAAACAAAACTGTTAACACCAATAGCATACAAATATGTATATGTATCTATCTATGTATATATATATAATATTTAATGCACAGTTGGGTCATTTCCAGTTTTTATTCTTGCAAACACATTGCTGTTAATTTTCATCTTTCAATTTTATATATGCACATATACATATTTGCACATCTTTCTCTATTACTTCATCTTACTCCTCAACAATTATATTTTATTTTATAATTATAATTGCCTTGCTTTTCTTATGATATATATTTACATATGTATACTAAATACTACTCAATATATTAATTAGAACTCATATTGCTGCATAAAATAACATTTAATTTCACTGTTGTATAATATTACCCTAAAGTATAGTTTTACATTCCATTAATAGTTATCTTGTATGCACGGTCAGTTCATCACAGAATGCACAGTTGGGTCATTTCCAGTTTTTATTCTTGCAAACAAATTGCTGTTAATTTTCATCTTTCAATTTTGATACCCACAGGCAACTGTTACCCTTGGGTGTTACACCAAGGCATAAATTGCAGAAGCATAGGGAATACATATAAACTTTACAAGAAAATGACATATTGTCTTCCAAAGTCATTGCACCATAGTACACTCCTGTTCATATTAATATGAGAACTTGATCCATGTTAGCTAGAAAATCTTTCCTCATGTCTTATCACCAAAAGGCAGCAAGCACAGAGAGTTCTTACAAGTGAATTTCACCTTACCTTCAAGACCAAATATTCATTATCCAATAAAAGCCATTTACTGGTCAATGAGAAAAAGATAATTAATATTATGAATATTGTAAAATTAAACAGGAGCAATCAAAGTTTAAAAAGTTAGACACGTTGTTTTCACGCTTGTGAAAACAAAGGAAAACTACTAAAATCATCATCCTAGTCCAGAAGTATACTGAAAAGAATTCAACAGGATCTATTAGGGTTTAGTATCTAAAATATAAGGATACTTATCTTTAGAAATATTCATCAATATAATTAATCCCACTATTAAAGATTAAATAAAAATATGAAATATATGGTAATTTAAATGTGAAAAATGCATCCAGAAAACTTTAATATGTCTTCTTAAAGTATATATATTATAAAAATATAAAATATAAACAGTGACAGGGGATCCCTGGGTGGCTCAGTGGTTTGGTGCCTGCCTTCGGCCCAGGGTGTGGTCCTGGAGCCACGGGATCGAGTCCCGCATCTCGAAGCTCCCTGCATGGAGCCTGCTTCTCCCTCTGCCTGTGTCTCTGCCTCTCTCTCTCTCTCTCTCTCTCTGTGTCTCTCATGAATAAATAAAACCTTAAAATTTTTTTTTAAAGTGACAAATTTGTGTCCATATATTTAAGTAATAACCATTAACATACCTTTAAAAATAATAACCTCCACAGCTAACCAAAAAAATGATGTCTACGAATAAATTATATAAAATCTTAAAAAATTTGATGGAGTAATTTATGAAATATCATTGATGTACATGAAAACATCAATTGAGAACTAAAACTCACAATTTCTATCTATTCTTTGACTTTATTCATTTTTTTATATTATCAATATAATTTTTAAATATGACTTATTTTCCCAACAAGTGAAGGAAACTATCAAGTGCTGGATATGGAAGCTCTCATTTACTGAAGTGCTAGTACCATGTCTATTTAAAAATTATAATATCTTTTCCCTAGCGTTAAAAATTGTGAATGATAGTTCCAAAGTAATAGATTTATGTTATTCAAAATTCTAAATAAATCACTGAGACAATCTTATCACTGTCCTTTAAATTAAAGAATTAGTATTACTGGAAATACCATGTTATGAAGAAAAAAAGTTTTTATTCCATTCCTTGAATCAGAAAGTTGTATATATACCTTTTGCTTCAACTGTCAATGACTTTCTACAAAATCATTATTAAAATAAAACTACAGTCTCTGGTGGCTTTGAGGGCTGTCATCCAATATGTCTCCTTATTTTCTGAGTGAAGAAATAAAATGGTTAGTGAATTTCCCAGGCCCTAATCTTGGCATAATAGGGACCTGCACTAGAATGGCCAATTCAAATGTTTTGTTTATTTTCTAGGACACACCTGTAAGTGTTTACTGCATCCCAGGCCCTGCCTTCATCACTTTATTGACAGTAGCCCATATAGGGGCACCTGGGTGGTTTAGTCAGTTAAGCATCTGACTCTTGATTTCAGCTTAGGTCATGACCTCAGGGCTGTGGGATCGAGCCCTGTGTCAGGCTCCATGCTGGATGTGGATCCTGCTTAAGATTCTCTCTCTCCCTCTCCCCTTCCTTCTCTCTCTTCTCTGTCTCTCTCTCTCTCTCTCTGTCTCAGGGAAATACACACACACACACACACACACACACACACACGCACAAATATAAACCCAGTGCCATTTTTAATATACCACAATACCAAGAATTGAATACGTGGATAAAAATTCTTAAGTACATATCAACATTAGCTTATTCAGTTGACTTTCTGAGATAAAATGCATTTTGTTAATTTCTCTGCTTCAACTATCTATGCTGATATTCAGTTACTTGAATCATTTTAGGTCTGTTTATGATAAATTTTCCTCCTCGAAATTAATGCAATCAATGACCATCATAATAATGAGAATCGATATCTTATCTTTGTGTTTTGATCTCATATTGTGTCTGATGATGTTACTCTAAAACTCTATACTCATTTTTTTTTTAATTTCTCTGATGATTTAAGCAAACTCAAAACCAGTGATATGCCAGCTTAGAAACTGCCTTTAGAAGGAAAGGATGACAAATTCACAGTAGAATGTGAGCAACTCTGTAAGTTTTTACTATTCATTCTGAAAAAACAATGATGGTGCTATTTATTAACCTGGAAAAAAAAAAAAACAGAGTAGGAAAGGAACAACTCCCAAGCATGTGTCTAAATCTACAGTCTTATGACCAAGCCTCTACCTCCCCAGTGTTCCCAATAATTATCTCCCAGAAAGGGAATTTTTAAAATATTATATGTAATTTCAAAAAATACATTTTATAAGTATTTTCTAATAATTTTATAAAATGCTACATAATCAAAGCATCTACAGAATAATCATAATCACTGTAATAAACTAGTTGGCTTGAATAATCACAAGGAATAGTGCACTTTAATAGAAAAAAAATTACAAAAGAATAGTTTTGTGCCAATCCCATGGTTTTTCCTTAAAACTGATCCACCATATTTAACTAGGAGGATCCTTCAGTTTTAGTAGAATTTGGAATAAAAAATATCAGTATCTTGAAGTGTTAAGAATTCTATCAATAATAGTTCAATTATTCGATTAATATTCTTATTCTATTGATAACTGACAGTTACTAAAACTTGGATTTTTCATAAAAATGAGTTTAGTATTATGAGTATAATCACAAACACTGGTGTCAGACTGCCTGGGTTTGAATCCTATGTCCGTCATTCACACACCGTATAAATTAAGGTACGTTACTTAACCTTTCTATTCTTCAGTTTCCTTTAAATTAATAGTACCCACCTTGTGGAGATACTACTAGTGTGCAATGACTTAACATACACAAAGTGCTCCCAACAGTGGCTGGCACCTAGTGAACTTGCTGCATTTGCTGTTATCCATCACTGAGCTACATTCCGTGGAGGAAATAGTACTTCTTTTCTCTTGTTAGAAGAACTAGCCAAGACACTGAGACAGAAATTAAATCTGGAAAAGAGCTGGGTTTTTACCTATTTCACTATGTAAATAGGTGGAAGAGAATTCACTCAGAAAAATCTCTGTAGGACTGGCCTATTGTCATTCAAAGAGACCCATGTGTTTCTTTCCTTTTTCAATAGAAAAATCAGTAGAGCTAGAAAAGTACTGATATCTAAGTGTACTTTTCTTTAAAATGTTTTTAAAAAGTGAAGCACATTGATATGTGTTCTTATCTTCAAGAGAAAGGACTTTGGGGCTAAGCGATTATTCACCATTCAGAGCAAACGCACAGCTCTCCAGAGGGACGCTCCTCCTTCGCACCACACTTTCCCTTTTTAACTGGGTAACACTGATCTTGTCCTGATTTTTTCCCCTTCACCCAGATTTTCAAATTCACAGTTTTTAACTCTTTATTGCCCGCTGCCCATTTTTATTAACACAATTTTAGTGTTTGGAGTGGGGGCTTTATTATTTCGGAAATGCTTTGCCAAACGTCATGACATTCTCAGCCAGACCTCCCTAAAAAAGTGTCACCCTACTACACTGCTGAATAGATAGGGGGAAATCACTCATTTTTAAGACCAGATCTTGTTAGTGTTTTTTTTTCCCCATTGGATTCTTTAAGGAAAATATTAACTGTTGAGGAAATTACCTGAAAATATTATGTAAAAAGTGTGAAGGAGAACAGAACTGTAAAACTGCCCAGCAGCTCTAGCCCTGACCGTAAGAAAGTTATTTGCTATCTCTGGTCCTGGGTTTCTTCAGCTGCAGAATGTGCCTGATTTAGGGGCACCTGAGTGGCTCAGTTGGTTAAGTGTCTGCCTTGGGCTCAGGTTGGGATTCCCAAGGTCCTGGAAAGAAGTCCCACCTCAGGCCCTCTGCTCGGTGGGGAGGCTGTTTCTCCCTCTCCCTCTGTCACTCCACCTACTTGTGCTCTAATAAGTAAATAAAATCTTAAAACAAGCAAACAAATAAAATGTCTTTGATTAAGTGGCTTTTTTTAGGATCATAAAGCTGATGTAAACTGTAACACAGCAGATACTTGGTTTTTTTTTTCCTTTTTCCAGCATGAGTGAATTTAACTTTCTTAGAAAGAAAGGCTGTGAAAATGTAGGTACTGTGCAAAAGTATGTTATTAACTAATGGTCTATGGCCTTTGCCTTTCCATTCCTACTGCTATTACTAAGGTTCAGGCATCATTCTTTTCTGCCTGGACTGTTACAATAGCCTTCAAATACCAATGTTCACAATGGTCTCCCAATACCATGTTTCTCCCATCTCTAACTATATTCCCAAGGACTGCTATTAAGGAATATTATTCTTGAAACATAATTCCAAATACTACATTTTTCAATGATTCCTCTTGGCTTAAAGGCCATTAATAATGCCTTTTGTCTATATTCTAGGTCTTCAAACCTGATCACAACTCATCTTTTCATCTTCATTTATAGCTACTTTTTATCCTGCGTTTACGACTCACTCTCACATCTCTGCTTCTGCTCATCCATTTTCTATGCTTTAAGTGCCCTTACCAAAAATAAATAAATAAATAAATAAATAAATAAATAAATAAATAAGTAAAAATAAAAAAATAAAGTGCCCTTACCTCACATTCTTCCAGGATTGCCTAAAACACTAGTCTACTGTAAGCTTTTCCCAAAGAACAGTCTCTAATACAGTAAAAATTCACTTCACCCCATACACCCATAACTCTCACGACCAGTAGGAACTTTCTATTTTGCATTGAAGCTGGTTTTCATACATGTAGAAGCCTTCCATCTAGTTTCCCACAAATTTCCCACCCAAAGCTAAGACAGAGCAAAAATATTTTACCTTCATGTCTGTTGCATCCAGGATATTTTCTGACACATGTGTTATGAAGATGAATCAAACCCTCTGCCCTTAAAGAGGGTGGGCTTTGCTCTCAAACCTTTTGCCTAAATGTAAAATGTAAATCCGTTTGCTTTAAATTAAGCTTTATGTAATACTCCATGGAGATATATTTAGATTTCATTCACTACTTTTAATCATATGAATAAGCTGCATCTATGTGGTTCAGTCAGTTAAGTGTCTAACTCCTGATTTCAGCCCAGATCATGATCTCAGGGTCATGAGATCAACCCCCATGTTGGGCTCCATACTCAGCGGGGTCTGCTTGATATTCTCTACCTCTTCCACTGCCCCTCTCCCCACTTGCACTCTCTCTCTCTAAGATAAACAAAATCTTAAAAAAAAAAAAAAGAATAGTGTCACAGCCAGTATTATTGAAAAGGTGACAAGGTATTTCACACTTCCTGACAAAGGGATGTACATTTCTTTTTTTTTTAAGATTTTATTTATTATTTTGTAAGAGACACAGAGAGAGAGAGGGAGAGATACAGGCAGAGGGAGAAGCAGGTTTCGTGCAGGGAGCCCGACGTGGGACTTGATCCCAGGACTCCAGGACCACACCCTGGTCTGAAGGCAGGCACCAAATTGCTGAGCCACCGAGGATGTATATTTCTGAGCATACATGGTACGTGTTAGAAAAACAAGGAGAAAGGAGCTGAATTGTTCATAAATCTTCAAACCACCAACATACAAATACATATCCAATAGCATATGTTAATTTTTGGCATCTCTCTATAGCATTGATGGTCCAAGAGCTATTATGTGATAATCTTCTACACTGAGAAAATAAATGATTTAACCATAAATAACAAAATATATTTTTTGTGATCATGGCTCTTCACAAAAGTTGCTAACCAAATTAATAATCTGATGAAACATGTAGGATGAACATATAGCTGATTATGTTATATAAATCTGATGCAATATTTATTAAACTGGCCAAAAGTAGGTTACATAAAAAAATAATATATTCATTTAGAATGTATGCCAGTAAGACAAGTGTTAATACCATATCCTAGAATCCTCATATTCATTCACATTTTTTTAAAATGAGTAACACTCTTAAAATGTAATGTGATTCTGGCTATTGTATTAGCATGAGCCCCAACATAGACTTAATAAAGGCCTACAGTGGGGCGCATTGGTGGCTCAGGTGGTTAATGTCTGTCTTTGGCTCAGGTCGTGATCCCAGGGTCCTGGGACGGAGTTCCACTTTGGGGTCTCTGCTCAGTAAGAAGTCTGCTTCTCCCTCTGTACTTTCCCTCTCTCTCTCTCAAATAAATAAGTAAAATATTTTTTAAAAAATAAAGAATAAATAAACAAATAAAGGACTGTAGTATGCAGGAAATAGAACAAAAACCCATCTGACAGAGGCTTTACACTTCTTACTATTTTTCTACTCCCTTTTTTCCCATAACCTCTACAAATTGATTTATCTGGGGGCTAGCGGAGATGACCTAAAATTATTCGTGAAAAAATTGCTCATTGCTCTTTGTTTCAGAAGAAACTGAAATTAGCATGATCATTTAGTCTTTAAACCATACTTGCTTAAGAATAATCAGTGAAAAATAAAGGCTGCTGGAGTGCTCTGCTGTTAATCCTAACATGGCACTGGGACACCTTCATTCCCAGCCACAGACCTGATACTATATGCTTCAAGAAAATCAAATCAGAATGTCAGCACATAAGACAGTAATATATGTTGGGGGCCCGGGTGGTGCAGTTGTTTAAGTGTCCAACTCTTTGTTTCAGCTAAGATCATGATCTCAGGGTCGTAGGATCGAGTCCTGCATCAGGCTCCAAACTCAGCATGGAGTCTACTTAGGGTTCTCTCTCCCTCTCTCTCTGCCCCACATGCCCATGCATTTGCACATGCTCGCTCTCAAATAAATAAACAAATGATTTATAGGGACGCCTGGGTGGCTCAGCTGTTGAGCGTCCGCCTTCAGCTCAGGGCACAATCCCAGAGTCCAGAATTGAGTCCCGCATCGGGCTCCTTGCAGGGAGCCTGCTTCTCCCTCTGCCTATGTTTCTACCCCTCTCTCTCTCTCTCTCTCTCTCTCTCTGAGTCTCATCAATAAATAGAATCTTTTTAAAAAAATGATTTATAAATAAAGTAACACATATATATATTAAGACAAATAAATACATATAGAATTTTATGTGGGCTGGTTATAATGAGATGAAATAATATATTTCTATTCCTACTGCTAGGTCAGGCATCATTCTTTTCTGCAATGAAGCATGTCCCTATCTATGTATATATGGACAGACACTCCGTTTAAAATGTGGTTAACTCTCACCTAACATAAAAGGACCAGAAACAGTTCTGAGAAGGGTAAGTTTAACCATTAACCCAGACAGATGCTAATTATTCTTCTAATGAAAGTGACGGCATATAACCTCTGGATGAAATTCCTTCTAAGTGAAGTTTTCCTCTGTAAGTTATTTTTATACCAAGTTAAGCCCACAGTTGAGCCTTCCTAAAAATTCATTTTTCAATTATACTCATGATCTCAGATATTATGGCAAATCTGCTGATCTTATCAGCCTCTTTCCAAGGCCAAGAGGTTTGGAACAAATTCTCAGACAATTTGTTTCAAGTTAATGGAAAGAGGCTGAGGTTACAGGCAAAGGGCCTGGGAAGAGGACTGCAGTTGAGAGTCAGAGAAATCAGCAAATATTTTGGTATTGTTGTACGACTAGAGATAAGACATTTATGAGAGATGGGAGTAACCATCTTGTTTTTCTGAAAAAACAAGAGTCACAGAACAAAGCTATAAATACAGATGATTTGCCTCTCAGGATATTGTCAAAATTATGAACTGTGTAGGTAAGAAGTAAAGAAGGTAAGCCAAAACATTCTAAAAAAGAAGAATAGCATTTTCCATAGTCTCACTGTACTAAAACCACAGATTATAAAATTCAGAGCCCACTAGAGGGGACCAAGCTTGCTGACTATCTCAGGCTCTCATCAGGAATTACTGGAGGGCCATGCCAAGAAGTGAGTGTAAAACAGATATAGATATATTACTACTGTAACCCCAGCCCATATCAAACTTGGCAAATTTATAATCAGATTAAGTTCATGAATCACCTACTCTATCTTCCCAGCAGAGAAAGGGGTAACCCCTCTTTGATTAAAGATGGTATAATTTAGAACTTCTGTTTTTCAAACAATAACAGATGTTCAATAAAATTGGTAGGCTTGTCAAAATAACCAAAATGCAAAAGACCAAATAACCAACATACAAAAGAAAATGCAGAGTAGAAGTAAATCCATCCATAATCTAAATACTGTAATTAGCAGATAAGAATTTTATAATATTTATGCTTATTATTTTGACAGTATAGGAGATGGGAAAAAAAACAAATAGATTGAGAATAGTGCCAGAAAACTGAAATCAGTGAAGCTGGAAGTAATGCACAATACTTTCAGTAGTTTCCTGCAAATTTTAAATTTTTATACGTGAGCTCAAGCTATATTGTTGAATCTATAATACAGGTGTATGACAGTTTTAAAGTTGTACCCCTCTTAAATTCAAAGACTGATTGGGGAAATCTGAAATATATGTTAAGCACTACTGGATTATGTCTTTACTAGGGAAATATGATTGAGTAAATGTTTGAAATAAAATAAAGCCAAGATCCTCATGGGTGACAATCTTTCTGTTAGGCTGATGATTTGTTGTGAAAAAATTTAGTTAGGGTAAATTCTTGACTTCTCTCTTCATTTCCTATTAGCTGCTTAAAGGAAAGCACTAATTTTATGTCTGGTAAGTGAGGGGGGAAGAATTCTAAGATCACCTCAAAGATTTCCAACCCCTAGTGGTGACACAACACATGCTATCATCTCCTCCCCTTGTTCGTAAGAAGAACCTCATGAACATGATAGGATTCACTTTCATAATGATGTTACATTAGATAGCAAAGGTGAAAGCATTTTGCAAATATAAGTAAATTTTTTAATCAGCTTGACTTTAAGTCAACCAAAAGGAGGATTATTCTGGGTATGCCATGGCCTTATCAGATGAGTTTCTAAAATACTATTTAGGCTTTTGTTGAGATCAGAGCGATTATCCATCAGGTTTCAAATAAGTAAACTGTCATGTGTTCTAGAGCAGCAAGAAACTAAACTCTCCCAACAGGCAGATGAGCTTGGAAAAGGACCCTGAGCCTCACTACTGGCTAACATGTACACTGTGGAATGCGATACTTGGAGCATAGGTCTCATATTAGCCATGCTGGAACTTCTGACCTACGTGGGAGGTAATACTTAAGTATTGTTTTAAGCTGCTAAATCTTTTTTTTTTTTTTGGTTTTTTAAAGCATTTTATTTGACATTTGTTATTACCAGAATTTCATAATTCACATAGCATACTAACCACAACACACTAAAAATTGTATCTGGAGGGATACACAGAATATCTCTTCACATTACTATTAATTAAATAGATGAAAGTCTTTCTAAACATTGCATTCAAAATATGTTGCTAAATATAACAGCTGCTTGCAAAAGTAATAATATTCCATTTTTCTTTTTTCTTTCTATACTCTAATGTTTCATTCACCTTTTCTTTATTTTTTATTTATTTTTTTTTAATTTTTTTAAATTAATTTTTATTGGTGTTCAATTTACCAACATACAGAAAAACACCCAGTGCTCATCCCGTCAAGTGTCCACCTCAGTGCCCGTCACCCATTCCCCTCCAACACCCGCCCTCCTCCCCTTCCACCACCCCTAGTTCGTTTCCCCGAGTTAGGAGTCTTTATGTTCTGTCTCCCTTCCTGATATTTCCCAACATTTCTTTTCCCTTCCTTTATATTCCCTTTCACTATTATTCATATTCCCCAAATGAATGAGACCATACACTGTTTGTCCTTCTCCGATTGACTTACTTCACTCAGCATAATACCCTCCAGTTCCATCCACGTTGAAGCAAATGGTGGGTATTTGTCGTTTCTAATGGCTGAGGAATATTCCATTGTATACATAGACCACAGCTTCTTTATCCATTCATCTTTCGATGGACACCGAGGCTCCTTCCACAGTTTGGCTATTGTGGCCATTGCTGATAGAAACATCGGGGTGCAGGTGTCCCGGCGTTTCATTGCATATGAATCTTTGGGGTAAATCCCCAACAGTGCAATTGCTGGGTCGTAGGGCAGGTCTATTTTTAACTCTTTGAGGAACCTCCACACAGTTTTCCAGAGTGGCTGCACCAGTTCACATTCCCACCAACAGTGTAAGAGGGTTCCCTTTCTCCACATCCTCTCCAACATTTGTTGTTTCCTGCCTTGTTAATGTTCCCCATTCTCACTGGTGTGAGGTGGTATCTCATTGTGGTTTTGATTTGTATTTCCCTGATGGCAAGTGATGCAGAGCATTTTCTCATGTGCATGTTGGCCATGTCCATGTCTTCCTCTGTGAGATTTCTCTTCATGTCTTTTGCCCATTTCATGATTGGATTGTTTGTTTCTTTGCTGTTGAGTTTAATAAGTTCTTTATAGATTTTGGAAACTAGCCCTTTATCTGATATGTCATTTGCAAATATCTTCTCCCATTCTGTAGGTTGTCTTTGAGTTTTGTTGACTGTATCCTTTGCTGTGCAAAAGCTTCTTATCTTGATGAAGTCCCAATAGTTCATTTTTGCTTTTGTTTCTTTTGCCTTTGTGGATGTATCTTGCAAGAAGTTACTGTGGCCGAGTTCAAAGAGGGTGTTGCCTGTGTTCTCCTCTAGGATTTTGATGGACTCTTGTCTCACATTTAGATCTCTCATCCATTTTGAGTTTATCTTTGTGTATGGTGAAAGAGAGTGGTCCAGTTTCATTCTTCTGCATGTGGATGTCCAATTTTCCCAGCAACATTTATTGAAGAGACTGTCTTTCTTCCAATGGATAGTCTTTCCTCCTTTATTGAATGTTAGTTGACCATAAAGTTCAGGGTCCACTTCTGGGTTCTCTATTCTGTTCCATTGATCTATGTGTCTGTTTTTGTGCCAGTACCACACTGTCTTGATGACCACAGCTTTGTAGTACAACCTGAAATCTGGCATTGTGATGCCCCCAGCTATGGTTTTCTTTTTTAAAATTCCCCTGGCTATTCGGGGTCTTTTCTGATTCCACACAAATCTTAAAATAATTTGTTCTAACTCTCTGAAGAAAGTCCATGGTATTTTGATAGGGATTGCATTAAACGTATAAATTGCCCTGGGTAACATTGACATTTTCACAATATTAATTCTGCCAATCCATGAGCATGGAATATTTTTCCATCTCTTTGTGTCTTCCTCAATTTCTTTCAGAAGTGTTCTATAGTTTTTAGGGTATAGACCTTTTACCTCTTTGGTTAGGTTTATTCCTAGGTATCTTATGCTTTTGGGTGCAATTGTAAATGGGATTGACTCCTTAATTTCTCTTTCTTCAGTCTCATTGTTAGTGTATAGAAATGCCATTGATTTCTGGGCATTGATTTTGTATCCTGCCACGCTACCAATTGCTGTATGAGTTCTAGCAATCTTGGGGTGGAGGCTTTTGGGTTTTCTATGTAGAGTATCATGTCATCGGCGAAGAGGGAGAGTTTGACTTCTTCTTTGCCAATTTGAATGCCTTTAAAGTCTTTTTGTTGTTGTCTGACTGCTGAGGCGAGGACTTCCAGTACTATGTTGAACAGCAGTGGTGAGAGTGGACATCCCTGTCTTGTTCCTGATCTTAGGGGAAAGGCTCCCAGTGCTTCCCCATTGAGAATGATATTTGCTGTGGGCTTTTCGTAAATGGCTTTTAAGATGTCGAGGAAAGTTCCCTCTATCCCAACACTCTGAAGGGTTTTGATCAGGAATGGATGCTGTATTTTGTCAAATGCTTTCTCTGCATCTAATGAGAGTATCATATGGTTCTTGGTTTTTCTCTTGCTGATATGATGAATCACATTGATGGTTTTACGAGTGTTGAACCAGCCTTGTGTCCCAGGGATAAATCCTACTTGTTCATGGTGAATAATTTTCTTAATGTGTTGTTGGATCCTATTGGCTAGTATCTTGTTGAGAATTTTTGCATCCATGTTCATCAGGGATATTGGTCTGTAATTCTCCTTTTTGGTGGGGTCTTTGTTGGTTTCGGAATTAAGGTGATGCTGGCCTCATAGAACGAATTTGGAAGTACTCCATCTCTTTCTATCTTTCCAAACAGCTTTAGTAGAATAGGTATGATTTCTTCTTTAAACGTTTGATAGAATTCCCCTGGGAAGCCATCTGGCCCTGGACTCTTGTGTCTCGGGAGGTTTTTGATGACTGCTTCAATTTCCTCCCTGGTTATTGGCCTGTTCAGGTTTTCTATTTCTTCCTGCTCCAGTTTTGGTAGTTTGTGGCTTTCCAGGAATGCATCCATTTCTTCTAGATTTCCTAATTTATTGGCGTACAGCTGTTCATAATATGTTTTTAAAATCGTTTGTATTTCCTTGGTGTTGGTAGTGATCTCTCCTTTCTCATTCATGATTTTATTAATTTGAGTCTTCTCTCTCTTCTTTTTAATAAGGTTGGCTAATGGTTTATCTATCTTATTAATTCTTTCAAAGAACCAACTCCTGGTTCTGTTGATCTGTTCCACAGTTCTTTTGGTCTCAATATCATTTAGTTCTGCTCGAATTTTAATTAACTGTCTTCTTCTGCTGGGGGTGGGGTCTATTTGTTGCTTTTTCTCTAGTTCCTTTATGTGTAAGGTGAGCTTTTGAATTTGAGATCTTTCCAGTTTTTGAATGGATGCTTGTATTGCGATGTATTTCCCCCTCAGGACTTAAGCTGCTAAATCTATCGTGATTTTTATGCAGCAACAGAAAGCTAATACAGTAACCTGAAAAAAGTTACTTAGAAAACACTGCTCAATCTTTTATTCTCTGGGACTGCCTGACCACAAGATACATGGGATCATTCCTGCATGGAAATCCTGATTTTTCTAATTGTGCTCCTAACTAGGTTGATTACTAAGCTCAAATCAGGAATGTGTAGTAGCAAGTTCTCTTCCCACAGATATGAATCAGTCCTTCACTCAGCAATATTAATAATAAAGGTAAACTCTGAATCTTAATTTAAACCCTAAATCTCTCTCATATGGTTCTGAATTTATTTGGAGAAAAGAAATACCCATTCTTTATTGGATGTTTACAAACCCCAAAATCTACAGTATTTTCACTTCTCCTACAATAATAACATATTATTAATTCTGTACATCGTTACTGATAACCAAGACAACTGAAAGAGAAATGATGCAACCAGCATCACGGGGAAAATGGCATTTCTCTATGATCTCTAACAACTTCAATGTTACCACCAAAACAATCACCCCTGAATTTTCATTATTTTCTTCCTGATGCTAAATGGGTTGAAAATACAACTTTTCTTTTTAAATGCACAATTATAAAGATGGTCACAGTAGAAGAAAATCTTCACAAACATAGTGTCCTTGAATGATGTCAGAGTTGTTATTTGGAATGAATTTGCATAACTGGCAGCTTTGAGCTTCCTAAATCTCCTTGGCAGAAATAATGTCCCAATTGTTTTTTTCCATAACCAAGATGACAATGTTCTTAAATAAAATTGTCACTAAATTTCCTTTTGAATTCTGACTGCATCATTGAATAAATGTTGTCTGCTGAAACTGGCTCTGAAGATAAGTATTTCATGACCGTTAATATATTTCATATGCAAATATTTTGGCCTCTTTTGATATTGGAAGCACAGAAGAAAAATTTTGTTATCTATTTAATTTAGAATGTACTATCAAATCAGATGCATAAGTCCCTGAAATTAAATAGCTACTTTATTATATCATGTTATTAAAGTAGCACATTTTGTTCTGAAGACAATTCAGTGATAATATGCTGACTTCAGTGTGCATGAAATACTACCAGAAAGAAATGTTCTATTAAATATGAATTATTCAAATAAAACCTGCAGTCTTTACAAAACTCATATACATACTTACACACACACACACACACCATACTTGAACTTGAGCTAGCACCAAATTCACATTTGTGAATTTGTGAAACTTGAGCTATTTCTAAATTTTCATCTAAATTTCTCTAAAATCATCATATATTTCATCATGAATATGCCTAGATTCCTTGAAACATTGCAAAAAATGTGCTGCTTCCCATTGACATAAGATACCTGTTTAGATTATTTTAAATGACACCTGCTTTTCTGTTTATATTCTTTTGCTTACTATCATCATGATTTATCACCTCAACCTAAAATTATATAAATAATTTCCTTGTTAAAGAGATTCATAGGATTTTTCCACATACTATGAGTTTCAGGATTAAAACATTTTTTTTATTTATTTTTTTAAATATTTTATTTATTTATTCATGAGAGACAGAGAGAGAGAGAGAGAGAGAGAGAGAGAGGCAGAGACACAGGCAGAGGGAGAAACAGGCTCCATGCAGGGAGCCCGACGTGGGACTCGATCCTGGGTCCCAGGATTACAACCCGGGCCAAAAGCAGCGCCAAACCTCTGAGCCACCTGGGATGCCCAGGATTAAAACATTTTAAATTAAAAGTATGCCGGATAAGAAATATGTAAGTTATTTCTCATTCTCTAAAGGCAGTTATATACTTGCCAGTTCAGAAATATAATACTTCCATGTTTTCTTGATATCAATTGCCCTCCCTTCCTAGAGAGGCAAGGTGTTTTAATAACATTTGTACAAGTAATGAACAATCTTTTGTGAAAATTCTCACTCATCATTACATCTGTCCTTTTGTTATTGTCCCATTCATGGTGGATGTACTTGAGTCCACCCCCAACTTTGCTCTAGTGCTAAGTGCTAGCCTCCTTCCTTACTAAGTACCCTGATTGCTGGGTTTTTTTTGCAGTTAGACAATATATTCCCTCTTGTAAGATACAATTGCTTTTTATATTTCTGGAACTAAAAGTATGATTCTAAAAACATCAAAACAGAGGAAAATACTGAAATTCTTAGAAACATTCAGTCTCTGAAAGAAATAATTAGTAGGAAGATAAAAAGCCAGGGATCCAGATGTAGAGAAAGACTCACGTTTAAGTAACAGAATGTGGAAGCAGGGAAAGTGAAAGAATGATGCTGCAGAGGCCAAGAGCAGGCCACCCAAAATATACGATAAAGATATATTATTTTGAATTGAAGCCACCTGGGAAGCAGCCAGTGCAAGGACACTCAGGCCCTCTCTGTCCTCTGAAAGCAGGTAATAAAACCTCCCATATAAAAGGCACACTACACCCCCTGTACTGAGAAATAAAAAGACACTCCTATTCCCTGAGACGGGGACTTTAAAACCCAGAAAGCTGTAGACTTTTTACTAATCTATTATCTTAGCCCAAATTCCATTTAGAATCCCTCACTAAGTAAAGCTCCCAAACATCTGTTTTCTTTATCCTGCCAATTTCTCACAAATTTATTGTCTTTTTGTCTAAAAATAAATAAAAACCACCTGCCTTGGTCATTTCTTTAGGTCTCAGTGTCGTTACTAGGCCTCTATGTGCATGTAATAAAACTCTCTCTCTCCTGTTAATCTGTCTCATGTAAATTTAATTCTTAGTCCAGCTGAAAGAACTTGAGAGTAAAGGAAAATGTTTCTTTCCCCACAAAGTGTTAGATGCAAAAGCATGTAAGAACAACCGTGGGTCCTGTGACAAAAGCTAAAGGGGAGGAGGAACAATAAAGCTTTGTCAATGCTAAGAAATGCAGCAAAGAAGGCATGAAAGTGACAGTGATCAAAACAGCCTCATTGGATTTGGAAAGAAAAAAGTATCTTCTGCAACATGTAGACAAGAAAGATGAGTTGTACGGAGTCTGAGTGAATATTTAATCTATTATCTCAAATTTGGTCTCTACCTACTCTTCTCAATTAAGTTCCCTTATGTAAAGTAAACATGTTTTAATACTTCTGCTTCTGGTGTCAACAACTAAAAGAAAATGTTTTGTGATCCCCTAATAAATCACATACTTATTTCTGTCTCACTCTATTCTCAGAAAATCACAACAAACATTAAATGGAAGTTGAAAGATTCAAAAGAGGGACTTTTTGCTATAGTTTTAAGTCCTGCCAATCCAGGGATTGCTTTATCAGGGTACAGATCCCTGCATCAGTCAAGGTTCTCCAGATATACAGAACCAACAATATGTACATTATGTGGGTGTGTATAAGGAGATTTATTTTAAGGAAGTGGTTAATGCATATGTGGGAGCTAAATGTTTAGCATTTAGAATGCTAAATCTGTAGGAGAGGCTAGCAGAATGGAGACTCAGAGGAGTTGATGCTACAGTCTAGATTCCAAAATGTGTAGGGCTTGGCACACCAGAAATGCAGGCAGTACTTTTATGACAGTTTTGAGGCATAATTCCTCCTCCAGGGAACCACAGTCTTTGCTCTCAAGGCTTTCAACAACTGGGTGAGGTGTATATTCTTAAGGATGATCCCCCTTATTTAACGTCAACTGATTACAGATGTCGATCACATCCAAAAATACATTCACAGTAACATCCAAATTAGTGTTTGACCCAACAACTGGCAATATACCTTAACCAAGTTTACATAAAATTAGCCATCACCAAAAAATTTAGATAATTAAAATAAATTATTTTTTCAAACCACTAAAGAAATTAAAAACAGAAGAAAGGAAATAAGAATGGAAAGAACGGGATCTTAAAAAGAAGATGAAATGCAAAATAACAGACTATAATCTTTTAGATTTGTGAAATAAAAAATAAGTTATAAAAATATATTAGTTAATAAATAGCATTTTCAATCTTAGATCTCTGCATAAGATTGTTTTCTGAAGCGCTTCATGTTCCTCTGAAGATGACAATTGGCTTGGTGTGCTGGCTTCCTCTTCTCAACTAGTGTCTTGGAGACACTGCAGAAAGCAGAAATAAGTTCAAGGATATCACATTAACATAAAAGCTATGAGAAAACTCTGTAAAATGGTTTTCGGGTAACAGATTGAAAGAGAAACATTAGTCTAAAGTGAAGTAAGTCTGAAGTAAGTCTGGATAAGGCATAAGAATAAGTATTTTTTAAAAATGTGTCATTTTGGGGAAACCCGGGTGGCTCAGCAGTTTTGTGTCTACCTTCAGCCCAGGGCGTGATCCTGGAGTCCCGGGATCGAGTCCTACATCGGGCTCCCTGCATGGAGCCTGCTTCTCCTTCTGCCTGTGTCTCTGCCTCTCCCTCTCTGTATCTCTCGTGAATAAATAAATAAAATCATTTTTTTTTAAAGTGTCATTTTCTCTCCCGCCTACTGCCCTGGACAGAGGAGGGCAGAAAAGCAATAGTCAACCCAGCAGTGCCAGGATCCCCAGGTTAAGAGAGGCAGTATCCAAGACTAACCTGGATTAACTTTCTTAGTCCCTCCCTTTACTGTCCTCTCCTACGTTTGTACAGGGAAAGTGAGGTGATCTTAACTAAGGAGAACAGCAAAGGTAAAGAGTGTGATCCCGCTGGCTCTATTCTAGGATACTGTTCATCTTCATCCCTACCTCCAAATCATCACACAAGACACAGGCTAGCAGCTGGCTTTAGCTGCTCCTCTACAGTACACCCCATCAGTCGCTAAGACTACCACTCCAAAAAATATAAACTCACGGGACAGTAAGATAAATATTTGACGACTGCAGCAGAAAGAGATGCTCGATCACATGAGGCAGAATTAACATAGGCAATAAATATTAACTGAAGCATATTCAGTATCTACAAAGAGTTAAGAAGTCACTGGACTAGTAAGAAGGCATATGATGTCATAAAAAAATGTATCAGTAATGAAAATCAATAGTTAATGTAGAGAACTCAAAAGATGGGCTGAGTTCTGGAATCAAAACAAGAGAAGGATGAGTTACTGACCTGCAAGGAGAGGCAGAGTTACTTTCTCAGAAGGTGTTAGGAAGAGCAGAAGAGACGTCATAAGTACAAAAGTCAGGGAATTTGGAAGTATAACTACCAATATGTGTATCACAGATTGACTAGAAATAGAGTAAGAGGGCATTTTTTTTTCTTTTAGAAAAAATTATGAAGGGATTTCTCAGAATGAAAAAATAATGTAAAATCTATGGGATCGTAAAGTGCCATCACAATTCCGCTCTAAATATGTAGTTACGAAATTTCAAATCATCAAGGAAAAACAGAAAAGTGCCAGGAGAAAAAGTCAATTAGCTAACTAGCAAGAAAAAGAATTCATTTGATATTATGAATACTAGGTGCACAAAAAGAGAATGGAGTCATATTTACAGGTGTTGAAAAATGAAACCTCAAAATTAAAATTTTCTATCGCGTTTCAGGAAGGAGAAAGACAAGGCTTTAGAAAGGTCACCAAGGAACACCGTAGCTCTGCGGGCTCAGCGTCTGCCTTGGGCTCAGGGCGTGATCCTGGGGCCAGAGATCAAGTTCTGCATCCAGGCCCACACCAGTCCCTCCTTAATAGAGGATACTGCCTCGCTGTTAACCTGGGGATCCTGGCATGGGGCTCCCTGTGAGGACGCTGCTTCTCCCTCTGCCTGTGGCTCTGCCTCCCTCTGTCTCTCTCATGAACAAATAAATAAAATTAAAAAAAAAAAAAAAAAAGAAAAGAAAGGAAAGAAAAGAAAAGAAAAAAAGAAAGAAAAGAAAAAGAAAAGAAAAGAAAAGAAAAGAAAAGAAAAGAAAGAAAAGAAAAGAAAAAAGAAAGAAAAGAAAAAAGAAAAGAAAAGAAAAAAGAAAAGAAAAGAGAAAAGAAAAGAGAAAAGAAAGAAAGAAAGAAAAGAAAAGAAAAGAAAAGAAAAAAAGAAAGAAAGGAAAAAGAAAAGAAAAGAAAAAAAAAGAAAGAAAAGAAGAAAAGAAAAGAAAAAAGAAAAGAAAAGAGAAAAGAAAAGAAAGAAAAGAAAAAAAGAAAAGAAAGAAAAGAAAAGAAAAGAAAGAAAAGAAAAGAAAAAAGAAAACTCACCACACAGAGACCTAAATGTGAACTCCTAAAAGAAAGAAATAACATCAAGGGGGATAATATATGGCAGTGGAAGTCATGTTTAACAAATATATTTTAAAACAGTTGTTTTAATAAGCATTAACAAGAAGGGGATGGAAACGAAAGAAGAGAGGAAGAGGGGGGAAAAAGAAATAGACTTTTATTAGTAACTAGAATGAAGTCTTTGAAAATTGTAACATGGTGAAGGGCAAAAGGTAGGGTGGGGGAGACCACAAAAGAGTGTGTAGTGAGTTAGTTTTCTTCACTTAAGAATATTATAGTGGGGACACCTGGGTGGCTCAGCAGTGAGCGTCTGTCTGCCTTCTGCTCAGGGCTTGATCCCAGGGTCCTGGGATTGAGTCCTGCATGAGGCTCCTCTCCCCACAGGGAGCCTGCCTTTCCCTCCGCCTGTGTCTCTGCCTCTCTCTCATGAATAAATAAAATCTTTTAAAAAATATGAATACTTATAGTCGTATAATACTGATAGGAAAATAAATATATGTTAGCGTAAACACTAGAATGGATTTCAAGGATGAGCTCTAGGAGAATAAAAATAGTACATTTTGAAGCAGAAATAAACTTTTGAACTAAACAAGAACGGATAAAAAATGTTTAAAACAGAGTTGTCATAAAACAAAGTTAGATTGTAAATAAGCCAGTATAAATCAGTAATCACAGTAAATTTAAATGACTTAAAGATATTACATCAAAATTTAAAAATTTTGTTCAGAAATAATCAACAATCAAGAATAACCCTTCACGCATAAAGTTAAGAAGATACAAATTGAAAAACAATATGTGCAGTTCCAAAAACTACAAGGAATTAATATTTAAAAAATGCAAGAGACTTTTATAAACAAAAAGAAAAAACACATTCCCAATAGAAAAAAAAAATGTGCAAAATTATGAATAATTGATTAAAGAAGGGGAATTCCAAGTGATGAGCATTACTGATCAGCATATTTCTTTACCTATCAGGTTGACAAAAGCTGGAAAACTTGATAATGCCAAATGCTAGTGAGTAATCAAATAAATAAGTTTTTCTGCATAGTTTGTACAAATCTTTACTCCTATCAGTTCGTTTCCTATTGCTATTTATGACTAATTTTAAGAGCTTTTATTTTTTCATGTTATGTAGTTTTGTTTTTTGATTTTTTTTATTATTGCAGTACAGTTGATATACAATGTTACATTAATTTTAGGTGTACAACATAATGATTTGAAAATTCTACATATTATACAATGCTCACATGACTGCAGTTACCATTTGTCACAACACAACCTTATCACTATAATATGGACTATATTCCCTGTACTGTTCTTGTCATCCTCATGACTTATTTATTTTATAACTGGAAGTTTGGACCTCTTTATTTTTTATGTCTTAAGAAAATCAGACTTTTGTGCTCATTTGTCATAGCTACTTCCCTATACTTTGTCCCTTTTTGCTTTACTTTGTAATATGAGCTACACATAAGGATTTTTTACCTTATGTAGCTCATTTTTTAAAATAACATTTTATTTATTTATTCATGAGAGACACAGAAAGAGAGGCAGAGACATAGGCAGAGGGAGGCATCCAGGCGGGGAGCAGGATGTAGGACTCCATCCCGGGCCTGCAGGATCACACCCTGAGCCCCGAGCCAAAGGCTGACGCTTAACCGCTGAGCCACCCAGGTGTCCCTCATGTAGCTAATTTGACAATCTTCTGTGTTTGGGATTTGTAGAAATTTCTTCTGCAAAAAAAGCCTTCATTTTTATGATCTTTTCAAATATTTTATTTTTTTCTATTTTAACAAGAACACATAGTTATTTTTATTAGGTTCAGTGTCAGCTTTGTTATTTGATATTAGTTTTTCTGGCTACCTAACAGGTTTGTTTTTATATGAACTTATATACAAACTTATAAACTTATATATATATATATATACATAAAACATATATAAACGTATTTATATATATAAAACATATATAAATGTATTTATATATATAAAACATATATAAACATATATAAACTTTTATATAAACTTATATAAACTTATGATTATCTTTTCTCATTTAAATTTTGATATTGGAATCAATTTCAGATATATGCATTCTTTAGAGAATTTTCTGACTCTTTGGTCTAAGAGTTTTCTGTTCTACAACGATTCTTTCCAATTAAATATGATTTGAATTTATTATATCTAATATGATAACATTTTCTTACCCAAATTTGTTGACAAGTATCTCCCTCACAATATTAAATAACAGCGGTAGTAGTGGAGAATTTGGTCTTATTTATTACTTTGATGAGAATGTTACTGGTGTTTTTAAGCTAATGTTAGTTTTAATTGAGGAAAAAGTTATACATTCTTATTTAGAGCTATTTTTAATCTAAGAACAGATTTTGACTCACATTTTTCTGAAGGCATAAACATCAAGTTATTATATGTAATTCTTTTTAAAGCATGGCTATTTAAGACTTGCTAATATTTTCTCTAAAGTTTTCACTAACATTGTTAAATCATGTTGCTCTATCATTTCTATTTTCATGTATGCTATCTTGGTTAGATTTTGGTATCAATGTTATAAAGTCAACATGAAAAGAATTCAGAAGCTTATCTGCATTTTCTAGGCTGTGGCAGAATTTAAATAGTATTAGCAGGCAGCCCTGTGGGGTGGGGGTGGCTCAGCGGTTTAGCGCCTGCCTTCAGCCCAGGGTGTGACCCCAGGGTCCTGGGATCGAGTCCCGCATCGGGCTCCCTGCATGGAGCCTGCTTCTCCCTCTGCCTGTGTCTCTGCCTCTCTCTCTCTCTGTGTCTCTCATGAAAAAATAAATAAAATCTAAATAAATAAATAGTATTACCTTTATATGTTTCTTAAGCTTTACAAATTTCCCTGAAAAGCTACTTGGAACTAACATTTTCGTGGAGGCAGATACAGCTCTTTAAAATTGTCTTATCTCTTTAGTAACTAGTATCCTCAAATTTCTCTTTTCTGGTCTCAAACCTCACAATTTATGTCTTTAGAAAACTAACCCGTTTGGGCTGAAAACTTCAAGTATTTTCTGCCCAAAACTGCATGCAACCCTTTTCCATCTATAGAATATTTTAAAACACTTCCCTCTTCTTAGAAACCTGAGGTTAGATGTTTTTTTTTTTCACTCAAAACAAAATTTTCACTCCTATTTTATTCTACCCTTGATATTTTAAAATAATATCTGAAGGGGGAAAGAAGGGATAAATAATTCTTCATTACACCATACCAAATCAGAAATAAAAACAGAAAACCACTTTTCATTTTAAGAGCATAAAGAATATCCTGCAGGTTTGTAGAACCTACAAAGTCAAGGTATAATTTTTTCTTCACACTACAGTCATTTAATAGAAACAGTAGTTATGTATTGTCAATAAAATAGTTTTAAAGAGGGATCCCTGGGTGGCTCAGCGGTTTGATGCCTGCCTTTGGCCCAGGGCACGATCCTGGAGTCCCTGGATCGAGTCCCACTTCAGGCTCCCAGCATGGAGCCTGCTTCTCTCCTCCTGTGTCTCTGCCTCTCTCTCTCTATGTCTATCATAAATAATAAATAAATAAATCTTAAAAAAAAAGAAAAAAATAGTTTTAAAGAGCAAGAAATAGCTAAGAAAACATTAGAAACCTATAAAGTTATGAATTTTATTTTAATATTAGTAAAATTTCTAAGGCATTTAAATTAAATTTGACATCAACATTACATAAGTAATCCTTTTTACATTTTTTTTAAATTAATTAATTAATTTATTTATGATAGACAGAGAGAGGCAGAGACACAGGCAGAGGGAGAAGCAGGCTCCACACAAGGAGCCCGAAGCAGGACTCGATCCCAGGACTCCAGGATCGTGCCCTGGGCCAAAGGCAGGTGTCAAACCACTGAGCCACCCAGAGATCCCCCAGTAATCCTTTTTAATAACAGAATTTATCACGAAAATAAAAAGTAAACAAAACTGGAATGATTCACCATCCACAAGAGTCTACTCTTTGAAAATTTATGGCCTTACCAACAGAACATCTTCACTCAGCATTCTTTACACTGTGGTTACAACCAAACAAAACAAAACCCTGGCAAGAAACTTGAATTAATGAGCATTTTATACTAAAATTTGGTGACTGGGAACAGCACAGAGCTTTTTCCCCTATAACTTTCCCTTAAGAAAAATCCATCCACCCCACCTTAAGTTTCCCCTATAACTTTCCCTTAAGAAAAATCCATCCACCCCACCTTAAGTTTCCCCTATAACTTTCCCTTAAGAAAAATCCATCCACCCCACCTTAAGAAGAAAAAGGAGGAGAGAGAGAAAGAAGAAAAAGAGGAAGAATAGTATTAGGAGGAAAACAAGTAGGGGAGAGAAGCAGAATGAGAAAGAGAATTAAAAAAAAAACAATATCTGGGTTAAAAATTGTTCACGAAATGAACTGAAAAGAATGATATAAATGTCTTCTGCAAATGCTATTTACCACTTAATTCTCATATGTTTTCTGAGGTATATTCCCTTCCAACAGGAGGAAAACCAGAAGCTCCTACAGGTCTGTGAGGTCGGTCAAGATGCAGGAGGAGGAGGCGGGTGGTCCCCAGGCTCTGTGCCCGCGGCCTAGATGCTCACCCCGAGGTACCTGAGTTCTGGATCCAGGATCCAGGAGGCACCCACCGCCTTCCCCTCTAGGCCTGGAGGCCCTTCGGCCCCCTGGCAGCTGCAGCCACCCTACCCGATCCCTGTCCCCCCTGGCACCCACACAAGGACACACTGCCATCCCCCCACACCCACTGGATAATGCAACTGTCCTCTCCAGCAGCCTAACGCCCTCTGATGTGAACGATGTGCCATCCATTCCATGGGTTAGGACACCGGCCAACTGTCCAGCTATGAACAGACGTTTCTCATGGATCTTAACTGAAACCCTTTTGAGTGATTTCAATGTCCATGAAGATAACCACTTATCATCCTGAATTTGGGATATCAGCCTCATTTCAAAAGTTTTCTCTACAATTCAATGTCACCCAATCCCATGATTACCCTCATATCTTGTCATCAACTAGAGTTGACCGTATGAAAACACAAGTTTAAATGCATCATTTTTTACTCGAGTTGCTTAACCTTTTATCCTGTTTTTTCAACTATTCCTGCTACACAAGTTTTTATTTTTAATAACTGAAACATCTGGCGCATTTACCACCCTAGATTGTTCATGTCTAAAAGCCCACTCCTGCTTCACTTTATTTTCTATCAATCTCACTCACTATCCCTGCCATATTACTTCAAAAAGTATCAACTCTTTTGTCCAATTACTCCTCTATATCCACCTGGAACACCATAATTAAATATGAAGTGCAAATACCATATTCTTCTTACCTACACAGGAGCTATGGTTTGGTCCTGAAAAATAGGAAAACTATCAATTCCTCCAAAAATTTTGATCCTCTATCTATCCATGTTTTGAGTCAATATTTCATTCTCCAAAATAAATATTTCAAAACTTTTTACTTTCCTTAACTCTCCAAACCCTCACCTCTCCCCTCATTGTTATTCAGCAAAAGGAATTTCTAACAATTTTACAATGGAAAAACAAATGCTTCAAATTCACTATGAATTCTATCACTTCTCACTTTAGGAGGGAAAGTTTTTAGCCCATAGAGACGCAGGAAAAACCTTTATGTATAAAAACACACATTGATATAAGATAGGGTGTGACTGGCAGGTGGAGAAGAGGGGACACAAAAAACCAGCTTTCACTCTAGTCTCTGCATGAAGTAGGAAAAGGTGGGGTCTCTAACTAGAGGGGAAGAAATGCTGAGAAAGACATTCCCTTGAGATCCAGGTACACAGAGCCTGCCTAAGCCCTTGGCTAATAAACAAGAAAATGAATAAACACCTCCTGCCTCGATCCTGAGCCATATATTCAGTAACTATCAAGAACGGTCTACTACTCGAGAGCAATAAAAGGGAAGAGACTCTCTCCTCTTTACGGTACAAGTGGACAAGATCGGCCAAAAGATGAGAATAAAGGAACGTCGACAGTCGCCTTAGTAGGCTTCCTACCAGGCACAAGGTGGCTGCAGCCCAGGAATACGAAGCCTGCTGTGCACTGAAGGTAACTAGATTAAGCAAAAGCATAAGTTGCCTGGGTGGTTCAGTGGGCTAAGGGTCTACCTTTGGCTCAGGTCATGATTCCAGATCCCTGGGATCAATCCCCACACCATGCTCCTCAGTCAGGAGGGAGTCTGCTTCTCCATCTCTCTCTCTCTCTCTCTCTCTCTCTCTCTCAAATAAATAAATAAATAAAATATTTTTTAAAAAATAAAAGCAAAACCACAAATCAACTCAGCTACAGACTAGATGACTCAATTCCTATGCTAACAGTCTGATAAAAGATGTAAAAAAAGAAAAAAAGGTATGACCATTTCCAAGTAGAAATATAATATACATTACTCTCTCTTTTTTTCCTTTGTGCATAAAATTCAATATTTAATTAAAAATTACAGGATTTACAAAAAACTAAATTAAATAAAAAATAGGATTCATGTTAAAAATAGCCAGTGGAACCAGGCCCAGAAATGTACAAAATGCTACAACTATAAGAGGGATGACTTTAAAATAATTATATTTAATATGTTAAATGTTTAGCAAAAAAGGTAGAGAATAGCCAGGAATAGACAGGGAATTTCAGGAAAGAGAATCTAAAAAGAAGTTAAATAAAAATATTAGAATTTTAAAACACAGTATCGGAAATGAAGAATCTCTTGATGAGTTTATCAACCCTTGAACACAGCAAAGGAAATAATCATACAACTTGATTATAGGTAAATATATATATTATCAGAAATTAAACAAAAATAATAATAATGCAAACACATAGAACAGAGCACTCAAGATTTGTAGGAACATAGCAGGCTACCTATGTGTAACTGAAAGAAGTTTAGGAAACAGAAAAGAAAGAACAGATCAGAAGAATCATTTTAGTAGAAAATATCTAAGAATTTCCAAAATTTAATAAAAGCTCACAAACCACAAATTTAAACTACAGTCTAAATACAAAGAAATACACACCTAACTAGACATGTGATGCTAAGCTACTGAAAAACAAAATTAAAGAGAAAATCCTGAAGACAGCAGAGAAAAAAAAAATATTACTCACAGACAAATAAAGAGAAGCAAAAGCATTTCTTGTCAGAAACTATTATTAAGCAGGAAGAAAACATCAGTATCTTTAAGGTACCTTGGGGAAAAAGTCATCTTAGAATTAGCTCAGAAAAAAATGTCTTTCAAAAATTTCAGGAAAATAAAGACTTTTGTAGAAGAAAAGTTAAAGAGAGTTCATTACCAGCATACTTGTACTAGGAAAAACATTGAAGAAATTACCCTGGCAGAAAAAATATGATGCCAGATGAAAATGTGCATCCACAAATAGGATTAAAGAGCAGAAGTTATAAAAATTTGGGTAAATGTATTTTTTCATTTTAAATTCTTTAAATGATAATTGACTAACCAAAACAGCAAAAGTATAGTCTGAGGTTTATAACATATTCAGAAATAAAATGTATAAAAACAATAGTACAAAGGACTTGATGGAAATAATGAAAGTTTGCTGTAAATTTTTTTATATTATATAAGAAGTGGTATAATATTACCTGAAAATAGACTATAATAAAAGGTAAATTTGCAATATGTGAACTTTAAGCAACCTTTAAAAATAAAACTTATTGTTTTATAATCAAATCAAATCAGCCAATAATAGAGAAAAAATATATAATCATAAGAAATACACAGTCCAAAAAAATACAAAATACAAACCAAAACAGGAAAAATAGAAGTATTCCATACAATCGATAGATGTTATTTCTCTTCAAATTTATACATGAGGTGCTGTATATGATAAAGAAAATAGATAACTGAAACCTGAAAATTATTATCCTTAGCAACTCTGGTAGTAAGTTTCTATAAGAGAGAAGAGCACAGAGCTTATAAGGACAACCTTCAGGGTCAGGAAAACCTGGGTTCAAGTCCAAATTCTGCCTCTAATAAGTTATGTGGCCTTTATCAAAGTCTTAACTTCTTTAACCTTGTTTTTCTTATATTAGGGACCCTTTAAACTCCATCCAGAAATCTAAAGAATTTTTTAATGTAGTTTAGCTGAACTCCACATAAGTTTTATTATATAAACACTATTATTAATACAGAGTAGATACTGAGTGTCAGAAGCTGCAATCCTCAATACTTGTTCTTTAATAATAGAGTGGCCCTTTTTCAACAAGCTGGCTCGTCTTGCCCGTCTCCAAATTACTACATTTAGGTAAGAGCATTTTGGAAAAAGTTTGGTTAACACTGCCATATTGCAGTATCTTTTGTCTGAAGCCTTTGTAATGCCTAGCCAAATATTAGGGTAAATATGTGGTAGGAAATTGCTCATAACTGTGCAAATACATTACCACATTATTATAGATCTGAAAGGAAATGTTTACTGGAAGCTCAGGCCGGACCTTTCAAAGCTGGGTTAAAAAAAATTCCAGGTCTTCAAAAGGTCTTCCAGGTCTTCTCTGCTTTTTTGATCTCAAAAAGCAAACACAGAAGCTCTTCTTTAATTTTTATTTTCCCCAAGGACTGAATTAAAGCTAGCAATATATTTTAGAGATTTACTAATAAACTAGCTCCAAATCTACTGATTTATAATGGAGAGGAAAGCTATAGTTTCCAAACGACCGGAATACAAAAACACTTTTCTTTTAGATAGCACTCTCCATTCTCCAAATTTCCAACAGGATAATTTATGAACAGAAAAGTGAAGGATGGTCTTTGATTTTATATAAGCCATTAGAACAAACATATTTAACGTAACATATCTTAACTGATACTTAGACTACCGCAAAATGATGAAATGTTCCTGTCCCCTGTGATAGGCTGAATAATGGCCCACAAAGATATCCACATCCTAATTCCTGGAATCTGTGAATGTTGCCTTATATGGATTATCTGAGTGGGCCTAGACATAGTCAGAACTGTCTTTAAAAGAAGGCGGCAGAAAAAAAAATAAAATAATAAAAATAAAAATAAAAATAAAAATAAAAATAAAAATAAAAATAAAAATAAAAATAAAAATAAAAATAAAAATAAAATAAATAAAAGAAGGCGGCAGGAGGGATATGACACAGAAGGAGGCAATGTGACCACCTCAGCCGACAGAGGTTTAGAGAGGCTACACTGATGACTCTGACAGGGAGGGACAGGAGCGGAAGAATGCAAGGGAGGCAGCTCTAGAAACAAAAGGACAAAGAACCCAATTCTCCTTAGACCTAATGGAGGGAATATGGCCCATCTGATATCTTGATTTCAGCCCAGGGAAACTGATTTCAGACTTCTGACCTCCAGAATTGTAGGATAATAAATGTGTGCTTAAGATAATAAAGTAATGGTAAGATAGTAAATGAGTTTTACCACAAATCTCAAGGTAATTGGTTACAGCAGCCACAGGAAAATCATACTCTCCCCTGCTACCCCAAAATAAATTACAAGTAAAATTCTCATGCCTGCAAGAGTGCGTATGCTTCCCCCTAGGGCAAGGCTGCAAAAGTAGTCACACAAATTTTAACTTGGGGGTTTTCTTTTCTAAAGTTCATGTTTGTTGCACATATTATTAGCCAGATTTGCTTTAAAACCTTTCAATAAAATTATCTTTTACAGAGAACGTATTTTCCATGTGCTTAGCAGTTTACAACTCTAATTTACAAAATATCTCTTTAAGATACTAGTTTGCCAGTTGACTGAGTCTATCCAACTTGTGTTTCAATCTACTAATTTCATTTCTTACTTTTAGGAAATCACTTCCTTTCATTCAATGTAGACCAAAATTTGAGAGACATGACAAATTTATGGTACTCCTAAGCAATAAAATAGTTCAATTTGTATTTTTTATATTTTCTAAATATTTCATAGTAATGAAAAATATGTTATGGTATCTTTGACAACCATGTGAGATATGCACGAAAAGCAATTATATTATAACTGAAAACATAGCTCATTGATGCAGAAGAAGCTTAAGCCATTTAGTCATTATGCTCATCAATGTGTTTTATCTGTGTCAAGAATCAGATCTCTGGCAACTAGTTACTTTGCTAGACGTGGCCCAATGTATCAAGACCTGAATTTTATACCTAAAAATGACATAAAGATTTAGAGTAGCTAGATTGGTTCGTACTAACAACCAGATCAAAGATGCCACAGATGTTGGCACTAATAGTTCTGGAACAAAAGAGTCAATTTTTAATTTTTTTTTAATTTTTGAAAATCCCATTTTATTTATTTTAAAGAGAGAGAGAGGCAGAGACATAGGTAGAGGTAGAAGCAGAGTCTATGCAGGGAGCCTGACACAGGGACTCGATCCCAGGAGTCCAGGATGACACCCTGGGCCAAAGGCAGACGCTCAACCTCTCTGAGCCACCCACACATCCCCAATTTGTTTTATATTAACAAGAGTTACTATTTTTTAATGCCAAATATCAAGTATGCATGACATAACAAAAATATATTTCCTATTTTAAAAACTATAAAAATAAAACATTGCAAAGGATTAATAAATTTCTTTCAGGAACTTAAAATTAGGTATGCCTCATTCAAAATAATATGCTATTCCTATTACATTATAGCAAAAATCAAATCTGACAGTATTAATTAAATCAATGTATTTCAATTCCCAGTTCCTCTCTTTTTTCTTTCTTTCTTTCTTTTTTTTTTTTTTTTTTTTTTTTTTTTTTTTTTTTTTTGCTACTCAGTAATTCTTTGGTAGACAAGAATGAAGTAAACTGGGTAAACTGGGTTCCACTATCCCATAAGGCCATGAGAATTGAGGATTAGTCAATTAAAGTGCAATTTCGATTTGGACACCATCCAACCAAGACTTGGGTGTTTGCTCTGCAGCCACCAGAGGCAAGTGCATCTCTGAATAATACTCATCATAAAATTCTAAGAAAGCTTTTTATCAGAAATGCCTCCTGAAATTTAAAGATATTTTTCTTATTTTTAAAGCTGCTTGAGAGAAAATGCATTATTAATTCACTCTCTCCTATTTCCTTGGAAGTGTCACAATTAAATGGAAAACTTATTTATCCAAGATTCTACCAGCAAGTGCCTTTTCGGTAAGTGTTTCATAAACATGAACATCTAATCCAAATGTCTGTGCAGGGTGACCCATGGTTCCAAGCATCACAAATGTCTTCTATCTTAATTTTCAACACCTCCCTGATCCAAGGATGGGATTTTCACAGGCAGACTTACAAGGCAGACTTTTAAAAATGAAACTCCTATAAAATTGTATCCATAGACATCAGCCGCTTGGGGAGACTTTATCCCCAAGTGAATATTTCCTTTAAGTCTGGAATAGCTTCACCATTCAATTGAGTGACAAGTAAAAAATTTCAGAGAAAAACATTCGCTTTGTTTTTCAGTTATATTACCTGGCTTTCATTTCTATCTTTCAATCCTGGGGGCTTTTCAGTTCCAGATACCTGTTAAAGAATTTCTTTGCCTGGTCTTCGTCCAGTCAATCTGGCATCCAATGGTCTCCAGCCATTAGTGCTCTGGAGAGGCCACACTTTATCCCAAATACTCTTCCTTGCTACGTATGAGTGTGCCTGACAGTGGCTGTGTTCCTGAGTGAGGCTGGTCAATGGCTTCTACTAAGACAGTGGGGAACAAGGCAACCACTACAAATACTAAAAAATAAGTGACTATTATTCAGAGAGCTCAGCCATCAAGGGGCTGTCATTTTGTTGTCATTGTTTGTCTTCTGTTTTAGTGATCTGGGGGCTCGCCTCGGTGGCTCAGTGGTTGAGCCACTGCCTTTGGCTCAGGTCGTGATCCAGGTCCTGGGATTGAATCCTGAATCAGGCTCCCCAAAGGGAGCCCGCTTCTCCCTCTGCCTATCTCTCTGCCTCTGTGTATCTCATGAATAAATAAATAAAATCTTTTATAAGTAAATGAATAGTGATCTGGGATCCCAAGGATGTTTCCGTCTTATTAATTTCTACTGTAATTTCAGACTACTGGCTGGGGCTACCACTTATCATAGTTGTTCTTCACTGTCCCTTGCATTTTCTTTAAGTAGTGTAATCCCAAAACCTCAGCAAAACTGGGAACTTGTTTAAATCAGAATAAAGTTATTTTATAAGCCACACTTAAATAAGGTAAGATGTGCCCAGCAGCATAGGACACAGCAAACTCGAGTTCACACAACAAAATAGATATGCTACAGAGTCAGGATGTGTCTGCCATATGATGAATCCTCTGAACACAGCAAAGGCCTTTTTGCATGACTACAGTCAGTGTTCAAGGGGGTGCACACCACAAGGGGTCCCTGCTCCCCCAAGGGAGTAGCTTTGGGTGGATTTCACAGGGTTTTTAAGCTGTAGCTTGTCTCCGGGCAGGCTGAGTGACAGAGATTTGAAACAGGTCTCAGATGAAATGTCCCAGGACTTTCACAGGAAGCACATCAGTGACTCACTATATATGTTCTAGCTACAGGTAATGGTGCTAACACCAGCAGAAAACCACCACCACGGCCCATCTCCACAACATCCTGGCAAAGCTGAGCATCCAAACAAGACTCCACCCTACTCTGGGCTCTCTTTTGTTAGTTTCTTCCATGTGGTGAACCAATGACTTCTGGATAACTTTTTCTGGAACAATCCTTAGGCTGTGTGGCATGCCTGTGAGGATGAGCATGAGGCTAGGAATTGTCTGAGGGGTCTCAGCTGGTTTCCATTATGGCCACTGCAGGTCAGAGCCTTGAGCAGTAGGAGACACTAGGGACCCTAAAGATTTTGGTCAGAGGAGGTTGCTCAAAGGAAAGAGTGCACAAAACATCTAGTTTTCCACTAAGTTAACCTTTCTGAGGTTCTGTTCATCATTCCCCATGTCCCACTTAAATGGACTGAAAATGCCCAAGTATCCTGTGTAAATAGAAGATCTGAATCCACTGCTGAGATTATTTCTTCCTGCCCCTGCCTCATGAAAATCCTTTCTGCCAGTACACAGAGAGTGCGGGGTCTGTGCTGGACATGACCTGGGGTTCCTAACTCATTTTCAAGCTCTCCAAGTCAGTCAGACCAGTCTTGTGGATGACAAAATGAAGCCTTGAGGTGGTGTGACTTAACTTGGTCACACCTGGAGGACTGGCTGGTCCCAGCACTCTCTCCCTCAATCCTGGCCACAGTGGGCTGCTTTGTCAAATGCTGATGGAAGCAGGTAAGCCCTGACTGCAGACGACCGGCCTTGGTGAACAAGACACAGAGGCCATCAAAGGCGAGCTCCACGTGGTAGGAGAAGGAAAGGGCTATGGAGAGCAGGAAGACCATCTCCTTCTTGTCCTGAGAAAGAAAACAAGATTCATCTGCCCCAAGGGAAAGATGGTTCCTGGGTGTCAAGTACAGGCAGACCAACAGGAAGTGGGCAAATGGGGTACTTCAAAATCTGGCAGGCGGCTAGTAAGGATCAAGAAGTGAACAAGGAGAAAATTCATGAATATGTCTGTTTACACTTGAGTTACAGACTTTTTAAGAAGGTTCTTATCCAGATTATAATCACTAGTAAACAAACCTGCAACTTATTTATATAAACAAAGGCCATCGGCTAAGGAGGAAGCCCTAGTGACCAATGTACAAGCTTGCTTTTGGCCATGGTATAAATGTTAACCAGCATCTGGGCTTTAGCTATCCATACATTTATGGCCACTGCAGGTCCTCATATATGGTTGAGTTCTGTTCCCTGAATTATCTTCGGTTTTTATTCTTAAGGTGATGTTTTTGAGCTGAAAGGGCTTTGCTTGAGGACTAGTATTACCCTGACAGAGAAGCCAAGAGAAAAACTAGTTAGAAGTCTCTCAGCAATTGCTGAATTCTGAAACCAACCAAACTTACTGAGGCAGGAAGGGACAAAAGCATGACAGGAAGAGGCTGGCTGGGATCTCAGAAGGGTCTCTAGGCACCTTGACTCTCACAATGGCCCTGTGGCCTCATTTTCCTGGGAAGACCTAAGAGCCTCACAAGGTCTGGCCACGGCATCCTAGCTCATCATCCCCCTAGGTGCCTCAAGGAGAGGCTGATGGTGTACTACTGAGTATTTAAATATTTGGAAGAATGTCCCTTTGGTTATGAAGACAGTTGTGTTTCTAATCTAATCAATGGAAATGTGGTTTCAGCTCTTCAAGGCCATGGGAGCTAAGAGTGATAGTGCATAGTACCGAGTACATAGTACTCCACAATAATGCAGCTTTGACGAGCAGTCAGAGGGCCTATTGCCAAGGGTTACACAGATGATCAGCTTTAGAGCAGTTAACTTTTTTTTTTTTTTGTAACTTATGTGACAGGTGGGCAAGAGCAGTGTTTCTTGTCAATAAAGTGAAACTATTAAAATCCAGGGGCTTAAAGCTACAGAAAATCATTTGTACTGTAGATCACAGACCACATCATACTTTTTAAAAATCCCACTTAGAAATAAAAAGAAGAGCATTAAAATAGTGAACTGCAGGTTAAGTATATAATAAAATAAAAAATAAGTTTTGAGGTGAACTATCAAGAAATAAAATGTTGACAAAGTCAAGTGGTGGTGTTACCACAAATGAAGCTGACTGTGGTTTTGCATTTTAAACAACTGTCCTGATGATACTAATATTAACTTACACCTAACTTCAGAAAGTGAGTCAGTAATGAAAATGTTTAGCTATGCATATTAATTAACCATCTGGATATATGGTGAAAGTAGATCTTTTTTTATTCACTAACAGTAGCATAATAATTACAAAATCTGGACTGGTCTATTTACTTATTACTCTTGATAAAATTGCAAAGATATTCATAGTATGATCATAAAATTGCATTAAGAGTATTAGAAGTTACAGATGAAGCAATATTAGACCCTTGATCATAAAAAAATCATGAAAACAGTTTTCATTGTATACGCATGCCAAGCCTATCACTGTTATTTAGATTTTTTAGAATAACAACTCATTTTATAAGTCAGAATAAAATTAGCATGTTTACCTGCATTGTTACATTTAATCTTTACTATCCTCACCTTGTAAAGTCTTTTTAAGCTATTTTCCCAAATATTTGACAGAGTTGAATCTGAATGTGTTTCAAAATCCCATTTCCCTGCCTTTTAACAAATGTTTTACATTAATCTCCAACTTTGTTTCTAGTCTTTACTCTTCTGTATGTTTAAATAATGATGAACTTAGGTGTTTATTAAAATTATAAAAGTTGCCATTACTTAAAAAAATGGGAAATATGGAAAAGTTGAAATTAATTAAATCTAACTAACATTTACCAAGTTTGCAAAAAGTAAAGAAGGCAAGGAAAAGGAAGGAAAGGAAAAGGAAAAAAAGGAAAAGGAAAAGAAAAAGAAAAAAGTCCTTGCTCCTTCCTAGGAGTCTTCATCTAGTCTGGCAGAAATGTGTGTATGTAAATTTGGTGGGGGTTGTGAGAATGCTGGGATGGAAATAGACACTACAGACAAAGTGCAAATAGTATCATTTGCATTTACATCAGACACTACAAAGTGCAAATAATATTTATATTCACATCATGAATTAAGTGCTACTTATTCACAAGAGAAAAAAAAACAGAAAGGGTTGAACAGTATTTTTATATTAGGCAATGTGATTGTTATCTGTTATCTCCAACCATTCTATTCTACCTTCTGTTGAGGGCTCCATAAACAAACACACCCTCTAATCTCTCATAGGAGGCACATGATTAGCACTGAACAATAATACATCCCATTCCCCGGCCGCAGTAATTTGCTTAGTGATGTATAGGCGATCTAATTAAAAGTTGAGGCAGTAAGTTGTCATGTTTGAAGAAATGTTGAGAAAAAAAAATCTTCTTTTGTTAGACTTGTTATGGAAGATTATACTGTCTCTACTTTTCCCAACATGACACCTAAAAATGAAATTAACTTAGAGGCTATCACAGCAATAAGGACCTGCAAAACAAAACAACTCATAGAATAAAATTTCTAGATGACAATTAACCCAATTTTAGAATCAGAAAATACAAACTAAAAGAAATCCAGTCAACTGTTAAGTTCATTAAAATATATTACTGAGGGATCCCTGGGTGGCGCAGGGGTTTGGCGCCTGCCTTTGGCCCAGGGCGCGATCCTGGAGACCCGGGATCGAATCCCACATCAGGCTCCCGGCGCATGGAGCCTGCTTCTCCCTCTGCCTGTGTCTCTGCCTCTCTCTCTTTCTCTCTGTATGACTATCATAAATAAATAAAATTAAAAATATATATATATATTACTGAAAAAGAGAGGTAGAGCAAATGAGCATCTTCATATATACGCAGGAATGTAAATAATAATTCAGGGAAATGAATGGTGTCTCAAAATGCAAATATATTACAGCCATTAAAAACTTGCATGTGATTAAAACTATAAAGATTATATTACATATATTTACAGTAACTAAGAATAATTATAAAGAAAACATTGTGAACACAATAAAATTTGTTAATATGTTAGTATAGCAGTAAACAGTAATCAATGGACTCTGGTGAAGAATATCATGACAAATATTCCCCAGTGGCCTTCCTTATCTTATTTAAGAGTTTTATGTGAAAGAAAATCTGGACACACTTCAACATGAAATTTCCTTAGACACCAAATCCAGTGAACTACATAATAGATAAATTTATTGTGGCAGCTCATTTCTCCACCAATATAAATTTCAAAGGGAAAGAACATGGTAATCATACTACTTATTACTTCCATGAATACAAAACATTGGCGTTTAAGCAGAAATGTATCTGAAATAGGAAATTAGGAACTTGAGGCATAGGCTTTACAGTGGGCCTGTTGGACTTTACAGTAGGCCTCTTGAGATAACTCCCAATATAGCAATTCTGGCCTCTGGGGAGACATCAAATGTAACTTCTACAATTCCACCAAAGAAACGCTACCTCTACTACAATCAGAAAGGCACAAAGGTTAGGAAGTCATGAACTTAATTTCAAATGGATTGGCACCTGGCAAGTAAGTGTGTGGTACACACAACACAATGGATGAATTTCAAAAACATTATGAAAAATTAAAGAAGCCAGGAACAAAAGACTATATAATATTTGATAATATTTATATGAAATTCTTGTAAAACAAAACCTATATTGCGAAAAGCTAATCATCAGTTGCACAGACAGAGGACAGGACTGACTCTCAAAAGGTACTGAGAACTCTATGGGGTAAAGAAACTTGTCTACCTCACAATTGTGGTGGTGGTTACATGATATGTATTTGTCAATCTTATTGCATACTGAAAATTGACAAATTGTATTATATTTCAAGTATACCTCCTTAGCAAAATGAATTATTTAAAAATACATTAAAAGGATCATACACTATAATTAAGTGGGATTTATTTAGATACAAGGATGGTTCATCATACACATTAATTAATCAATGTAATGCACCATATTAACAAAATGGAAAATAAAAATCATATAATCATCTCAATACAGAAAAAGCATTGACAAAATTCAACACCATTTACAATAAAAAGCACTCAATAAAGTGCATATAGACGGAATACACCTCAACATAATAACGGCCATATATGTTAAGCCACAGCTAACATTACAGTAAATGCTTAAAAACTGATAAATTTCCTCTAAGATCAGGAAAAAGCAATGATGCCCACCCACTCTTACCCTTTTATTCAACGTAGTACTGGGAATCCTAGACAAAGCAACTGGTCAAGAAAAAAAAAATAAAAGGAATCTAAATTGGTAAGGAAAAAAGTAAAACTGTCACTATTTGCACGTGGCATAATATATAGAAAACCCGAAAAACTCTACCCCAAAACTGTTAGAACTAATAAATAAATCTAGTAAAATTACAAGATACAGAATCAGTATACATAAACCTGTTGTGTTTTTACAAACTAATAATGAAATTTCAAAAAGAGAAATTAAGAAAACAATTCCGTGTATAATTGCATCAAAAAGAATAAAATACATAGAAATAAATTTAAGCAAGGAAATAAAAGGCCTGTACGCAAAAAACAGTAAGACATTGATGAAAGAAACTGAAGACAAAACAAGAAATGGAGAGACATTCCAAGCTTATGGACTGAAAGAAGTAACACTGTTAAAATGTCCATGCTACCCAAAGCAATCTACAGATTCAGTGTAAACCCTAACAAATTTATGATAGAATTATATTCTAAAATGTGTACGGGGAATCACAAAAGTCACCAAGTAGCCAAAACAAAAAAGATAAAAAAATATATTTTTATCAGAGCAGAATAAAGTATCATTTTAGAAGGAACTAAAAACAAAAAAAAAAATAAAAATAAAAAAGAAATTTCTACCAATTACTACTTTAAATGTTTAAAAAGACCTCTGATATAATGACTTTATATAAAGTTAAAACGACAAAAAAGTAAAGTTAAAACAATAACATTCTATTGCATTTATAAAAATATTAAGGGATATAATACCATGTGTTGGCAAGAATGTGGGGAAATAAAAGCACTATGTCACTGATGGTAAGAGAATCCATGGAAAAAAAAATTCTAATGGGTCACATACCATAACATCAGCCAAAGAAATAAAATATATTGCTTTAAACATAGATACATATAGTAAATACATAAGCACATTTCTGGGATGGATAAAGAGAAATTTGTGTTTTCAGATGGGGAACAATATTTTAAAAAAAATTTTTTTTAAAGGAAGGAGAAAAATACATAAATAAAAAAGGAAGGGATAATGAGCCAAGCCTCTTTATGCTACATTTTGTTGCCTTTACAGTCTTAAAATTATTATGGTAAAGTATAAATATTTTAAAAATAAGGATGGAAATTGCATTGGTGCTTTTTACATGTTAATTTTTTTGCATAAAAATATTTAATGATTAAATGTTATTTTCCAAATATATAATTCTTGTAGAAATATGGCAAGAAAATAAAGGGAAAAATAGTTCTTTGTTTTTCTAGATAGCACAAATACATATTTTGAAATTCATGTAAGAAAACCAGAGCTGATTCATCAAGGATTACTTTCCTTAATAGAAAGTAAAATTACACTATTTATAACTAATATCTGTAATGTGAAATCTTTCAAGATGGAGGCATGGTCGTTATTTTTCTCTGTTAAGAATCCAAGAAATATTTAAGATACAAAGAGAATAAAATTAATTTTAATACATTTAAAACACTAAATGAAGAGTTGGTGAATTAAGAGAAATTTGTGAAAACTTTCTTAAGAGCCAATGGACACTCACAAGCTCTAAGTAAATTAAAGACATTAATAAACTACTACCATTGGTTAGGAAATGCAATGGCCTCACCAAAGAAACCTTTGCAGTTAGCAATAAAGTCAAAGACAAGAAAATAATACTAAGAAAAATTAGAAAGAGTCTTTAAAATTTACTTGAATTAGAGGCATCTGGCTGGGTTACTCGGTGGAGCCTGTGACGATCTCAGGATTGTGGATTTGAGCCCCATCTTGGGTGCGGAAATTACTTAAATTTAATTTTTTTTTGAGGGAGAGAGAGCATGAGATTACACACATGAACATATGGGATGGGGGAATGGCCAAAAGAGAAGAATGAGAGAGAGAATTATAAGCAGAAAAGCACACTCACTGGGTGTGGAGTCCAACAAGGGGCTTGATTTCACAACCCTGAGATCATAACCTGAGCTGAAATCAAGAGTCAGGTGCTTAACCAACTGAGCCACCCAGGCATCCCCAGATTTAAATCTTTTTTTAAAAAATTTACTTTGTGATCCAGGGTCCTAGGATCGAGTCCCACATCGGGCTCCCTGCATGGAGCCTGCTTCTCTCTGCCTATGTCTCTGCCTCTTTCTCTGTCTCTCTCATGAATAAATAAGGAAAAAAATTTCTATAGGAGAGGGACTGGAAATAACAAATCAACATATAAAAATGCACCTTATTAATTATCATAAATATACAGAAAACCCCACAATGTATACCAGTTCAAAATCACTTTTTTTGGAAAAATTAAATTTTAATTAATTTTAATGAAATAAACTTAATAAAACTACATTTTTACTTATTTATTAGAAAAGTATTGGTGACAGTGTGAAAAAGGAGGTCTCATGCTGCTTGAGAGGGTATAAATTGGTAGAAATAATTTGGAGAAGAGATTGTTCTCAAGCAGCAAAGTGAAGACGCACATACACTCTGAATCAAGAATTCCAAGCCACCTCTCCTACACCAGAGCAGGGTGGGCAAACTGTGTCCCTCCAGCCAAATGCATCTGCCTCTTTGTATAAATAAAATTTTATTAGGACATAAGGTATAGGATTTGAGCAATTGGAAAAACTAACTACTATTTTTCTGGCATATAATTGATCTGGAAAGAAAGATTAGAGATGGGAAATGAGTTTTAGTCACTTTAAAGCTGCAGTGCCTATTAGATATCCATATAGATAAGTCAAACTGGCACAGGTGAATTCACCTGATATCCATATAGATAAGTCAACTGGCACAGGTGAATTCACCTGAATTCACCTGAATTCAGGAAGGAGGGCTAGAATGAAGACATACACTAGGATATTATCAGTATCTAAAGCCTCTAATGATGAATTAGATCATACAGGGTGGATAAAGGAGAGAAATGGACCATGAACTGGTTCCTAGATAGTTTAAAAGTCAGGTATAGGAAAAGGAAACACCAAAGAAAAATAATCATTTTAATAAAAGCAGGAGAAAGCCAGACTGTTGGTCCTGAAAGTCAAGTGAGTAAAATGAAGGGAGTTACCTATGGTATCGGTAAGTCGGAATTATGAAAATGGTAATGGCAATTTAGGCAACAGTTGTTTAAATGGAGTTGTTAGCAACTTTTTGTGTGTGTGGAGTTTTCTGAAAGGTGAAACAAAAAAACAGGGAAGCTGAAGAGAGAGGTAGGGGTATCCCTAATTGACATCTATCACATAATAATTTAATGCTAAAGAGAATGACTTAGTAGAAAATTGTTGAATGATAAGCTTGGATGGAAGAGAGAGTGTAATTTCATTAGAATGTGGAGAAGTCTGGGGGTACCTGGGTGGCTCAGTGGTTGAGCGTCTGCCTTTGGCTCAGGTCGTGGTCCTGGGGTCCTGGGATCCAGTCCTGCATCAGACTCCCCGCGGGGAGCCTGCTTCTCCCTCTGCCTGTGTCTCTGCCTCCCTCTCTCTCTCTCTCTGTCTCTCATGAATAAATAAAATCTTAAAAAATATATGAAGTCTGGCTTATACAAACAAAAGAAAAAGGAAATAGGTGCTCAAATTCAGTGCTGAGAGCTTGTAGATCTCTCCACTGATTCATTTTTTCCAGTGTTATTGAGTGGAACTTATAAGTGACCTTTAACATATGAAATATACATAATGATTTGACATATGTATATGTATATACTGTTAAATGACTATCACAAGTTAAGCTTAACATCCAACACTTCACGGAAATTTTTTCTTTTGATGAGAATGTTTAAGATACATCATCTTAGCAACTTGCAAACATACGCTACAGTATTATTAACTAACTACCCTGTTACACATTACATCTCCAAAACCTATTTAGCTTATAACTAGAAGTTTGTACCTTTTGACTATATTCACCTAATTCCCTCAACCCCAACCTCTGGCAAAAAACAATCTGTTCTGTATGTATATGAGAGAGGGAATATGTGTGCGTGTGTGTGTGTGTGTGTGTGTGTGTGTGTGTTTAGTTTATCTTGATTATTTCATTTTTATGAGTGAAACAGGCAGGAAGATCAACAGCTAAATCAGAATCAAATTACTGTATGCCTGAAAGAAGAGAAGGAATATAATCATGTCGGATAGTATTATGGTTACAAAATTGTGATAAGACTGTTTGGCAGACAGGCTGGGTAAAATATGGATGAAGAGATGACTGAAATTCCTCCACGTTAATATGACAAAGAGAGCATAAGTCAGGAGCACTGTGAGTTCATGCAAGGGTTCATGAGCCAGAGTGATAATACCTAGGCCAACAACATCTAATCTCAATAATGATAGAAACTGAGGACATGAGGAAGTGGAGATACAATAACAAGTGGTAGAATCAATGAAGTGGAGGACAGAACTGAATTAATGACTCTTGGGAGTTTGGCTAATAGAACTTACGAGTTAGAGAAAGAAGAGGAGATAGGTACATGGAGAGTAACGTGAAGACCACATTATGGAGGACATAATCACAGTTATTGGTAATGACGGTATTTACACATATAACCATAGGGATGAGTGGGAAGATACCACTGAAGGAGAGGGACTGAATAACCAATATATCGAATCACTTTGCGGATATTAAAGGCTTCAAGAACTATGACAGCAAAGATCTAAGGTCAAATCTTCAAATACTGGGATATTTTCAAGAGAATGATTGAAGGGATCCCTGGGTGGCTCAGTGGTTGAGTGTCTGCCTTTGGCCCAGGGTGTGATCCTGGAGACATGGGATCGAGTCCCACGTTGGGTTCCTTGCCTGGAGCCTGCATCTCCCTCTGCCTGTGTCTCTGCCTCTTTCTCTGTCTCTCATGAGTGAATAAATAGATAAAATCTTTAAAAAAAAGAGTATGATTGGAAAAAGACTGGAATTACCCAAGTGAAGCCAGAAGACGCCTATCAGACTTCCAGGTCTCATGGTGTGTAGGATGGCAGAGTCGTGTGACTGCTGCTTCAAAGGCAACAGTGCCCTCCAAAGCAGAACAGTTCTAAAAAGGAAAGGAAAGTAGTACTTTCAGAGAAGATGGGAGCGATAAAGGGAATGTGCTGATGAAGACCTTGAGTTCCAAGTGCACAAGGAAGGCAGTACTGAGAGGTCTAAAACGGTGCTGAGCTGGAGGCTGCGTAAAGCTACAAGCATGGCATCCTGATGAAAAGAGAGAGCCTGAGGGTCTCGGGCTTGTCGTGGCAACCCATGTGAACAAAGGTAAAAAGCACAGTGGGAATCTCTTCAACAGATTATGGTGATAATGCTCCCCCTGGGAGTTGTTTAAAACTGATACTGAAATCATGAAAAAATTAAATTATTATGGAGAAAGAAAATACAGCAGTGTTGAGAGAAAATTTAATTGCACTGAAATTACAAATTATGCCCAAAAGTTCATGAATAACTAATGCCATTAATTAATCCTGAACTCAGAAATAATGTATCTAAGTTTTATTTAAAAATTACAACCACCTAAAGGTTCCCAACTAAGAATTAAAATCTACTACATCCAATTTTATTTAAAGATCCAGATTAGAAGGCCAATAACCTTAATAAATCTTTAATATGCAATTCTTACACTCATTTAGAACTAGATTATTTTAAGTCTAAGTAACATACTATTCAGCAATTCATTAATAAATTCAATTGAATTATTCATTAACTGATGTACTATTCTGAGCTGTGGTGATTTTTATTTATTTTTTATAATCAAGGGCTTTTAAATGTTTGGGCTCATCTTATTCAGTTACAATAATGCCCTGATATTTAATGAATGTTTGAGATTCTAAGTCTAGACTAAGAAGAGAGCTCATAATGCAAATTGAGTCACCTCATACAAAAGACAATTTAGCGATAATAATGGTAAAAAATGCTAATATCTCAAAGAATGTGGGATCCTCTCTGAAACTTAATACAAAAGGGATGCAACCTAATTGTCAGCATATGGTAGAGATATGATTCTAACAAAAAGAAGCTGCTTGTTTCTTCATGTCACCATTATACTGAGAGCTGACAATGAGCCCTTTGCCTGCTCACTTATCACTTCACTTTCGAGTGATTTCTAAACACAGTGTGAAAATGCTACCCTAATAGTTTCCAAAATTCTGAGGAATCCTCTACTTTGTCATTTTGTTTCAAAGTATTTTGTGGAAGAAATATTTACAATTCCAGAGGGAATTATATCTCAGGGAATATTGTCAGAAGTCAAAAGGGGTTTCCAAAGAGTGTATATATATATATACACTTAATATGATGATGTAGGCAGGGCGCCTGGGTGGCTCAGTTGGTTAAGGGGCTGCCTTTGGTTCAGATCAAGATCTCAGGGTCAAGGGATCAAGCCTTGCATTGGGCTCTCTGCTCAACAGGGAGCCTGCTTCTCTCTCTTCCTCTGGCTGTCCTCATGGCTGGTGTGTCCATTCTCTCTCCCTCTCTTGTGCTTTCTGAAATAGACAAAATCTTTTTTAAAAAATATGATGATGAAGGTAGCCTCACTTACTAAGGGCATTTTTGAAGAAGAAAAATCAAGCTCTAATCACCCCCTTTCCCTTTCAGTATCCCTCTGTAAAACCTGCCAACACTTCCAAAATGGATGTCACTTCGGCCCGTGACATCATGTCTCTATTCAGTGGCATTCCAATACGCCTTCAAATATTTGCTGATCAACACTCAAGCAAGTGAACTTTAATAGCAGCTTCATTATTTAACTTTCCCAAGGGTTATGTGTATTTTTAGAGGGAATCCAAAACAAAACAAAACAAAATACCTAATCACTATCACCATCATCCCAATAATACCAATCTCCAAATAACCAAAATATACAGGTATTAACCATTAAATACAGAATTTTCAAAATTGTGATGAGGACTACCTAGTATGTCATCTATAGTACTATGTAAGGTATGTCTTGACTTGCTGAATCTTTGTCTTTTCATTCTGTTGAATTTGTCTAAAACATACACTTACATACATATCACTTAAGTGATAATAGCTTTTTTTTTTTCCTTTTTAATCCTAGGAAATTGAATCTTGTAAATAGAGCTATTTAAGCATGGTAATTTAGTTCAGGGGATTTTCTCACTTAAAGCTCTCACTAGATGACACTGTTTTACCACCTAGAAATGTCTCCAATTGAATATATAACAGAATGTTAGTGTTTTCCCTTTCTTTCTAGTAAAGGAACTGCATTTTTAAGGATTTCATCATTTTAGGTTTTAGAGTATACAAACTTTAAATGAAAATTGTTAGTCTTTTACAACTTTTTGGGCTGTTGAAGTCCAATATACTTGCCACTCACAAAATATGAAGTTTCATGCTTGCTCTCATTTTCTTAAAATAAATGTATTCTAAGCAATATCAGGTAATGACAGTTGACACATGGCCACTTATTATGCACCAGGTACTGTCCTAAGTGCTTTACATATATTAAATAACGTAACCTTCACAAGAAAACTTTTAAAAAAGTAATCCAACATCATGCATCTATTAAGTGACAAAGCAGTCTGAGGAGCCAATGTGCTGGACCAGTAGCATGTGCTACGAATAGACCAGAATATCTGATACTGAATTGATTTTCTCCCAATACAGGAATTAGAGTTCAATAATCCACTTCTTTCCTTTTTTGGTTTTAGCATAAGAAACAAATTGAAAATCAAGTTCCACATTAATGGCATGTATATGTTAAGGAAAGAATCAGACTGCCCAGATTCAAACCCCATTTCTGTCACTTACTGGTGTGTGATCTTGGCCAAATTGTTTAACCTCCTAAAGCCTTAAAATCAGGATTTTGACAGTACCCAATCAAGTAGTTACTGAGATATTGTGCTATCAAGTCATGTAGCACAACTCATGAGATATGACTGCTACTTGAAATACAGTTCAAGCAGAAAGAAATTCTTTCTTGGTACTCTCCTAGATCAACTCCAAAGGCTATATTATTTATAGAGTACAGAAAAAGCTACCTTGATGATAAAGGTATGTTAATTAAAAACCACTTAAATGTTTGTGGACATCTATCTGCAATGATAAATGTAGCTTCAGAGGAAGTGATTTGTAGCATGCTTTTATACCTTAAGTGGACAGGTTTATGGAGATTTCTCATAAGAAATATGAAACATTTCATCAGCATCTAACCACCAAATAGGCTCCCAATCGTCCTCCAAGACAGAATAAGGACAATGTCTGCTATGTTCTAGAGATGTTCGCTTTTTTTTTTTAACACAATCCCTTACTCATCTCTCCCAACAATCTTCTCTCAACGTGCTTGCTAATATTTCTGCTTCATATTGAGTTCACTCTCTAAAAACTTATCAACTCTTCTGTAGATACAGTCTAATATCCTGGCCTTCATTAGACTCTAAAACAACCACTTTTTCTGTACCATTTCAAAGCTGAAACTATTTTTTCTCTTGTCTTATGAACCTCAGAACCAGGTTATAGGACTAACATCTTCCTGTTCAGACCATTTTCCCCTTCCATTCATATTTAAAAGTAAAATCTGCTGCTTTAAGACTCAGATCATTCTCTTCCTTAACTGGTTATAGAAAGAAAGTGTACTTCCTATTTACCAAATTTATAAAGATGCACATACTTGGCTTTCAGCATTCAATTCCATAATATTTATTCCCATCCCAGATTATTTCAAAATCTATCCAACATCATGGCTTTCCTTTACTTTGGCCTAAGCTCTATTGTCCTTTGTCCTCTATCCTACCTCAATGTTTTCCTCTCCCTATAACATCCTAGGACTGACCAGAGATTGTCCCAACAATCAAATCGCTAAATCATAAATCTTAATACTCACAAATCTTTTATAACTTACCTTTTCAACATTTCCATTGTTATATAGAATTATCCTTCTGTGATCTTTCAATCCACTAATTCCTCTATTTTTCTCCTTTCAACATTTTCCTGTATTCTCCTCACTTCTTATATAAATTAGATTTTTGTGGTTAATCATTATAATGAGTACATATTCTCTTCTATTCCTCATCTATTACTACAGAGAAAGTGTCTTTTCTCATATAGAAAACAAAAATTTCCTCTCTGCTCCTAAGGACTTCTCTCTTCATCAGCTATATATCCTCTATCTATAGATGATATGAATTATTCATACATATATGAATTTGTTATCTCCTATGATAAGAATTAAAAGATCTACCAGAAAGCCAGCCTTAAAAAACGAAGTTCTAGAAAGAAAAGAATATAGTAGGCAAAATCATCAATGATATAATTAAAAATAAAAACTCCAAGACTGATGGGATGCCTGGGTGGCTCAGATGCTTATCTGACCCTTGATTTTGGCTTAGGTCATGATCTCTCTGTGCTGAGGGGGAGTCTGCTTGAGATTCTCTCTCTCTCTCTCTCTCTCTCTCTCTACCAGTGCCTCTTCACCTGCTCATGCACACACACTCTCTCTAAAACAAATAAGTAGATAAAATCTTTTTAAAAAGAGAGGGAAGCACCTGGATGGCTCAGTTTGTTGAGCATTTGACTCTTGGCTCCAGCTCAGGTCATGATCTCAGGTGGTAGGATCAAGCCCCACATCAAGCTCCATGCTCACTGGGGAGTCTGCTTGAGATTCTCTACCTCTCCCCATACCCTTCTCCAACTCATGTGCTGTCCCTTGCCCTCTGTAACAAAAAAATAAATCTAAAAAAAAAGAAAAAAAGGAAAAAAGCTCCAAGACTGAAAGCTATGAGTTTCCAAACTGAAATGTCCTGTTAATTACCCAACACAGAGGATAAAATTGCACATACACTGATATGTATCACTGTGAAATTTCAGAACTCTGAACAAAGAGAAGATCTTATGAACTCATGAAGAGAGAACTCATAAAGAGTAATTTATAAAGAGAGAACTTATAAAAAGGTTAGGGGGGAAAAAGTCAAGAGTCATAATTACTGTCAATTTCTTTACAGAAAAATTTGAAGCTTGAGAGTCTTAAAACTTGTAAAGAAAAGAATGTCTCCAAAATAGAATTCTAAACTGAGCAAAACCACTAATTACACAAAGTGACAGAATAAATAAATTTACAGACAGGCCAAAATTAAAAAACAAATGAACAAAAGAAACTATCCATATAACTTATAATAGAACATAACCAGAAGATATATATATATATATATATATTAAACCAAGGAAGTGGGACACCTGGGTGGCTCAGTGGTTGAGCATCTGCCTTCAGCCCAGGGTGTGATCCTGGAGTCCCGGGATCGAGTCCCACATCGGGCTCCCTGCATGGAGCCTGCTTCTTTCTCCCTCTGCCTCTCTCTGTCTTTCATGAATAAATAAATAAAATATTAAAAAAAAACAAGGAAGTAAATGAAAGAATGGGTGTACGTGGCACCTAAAAAAGAGGTTCCAACACGAGAGAAGCAGGTGCTTCTTAAGATAATAGTGAAGAAGGATTCCAATTTTCACTGCTAGAGACCAAGTTTGGAAGGAATGGGGATGGGTGGACAATAAATATAGACCAGAACAGGATAAATAGTTGTGATACAGAGCATGGGAGTACCTTTTGCCACTTAAGGCTCCAACTTTCCATCATCACTTTTATGAATGAAATCCACATTATGAGGATGTACAGCTGAGTCTGAATGGCCAAGAAATAAATATAGTTACACTGAAGGCTAAGCCTCTTTTTGAAACAATGTCTTGTCCAGATTCTTCTGGTCAGAAAGCTTTCAAAGGAGAGAAAGACATAAATCTGTCCAAATGAGAGATATTTGCATTCATGTAGAACATAGGAATGATACGCCACAGGCTGATGTTAATTGCCTTTGAAGAGTGAAACTGTGGAATTGGAATAAAGTGTTATGAGGGGGACTTTTTTCAAATACTTACTCTCCAATTCCTTTGGAATTTTTAATTTATGAAGGTATTACCTGTCAAAACTGAAGAAAATAAAATATATTATCTTAAATCGAACCTCTTGAATATTGTTAAGAGGCTCTTGTTTGTTCTGGGCATTTTAGTGAAAGAATCTATCTTCTCCATCACTATCTCAATCCCCGAGATTCTGCTTTTGTTCCTTTGCCTGTGACGCATCATTCAACGTTAGCCTTCCCTTGACCATCAGCAAACTTATCCACAATGTAATACCACAATGATTTTAGACTTTTGCACTTTACCTAAGAATGTAAATTATCAACATCCACGTAGCTTCCCGTATGATCTGTAATAAGTTCAGAGTTCCTGTTTAAACTGAGATAAATTGTTTTTATCAAAATATGTTGAGGAAAAACCAGTCAGAAACATGAAGTGCGAAAGAGGCTCTCCAATTTTGTCTTGATCTCAACTTAACTTTATGTCCTGAAAGCACTGTTTTCGTTCCTTCTCACTAATTAACAGACTTTTGTTTTTCTTTCTGAAATGCCCCTCAGCTTCTTATGCATATTCCCCTTGTTCCTTGAGGCTCCTTTTCTAATTTTTAGCTTATATATATTTTGACATCTGAAACTTTCAATTTTGCCAGTCTTTGGCTGGGCTATTTGAATCCTAGTATTTCTGATCCCCCCCCCTTCCTTTCTTAGTTGAAAATAAATCACACTGAATATCTGATTTCTTATTCATACTACTTTATTTTTTTTTTATAATAAATTAATTTTTCTTGGTGTTCAATTTACCAACATACAGAATAACACCCAGTGCTCATCCCGTCAAGTGCCCCCCTCAGTGCTGAAAACACTATCAGCGCCTTTCAATCTATTATAGCACCTTTTGTCAACTTATTATATGTTCTTTCTTCTTCAGTATAAAATGTTAAATGTCTTAACTATAATTAAAACAGACTAAATTGGGCAGCCGTGTGGCGCAGTGGTTTAGTGCCTCCTGCAGCCCAGGGCGTGATCCTGGAGACCCGGGATCGAGTCCCACGTCTGGCTCCCTGCATGGAGCCTGCTTCTCCCTCCTCCTGTGTCTCTGCCTCTCTCTGTGTGTGTCTCTATGAATAAATAAAATCTTAAAAAAAAAAAAAAGACTAAATTGAGTCTTCATACCGTACTTGGTATTAGACATAGACGTTTATGAGACTGGATGTTGCTTAGGTCACCATATCCTAGTATAGTGATATGACATAATATGATACTTTGTAAAGAAGTAAGACATTGCTGGCACTAAAAAAATAAAAATATAAAAGTAAAAAAAGATTTGTAGCTTTGGCTGAAACAAATTAGGGCATTAAGACCATATTAATAATTTGTGAAGAAGAAAGAACACTGAATTTGCCATGCATTATTTCACAAGAAGAAAAATTTGAACATTACAGAGTATTCCAGTAATTTCTCTTTGCGAAATTAAGATGAAAAGTCATAAAATCATAAGAGTATGTATGCTACCCAGTACTTTGTGTCCACACTGTACTTCATCCTCAAATGTCATGGTACTACTATCCTACTGTCCTTTTAACATTTTCTACCATGATAATAATTAATGGATACTTGCAGAAAAATGTTTACTTAATTAACATGATATAGCAAACTGCATTAATAAATACTACATACAGGTTATAACAGTAAATTTGTATTCACTTGAAAAAAAGGAATTATCGTAATAGAAATTAGAAATAAATTACCTATTAGAAATTAAGAAAAAAACTGGTTATAAGGATCTGTAGGAATATTTTTAGTGATTTTGTTTCCATTCTTTCTATTTGCTTGTTTCATTGGAAAACTATATAAGCTAATGAAACCAACAGAATACTCATAACCATCAATCAATATATAATAAATATAAGATTTATTCCACAAAGTCATAATTAATATGAAATGTTATAATTATATATATAATTCATAATTAATATGAAATGACATTAAATATGGATATACTTGGTGGATGAGTAGTGAAACTGAAATTTGTAAGGCAGCATCATTAAAGAAAGCTGGTTTATATGTATGTTTCAGGATTATTTAAGGTTCAAGGCAATAAGATCTTAAAACATGAGTCAATACTGAATTGAAGCTAGTTCTAGAAGGCAAAGGGAAGGGGTAAAAGGCTTAAAAGTGACCCAGCAAGGAAGGGATAAACTCCCTACAAGGCCTGGTAGAGGAAAAAATCCATGGCACATGGATCTGGTGCCCTCATTTTTTAAAAAGCAAAAATGAGGGATTGGTTCTTACAAGTATTAGTTTACTAATGTGTATCATAGGTTCATGATATTTAAGATAATGTCACCAACTAAAACCATATGTATAGAAAAATTTAGGTAATACCCACATCAATTCAGTTACTATGATTTCAATGGTTTCTCATTAAAAGATACAATTCCCTCATTATAGTAGTTGTATTCATTCTCCTTCTTTTATGCTTCTCTCCACTAAGATATTAAACTAGATAACGAGAAGATGTATTCTACTGTTGATATGAAAATTAACTTTTTATTTCCCACACATAGCATTTAATTATGAAACCACCATTAACCCAGCTTTGAAGATGCGAAATGAAAGATTATTTGTAGTAAGAGATTTGCCAAGGATCACTCATTAGGAGCAAGAGGAAAATACCTGACTTCAGAGATTATGCTCTCAATCACCACACTACACTGCCATTGTGTGAGTTTCATTCATACTAAACCTCACATTTATACTAATGCTTTTTGGCCACCATGAAAAACAAAGCATAAGAAATTATTCATTTATAAACATTTGACCTGGCATAGGCTAGGTTCTATAGACACAAAGACGAACAAGACTTGATCTTTCTCTAAAGAAGTACAGAGGAAGAAGTATAGAAGAATGTAACATTCATTCCTGACCAGGACAATACATCTTGTAGATTCCAACTACAGGGAGCATGATGATTGAGACTCCCGGCCGCTATGCTCTAAAATCCAGGCTATGCTCTCCACCTCTTCACCATCCATGTAATCAACAAGCAAGTGTGTTCAAAATACTAACACAGGCTCCTGCCAATTTTGGCTTAAAGATTCCTCAAAGACTTTGGGAACTTTACCAAGGCTCTTTGGAATGCTTCTACCCAACTTTCTCTCCCTCTCTCTTCCACTTGAGGTCAGTTTTGCATCTCAGTCTGATTGTTTTCCCAGATTTGATTAGCTCCCTCTCTAGTTTCTGGTTTCTCATAAGGACATTTCACCTAATATAATCTTTATGTGTTTAACTGCATCTTGGTATCTGTTCCTCAAGGAATCTGGACTAACCTAGGATTCAACTGAAGAAAGATTAGGTAGAGGTAGGCTTTTAGAAAGAGAGTGTGCCTATATTTATGAATTATAACTAAATATAAACTAGTTTCAGAAAAGTATTTTTAGGCTAGGTAGAGCTGATATGAATACCAGAACTGGCCTTTGCTTAGGCTTTTCCTCCAACTCCTTATAACCTACAATTCCAAAATAAAATGTTAACCTTGAATTGAGGTTTTTGGTTTCTAAGACTTAACTATTAAAAGCTCAAATGTTCTAAGTTTTTTTTTTCTTTTAAATACTGCAATTTTATTGTTTAGTTTATTTAATTCTATTGGTGGTGGTGGTGGTGGTGGTGGTGGTGGTGGTGGTAGTTTTTGAGAGAAAGAGAATACCTGGAACCAAGAACCAAGGTGTGAAGAGAGACACTGCTGGGTAGGTGAAGAGTCAGAGCCAGATAACAGGTTAAGGATAGAGAAATACCACAAAGACTAGTGATTTCTTCCCCAAAAATAGGTACTATTATAACAATTCTTAGCTATTGATATTAACCTGTTTGTTAATATTTCAAATATTCTAAAAACATTTTAATGAGTTATGTATGTGCTTGGTTCCCAGACCTCTAGAGATTAATCAGCCTTTGTATACCTACTTTTCAGTTTGAAACTTGATACATACTGGGTAACAGTTATTTAACATTCATTCATTCATGCATGCATTTAACAAATATGGCGTAGTCATTCATGCAGTTAACAAATAGAGAATAATTTTCTTGTAAGAGTCAGGGACTATAGTAGAATTGGAGGTTTCAGCAGTGGATAAAACAAATCCCAGAACTACTGACGCTCACATCCAATGAGAGGAAATAGTTAAATGAATAAACAAACAGGAAATATGCTGCAAATGCTATGAAGAAAAAATAAAGTAAGGTAAGGTCTCAAGAGTAAGTGGGAGTGGGGAGAGGTACTAATTAAATAGGGTAGTGAGGGAAGGCAGAATGAAAAGGACGACATTTGAGAAGAGACCCAAATAAAACCAAAGGAAGGAGCCATTTATTGAAGGAAGAGTGCTCCAAGTTGAGGGAATAGCAAATGTAAGGACATTGTGACAGAAATGGGCTTGGGATGCTTGACTAACAACAGTAAGGGAGCCAATGTGGCTGGATCAGAATAGAAGTGTGATGAGAAGAGGAAATGAGATTGTACCTATGGCCAGATGCACAACCAGATGGGGTCTAGTATGCAATCATATGGAAAATAAAGAATGCCATTATAAAATGTACTCTGGCAATTATTTGCCAGAAATATAAGTTAATGTTAGTAAGCTGATTACCTCTTTAATAAAATGTACTTCTTTCCCAAATGACCATTTTTAAATGAAACTTTCCACAGGCTTCATCTGAGGCCTGTCACATTGTTAATAAACAGGTCTAATCTTTACAACCTGGCACATTCAGATGGACTGATATAGTATCTAACAATCTGGCATAATTTAGTCAACAGCAGTGCTCTCCAATAAAGTGTTACCCTTGAGACAGTCTGATATTTGAACGGTTCCAAATTATTTTTTATTTAGCTATATCTAGCAAATAATTTAATGTGTTCAATGAGACTAAGCTGGTTATCAAAACAAATGGTTTCAATTTTCAGGAAAAAATGTTATTTAGAAAAAAAAACGTGTTTTGGATAGCATTTTAACGTGAAGGTTACCGGTATCTCATCTAGTACTTTAGATAACTGTTGAAATATTGATACACAAATAAGAAAACCTATAAAAATAATTTTTAAATTCCCTCTGAATAAAATGTATTTAATGAACTCATATTTTCTAGAGTATATCCAGTAGTAATGTAAAAAAAGTATATATAATATACTCCAAACAGTTCCATGACCTAAATCCTTTATCAAAAATATTTAATAGTTCTATAACAGCACATTTGTACAAAATAGTCCCAAAGGAAGCACACTTTAGACAGTGTTAATTATTTGCCACAATGGAAAATATTTATCTGATTAAAGATCATACGTGCCTTTGTCTCTATCTAGCATGAATAAAACTATTCTTCAAGCGGTCTCGAAACTATTCTCTAAGCGGTCTCAAAATGGCTAACAAGCTATGTACAACATTGATATTTCTATTTTATGTAGCAATTTCTTACAAAAATATCAAGTTGTTTAGAGTAATATCCCATGTCAGACAACTTATCACTGTAAGAAAGGGTTAAGGCAGCTTGACTGGAATTTAGGCAGTAAGCAACCAGGAAAAAGTTAGCTAAGAATCCAGTTGTTTGATTTTGCTAGTTTCATAAAATTGTTGATCAAGAAAAGATTGTAAAGCAACCAAAGTGTTTATCTGAAGTCTTAGGAATTGCAATATTCTAGAGACACAAAATCTCTTTTACAATTGTAGTGTATCACATGGATTGATTTGCAGACACTGATCCACCCCTGAAGCCCAGGAATAAATTCCACTTGGTCATGATGAATAATCCTTTTAATGTACTGTTGGATCCTACAGGCTAGTATCTTGGTGAGAATTTTTGCATCCATGTTCATCAGAAATATTGGTCTGTAATTCTCCTTTTTGGTGGGGTCTTTGTCTGGTATTGGGATCAAAGTAATGCTGACCCCATAATAGAAAGAATTTGGAAGTTTTTCTTCCAGTTCTATTTTTTGAAACATCTTCAGAAGAATAGGTATTAATTCTTCTTTAAATGTTTGGTAGAGTTCCCCTGGGAAGACATCTGACCCTGGACTCCTGTCTGTAGGGAGATTTCTGATTACTGTTTCAATTTCCTTGCTGGTTATGGGTCTATTCAGGTTTTGTAGTTCTTCCTGTTTCAATATTAGTAGTTTATACATTTCTAGGAATGTATCCGTTTCTCCCAGATTGCATAATTGGTTGGCATATAGTTGCTCATAACATATTCTTGTATTTCTCCAGTGTTGGTTGCGATGTCTCCTCTTTCATTCATGATTTTATTTATTTGAGGCCTTTCTTTTTATTTTCTTTTTTTGGTAAGTCTGGCCAGGAGTTTATTGATCTTAGTATTTCAAAGAACCAGCTACTTTCGTTATGCTCTACCGTTCTTTTGGTTTTTATTTCATTGATTTCTGCTCTAATATTTATTAATTCTCTTCTCTTGCTGGGTTTAGGCTTTATTTGCTGTTCTTTCTCCAGCTCCTTTAGCTATAAGGTTAGCCTGTGTATTTGAGACTGTTCTTGTTCTTGAGAAAGGCTTTTATTGCTATATACTTCACTCTTAGGACCACCCTTGCTGCACCCCAAAGGTTTGTTAACAGTTGTGTTTTCATTTTCATTTGAATTTTTAAATTCTTCTTTAATTTCCTGATTCACTCATTCATTCTTTAGTAGGATGTTCTTTAAGCTTCCACGTATTTGAGTTCTTTCTAAATTTCCTCTTGTGATTGAGCAAGTTTCCAAGCATCGTGATCTGAAAATATGCAGGGAATGATCTCTTTTTGTACCAGTTGACACCTGATTTGTGACCCAATATGTGATCTATTCTGTAGGATGTCCATGTGCACTTGAGAAGAATGTGTATTCTGTTGCTTTAGGATGAAATGCTCTGAGTATATCTATGAAATCCATCTGGTCCAGTGTGTAATTCAAAGCCCTTGTTTCTTTGCTAATCTTTTGCCCACTGCAGCAAGTGGGGAGTTAAAGTCCCCTACTATAACTCAACACCCAAAGAAAAAATAATCCAATCAATAAATGGGCAGAAGAGATGAACAGACATTTCTCCAAAGAAGATATATAAATGGCCAACAGACACATGAAAAAATGCTCAACATCGCTCAGCATCAGGGAAATACAAATCAAAACCATAATGAGATACCTTCTCACACTGGTCAGAATGGCTAAAATTAACCACTCAGGAAACATCAGACATTGATTGGCAAGGATGCAGAGAAAGGGGAACCCTCTTACATTGTTGGTAGGAATGCAAACTGGTGCAACCACCTGGAAAACAGTATGGAGGTTCCTCAGAAAGTTAAAAATAGAGTTATCCTATGACCCAGCAGTTATACTAGTAGGTATTTATCTAAAGGATACAAAAATACAGATTGGAAAGAGCATATGCACCCTGATTTATACAGCAGTGTAACAATAGCCCAAATGTCCATAGACTGATGAATGAATAAAGAAGATGTGGCGCGTGCATGCACACACATACACACACACACACACACACACACAATGGAATACTACTCAGGCATCAAAAAGAATGAAATCTTGCCATCTGCAATGACACGGATGGAACTACAGGGTATTAGGCTAAGCGAAATAAGTCAGAGAAAGACAATTATCATAGGATCTCATTCATATGTGGAATTTAAGAATCAAAACAGAGAATCATAGAGGAAGAGAGGAAAAATAAAACAAGACAAAATCGGAGAGAAAGACAAACCATAAGAGACTCTTAATCACAGGAAACAAACTGAGGGTTGTTGGAGGGGAGAGGAATGAGGGGATGGAGTAACTGGATGATGGGACTTTGAGGAGGGCACATGATGTAATGAGCACTGGGTATTATATAAGACTGATGAATTGCTGACCTCTACCTCTGAAACTAATAATACATTACATGTTAATTTAAAAAAATAAATTTTAAAAAAGATTACTTTTGGCTTGGGAAATTAAAAAATAAGTCTTCAAAGAAAAAATAACAGTTAATCTAGGCATTGGAGGGCAGACAGAATTCGGGCTGACAGAAGTAAGGAAGAGTAAGGGAGACATGTCAAGCAGGGAGAAGGGCAAAAATAAGGACTCAGTACGGTGCCTGTCACAGGGAACACTGATCAAAGACAAATAAAAGTAGCTAACTGCAACAAGGTGCCAGTAAGTACAATGCTTTTGAAAAACAAAAAGAAGCTGATACAACTAAAGTAGATGATGGAGAAAGAATGATATTAGGTATAATAAAGTGGGAAATATAGGCTCTTTTTCTGTTACTGTGTGTTAGGGTCCCAAAAGTCTGGCAGAAGGATGCCTGGATGGCTCAGCAGCTGAGCATCTGCCTTCGGCTCAGGGCATGATCCCAGGGTCTGGGATCAAGTCACGCATTGGTCTCCTTGCAGGGAGCATGCTTCTCCCTCTGGCTCTCTGTGTCTCTCGTGAATAAATAAATGAAATCCTTTTTTAAAAAGGACGAGGGGATGCCTGGGTGGCTCAGTGGTTGAGCGTCAGCCTGTGACTCAGGGTGTGATCCCAGGGCAGGGATCGAGTCCCATTTCAGGCTCCCTGTGAGGAGCCTGCTTCTCCCCTGCCTGTGTTTCTGCTTCTCTCTGTGTCTTTCATGAATAAATAAATAAAATTAAAACAACAAGTCTGATAGAGTTTGGATGGTTCAGATTAAAGTATTTTAGGAAATTTAATGTGGTGAAAGGTCCAAGATGGAACTGATTCTGGAAAAAAAAATATTGCTACAAATAAACTGGTTAGGAGAAAGAAGATGGAAGTCTATAGACTGGGAATGGAATTAAAGGAGGAAAACATAGAAAGACCTTTCAAAAAGGCAATCAACAGATCTCAGGAATGTTTAAGATACAGAAGATGACAGTAGAATCCAAGTCAATTCTAAAATGCTGAATTAACAGATGAATTATTAAGTCCAATAATTTAAAAAAAGAACTACTCTGGAAGGGATATGTTCACAGTATTTTTGATGTCAGAATAAAGTTTATTTGAAACTCCCCAACCCCACCAAAAAAAACCCCTATGATTTATAGAGGGATCCATCAGTAAAGCCAAAAAACTATCTACTTTTCATAAAAACATTACTTTAATGAAATATCAACTCAGAATTCCTCAGAGCTAGAAATCATAAAATGTAGGTTTTCTGTTCCTATTACCTAATAAGGACTAAAGAACACTGATTTAAAATAATAGCCCAAGAAGTTCTGCTTTGGTCCAAAATAGATTAACAGGGGTCAGATTTACTCTCCTACCCGAGCTCTAAAGATATCGGACATCAGGCAAGAGAAGGAAGTAATCCTTGAGAGTGAGAAAACAAACAAGGTAATCCCTCTGATGGCCACAGTTTTCTGTCTGAAGAAAGGTGCAACCTGCAATACAAGAAATAAAAACCAAGGCAGAATCAGATGATCTCCCTGTGTTAAGGAGGACTGATCTGGAGGTCCAAGGAAGCCAAGTAAGCTAGAGTTGCAGGTACGACATTGGAGAAGAGAGAGCTGCATATAAAGACAACCTCAGAGATATGCAGAAAGTCCCTCTTGAGGGACTCAGATGAGGATATATCATCATGTATGTGTGAGAAAACTCCCCTAAAGTCTGAGAAAAGAACCACATCACAAAATTAAGGAAAAGAGTGCTAAGGTTCACATAGGCCAGATTGGAAAGCCTCATCATTGAGGGATATCAGTTAGACTACTAGATGGATATTGCCTCAGCAGTGCAGATTAATCTTAGACAAAGTGCTGCCCAGGCTCTACTTAACAGAACATAAAAATGAGACAAAGGACCAAACTTTTTCCAAATAACTTAACCACCTCCCAGAATAAAGCTCAGGAATATTTTTAGAATTACAAAAATATCTAGCACCGAAAAAGGTAGATTTCACAGCATTTGGAATCCAATAAAAAATCATCAAGTCTGCAAAGAAGCAGAAAAATACCACCCATAATGAAAAAAATTAGGTGACCAAAATTTCACCCATAAATGACACAGATAAGTAGGAGACAAAAAATCCACAATGTTATTAGTCTTCAAGAAGTTAAGCATACTAAAGATAGACACGGGAGACAATTAAACATCCAAATAGAATTTCTAAATATGAAAAACTACCATATATGAGATAAAAAGTACAAAAGATAGAATAAGTAGACTAGAGTCTGCAGAAAAAAAGTTAATGAGCTTTAAAAAAAGCTATTGATATTATCGAAAATTAAATACAAAGAGAAAAAAACACACAAAATAATAAGCAGTGCATCTGTGTTTAGCCAAGTGTATGTTAATTCAAATCATAGAGGGAAGCAAGCAAAGGCCAATTGTATCAATAAATAATGACCAAAATTTGTTCAAAGTTTATGAAACTATAAACCCACAGATCCAAGATGTTCAGCTTTCCCCAAAAATAGCAATTTGAAACAAATTACACTAAGACACAGTTTAGCCAAATTGCTTAAAAGCACCCGGGGGTGGGGGGGAATATGTATAAAAGAAAAAAGCTGAAGATGAGAGAAAATCCTAGTGGAGCAATATCTTATAAAGTGGTGAACAGAAAAAGTAAATAAAACTGTCAAACTGTCAACTTAGAATTTGCTGCCCAGGGAAAATCTTTCAAAAATGAAGGTTAAAGGCTTTTTCAGACATGTAAAAGCTGAAAGGATTCATCAACAGCAGGCCTGCACTACAAGAAATGTTAAGAATAATTCTCCAGCCAGAAGAAAATGATACCAGATGGAAATAAAGATCTACACAAAGGAATGAAAACATAAGAAACAATGGTATGGGTAACTATAAAATATATTTTCTTATTAAATCTGTTTGAAATAATATCATTATAGCGTGTGACTTTTTTGATAAGACACAGCAAATAAAACTTTTCTAGAAGTGGAAACCTGCCTGTCTTGAAACAGTCAAAAAATAGTAGCTATCTCTCAAAATTTCTCTGAGGATCCCCTCCTTCATCAAACCACCTTAAAATTAGTACCAAAGTAGATGGGATGGTATAAATTAAAATGCCATTTCTAGAACCTAAAAAACTCAAGGTATAAAAATAGTAGAACGTGTTCTCCAGCATTTAGTACCTTTTCTTCCACTATGGAAATTAAAATTTTGCATTGCTCAAGAGTTCTCTTTTAACTACAGTTTATGCCTACCTTTTCCATTCTGGAGTCCTTGAGACATTCTGAAAAAATACCATCTCTAGGTTTATCTTGTCCCAATATCATGATTCTTACATTTTTAAGAAGCTGATCTTCATTTGTAATGATCCCATAATAGATTCTGAGGCTGAAAACACTCACATCTACTATGATGAAGCACAATCAAATACCAAAATATAGTTTTATTCAAAACTCAATGAAAAATAGGTTAAATTTAATTAATGTGCATGATTTTCTAAAACTCATTAAGACACAGGCAAGACTATGCATAACAAGATGTATACTCTAAGTTGCCATTTCTCTGCCTCATTCCTAGGGGTTGCAGCCAGTCCCAATTCCAACTGTCTCTATGCATTAATATAATAGTTACGTACAAAAGCAATCCATTGTATGGAAGAAAAAACATTACTTTAATGAACTATTAGTACAAATATCATTGTTGGATATAAATCATTATTTTGCTAGACCCTGGCCTAAAGAACCATCTCTTGACATTTCATTTATGTTTTATCTTCCAACTGAAAAACAAAGACTCTACAAAATGTAATTGAATCATGTTAAAGGCTGTTATCTAGCGCAGCAGTTCTCCAACTCTCATGCGCATACAAATCACCAGAGGATCTTATTAAAATGCAGATTCAGATTCAGTCATCTGAGGTTCTGCATTTCCAACTAGCTCCCAAGTGTTAGGGCTATAGCTAGTCTTCCACACTAAGAGCAGCATGAGTCTGGAAGTGAAGCCCATGAATTTGTTGTTGAGATCTTGAGAGCAGTTTGGGGGTCACAGGAAACCAGAACTACAACTATCCAATTCTTTCTTGTATGAAATGTCTCACTACAAAGAAACACACACAAACATCTTAACTGCTTCAGTGTCTTGACCTAAATAGCTATACGATAATGGGCTTAAGAACAGGGAGATTACTCATACTTTTTTAAAAAATACTTTTTTAAAAGAGTTTTAAGTTTATAGCAAAATTGAGAGGAAGGTGGAGAAATTTCAATATACCACCTGCCCCCACACATGCACAGCTTCCGCATTATCAATATTTCCTACCAGAGTGGTATATTTGTTACAACCTATAAACCTACATCAATATTATAATCACCCAAAAGCTATATAGTTTACGTTAAAGTTCACTCTTCGTGTTACACATTCTATTGAATAAATGTATAATGACACAGATCCATCACTGAGTAAGTACTGTGCAGAATATATCACTGCTCTAAAAATCCTCTGGGTGCCATCTATTCATCCCCCTCTCTCACCCAAACGCTGGCAACCACTTATCTTTTTAATATCTCCATAACTTTGCCCTCTCCAGAATGTCATACAGTAGAAATCTTATAATATTGTAGCCCTTTCAGATTAGCTTCTTCCACTTAGTAACATACACTTTATATGACTTTTACTTCCTTGACATCTTGAAAAATGCTGATTACATGATAAAATCAACTGTAACTGATTTATCATAGATTAGAAACATATAAAAAGGCAGATTTCAGAGATGTTATATGAATTGGCAGGAATTATTTCCCAGCAATCAACTGTGTTTGTTAAATTTTAATAGTACAGTCTCTAATTGGCAGATCTGTATTCTTGGCAAAGATAAATAGCCCTGAGCTGTATGGGTTTAATGCTTGCCAGATATCCCTTCAAATTTTAAGTATCAAAAAGTAATATGAAATAAATATATGGTCCCCAAATATAGAGAACCGATACACCATATGTGGAATTTTCTAAGATATCTTCTCTTGTGCTAGGGTTAAAGAAGCTCTCATTTTTTAATTCGCTGCTTGCTGTTGGCATTGTAAATACATAGCTTAGACACCCCATTCCTAGGGCAACGGTAAAGGACAGCAGTCAAAAGAGTCCGAACAGCAACATCTCCAGTCTGACCATCTTACATAAAACACATAACATATCTAGAAAACAATGAATTAACACATGTATTAAAATATACTAGATTTGTTTTAATCATATATGGTAGGTGACAAGCATAGAGACAACTGCCTTTGAAAGAAGGCTTTATTATTTACAATCCTATATGCCACACAAGTCAGTGTCATATAGGGGAAGTACCAGAGACTGTTAAGAGGCAGGAGTAAAGGAGACTGCACAGCCCAGAGCCTTTGTTGTGGTTTCTGCAGGATAAAATAGGTTAGGTGGTGCAGGCAAGTTTGAACAAGTTTAGAACTAGATATACCTTGAATGCTTTCGGCAGGATACAGCCAATAGTGGTCTCAAACTGTCCAGTATTTGGCCCTGGAGTGACTTACAGCATGGGAAATACTGGCTTGGTTTACCGGTTACCTAAAGGAAGTGGTTGGGTATATAAGCTGTGAATTGGTTGGTTTGCATATATAAGTAGTGGTAGCAGGCAAATTGCTTACTATCTGTAGGAATTAGCTAACCATGGGAGCCAAAGCCTCTCCCAGGATGGCCAGCAAGAACCCCAAGAAATCAAAGCATCATAAATTACAGTAAATAAAAATATGATTAATTCAGTGCATTAACCACAAAACAACCCCCACAAATCTTGCCTAATCTCAGCCAGCTTTCCTTGAATATCGCTAAAACTGATTATGACCTCAAAAATTATCTTTAGCCACAGATAATTTTGCAGCTATTAATGCCAAAACAAACCTTCCCTGAATTAGGCCTTATTATTTTATATCCTAGGCAAATAATAATTTTCACTGAGAAAATCAGAATCACTATTAAGTTTCCATGCCCTTTACCTCATATCTCTAAGGAAAAATAGTAAATCACACTCTTCAGCTCATGTGACTCCTAGAATAAACTTAATTTAGAAAGACTGAAAGGAGAAAGAAAAAAAATCAAATTTTTTTTTCCATCCTAAAGTGAGAATGATTTCATATAAAACAAGCCTTTTTGAGCATATATATATTTATAATTATCCTCCTATTCCTTGTAGTACTTTGTATATAACTTACTATAATAAAGAGTAAAAGAATATGATCAATTAATTAGGAGAAAATATTTATTTTAATTTACAATAAAGCACTACGGGAAAAAAGGCTGAATGCATATTATCAGAATGAAACAATTTTAATTACATGAGATGAAATGGATATTTTATGACAATATCTTATGCTTTTAGAGATGTTTATGCTTATCATTATAAATGATGATATGCTTAAATCATCTGGAAATATTATTTTATTAGTTTCACAAACCGTGCCTCTCAATGTAATGTGATTTTAGTATAGTGGGAGAAGGTATGTTAGTAATTTTATTTGTTCAACATCATTACTATACTTATCTTGCCATAGGGAGAAAACAATATAAGGGAGTGTATTTATACCATTAATTTTTATGACCTTCAAAAATTACCTCCAGGGATGCCTGAGTGGCTCAGCGGTTAAGTGCCTACCTTCGGCCCAGGGTGTGATCCTGCAGTCCCAGGATTGAGTCCCCCATCGGGCTCCCTGCATGGAGCCTGCTTCACTCTCTGTTTGTGTTTCTGACTCTCTGTATCTATCATGTATAAATAAATCTTAAAAAAAATAAAAATGAAAATGAAATAAAGGATAAAAATTACCTCCAGAGATACTATCAGTAGATAGTATTATTTTATTCTTTGTGACAACTAAGGATGAAAATTTTCTGGACAAAATGAGAATAAAATAGACCATAACATAAAGTGACCATGTTAATAAACTATTAAAGCCACTCAAACACTAATTATAGCTATTACTAGCAGAATTAGGTCTTAAAGGATGAATGTACAGTCTACACATTTAAAAATCTATGTAGGGGTGTTTGGGTGACTCAGTTGGTCATCTGAGTCAGTTGGCATCTGACTCTTGATTTCTGCTCAGGTCATGATCTCAGGGTGCTGGGATCCAGCCCTGTGTCAGGCTCCCCGCTCAGCGGGGGCATCTTCTTGTATCCTTCTCCCTCTGCCCCTTCCCCTGCTTGCTCCCTCTGTCTCTTTCTTTCAAATAAATAAATCTTTAAAAAAATATGTATCTATGAAATTGGGGTGTCTGTCTGGCTCAGTCAGTAAAGCACGTGACTCTCTCTCTTGGGGTTGTTAGTTCCAGCCTAACATTGGGTACAGAGATTACTTATAAATAAAATCTTAAAAAAAAAAAACCTCTGTAATAGCATGACTGGTACATTTATTCAATAATAAATGCAGCAATTAAGTCGCATGTATGCAATTAAATCTTTTTAAAACTTAATTAGCAGCAAATCGTACCAAATCATTTTCTACATCATTTGAGGTATATTTTTCATAATTCCTCAGGAGTAGGGAAGACTAACCTCTAAGGATGAAGAAATTTGATTCTGTCTCCTCACAGATAGTCTTTAAAAATTAGACTACTTTCATCCATACTATTGTAAGAATCCTGTAAAAAATAGTTTTGTAGTTTCCAAGCGGATTTTAAGGTCATTATTAAAACTGCTGTGTTTCTGGTGCACATGTATCACACACTGGGACGCATACTGTTCTCGCTGGAGGGTATGTATGCATATGTAGGAGTGTCTGGAAAAGGCAATATTTTACAGAAATTCTCAGCAAACTGAAACATGTAATTATTTAATAGAAGTACAGTAAGAAAAGCACATTAATTTTCCTGATGATTAACAATTAAAATATTGATATATTTTTTCATAGCATTATCTTAAATTAATTCAATTCTCTGTGACATGCTTTCATCTAACCTTCACGTTGCTCTTCCTCACCCTGACACTGACCTGATGCTTGGGTGTCACTAATACTGCTCTTCCGGGGATGAGATACTATTCTGTTTTCTTCTCTTCACCAGTACACTCCTCATACTGAGACCTCAAGTGATGGCCTGAATTATAAAACATGCAGTAGACTTACAGGTCTGACAGTCCTTACCCTCACAGTTTCTTCCCCAGTGGAGAAATTAAGGCAAGTTTATCCAAGGGCTGGATTAGTGTTACCTAAAAGGAACTTTCAATATTGAAAAGAAAGTTTATAATTTATGCAGCTTACTGAATAGAGCATTTATTGGTTCAAAATCTCTATATGTATTTACCCATGTGGGCTGAAATGAATTCATCTATTTATATCTACTTTCTTAGATGTGAGTGTTAACAAACTGTGAGGTGATGAATGGAAGACTTGGTTCACTGGCAGACTGCTGATCTTATTTTAGAGTTTCTCCTTAGAGATAGAAATGAAAAAAACCCATTATTAGGTGATCTCGGGCCTCAAAATTCATAGCATCATTCTCCATTGCTTCCTCAAGCTATTATAAGTTCACTGTCCTTTCCTTTCACATGCCTTAAAACTGCTTTACATAATAAATGAAACCATATTGTAAATTTGATTAATGATTTCCCAAGATCTGTCATGGTTGGCACATTGTGTATGCTGCGAATATTCTACTAGTGACTTATTCCCCACATAAATATGTCAATAGTTACCCATCATTAAATGAAACTGATTAGACAGTTTTTGTTTTCACAATTACAGGGTCACAATGGGAAAATGTGACTGTCTAAAACTGGACATCACATATTGTTAACACTTTTAACATCTTTTTAAAGGAACTTTGCTAAAGATAAAGTAGTAGAAAGCAAAAAAAAGTTATATGGTGTCCAGGATATTTATGTAGTTGAAAAGCTATTTTTTTCCATTTCGATATTAGAAGCAAAGAACAAAAAAACAATATACATAATGTGACTCAGAACCAAATTATTATATAACCTAGATAAAAGCATTCAGGTATGATTTGGTGGCTGGTTCTAGGCTACTTTACCTAGTGCCACACAAAACCACACAAGTAGGCAAATATACCCTGGTCAGGATAAAGGCCAGGGCATTCCTCAAATCCGGATTACTAGAGGGAATGAGAGAGAGAACTGGCCAGAACTTTGCTAGAACAGATTTCCCATAGAGAATAAATATGGAGAGGGTTCTTTCACTACGGAGGATTCAGGCATGTATCCATTTTTGAAATTTCAAGAATTTAAGACAGTACTATGGTTATCTGGTCCATTACAGGGCAATTTTAGAAACCTGTGACCTTTATTTTGGGATACTAAAATTAAAATCCCTCCTAATGGGTAGTTGTGCTCTTAAGGTTCTTCCAGATATACATCATTCTATGTGAGGTTCACAGATCACTGCCTATCTGCAAATTGGTCCTAATCCACGATGAGTTAAGTACAAAAATGAAGGTAAGCATTTAAAACAGGTGTCTACACACTAAAGCCCATAGGTAAGCTGCTGGTTTGAGTAAATAAAATTCTACTGGAACACAGCCATACTTATTCTTTTACATATTGTCTGTGGCTACTTTGGAACAACAATGGCAGTTAGTTGTGACAGAGACCATATGGTCCAAAATTTTAAAATATTTACTATCCAGCCCTTTATAGAGTCTTTCAAATCATCATCCTATTCCATGTTTAGAAACATTAATACCAAGTTGACATGGTCATGACATCAACGCGTACCATCATTTGTCTAGGTTTTTGTTTTGTTTTGTATTTTACAAACGTATGGTCCACAACGGCTTGGCAAAGGAAAGGGGAAAAAGGCTCCTATTACAGTTTAAGAAGTGCTATTCTGGATCAGATGTATTTATAACAAAGTAAATCTGTTCATGAAAATGGCTTTACTTGAACCCACTGTGCTGATGTCAATGGACTGGCATTTAATGAGATTCGAGGGATCAGTCAAGATTGTTCTCTGGCTGTGCTTGCACTTTTTCAATGCTTCTTCTGTCTTGATAAGTTTATCATTTGCTATTGTAAAAGCTGATATTTTTCACACGAAAATAATGCTGTTGTACAGTGGATTTTCTTAGTTATATATTGGATTTGAGTAATACTCTAGACCTTACAAGGTGTCATTATGATACAAATTTTTCAGAAGCTCCTATAAATGTTACTTATGATTTTTAAAACTCTCAAACCTGAATGAGATCAGCATAGATCAAATGGAAATTCCTTTAGCCTAATACGAACTTAGTTTGTTGCTTCTCATTATTAATAGTTTATCTACAAACCTGTTTACTTATAAAACAAAATCAGGGTAAATATTTATAAAATAACATAAAACATTCTGCCTTGTCACCTGATTGGCCAAGTGCAGGAATTTTAGTTATCTTGATAATCTGGTAACAGAAACATGGCTTGGCAAATTAACAATACTTAAGGCTGCCCAGGGAACAAAGACTTCCTAAATTGTACTTTCGAGTTTGCTAATGAGACTGAGCTAACCCACCATGGGTTACTGGAGACTTGGAACTGATTTGGGGAATGGGCCAGACTCCTGATTTAGCTATCAAATTCCTCTGAAGAGAAGACATGAAAATTCTAATCACTGACTGGCTAATCAGTGGTCCGTCCTAAGGATGATGAGTATTCCAGGTCCTTGCTGAGAATAAATCACTGTTAATGTACTTGCAGATAATCAAAAATATTAATTTAAAGGTAATTATGATTTTGGAAAATGTGACCTACTGACATTCTCCCACACATTCCCAATTTACCTTACTTATTGGGTCCATTTCCTTTCCAGTGAGACACTATTAAACAATTAAATTAGAAGAAAATTCTATTTAGCAAGGATTATCCATTTTAAGTATCATTTTAAACAAGTTAGAAAAGCTAAGGCCAAAATTCTGCTCTGTGAAATAAATAAAGATAGGTCTTGAAGACACACGGGAAATTTTACTAATGAGAATAAAGAAATCTTTAAAATTCCACATATTTAGTTGAATAAGCTACTATCAAGAATGATACTATTTGAAACATGCATCCATTTATAGTATCATTTAATTAAAATCATAGCTCTACAAAGATGATAATAACCGGGATGCCTGAGTAGCTCACTGGTTGAGCGTCTGCCTTCAGCTCAGGTAGTGATCCTGGAGTTCTGGGATCAAGTCCTGCATCAGGCTCTTGCTCAGAGAGCCTGCCTCTCCCTCTGCCTGTGTCTCTGCCTCTCTGTCTCCCTCATGAATAAACAAAATCTTTAAATTAAAAAAAAAAGTGATAATAATCAACCGACAATTTTATCACCATGAAGTAGTAAATAATGGATCTTCCTACCAAACTTGAAAAAAAAAAAATCTCCGAGAAATGAGGCAAATATTTCTGCCAATAGTACTGGAGATGGAAAACAAAAGGATATATCAGTTACGATTTTGGAAAATCTGTCTTAAAAAATATTTTTGGAAAATCTGTCTTAAGAAGTAGGGCTATATGTCAAACTACTTTAAGGTAAGTCACTTACATTTAGAAATGAAGCAATCTTAATGTACTATTTGCATTTTCCATAAGACTTTTACAATTTATCTTCTGACCAGAATTAAGGCACATGATCAAATAACTAGAAATAAAAACAACTAAAATGTTGGTGAATTTCTGTGAATGGACTTGTGATTTCAGGAATACATTTTTGTAAAACAAACATTGATAATTTAACTTTCAAAAACCTATGAGGGTGGCAAAAAATATAATTTAGTTTAAAGATGTTACCGATTTATAGACTTATGAGGTGACAGTCTTTTATGGAAAGCAAACTTTTAAAAAACATGTTAGAGACAATAAATAATATTTTTCTCTAACAGCACAAACATTTCCATACCAAAGATTTCACTGAAATCTAAGAAAGCAGTGGAGATTTTTCTACAGACAAAATGAATATACATATATCCATGTACACATAGTTTTGTATTCAATTTTAGAGCATGCCTGGATCACATAGAAACCATAATTGACATCCTATAGTTTGAAGTACTATAGTAAGGTCAACCTTTCTTTAAATGGTGACAATTTGCTCTTAAAAATGCCTTGCAAATGGAAAATGAGAGACTGTGATGAACACGAATACCTGAATAAGGCAAGAAAAGTTGTTGCCCCACAGAATATTTCAAATTCATTATATTAGCCTGCAGTATGCAGCTTGCTGCATAATACTACATTTCATCTACATTTTATAAATCACCAAACTATTCTTTCTGATAGGCATGTTTATTCAACACAATTCTTGTGATTATTTGTTCATTTATTAAGAACCTACTATTAGGTACTATTCTAGCAATAGAGGGGACTTTTAAAATAAGGAGAAGTAGGACTCATCCACAGTGGGCAGAGCATCACTGTCTGTGGGAATTAACAGGTGTGAAGACCCTCGGTATAAACAAATTATACGCCTATGGAACAGAAAGAAAGTCGGAGCTGTGTGGCTGAAGATGTAGTCATTAATGTGTGAAAGATACAAGTTAAAGTAAGTGAACGAGGCAGGCCCAGTTTAAGTAGGACCTTGTCATTCAAGAATAGGAAAGTGAATTAAAATAACATATAATGGGGAAAAAGAAACCACCACCACCACCAAAGATTTCAGAGGAATGGGTTTTATCTCATTTATGTTTTAAAATAGAACACCTAATCTTGTCCCTTGGAACATCTATGAATAATGAGTTGCAAATGTCAAGAGAAGATGAGAAATAAGAGCCAAAATTCCTAATCCAGGTGAACAAAACTGCTGACCTGGGTAAAGTACGGTAGCAGGGGGTACGGAGAGAACTGGACAGATAAAGGGTACAATTTGGAGATGGAACCATGGTTACCAACCATCCTGATTTGCACAGGATTGAGGAGTTTGCTGGGATGTAGGAAGTTCAATATTAAAACTAGGAAAACCCTGGACAAAGCAGCAGAAGGGTCTTGTTAATGCATTATATGAGGAGATTAATGGTAGAGAGAAATAAAAAATGGATCCAGACACCATGTTTTTAGTTTATGCAACTGATGCCATTTCCTAAAGTAGTGAGGACTGAAAAAACAGGTATGGAGTTTAAGGGGGATCAGATTTCAATAGTAACCAAATTCAGATTCCTATCAGGCAAATAAAGAACGAAGTATATGAAGCATTTAGACACATGACTATGGAACACAGTAACGATATCTGGGCTGCGGATGTAAATCATTGCCCTGTGGATAATAAAACTACAGGTTTTGGGTATTCTAAGACTCATATTACCAAAATATCAATGCAAAAATTACTTAAAGACTAAAAGAATATAAAATGGAGATTGCGAATACAGGTGGTCTGCTAGGAGTTTTACTCTGAAGAAAATGAAAAATACTAAAAAGAAGGAAGACTAGAATACATGGGGACAAGAGAGGGTTTCTTTTTTTTGGGGGGGGGTTCTTATTTGTAAGAGGAATTATATTAAAGGCGTGCTACAATAATGGAATCCAGTAAGTGGAATAAACAGAGAGGGCGGTTAACTGTAGCATCAAAATATTTGAGCATAAAAGTAGATTTCTGAGAACAGAGGAAAAAGTTATGGATGAGTTTGGGCAGTGGCAGAGGGAATTAATCATGGAATGGAACAGAATTGCCTGAAAGTCCTGAGTCTACATCTGACGTTTGTAAACATCAAACATCGAAAAATGTTTGACATCTTTTGACACCCACCCATCATCATGGTTTTACATTTTCTTACAGGAACAGCTTTTTGAAATTCATGCATGGGAATATGTGGATGAGTTGGCCTGGAGGACAAATTCACTGAAGATGATGGCCTAGACTTGTCAGTGAGGAACACAAAGAACTATCCTATGCTACCTTTACACTTACTGATATGAGGAACATGGGAAGAAAACAATCTCTACCAAAAACAGTACAATGCTTGGGAAAACCTTGTTTTCAAATAAAACTAAGATAATGAGATCCAGAAGGCAAGAATGTAAAGTACTATGAAGGGCAGGAATTTATTCAATTAGAAATTATGCAGAGCCATAGGAGGATGAATAAATGATGAGCATGTAGTCCAGAGGTTTCGATTTATGTGGCAACTACAATAAGGATTATGATATGGTTATTTAAAAAGAACCAGGTAAATAATTCTAGTTACAGCCTCAATCTTAAGACTGGTTCAATACTCAGTGGGACCTGCTTTAGGACTGCCCTGGACGATGCTAGGTCTAAGAACCACTAGAGCACTCCCACCTCCATACCTTGGCCATGACTTGAATGGTACCAATGTCCAAACCACAGAGATATTTTAGACACCATTTCAAATTTGCTTTCTAAACTCCAGATTTAATTAAGAGGGTATTTTATTTTTTTTAGGATCTCTGCATTTATTTATTCTATACTATTTTTATTAATTTCCAGTTTGGAAGGGGAGGTTTTTTTTTTTTTTAATGAATTTATTTATTTATTTATTTATTTATTATTTATTTATTTATTATTTATTTATTTATTTATGGCACACACACAGAGAGAGAGAGAGCGAGAGCGCACAAGCAGGGAGGAGGGTCAGAGGGAAAAGCAGACTCTGCTGAGTAGGGAGCCTGATGTGCGGCTCAATCCCAGGACCTGAGCCAAAGACAGACGCCTAAGTGGATGCCAGTTAAGCACCACCCAAGTGCCCCAAGTAATTTCCAGTTTATTACATTCTAATTGATGATCAATTTCTTTTCTTTACTATTTTGTAGTGCTATTTGGAACTGCTTGATACTTTTTTGAGAATCTTTGCTGGGATTTAAGAATAAGATATGTTCATTGTGTCCTGGGTATTAATTTGAACATAATTCATACAATAGCATTGCTAAGGTTATTTAGCTTTTAAGTATATGGTTTTGTCCTTTTGATTCTTCATGCACTAAGAGCAAATTAAAGGTTCTTAGCAATAATATGTTTTGTCTCTATCTCCATGTATCCTCTAGAGGCTAAAATTTATAAATGTTGACACTGTATTATTTACCGCATAGATATTTCTAACCTAGATGGTCATGGTGAACTGATGCATGTTTGCCTCCTAACTGATGATGCGTACACATCTTTATAACTATCTCTGTCTAATCGTCTCTATTCTATGCTGCTAAACATGAGTTCACACTGATGTCAGCAACTCTAAACTATTATCGCATGGACCTTTTTAGCCTTCCCTCTTTGCCATCTATAAACTCCTACCCAACAGTAAGAATCCTGGATCCCACCACCCATCACCCATTTTTTTAAATTGTTCCATTCCTATATGCGTTTATAGCACTGTCAGAATTGTTAACTGTTGCCTCTGTGAGAAAAACTTCACGAACTACAGTGTGTATATGCAGTTCCTTTTGACTTCATTCTTAGAAACTCAACTCATTTCTAAAGTTATTTAGGTTAGCAACCTATTCCGCCAACCCTTCCGTTGGTACAGCTCCTGCCGTACTGGGTGTAGTATTAGCAGAAGTGATCCCCTTTAAGATGGCCCAGTCATCTGGCAGCATGGGCATGATGCCTTCTCTGTGAGAGCAGAGTGCGCACAATCCATGGGGGCATAGCTGCCCTGACCTAGATTTCTAAGGATGTCTCCAGAGACCACGGGGGCAGGCAGAAAACTGCTAGGGCAGCAAGGCCCCATTGAAGGCGATGGCCACTGGAGCCATGTGCCACCATCCCAGGCTGGGAGTGCTACAAGAACGAGATTCCAGACTCCTGAGACCGGCAGTATCAACTGTGCCTATGTAAACTACGCCCAGCAAAACCCTGGAGGTGGGGCTTCCCAAAGCTGTGAACTCAGGGCCATTTGGAGACTTGGGGGTCCTACTCCCAAGTGCATCTGGAAGGAAAGACCATTGCCCTAGTAGGTCTGGAACATGGGGCAATGAACCAAACAGGATTGTTCTCAAGTCTTAGGATTTAAGGTATTTGTCCCATTGAGTTTTAGATTTACCTTGGACTTATTACCCACCCACCCCCTTTTTTTTTTTTGCCTTTCCTATCTCTTCCTTTTGGAATTGGAATATTTATCCAACCTTGCCTCAAATTGTATTTTTGGGGGGTTTTTTGGGTTTTTTTTTTTTTTTACGATTTTATTTATTTATTTATGAGAGACACACACACAGAGAGAGAGAGATATAGGCAGAGACACAGGCAGAGGGAGAAGCAGGCTCCATGCAGGCAGCCTGACATGGGAATCAATCCTGGGTCTCCAGGATCAGGCCCTGGCCTGAAGGCAGCGCTAAACCGCTGAGCCACCCGGGCTGCCCTCAAATTGCATTTTGGAAGCATATGACTTGTTGATTTCAAAAGTTCACAACTGGAGAGGAATTTCTCTCAGAATGAATTTTACCTGAGTCTCACTACAGTATCTGACATAGAAGATATTTATTTATTTTCTTTATCCATTCATATGCTTTTTTTCTTTTTATTGAAGTTCAATTTGCCAACAATTACTCTAATACCTAGTGTTCATCCCATCAAGTGCCCTCCACAGTGCCCATCACCCAGTTACCCTAAACCCACGCTCCCCTCCCCTCCCATAACCCTTTGTTTGTTTCCCAGAGTTAGCAGTCTCTCATGGTTTGTCTCCCTAGTTTTTCCCACTCAGTTTCCTTCCTTTCCCTCATAGTCCCTTTCACTATTTCTTATATTCCACGTATGAGTCAAACCATATGATGATTGTCCTTCTCCAACTGACTTACTTCACTCAGCATCATACCCTCCAGTTCCATTCAGTTGAAGCAAATGGTAGGTATTTGTCGTTTCTAATGGCTGAGGAATATTCCATTGTATACATAGACCACAGCTTCGTCATCCATTCCCCTTTCGTGGACACCGAGGCTCCTTCCACAGTTTGGCTATCGTGGACGTTGCTGCTAGAAACCTTGGGGTGCAGGTGTCTTGATCTTTCACTGCATCAGTATCTTTGGGGTAAATCCAATTTCTCTTTTCTTTTTAATAAGGCTAACAAGGGGTTTATCTATCTTGTGAATTCTTTCAAAGAATCAACTCCTGGTTTTGTTGATCTGCTCTACAGTTCTCCTGGTCTCTATTTCATTGAATTCTGCTCGACTCTTTATTATCTCTCTTCTTCTGCTTGGTGTAGGTTTTACTTGCTGTTCTTTCTCCAATTCCTTTAGGTGTGAGGTTGGCTTGTGTATTTGAGTTTTTTCCATTTTTTTTTTTTTTTAGGAAGGCTTGTATTGCAATGTATTTTCCTCTTAGGACTGCTTTTCCTGAATCCCAAAGATTTTGAATGGTTGTATCTTCATTTTTATTAGTTTCCATGAATCTTTTTAATTGTCTCTAATTTCCTGGTGACCCATTCACCTTATAGTAGGATGCTCTTTAGCCTCCATGTGTTTGAGTTTCTTCAAAATTTCTTCTTGAATTCTAGTTTCAAAGCACTGTGGTCTGAAAATATGCAGGGGACAATCCCAGTCTTTTGGTATCAGTTGAGACCTGATTTGTGACCCAGATTGTTGGTATCTTACAACAAATTATAATAAATTATTGCCAATACTCCCCTCTTGTCCCTTGGAACATCATTGTCATTCACTTCACATATGCATAATCATTCAACTCATTGTTAGTATTACTACTGTAAAAGACCTTTGAGATTAAGATGAAAAAATATTTTACCCATTTATTCTTCCTCTGATGTTCTTCCTTCGTACAGATTCCAAGTTTCTGATCTATACCATTTTCCAACTGTCTGAAGAACACATAATATTTCTTGTAAGGGAGGCTTGCTGGTGATGAATTCCCTCAATTTTTGTTTATCTAAAAAGTATTTTCTTCTTCATTTATAAAGGATAATTTTGTTGGATATAGAATTCAGATTTATGTGTCAGTTTTTTTTTTTTAAGATTTCATTCAACTATTCATGAGAGACACAGAGAGAGAGGAAGAGACACAGGCAAAGGGAGAAGCAAGCTCCCCACGGGGAGCCTGATATGGGACTCGAACCCAGGACCCTGGGACCACAACCTGAGCTGAAGGCAGACACTCAACTACCCAGGTGCTCTGGTGTTTTCAACATATTAAATAGTTCACTCTACTCTCTTTTGTTTTCATGTATTCTCATTATTATGTTTGCTATAATTCTATTCTGATCTAGGTAAGATGTTTTAATTCTGGAGTCTTTCAAGACTTTTCCTTTCTCCTTGATTTTCTACAGTTTGAATATCACATGCTTAGGTGAAGGGCTTATATACACACATACACAAACACAAATATACATCATCTCTTTACGTGATCTGTGGCTTTATGTCCATCATTAATTTTATTAAGTTCTCAGATATTATTTCTCCAATTTTTTTTTAATTTTTTATTTATTTATGATAGTCACAGAGAGAGAGAGAGAGGCAGAGACACAGGCGGAGGGAGAAGCAGGCTCCATGCACCGGGAGCCTGATGTGGGATTCGATCCCGGGTCTCCAGGGAGACCAGGGGCCAAAGGCAGGCGCCAAACCGCTGCGCCACCCAGGGATCCCCTATTTCTCCAATTATATCTTGTCTTCTCTATCATCTTCTTTGATGTGCCAGTATCACCTATATTATATCTCTTAAAGTTGTCCCATTGTACTTAAGTATCCTCTTCTGTTTTGATCTGTTTTTTTCTTTTCAAGTGGGGAAATTTAATTAACTCCAAGCTTCCTGATTCTTTACTCACCATAACCAGTCTATTAATGAACTTATCAAAGGCATTCCTCATTTCTATTCCAGTGTTAATGTTATAGCATTTCTTTTCAACTCAGAATTTCCATCTCTCTGCTATATTACCCATCTATTTTTTTATGTTATCTAGTTTCTCCATTGGAGCCCTTAATATTAATCATAGTTATTTTAAATTTCCCATCTATTCATTCTAATATCTGTTTCATATTTGAGTCTGGCTCTGAGGCTTGTTTTATATCTTAACACTACAGTGTTATTTTTTATGCTTTTGATTATCCTTGCAAATTTTTATCGAAAGCTGAACATGTTCTATCAGATAACAGAAAACTGAGGTTAATAAATCACTAGAGTGAGGATTTATATTAGCCTGGCTAGGAGTTGCTCTTTAATGTTTGCTACAGGTACCTGTTATAGTACCAGAGACTAATGTCCTTGTTTGTTTTCTCCTCTACTGATTTTGGTTTCCTCAAGTATACCTACTCAGAGAAAATATATATTTTAAAGTGTTTTCAGTCATAATCCACTATTATTATACTGGAATCCTGTTGGTGTGACAGTAAGATGTAGGTAGTGGGAATATTATATTCCTCTCTAATTATTGGCCTTGTGCCTCTGGTCTATGAAATACTCACTCACTTTAGGTAAGACAAGAAGGATAGAGGGCCTGCAATGACAGGAATATCCTTTTCCCAAGGCTCTGCAACCAGAAATTGATAAAAACTTCTGGATTGTACACCTCCATTGTGTAGAAAGCTTTGGATGTATTTCAGAATTACCTTGCCAGGATAGGATGGGTACACCAATTTCCAAGCTTTGTACACGTCAGAGCCACAACTGGAAGTCTAATCCTCCATTTTTAACCTGACCTTTGAAGCCAAAATGCTTGGATTCAAGTCCTGACTCCTATTGTCAGCATTACAATTTCCTTTCTTATCATCAATCTTGTTTGTGAACCCATTCAATCTTTTATTTCTTCTAGTCAGGTTGTTTAAGGATTTATCTTTCACAGAATCTAAAATACTTACCAAACATTCTAAGCAGATGCATCTGATTTTCCCAGATTATCATTGTTATGCCAGATGATAGAATTTATAGAAAGCTGGCATATATTCTTAAGTAGGCATCTTTTCAGCTATGTGTTTATCCAGATATCAATGATCTAATGACCTGTAGATGAGAGCTGAATTTCACATGGAATACATTGGATTTAACAGTGATTTTAAAGAAATAATCATTTTTAAAAAGGTGTATTTATATTAGTCAGGGTTCTCTGGAGAATCAGAACCAATAGGAGTGTGCGTGTGTATGTGTGCGTGTGTGTGTGTATGTGAGAGAGAAAGAGAGAGAGAGAGAGAGAGAGAGAGATTGAGGAGAGAGAATGAATGAATTGGGGCTCATATGATTTGGAAGCTGAGAAGTCCAAAATCTGAGCAGGCAGGCTGAAGACCCAGGAGAGCCAATGCTCCATTTTGAGTCTGAAGACTGTCTGCTGTAGGACCAGAAAGAGTTAATTTTGAAAACGAAGTCTAAAGACAGTCTGCCAGAGAATTCTCTCTTGCTTAAGAGAAACTCACCTTTCTGTTCTACTCAGGCCTTGAACTGATCAGATAAGGCCTACTCACTTTGAAAAAGGCAGTTTGCTTTTCTCAAAATTCAGAAATTTCCATGTTAATTTCATCCAAACACCTTCACAAAAACATGCAGAATAATGTTTGCCCAAACATCTGGATACTTTGTGGCCTAGCCAAGTTGACATATAAAGTTAATCATCATAGTATTTAAGCAGGTACCTTGACATGGGTATACTATATTTTCTAGAACAATTTTTATAAATGGATATTAGTATATTCTATTTTATAGATAAATAAGAGTCATACAGAATAAATGACAATTTCATAGCCACATAGTACATATTAATGAACAAGAATTCAAATTCAGGTGTGACTTCAAAGTCCATGTATATTCCGTGTCCCGTGAGTATCTGAATGTCATTTGCCTCTTGACATTTTTAATATTACATTTAATTCTATTATCCATAGCCATACCATAGTATAACTGTGTAAGTGCTAGATTTCTCTAAATATGAATTTGTGTAGTCTTTCTCTAAGGTTCCTTGGACAGACCTTCTAAACCACTGGAATTTTCTGTTATAAGAGTGTATTTGTTATTTATGGTGACCCCTTCTTAGTTTATGCTAATGGAATGACTCATGTTATGCCCCTTAGACAGTTTCAGGATGGGTACTGGCCATGCCAGAAAGACCACTATGAGATTAGAATGCTGAGACTTTGAGGTAGGTGACATCAGCCTGACCTCCAGGGAAGAGAGGGAAAGCTGGAAACTAATTTGATCACACAGCTAATGATTCAATCAATTATGCCTATGTAATAAAACTCCAATAAAATCTCTTGATACTGGGGCTCAGGTGAAGTTCCAAGTTGGTGAATTCATCAATGTGCCAGAAGGAGGGATGTGTCCTAATTCCATAGAGAACACAGAGGCTTTAAATTCAGGATCCTCACTGACCTTGCCTTAATCCATTTCTTTTGGCAGGTCCTCACTTAAATCTTTTGTAATAAAACTACAATCGTAAGTATAGTGCGCCTCCTTGAGTTCTGTGAGTAAAACTAGCGAGTTAACAAATCTGAGAAAGTGGCAGAAACCCCAAATTTGGAGCTAGTTGGTTAAAAGTGTAGGTAACCTGGGAACCCTATAGCTTGCAATTAGTGCCTAAGGTGAGGCCAATCTGTGCACCTAATTTGTAAAATCTACAGTAATTCTAGGTGGTCAGTGTCGCAATTGCATCGCAGTATTATATGCTAGTCTACATGAATAAACTTGCTGCATCTAGAAGTGTTACTACTCTAGAAAAGGGAGAGAAAATACGGAGTGATTCTACCTTTTTCATCTGTGATGGTCACTGTTTCACATCAAGGAAGTCAAATTTATGTCTAGACAAGCTCTTGAAATTTTAGAATCTTCCTCCAAGCATAAATGACATCACTCCTTGGTTCAAATTAGAAGTTGTTCAGACAAATTAATTAGACTAGCTCTTCTATACAAGTCAGGCAAGACAAGTCACCCTAAGAATGGGCCACACTAGTAAGTCATGTGTTCAACCTTATCTTAGGTAAAGCACAACAAAACCCAAGAAAACAGTATATATATATGGAAAGTCACTGATCAAAAATACTTTTTCTCAAACTAATTTTCCCAGTGGTAGAATTAGGATCTAAAGATCTATGGAGTAGGGAGGACAAAGGAGCCAGATTGGGGTCTAAGTTCTATTTTGTGTTGTAACATCAATAATAATGCAAATAATATTTTGTCATTAACAAAATGTGGATTTCTATAAAATTGTTGAGCACCAAATAATAAAATACACACAGGTACAGCTTAAACAAATAACTAGTTGTCTAAGTCCTAATAATATATAAAAAGCATATGAAGAGAATGTCTGTCAAACAGAAAGATTATCAATCTATAGAGTGGTATTAGGGAAGGAGACACAAGAAGGCCTCCTCATTCTACAAAATGCATTATATTTCTGGATGCTCATATATAAAACGCTCATAATCCTGGAAGTGGGGGTCACTACTGGTATTTGAAATCACAATACACAGATACACATTCAGCTCATTTACAGCTATGAACGATGGCAAACATCTCCAGATGAAGGCTTACTATTGCTGAGTCATCAATAATACAAATATTTCTTTTGCGGTAACAATTCACAATGAAAGGGTATCTTTTATTAAATAAGACTACTTCTTAAGTTCATGTCTCTCAAACTCCTTCTGTGTCCTAAAAAGGGATCGTCACTCAACTCTGAAATATAAGAGAAATGCAAAATCAAGAGCCACACAAATGAAGTGAAAGGAGAAACTATCACCTTTGTGGACATATTATGCTTCATTTGTTTTGCTAGGCGCTGTCACCTTTATCCGTCAAAGCAACCTTAATATAGGTATCACGATCTCCATTTAAACTGAACAATCACAGTCTCAAATGACAGGCAATCTGGCAAAAAAAAAAAAATCAAGATTTTATTTATTCATGAGAGACACAGAAAGAGAGGCAGAGACATAGGCAGGGGGAGAAGCAGGCACATCAGCATTCCAATATAGCCCAACTGAGACTTATTTTAACCAATACTCTGTTCAAAACAATATAGTCAGGAAGATAAATAAGGTAGTTTTACTTCTCTCAGTCTCTTACATTTTCCCAAAGATGTTCTCTTCATGCAGATATATTTTTTTTCAACTCATTATATTCATTCTGCTAATTATACGAAAAGCTTTTGTCACTAACTAGCTATGCTTTTCGCATTTTTAAATACTTAATAACACTCGATGAATGTCTAACAGATAATGAGTAATTCTCCAGGGAGCAATATATTATTTCATGTCATTGTTCGGTCTTTTGTGTCAGAGAACAAAAAGAGATAAAAGAATCCGAAAGGAAAATAAATTCGCAAACTAAGGGACTTTTTTAGAACTGACTTTACCTTGGCTATGTGACATGTGTCTAAGACATTTGCCTGAAAAGACAACACCTTTAGGACAAAGGGTCAAAAACACGTTTTAAATTAAAAATGAATAATGAATTCTGCGTGGTCTCTTTTTAAGATGCTTAAAGCATGCAATTAGCCTCCGTTTCATAAAGTCTAATTTTTTAAGTTTTCTAGAAGACAGAAGATGCTCGGCCTGTGTCTGCCCAGGGCAAGCCAGGCCGACCGGGCGCAGGGCCCCTGTACTGCACACCGCGGGGGTTTCCGTGACCGAAGAGCCTCCGCAGCTGGACCATTTTCTCGGATGTTCCCGAAAATCAGAACCACGATTCTCCGCGGCCGGCGGGGCACTGGGTCCCCAAGTCACCTGTCCCACCCGCGCACCTGGGTGACCTCAAACCACCCTGAAGACCTACGGGCTTGGCCCGAGACTTGGAGAAGGCCGCAGGCTCCCAGGGAGGCGTCTGCGCTTCTAACCAGGTCCCAAGGCGGAAAGTGATGGAAAGTGGAAGAAGGAAGGAAGTGGAAAGAAGGAAGAAGGGAGGGGGACCCAGGACAGTGAGGACGCTCCTGCTGCAGGGGGGGAGGGCCCAGGACGGCGAGGACGCTCCTGCTGGAGGGGGGAGGGGGGCCCAGGAGGGCGGGGACGCTCCTGCTGCAGGAGTGGGGGGGTGTAGGGCCCAGGTTGTCGAGGACACTCCTGCCGCTGGGTGTCCCCAGCTGTGCACCACAGCGCCCCCACGCCCCCCCGCCCCCCCCCCCCCCCCCCCAGCACGTAGGCCAGTGTGGACTGGGAGCTGCAGGTAGTTACTGGGCGAGCTCAGTCCAGAGCTGGAGAGCAGGCCGAGGCCACTGTTATTGTTCCTCCTGGTGTCACCATGTGCCTGGGAGGGGCAGCTCCCCCAGGTGCACCCACCTGAGAGTCAGCACAGCAGCCCCTCCCTGAGAAGACCAGCTGGAAGGGGAAGAGCAAGCTCTGGACACAGCAGCGCTGGAGAGCTCCAGGGAAGTCGAAGGATTGATAGTATATAGAACCAGAGGGTACCCTTCCTATTTTTTTCTTCCTTTTTCCAGTACAACTCATTTTTATATCAGACTAAATTTCTTTTTTTTTTTTTTTTCATTTTTCCCACCTTAACTACAATATTTTACCACCTCTTCATTTTTAAGTTTCTTCCTTTTTGACTATTTCTACAATTACAGGTCCTAGATATATTTTCCACTTCCAGATTCCCTTCAACATACTCAATTTTGGGAGATATACAAGATATGTTGTTTTTGTTTTGTGTTGTTTTCTCTGCCTCATTTTGTTCCACAATGGCACAAGTTAAAACCTTCTAAAACACGACCAGCATGCACCCAGAAGCAAGTGGTAGGTATACCATGCTGGTTCATTCTGTTAGATTCCTCATTCCCCTTCTGCCCCCCCGCTTTTTAATAACTTAATATACTCAGAACCAAGAGGATCACCCTCTAGGACCCCTCAGGTAGACTCAGTCTACCTCAGTCTCCTTCCACTACAACTTCCACACCACCACCGTCTCCCAGCCTGCCCACCCTTGTTTTCTTTTCTTTTTCCTTTTTTTCTCTTTACTTTTGCCTTTTTTCTTTTTCTTTTTTCCTCTTTTCTTTTTTCTTCTCTTCTCTAGGATTCCTGGCCTTTTATTTTTCACTACTTTGTTTTAAAATTTGTTTTCTGGGATCCCTGGGTGGTGTAGCGGTTTGGCGCCTGCCTTTGGCCCAGGGTGTGATCCTGGAGACCCGGGATCGAATCCCACGTCGGGCTCCCGGTGCATGGAGCCTGCTTCTCCCTCTGCCTGTGTCTCTGCCTCTCTCTCTCTCTCTCTGACTATCATAAATAAAAATAAAATAAAATAAAAAAATAAATAAATAAATAAATAAATAAATAAATAAATAAAATTTGTTTTCCACTTTAGTGGTCCTTTTGTTTTATTTCGTTCTGATCCTTGTTTTTAATTTCTGGTCTCTGAACTCGTCAGAATCATCTAGGGTAAAATATACTTAAGTCATGGTTGATATTCTTGATGCAGCCCGTTCATACAGCCACTCTGCACTAAGCAAAATGACTAGAAGGAAGAATTCACAACAAAGAAAGAAACAGAAACGGTACTCTGCCACAGAGTTATAGAATTTGGATTACAATTTGATGTCAGGAAAGCCAATTCAGAAGCACAATTATAAAGCTACTGGTGGCTCTGGAAAAAAAAAAAAAAAAGCATAAAGGATTCAAGAGACTTTATGACTGCAGAATTTAGATCTTATCAGGCCGAAATTAAAAATAAATGATATGAGATGCAATCCAAACTGGAGGTCCCAACGACAAGGGTTAATGAGGTGGAAGAAAGAGTGAGTGACATAGAAGACAAGTTGACAGCAAGGAAGGAAGCTGAGGAAAAAAGAGAAAAATAAAAGACCACGAGGAAAGGTTAAGGGAAATAAATGACAGCCTCAGAAGGAAAAATCTATGTATAATTGGGGTACCAGAGGGCGCCGAGAGGGCCAGAGGGCCAGAAAGCATATTTGAACAAATCATAGCTGAGAACTTCCCTAATTGGGGAGGAAAACAGGCATTCAGATCCAAGAGATAGAGGTCACTCCCAAAAAATCAATAAAAACCATTCAACACCTCGACATTTAATAGTAAAACTTGTAAATTCCAAAGATAAAGAGAAAATCCTTAAAGTAGTAGGAGATCTCTAACTTATATGGGGAGAAATATTAGATTAACAGCAGTTCTCCACAGAGACCTGGCAGACCAGAAAGGGCTGGCCAGATATAGTCAGGGTACTAAATGAGAAGAACCTGCAGCCAAGAATACTCTATCCAGCAAGGATCTCAATCAGAATAGAAAAAAATAAAGAGCTTCCAAGATAGGCAGAAACTGAAAGAATATGTGACCACCAAACCAGCTCTGCAAGAAATATTAAGGGGAAACTCTGTAAAAGAAAGAGGAAGCCCAAAGAAATAATCCACAAAATCAGGGACTGAATAGGTATTATGATAACACTAAATTCATATCTTTCAATAGTAAGTCTGAACACAAATAGGCTAAATGATCCCATCAAAAGGCGCAGGGTTTCAGACTGGATAAAAAAGCAAGTTCCATCTATTTGCTGTCTACAAGAGACTCCTTTGAGACCTAAGAACACCTCCAGCCTGAAAATGAAAGGTTGGAGAACGATTTACCATTCAAATGGTCCTCAAAAGAAAGCTGGGGCAGCAATCCTCATATCATATAAATTTTATCCCAAAGACTATAGTAAGAGAGGAAGAGGGACACTGTATCATACTTAAAGGGTATGTCCAACAAGAAGACCTAACAATCCTGAATATTTATGCCCCTAATGTGGGAGCTGCCAAGCATATCAATCAATTAATAACCAAAGTAAAGATATATAATAATACATTAATAATAGGAGACATCAACAGTACACTTTCTGCAAATGACAGATATTTTAAGCACAACATCACCAAAGAAACAAGAGCTTTAAATGATACATTGGACCAGATGTATACAGAGCTTTGCATCTGAACGCAACTGAATACACATTCTTCTCAAGTGCACACAGAACTTTCTCCAGAATAGAAAGTTTTGTCACAGAATAGAAGGTTTTTCACTTTCTCCACGTATTGGGTCACAAATCAGGTCTCAACCAATATCAAAAGATTGGGACTGTCCCTGCATATTTTCAGACCACAATGCTCTGAAATTAGAACTCAATCACAAGAAGAAATTTGCAAGAAACTCAAACACGTGGTTGTTAAAGAGCATTCTGCTAAAAGACGAATGGATCAACCAGGACATTAGAGAATTAAAAAGATTCATGGAAACTAATAAAAGTGAAGATACGACTGTTCAAAATCTTTGGGATACAGCAAAAGCAGTCCTAAGAGGGAAATACATCTCAAGACAAGCATTCCTCAAAAAATTGGAAAAAAACACAAATACACAAGCTAACCTCGCACTTCTAAAGGAACTGGAGGAAGAACAGCAAGTCAAACCTACACCAAGCAGAAGAGAGTTAATAAAAATTCGAGCAGAACTCAATAAAATAGAGACCAGAAAAACTGTCATAGAACAGATCAACAAAACCAAGAGTTGGTTCTTTGAAAGAATTCATAAAATAGATGAACCATTGGCCAGCCTTATTCAAAAGAGAAAAGACTCAAATTGATAAGATCATAAGTGAAAGAGAGATCACAACCAATACCAAGGAAATACAAACGACTTTAAAAACTTATTTGTGATCAGCTATATGCCAATAAATTAGGCAATCTAGAAGAAATGGATGCATTTCTGGAAAACCACGAACTACCAAAACTGGAACAGGAAGGAATAGAAAACCTGAACAGGCCAATAACCAGGGGGGAAATTGAAGCAGTCATCAAAAACCTCCCAAGACACAAAAGTCCAGGGCCAGATGGCTTCCCAGGGGAATTCTATCAAACATTTATTATTTTTTTAAGATTTTATTTATTTATTCATGAGAGACACAGAGAGAAAGGCAGACATAGACGGAGGGAGAAGCAGGCTCCCTGCAGGGAGCCCGATGCGGAACTCAATCCCAGGACTCCAGGATCACGCCCTGAGCTGAAGGCAGATGCTCAACTGCTGATCCATCCAGGCATCCCCTATCAAACATTTAAAGAAGAAACAGTACCTATTCTACTAAAACTGTTCTGAAAGATAGAAAGGGACAGAATACTTCCAAACTTGTTTTATGAGGCCAGCATCACCTTAATTCCAAAACCAAAGACCCCACCAAGAAGGAGAATTATAGACCAATATCCCTGATGAACATGGATGCAAAAATCCTCAACAAGATACTAGCCAATAGGATCAAACAGTACATTAAGAAGATTGTTCACCATGACCAAGTGGGATTTATCCCCGGAATGCAAGGGCGGTTCAACACTCGCAAAACAATCAACATGATCGATCATATCAACAGGAGAAAAAACAAGAACCATATGATCCTCTCAATAGATGCAGAGAAAGCATTTGACAAAATACAGCATCCATTCCTGATCAAAACTCTTCAGAGTGGAGGAATAGAGGGAACATTCCTCGGCATCTTAAAAGCCATCTACGAAAAGCCCACAGCAAATCTCATTCTCAATGGGGAAACACTGGGATCCTTTCCCCTAAGATCAGGAACACAACAGGGATGTCCACTCTCACCACTGCTATTCAACATAGTACTAGAAGTCCTAGCCTCAGCAATCAGGCAACAAAAAGAAATAAAAGGCATTCAGATTGGCAAAGAAGAAGTCAAACTCTCCTTCTTCACAGATGACATGATACTGTACATAGAAAACCCAAAAGACTCCACCCCAAGATTACTAGAACTCAAACAACAATTCAGCAATGTGGCAGGATACAAAATCAATGCCTAGAAATCAGTGGCATTTCTAGACACTAATAATTAGACTGAAGAAAAATAAATTAAGTAATCAATCCCATCTATAATTGCACCCAAAAGCATAAGATACCTAGGAATAAGCCTAACCAAAGAGATAAAGGATCTATACCCTAAAAACTATAGAGCACTTCTGAAAGAAATTGAGGAAGACATAAAGAGATGGAAAAATATTCTATGCTCATGGATTGGAAAAATTAATATTGTGAAAATGTCTATGCTCCCCAGGGCAATTTACATTTAATGCAATCCCTATCGAAATGCCATGGAGTATCTTCAGGGAGTTGGAACAAATAATCTTAGGATTTGTGTGTGGGTCAGAAAAGACCCCGAAGCCAGGGGGATACTGAAAAAGAAAACCAGAGCCAGGGGCATCACAATGCAGGATTTCAAGTTGTGCTACAAAGCTGTACTCATAAAGACAGTGTGGTACTGGCACAAAGACACAGAGATCAATGGAACAGAATAGAGAACCTAGAAATAGGCCCTCAACTCTATGGTCAACTAATATTCGACAAAGCAGGAAACACTATCCACTGGAAAAAGGACAGCTCTTCAATAAATGGTGCTGGGAAAATTGGACAGCCACGTGAAGAATGAAAGTAGACCATTCTCTTACACCAGACACAAAGATAAACTCAAAATGGATGAAAGTGAGACAAGAATCCATCAAAATCCTAGAGGAGAACCCAGGCAACACCCTTTTTGAACTTGGCCACAGCAACTTCTTGCAAGAGACATCTATGAAGGTAAGGGAAACAAAAGCAAAAATGAACTATTGGGACTTAAGATAAAAAGCTTCTGCACAGCAAAAGAAACAGTCAACAAAACTAAAAGACAACCTATAGAATAGGAGAAGATATTTGAAAATGACAATCAGATAAAGGGCTAGTATCCAAGATTCATAAAGAATTTATCACACTAAACACCCAAGAAACAAACAATCCAATCATGAAATGGGCAGAAGACATGAACAGAAATTTCACCAAAGAAGATATACTCATGGCCAACAAGCACATGAGAAAATGCTCCACATCACCTGCCATCAGGAAAATACAAATCAAAACCACAATGAGATACCACCTCACACCAGTGAGAATGGGGAAAATTAACAAGACAGGAAACCACAGATGTTGGAGAGGATGTGGAGAAAGGGGAATCCTCTTGCACTGTTGGTGGGAATGTGAACTGGTGCAGCCACTCTGGAAAATGGTGTGGAGGTTCCTCAAAGAGTTAAAAATAGACCTACCCTACGACCTAGCAATTGCATTGCTGGGGATTTACCCCAAAGATACAGATGCAGTGAAACACTGAGACACCTGCACCCCAATGTTTATAGCAGCTATGTCCACGATAGTGAAACTGGAAGGAGCCTCGGTGTCCATCAAAAGATGATGTGGTCTATATATACAATGGAATATTCCTCAGCCATTAGAAAGAATGAATACCCACCATTTGCTTTAATGTGAATGAACTGAAGGGTATTATGCTGAGTGAAGTTAAGTCAATCAGAGAAGGACAACATGATATGGTCTCATCCATTTGGGGAATATAAAAAATAGTGAAAGGGATTATAGGGGAAAGGAGACAAAATGAGTGGGAAATATCAGAGAGGGGACAGAACCTGAGAGACTCCTAACTCTGGAAAACGAGCAAGGGGGAGTGGAAGGGAGGTGGGCGGGGGGATGGGGTGACTGGGTGACATGTGCACTGAGGGGGGCACTTGATGGGATGAGCACTAGGTGTTATGCTATATGTTGGCAAATCGAACTCCAATAAATAATATACAAAAATAAGCAAAATAAAATAAATTAAAAAAAACAATTCTTTTCTCTTTTCTAATTTCTTTTAATTTCTCTAAAATAAAGAAGAATAAAAGAAAGGAAGAGGGTGGATATCACAAACTTTCATGATAAGGGCCCATAAGCTAGTATTCAATGAGGTGGCAACAGGTAACTATTATCTAAGAGAGTCATAAACAGTTCAGTGTAATATAAAACAGTAAAAACAAACAAGCAGATTAAAAGTTATAAGACGTAAGCCCAGCATTGGTTTAGTATTCCTCAGTAACTATCTAAAAGTACCTATCCTGTTTTGCGTATGATTTCTTAAATGAACTTTTAAAATTTTTGTGATATAGAGGGGCTAGTACATGTATTATTATTTAAGAAGAAACATAAAAGGATAAAGAAAATAGAATAAAAATAGGAAAAAATTAGAGAAAGGGAGAGAAAAAAGAATAGAGACAGAATAAATGAAGGCAAAGTGAATAAGTTACCTAGTGAATAAGTGAGTAAGTCTCCATCCTCTTCTCACTCTTCTAATTCTTTTTTTTTTTCACTCTTCTAATTCTATTTCAAAACAAAATATCCTGTCATTTTACCTTCTCTGCTTTCCCCAGTTCCCACAATATACACTATAGCTATAGCTGTCAAGAGATACAATATTAATATTTTTTGTATCATGACTTCACTGCCTTGCTTTTTTCGCAGATATTAAATCAAGTCACTCAGCACCACTTTAACCCCAAACAACAAACTTCACAGCATACAGAGTCTGGAAAATCAAATATTAAATTATCCAAACAACCAACAGATATAGTTTGATACACTGACAAAATTTTCAACCAGCAGACACACCCACGTTAGATTTTGAAAGGAAAGAGTAAACCCCTTGAAGTGGAGACTCCCATTTCAGGTGACAATGTAGAAATGGACATGTTTTTTTTTCCCTAAGTCAGATGAAGCAGGAAGCCCAGTATCTGATTATTCGTGTTTTATGTCAAGAGGTAAATGTAGGTCATGCATGATACTGGGGCAGATGGCAGCAGAAGCAATTTTGTTTCAGAGCCAAAAGTTGTCTATGGATTCCTCATGTCCAGAGTAAAACAGACATCTGAGTTCAAGAACTCAGGTATTAAAGAATAAAAATCTGGTGCCCTGTTTTGTAGAAGTAAAAATATTAATCCAGACATAATTTGCAGTATATAAAGTAGGAAAACAACATGATAATCAGGTAGAGTGATGGGGAAAATAGTGAGAAAAAAACTGTATTATTGACATTTCTGACTCTTTGCTATTTCTGCCTTTCTACCATTTCTGCAAAATTCTATGACAGAAAAGATAGAGGCAGATCCAGGGTCTTTTAGCTAGCCTAAACAAATAACTTACTATCATGAGAAGTCAAGTAATCTGCAATTCCTGCCAAGTGGGTCTGATTATAGCTACAAATAAATCATTGATGAGTTTCTTCTTTTATCATCATTTTTCAATTTACTTACTGTGTTTTTACATTTCTAGACTATAAGAAGCCATATCTGAGCTGGATAGACACAACAGTTTAGCACACAGAAATCTTTAACAATGGGCTGGATAAAGTAACTGAATAGAATTATGAGGTTGGATGGCACCATAGGCCACTCCATACTTAGATTCTCCTCATGAAAAAAAAAAAAAAGAATTATGAGGTTGATATAAAAACAGATATCAGAGCCTCCCTTTGGGAATAGGAAATATGTTGTATGTAAGAAAATATCACAGCTGCCTTTTTCTGCCATACTAAGCATTTTCTTCTGGCTGCTCAACAATGGGATCCTGATCTCTAGCAGGATATAGTCACTGTGAATAAATGTTTCCCAGATTGCCTTGCAGCTACTTTGGCCAAGGATATAGAAGGAAAAGAATTATATCTAACATGCTGGGCATATCCTTAGAGTTAGCCACTGCCCATCTTTGCCCCTTCTCTCTTCATGATAACTGCATTAAAATATCATGACTAGGTAACATCAGCAAAAATAACGCAGTATAAGAACCTCTGAAAATCAGTCCATAAAAACAGTGGGAAAAACGCAAAAATTGTCAGGGCAAATTTTTTTCAGAACTCAGGAAACTAACTGAAAGTTCCCAGCAATCTGGAAAGCATTTATGCAGCAACAATGATAGAATATCAGTAAGAAAGTGACCTTCACGACATTTTAAGTTACTACAGATGCATCCCCTGCTTCTTAACTCAGTGGTGGCATGGAAAGTAACATCACAGATTCCCCGTACTGAAGAGGGAATGGGCTTAATTTACAAAGACATTTTACATGTCTCATAGCTTGTTGGCAGAGCTGTTCAAAAGGCTTGTTTTTTATGAAATCTGATCAGAGCTTGCTCAGTGATAAAAGCTGCTCCTAACATGACATTTGATGAAAATATTTACTGGCAATTGTTTTAATAGCATGATTGCTTGAGGCAATGGGTAATAGTTGGGAGAAGCAGTAGTCTAAGCAAAAAGTTAATAGCAAAAGTTGAGGAATAAGATGTTCACAAAAACTTTGAAAAACTCCCAATATATTCCTGGGAATCTACAAAGCCATGCAGATGAAGAGATGTACATATGTCCAGGAAAGATCTGAGAAGCCTCTAATATTTAACCTCTCGTTGATCTTGAGGCTCTATGTAAGCAGCAAGTGAAGAGTAAGCAAAGTTTAAAGCCACCGAGATGAATGTTAAAGATGTGCCCCCAAAATATACAGAATCCCTTGGAAAGGCTAGAAGATTTATTGATTCCAGGCATTTAAAGAAATATTTATTCTATCATTGGTTGATCACTGAGCTAACTGAGTAGAGGATTCAAAGGTCACATTTGACAAAGAATATGGACTATACAGAATTCATTCTTAAAAGCCATATAACTACACAAATTATAATAAACAGAAAAAAAAAACCCTGGGAGATAGTAGAATTCAATTTCTAGAGTTACCTCATCCTATCATTTAAAATGCACAGTTTTCAACAATGACAGCAATCATGAGGCATCCAAAGAAACAAGAAAGTATAGCCCATGCATAGGGAAAAAATATCAATAGAAAATTTTCCTGAGGAAAAGGATACTAGACTTATTGGACAAAGACTTTGAATCAATTATTTTAAATATTTTCTAAAGCTGAAAGAAAATATGTTCAAAGAAGTAAATATGAGGACAATGTCCAATCATATAGAAAATATAAATAGAAAAATAATAAAAATAAACAAAATAAAAATGCTAATACTGAAAGTACAATAGCTGGCATTTAAAACAAATTGCTATAGGGACTTAAAGACAGATTAGAGTAGGAAGAAGAATCAATGAACTAAAAGACAGTTCAGCTGAGACTATCAAGCATGAAGAAAAGAAAGCAACAGAGAAAGAAGAGAAATGTATAAAATTTTAGAGACCTGTGGGAAACCATAAAACATACAAACATGCCTAATGAGAATCTCAGAAAAAGACAATAAATAGAAAGGGGTAGAAAGAATATCTGAAGAAATAATAGTAAAAAAAAAAAATCCCTAACTGGATGAAAACCTTTAATCTACACATTCAGGAACCTCAAGGAACTGCAAACTGGCTAAACAAAGATGCATCCTAGACGCACAGTAGTCAAACTACTGAAGGCCACAAACAGAGACTCTTAAAAGCAAGCAAGGAAAAAGTGACTCATCTTGAACAGGGATCTTCAGTAAGATTCACAAATAATTTATCATCAAAACTATTAGGACCTAAGGCAGTGGGATGACATAATCAAAGTCCCAAAATTTTTTTTACAAAGTAAATATATTTATATATGTGTGTTGTAGAGAGCAAAATGGAGTCTCTCATGTCAACCAGGGACCTGCGTCAAGCAATGATGTTAAGCAGTTAAAGATACTGCAGCTGTGAGATACTGCCCGCACCTGTGTCAACTGACACTCCTGAACTGATAACAAGCAGGACCAGAGGAGATCCGCAGGGGCCCAAGACCAGTTAAATCCCTTTATGAACAGGAAGATTTGGGCAGCAAACTGTCAGACTCTTTAGGCATGACTTCTCTATGTCTGACCACTTAAAAAAAGGCAACTGCCACCAAAGGCTCTGCACAATTATCTCCAAACAGAACTAAGATCCTTCGCTGCTTAAACATTATAAGCACTAAGTGCCAAGAGCTGACCTGGACCAGGCCAAGGCCTTATCTCAACTGTGCACCCAAAGACTGACTCCGCGTTTGGGTCCTTAACCTCCTGTACTTTTCTGTTATCTTGTTGGTCATGTGGTTTGTATCATGTCCTCCTTTGTGTGCTGTATAAGAAGCCAAGTTTAAGCACACGGTGAGATGTCAGTGAGTTTAGAATCCTGAACCTGCTTTATAATTGTGATTAACATTGCTTTATGACTGAATGCAGCTGCCACTGTGAAGGGACACAACTTGTATTTCACCTTCATAGCGTGCTCCCAACATGTATGTATGTATTTGTGCATATATATGTGTGTATCAACTAAGAATGTTATACTCAACAAGACTATCCTTCCAGAATGAAAGAAATTAACATAGTCTCTGATAAACTAAAAGTGACATATTCTCTTGGTAGTAAAGTTACCCGACAAAAATATTAAAATGATTTCTTCAAGCTGAAATGAAAAGACACTAAATAGCAACTCGAAGTCATGGGAAGAAATACAAAGCACCAATAAAGGTAACTGCGTGGGTAAGCATAAAAGAATAAATATATTCTCCATTTGCAGCTTTTTCCTAATTTAAAAGAAATCTGTGTAACACAGTAATTATAAATTATGTTTACAGGGGAAAATGTATAGACATAATGTGTGATGATAACAGCATACAGGGAGTTAGAGGGGATGAAGCAGGTTTCGTACACTATTAAAATTACGTTGGTACTAATCCAAAGATGTCATGGCTGCAATGACATGAGAGGAAAAGGCAGAGATAAAGGAGCAATATAACGGAGCAAATTGTGTCAAAAATATATATTCAGTATATATCAACCTCTATTTCTTACCCTGGATTTCTTGACATAAGAAACCTTTTAAATCCACTTTTATTTTCAGTTTTCGGTTTCTCATGGTAAAAGTTAACATTAAAGGTCCTCATCAATTTTCCCAAATACAAGAGGTCCGTTATCTGGTTAGTACTCCAGGTACTATCTTGACAAAAGATTTCCAAAGCATATCAGCAGATCCAACCTCTAAGCCAGGTCACGGTGCTCTCCATAGTAGGCCCGCCCCTTCTTTCGTTCTTTCACTGGAGGCCAAACTTCGCCATTCTTCATATTCCTCAAGGTTGAATCTAAAGCAGAGATTTATTTTCCCTAATTTTATCCCATTTTGAAGTCCCTCACAAAAACAGTGACAGATTTGTGCTTTCTTGTTTAGGAAAACACTGTTTAGAAAAATGGACCTCAGAATGAAAATATATTGATGCGCAGTTCAAAATGAGTGGTACAAAGTCACTATTCTAGGCTTCCACTCCAGTATTTGGGAGGTTTATGATGAGGGAACAGAAGGCCAGCTGAAGACAAAGCACAACCTGACACCTGGCAACAACTCACCCCCCAAACACCTGGGTGGGATTATGTGACATTCCTCCAGGAAGTCCCCAACTGTCTTAACGTTAATGCCTTGCTAGAGGAAGAAACAACCTTAACTTGACAGTGGCAAGGCCTCCAGTATCCTGTGAGTCCCCTTTAGCATACGAAAATCCTTTTGAAACCTCCCTTTTCCTTAAGTCCCCCAACTCCAGCCACGCCTCACAATCCCTAAGCAGCAGCTCTTCCTGCCAGGTGGGTCCTATCCTTGTTCTTTAATAAAACCACCATTCTGCACCAAAGATGTCTCAAGAATTCTTTCTTAGTCGTCAGCTCTGGGCCTCACCCCACCAAACCTCACCTACATTCCAAAAGTTCATCAGTTTATACACATGATTAATGTAGGAAAGACATTAGGGTTCAAAGCCAACTACCAAGATAGAATTTTTGAAACATCTCTGGTGCAAAAAAAGGTGATTTTATTAAAGCATATGGGCAGGACCCATGGGCAGAAAGAGCCGCAATGGGGTTATGAGGGGTGGTGATTATATAACTTTAAGTGGGGAAGACGTTCGGGATAATGTAAATCTCTAAGGAATTTTGGAAACAAGGTTTCCAGGACCTTGAGGGGGCTATTGTTAGGAAAAGGCCATTTATTACCTCTAATAAAATCTGAGTCGTGAGACCCTTCAGACGCATGTTGGTGGGCAATGCGCTTGGAAGATGATTGCCAACATGCAGCTTCTTGGGAATTTAGAGATAAAAGAAATATCTAAATGAATTTTTATATGTTAAAGTAGGCTTACAGAATCCTGAGTGTCAGGCTATGATTGCCTTTTGCCCTTAGCAAAGTGTTAACATCCAGGCAGTTGAGTCCCTAGAGGAATGTTACTCTGCCTTGCATCAAGGACTTGTCAATGGGTTATAGGTCCTAAGGAAATTTAAAAATCTTTCTTTTGACTTTCCCATATCAGTGATGACATCATTTTTTTCTCATTCCTATGCACTTGAAAGTAGAATCAGTCATTAAAGTTTAATAAATTCCTTAAAAAGAACAGAAATAGTTCTGTCCACAGACATTACTAGTACTTCTTTCCTACGATAGAAAAGTACAATTATCTGACTTTTTTCAAGATTTTTTCCTTCGTCAAGACACTTAATTGATCAATATTATCTCTGTCAAGATCACTTTGAAAAAAGAGACTTATGTTGCAAAGGGAGAGAAATGTGCTAATGCCACAAAATGGATTTTCTTCCAGGAAGAAGAGTTTGTAGGACACCCCAGAGCATTTAGTTAAAAAAAAAAAAAAAAAAAAAACTCTTCAACAATTCCAACTCATTTAGGTTAATCTTTTGGAATAGGTAGGCATTTACAATTCTTTAAGTTAGGTTTCATACATATTAAGAATTTTAGAATAAAGAAAAAGTATGATCTTATGATGAGTTGATAGTTTCTCCTCTTGAGAAGCTAGTTGAATATACTTCAACTTGTTTCAAGTTCTTAGAAAGTTCTTCAAATTCAAAAGCAAGTAAGGGTACTTTGCCTAATTTAAACCAAATGAAATTCATATTATAAAATAATACATACTTTAGCAGGCAAAGAAAAATCAAACTATCTAAAAACCATGAAAAAGTCTGAAACTGTACCCAATCTTAATACACCCACATGACAATATCTGAAAACTCCTATACTTAATGAACTTTGCCATTTTGACTCTAGAAGAAAAAGGATTGAACAACTTATTTATCAGAATAGCTAGGGAAGAAAAAGAAACCTGTAATTCCCATCTGCAAAATATCAAACTATTTCAATGTAAGAATCGTCAAGTGATTTACTTAAATCAATTTGGACAATTGTGATGCTTTCCCAATTTATTTATTTTTAAAATGGTGATCAAGCCTTTATGCCATTTATAGTACTTCTTGACAGTTAAAAAGAAATTTAAATTTATAAATGTCATAGAGCTCTTGCACAAAGGTACTTGGTATTTCTTTAAAATCATAACTTTGGGCAGCCCGGGTAGCTCAGTGGTTTAGCACCTGCCTTTGGCCTGTGGAGTGATCCTGGAGTCCCAGGATCAAGTCCCAGGAACAAGTCCCATGTCAGGCTCCCAGCATGGAGCCTGCTTCTCCCTCTGCCTGTGTCTCTGACTCTCTCTCTCTTCTCTCTCTCTCAAGAATAAATAAAATCTTTAAAAAAATAAATAAAAAATAAAATAAAATCATAACATAAACATTGCAAAAATTGTATATATATTAAAAATAAAGTATATAAGTTCTTTTTAAATCTAACACATCATTCAGTATGTCCTCTCAAAATGAAAGATGAAAAAAACAAAAAACAATTATTTAAAGACTAGCTTTAAAACGACTTTGCCTCTTGAGTGTAACAGGAATTGTATATATTTAGCTCTATTGCCACCTAATACAAATATCATCAGAGACATTATCTGTAATACATTTAAACCCAATCACATTAATGTAGATTATTTGAGAATAAAGATTATTGACTCTGTTTCCAAAATTTTCATTGCATGGCACAAACTTAGACTATTAATTTCACATACACAAACACACACACACTGAATTATCCTACAGAGCTTTAAAATAACACTAGTGACCCGTTTTGAACCTAATACTACATATTTACAAGTGATATTTAACATTCTTTAAATTTGCAAATGAGATATGATTGCCTCCTTTTTATAATGAGGATGTTAACACTCAAAACATAGAGTATACTAATTCTATCATTCAGCTTTTAATTAACAGATCCCAGTTTCAAACAGGTCTGTCTGATTCCAAAGTCTGTTTGCTAGACACACCATAACGGCGCCACCCATTATATATGATGCAATGCACTAGAGACTAACAAATTTGAACTTCACTTTGACCAATGCAACTGCACACTAACTCAACGAAATTTATTATATACCTGGGATAGATAGATAAACAAAATACAATATATATATATATGTACACACATATATATGCATATATAGAGTGTGTATATATAGTATATATATGAATATATATACATAAAAGTGTTTGTACACATCAGTTTATCTATGTGATCCTTACATACAATCAATAATACATACCAAATGTGTACAGATATTTTTAAGTGACCATGGCATTCTTTTCTGGAAAATCTTGAATCAGCTTCAAAATTCTCAACAAAGTTCTTTGCAAAGTATCATAAATCAGATATTTCTTCCAGTGTTTATTACCAAGTCATTCATGATTTATTCACATTGTTTATACACATCTACCTGAAAATGCCTGACCCTCTACCCTCATCTCTAATCACTCTTTCCTCCAGCACTTATTATCAGCTAGGACGGCCTTATCTCTAACCTTGGAACTCAAAAATACATCAACTTGGTTTCATCTCTGGGCTTTTACAGTTGTTCTCTTTACTCAGATACTCCTTCTTCCAATCTTGGTTATTTCCTTCAGTTACAGTTCAAATATCAACTCCTCAGAGAAGTCTTCTCTAACAAAATTGGGTATAGGAACTATTCCCTCTGTCTTAGTAATGTTCTAGCACATTAACCTGTTATTTTGTAGGTCTCATTGCAATATGAATCTTTTATTAATTCATTACTTTCCTACCACATTTATACAAAAATATAACCTTACTTAGGATAAACCCTTGACTTCTCTTATTTATTTCCATATTCTGAATATCTGGAATAATTCTTAGAACACTTGAAACAAATATTTGATAAATTAACAAAAGTAATAGAAAATATGTACTTATTTATATAGGTTGGGAAATATATTCTCAGCATTTGCTCTCCTATTTAATTTAATGAGCTAGTAAATAGATGACAATAAGCATAAGCTGCTTTCAGTTCAGTATCTTGGAAAACACATAAAGTATGTTTTAATTTTTGAAAATCCTTGAGATGAGGAACTTCTAAAACTAGTGCAGTTTTCTTCACCACAGTTAAATGAACAATTTGATCAGTTTTATGACTTTTAAGTAGATGGCCTCTATCTTTACTCTCACACAATTGTAAAAATAACTGGATAAAGTTCTTTATCCCTGAAAGCTATAAAATCCTCAGAAAACATTTTTTTTCAACCTAACCGTACATATATACTTCAAATCCCCTTGTTTCAGAATAGTTCATTTCTATAGTATTTCCCATCATACTGTGACATCCTTAATTCTTTATACATACCTTAACTCTAAAATCCTTCGTTTTTGTTTTTAAATGTAACCCACTTTTATAAACCATATTTAGAATTCCCACATCCAAATATTTTCTTATATAAACTTGTATTTAGTATATTTCTCTTTTGCTTTCTAAGTTCCTACTGACTCATGCCTTTATTCTCAATCTAGACCCATATCTTTCCAAACCAAAATTTTTAGTATTACTGCTATTCATTTCTCTTTCTATATAGTAATTAATCATTTATTTATTCCTAGAATAAAGTGTAGTTGATAAAACACTGGCTGCTGGACATGAAGAAGCAAATGTAACCAAATTTACTCTCCTGCCATAAAATTTTGGAAACAGGGCAAAATATATGAAACAACTGTTTTCTGACACTGGACAACAGGAAGGGCAGTACTGAGCTCCTTCAGGGAAAATAAATAAGATGAACATTATAATTACTTTGGTTTTCTTGCTGGTGGCAGTTTGAACTATGAAGCACAGATGGGATTTCCAAGTACAACACGGGGGTTCACACTGAGTCGAGGAGACAGAAATTAGAGTTTATGAAGATTCAAGAAGGTGAAATTTTTATGGCAGAAGTATGAAGAAAAAGGAACCTAAAGGAAATCTGAAAAGGAAGCCCATGAGTATTTTGCTGGATACTTAGCTGTGTTACACATACCATAAAAATCCATGAGGCTGAGAAAGAATATAGGAGAAGCTGTAAAATGAGTAATTCTTAGAACCCAAACGGGCTTGAATCTTTCAACTTCTAAAGAGCTGGATGAAGAGTCTTCATTAAACACCTGCAACAGCCAGTCATAAAAAGGTCATCCCTTATTAATTGCACTAAATTATATCTAGAATAAATATTAATCTATACCAAACCTAAAATGCTTCTTTTAAAAGGCTTCAAAATTATGTTGATTATAAGAAATAATGTTATTGCCTCTAAAACAACTAACATTATTTAAGAAAACACAACAAAAGTCAACCCTCAAAATCATAAGAATTACAGTATCAACAACTAAACAGGAGTGCCTGCAAAGATGGTCACACAGGAGACTCTCAAACTCCCCTTCTCCCACAGATGCACCAAATGTACAGTTACATATGAAGCCATTCCCACTGAAAGAAATCCAGAATATCCTGGATTATCCTCTGGGAGATCCTAAATGCAATCACAAGTATCTTTATGAGAAAAGAATTAACTCCAATTATTCTCAGTCACTTCCAACAAATGGAAGCAGGAAATAATGACTTCCTAATTTATTCCTTAACGTCAATATTATCCTGGCTCCAAATCCAGACAAAGATATCACACAAAACTAGAGACCAATATCTCTATGAATATACGTGCACAAATCCTCAAAATTACTAGCAAATTGAACCCAGCAGCATATAAGGATTATATACCATTATCAAGTGGGATTTATCCCAGGAATGCAACATTATTTATCCCAGGAATTCAACATATAGTAATCAATATGATACACCATCACTAATAGACTAGAGCAAGCAAGACATATGATCATCTCAGTAGATGTAGAAAAAACATTTGACAAAAACCTACAACCTTTCATGATAAAAACACATAACAAACTAAAAAGAGAAAGAGAACTTCCTCAACCTGATAAAGGGCATGTATAGGAAACAAGCAGCTAACTTCTGACTGGTAAAGAATGAATGATCTTCCCCTAAAACAGGACAAGAATGTCTATTCTGTGACTTCTAATCAGAACTATCTGGAGCACCCAGGTGGCTCAGCTGGTTAAGCATCTGGCTTCAGCTCAGGTCATGATTGAGGGTGCTGGGATCAAGCCCCACATGGGGTTCCCTGCTCAGCTTCTCCCACTGCCTGCTGCTATCCCTGCTTGTGTTCTCTATCTCTCTCTATCTCTCTCATAAATAAATAAAATCTTTTTTAAAAAGTAAGTATGCATTTGCAGGGGCCAAGGCCTGGCAGCCCCAAAATGTGCCACTTTGTCATGCTGATTAGCTGAAATAAAGGTTACCTGAGAGGCATCCTATCCAAGAAGGGCTCTCAGACTCTCTGTCCCCCTGAAAGCAAGAATCCTCCCATGTGACAGGTATGTTCCTTATACCAGGAAGTAAAAAGATACACTTATCACCAGACATGGGAAGTTCAGAGTAGGGAAGGCTGTATAAACAATTCTTTTACTTTTTACTAGTTAACTACCTATCACAGCCCAAATTCTGTTTAGAATTCCTTATTAACTGAAGCTCCAAAATTAAATTTTCTTTGTCCTGTCAATCCCTCACAGATTTACTGTCTCTGTCTAAAAAGTATAAAAATTGCCTGCCTTGGTCATTTCTATAGGTTTCAACTTCATAATTGGGCCTCCATGCACATATAATAAAACTTTGGATTTTTATCTCCTGTTAATGTCTCATGTATATTTACTTCTTAGTCCAGCAGGAAAACCTTGAGGATGGAGAATTTTTCCTTCCCTTCACATTAGAAAGGAAGAAATAAAACTATCTCTATTCACAGAATGACATAATGTTAGATACAGAGAATCATATTCATAAAGAACTATTAGAGCTAATAATGGGTTCAGCAAAGTTGCATGATGCAAAATCAATACACAAATATCAATTATAATCTTATGCATTAGCAAAAAACAAGCTGAAAATTAATAAATTTCATTTACAATAATACCAAAACAAAGGATTGTCAAAAATGACATAGATAGAGCCATTAAAAAAAAAAAAAAAAAAAAAAAAGCTGGGAACAGCCATTTTAGAGGAACTGTCTTGAATGTCCTGTTTTCAAATTTTGAACTGAGGCAAATTACCAATATTCCAAGAAGACAGTTGGCAAAAATAAAAAAAATCCTATACAAAAAGGCTAATAAAAGTAAACGTTGCCTACTCACTGTACCTGACCAATGAATGAAGTACAATTCTAGCCGTGCTTGCCATTCCCAATGAACTCTTCTTAAAGACTTAATCTTTTTTCTTCCATAAAAAATGTCCACCCCCTGTAATTAGGACCTTACTTGGGTTTCTACTGAAACCTGTGTTTCCTGAATTGCAATTTTTTTATGCCAAATAAATGATTTTGCTACTTGAACTAGTTTCTTGTTTTTAGGTTGACGGGAACTAGGAATAAATTTCAGCAAAGAAATGAAAACTACAAAAGGAACATTCTTCAGCAAAGATGATACGGCAGTTATAAATCTTCACATTGTTAGCTTAGGCAAAGCCCTCTTAGATATAACACAAAACTCACAAGTAACCGAAGAACAAATTGGGCTTCTCAAAATTGAAAACTTTATATGTCAAAGGACACTATAAGGAAACTAAAATACAATGCCTAGAATGCAGAAAATATTCTCAAATTACATCTGATAAAGGATTGTATCTAGGATACAATAAAGGATCCTGATAACAAGAACAAAAAAAGAGACAAAAATCCAATTAAAAAGTGGATAGATGACATTTATCCAAAGAAGATAAAGAAAAAAAAAATCACAGTAAGCACATGAAAAGGAAACCCAGCATCATTTATCAGGAAGGAAACACAAATCAAAAACCATAGTAAGACACCACTTCTCACTACCTAATAAAATACCTACTCAGATGGCTATAACAAAAATGACAGATAATATCAAGCTCTGGCAAGGATGTAGAGACGCCACAGCCCTTATCCATCCATTGGACGAGTTTATCATGATACAGTCAGGCTGGAGAACAATTTGGCAGTTCCCAAATCTTAAAATACAGGTATCAAAAAAACAAGAAACTCTAGGGTGCCTGGGTGGCTTAGTCAGTTAAGTGTCTGACTTGATCTCAGCTTAGGTCTTGATCTCAGGGTTGTGAGTTCAAGCCCCAGAGCCGACTTTAAAAAAAAACAAAAACAAAAACAAAAACAAAAACCCAATTCCTAGACATACCCAGAAGGAATGAAAGTACACTTTCACACAAAGACTGTGAACAAATATTTCTAACCATATTTCATAATAGTCAAAAAGTGGACAAAGGCAAATGCCCACCAGCTGCTGGATATATATATATATATATACATTATGCTAAAGGAAAAAAAAAAACCTAGTCACAAAGGACACATATTGTATGATCCTACAAATATGGAGGGCCCAAAATAAGCAAATCTGTAGAGACAAATTATTTTAATGGTGGCATAGGCCCAGGGCAATAAGGGTTCTGTGGGACAGGAAAATGGGGAGGAACTACTAATGCAGATAGGGTTTCTTTATGGGGTGATGGAAACATAAAATTTATTGTGGTAATAACTGCACAACTCTGAATATAATGAAGATCAATTAATCATGCCCTTGATTGTGAAACAAAGCTCAGCAGAGTTTTTAAAAATCAATCTAACTTATTAGCACATTAAGAAAAATAAAAGAAGAAAAATAAAATGCTCACATCTAGGGATTCAGGAAAGATTAGATAAAATTCAATTAGCACTCATTAAAAAAATTCTTAGCGAACTAAAAATGGAAATGATTATTAAAGGCCAACAGTAAACATCACCCCTAATTGTGAAGTATAAAATTTCCTCTTGATAAGGATAAGGATCTTCTCTTAGTCAATTAGATACAACATTTTACTGGAGTTTTTAATATTCAATGAGATCAGAAATGGAAATAGCATAAGACTAACAAATGATAAAGTTGTCATTGTCTGCATATGACACTGTATTGTTAGAAAATCCAAAGGAATCTGTGGGAAAGCTATTAGAATCCCTAAGTAAAATCAAACAAAATCTCTGGATACAAAGTTACCATGCAAGGTAAATATGTAAAAAAATTCCTATGTTCCAGCAACAAAACAAATACAACATGATATTCATAAAACTACCATTTCAGTGGCATCAAAAACATCAAATACACAGGAATAAAATTAATGAAAATATCCAAGGCTTCTACACTGAAAACTGCAAACCACTGTTGAGAAAATTTAAATTATCTAAATATGTAGAGGAACGAAATGCAGTGTTCATGAAATAAAAGGATTCGAGGATTCGATATTATAGATAACTCCTCTCAAACTTTTCTATGATTTAAATACAAAATATGTAAAGAACTTATATAAATCAATAGGAAAAAAGCTGAAAACTCATTGAAAACATGAACAATAGACCTGCTGGGGTCTTTATAACAATGTATATCCAAATGGACATTAAACAATGAAAAATTGTTCACTTTCATTAGATTTCAGAGGAAAAAAAAATACAATGAAATTCCATACATTAAGCCCCCCCCCAAAAAAGATGGAACTTAAAATAATCATGTAATACACCAAAGAGCCAGGAAGAATTGGAGCTATTTAAACTCTCATATACCATTAGTAAGAATACAACTACTTTGTGATTTGTTTGGCAATATCTAATAAAGTGTATAACACATATACTTTATTGCCCAGTAATTCCATTTCTAGATGTACAGCCAAAAAAAATACATATACAATTCAATAGATACATAGTGAGTGATACACTAGAATTTTTATAGAACTACACGTACAATAGTGTCAAAATTTAAACTTCCCAAATGTCCAACAACTGAGAATGGATATATAAATGGTGATATATTCACATATTGGAATTTGATACAAGAAAAAAAATTTAAGCTGCAAATCTCTACATCCATATGGATGAACCTCATAACTGAAATGTTGAAATAATAAATGCCAGGCACAAAAGAGACCATAGTGCGTGTATATAAAGTTCAAAAATACCTGAAACTACTCTTTTGATTTTAGAAGTTGAAATAGTGGTGACTCTTTGAGAAGGAAAGAAACTGAAAAGAGGTACTTCTACAGAGATGAGAACTTTATTGTTCTAGTTGTGTTTACCATGTCTAAGAGGCATTTTTAAAAACTGTTACACAATTTAAGTGTTTATCTTTTCCTGCAAGTTATTTCTTAATAAGTACCTTACAGAACAAGCATGACAATGTGAATGAATATATATTTCATTTTAAGAAATAAAAATACCGTGGTGTGCCTGGAATATAGGAAAAATATTCTGAAGAGGAGGCATTAACAGAACACACAGCATAATCCAGACTAGAAGAATCTTATAATTTAAAAAGGGATGAGTTTATAGCAAGTTCACTTCTCTGTAACTTTAGAAAATCCAATTCGTAATGTTATTTAAAAATTAAGATAATGGAATCCTCTATATTTTAGAACCTCTTTTCCTTTTCGTGATTTCTCAAAGACGTTCAACAGTGAATGAGCAATACTTGTAAATCATTCCAGTACTGTGCAATATAAATTGAACAAGCCTCAAAGGTAAATTAATTTTTAAAAGCAACTGTGCTCTTCTCTAATGGCTCTTTACCTTTCAGAAACTAGTCTGTTCTTTGAATTCTTTGTAATATGTTTCCAGGTTTGAAGATAAATTCTCTTGTTTTTAGAAAACGAAAACAAAATAGAAGTGGACCTTTTTATCTTCAGCCTTATTTCAAATCAGTGGATCAGCATGTTCCTGGTTGTCCATTTTAATATTAAATATGACATGAAAGACTTTTTTAAATAAGGAAAGTAGTTTTGGCTTAAGCTTCAGTTCATGTTTTCATTTAAGGATGTTACTATGACAGGATCCTTAGGTTTATACTGCTCTTTCATTTTCTCATTATTTACTGTTCTTTTAATGCCTTCAACATAGCATGATAGCTTCTTACATTAAAAAAAAAAAACTTAATTTTCAGTTAAAAAAAACAATGCCAGTTAATAATTTTAGTATAATAGTTAGAATATAATAAAAAAAAGTTTCTGAAATTACAAAAAGCACATCAATAAATGCTTCTGATAGAAGAAACAGTCTCTCTATTGGGCATAAAAGTAAAGCAACAGAATTTGGTGACTGAAATCAGATGATTTACCAAACAAAAAGTTCTTATGTACTAGTTCACGACATCTGTGAAAATTTTGCTAAATATATACAAAGAAAATATGGTCTTTAAATTCCTATACTTAGCATTATTCCTGATATAAAAATTACAGAACAAATGCTCTGAGATCACTGGCTACTCAGATGCTACCCTTCTTGTGCCAAGTACTTAACCCTATTCAGTTATCTCGCCTCTTTGTTGAACTTTAGAAGGATTAGTAACCTTTGACCACTGCATCAATAACATAGCAAAGCACATGTATTATCAAATGCAATATTTGTCATCCAACTAAACTCATCATCCCATGGTGTCAAAATTATGTTAGTAATTCATACTCGTCTCACTAAAATAGCTTCAAATGATATATACAGAGAAACTTATATTCTGAATTTGTTCCTTTAAAGTCAAAGTATCTATTCCTTGAAATAAATACATTGTTGATTGTGCTTTGACTTCTTAATAAATGAGTATATTTTATCTTAACCAGTCTTTTACATCTGTCATCATATCAAGTATACTGTCATTATTTCTCATTTTTTTATTTCTCCCTCACATTTTTTCTACATGAGAACACAGTGCCCATCCGTTTACTCTGACACAGATTTCTGTTCTTTACACAACAGTATTCCTCATATCTGCGCTTTCCTATCAATTCATTTCTTTTTTTTTTAAGATTTTATTTATTTGAGATAGAAAGTAGAAGCATGGTAGGGGGACAGAAGGAGGAGAAGCAGACTCCTCACTAAGTAGGGAGCAGGATACGGGGCTCATCCCAGGACCCCAAGATCATGACCAGAGCCAAAGGCAGACACTTAATTAACCGAGTCAGCCAGGCACCCTATCAATTCATTTCTTATTTCCAGAAACAAATGCCATTCTTAGTCCATAAGTGGTAACCCAGATACCAACAGTAGAATGTATTTATTTTTATTATTTCTTTTTCCAGTTTACTTGCAGCAAGAGGGTTTGAATGATCTAGCTGCAGAGTTTCACAGGGTTCTTGTTTTGGCAAACATATATGTGAAAACCAGAAGTGAGCTAAGTCTAGGATTGTGAATTAAACCAATACAACTGGCCTTTACTGACTGCCTACTTTGTGTTTTGCCCACATTGTTATCTCATTCTCATGACAGCCAACCAATAACTATTACAAGAAGTTTAATATTTTATAGTCATTCTTTCCTCCTGCATTCTTATTTCACAAATTAACACTGTCTCCTGTATTTAAAATTGTAGGGTAAGATATAAACTGAAGCCAACAGGCCATTACATACTCCTGTAGTGCAATAAAGTATCTCCTCTTATTCTAAAAAGTAAATATAACCTTCAAAAAACCTAATTTAAAGACACTATTGCTAATGAAAGGGTCTTTAAAACTTTTTGACTTTTCTAATGGTACTGCCATATATTTTTCCTAGAAATAGCAATGACATAGGTGCATTTCAAGAAATCAATATACATATATTTATTTTAATTAGCACAGCAAGTTCATAATGTGAATGAATAGAATACACAAAGTGAATCAATGTAAATTTAGGGGCAAATAGTCATTGAGAAGCTTCTTGCTCTTGATTTTCCAAATTATATATATGATTATAATATATAGAATATACAGTGAATATATATGTAAACTTAAGCTTTAGCCTTCTAAAAACATGGATATTCATATATATATTATTCAGTCATATGCATACACATACATTTATGCATATATATATACACACTAAAATTACAAATTTCATAGGAAAGATAATTGGAGAAATTTCCCAACATATTAAGACACGTATATATTTAATTTTACCCTACAAAACAGTAAGTCAATTATACTAAGAAATAAAAATTTAGAAATTTAATAGCACTGCCATCAAAGATAAAAATCAACAATGTCCTCTATTTCTCTTGGTTTCATGTTTTTTATTTATTTCAGTGGGCCAACTTATTTTCCAATATTAAAAACACCTATTTAATAGGTCAGCAAAATATTCCTTTGGCTCTGATTAATTTACAGCCATTTCTTTGAAGAAGACAGTTTCATTAACAGAGCTATGCAAACATTTCTCGTATCTTCACAATATATTTCCCTCGGGGAAAAGAAAACCCCACAACATTATCTTTCCACCTAAATTCTCTCTTGCCCAATACATTTAATTCCCCTTAAAGTCATTAAAGAGTTTCATGCATGGAAGAATTAGACTTACTTCAGATTGTATCCTAAAGAATGATCTTATCAGAATGAATGGTTCTCACATTACCTATAAAGAGATATTTAGCTCTGGAAAAGCAATATTAGTCTTCGGTGATATTTTCACCCTACTTGAAGCATCTTTTTTTGTGATAATTTAATTTATTTCAGAAACCAAAGATATTGCTCTATTCAAGACCTATGTACACACAAACTACAATTTCTTACAAAAACTGAAACTTACATATTTTTAGTTCAAGTATATCGGGTGCTTTAAAAATAGTTGACAAGTGTTTTCACACAATAGGAAATTTACAGGTTAGCTGAAACATTCATGTAGACACTTCTGTAGCATATAAGGTATCATGAAATCTGATTTAAATGAAACATTCTCTCAAATCCAATGGTCTGAAATATGTACTTACATATATTTGCATATATATTAATTTCATATTACTGTAATCACTCCCTATCAACTGTACAGATTGAAAACAGTTTAATGTAAGTGAAATCTCTATCAGGAATCAGAATGATCACTTGCTCTAACGGCAATTAGCTGGTTTTCTTTTTTCCTGTAGTTAAAGCAACTTTAGACTTTCTTAAAATAAAATGTTTAAAGTAGGTCACCATTGTCTGCTACTTCTTGTTGCTAAGATTATAATTCATATTGGAATATTGTTTACAGGCCATTTAAATAGGCTATTTCCTGGACATTTGTTTGAATATAATAATCTTTACAAAACTTATGATTTAAAGCCACTGTTTATCCAAAGCCATGATGGTAATGTTATATCTTTCTCTGTCTTGGGGAAGCAAACTCTGCCGTGGCTTCAAGACTGTGCTCTCTTTGGAGGAGATCACAAGCATAAGGATCCTTCTATGTCCTTATGTACCTTTTGAAGTAAATAAAAGTACATTTGTTTCCTGATATAAAATAAGGGTTTATTTGTTCAATCAATAAAATAGATAAATAAGATGGTAAAGTATAAACTAAAATTTAATAGTGTTAATGGCTTCATTTATCTGGCATTTTTCTTTAACTTACTTGATTATAAGAATTCGGGGCTCTCATTCAAAATGCATATTCCCAAACCCCTACATCCTTCAGAGTCTGGAAAATGGTCTAGAAATGTGTGTTTTTAATAAATAACCCTAATAATCATCAGGGGCTTTAGATAAATGCTGCACTAAGGAACAAATAAACATCAGTACTTTACTTCAAAAATGCCCCAAACTAAACTGATAGAACTCAGATAAATTTAGCCATTGCACATGAAATCTTTGGAGTACAATATAAAGATAAAGCATTTACAAGCCAAGAATCTTGGGCAGACGTCCTGAGTTTAAAGGAGAGGTACTAAAATTGTTTACTTCCTACTTTCTTCTCAAAGCAGATCTCAATTTAACGGCATGATAGAATCAATTGAGAGCTTTTAAAATCCTGATGCTCAGACTATAACACAGACCAACTAAATCAGAATTTGGGGAGGTGAAACGTAGGTACCAGAAATCTTGAGAGCTCCCATGTGATTCTAACATGCAGTCGATGTTGACATCTCCTCTCTTATAGATTAGATGGTGAGAGCTGCATTCAGTGTCCATGTAGCTCCGATTCTATGTCTGACTCTCATACAGATTGAGAAAAGCTACGAAACCTCACTTTGACTTCTGGATCACTACACAAACCTCTAAACTGCACAGTCAGAAGCAAATGATTTTGAGTAAGCACATTTCCTCTACGTCTTTCCAAAATCTATTATTAAAGTATTTCTTCTATATATAATTTTGGGTTTTCTCTGTAAATAAATACATTATCTGTGAATAATGAGTATAGTTTCTTCCTTTCAAATACTTATTCTTTTGATTTATCTTTTTCTATTCCTGACATAGCCATGACCTTCCAGATCAATATTGCCTGGAAACAGTGATATTAAGTATGCTCACCTAGTTTCTGATCTTAAAGAGATCACTTATGATGTTTTCATATTAAGATTAATATTTTGCTATAGGTTTTTGGTAGATTCACTTTATGAAAGAAATACCCTTTTATTCCTAATTTGCCAAGAAATAGTAATCATTTACTGAGAGCTTATATTTACATATTCTTGATATCCATTGCATCACTGTTTTTCATTTCCTTCATTTTTTTTGGATTTACTCTATTTTCCACATCATTTGGGTTTATTCTCTTATTATTTTCTTAACTAATCTAATTGGAATTTTAGTTCATTAAATTTTGGTCTTTTTTTATTATAAACATACATGGCTATCATGTTTCCTTAATATAATAAAACTCCACGTGTTTTTACATTAATATTTTCCTTTTCATTTAGATAAAGTTATTTGACCCATAAATTATTTAAGTAGGCTTGGGGCAGCTGGGTGGCTCAACTGGTTAAGCATCCAACTCTTGATTTTAGCGTAGGTCAAGATCTCAGGGTCCTGAGATCCAGCACCACTTGTCGGGCTCCTTGTTCAAGCAGGGAGTCTGCTTGGGATTCTCTCTCTCCCTTTCCTTCTCTCCACTCATGTGAGCTCTTTCTCTTTAAAAAAAATAAATAAATCTTTAAAAATAAAAAATAAAATAACAGTGGACTTAAAAATTTAGATATATTTTTAGTTTTCCTTTGAGTCTTAATTTTCATTAAAGAAAATTTCAAACATATATTAAGGAAATAAATAATGGATACATATTCATTACTGAGCTTAAACAACTAATAATTTATGGTCCACATTTCCTTCTACATATACCCAACCTCCACACATACAGATTCATTTAAAGCACAAGCATATCACACCTTCTAATCTGTAAAGGTTTCAGTACATATCTCTAAAAGATAAAAATACTTTTCTTTAAACATAAACTAACACATTACCACAACTAACATAAAAGTCAACAATAATCACTGACATTATAAAATATTTGGTCACTATTCAACTTTCCGTGATTTTATATTTTTATAGTTGATTTGTTCAATTCATAATCAAAACAAGGCCCACATTTTGCATGTGATTAACAGGTTTATTAATTTTACTCTGTAGATTCTACCTCTCTTAAAAAAAAACTTGGGGGGGAAAAACACTTTGTTGAAGAAACTAGGTAATTTGTTTTATAGGATTTCCCATATTTTATATTTTGCAAATGGCCAAAAAAACCCCAAGAGACCTGTTTTCTATGTTCCGTATTTTCTGTATACTTTTACAAAGATAAAATTCAGGTTCAATTTTTGCAAAGAATTCTGGTGTTGTCAGCCTCTTTACTCCAATATGAATCTTTCTGGTAGTCTTCAACATAAAGGTATTGGTAGCCACTGAAGATTATTGCCTATTTTGTCAAATGTCACAAACAGTTGAATTTCTATTTTTTTATTAGTCTTTCTGCATTTACTTTATAAACAGCTAAAAAATAGGATTTTATGTTTAAGAAATAAGGAAGACATGAATATTGAAGTATTCAGCTAATACTCTACAAAAAATATGTTATGTACCTATGAACCTAATACAAAATAACTTTATTTCACTTTAATTTTTTTTAGTCTTTTAAGTAATTGTTGCTTAACTATTTTAATAACTCTATGGGACAGAAAGACAATCCTCTTCCTCTACTTTTTGTTTGAGATACACATTAAGAATCTCAGGCTAAGAGATTCTATGAGAAGCCTAAGATAATAATATTTTTAAAAGCAGAATTATATAATCTTTCTCTAGGGATAGATGTAAAGAGCACTAAATTAGATTTCATAAAAGCTGAGATTTTTCTTATTTCTCTTTGTAATAATTTTATGACCTTATGCCTCTATGTGCCTCAATGCTTGCAGCTAAAAATAAGCGCTATAATTCTTGGAGTTATGAATTGCAAATGAGAAAAGTGCAAGAAAAATGCTGTGAGAACTAGGGGGTCCTGAGAAACAATATGCAATAGGATGGTAGGATACACCCATCTGCTGTATGTTATTAAAATAATTAATGTCTGTGAAATATTACACACATATGGCCTAGAATGTTATTGGCAATTGATAAATGTTTATTTAAAATCAAAAATATGAATAATTGTGATAGGCATGACACTGTTTTTATTAATCACTTTCCTGTCTGCATTTTCTTATGTTTGTACTGCTTAGCCTCAGGCTTCCACGTGCCCTTGGACTGTACTTAGGGTACCATTAAAGTAATTAAACAAGGAGGCCTTTGGACTTCAGGTGGCTCTAATACCCTGGCAACGTACATAAGCAAATTGAAACCCAAGCCAGGGTCAAGTCTCATAAATGTCTCAAGGTTAAGAAATCAAAACTCAAGAACAAGCAATCACAACAGCCAACTAGCTTTCCAAATAGGACAATCACGTAAGCTATAGCCAATCAAATAATTCCCTTGCTTTGCTTCAGTGTCTGCTTTGCAAAAGCCTTTCCTTTATATTCTGCTGGTGGAGAGCCCCTAACCATTTTCAACTTGGCACCACCAGATTCAAATCAATGTTCAGTCAAATAAACTCTTTAAACTTTCAATGTACCTCAGTTTATCCTTTAACAGTGTGGAAATTCAGTTTGTTAAGATACCTGTAAAGCAAAGAAAAACACAGTTCAGTTTCTGGACAAAAAAATAATAATATATCGAAGTGCCAGGATTTCTCTAGAAGAAAGAACTCTATAAATTTCTTCATCTCCCATTTTATTGACAACCAGTCTAGGCCGCTAGTTCATAGTCATTCTCATAGAATGGTTATGCTATCACTTCCTCTGAAAACTGTCAGTCAGTGAAGCCTATTATGCTAAGATGAAAGGGATCTTATGCAGACAAAGTAGAACACGTAAAACCTGGACAGTCCATCTAAGAGAGGATATGGGGAAATGTGTCCAGATGTCTACCAGATCTTTTCAGACCAACATCCAAAGTGACAAACTATGCTAGCTAACTCTTGAGCAAAGATTCGCAAAGTGGGGTCCCTGCATTAACAGCATTTTATTATTTGCAATTTATAAGAATAAAGAACAGAATAAACAGCCCACATTTCTAATCAAGAAGGACATGAATATCAGCTGTAATCTATCTGAGGAGTATGTCAAAAGTGGTTACTTCCCCCGAGAAAAGTAACCTGAGCCTGAAAACTAGAAGATAGGTTTGCCTATACCAGGTCTGAGAACTAAAATCAGATTTCAGGGATTCAACAAAGCTAACAGAATCACACTGAGGTCTTGTAGTGGGGTGAATAGTGTCCTCCAAAAATGTATGTCCACTCTGAATTTTAGAATGTGACCTTATTTGGAAACTGGATATTTGCACATATAATTATTTAAGAAAAATAGTAGAGCCACTAGGGTGGGCCCTAGACACAATGACTGGTGTATTTATAAGAAGCTATCTGAAGAGACAGAGAGACACATAGAAGAGAAAGCCATGTGGCCATATTAGGATATGAGAGCATATTAGAGTGATGCATCTATAAAAGCAAGGAATCCCAAGGATTACCAGAAGCTAGGAAAGTGGGGCATGGGATAGTTTCTACCTCAGAGCTCTAAAAACACTCAAACCTGCCAGCACCTTGAGTTCTGACTTCTAGCCTCCAGATCTGTGAGAGAAGAAACAAATTCTTGTTGTTTTAAGCTACCAGGCTTGTGGTAATTGGTTTTTGCTGCCCTAAGAAATTAATAACAGATCTAGTCAAAGGAAGATTGTAAGATGACCAAGTAGGAGAAAAGACAGCAACTCACCACAAGCACGGATCTCAGCAAGCAGGACATTCAGAGAAGACAAATTCTGTATCAGAGTCAGCAATTCAAGGAGCTGCCCAGACCAGGTTTTCCTACACAAAACTGGGGTACCACAGCCATATAATCCTGTCTATTCCCCAGCGCTGCGAGATCTCAAGGGGTATAAGCTATATTCCTCCTTTTTAAATCCATGCTCCATCTTAGAAAGAAGAAGAGAGGAGACCAAAGATTAGCCATTAACTAAGGTAGATGAAGCATTTAAACAACAATAAACACTTCAAATTACTGAATCCATCTAAGATTACAGATTTTCTAAAAATATTACAGTGAAAACAATAAACTCTTTCTGTTACTCCTTCATCTGCCTCCTTTGTCCCTCAATCCTAGAGGCCATATAAAAGACTTCTGTGGCTAAGAAAGAATTTGATTCTCTAGGAATTATCTCAGCTGTTCGTCAATGCTGCAATGGCATCATTTGTTCAGGGAAGGAAGTGAAGAGTAGACTCAGGTTTTACTGGGATCATGGAGATAATTAGTAAAACACCATGAAAATGGCCCTGACGACTGTATATTTTACTAGGACTTCATGTTCATAATTCCCATTTTTAATTTATGTATCCAATTATTATGCCTTTCTTTCAAATACTTGATTGAACACTAAGTACCAGCTATTTTGTTCAGTGCTGTAGCAAAGTAAAAACAAGCAAGAAAGATAATGTTTTCCAGTATTTAACTGTGAAAATTTGCAACTAGGAAAAAGCTAAAAGAATTTTTCAGGGGATCCCTGAGTGGCGCAGTGGTTTGGCGCTTGCCTTTGGCCCAGGGCGCGATCCTGGAGACCCGGGATCGAATCCCACATCAGGCTCCCGGTGCATGGAGCCTGCTTCTCCCTCTGCCTGTGTCTCTGCCTCTCTCTCTCTCTCTCTCTCTGTGACTATCATAAATAAATAAAAAAATTAAAAAAAATAAATAAAAAAAATAAAAGAATTTTTCAGTGACCATCAACATACTCACTGTTATCTAATTTCCATTTTTAAACATTTTACTATGATTACTTTATAACATACTGAGCCACCCCTCTATTCATCTATCCGTCAATATTATTTTTGATAGGTTCAAAGTAAATATCAGGCAACAGTAAACTTTCTACAAATTCTTCATCTTGCATATCATCTACTAGAATTTAGCACTTGTTTGCAAGCCTATTTAGACTTTAAACTTCTATAGAATGAAATGCAGAAACTTTGGGTGAACATTCACTGAGTTTCAACAAGCGTACAGATATATAAGCATCAAAAACTCTCAAGATAGATGTCCCAAGCCCCAGGATCCCAAAGTTCCTCCTTTTTCCATCCATTCTGTATCCACAGATCTCAAAAACAAACATTGCTTTTTTCTCACCTTAGAAAAATGCTGCCCAAAAAACGATGCTGTCAATTGTAGAACTTCATATAAATAGAATCATACATAATGTACATTTGTGTAAGATGCTTTCGCTCTTTATAATTTGTTCCTTTTTATTGCTGAGTAGAATTCCACTGTATAAATTTATCCCAATTTGTTTATGTATTTTCCTATTAAGGAACACCTGGACTGTTTCCAGTTTAAAGCTAAAATAAATAAAGCTGCTATAAATATTCTGTAAAAATCTTTGAGGTATGTGTGTGTGTGTGTGTGTGTGTGTGTGTGCACATGACATTTGATCTTATTATTAGGTGTCTGTTTCAATTTTTCCTTTTTTTTGCATTTTTATTTCTCAAAAATAAAAGAGAAGTAAAAGAGAGATAGATAAGCCATGATGATGGCTACTGGTGTCATAGCTATAAGGATGTGCTCACTCCCCAAAACAAGGCTTTCAGCTTTGTGGCCTTACTGGAATTCCTTTAGAAAGTTTCTGTGTAGTCATAATTAATAATCTTAGAATATTCAGTTACCTATAAGTTAGTACTTTAGAAGACTCTAATAAGCCTGTGGGGGGTTTTTTTTAAATGTATTTATTCATGAGAGATACAGAGAGAGAGAGAGAGAAGCAGAGACACAAGGCAAAGGGAGAAGCAGGCTCCATGCAGGGAGCCCGACGTGGGACTCGATCCCAGGACCCCAGGATCACACCCTGGGCTGAAAGCGGCGCTGAACCGCTGAGCCACCCAGAGATCCCCAAGCCTGTGTTATTAAGACAGATAATGAATACATCAACATTTCTCATTAGAAGTCACGTCCAACAAAAAAACGAAATATCAAATATTATGCATAAGCCATGTTATCATATCACAGAAGCACTGAACTACCAGAGGAAAAAAAAAAAAAAAAGGAGTAACATCCCGTTACCCAGTCTGGAGGTTATGAAAACACTGTGCCATTCTTGTACAAAGTAATACCAGTTATTTTTAAAAGTATTATGCACAGTATGTCTGAGTCATGTTTGCTTTTTCCTTGAGGTCCTGTGCTCCTCCAGTGACTTCCTAAAGATCAGTGTGTTAAACATAAATCATGAAACTGGGATCATACGGACTTATGTCAATATAGACAATTTATTTTCCAGCTTTATTGCCTTCTTCATACCTTATATGAATGTTTTATTCTAGAAGATGTTTTACTGCTTGTACTTCCAGAATTCAACTCGAGGAGGTTTAACACCTATTCATACCCAATTTTACATAACATGGCCATTAAGAACCTGAGTACATAAATCTGTCAAAACAAAACTAAACATACACACAGAACAGACACAGATTATTGAGGCTGATATGAAATAGACATTAGGAAAGGGAAAACATTAGTTCTATACCAGGAAAATATTTTTCATTTTTACTTATTTCCAAACAGAATTAATCTGATATGCGTTCGTTGTAGCAAGAGTCTATGTAACAATTAAGAACTAGTATAATAAGAAACTGATATTTTAGAAATTTTCCCAAAGATAATGTGTCTTCTGTTTTTCCATCAAAATAAATGCTGCCCTGGTATTTTAGGCATTAGTTTCTGATAAAATAACGTAAGTTGCAGCACTACCACAAGCTTCCTGCCTATTCTAATTTTTAACTGCTATTCTGTTTTCAGCTCCACACAGACCCTTCACTAACCTGAAGACCTGCTAGGGAGGTCTCTCAATTTTCTTTTCCACCAGCACTCTGAAGTAAGGCTATTTTAGGACAGTCTTTTGCAAATATAAGTAAGAGTCGTTTATAACACCTTCGAAAACAATCCCTGGCCAGTGTATACTACTTGTGTAACTCTCCCTGGCAGAGGTTAACGTTAATACAGTGGTTTCACAAAAAGGAAAGTGATGTATACGTGTACATATTTATCATCAATAAAACATGAAGCAAGGCAAACTCTACTAAAAGTTGAATTTTGTTTTCCCAAGATGACCTAAGACTGTGTGCTTTATCATCTTTCCAGTCTTATAGCACTTTCCTGTGGCTAACATAGACTACTAGTTGCTGAGTTTCATGACCTCAGTGTGAGATACTATAATGCAAAAAACAAGACATAAAAATAATTTAAAAATTACCAGTTTAAAAGACCACCTTACTTTTATCAGTTTTACTTTACTTTTACCACTTTACTTTGATCACATTTTATATTTCATCCTCTTGGCCCCGAAAGCTCTTAAAGCAGCTTATTGTGTTTCAGAAGGAATTTTTTTCCCATCTAAAAAAAAAAAATCTTTTTTATGAGAAGACCAGAATGTGTATCTCAAACCCAGGAAAAAAAAGAAAATTATTTTTTCTTCTAAAAGGCAATATTGATCTAAAAATTTTGCCCAGGTTCCACAGCCCTTAATGAAGTAACCTACTAGGGTTTCTGTTCATACACACAAACAAGCAAGCCTGTACGGACTAATTCCAAGGAACAATGTATTTGGCACGTAGGCTGAGTCCCTAAAAAACACTGTCACAGAGAGGGCTCTGGGGATTTGCTAGGTTCTCCAGGCTTCTCTTCTCCATTCTATCTAAAACTCAACAGCCTTGTACCATATCCGCATCAAAACTGAAAAGATGCAAGCTGTGTTAGGTAATGATCAAAAATAGTATCAGAAAAAAAAAAAAAAAAAAAGGACAAATAAAAGAAAGAAAAAAAAATAGTATTAATTAAAATATCATGTAGGATTTAGAAGCCAAGGCAGCGGCCAGGGAATACTTCGCCCGCCTACGCAGAGGCCCAGAGAACATAGAATAGAGAATAAGCCAAAATTTACTGAACAGAGCAAGACCACGACCCGGGGGGAGGGGGGGCCCTGTTTCCCCAAAGCTAGGTTTTCTTCCCAAAATCAGTTATGTATCCTTCATTTAACTGTATATGCCTTTATTTTGGGGGGTTCATTTCATATCAAGAAATAATTTGCTTATTCTATGTCTTAACATTTCAGTGTTATGCATTTAAAATCAATTTACTGTCAATGGTCAAAATTGACTTATCAATAGTTGCTTATTGGCTTGGTATAGTGACATGTTGATTTATATTATAGCCATTCTCTGATTCCTTTTTATCTCAGTATGGTTACACAAATATTTTATTTATCACCTCTTATTTTGAATATCATTTTGTTTTATTTCATTTTGTTTTATTTTAGAAAGAGTGCATTAGTGAGGGGAAGAACAGAAGGGGAGAGAGAAGGAGGGGGAAAGAATTTCTAGTAGATTCCGTTCTGAAAGGAAAACCCCATGCGGGGCTTGACCTCATGATCCTGATGACCTGAGCTGAAACCAAGAGTTGGATGCCTAACCCACTGAGCCACCTGAGGGCCCCTAAATAATATACATTAAATCAAATGACTATCATTATTTTAAAAGTCAAGCACTATAATAATCTTTTGTTGATGGTGCCTAGTCGCATAAAAATCATCCTTCTTCCTTCCATACAACCCTCTATTAGGGTCATTATGATCCCAGAAAAAAAAAAAAAAAAAGGTTTCCCTAAAATGCCTTGCAAGAGGGGTGGCTAATGCAGTATGAATAGAAATAGTTTGGTGAGGTTTCCAGAAAACCTCTTTTTTAAAAAAAATATTTTATTTATTTATTCATTCATGAGAGACACAGAGGGGGAGAGAGAGAGAGAGAGAAAGGCAGAGACACAGCAGAGGGAGAAGCAGGCTCCATGCAGGGACCCCGATGCAGGACTCGATCCCAGGTCTCCAGGATCACGGCCTGGGCCAAGGGCAGGTGCCAAACCGCTGAGCCCCCGGGCTGCCCCAGAAAACTTCTTTAAGGGAGCTAATTCAGCTAATAGGAAACATTTTGCTCTCCCTTTCCTCCTCCTGAACTTGGACATATTGATAACAGCTTGTGTGATGAGGGTCCTGCACTAAGGAGTCCTTTCAGGGGATGGAGAAAACATGCTAAGCTGGGATGGTACCACCAAAGGAGAAAGAGCTTGGGATCTTGGCGGCCTGTGGAACTGACATACTATCCCTTGACTACCTATTTCTGGACTTCTGTTTAAAAAGAGAAAAATAAATCTTTATGTTAGTTAAAACAGTGCAATTCAAGCTTTCGGTCATATTTGACTTATATGTTGTTATATAGTATATATAAAATAGAAATAGGGGAGTGAAAGGAATACTGGGAGAAATTTTGAGAGTGAACCTACCAAAGGTACTAAACTCTTGACTGCGATTTGATTACTCTTTTTTTGTAGCAACATATTCTAACTTTTTAATACCAAATCCCTATAGCAATAGTGTTAAGTGAGAAAAGTCAAGAATCAGAAGCAATAGGATATACAGAGCATCATTCTATTGCAGCGCACAGAGATACGGCAAGCAGGGCTGGAACTCAGACTCTGGGCGTAAAACCCCTTCCCTGGCTATTGGGCCTTCAAAGTGCACAACTAAAGGAACACTGGCTCTTCCCCTGGTGCAATTGAGTACAGGGCGCAAAACAATATGAGATGGAGAATGGGGAAAGGTATGATTTAGCCCTGTTGGTTTCACGTTGGTGTGAAGAACAGCCTCACCCCCAGAGCCACCAGAAGCCACTGTCTGAGTTGTCCTGTGCTGTTCAGTGGTGTGGGAAGGCAGTGAGAACACCTGTGCTTCTGTCTGGGAAGCCCCAGACTCCATCCCAGTAGCATGATGTTGGGTCCAAATATCACTATTGACTAGGACTGATTTTCTGAAACATTGGGCTGTGACTAGTTTCTCTGGAGGTTTTCAGAGAGTTAGTTAAGCCTTTCCAGGAGGACAGCCAAAAGGCAACCCATCCTCAATCAGTTAGCCTTTCCCTCTCACGACTACTCAGTCAGGCTAGCGGAGGCTGCTGCTGCCCCTTTCATCTCATCCCCCCCTCCATGCGCACTGTTCTTTCAAAGAAACAGTAAGTCGCCTCCAGACTGGCAAACACGTGGTCCTCTTTAATCCCTGTGCCTTTTCAAAATCAATAGAAACTTTTTAAAAAGAATTAAGAGTCGGAATACATGCCTCTGGTATTTTATTTCCTCCCCTAAGTAGAAATACCCAGGTTTATATTGTTATTATTCTTGAAAACATCAGATCCTAAATTTAAAAAAATCAAGTTCTCTGTTTTTAAAATGATTTTACATTGATTTATCTTCCTTTCGCTGAATTGTACAATTTTATTCCCAAATGTTTAGTTCATGCGTGGATTTTTCATTCTGAGCAATTTTCAACATTCTATTTTATAACTTATCTGGCCCTGTTTATAAATCTTTATTGTACCTCTTTTAGGCTACAGTTTGTCTTCCAAATAGTTACTATGAGTGGCATACTCTGTTAGTCCTTAATGTCAGAAATTACTTAATTTCACCGTCAATCTTAATAACTTTTGTTTTATTCTGGGAATAGAATATTAGGTTGACACTAATGGAGCCTTAGAAGGTTAAAAATATTACTCCGTGATCTTCTGGCATTTCTGGCTACTTATGAAAATTTTTCTGTCAGTCTTATTGCTTTTTCTCTATAGAAAAACTTCTCTCCCTGGAAGCTTTTAATTTTTCACTTTCTCATTGATGCTACAAATTCACCATAATCTATTTAGATGTTTATTTATTTTATTTATCCTGGTCTACGTGTAATCTAATAATGTTACACAATTCTAAAGCTAATTCGGTCATGTGTTTTTTAAGTATTTTTATGTCAATCTGAATTAACAGATACATAGAATTTTAGATACATAGATCAATAGACAGATATATGCATGTATAACATATACATATGCATTATATATATTTATGTCTAATAGAGACAAATAAATCTCTATTATTTATGTCACTATTATCTATTTTTTAAAGATTTATTCATTTATTTGAGAGAGAACAGGGGGAGGAGCAGAGGGGAGAAGCCTCAAGCCAACTCCCCACCACACTCAGAGCCCAAAGCAGGGCTCCATCCCAGAACCCCAAGATCATAACCTGAGCCGAGATCAAGAGTCAGATGCTCAACCTACTCAGCCACACAGGTGCCCATCTATCGTCTATTTATATCTATAACAAGCAGAACCTCCATTCAATTTGTCTATCTTTCTTCTTCCAGGAAATCAATTCTTTTGATCTGTCACCTGTCCTCCAGAGCTATCAGTGTCTCCCCAATTTTTTCTTTGTCTCTTTTTCCTCTTCTCTGAAATTAGATTTTTTTTTTTTTTTAGATTTTATTTTTGAACGTTGACTATGCGGCCCTGATTTTGTTTTCCATTAAGATGATGCTACTCTTAATGTAAATTCTACATTTGGATGTTCTGGTTTTTATTAAGTTCTTTCTGTGACCTCCACCCTTCAGCTGACTTGTGTTTTTGTTATTGTTGCTATTATGTATGTGTGTGTGTATCATGTTTTGGAAGTATTAAAAATGTGAAGTAATTGTTTAACATTTTTGTTCATTCCTTGGGAATTTCTTAAAATAACCTCATTTTAATTTATTTTTACATGCTATATTTACATGCTTCCCTTATTGCAAAATGTTTCATAAGTAATTTTGTATCCTGTTTGTCAATTATGAATTAGGATAACTCTGATCTGGTCTTCGATTTTTGCCTAAATTATGTGAGAGAGGTTTAGATGGGTCTCCTCCATGTTTATTTGGACAGTATTTTGCTTAAGCCCCTAGAATATAGTTATGATGGCCAGAAAATATAATTTTTTTAGAAAAGGGGGAGGGGGAGAGAAAATAATCCTAAGCAGGCTCCATACCCAGCACAGAGCCCAATGTGGGGCTCAATCTCCCAACCTTGAGATCATGACCTGAGCCAAAAGTAAGAGTCAGACATTTAACCAACTGAGACACCCAAGCACCCCCAGAAAATATAATTCTACATTTAGCCACAGTTGCCTGATGGAGGTGATAAAAGCTAGAACTGTGTTCATTTCTGTTGTGAGTCTCTGCACAATAATCTGACACCACAGTACTGCCATGTATGGTATACCACTTGGGCAAGTTTCCAAAGCTCCCTTTCTCTTCACACCAGGGTTCCATTCTGATTTCCAAGTGGCTCCCCTGATTAAGAAATAACTGGCTTCATTAGTGCAAAGACATATAAGCTAAATATTTTGTTTTGTTTTTAATTTAGTGAGTCGGAATGTATTTTTTCCATGAAACCAGTATGGAAGTGCCTCCAGGAATATTGGCCTCCACCATTTCTACGGCCAAATCTTTTGACACGCTTCTGCATGGAAGTTCCACAAATGTCTTATACTAATATTTTTTTCTACATCTTTGTAATTTAGGCCTCAGATTATTATCACATGGTACATAGGGGGCTTCCAACATCCAATTAGATTCTGGATCCAAAATCATTTAGGTTCTACCCACAGTTCCAGCATGTATTCCTTCTAGTTGGGTGGGGTATATATCATTTGCCAGATTCCTTCTTAATTCTCAAAATACCCTACCATTTTCTCTTGAAGGCAGTTGTGTGTTGAATCCCGATGCCTCATTTCAATTTGCTCTGAATTTTATATATACTGCACAAATTACTTACAATTTCTGCTAAATGATTGGCATTACACTTTAATATTAAACTGATTTCTTTTTCTCAAGGTTAAGTAGCACTTCAAGACTTCCCCATTTTGTCATGATGAATGAATTGAAGTTGCATTAAAATCTGGAATTATCCTCTATCATTTTGCTAAAATAGATGACTATGTTCCAAGGTTTTTCTCTCCACATTACACTGAGGTTACTAGAGGAAGTACACAATTGTTTGTTTATTCAACTTCATCCTAACTCAGTACTTATCAATTACTTGAGAACTGAAACTCATTTTCTGTCATGTAGTCTATATTACTGTGTGCCCTACACTGCGTAATGTTTTCATTTTCACTCAGGACTATACTCAAGCAAGAAGTTTTTTCACAGCAGGTTATTTACTAACCAAAACATGCATTGGTCATTAATGCTATATATTTGCTTACTCTTTTTCAAACATAAAAGAAAAGTATATTTGTGTCTTGTAATCATATAGATTTCATTTCTTTTATTTAATCTTTAGTAAGAATTCCTTTTTTTTTTTAAGAATTCCTTTTTATAGAAAGTATAATTCCTATGCTCTTGTTATATACATGCTGAGCTCTTTAAGCAAGCTCCATAATTAATGGATTAGCTCCTAATTCTCTCTCTCTCTCTCTCTCTCACACACACACACACACACACACACACACGACACAGATTGTTAATCTCATTTGCCTTAATCACTAAAGTGCCAAGAAATACTAGAGACCTGATGCCAATGTAACTTTTACTGTTGCCACCTCCAGACTTCTAGATCTAGAAACCCATCTCTGTAGTGGAGTTTTTGCTAAATGTAAGTGCACTCAGTTAAGCCTCATGGTAAAGATCTGTTGATTCCATAGGGCAAAGATGTTTCCATGAGGTGAATTTCCTTCTTCTGTGTTATGTGTAACCATGTGAGTCCTATAATAGGCAAAACTGCCTGACCCCAAGTGTTATAGCTCTCTGGTGGTATCAACCCACATACAGTCTGTCATTTTACTCCACACCCCTTCCATAGCATTGAGTTGGTGGGTTGTGATGAATTCTGAGGTCAGTATTTTCCTCTAGTCTTGCTGAGAGGAAAATATGCTGGATCAGATTCATTTCATCATAATGATAAGTTCCTTCTCAAATATATCTTTATCTGTTCCTATAAAAAAAACTTATATAAGCTGTCTTGTGAATGTAAGGACTGTATCAATTTTGTTAGCTCAAAAAATTAACATAGTTCTAGGAATACTATTAATCTATTGACGTATTTGCTTTCTCAACCCTCCTCCCCAATACCTTAACAGGAGAGATCATGTCTTTCACACCAACCACTGCATTCCCTGCTCTCAGTGCAGTGCCTGGAACATAGGAATTATTCAAGAATACAGCCTGTAAAAATAGTTGTCTAATTGACGGGTGCGTAGTGAGGCTTCAGCTTGTCAGCTCTCCTACCCTCTACTCCATTATTAATGCAAACAGATATATGAAAAACAGAATGATGAGTGAGGAGAAATAATTATACCTTTAAGTAGCATCAAAGTGAGGCCTCAGGTCCAGTACATTACTGTAAAATTTGTCCCTTTTGGTCATTTCAGCCAGTTTCAGAAAGGCAGTAAGGGGGAGTTTTTAAGCCTATTACTATACTACTAACTTCTCAGGTAACTCCCATTTTTCCCCCGAATCTACTTTTGTTTACTGGGTTTCTATGATACTAGATATTCTAGGTTTCCTTTTCACCATTTCAGACCTTTTTCTTCTCGAGAGTGTATCACTTTTTTTCCATGGCACCAACCTCCATCTTCCTTTCTTCTCCCTGGACATAATTTCTCTGGGTAACCCACCCACTCTATACATAATTGGACATCCCTGAGGCACCTCAAACAACTCAAACCAAATTCATTACATTTTTCAAATATTTTTCCTTTTCTGTATTTCAGTAAATAAAACTTTGAACTTTTCAGGTTCCTAAGCAAGAAGGCTTTCTATTCACCATCAATCTATTCTTTAGACAAGGATAAAACACCCATTTATTTAATAACTACTATATTCCAAGGCCTGTGCTAGGCTCTGAAAACACAAAGTGAAATAAAATGTGATGCCTGAATTTATTTAAATAAAAAAAGGAATAAACAGTTAAAATGCCATTGTAGGATTCTGTGGTATATCTGGGAATACAAGAATGTAGGACCATGGACAGCCCCGTTGGCTCAGCGGTTTAGCGCCGCCTTCAGCCCAGGGCCTGATCCTGGAGTCCTGGGAGTCCCATGTCAGGCTCCCTGCATGGAGCCTGCTTCTCCCTCTGCCTGTGTCTCTGCCTCTGTCTCTCTCTCTCTCTTTTTCTGTCTCTGTCTCTATGAATAAATAAATAAATAAAATCTTAAAAAAAATGTAGGACCATATAGGTACCAACTAAATCTGATTAGATGTTAAGAAAAGACTTTTAAATGAGAAGAAGTTTTGAAGGAAAAGTAGCAATTAGCTGCATGAGAAAAGGGGAGTGCTATATTTAGTCAAAGGAAAAATAATGTGTTAAAGTATATAAATATGGTGTATGATACATTAGAGGAATGGAAAGGAGTAGGCAATGGAAGGCATATTGATAATGAGCACAAGGAGAATAAGACTAGAAGTGTGGACGGGCCTGATCAACAAAGACTTTATAGCTTCAAGGAGAGTGTGTATGGCTCTGTGTGTGTGTATGTGTGTGTGCATGTATGTTTTAGAGAACTAGTAGCTTAGGGGTGTCAGTGAAGCATCTGCCTTGGGCTCAGGTCACCATCTCAGGGCCCTGGGATAGGCCCAAATCTGGTTCCCTGCTCATCAAGGAGTCTGCTGCTCCCTCTGCTCTTCCCACTTCCCATGCTCTCTCTCACATACTCTCTCTCTCAAATAAATTAATAAAATCTTAAAAGAATTAGTAGCATATTGGTTAAAAAAAAAAGGAGTTTTCTGAAATACTAGCAGTCAAAATAAGAAATCAGTGGTTTTAAGAATGAATCAGTGGTAAGAACATGGAGGAATTGGAACTACATGAACTTCTCCAGCAGCTTAATTTTCAGTGGAGGAAATATATGGGACAAAACATAAAGGGACATTCATAGTGAAAGTTGTACAATAACTTATGTATAGTTAAACAGATTTAATAATATTTGTTTGCTGAAGAGAAAAATGGTGGTGGTGACAGACCGGCAGAAGACACCAGAAAGAACAATTTATAAGTCAAGTACCCAGAGGGAGTAGGAGGGACTATATTTTTGAACATTCATGTTCCCATCCAGGTAGAAAAGAGGGAAATTATGTTAGGTTTTCCTTACTCACTGGTAAAATAACACTAAACAGGTTCTTCTCAGACTTCTTCAGGTAGCAATGTCCATTCTAACTCCTTCATTGGACAATTTAAAGATACCAACTCCACTCTCTGGATTGCATGATGAATTATCATGGAAATCAGTCACTCAAAACTTTGCATCACATCCCACACTCACCATCAATTTGGTAAAATGATCCCTGAGTTGTTAGCTTACTTATAAAAGTTAAGAAGCATTAAGTTAGATTTGGTTTCAAAGCAATTACCTAAAAGGAAATAGAGTTATCTTTCCATGCCAGATGGCTAAATGTCTTTGGACTATCTACAGCCTTGTGCTTTCACTGGAGTGTTAAAAACACCCTGAACTGTAAAGTAATTCTTTCTGAAACTATAACTTTTCAGGAGTCAAAAGAGGACAATGAATATCTTATAACAGATAAAAAGCCCTTTATGAAAATGATCAGGAAATTTGAAATAAGTAGTAACTGTTAAAATTTGCATTTTGTTTTACATTTCACTCTTGTCTAAACGCTTGATCCCAAATGATTGATAATACTAGCTGACAAGATTATTAGACATCAGACACAATAAATGTATTATGAAGACTGATGGCTTATTGCGATTAATGGCGACGTTTATTATTTGATATTACTTATCTCAAATAATTTATAAGTTCTAATCGAGCTCATCAAATTCATCTCTCTTTAAAAAATATTTATTATTTGAGAGAGAGAGACTGAGTGTGGGGTGGGAGGGGCAGAGGGAGAAGAGAAAATCCTTAAGCAGATTCCCTGCTGAACATGAAGCCAGGCCTGGGGCTGGATCCCAGGGCCCTGAGATCATGACTGAGCTGAAACCAAGAGTCAGGTGTTCGACAGACTGTGCCACCCAGACACCCCTCATCTATTTTCTACTGAAACTTAGACCTCATTGTTGATTCATATGTAGAAGGTCCAGAGAACATAGATGGTAAAGTTAATGTAATTATTTCAGTTACAAGTTGTTTAACATATATTTTTTTAAACAGTTATTCAAATGATCTGTGCTTAATTTAGAGAAATACAGCAAAAGAGCCTCTTTCTAGTCTGTCATTCTAAATAATATAAAATTCCTCAATCACCATTTATAAATACTATGAGTTAGATGATTTTTAAGTAAGGTACTGAAGGTGTCAAAATCAAGACAATTAATTGCTGTTCTAATCAGTTAAAGGCACTTGGTGGTAGGTATTTAGGAGACCAAATAAATAATTTTATTTCATTTTCATAATTAGAAGCACATGCAATTTAAATTTTGTCTTAATCCTATTTTGTAATAAATATTTCATAGTGCAAACAGTTACCAACTTATGATGATGTGACAATTTTTTTAACTTCATGATGGTGTGAAAATGATACAAATTCAGTAGAAACTATACTTGAATTTTGAACTTGGATCTTTTCCCAGGCTAGCACCATGTGGTACAATAGGCTCTCATGATTCTGGGCAGGGGCAGCAAGCTTCAGATCCAAGTCACCCACACAATCACAAGGGTAAACAACCCACATACTTACAACCATTCTGTACCCATACAATCATTCTTTTTTTTTTCATTTTCAGCACAGTATTTAACCAATTACATGATAGTATCAACACTTTATTATCTAGTAGGCTTTGTATGAGAAGATTTTGCCTAATCATAGGCTAATGTTAGTGTTCTAGGCACATTTAAGTCAGGCTAGGCTAAGCTATAATGTTCTATAGATTAGGTGTAGTAAATGCATTTTCAACTTAATATTTTCAGCTTGCAGTGAGGATATTGGGACATAACCCAGCTAAGTGTAGAAAGATGCATTTCAGAGTATTCTTAACAATTTTGAATCACTCATGGTTTTCCTCCAGTTACAACTGAAAGAGGAAAAACTTAAATTCTATACAGTCACATGTTTAAAAAACACAATCCTAGAAGAATTGAAAGAAAATAGAACTAAAGAGATGGTGATACATGAAAATTACATACAATCTGTTATAGAGTCCATGTGACCATGTTTATATTTAAAATATTTTTGCTAAATTCTTCAGATGCAGTCTAAAACACACATTGTTTTAAAGTCAGTCTTGAGTAATTTAAAGTGGAATCAATGACTATAGGAATTTTTCATAATTTAATTTTTATTACTTTTGCTTTTATATGTTTATAAACACCATTCAACATCCAGAAGGTATATAAAAAAAGAATTTTATAAAGGTACAGATTTTGTGCTGTTGATGCATATTTATATACATAATCATAAAAAACACATTTTCTCAATATAAAATATCTATTAATATAATCCAAATGCATGAAGCTTTCATTTATTGCTACTTTAAAAATTTGCTTTTAGAGAGTACTCTTCATGATTACTTTCCCTTGCATGTACAGACCTCTTAAAAATCACTAGATCACGCCAATAAATAGGAATTTCACAAGAGTAAATCCACAGGAAGTGCCATATTTTTGTGGGACAAAAAAAACATTTTTTTTGATAATGCTTTAATCTGAAAATTCCTTGTCAAGAAAAAAACATGTCTTGGGCTATTATCAAGCATTTGACCAGTGCACTTCATTAAACTTTCAATCTCATTCATTTTCCATGCAAGGAAGATAGCAGAGACTGCTATTAATTCTCTGCTGTGAGTTCTTCCAGAAAATAGCCTCCAATTCCCTACAGATTCAGTCTAGTTTTAGAAAAAAGTACATTATGTGAGTCTCTATTGTTAGAATTTGCTGGTATATTAGTCACTGTATAAACATCAAAAAAAAAGTTCTTTAGAAAGCTACATCAACTTTTACATGACCATGCTACTCAATAAATACCATTTGGTAACAAATTCAGCACTTTACATTTCTATTAAAGTTCAAAACAGTATTTGGATGTAAATTACACACAAAAATCATTTGACCAAACATGTAAGTTGATTGCTTATATTTATGGTCTTTCCTCTTCTTTTTGTTTCTGGAGTATTCATAATGGAGTCAATATTTGGAGATTTTTAAAAGTAACAGAAGGACTAAATATACTATGGATGGACATAGAGGAGCTTTAAAAACAAAGACATAATATTAGATAAGTATATAAAAAATCTGAGGAAAATCCTAATTGATGTTCAGATAATTTCCAATAACTTATGCAAGACACTAATCAACTTTGTGTGTTTTGTTGTTTATATTGAATATGGCATTGCTTATTTATATATGTTTCTTTCCTACCTCAATGAGTTATTCTTGAATTCTGGCTCCAGAATTCCTTTGCAGCCTCATTTCTTGCTTCTTTCCTTTAAATACAATTACTAAGAGCCACCCTGGGTTCTTGATTTGGACACAATGTAGGCAACTCTTCATTCCTGTCCACTTAGTCTCTTTCCCTAGAAAGAGACCATTACCTTTACCAGGTCGATAGGATACTTATTTTATTCTAAAAATACTGAAATAACGCTTAATGATGCTTCCCTTACCTCTGGCTGTACCTGAAAAAAAAAATTAATTCCCTGCCCTCTAAAATCTAATTGCTTTTCATAACCGTAGTGTATATATCCCACTATCTTGCATTTATGTTCTATATACTTGTCTTTCTTACCCTAATATAATAGTAATTGTGTTTTATTTAATTTGTATCTATACCGCCCCATTTATTGTCTGGCATAAATGTTGCTGAATTGAAATAAAGTGCTAGAAGGAAATATCTAGGTCTTTAATGGTGGGTAGGAAATAATCTTTAAATTACCAAGAGATAGGGAGTGCCATATCAGCTCTCTTAAAGCATGTATTTCTGCTTGGGTGTTCCCTGCTCCTTCAAAAGGCTTTAGGGAAGGGAAAGGAAACCAGATGACAGAGGCCCCTGCTCCCTAAACTTTCATTTAGTTTCAGATCATTTTAATAATTTTCTTTCTGGGATGCATGATCTCTCTTAAATCTTCATCATCTGACAGTTTGACAGAATTACTCCCCACTTAGTCAATCAGATAACTTGTGTAAGTTATAAAAATGATTCAGCTAGGAACAGTATTATAGGGCCACAGCTGACTTGCAGTTGACATTTTAAGAGCAAAATTACCCATTGCTCAGTCTGCAGTCAACCTGCCATTCTACCCAACAACCAACTACAGTCCTCTTGTTTGCTTTGAAAATCTCGTGTTAGGGACTCCAGGGTGGCTCAGTGGTGGAGCATCTGCCTTTGCCTCAGGGCGTGACCCTGCTTCTCCTCCCTCTGCCTATATCTTTGCCTGTGTGTGTGGGTCTCTTGTGAATAAATAAATAAAATCTTAAACAAAAAAAAGAGAAAATGTCATGTTAGTCTTCATCAAATTACATCCTAAATTTATGTGGCGAGTGCTTGTTTTTGTTGTTGTTGTTGTTTTTTGTTTTTTGTTTTTGTTTTTGTTTGTAATATGGACTACGCTGACCTTTTATAAACGTCTGTGAAGACTTTGGAAGTGATCCTGAAAAGTTACTGTTGTTCATTCTTCTTTGACTTTTATTTTTAAAGTGTGGATTGTTTCATTTATGATTAAGATAATCTCTTGTTTTATGATTGTAAACAATTGTCAGTATTTCCTAATCCCATTAAATTTCAGGAACATGCTTCAATTATGATCCTCATTATCATTCACCATATGCATATAGAGTCATTAATCAATGCTAGAACAAAAAAGAAACAGGATATAACAAGTGACTGTGATTCACCAACTGCAGTGGTGTGATTAATTTATATATTATTTCTACATTCTAACACAGTCAGAAGAGCACACGAGCATTTCTCACATTTATTCATGCCAGTTCTTTCACCCTAGATCTTTGACTGACTTTGTTTCAGCCAAGCTTAATGGGAACAAATTGTCAATGGTGATGATGATGATGAAAATAAGGAAACAAAGAAGGAAAAGGACAGTGAAGAACTAACATCACATAACACTTTGCCTTTGCAAAGTAATCTCATATACAATTTTCACTTAATCTTACAACCACTTGAGAGATGGGTGTCAGACTCACTTGCCAGTGAAGGCAATTGTTTTGAAAACTTTCTGACAACTTTCAGGAGCACAAAGTGCTAGATATGGAACTTGAATCAAAGTGGGTTTAATTGTTACTTGTGAGGGCTTTTTTCTCTGAACTCCATGGCTCTTATTACTTCTTCAGAGTTAAACAATAAATGACTAGATTGTGGCTTCTTGAATGTACTCACTAACAGTCCTCCTGGCACTTTCCTACTAAGTATTTCAGCATGCATCTCCTAAGAATAAGGTGTTCTCTTATATAACATTTCATACAAAACAAAATTGTATGCACACTTTGGGAAATATAACACTGATATAATACTAATACCTAGCATCCACACAGTCCATAGTAAAATTTCTCTAATTGCTCAAGTAATTTTCTTAATAGTTTGACTTTCTAAGATCTAGGATCAACAAGAAGCACAATTGCCTAAAGTTATTACAGCTCTTTATTCTCCAATAATTCAATATAGTGCTTCAGGCATGTTTGACTTTCCTGATGTTGCCATTTTTAAGAGTGCTATCCATTAGCTCTATTATATAATCCTTAGTTTAAGATTTCCTTATTTTCTCTGTATTAAATATAATTTTTAATTAGCAACAAGAGAGTAAAGATGGATCTCAGATTCTCCCTCTTCCACCCAAGAAAATGAAAAGAAGTGTGTGTATAGGAGCTGTCAACAGTGACGGAAATATAGTCTCAGACAATAACCTTCCCAAATTGCAGCTAAGGGTACGATTCTAGTAAGCAAGATATGCCCCTTATAGCTACTCTGAAAACAAAAACAAAAATGGAAAAGTCACAATAATCTGTGAGTTTTTAATAATATCCTCAATTTGAAGAGGAAAAAGCCTGTGGGTTATCTAATCAGTCTGTATAAAAGATAATTCTAAAACAGCTGAATTTGCCTATTTTTGGAGATGTTTGAAGATAACCGGCAAAAGAAATAAAACAAAATCAGCTAGATTTTTGGTGGAAAATATAATGTAAGGCATTATTGATTTTTATCTTCAGCCTTCTATGTAAGTTTTTATTTTTCTAAATATTTTGTTTGTTTATTTATTTGAGAAAGAGAGAGAGAGAATGAGCATAAGCGAAAAAGGGCAGAGGGAGAGAGAGAAGCAGGCTGCCCGCTGAGCAGTGAGCTAGATGCCAACCTGTGGGGTTCTATGCCAGGATCTGAGCTGAGCTGAAGGTAGACCCTTAACTGACTGAGCCACCCAGATGCCCTTTTTTTTCTTTTTTTTTAAATTAGATACATGTAGCTTGTCTTACTTTTAGAGAAAATTGAAAAAAAATCAGAAATTTTCTCTCTCCTGGAGACTTTTGAAAGACACAAAGTGATTATAATTCATAACTCATAGCAATATTTATAAATTTTTCACTCTTATTCTCTACCATCCCATTGTCTCTTTCATTGGGACCTCCACATACAATTTTTCTGAAAACTTGGGGTCCAAAATATTCTCTCTAATCATATCTCTTTTTTTTTTCTTTTTTATCTTTTATCTGTATTGTGAACTGATTGGAACTTTTCTTGTTGCTGAAAGACTTAAATATTTCACTTTCTTTTCTTACGTGTCCAAATCTTTTCTACTAATATTGAACCCGGAACTTCTACTAAGTGAAGATGTGGAGGTGGCAATCATATTAATTTGGAAATGTGATAACGGACAGTAAGGAGAAGATGAATCTACTACCTCTCGAGACACCTGGGTGACTCAGCAGTTGAGAGCCTGCCTTTGGCCCAGGGTGTGATCCTGGGGTTGGAGATAGAGTCCCACATCAGGCTCCTTGCATGGAGCCTGCTTCTCCCTCTGTTTCTGCTCCGCCCCCCCCATCTGTCTCTCATGAATAAAATAAATAAAATCTTTTTAAAAAATCTACTACCTTTCTCCCATTTTTAGGCTACCACGAACCTGCAAGATACCGCTGGGAACTGCCTTTGCTCATCTGTATCCAAAAGACACAGAACTAATCTTGCTGAAATAGGTAATTTGGGAGATGACAGTCTCTAAACATGTTATTAAACATGTTATGTTCATAATTTCCCTGCTTAACACTAGCACTAACTATAACATACAATCTTGAATAGAAGAAGTTCAGAGTGCTCTAAGAACCCAGCTTGTGGACCCAACCTAGAAAGGCGGAGGGGACAGCAAAGGGTACCTATAGGTAGTTCTCTTTAAGCTAGAACTTAAAGGATGTGCAAGAGTAGGTTGGAAATAAAGACAAGAAAATTTGCCCAGGAAAAGAAATCAGACCAGTAAATTTGGCTGGGTTGTGGTGAGGAAAGAAGGACTTGGTAGGAATAGGAGTACGGTAAGAGGGCACTGGAGACATGGGAGCCTTCATCTGAGATCCTAAAGAGACTTGTAACTAGATTAAGGAATTTAATCTCTATTCTGAAGCCAATGGAAACCTTTGCATCTGCTTTAAGGTAAAATCAGTGAACTACGTAGTTTTGATCTGTTGACCTTGGCTGCTGCCTCCATGGAACAGCATGGTCAAGGCAGCATCATAAAAATTTCATGTTAATTTACCCTAATTACTTAGCATGAAATTACAGGTAAGCAAATAATTTTTTCCTCTGGCTGCACGCATTGTAATGAAAAAAGAAAATTATAGCATACTGAGTTATTATTTTTGGAAAAACCTCCTATCTTGCCAGTTTTCTCCCGAAGTATACCAATATGGTTGTTTGAAATATATGTTCTTAGATGAATGCTGAAAATAAATATCCCAAACTGCAGAGAAACTAAGATCAAGCCAAGTCCATTTCTGACACAAACTCTTCTCTCTCCTAACAGATCTCTCCTCGCAATTATGGCTACTCCCTACGTATATTTTTTGGATACTTTTTCTTATTTTGCAATTTTAGATAATGATATCTTGCTATGGTCATTGAAGAATACTACACTTTCTGGGGAAAGGATTGCTTTCACCTTCCCCAAAACCTCCTTGAGTATGACACCAGAATGTAGATAGTGGATATTAATGCACATAGGTATGAGAAGAAACTCTTGGCTCCCTCTGATGTTCATATTTTGGTCTTGGTTTCCAAGAGCCTAAGTGTTCTTGTAGGTTCACTTAGGTTAGAGACTATATTTGGTGTCCTGGAGTTCTCCAGAAAAAATGTTCTGAAGAATAGACTGGAATATTAATTCTTTATTAGAGAATTAAAAGACCAAGGCAGCGAAGATGAGGGGAAAAGGAAATGAAGCCAGAAAAAGTACAAAGAGAAGTGATGTGTTACTACATTGATTACTGCTTTACCAAGCTGCTGTATCACTATAGCATGAGTGACTCAGCACTAGTGTGCATTCAGTCCAGGGGCTTTGTTGGAAAAGCTTTGAAAAAATCTATACCTGAAAGGAGAAAAAGAAAGAAGACTTCACACTTTTTTACTCCCATGTCTCACATTCCTTTTGGACAAGATGCACTCCATAAATTCCAATCGCTTCATGTTGCTAACCATTCCAGAAGTCAGATTCCACAACTTCCAATTTGACAATTTATATAAACCTGGCACTGGAAATATGCAATTTCTACAAGATTCTACAACGGACTGGTGTCCTCAAAGAGAAATAACAAGGAAGATAGTGGAATGAATCTGAACGGATGTATGAGGTTTCTGTCCAGCAGAGATGTGCTCTTCCACTCAGAGGGGCTCTAAGTAGGAAAACATACAGTTATGATTCGCACAAAAAATATGTAAGTCACACTTTATGTGGCAAAATCGTATCTTCGAATATAATTTTTTGTGCATTTTTTCCCTAGTTTTCTTCTTACAGATACCATCATGGATATTTTTCTGCCCTGGCACCTTTGAAAGCAAAAAACAGAAGATTCAGAGAGAAACACTGAAGGAAAATTTCATCGAAAAGCCAGGAAAATAACCTTGCATGTACGCAAACCTTTTTTCTTTTTCTTTCTTTTCTTTTTTTCACAAATGACCAAATCAGGAACTGTGCAATCTAACAAGTTATCTGCCATAGTTTCAGAGATGTTGGCAGAAATGCAAAACCATGGACAGCCTAGCAGGTGGTATCAACTTCACGTTCATATCAGTGCTCCCTCCCCTTGCACCCCAGGTCCCATGGAGGTGAGACGGAGCAGCCTAAGTAGATGCTGCATACACAATGGGTTTCTGTTACAGCTAAGGAAACCAAACCTATAAGCGGTTCTAGCACATCTGACCAAACTTTGCCCCACAGGAGGCATTATCTTTATTATCTTAGGAAATAAAGCTACCTTCTAAGCAGAAGGGAGACACTATCTTCCAAAGCCATTTATTGCATAACTGAAAGCAATAGTCCAGAACAAAGTAAACAAAGCCGCTAATGCCTCTTGCTCAAAAGATGCAGAGAAATAAGAAAGAGCCATGGAGAACAGTCTCCCAACAAAGGGCAGGAAATTTAATTTTGGAAGAAAAGACCATTTGACCACAAATTGAAGATGTCTTCTCCAGGCCATTTTTTTCTTTTTTAGTTACAATGTGCATATTTAATATCTACCTGTGTGATACCTGTGTTTAGCCCTCAAGTATATTGAAAATTAGTGAAAGAAAGTAAAGGGGGTTATTGTCTTGCTTCCAAAAATCACAAAATAATATTGATACAGGAGAGCTTGGTTCTGTCTCATGGAGTCAAAGAAGGAATCTCATGGACACAGGAGAGTGAGGAAAGCAATAGAAGTTTATTAAGCAAAGATACAGAGAAAGCTCTCAGAAGTGAAAGGGGTCCTCACAGGGTTGCCACTGAGGGCTTGTAGGGTTGGTCTTTTATTGGGAGCCTAATCAGGGAACCTAAATCCTTTAAACATTATCTATTAACATCGCCATTGAGTAAGGACTAGTGATAACATCTTTATTTATTTATTTATTTATTTTTTACTCTTCATGTTGTCATTTACTTCTTCTATTTTACAAATAAATTATACCAGATAGTGATAACATCTTTAATGGCTTACTTCTTCTTTGGGGTCTGCTTATTCTTTGTTGGTCACAAGTAGCTGTTATAACAAGACACCCTCCCCACCCACACCTTATGGTAGGGTAGGGTGTTCTGGCTTGTTCGTTTTATCTCTAGTTTCTTTACACCTCAGCATTTTGGTGATTTTTATGAGCCTGCTTCCGTGGCACCCTACCTAGCCCTGTTTGTCCCTAACTCAATATTACTATTCAAACCAGATGAAAACCATGGGGAAGTTTGTATTTTCAAGTAACTAGTAAGTGTTACAGATTTTAAAATAAGCCAACTGCTATATAGTTAAGAAAAAAAATAGCTTGTATAGGAAAGCTGTCAAATCCCGAGCACTGTCTTTGTAAAAATGTGAACTTCCTGAAATCAATTACGTAAATAAATGGCAACTTTATCAAGAAATATAAAAAAGACAATCTGACTCAAAGTGGCTTGGGCAACAGTGGTAATTTATAGGCTCACATATCTGAAAAATCAGAAGAAAACTTCAGGTGAGGCTTGATCTAGCACCTTCGTCTTTTCTATTTCTCCTGTCTTGCTTCTGTGGTGTCAGTCTTATCCTAAACCTGAATCCTCTTATGGTTCCAGGACAAATGACAGTAGCTCTAGGCTAAAGGCTTCTTGTTAATGTCCAGAGGAAAGAGGGAGCATCTTTGTCACAGAAGTTCCCACAAACATCCAGAGGTACACTCTGATCTGGCCACATTGGTCACATATCCAGTCAAGAGTCACAAGGATTGGCCCACCTAATTGGATAAGCCTAAGTCATATTTTCCAGCTCTGGCCTAAGAGTGATGTCAGCTCTATCTGAACAAAATGAATTCCCAAATGGGAACTGAGGACTGTTAAGAAAGGGAAAGTCAGAGCCTACAAATGGTACCTTCCTTTAGGGAGCTTAAAATTTAATTAGAGGAGGAGACTACAAATACAATCAAAAGAAATTAGGAATTGGGACATTTTACCAGAACAAAAGACCTCTACAGGACTGGCTACAGAATGTTTTTTATTTTTTATTCATTTATCTATATTTTTTACATAATGTTTTTTAAAGTGGGCTCCACTTATCAATCACTCAGCTTGTCAGTTCTGACAAGCACAGAGTGTGGGGCTTGAACTCATGACCCTGAGATCAAGACCTGAGCTAAGATCAAGAATGGGATGCCCAGCTGACAGAGCCACCAGGTGCCCTAGGAGTAGCTATATAATTTGCACAGGCTCATACAAAATGAAAACACTAGGCCTCTTTTCAAAAATTATTTAGAATTCCAAATCAGCGACAGTGTTAAATCAGGTATGGGGCCCTTTCAAGGCCCAGGTCACCTCCACATAAAGCCAGTCCCATTCATCTATACTGAGACCTGAAGGAAGAGAAGGAATTAGCCAGGTGGCAAATTCTAGGTAGAGGTGACAGCTTATGCAAAGGCTTGGTGGCAGGAGATGAGGTTCCCTGGAAAAGCTGAAGGAAGTTCAGTGTGGCTGGAATTCACAGTGCCAGCTGAGACAGGAAAGATGGGGGCTCGGGATGGTTCAGGCAGGATCCTGATCAGGGTGGATCTGGGAAATAGAAGACTCCTAGGCTGCTTGTTTTGTGGCTTCTGTGAGCCTATGCATCACCATCCCTTGCTCATGTTAACGATCACCCAGCAGCAGAATTAATAAATACAAAGGTTTTTTATACAGTCCTGGCATAGAATTTCCCTACCCTGTTAATGCATACCGAATTTAACTGGAGAATAATTGGATACAATCATAAATTATGAAAAGCATTTACAGACTGAAAATCATTATAAAGTAATCCTCCCCAGATTTGTTTTCCTACTTTCTCCAAGATTTCCCTCATTATTTAGCTGTGCTTGGTACAGAATGGAAGGTTTCTTAAAAATCAGCAGGTGAAAAGTCCCAGAAAGAATATGCAATAACATTGCAAATAAATATGTTGTGTTAGTCATATCATTTCTAGCACATTTATTTTCTAAAAATTTTACAATATGTATTTCTGGAATAAAATATCATTTACTGGGTGGGCAGCTCTTAGAATGTGCCAATATTGTGGGATTTATAGGGAAAATATCATTAAAATAATTTGAGTATAAAGGGTGTAAGCTATATTTAAAATTTGACACTTACAACTGATACAATATTTCATTGTTCCTTTCCTAGAAGTATAGGCCCCTAGAAAAGCAATTATTATGTAAATACAGAAAAAGCTAACTGCGTAACTAGACATCAGATTTCCAGTACTTTTGTCCACAGAGATGATCAGGTCTGGAGAGTATTAGCTCCTTCACTAAAACAACTGAGGGATTTGTGTAATGATAATTATTCATAATAACCATCCTGGCATATCTTTGCATTTTTATGAAAATATTGCTAGCATGAATATATTATATGGTCAAATTGAATGTACAGGTATTAAACCAAGGACCATAAGTCTGGCTTATAATCAGAACTTTTTTTCAAAATATTTTAAAATACAGAATCTTAAGATCTAGTCCACTCATGCTGAATCAGAACTCTAGAATCAGGCCCAGAAAATTAGAATATACAAGAAATTCCTAAAGATCCCTGACGCTCAGCAGAATTGGAAGTCTCTCTGTAATTAATCTAAAGTACTTAAAAGGAATTTTGTTAGATATTTAATCCAATTCACATTTGTATTTTAACTATAAGAAATAGACATTTATTGCTTTATTTTTGTTCACTAAAAAGACATCCACTGTTTGTCTTGTTAAGTATACGACAGATGTTATATTAATAAATAAGGAGGTCTTGAAATGCAGTCATTTTATTAATTTTAAGCACATCATATCTTATTTGATAGGCAGAATTAAGGAGATTCCAGTTTATATACATTGATCACTAATGGATTACACAGGTAAATCAAACCTAATAAATACATGGGTAGGACTTCAGTGTCTTCAGAATATCTGCTCATATCCAGCCTTTAGGTCTTACATACATGAGCTAAAAAAAAAGTTTACTAACTTTCAAAAGGAACATATTATCATAAAATTTGAACTTAAAAATGTGGCAGATCACTAAACTAGTTAACAGAACACCTTGTATTTAATGAGATTAACATCAAATGAAAATAACTTTTTATAGTTTACTAGACACACTGCCAAAGATAGATATATCATGAGAAATAAAATAGTCAATGGAAAATGTATGTGAAATTTGATGAGGGAAATAAAAGTATCTCATTATAGATGCTATTTCTATAGATGCTCACCTAGTATGTCTCTAAGGCAACAAGACTGCATCTTACCAAGAACTACACTTAATAGTCTCATCTTCTACAGTCTCATCATTTGTATTTAGACGTCAGCCCAGCTCACAAACAATAGTCATAAAATTCTTTGCATTGATCACTTAAAAAAAAATTCCCACTTAATTATGCTGAATACTTGCTGACAGGGATGGCCAATTCAATTACACATCTTCTTAATGGCCTTTCCTGTTTCTCTCACTCTTGCCTCCTTCATTTCAGTTCCCTTTGGTCCCTTCCCATATAAATCTTTGTCTCAGGCTCTCCTTTTCAGGGAATCCAGGTTTTAAAGTTATATTATCAAAGTCTCAGATAAAATCTTGGAAAGTATTTACAGAGACACAAGCACTTTGCACAGAGCATGTCAGAGCACTCATGTTAGAGAAGCATCATGACTGATTCCTTTTTATCATTTGAATGAATTTTTGCAGCATCTCAGTCAGTAGTAACACAGAGTAATACAAAAAAAATACATGGATATTTTTAAATTATATTGTTAATGAGACACACTTTGAGTAATTGAGATATTATTCTAGCCACATGTGCTATCAAGAAGTAATTCAGACAATGTTGCAATATGTACGCCACTCAATTAGAAGCAGAACCAGCATTCTGAGTGGAAAAAAAATCAAGCCAATACCCACCCGCCGTTCTGGCTAATATTGGTTAGATAGTTTGAGAGCAGTTTATTGTATAATGCTCTAATGTTATTAAATTTATATTTAATTCCTTTTTTGTAATGACCTTAATTTTTCCAAGGTCAAATAGGAATAGTCCATTACCAGATTACATGATTAAGCATATTCATATACTAGAAATGTTCGTGCAAAATTGCTTTTTGTTTATTTCCCCCTTGACACCTATCAGTCCCTCTTCAATGTTGTTAGGGAAGCCATTCTTTTTTTTTTTTTTTAATTAAAGATTATTTATTTATTTATTTATTTATTTATTTATTTATTTATTTGAGATAGAGCAAGAGAAAGAGAGCAAGCACAAGCAGGGAGGAGGGGCAAAGGAAGAGGGAGAAGCACGCTTTCCACTGAGCAGGAAACCTGATGCTGGGCTCCATTCCAGAACCCTGGGATCATGACCTGAGCTGAAGGCAGATGCTTAACTGACTGAGCCACTCGGGTGTCCCAGGAAACCATTCTCTAGGACCACTTTCTCTGTCTCTCCTGTGTTTCCCTGGGTTCTATATCCCACTGTCTTACAACACTAAGACTATCTGTTCGTCCTACTGTCAGCCACTGGTGAGGGTGTCAACCCAAAGATTGCATTAATTTTCTCCTGGATGAGGATTAGGGCTGTGAGAATGTTAGGTATTTTGAAGATTCTGTACATAGAAGAAATAGAGAAAAAAATCTTGCTTCATTCCGTTCTGAACAGACAGATGTGGAGACAAAGAGAAATTGCTTACTATTATTATCTGTCCTGTAATGCAATTTCTGTTACCATTCTAGCTTGCAGTGATTGTTGTCCTGGAGTATACATGAATCACTACCCATCCTTGGAAAAGAAAAAGGGAAAATAGAATCTCATCCTAATATAATTTCCCCCAAATAGAATCTTTGGATGATTATAAAAAGTATTAATCTCCTTAAAGAATAGAGATATGGGCACTTGGGTGGCTCAGTGGTTGAGCATCTGCCTTTGGCTCAGATCGTGATCCTGAGGTGCTGGGATCAAGTCCCACATCGGGCTCCCTGTGAGAAGCCTGCTTCTCCCTCTGCCTGTGTCTTTGGCTCTGTGTGTGTGTGTCTCATGAATGAATAAATAAATAGAATCTTAAAAAAAAAAAAAAGAAATGCTCTGAGGGCTAGCTGGTGGCTCAGTCGGTTAAGGGTCTGCCTTCAGCTCAGGTCATGATCCCAGGGTCCTGGGATTGAGCCCTGAGTTGGGCTCTCCACTCAGCAGGGAGTCTGCACTTGCTCCTTCATTTTATTATCCAAAATTTACCGTCATCCTCCATGATGATTCTTCTTTAATTCTTATTATACAGATGAGCAACATCCTTGCTTGTAGCTTGAGGGATGCCATGTACCATTAACCACCCCCTATATCTCTATAATTCTTTGTAGGTCAAATATCCTTGGCTGTCTTTTGACCTCGCCTCTCATACCATGCCTCTTTGCAGAGGGGGGGAAACTATCCACTTCTTTGCTATTTATAAGCCCAGACATTCAATAGAATCTTCTTTTGTCAACTCTGACTTAGATAAAAGAACTACCAACTGAGCTTAGTAATGCTGGTGGCCTTCTCAGTGCTAATTCATCATTGCTTTGGAAAGTGATGTATCCTCCAGGATGTATAAGGAAATGTAGCCTTTTGGAATTTCCCCATCTTACATAATATATACATTCCTAATACATTCATGCCAACATCTTCTCCCCTGTTTGCCTTTAATCTCAATTCTATAGTGTCACACCAAAACTGATATTATTATTTTACCTAATACCATGATTTTTCCATGCTCCTGTAAGCTTCTTGGCAGTGTGTTTGCATAGTTTTCCAGGGTCCTTACTGGAATATTATTAAATCCTACATCTGAAGAGGGTCCTCATAACAATAAGCTATCTTTACTCAGAATCAAGTTAAATCTCTCTTCATCCAGTGCCCTCAGAAGACAGTCCTGTACTTACTCCCACAGCTCAGGCTAGTACATGCTGTGCACGTCCCGCAATTCCTTAGTACGACAGTCCCTTTTCTCCTTCGTGGATGCAGCACATCCCCAGCTGGACTATGATGTGACCTAACCCAAGTGTTAGCCATGTGTGTGCAGATCCTGATGGCATGCATGTTATTTTGCAGGTGAGAGACATCTGTATCATCTTCAAGCAATGACAGAGCTCGAGCCCTTAGTGTAGAGCAGTAGGCTACTTCAGCAGACTCACAGAGTTCAGAAAAAAAAAAAAAACTAGATTCAAGAATTTTAACTCATCAACATGTGTATTGACATCCCATTTTTTCACAAGCAGGGCACTGACCTTCACATGACAGATCTACCTTGTTGGCAATTTAACCTTCTTTGGAGTTTTATTCTTCTGCTGTAGGAGGAGAATGCCCTTATACAGGCTACCAAGGAGGCCTTTAACTTTTACACTAACCTTTTTATTGACCATCATTCTCTGCTTTTATTTACCTTTTTATGAAGGCATCAACTAAGCAGAGTAATAACTACCCAATTCCATTATTTCCCCCATATTTCTAAATCTCCAGTACAAAGGGTCTATCCTATCCATAGTCCGGTTGTCCTACAATGGAAAGCTTATTCAGAACACTTCCTTAGCCATAATGCTGAGGAAAGCACACCATCCTCCTCGTTACCTAGCTCCTCTTACTTATCCTTCATCTCTCCCCATAAATGCTAATGACCCAAGGAAGTGTGTTAGGTGCCATTCAATTCCTCTTCCATGGGACTGCATATACCCTCTACCATAGTACCCGGCATGTTACACATAGTTGCCTACCTACTCGTCTTTATCCCACACTCTGACATAAACACCTTGAGATTAGGCCCCTTCCCCATCGTTGGTTATAACTCTAGCTCGTAGCACAGGGCCAGAGACCGAATACTTAATAACTAAAGGTCGTTTGAAGAATAAATAAATACAGTTGGATACTATGGCTTTCCATTACCTAGTAGTCCCTTGATTCAGTATGCTAAACTAATCAGACGACAAGAAAAGAGGAGTGAGTTAACTATCAATAATATTATTCATTAGATTTAGTGATAAATCTCTTTATGCAACTATAGTGTGTCTAGGGAGCATCCTCCAACGCCACTTTTTAAAGCTAGCTATGTATATCATATAAACATTACCTGTCACATTTAATTGGTTTGCAGATTTTAAATTCGGGATCTGACAGCATTGTCACCATCGTTTAAACATACACCGCTCCTTGCACGATCTAAAACGGCACCATGATGAGGTGGCTGTCTTACTCATCTTCCCTGACTGTCCAATGAGTCACATCATATTTCCCGTCAAAATCTTTTGTCTTATTTTTACTAAGTGCTTAAACAGCTGACATTATTTATGGAAACATGCTGAAAGTGAGTTGAAAGTGTAAACCCACTCCGTTTTATAAGGTCCAAGTGTTTAAGATGAAATCTCCACAGTACTAGTCAATAGAAAGAATTATTTTATTTTCTTATGTAATATAGTTGTGCATTCTCTCTCTGTGTGTGTGTGTGTATACATACATACACAAATACCTACATGTGTGTTATATATAGTCACACACACACACACACACAGACAGAGACCATAATCACATATTTAAAATAATATTTTCTTCTTTTAACCCCCTACCCTGAAAGCTCTATAAGCTGCTCTATTGTATACGCTTTTATAAGCACTGAATCTGTCTTTAATTGGTAGAGAGAATATCTGTTCTGGTGTTGTTCTTTGCAACTATCAGTTGTAAATGTTGGTACTCACCCTTCTTTCATTGATGTTGCATCAATTCACCCTATAATATAATTTGCTTTCTTTTGTTTTCTATATATGTCCTGTGGAGAATTCAGTTTATTGTATTTGACGTATAATCATAATCTTTTTTAGGACTTCATAATTTGCACATTCAGCTAACCACTCAGAACTGCATATGGATTATGGGGTGTCTCAGTGGTGCAGTCAGCTGGGCATCCCATTCTTGGTTTCCGCTAGGGTCATAATCCCCAGGGTTCTAGGATTGGGCTCCTCACTCAGCACAGAGTCTGCTTGGGAAATTCTCTCCCTCCCCCTCTGCTCTTCCCCTCCCCTGAAATAATTAAATAAATATCTTTAAAAAGAGAATTGCATATGAATTATGGTTGACATTTTTTGGTAATGAAACTGCTCAAGAAATAGGAACTGTGTGTAATATTGAAAGCAGATCTAAATTTACTAGATATACACACAGCAAACCCTAATTTGCCCTGTAGACCATTGATTTATTCCATCAATAAAAGCCACGTCGTCAGGCTTTACTATTATCACAAAGGGCATGCTAATCTAGACGCTTTGATTTTCTATTCTGTCAGTTAAAACTTTTCTGACCAATATTTAAGGAAATCCTTAATTAGGACTGAAAATATATGTTTTAGTATTTATTTCTCCATGAAATCTAACTACACAGTCTAGCCCAGTTTAGTTTAATTTAGTTTGCTTGCTCTTCAACATGTAACTAATCTATGTCAATAACCCCCCAAATGCAGTTCCCTCCAAACTATACAAAAGTAGAGCATTCCTATGAGAACTTTTATAAGCCAAAATGTGTAAAGCAAAGAAGCAATTACCATTAATTTAAACACGGAAAAAAATATGTGCATTCCCAGATCCAATAAATAACCTCTCTTAGGCTTTTCTGATACCTCAGGATACATCTTGCTAATGGATACACAAAATAAGTAGAGATAAATCACAAATGCTCACAGACACAGTTCAACGTTCTGACAGCTTAGTGATGCACTGCTGAGTGTTGTTACCTGGGAAGGAGCTTTATGGTGCCACTTCCGCTACTTTGGCTACATGCTGCCTCTATGAGGGACTTGCTGCAAAACAAACACTGAAGGCCATTTTTGCTTTTTGCCTTTTCTTGTCAAAGTGAAAATCCCCTTGTATTTCTTTTAGTTAGTGAAAACAGGTAGTAATGTAGTTCTTTCATAAAAATGAAGTGGCATAATGTGAACCTTCAAAAAGTAGAGCATACCCGTAATCTGTTTTCAGGCTCTTCTATGTGAAATTTGACTCTGATGTCACACGGTCATCTGTGCTTATCTAAAAGAGCTCTGAGGATGAAAATGGGCTATGTTATTAAATTGTTCCCAAAGTTCAGGAATAATATTTTTGACGAAGCATCTCAGTCTCTCGTTTGTAAAACCATTAATTAATTAATGATTTGAATAAATAATACATTTATAAAGTGGATATATCATATATATTATTAACAAAATGTAGTGATGTCATATATTTTGTGTTTATTTTTACTATTTCTGACATAGCCATGGTGCCACCTCTGGAGACTTCTTAGGATTCCAGCAGTCAAAATGATTAATGGAACTCTCAAGTTAAAGGCAAAGACTGACTTATGTCATGCAGAGAAAATAAATTTTTTTAGAGAATACATTAAGATAAAATTATCAGTGAAGTTACACATACTTAGTGATATGTAAATTAACAAAGGCCTATTCTTATGGATGTTCAACCATGTATTACTAAACTTTACTAAACATAGTCTTATTTATCATAAATAAATTTTATGATTTACAGTCTATTTTAAACTGATTCCCATATTTAGGTGGGTAAAACAAAGTTGAGGAACTCTTTTATTGCAAAGCATACATTCTGGTTTCTTGTAGTGAATTCCCAGTATAATGTGTGGAAACCACATAGAACAAAGTCTTTCTACATGCAAAGCATCCAAGATCAAGCACCCTGTTATGTGAGAATTCTTATGTACTAAAACTAGTGACTAAAGAGCTTTGGGCTTCCTTCTTAGCCCCTATTTTTGAGCTTGCTTATACATACCATGGCTTTAGTTTCCTTGGAACATCTTATCTAAAGTCCTTGTCAAACTAGAGGAAATGAAACCTTCAAAAGTAGAAAGAGCTTCTCTCCTCCCTGTTAACCAACTGGTGGGCTATCTAGGTACATTTAATCCATGACCCTTTAATGTGCATCATGGCAGCATACATAGCCAAGGATATTTGGCATGCTTTTTTATCCACTCAAAGTCACCATCATCTGGCACAAGACACTCTAAGGCATATGTAAAATGTATTCATGATTGTTATTTGGCCAGCACTGACGACAGCATACAAAACTTCTTACGTGGTCCAATCAACAAATTTTCATACAGGCGAAGCCATTATTTGGAAGATATTTGGAAGATCCCCAAAACAGTTTATATTGTGAATTTCTTTCCATAGTTTACCTGCCTGTTATACTATCTGCATTTCATCCAATACTAAGTAAATAAAGGCAAACCAAATAATAGTTTAACTTTTTATTTCTTTCTTTCTTTTAAAGAATTTATTTATTTATTTGAGAGAGAGAAGGAACACGAGCAGAGGGAGGGGGAGAGAGAAGGAAAAGCTGGCTTCTTGCTGATAAAGGGAGCCCATTTGACTGTTTCTTTCTTTTAAAGAATTTATTTATTTATTTGAGATAAAGCACAAGCAGGGTAGAGGTAGAGGGAGAAGCAGATCCCACTGAGCAGGGAGCCCGACATGGGGCTCAACCCTGGGACCATGGGACCATGACTTGAACCAAAGTCAGACACTTAACTGATTGAGCCATCCAGGTGGACTAACTCTTTCTTTAGATTTAGCATATACATAAGACTTAGTCACAAGATAGTTTATTTATTTATTTATTTATTTATTTTTTTTAGAAAGAATCTTTTCTTTTTTAATTTTTTTTTTATTTATTTATGATAGTCACAGAGAGAGAGAGAGGCAGAGACACAGGCAGAGGGAGAAGCAGGCTCCATGCACTGGGAGCCTGACGTGGGACTCGATCCCGGGTCTCCAGGATCGCGCCCTGGGCCAAAGGCAGGCGCCAAACCGCTGCGCCACCCAGGGATCCCTCACAAGATAGTTTAAATGTACGTTTTTTATTTATATCAAAGTAAGTAAATCAATACTTCATATTCTAGGAATTTTAATACAGATTCTTTAAACATGCCAGCAGTATATCCATATCTATAAGCTTTATAATCACTAACGTCAATTGCCTTAGGGTATATTTATCTCAAAACTTTAATCTTAGAAACAGCACAGTACCTGTTGAAATTATCTTAGGTAATAGAAGCTCTGTGAACTTGACAGTTAATAAGTAGCATGTTATATTTTAATATCCCTGAAGATTGCATTTAAAAATGTAATAATTCTGTAAAGCAATTTGAGTTAAGTATTCCTTACAAAAATTAAGCATTTGCATTTCAAAAGGAGCTTGTATACCCTAGGGCTATGATGACCCATCTGAAATAAAACTTGACTGGATGGTACAGTGTTAATGTTTACTTGATGTTTTCAGAGAAAAGCAAACAAATCCTATCTCTACAGTGTCATAAAGGCACTTACATATAGCTTTTTTCAACTTGATTTCTATTCTGACAGTAGAGGGGTAAAAAATACTTTGAAGCCTTTTATGATGATAACTTTAGGGACAAGGGCTAACATTCTTATAACTTTGGCTCAGAAAAAACTTAAAAGATTAAAGAGATTTATTGACTAGAAATTTTTTAGTACATGTCAAATTGGATTTTAAATCATCATATCAAAATGCATTGCTAGATTCCAGTTCCAGAACAACCATCAAAATGAAAACACAGTGTCATTCAGCTAACATTTCTATCAAACCTAGACACACAGGATTTTATAATTTACATAAATATGGATGTAAACTTTCATGCATTTAAATAACTTTAACATTTCAAATAGATTTCACTTCCAGTTTTTAAAAATCAAGTGTGATGAGCTAAGAATTTATATTCAAATTAAATTATCTCCTGCCATTGAAAGTTATGGAAAAAGTAGTGCACATGAAATAAAAAATATCCTTTTAGAAGCTGAATGCTGCACATAAAAGTGTGACTAAAATTCATGATCTTTAATTTTAGCAAAAATTCAGTGCCCAGGCCTATCTACAAATCCTTAGTGTGTTCTCCAACTCTCCCAGTAGTTCTTGAAAAATAGTCACCAATACAGCTAGGTATGATCTCCATCCCTCAGATACCCTTTCAATAACACTTTCTTAACTTCCTCTTTCTCTAACTCTTAAGTAGTGTGTAATTGTATATGTCCCCTACACGTGATCGTATTCACACCTATCACTTTAAGGTTAATAACTAAAGTTCAGTCCACCACTTAACTAATTATAAAGGTGATTGCTGTGCTAAATATGCTAAACATTGAGAGTATTAACATACTAAAATTACACTAATTAATGTAGAGAATGCTTGATCATTCTGTCACTCCAATCTTTTAGGTGACCAGTAAAAACTGAATCTAATTGTGTGTGTGTGTGAGAGAGTGTGTGTGTGTGTGTGCATAAAAGTGACATAAATTAAGTGCAATCTGGTGTTGAACAAACTTGGGTTGAAATGATAGGTCTGCTATATAATAGCTGAGTAGCTCAAACAAGTTATTTAACCTTCATCCAGTTTAAATTATCTTTTTATAAAATGGGTCTAAGTAATAAAATCTACTCTACTGTGTTGTCATAGAGATTAAAGAGGGTAAGTACTTAATAAAGTCCCTGATATTTAATAAATTTTCAAAAAAAAATTGAAAAGACAGGCTGCTAACATTTTCATCCACAATTTTATCAAGCAAATTTGGCATTTGGCATAATTACAGTGGATATGCCCTGAAATTAAGAAAGTTGAATTTACATGGCACATTAAAAATGAAAGAGAAGAGGATCAGAGGAAGCCTATGTTTTACCAAGAGGCTCCGGCGGGAGAGACAACCTTATCAAACAAAAAACAAATTTAGACCTAAAGGAGAGGCTTTATTTGAAAAGACTGCTGGAATAGAGAAGAGTAACAATTGCAAATAGGGAAAATGCTCCAACCATCAGACCTATAAATGCTTCAATGATTAGGCAGGAAAAGGATCTTCTTTGATAGGAAGAGCAGACAAAGACAGGTAAGGCCTGGTGTAGGGGAGTGAGATGGGCAGGTGGGGTGATGGGACAGCTCAGCAGGAAATGTCTGTCTGTGTTCAGTCAGTTCTCAAGAAGGATCTTTGAGAGTGAAGAAGTTTGTTTCACTTGCCAATGACTTGAGTCAAAATCAAGTCTTACACTTCTCCAACGGAGCCACCCTGGCGCCCCTAGCATGATATTATTAGGAGGATTTCCTTCCTAATCTCCGATGTTTTCCAGAAGTATAGGGCTTGGGTAAAGTCCAACATTGTCACTCTTTTTCTGGACTTTGGAGCTTTGGTAGAACGCATGTGATCCCATGGTTAGTGACTGACCCAAGTGGGGTGGAGATCTGGTTTTCCATGGTCACTGGACAAGTGGAGATAGAAATAAGGCATGAATTTTCCAGAACTTCACATAGTCATTATTTTAAAAGTTTTCACCTTCTAAATGTTAGCTCTTTTGAGGGGGAGGGAACTCTTAATTATCTGCCTTGTGGTTCTACTGCTGCAGTTGTTACCTTCTTTTGTATCCTATTTTTGTGCTCTGCTAATTACTAGAATTGGCACCAGCACAAAGTAAATTGGGAAAGAAAACTATCTGTAGGCATGTTCCACTTTGATATTAGGAATAGACTTTATGAGAATAGACTTCTCCTTGAGGAAAGTGTATTTTTATGAAGATCCTTGTAAAGAAATAATGACGCTGATTTAAGAGATGTATGCATAGTTTATGAAAAAAAAATGTGTTTGGCTCTAAGGCCTTCTTACTATTAATGTTAGGTTTCTGCCCTGTTAAGATTTATGTTACCACTTTTTCTATTTTTCAAAAATTGGTTTAATAGATGCACCCCTCCTCCCCAAAGGAAACTCTTATGTAATTAATACATATTAGAAATAATGACTATGTTTTGGTGAGTTCATTGGTAATTTCATCAGTATTCTTATAGAAATGTGATCCCCTATACTCCAGAAACAAAAGTCAAACATGAAATATTTCACTTACGTATATAATAGCTGTGTTCTTTTTCATGGAGATCTCCTTCCTTAAATCCTCAACCCTACTGTTTTAGTCTAGACTATTCCTCTCTTGCCTGCCACACGTCTGTCATCCTGGGAATCCTCTCCATACTTCCTTTGTGTTGAATACATTATTACCTGATTATTCATTTTGGAATTTACTTTCTGAATTTACTCCTTTATTTCAACAGAACACATTTTCTAATGGCTTCTTCTTCAGTCTCTCTGTTGAGGACTATTTTATCCATCTATTAGCAGAGGGAAAGAAAAAGGATACACACATGATCAGCACTTATTTTTAACTCTTTTTTCTCATAAATATTTTAAAAGGAATATGGAAACCAGGCTCACTGATAAAATTGATGTTGTGCCTTAAGATGTTTGCTTTCATCATCATCATCACCTTAAAAATACAGAAAATCCTATAAATTCAAAACTAACCGCATTTATTAAGCATAATATTTTCAACCTAAGAATAATATTTGTATAATCTTATTGATATAAGAACAAAAATTATTTCAGGTGCCAGTATTACATACATGACAAACAGTGTATAACAATAGGAAGAGAATTTGGGGGTTTCTACAAAGAGAGTAAATGACATAAAACGTTGCTCAACTCCAAAGCATTAGACACTTTAATTCCAACTGCTACAAGCATGATTGCTAGTTACACAGTAAGGCCAGAACTATGTAGCCATATAAGCTTTAGAAACCTAAAACTGTTATTTTTTTTTGTTGTTGAATCCCAGCTTTAATCTTTTCATGCTGAACTTTCTTACCTTGATAAATAGCAGCATCTTTTTCTTTTCTCTTCTTCTGTGTTTAGTTGATACACCACATCAATGCAAAATAACTCCTAATGACTAAGTAGAGATCAGAAAAAGGAGCCTTTAGATGATTGTTAAAATGGCATTTAAACCAGTTCTCAGTTGACTTTATTGAATAACCAAGAATAAATAAAATAACAATAACAATCCTATTCATAAGCTGTTCATACTGTCATGAATAAAAGTAGCTAAAAATGGGGGCCCTGTCTGTTCTGCTCACTTGCACGGCTTCAGAATTTATCTGAATACCTAGCGCATAAAAATAAGTCAATAACTATTTGTGGCTGAATGAATAACCTTTTTGTTAGCTTACAAAATCCTTTCTGTCATCTGATGATTCTACATTATATAAGCTAATTTTCTGTCAAATCCCATTTATTGTTGTTGTTGTTTTTTTTTTTTTTTTTTTTGTTATCTCCAGAATCAATTTTACCTCACTAACCTTAGAACTGTGGCTTTGTCCAAAACTGGGCATTACTTCCCAACATCTATAAATATTGTTGCTCCTATTTATACTATTTTTACTAAGAATTTTACAACTGCTGGTGTTATATTGTTATTATATGTTACTTTGATGTTAACAAAGGATGCTACTGCTACTGGTAATGGTGAAGATGATATACCAGTGTCACGTTCTTCTTAAATCAGATCAACTTTGCATCCCTCTTAAGTACTTTTATAGAGGGTTCATTGCACTTTCAATAAAAGTAAAGCTACTCACTGTCTACTTTTATTCTTTCATGTAGACATATGCAAATCATCTCAATTTCTTCATTGTTTCCTATTCAAAAGCCTTCTGTCTCTGCTAGTTTTATGCTCTTTTCTTCACTTCCCCAGCCAGTGGTACAAAAAGCACACTTTTTTTTTTTTTTTTTACATCTTTGGGTGGAGGGAGGGCTATAGGCTTTGCTTTTATTCAGTTAGGGTCCCAACAAGAAAGAGATAGTACACTAAAATTGGGATCTTTTGGACAGTGTATACTTACAAAGAGGCTAATTACCAAAACACAAGCAGGTATAAAGGGAGCACAAAAAGTAGAGAAGGAAACAGAGGCTGACTGTAGCAGAGCTGTCACCATCCTACACCCATTGAGAGCAAGGGGAAGAGAAGGAAATGGAGTTGGGTGGAGCCAGACCACCAGGCTAAGGTAAACTCTCAGGAAAGGAAGCAGAGAAATAAACCTCCTCACCTCATCTCCCTCCCTCCTTCTAATCCCAGCCAGTGCTTTCTTTTTGTTTAATTCAGACAAAAGCCAGGCTGCACGGGAGCTTGTTGACACTATCAACACCAGCCTGGCCCCTAGAGGAGAGCACTGGTGGAGAACGGTGGGGAGTGGATGTGGAGGGAAAGTCCATAACCTCTGTTTCACAGCATCCATTCTCATCTTGGTCATAAAACCTGAAGAACAAAACAGCTTGTACTACAGACTGAATTTTTTTCAGATTTCTTTCTTTGACATCCACTCAAACCTGTGGTCTTAAGGTCACTTCATAAAAAGATTGGAATAGCATGTCCAGATGTAATATATACTGCTCCTGAAATGGAACTTTCCCCAACCACTGCGCCACTTTCCTTCACAATGGGACGTTAAAGTGCATTTTCTCATCTCTCACTTTAGAAGAGATAATCTGACAAGCACCAGGTTACAGACCCCACAAACTTCACTGACAGATGAGGTTTCTGAGTTTTCCCAGAGTTTATTTTCAACCTTACAGTACATGTGTCTTACCAAGGCATTAGAAGATGCTTGCTACTTCCCGATCGCTAGATCCTACTAGCATAAAGCCATCAATGTAGTGGAACTGTGTGATGATTTTTGGACTATTTAGTTGATCAAGGCCCTTTAAACTAGATCATAAAAGAGACCCAAAGAATGGGCAAAAGGGCAAGGCAGGAATATGAAATATGAATGTTGTCAGTGTTGTATATATGTAGGTTATTTGTGAATTTGCTGACTCATGATAGAGAAGAACAGATTTGAAAAGTAAATACCTAAATATCAACTAGGGATTGTGTTGAATTGTGCCACTAAAAATAGCATATCTATAACTGTGGCTATAAGTTGCATCATCACTTTGCATCATCACTTGGTTTAGTCATGACAACCTAATGAAGTTCTCCATGATGCATCTGGGGTTTTGTTTTTGTTTTTGCTGGCCAAGTAGATATATTAAGTATATGTTAAGAATCACCATCCATGATTTTTGATAGTGTCTCTGATTCTTGATAGTGTCTCTGTAGTTATTTTAAAAATGTGTTATCGTTTTTGGTACATCCTCCCTGGTAGTGGAGGTCTGGGGGCTTTAATTTGTACTGCAATAGCTTTTACTTTTTTAATCAGATAATTTTAAGATTCTACCAGTTACTAAAAATATCCACTTCAGCTATACATTCTGATATCATAGAAAAATAGTATGATTGAGGGACGCCCAGGGGGCTCAGCGGTTAAGCGTTTGCCTTTGGTTCAGGGAGTGATCCTGGGGTTTGGGATCAAGTCCCACATCAGGCTCCCTGCATGGAGCCTGCTTCTCCCTCTGCCTCTGTCTCTGTCTCTCTCTCTCTGTGTCTCTCATGAATAAATAAATAAAATCGTTTAAAAAAATAGTATGACTGATCTAAGTTCTAACCCCCACATATTATATTCATTCCAATATTCCTAACTCTCTGACTTTTCAGTTTCCTTCCCAAACAGTATGTAGCATGCTGATGGCATTAAGTGTAGCCCATTGTTGAGTTGAGTCTACCCTTCTGGCATATTTTTTATTATCGCTCTCAGGTATTCATGTCAATACTTTAAATTCTGACTCCTAAGTTGGTTCACTGTGGTCAATTAGTTTGATTTATCTGAGACTGCCATTACTTGTCCCTGAGTCTGGTATCATAGAGCCTTCCGGCACACTTGTTTCTTCGGATCCTGCAGATAAAGCTTATTACCTCCTGGACCCTGTCTTATACCCCTTGGTACTTTAGACCATGCTAGAATCAAACTCAAGTATAGCCTGTAGCAAATAAAGGGAAGTGGGTCCTATGAGAATTAGTATCAGCTTAGGAAGCCAGTGACGCAGGAAAGTTTTAATGCAGGGATGGAAGAAGACCCTGCAGATAGGGGAATATCTTGACACCTGAGCATGAACCATTTAAAGGAAATTTGGATATAGATGCTTCTCAGCTTCAACATTGTTTACCCAAAGGTCTCCAGCCCATGTCTTAAGGCCCCACTCTTTTCCCATCAGTTTTATAACATTAGTGTAAGAAACCTGTTGGGATGGAGTGTATATCTCATGCTGCTACTTTGAGACCCTTGCAATTCTGGGCTTGATTCTCAGCTGTCTCTACCCTGTGACTATTAGAAATATAAGAATTCAGAATTGCTTTGGAGACCTTTGACTTTCCATGTGTGTTCTTATCTTATTGGAAACAGTCATAGTTTCCAATTTGTCTTTCTTTTTTCTATGTATGTTCTTTAGGGTGTTAAGAAGTGACAATGTGATTCCAAAAGTACTATAAGTTTTTTTTTGTTACTTTGAGTATTACAGAGCCCCCCAAGCCTCTTCCTGGTCTAGTGATTTATCAGAAGGATGACAAGACTCTCATCTAGTTATATTAATGTTATGATTTCTTACAACAAAAGGACACAAGGCAAAATCAGCAAAAGGGAAAACCCATTGGGTGAAATGGGGAGGACACTAGACACCAAACAGCTCCCAAGAGTCCTTCACCAGTGGTGTCATACAGGACCTGCTTCATTTCTCCAGCAACCGGCTGTGACAAAACGTCTACCAGGGGAGTGCATTAGAGACTCAGTTCCAAAGGGTTTTATTGAGGGCTAGTCAAGTAGGCTCTCGTTATTTAGCACATGCCAAAATTCTGGGCTCCCAAAGGAAAGACAGTGTTCAATGTAAAACACATTATTTAGTATATCAAAACATCAAGTTGTCCACCTTGAATATATACAATTTTTGTCCATTATACAACAGAGCTGTGGTGCAAAAAAAAAAAAAAAAAAAAAAAAAAAAAAAAAAAAAAAACATTGCACAAAAAGTTTAGGCACAGTGAGCTACTCTTAGCAGTTCTAGAAATAGAACACTCCCCACCTCCAAGTTCCCAAATGCCGGCCAAGAGCCAATCTTGCAAGTAGGCCTTATTAAGGAAAGCAATCTCTGGCCTGTTATGTTAGCTGTTCTCTGCACTTCTTAGTAACTAATTGCCCTAGCCACTTGCTCTCCAAGACCTTGTTCTTTGTGTGTACTTTATTCCATATCCCTCTGGTGACAACTTGAATTTTTTTTTTCAAATACTGTGAATTACTTTTGTCTCATTTTTACCTGCAAAGGGAATTATTATGTGCTCCTTAAATACATGATGAACCAAGTTCCAGAATCCCATTTTAAAGACCTTTAACTTGGGGCCACTTTTTAAATTTTATTTTTTTATTTTTTAAAAAATTTATTTATTTATTCATGAGAGACAGAGAGGCAGAGACACAGGCAGAGAGAGAAGCAGGCTCCATGCAGGGAGCCCAACGCGGGACTCAATCCCCAGACCCCAGGTTCACACCCTGGGCCAAAGGCAAGCGCCAAACCACTGAACCACCCAGGCTGCCCCCTTTGGGGCCACTTTTAGGAGCAATTGTTGTTCAATCAGGAACCCAACAGAAAACAAATGGAATAATAAAAATTGAAATCTGTCAAAGAGGAAGTATTTACAAAGAATATAATTACAAAGACTAGAGTGGAAAGACAACAATAACAACAACAAAAAAGAAAGACAACAAAAAGATTGTTCAGAAACACAGCACTATTCGCATCAGAGATGTCAGCCCTGTAGGCGCTAGGGAACAACAGGAGAGTTGTCTGACCCCAGAAAAAGAGAGGGTGATGTTGGACAGAAGCTCTAGAAGGAGCATTCTTCTGAAGGAAGCAACTAGCCAAGGACAACCAGAAAAATAAACGGCCTGAGCTCACCCTTCCCACTCCTTTGGGTCTGGTGCATTAGCCCAAGCCAGAAACCAGACAGCCTGGGATCTCACTGATGTAATGAATATAAGTGAATGAAGGAATATTAGTCAATCTATCAGGGCACAAGACAATTTGGGAAAGTTTAGAGAGTTTGGACCTGGAAGGCAAACAGAAGATATTTGGCACAATTTATAATTCATTTCCCATTTGCTGAGGTTCTGCATCTTTTGATTCAAACATTTTCTGGCATCTCACTTCCTCAAAGGATAATTCTAAAAGCAAATTATAAGTAATGAATTTTCTTTCTACTCCCTACTTAAATATTCAAGTCTTATTAGTATCACTCATCAGTTTTCCCAAAATATAACATTAAAATGTCCTTCTATGATTTTTAAAAATTTTATGGTGTTTTTTCTCATGTTACATTTCTCATTTTTTTTAGTTGTTTAGTGTCATAATGACCTTAATAACTATTCACATTGTATTGTATAAAACATTGTTTTAAGAAAACCTTTTAGTTAGAAAATGCTCTATGTATTTTGCTAAATTAATACAATATATAGCCTAGCAGTCTATGTGTGTAAATACAGCATTAATGTTTTTTTCTTTCCTTGCTAAAATCTAGCCCAGTAAAATGTTTAGTAGAAAAAAAGAAACGCAGTTGATAAGTCAATAGACAGGAATTCTAATCAAATCTGCTGCTTGCCAGAAACACATCTTGATCAAGGAAATGTCTCTCAATTTTAGCATCCTCACTTGCAACGTGAAGAGGTTGGCTGTGAAGACCTCAAGGACCTCTTCCAGGTTTAAGAATTTGTTTACTGATTTCAGTCCAAATTGTATTAGCCACTTTCCCTATCTCTGCCCCCTGTTGAGTATACAGAGTACCTTTCAAGAATATATAAAACATCTATGCCAGTTATTCTGCAGATTTGAAGTGTTCTTCTGAGAGTAACATGTCCACAATCAACTCTGAGATACAGTGCTCTTGTTTAAGTGTTAGAATTACAAAAAAACATGTCCCAGTACTGGCATTTCCTCATGATTCCATTATAATGATTTAGTAGGTTATATCTTAATGGTAAAAATAATTGTCTTGTTGAAACCGTGCCCTATAGCATTAGGAAGTTGAGACTAAGATGAAATTTAAAGCTTGTTTTTCAGAGCTCTGCTTCTTGCTAATCAGCTATGTTTTCTTTTCAGACACCACTAATAAATCCACTAGCTGTCTCCACAGAGGCCTCGCTACTGATACAGATGGTCACTTACACAGTTCCAGCCAATCAACAAGGTCTTCATTCCTTACCCAACACAACGATCCCAAGACCCCATCCACCTAATACTGATGCTCAGGGAATGTGCATCTTTGACCTAGACACATGTTTTAAGTTGTTTTGAATATCACATGACCATCTCAAAGAAACATCCAAACCTTAATTCATTGTCTCTACCCACACCTGCTCAATAGATTTATTCTCTATTCTTTCTTCTAACAATATAGGCAACTCTCATTTACCTAAAAGCTCAGGTTAAAATCCTAAGGGTTGGGCAGCCCTGGGGTGCAGCGGTTTAGCACCACCTGTGGCCCCGGGTTTGATGCTGGAGACCATGGATCGAGTCCCACTTTGGGCTCCCTGCGTGGAGCCTGCTTCTCTCTCTGCCCTGTGTCTCTGCCTCTCTCTCTCTCTCTCTCTCTCTCTCTCTCTCTCTCTCTCTATGAATAAATAAACAAAAATCTTTTTAAAAATCCTAAGAGTTATTCCCATCTTCTCTTTGTCCTTCCCTTTCTACTTCCCAATAAGTCAGGATGACCTGACAATTTAATGTTCTGTATATTTACTGAGAGCATCCCATTCTTATCAGAGTAAAGCCAAAATCCTTAATATTGCCCAAAAGGCCCATCTCTCAAGCTTTCCTAGAGCTACATACTTTCTCATCTCTGTCCTCCAGCCCTACTCTTTTGAACTGTAAGTTATTTTTTTAAAAAAGAAAAGATTTTATTTATTTATCTGACAAAGGGAGAGGGAGAACAAGCAGGGAGAGTGGTAGAGAGAGAGAGAGAGAAGTAGGTTCAGAGGATATGCATAACCCCTCCTTGTCCTACCGGTGACCTCCTCGTGTCAGGGGCCAGGTTTTGCCTCATTTTAGTGTTCAGTCTCCACCCTAAAGTGAACATAGGATGAATGTAACATACATGTTTGCTCAATAAACATGCTCCATCTGTTCTCATGAAGAGCCATGAGTTTCCATAGAGGGGGCCTGGTAAAAACTAAAGTCTCAATAAATATTAAATTATCATCATCACTATCATCATCATCATCTCCTAGAGAGAGACTATTGAGGGAAAAGAGGTTCAGGACAGACTTATAAGAAGCTTCAACATTTAATAACCAATTAGAGAACAAACAAAAAATGAAGATTGAAAAAAGAATCCAGAAAGCATGAAAAGATGTCCACCAGACTTAATCGCATGAAGGCAATTTCTTTTTAACCTCAAGACCACTTAAACAAAAATGCAATGGTTGTGGTGAGTAATTAATGAGAGATAACCAATAGAGAGTATGGAGAGTACATAAAACTCTTCCAAGAGGTCATCTGTGAAAGGCAAGTAGCTGGAATGAATGTGGAATAGGCAAAAAGCTTAGATATAGGCAGGAATATTCTAGTAACAATAAAGATATTGAAGATAGGGAAAATGCAGGAAACAACAAATGTTGGAGAGGATGTGAAGGGGGAACCCTCTTGCACTATTGGTGGGAATGCAAAGTGGTATAGCCACTATGGAAAACAGTGTAGAGGTTACTCAAGAATTTAAAAATAGAGCTACCCTACAACCCAACAATTTCACTACTAGGTATTTACCCCAAATATACAGATGTAGTGTAACACCAGGACACTTGCACCTCAATGTCCATAGCAGCAATGTCCACAATAGCCAAACTGTGGAAGGAGCCTCGGTGTCCATCGACAGATGATGGATAGAGAAGATGTGGTCTGTGTATACAGTGGAATATTCCTCAGCCATTAGAAACGACAAATACCCACCATTTGCTTCGACGTGGATGGAACTGGAGGGTATTATGCTGAGTGAGGTAAGTTAATCAGAGAAGGACAATCATATGGTTTCACTCATATGTGGAATATAAGAAATAGTGAAAGGGATTATAAGGGAAAGGAGGGAAAATGAGTGGGAAAAATTAGAGAGGGAGACAGACCATGAGAGACTCCTAACTCTGGGAAACAAAGGGTTGTGGAAGGGGAGGTGGGGTAGGGATGGGGTAACTGGGTGACAGCCAGTGAGGAGGAGACTTGATGGGATGAGCATTGGTTGTTAAACTCTATGTTTGCAAATCCAACTTTGTGATAGAACAATGGAGAAAAGAATAAGACTATATTTGGTTGTGAAAAAAATGAGGTAATTTCTCTCTAAAATTGTTTTCTCACTGAAAATAGGCAGGGAAATTTCTGAGATTTGAATTATAATATTGGGGAAAATTTGTAGTATAGAGAGTTGGAGTGAATATCAATTACAGATATTAGTTGACTATGAAACAATATTAAGTGCAATCCTGAGATTAATGACCACCAATATATGGGAGCAATAGTGTGCTCTAATGTATAAAATTCTCTAGTCTTGCTTAGCTCTTTGGGTGTATACATAGATAGGGTGGAAAATTTTATTCATCCACCTTGAGAATTTTCTTAGATCTTAAAACATCTTAGGAAATTTAGGTATAGGCATTAATTTATGCGATCTAATTTGTATTAGAAAGGAAATTATGCAAAGAAGGTTTTGATAGGTAAGGAGAAATAAGAAGGGTTGATAAGTTGGCATTCTCCATGAGCTCAGATGATGGAGATAATAGATTTAATAAGTGAATAATTGAGAAATATAATATGTTGAATTAAGACAGTGGACATTCGAGGCTATTGCTCTGAGAAGACTGCTTACTATATTTGAGTGATACTTACTTACTATATTTGGATAGTACAGTCAGGGTCCAGAGCCCTGCTAGCAGAGCAGGATTGCTTCATCAATCCAGATCATGTCAATTTCAGGCCTTGATCACCCACTTTTTTGGTGTTTTGTGCGGTTCACAAACTGCACAGCCTTATACAACAGTCATTCTTAGGGTATGGCGAGTGGAGTTTATTCTTTTTCTTTAATTTTTTTTTTTTTTTTTTTTTTGCGAGTGGAGTCTAACGGGAAGATTATTGTAGTTGAGAAGAGCTGAGAAACTAATGTGATGAATTGGTCATCTACGGGTCTTATAGTCCAAAATTATGTCAGGACTTGAAAGTAAGAGAGAGACTTTAATGCAGATACCAAAGCATCAGTGAATACAGATGAGTGACCAGGTGCTTATCTCTAAGGCAGAGACAAAGAGGAGTAGAAGTGGCTTTTTCAGCTAATATGAGATGTGTTTTACTGAGACAAACACCAACCTGTCCTCCCTACACAGATGTAGTTAAGTTATTTGAATTTTATTTAGTCAATGTTTACATAACACTGTATCTCACAAACTGTTCTAAGCTCTTTAGAAATATTAACTTACTTACTCCTCAGAATAACCTTATAAAGATTACTGAGGTATTCATTTAACAGATGAAGACATGTAAACCCAGAGAGTTAAGTAAATTGTCTAAAATCACATAACAAAAATAGTGGAACTGAGATTCAACCCAATTGGTGAGACAGAGAAAGTGGTGATGGGGGAGGGCGAGAAAGAGAGTAGCCAATTCTTAATTAGGCTGTAAGGACTGTGGAAGTAAATCCACTTGTATTTACAGCTAACATAAATATTGAATGATGTGAGATATGGTAAAGGAGGTGGGCACAAATAAAGATTATAGGTGAAAAATCAGAAACGGAAGGTTGGATTTAGAGGAGAAATCTCATACTGGGAGTAAGTGAAAAGGAAGAAAAGTAACAGAAGTGTCACCTAGAAAAATGGAAGGTAACGCACTGTAAATTGTGTTTGAACAATCTTTTGATAGAAAAAGAGTGCTTAAAATCAGTTTCTGCCATGACCAGAAATAATGTTAGAGTTACTGCATTTGGTTGGGGCTTTTTCCCCTGCATGTCACAAGAGGCCGATACAAACGATTCCTATTCCCCAATAAGAATGACATCTGTGGTCCAGCACAGCAAATGTGAAGTGGTTTTGGGACATTAGCTAACCATGTCATTAACTATCCTCTTATCTCACGGCCCTGTTTACCATACTTCATTGTGGTATGTCTTTGTTAGCATTTTTATTCAATTCTAGTATAAGTGGGTCATACAATTCCATTATTTTCATCACATTAAAAATGATTAAACCAGATTGTTTCCTATCTTTCGAATTTCTGTATAGTTGATAGAAAGGACTGACAAGCGCTTGTTGAATGAAGTTCTTAAGAACTTTAATAAGAGCTAAGCCTCTAGCTGTCTTGATGATTAATTAAGTACAAGAGATTAGTGGCACCACTGCAGGGACACTGTGCCAAGCCAATACTTAGTGACAATATTAATTTTTCATGAAGGAGGATCCAGACTTCCCACTGCTAATCTCACATCCAAAACTTTTTTTAATAAAGCAATGAAAGTCACTGAGTGAAAAAGAAACACCAAGAGAGAATAAATTATAAAAGAACTAAAGTAAAGCGTAGAACACACAATAAAGAAATTTAGAAGTTATCTAGACAGAAAAATGAATGGCAGTCATTACAACATCCTCTCTTTTCCACAACCAAGGCAGACATCAAAGAGTAATCCTAGTGTTCTTTTCTGCCGAACACAAATCTAGTCCTAAAACCTAAAAAATAGTGTTTTGGATCGTTTTGGAAAATTAATGTACACAGCTGGTATTTTTATGACTAATTTGCGGTCCTCGGTGATATATTATCTCTTCGTATAAGAGAAAAGAAAACAGAAAATGTAAAGAGACTAAGAGACTAGTACAAGTCCAAGTTACTGAGGGAGAAAGTCAGGACTAGAATTTAGACTCACCAACTGCTCAATCAGGAAAGTTCCCATGAAGTCCTTGGGGTTATCTTTGAAGACTGTCTTGGAATTTCTTTGTTCTTTCTTTTCTATTTTAATTTTTTTCACTATCACTGCCATGTGTTATCCTCACTAATGCACCTAGAGCAATCTTTGGTTTTCAAGTCAAGTCTGTGATATGTGTATACATTTGATCTTTAATTTGTGCAGTTCTATGGAACACTTACAGTAGTCAGTTGTATTTGAATTTTAAAAAATGATCAAACTTCAGTGTTTCTTATTAAATCTAGATGAATGAAAAAAAAGACAAGTCCCATTTGATTTCATGCAATAGCTGATCTATTTATTTTATGAAGGAAGACAGGTGTGTGTGTGTGTGTGTGTGTGTGTGTGTGTGTCATACCTAAGTTTTCCTAGTGAAAGATACAAAGTCTTCCCTAGAGACAGTCATTCATCTTTCCTGCTGGTTCACTGTTGACCTAGATCGATCTATAGGGACCTTGAGCCAGGGCGACTGCTGCCCTCATGTAACAGATGAGCTGGGGTGTTCAGTAGTAAGAGTCTTATCTAGTACTCTCCTTGAAATGCTGCCTCGAATGATTAAAGGTAGTCCTTTTGCTTTAAGATGCTTTAAATACAGCTACATTTGTTTCACCTTTACTGAGGCATAATTGACAAAATTTTAATATCCTTTAAAGTGTACAACAAGATGACCTGATATGTGTATACATCGAGGATTCCTACCATCTGAGTTAATTAACACATTTTTGACTAATGTAAATAATACTGTATTGTATAATTGAAATTTATAATAATACAGTATAAATTGAGAGTTTATAACTTAAGTGTTCTCATGCATACACAAAAGGAAGTAAATACAGGTAAAGCAATATTTTAAACTTCATACACTAAGATTTACAGGGCTAAGAGTTAAAGGCACGTTTTGTTTTATTTTGTTTTGTTTTTCCTGATGGGGTGGAGTGAATGTATATTTCCTGGTAAGAAGCAAAAGGAGAATTTAAATGGAAATTTTAAAATATGGTATTTTGGCATTTTGCTTCACTGTTTTGTGAGGCCCAGACCCTTCCTTCACTAATGTCTTTATATTTATTTCTATGAGCACATTAATGCTACTAAAATTCTTTTGGAATCAGGATTGAGGATCTCCCAGTTGAAAGGACATTCATTTCATTTCAGAAATGAATATTATGATTTTGGGACTGTAGAAATTACAATGATTTAGTATGATTTTATCCTAGAACAATGTGGCATTTAAACCATAGTCTTCTTTTTTGGGTGTCAGCCATGCAGAGAGCCTTAGTTTTTCCCCTCCTTTCTCATTATTACTCTGAGACTGAACTTAAGTGGACTGTAAGAACAGGATTCTGTTTCTGACAATTTTTCTTTGGCAACTCTCCATTTCTGGCATATAATTTGTTCCAGATAATGCAAAATGTTCTCCTGTATCTTAGGAATTACCTAGAGGTAATAAATTATTCAAAATCTGTAATTGGATCTTCTCAGATTTTCTTTTAAGTTAACTTTCTTAAATTTCTGTTTTCATTGTAGTATTCCATTATGTGTATTATGCTTGCAAGGCATCTCAAACCCCGTGGGAATTTGAGGGTAAAGGAGATAAATGCTGCCTTCTTTCCAAAATGTTCTTAACAGCCTTAGGCTATCTCTGAATCATAAATACTTAAAAATAATTGGAATGCATATGGATACCTAATTGACAGATAGAAAAATATTTTTAATTACCTATATTCCTTTTAAGTTTTGAAATCTAAAAATAAATTATTGAATGTATAATGAGCTTAATAAATAGGCTAATATAAAGACGAGTAAGATGTCAACTTGAATAGTGTTGATAGAAGGTGTTCATCAGTATGATCTTATGGTCAGCATTCGCCTTATAAACAGCTCACATGTCTAATATGCTTTCATTTTCAAATGCTAGTGAGAGTTCTGGTCTTTTCTCTCAACATATAAGTAAGAACTTAATTTTGTACCTAGGATTTCGAGTAGGGAGGATATGTTCATAGAATGCCACAGAGTAGATTGACCTTTGAAAGCTTCCCATTAAAATTCATTTCCCTTCTCTAATTGTGAGAATAATTAAATCTGGCTTATTTAAGTTTCAATTTTCTCCAAAATGCTGTCTCCCACCACAAATATTCCCTCAATTTATTCAATAACCTTTTTGGTCCTTATTCAACAAGCATTTCCTAGAGCTGCTACATCTCTTCAGTTTTGAGCAAAGTGATGTTGATTTACAGATAAACCAGCCACCGCATCAAGTGCTATATATCAGAGTCCAGTATAGGGAAAACCAGGAGGTAGAATGTAGAAAGTAGAATGTTTATATCAGAATTTTCATAATAACCAGAAGCTATAAGTAATCTCAAAAGTGGCCACTGCAGAATGGACAAACACAGTGTGGCATATTTACATAATAGAAAACCATGCAATGATGAAAATGAAGGAATCATAGATAGCCACATGCAGCAACATGGATGAACTTTAGAAACATAATGTTAAATAAATAAAGCAAAAGAAAAAAATACATACTATTATTCCACTTTATGTATATTTCAATGAAAAGATGGAAAAATAAAACTATATATTTTACGTAGGTTAACCTAAATGGCAGAAGCACAGAGAACAGTGAGGAAATTACTAAAAATGAATGTTAGGGTATATCTGATAAATACATCTGGTATATTGAAAACATTCCATCCTAAAACAATAGAATACACATTCTTCCCAAGTACACATGGAACATTCTCCAGAATAGATCACCTATTAGCACAGAAAATGAACCTCAACTAATTCAAGATCAAAATTATACCATGTATATTTTAATCAAACACTATGAAACTAGAAGTCAGCCACAAGAAAATATCTGGAAAGACCACAAATATACAGAAGTTAAAAAACATGCTACTAAACAATGAATGTGTTAACCAGGAAATCAAAGAAGAAATTAAAAAGTACATGGAAACAAATGAAAATGAAAACATAGTGGTCCAAAACCTTTGGGATGCAGCAAAAGCAGCCCTAAGAGGGAAGTATATAGCAATATAGGCCTACCCCAAGAAGTGAGAAAAATCTCAAACAACCCAACCTAAGGAACTATAAAAAGAATAACAAACCTAAAACTGGCATAAGGAAGGAAATAATAAATATTAGAGCAGAAATAAATGATTCAGAAACAAAAACAATAGAACAAATCAATGAAACCAGGAGGTAGTTCTTTGAAAAAATCAATAATATTGATAAACTTCTAGAGAGACTTATCAAAAATGAAAAGAGAAAAGACTTAAATAAAGTCATAAATGAGAGAGGAGAAATAGCAACTGACACCACAGAAATACAAATAACTGTAAGAGAATATTATAAAAAAACTATTTGTTAACAAATTGGACAACCTAGAAGAAATGAGCAAGTTCATAGAAATATATAAATTGCCAAAACTGAAGCAGAAGGAAGTAGAAAACTTGAACAGACTTGATAACCAGCAATGAAATTGAGTGAGTAATAAAAAAAAACAAAACAAAACAAAACTCCTAAGAAACAAAATTCCAGGACCGGATGGCTTCACAGGTAAATTCTACCAAAATTTTAAAGAAGATTTAATACCTACTCTTCAAAAATATTCCAAAATATAGAACTGGAAGGAAAACTTTCAAATTCATTCTATGAGGCCAGCATTACCTTGATACCAAAATCAGGTAAAGACACCACTAGGGATGCCTGGGTGATTCAGTGGCTGAGTGTCTGCCTTCGGTCCAGGGTGTGATCCTGGAGTCCCAGGAGTGAGTCTCACATCGGGCTCCCCACAGGGAGCCTGCTTCTCCCTCTGCCTGTGTCTCTGCCTCTCTCTCTCTTTGCTCTCTCTCTAGGTCTCTCATGAATAAATTAATAAAATCTTTTAAAAAGACACCACTAAAAAAGAACTATAAGCCAATATCCTTGGTGAATATAGATGCAAACATTCCCAAAATACTAGCAAACCAAATTCAATAATATATTAAAAGAATCATTCACCATGAACAGGTGCGATTTATTCCAGAGGTGCAACTGTGGTTCAACATTCACAAATCAATCAATGTGATACATCACATCAGTAAGTAAAAAGATAAGAACCAAATGATCATTTCAATCATGACACAGATCAAAGACATAGAAAAAGCACTTGACAAAGTACAACGTCCATCCATGATAAAAACCCTCAACAAACTATATTTATAGGGAACATACCTCAATATAAAAAAGGCCTTTTTTGAGAAAGCCATAGGTGAGAAAGCCATAGGTAACACCCTCAATGGGGGAAAAACAGAAAGAGTTTTTCTCCTAAGTTCAGGAAAATACAGGGATGTCCACTCTCACCACTTTTATTCAACATAGTACTGGAAGTCCTAGCGATAGCAATCAGATGAGAAAAAGAAATAAAAGGAATCTAAATCAGTAAGAGGTAAAACACTATTTGCAGATGACTTGATAATCGATATAGAAAACTCCAAAGACTCCACCAAAAAACTGCCAGAACTGATAAATTCAGTAGAGTCACAGGATACAAAATCGAAGTATAGAAATCTGTTGCATTTCTCTGCACTAATAATGAAGCAGTAGAAAAAGAAATTAAGAAAACAATCCCATTTACAGTTGTACCTAAAATAAAACAATGCCTAGGAATAAACCTAACCAAGGAGGTGAAAGACCTATACTCTGAAAACTATAAATCACTGATGAAAGAAACTTAAGATGACACAAAGAAATGGAAAGACATTCCATTGGAAGAACAAATATTGTTAAAATGCCTATACTACCCAAAGCAATCTATACATTTAATGCAATTTCTATCAAAATGTATAGCAATTTTCACAGAATTCGAAAAAAAAAAATCCTAAAATGTGTGTGGATCCACAAAAGACCCTGAATAGCCAAAGTAAGCTTGACAAAGAAAAGCATAGCATCACAGTATTGGACTTGAAGTTATATTACAAAGCTGTAGTGATCAAAACAGTATGGAACTGTCAGGAAAACAGACACATAGGTCAATAGAACAGAAAGGAAAACCCATAAATAAACCTACAACTATATGGTCAATTGACCTTCAACAAAGCAGGCAAGAATATTCAACACAAAAACAGTCTCTTCAACAAATGCTATTGGGAAAACTGGACAGCAATATGCAAAAGAATGAAATTGGACCACTGTCTTAAACCATACCTAAAAAATACGTTCAAAATGGATTAAAGACCTACATGTGAGACTTAAAACCATCAAAACCGTATAGAAGAACACTGGAAGTAACCTCTTTGTCATAGGCCATAGCAACTGCTTTTTAGATATGTGTCCTGAGGCAAGGAAAACAAAAGCAAATATAAATTACTGGGACTAAATCAAAATTGAAAGCTTCTGCACAGCAAAGGAAACAATCAACAAAACCAAAAGGCAACCTACGGTATGGGAGAAGATATTTGCAAATGACATATCTGTTAAAAGCTTAGCATCAAAAATCCATAAAGAAATAAAGACATAAAAAGAACAAATAATCCAAATAAAAAATAGAGGACATGAACAGACCTTTCTCCAAAGAAGGCATACAGATGGCCAAAAGATGTAGGAAAAGAGGCTCATCATCACTCATCATCAGGGAAATGCAAATCAAAACTACAATGAGCTGTCACTTCACACCTATCAGAATGGTTAAAACCAACAACACAAGAAACAACAGGTGTTCACAGGGATGTGAGAAAGGAGAACCCTTTTTCACTGTTGGTGGGAATGCAAACTGGTGCAGGCACTCTGGAAACAGTGTGGAGGCTCCTCAAAGACTTTAAAATAGAAATACCTTACAATCCAACAATTGCACTACTGGGTACTTACCCAAAGAATACAAGGACACAAATTCAAAAGGATTTTGAGCTCCTCTGAGCTCCTATGTTTATAGCAGCATTATTTACAATAGCCAAGATACAGAAGCTGCCCAAGTGTCCATTGATTGATGAATAGGTAAAGAGGTGGTGTGTATATATACACATGCGTTTGTGCGTGCACGTATATACACAATGGAATACTATTCGGCCATAATAAGGAATGAAACCTTGTCATTTGCATGACATGGATGGAGCTAGAGAGTATAATGCTAAGCAAAATAAGCCAGTCAGAGAAAGAGAAATGCCATATGACTTCGCTCATATGTAGAAATTAAAAAACAAAACCAAAAAGCAAGGGGAAAAAAGAGAGAGAGATTCTCAATTATAGAGAACAATCTGATAGTTCCCAGAGGGGAGGTGGGTGTGGAGATGGCTGAAATAGGTGGAGATTAAGGAGTGCACTTGTCATCATGAATAGGGTGATGTATGGAACAGTTGAATAATTATAATGTATGCCTAAAACAAGTAGAACACTGTATGTTAACTAACTGAAATAATAAAAATAAACAAATAGGGACGCCTGGGTGGCTCAGTGGTTGAGCGTCTGCCTTCGGCTCAGGGCATGATCCCGGAGTCCTGGGATCGAGTCCCACATGGGGCTCCCTGCATGGAGCCTGCTTCTCCCTCTGCCTATGTCTCTGCCTCTGTCTCTCTGTGTCTTTCATGAATAAATAAATAAAATCCTAAAAACAAACAAATACATGTTAGGGTAGTGGTAACTTTGAGGAAAAAGGAGAACATCATTTAAAACAGTTCTATAGAAAGACATGGTGCCCTTCCCAGTGTTATACACAGATGTTTGTTCTATACTACTTTATTATTAGACTGTGCACATGGTTTTATTTTATGTGTGTGTTATTCCTCAAAATAAAGATATTTTTAAAACAAAAAGTGTGATGTATCCTGAAAAGTGACATATCTGTTTTTTGTTGTTGTTTTATAGTCCGTGACACTGGAAACTGCTTTGCTCAACTCTGCGTACTTAACCCCTAGCACTTGGCATGAGCTTAGTGTTATTGTTGAATAAATAAATGGGTAGAAATATTGGAAAGAAAAAATTGTGTGCATCCCAAAACTTTTAGTACACATTGTTTATTACGGGTAAAATTTGTAGAAGATCAAAAAAAACTAAAAATCAAAATCACTGGAGCATCTGTGTGGCTCAGTCAGTTAAGCCTCTGACTCTTGATTTTAGCTCAGGTCATCATCTCAGAGTCCTGGGATGGAGCCCCAGACTCTATGGCCAGTGGGGAGTCTTCTTGAGGATTCTCTCTCTCTCTCTCTCTTTCTCTCTCTCTCTGCCCCTCCCCCACTAAACAATAAATAAATCTTTAAAAAAAAAATCAGTCATCTTCTAATCTATTTACTAGTTAAACTGAAGTGACTGAAGAAAAAAAAAGTGGCAAACCATGTAGAAAGACAGTCCTCCACGGGCCTCTCACATTCTTGCCTGTCTTCCAATCAGGGGCACTGACTACCTTTGGCTCCAGACTATCTTCTAAATCACATTTTGTTTTTGTTTTTGTTTTTTGCCTCCTTTCAGAGCAAAGGGAACATTTGCTTACTGCCCATTACAAAAGATGTGGCGTTCCAAAATTCAGGATACCTCTTCTGTAATGCAACCTGCTAGGTGTGCCAGTGGCACCCGATGCTCTTCCTATTACCCTGTGGGCATTGGAATTTGAGTACCTGATGCAACTGCTGATATTCTGACTATTGTCTTTGCCATAAAGAATGAACAGGGTTTCCTATTTTTGTTTTTTCTAAAACAGGAGTCTTGTGTCTTCTACAGCGTCTACGGATCTGTGGCGGACTAACTTTTAGCTCTCCTATAGAGTAAAACATCAGACCCTTCTTAGCTCTTGACACACCGATGTTTTCTTAGGAAAGTCCTAGAACCCCAGAAAGCTGGATGGAACAAATATACATCCATAGCTTATTTTTAAAATGCATACTTAACACAAAATTACTACAAGTTCTGGCAGTTTATTTTAATAGATAATATTATATAGCATTTCTAAAGAAATGCTATAAGTTGTCACATTCAAGCTGAGCTTTACTTTACCCAAAACAACTGTTTAAAGGAAATGCTAAAAATAAAAAGGAACAATGAAGGCATTTCTTCATAATTTTCCTGTTTATGTAAGTACAATGAGTGTTAGATTTTCCCTCACATATTGGATATATTTAACTAGCTATTGAAAAAGGATTTCAGAATTTGATTCCTTAAATGAAATCCTGAAAAAAAAAATTCCTCTGTGCACAGTATGCTAAACCTGCATTTATAGCTAATGCTTCACAAAATACGTCAAAGCTAAATGTGTTCTACAGGACATTACACAGCAGGTATTTTGGACATGAAAATGTCAGAACAACAGGAAACCAAAATGCAAGGCTTTTTCTTTACTTTCTGAAAAGAAAAATAACTGGCAAATGAATACAAATACTATTTAGAACTACTCAAAACCATCAAAATAACTTTTCATGGAAATTAGCGCCATTAAATACTCAGTAGCTAATTAACTCTAGCTATTGCCAATGGGATTTTCCCTTAATTTTGTTTGAGCTCTACTAGTCTCACGCCTTAATACTTTAATATTAGAAAAGTGATGGAAAATAATGAGAATGCTCCCTATGTGCCAAGCTTTAAGCGCTTTGTGTGTCTTACACCACTTAATCTCTAAGTCTACTTAATACCATTAGGTACTATGAGGTAGGTAGTAACAGATAATCACCTCCTTAAATCACATATTTTCAAAACGCACTTTTCTGTAACGCCCATTGTTCTTTGTCACTGTAGGGTAGAGGGTTGTGCTAATAATTCCAGGCTCTTGGGACTGTCTTCATTTGGCTCAAGTGGGTTTGCTATGCTCCATGGCCAGTCACTGCTCTCAAATGCATACAAATTTTGTTGGAAGTTAGCAGGAAAGAGAATGACTGCAGGGCTATTATTGGGAAAGCTATCCAGTCATGCTGTAAAACTTTGAGATGGTAACGTCAGATGTATTCCTGAATCACAGCCCTATTTTTTTTTAACATTCCACAACACAGAGTCCTTTCAAATAAAGTATTTACAGATGTATTATAAAGTATTAAATTATATTGCCACTTTAATTCTCTGTTTATGGCTTTATCATCACCACAAATGTTATATATTAAAACAAATGATGTGATAAACACTATGTAAGGTGTTTAATGCTTCCAGACGTTATCTCACTTAATACTTAACGATTAGCCTTTGAGATAGCCATTAATGTCTCTCCTTTTATAGACTAAAACAAAAACTTAGATCATTTGTGGTCCCCAAGGCCATATGTCTGTCTAGTGGATATTAAAGCAAGTTGAAATTTAGACTTTTCAACCCCAAGAACTGCTTCCTCTTTAGCATGTGTCATTGGGGAACCAATATGATTAAAATTATATTGGTTTATTTATCAGATATTGATAGGATATGTACTGCATGCCAGACTATGATCTAGGAACTGGCATTTCAGTAGGAAGCAATCCAATGTGTCTGCCTTCCAGGTATTTACATGTGGGGACAAATACACGTAAATAAAAGGACAATTTTAGAATTTTAGCTAGCATTTAGTGCTATACTTTAGTTATAAATTGCTGCATAAAGAACCACTACCATTTCAAAGGATTTTAACGCAACATATTTTTGGTCATGGCTCTCTGGATCAACCGGAAAGATCTGATCTTCCCTGGACTCACTGACAGGGTTGGCCTCCTCATTCACACATCTGGGTCTTGCTACTGGCTACTGGCTGGACTGTCTCTCCATGCAGCTCTACTCTGTAGTCCAGGGTAGCCATAACTATGTCATGGATGGAGCAGGGCCGGAAAAGCACGAGTTCGTGACTCTGGTTAGTAGCTCCTGAGGTGTTGCATTCAGTCTTCCTACCAAAAGATCATGGAAATACTAAAAATAATCTTTAAAACATTCATACCACAAGTATGGATTGAAAGGCAAACAGTACTAGAATCTTGGAGGAATACAAGAATGATAAAAATCATTCATTTCTGACCAAAATCATAAGCAAATTCCCACCATGCTATATCAATTTGTGAAAGCATTCTCCTAAAAATCAATTTAAAAAGATCTTTCTCTTTGCTCTTCCCACCCTCCCACAGTTTGCTTCATTTTTATAAACACAAGGTTTAGTATCCTTCCAATGAAGAGTGCTGATTTTTAAAGAAACCAGAATGTTTCTCCTGCAACACTATTACCTTTTTTTTTTTTTTTTTAATCTTTCTAAGTCCAATTAAAAGTTACAATCCCAAAAAGCTGCGGGATAGGAATCAAGACAGGAAATGAACCCAGGGCACACAGCAGCATCCTGAGAAGTGAGGTCACCACACAAAAGCGTTATGGATGGGGTTTAAGTCAGGGAGTGAGAAATGAGGATTGTAGGTCTACAGGCACTAGAGCCACTCACAAGGTCTGCGGGCTAAGCAGGGCAGCCAGAAAAAAAATGCCAGCGAAGATTGTGTAGATGCCCTTATGAGGCACATTCTTTTCAATACCTGTCTTTTGTCAGATACCCAGACTGCATGCACATATCTTGCCATAAATCTTTATGACTCGATGGAAAGACACTGTATTGTTGAGTTTCCAGCAAAGAAGAGAAATGCTGCATATTTAATATTAAATGCTGGAAGAAAAATTCTGCAAAAAAGTCATCTTGGGAAGTTGATTTATGCTTAAAACCAACCTGTGTTGGTGAAATAATAAAAAATTAATTTCATCTCTGAATAGGACCTGATTCATATGGAGTTCCAGAGAGCTCACATATATTGTTTCTTTCTTTGATAAATGAAAAAACCTGCTAAAGTCACTCTAATCAGATCCTCCCTCCAACGCATGCCACTAAATAAAACAGGATAGGGGTTTTCTTCTAATTTTAGTTAGAAATTGCAATTGGATCTTACAGTTCCCTAGGCAACTAAGGAACTAACTTTTGCATAATTTTGAATAAACAGTCCTTTTGACAAAAAGGGTGAAGGATTATAGAGACCATTGTCCTTAAATTAGTAAATGTACATGCAAACTTGAAAATGTTAATTGGAAGTATTATATACTTGTCATTTTAGGGATTCAATTACTCTTTGAATACAGTTTTGTTGCAGGTAAATTTTTATTAGTAAACTGATTATTATTTAGAATTTTTTTAGAGTTAAGTAGATAATTCTTATTATTTTCTGTGTTTAAGGTGTACACCATTACAGAATATAAGAGAATGGGGCAGGCATGAGATTTTTCATCTCTGCAAGTGATTTAGAAGCCTTGAAACCTGTTTGTAAGGGATTTTCTTAGAAATGCTTAAGAATTGCCATCATATTATTTGCTGTGTTTTCTACATTTGTAGAAAAATATAGAAAAAGATATTGAAATTGTTGCCAAAGGTAGCAGATAATTATCTTTAATGTTATTGGTTAACACTAATGTTTTGGGTTAATACTAAAGTGAATATGAAATTGAATTTAGGGTGCGATTCAGAAAGCTACGGGGATGAGCAAAAGTAGGATTTCAATAGACTTTCTTTTTTTTTTTTTTTAAATTTTTTATTTATTTATGATAGTCACAGAGAGAGAGAGAGAGGCAGAGACACAGGCAGAGGGAGAAGCAGGCTCCATGCACCAGGAGCCTGATGTGGGATTCGATCCCGGGTCTCCAGGATCGCGCCCTGGGCCAAAGGCAGGCGCCAAACCGCTGCGCCACCCAGGGATCCCTCAATAGACTTTCCTAATAAAAAACTTATCTTGCTTCAAGTTCAATATAAGCGACTCAATGATATGAAATAGGATTTATTTGCTT